>NC_140600.1:4197221-6597221 GCF_057381915.1 Diplotaxodon limnothrissa
AAACATGTTTATGGCCTTATATTATAGAACTCAAGGTCCCCGTGCTGGGAAAACAGGTTTTGCAGCTGTTTGAGCTAAGATTTCCAAGTTATTCACATAATGAAAACCTATACTTTGTTTCGGTCGAGTTCCCCATTCAAATGCATGTAACAGTGAGAAACGCACTGTCTTGGCGAAAGAAAGCGTTTTTGTACAACTTCATAGAAATAGCTGTAACTTTTGATAGAAGACTCGGATACACATGTTTATGGCTTTATCTTATAGAACTCAAGGTTCCCGTGCTGGGAAAACAGGTTTTGCAGCTGTTTGAGCTAAGATTTCCAAGTTATTCACATAATGAAAACCTATACTTTGTTTCGGTCGAGTTCCCCATTTCAAATGCATGTAACAGTGAGAACGCACTGTCTTGGCGAAAGAAAGCGTTTTTGTACAACTTTCATAGAAATAGCTGTAACTTTTGATAGAAGACTCGGATACACATGTTTATGGCTTTATCTTATAGAACTCAAGGTTCCGTGCTGGGAAAACAGGTTTTGCAGCTGTTTGAGCTAAGATTTCCAAGTTATTCACATAATGAAAACCTATACTTTGTTTCGGTCGAGTTCCCCATTCAAATGCATGTAACAGTGAGAAACGCACTGTCTTGGCGAAAGAAAGAGTTTTTGTACAACTTCATAGAAATAGCTGTAACTTTTGATAGAAGACTCAGACAACCATGTTTATGGCCTTATATTATAGAACTCAAGGTCCCCGTGCTGGGAAAACAGGTTTTGCAGCTGTTTGAGCTAGATTTCCAAGTTATTCACATAATGAAAACCTATACTTTGTTTCGGTCGAGTTCCCCATTCAAATGCATGTAACAGTGAGAAACGCACTGTCTTGGCGAAAGAAAGCGTTTTTGTACAACTTCATAGAAATAGCTGTAACTTTTGATAGAAGACTCAGACAAACATGTTTATGGCCTTATATTATAGAACTCAAGGTCCCCGTGCTGGGAAAACAGGTTTTGCAGCTGTTTGAGCTAGATTTTCAAGTTATTCACATAATGAAAACCTATACTTTGTTTCGGTCGAGTTCCCCATTCAAATGCATGTAACAGTGAGAAACGCACTGTCTTGGCGAAAGAAAGCGTTTTTGTACAACTTCATAGAAATAGCTGTAACTTTTGATAGAAGACTCGGATACACATGTTTATGGCTTTATCTTATAGAACTCAAGGTTCCCGTGCTGGGAAAACAGGTTTTGCAGCTGTTTGAGCTAAGATTTCCAAGTTATTCACATAATGAAAACCTATACTTTGTTTCGGTCGAGTTCCCCATTCAAATGCATGTAACAGTGAGAAACGCACTGTCTTGGCGAAAGAAAGCGTTTTTGTACAATTCATAGAAATAGCTGTAACTTTTGATAGAAGACTCAGACAACATGTTTATGGCTTTATCTTATAGAACTCAAGGTTCCCGTGCTGGGAAAACAGGTTTTGCAGCTGTTTGAGCTAAGATTTCCAAGTTATTCACATAATGAAAACTTGTACTTTGTTTCGGTCGAGTTCCCCATTCAAATGCATGTAACAGTGAGAAACGCACTGTCTTGGCGAAAGAAAGCGTTTTTGTACAAACTTCATAGAAAATAGCTGTAACTTTTGATAGAAGACTCGGACTACACATGTTTATGGCTTTATCTTATAGAACTCAAGGTTCCCGTGCTGGAAAAACAGGTTTTGCAGCTGTTTGAGCTAAGATTTCCAAGTTATTCACATAATGAAAACCTATACTTTGTTTCGGTCGAGTTCCCCATTCAAATGCATGTAACAGTGAGAAACGCACTGTCTTGGCGAAAGAAAGCGTTTTTGTACAACTTCATAGAAATAGCTGTAACTTTTGATAGAAGACTCAGACAAACATGTTTATGGCCTTATATTATAGAACTCAAGGTCCCCGTGCTGGGAAAACAGGTTTTGCAGCTGTTTGAGCTAAGATTTTCAAGTTATTCACATAATGAAAACCTATACTTTGTTTCGGTCGAGTTCCCCATTCAAATGCATGTAACAGTGAGAAACGCACTGTCTTGGCGAAAGAAAGCGTTTTTGTACAACTTCATAGAAATAGCTGTAACTTTTGATAGAAGACTCAGACAAACATGTTTATGGCCTTATATTATAGAACTCAAGGTTCCCGTGCTGGGAAAACAGGTTTTGCAGCTGTTTGAGCTAAGATTTCCAAGTTATTCACATAATGAAAACCTATACTTTGTTTCGGTCGAGTTCCCCATTCAAATGCATGTAACAGTGAGAAACGCACTGTCTTGGCGAAAGAAAGCGTTTTTGTACAACTTCATAGAAATAGCTGTAACTTTTGATAGAAGACTCGGATACACATGTTTATGGCTTTATCTTATAGAACTCAAGGTTCCCGTGCTGGGAAAACAGGTTTTGCAGCTGTTTGAGCTAAGATTTCCAAGTTATTCACATAATGAAAACCTATACTTTGTTTCGGTCGAGTTCCCCATTCAAATGCATGTAACAGTGAGAACGCACTGTCTTGGCGAAGAAAGCGTTTTTGTACAACTTCATAGAAATAGCTGTAACTTTTGATAGAAGACTCAGACAAACATGTTTATGGCCTTATATTATAGAACTCAAGGTCTCTGTGCTGGGAAAACAGGTTTTGCAGCTGTTTGAGCTAAGATTTCCAAGTTATTCACATAATGAAAACTTGTACTTTGTTTCGGTCGAGTTCCCCATTCAAATGCATGTAACAGTGAGAAACGCACTGTCTTGGCGAAAGAAAGCGTTTTTGTACAACTTCATAGAAATAGCTGTAACTTTTGATAGAAGACTCGGATACACATGTTTATGGCTTTATCTTATAGAACTCAAGGTTCCCGTGCTGGGAAAACAGGTTTTGCAGCTGTTTGAGCTAAGATTTCCAAGTTATTCACATAATGAAAACCTATACTTTGTTTCGGTCGAGTTCCCCATTCAAATGCATGTAACAGTGAGAAACGCACTGTCTTGGCGAAAGAAAGCATTTTTGTACAAACTTCATAGAAATAGCTGTAACTTTTGATAGAAGACTCGGATACACATGTTTATGGCTTTATCTTATAGAACTCAAGGTTCCCGTGCTGGAAAACAGGTTTTGCAGCTGTTTGAGCTAAGATTTCCAAGTTATTCACATAATGAAAACCTATACTTTGTTTCGGTCGAGTTCCCCATTCAAATGCATGTAACAGTGAGAAACGCACTGTCTTGGCGAAAGAAAGCGTTTTTGTACAACTTCATAGAAATAGCTGTAACTTTTGATAGAAGACTCGGATACACATGTTTATGGCTTTATCTTATAGAACTCAAGGTCCCGTGCTGGGAAAACAGGTTTTGCAGCTGTTTGAGCTAAGATTTCCAAGTTATTCACATAATGAAAACCTATACTTTGTTTCGGTCGAGTTCCCCATTCAAATGCATGTAACAGTGAGAAACGCTCTGTCTTGGCGAAAGAAAGCGTTTTTGTACAACTTCATAGAAATAGCTGTAACTTTTGATAGAAGACTCAGACAAACATGTTTATGGCCTTATATTATAGAACTCAAGGTCTCTGTGCTGGGAAAACAGGTTTTGCAGCTGTTTGAGCTAAGATTTCCAAGTTATTCACATAATGAAAACTTGTACTTTGTTTCGGTCGAGTTCCCCATTCAAATGCATGTAACAGTGAGAAACGCACTGTCTTGGCGAAAGAAAGCGTTTTTGTACAACTTCATAGAAATAGCTGTAACTTTTGATAGAAGACTCGGATACACATGTTTATGGCTTTATCTTATAGAACTCAAAGGTTCCCGTGCTGGGAAAACAGGTTTTGCAGCTGTTTGAGCTAAGATTTCCAAGTTATTCACATAATGAAAACCTATACTTTGGTTTCGGTCGAGTTCCCCATTCAAATGCATGTAACAGTGAGAAACGCACTGTCTTGGCGAAAGAAAGCGTTTTTGTACAACTTCATAGAAATAGCTGTAACTTTTGATAGAAGACTCAGACAAACATGTTTATGGCCTTATATTATAGAACTCAAGGTCCCCGTGCTGGGAAAACAGGTTTTGCAGCTGTTTGAGCTAAGATTTTCAAGTTATTCACATAATGAAACCTATACTTTGTTTCGGTCGAGTTCCCCATTCAAATGCATGTAACAGTGAGAAACGCACTGTCTTGGCGAAAGAAAGCGTTTTTTGTACAACTTCATAGAAATAGCTGTAACTTTTGATAGAAGACTCAGACAAACATGTTTCTGGCCCTTATATTATAGAACTCAAGGTCCCCGTGCTGGGAAAACAGGTTTTGCAGCTGTTTGAGCTAAGATTTTCAAGTTATTCACATAAATGAAAAACCTATACTTTGTTTCGGTCGAGTTCCCCATTCAAATGCATGTAACAGTGAGAAACGCACTGTCTTGGCGAAAGAAAGCGTTTTTGTACAACTTCATAGAAATAGCTGTAACTTTTGATAGAAGACTCAGACAAACATGTTTATGGCCTTATATTATAGAACTCAAGGTCTCCGTGCCGGGAAAACAGGTTTTGCAGCTGTTTGAGCTAAGATTTCCAAGTTATTCACATAATGAAAACTTGTACTTTGTTTCGGTCGAGTTCCCCATTCAAATGCATGTAACAGTGAGAAACGCACTGTCTTGGCGAAAGAAAGCGTTTTTGTACAACTTCATAGAAATAGCTGTAACTTTTGATAGAAGACTCGGATACACATGTTTATGGCTTTATCTTATAGAACTCAAGGTTCCCGTGCTGGGAAAACAGGTTTTGCAGCTGTTTGAGCTAAGATTTCCAAGTTATTCACATAATGAAAACCTATACTTTGTTTCGGTCGAGTTCCCCATTCAAATGCATGTAACAGTGAGAAACGCACTGTCTTGGCGAAAGAAAGCGTTTTTGTACAACTTCATAGAAATAGCTGTAACTTTTGATAGAAGACTCAGACAAACATGTTTATGGCCTTATATTATAGAACTCAAGGTCCCCGTGCTGGGAAAACAGGTTTTGCAGCTGTTTGAGCTAAGATTTTCAAGTTATTCACATAATGAAAACCTATACTTTGTTTCGGTCGAGTTCCCCATTCAAATGCATGTAACAGTGAGAAACGCACTGTCTTGGCGAAAGAAAGCGTTTTTGTACAACTTCATAGAAATAGCTGTAACTTTTGATAGAAGACTCAGACAAACATGTTTATGGCCTTATATTATAGAACTCAAGGTCTCTGTGCTGGGAAAACAGGTTTTGCAGCTGTTTGAGCTAAGATTTCCAAGTTATTCACATAATGAAAACTTGTACTTTGTTTCGGTCGAGTTCCCCATTCAAATGCATGTAACAGTGAGAAAACGCACTGTCTTGGCGAAAGAAAGCGTTTTTGTACAACTTCATAGAAATAGCTGTAACTTTTGATAGAAGACTCAGACAAACATGTTTATGGCCTTATATTATAGAACTCAAGGTCCCCGTGCTGGGAAAACAGGTTTTGCAGCTGTTTGAGCTAAGATTTTCAAGTTATTCACATAATGAAAACCTATACTTTGTTTCGGTCGAGTTCCCCATTCAAATGCATGTAACAGTGAGAAACGCACTGTCTTGGCGAAAGAAAGCGTTTTTTGTACAACTTCATAGAAATAGCTGTAACTTTTGATAGAAGACTCAGACAAACATGTTTATGGCCTTATATTATAGAACTCAAGGTCTCTGTGCTGGGAAAACAGGTTTTGCAGCTGTTTGAGCTAAGATTTCCAAGTTATTCACATAATGAAAACTTGTACTTTGTTTCGGTCGAGTTCCCCATTCAAATGCATGTAACAGTGAGAAACGCACTGTCTTGGCGAAAGAAAGCGTTTTTTGTACAACTTCATAGAAATAGCTGTAACTTTTGATAGAAGACTCGGATACACATGTTTATGGCTTTATCTTATAGAACTCAAGGTTCCCGTGCTGGGAAAACAGGTTTTGCAGCTGTTTGAGCTAAGATTTCCAAGTTATTCACATAATGAAAACCTATACTTTGTTTCGGTCGAGTTCCCCATTCAAATGCATGTAACAGTGAGAAACGCACTGTCTTGGCGAAAGAAAGCGTTTTTGTACAACTTCATAGAAATAGCTGTAACTTTTGATAGAAGACTCAGACAAACATGTTTATGGCCTTATATTATAGAACTCAAGGTCCCCGTGCTGGGAAAACAGGTTTTGCAGCTGTTTGAGCTAAGATTTTCAAGTTATTCACATAATGAAAACCTATACTTTGTTTCGGTCGAGTTCCCCATTCAAATGCATGTAACAGTGAGAAACGCACTGTCTTGGCGAAAGAAAGCGTTTTTGTACAACTTCATAGAAATAGCTGTAACTTTTGATAGAAGACTCAGACAAACATGTTTATGGCCTTATATTATAGAACTCAAGGTCTCCGTGCTGGGAAAACAGGTTTTGCAGCTGTTTGAGCTAAGATTTCCAAGTTATTCACATAATGAAAACTTGTACTTTGTTTCGGTCGAGTTCCCCATTCAAATGCATGTAACAGTGAGAAACGCACTGTCTTGGCGAAAGAAAGCGTTTTTGTACAACTTCATAGAAATAGCTGTAACTTTTGATAGAAGACTCGGATACACATGTTTATGGCTTTATCTTATAGAACTCAAGGTTCCCGTGCTGGGAAAACAGGTTTTGCAGCTGTTTGAGCTAAGATTTCCAAGTTATTCACATAATGAAAACCTATACTTTGTTTCGGTCGAGTTCCCCATTCAAATGCATGTAACAGTGAGAAACGCACTGTCTTGGCGAAAGAAAGCGTTTTTGTACAACTTCATAGAAATAGCTGTAACTTTTGATAGAAGACTCGGATACACATGTTTATGGCTTTATCTTATAGAACTCAAGGTTCCCGTGCTGGGAAAACAGGTTTTGCAGCTGTTTGAGCTAAGATTTCCAAGTTATTCACATAATGAAAACCTATACTTTGTTTCGGTCGAGTTCCCCATTCAAATGCATGTAACAGTGAGAAACGCACTGTCTTGGCGAAAGAAAGCGTTTTTGTACAACTTCATAGAAATAGCTGTAACTTTTGATAGAAGACTCAGACAAACATGTTTATGGCCTTATATTATAGAACTCAAGGTCCCCGTGCTGGGAAAACAGGTTTTGCAGCTGTTTGAGCTAAGATTTTCAAGTTATTCACATAATGAAAACCTATACTTTGTTTCGGTCGAGTTCCCCATTCAAATGCATGTAACAGTGAGAAACGCACTGTCTTGGCGAAAGAAAGCGTTTTTGTACAACTTCATAGAAATAGCTGTAACTTTTGATAGAAGACTCGGATACACATGTTTATGGCTTTATCTTATAGAACTCAAGGTTCCCGTGCTGGGAAAACAGGTTTTGCAGCTGTTTGAGCTAAGATTTCCAAGTTATTCACATAATGAAAACCTATACTTTGTTTCGGTCGAGTTCCCCATTCAAATGCATGTAACAGTGAGAAACGCACTGTCTTGGCGAAAGAAAGCGTTTTTGTACAACTTCATAGAAATAGCTGTAACTTTTGATAGAAGACTCGGATACACATGTTTATGGCTTTATCTTATAGAACTCAAGGTTCCCGTGCTGGGAAAACAGGTTTTGCAGCTGTTTGAGCTAAGATTTCCAAGTTATTCACATAATGAAAACCTATACTTTGTTTCGGTCGAGTTCCCCATTCAAATGCATGTAACAGTGAGAAACGCACTGTCTTGGCGAAAGAAAGCGTTTTTGTACAACTTCATAGAAATAGCTGTAACTTTTGATAGAAGACTCAGACAACCATGTTTATGGCCTTATATTATAGAACTCAAGGTCCCCGTGCTGGGAAAACAGGTTTTGCAGCTGTTTGAGCTAAGATTTCCAAGTTATTCACATAATGAAAACCTATACTTTGTTTCGGTCGAGTTCCCCATTCAAATGCATGTAACAGTGAGAAACGCACTGTCTTGGCGAAAGAAAGCGTTTTTGTACAACTTCATAGAAATAGCTGTAACTTTTGATAGAAGACTCAGACAAACATGTTTATGGCCTTATATTATAGAACTCAAGGTCCCCGTGCTGGGAAAACAGGTTTTGCAGCTGTTTGAGCTAAGATTTTCAAGTTATTCACATAATGAAAACCTATACTTTGTTTCGGTCGAGTTCCCCATTCAAATGCATGTAACAGTGAGAAACGCACTGTCTTGGCGAAAGAAAGCGTTTTTGTACAACTTCATAGAAATAGCTGTAACTTTTGATAGAAGACTCGGATACACATGTTTATGGCTTTATCTTATAGAACTCAAGGTTCCCGTGCTGGGAAAACAGGTTTTGCAGCTGTTTGAGCTAAGATTTCCAAGTTATTCACATAATGAAAACCTATACTTTGTTTCGGTCGAGTTCCCCATTCAAATGCATGTAACAGTGAGAAACGCACTGTCTTGGCGAAAGAAAGCGTTTTTGTACAACTTCATAGAAATAGCTGTAACTTTTGATAGAAGACTCAGACAAACATGTTTATGGCTTTATCTTATAGAACTCAAGGTTCCCGTGCTGGGAAAACAGGTTTTGCAGCTGTTTGAGCTAAGATTTCCAAGTTATTCACATAATGAAAACTTGTACTTTGTTTCGGTCGAGTTCCCCATTCAAATGCATGTAACAGTGAGAAACGCACTGTCTTGGCGAAAGAAAGCGTTTTTGTACAACTTCATAGAAATAGCTGTAACTTTTGATAGAAGACTCGGATACACATGTTTATGGCTTTATCTTATAGAACTCAAGGTTCCCGTGCTGGGAAAACAGGTTTTGCAGCTGTTTGAGCTAAGATTTCCAAGTTATTCACATAATGAAAACCTATACTTTGTTTCGGTCGAGTTCCCCATTCAAATGCATGTAACAGTGAGAAACGCACTGTCTTGGCGAAAGAAAGCGTTTTTGTACAACTTCATAGAAATAGCTGTAACTTTTGATAGAAGACTCAGACAAACATGTTTATGGCCTTATATTATAGAACTCAAGGTCCCCGTGCTGGGAAAACAGGTTTTGCAGCTGTTTGAGCTAAGATTTTCAAGTTATTCACATAATGAAAACCTATACTTTGTTTCGGTCGAGTTCCCCATTCAAATGCATGTAACAGTGAGAAACGCACTGTCTTGGCGAAAGAAAGCGTTTTTGTACAACTTCATAGAAATAGCTGTAACTTTTGATAGAAGACTCGGATACACATGTTTATGGCTTTATCTTATAGAACTCAAGGTTCCCGTGCTGGGAAAACAGGTTTTGCAGCTGTTTGAGCTAAGATTTCCAAGTTATTCACATAATGAAAACCTATACTTTGTTTCGGTCGAGTTCCCCATTCAAATGCATGTAACAGTGAGAAACGCACTGTCTTGGCGAAAGAAAGCGTTTTTGTACAACTTCATAGAAATAGCTGTAACTTTTGATAGAAGACTCGGATACACATGTTTATGGCTTTATCTTATAGAACTCAAGGTTCCCGTGCTGGGAAAACAGGTTTTGCAGCTGTTTGAGCTAAGATTTCCAAGTTATTCACATAATGAAAACCTATACTTTGTTTCGGTCGAGTTCCCCATTCAAATGCATGTAACAGTGAGAAACGCACTGTCTTGGCGAAAGAAAGCGTTTTTGTACAACTTCATAGAAATAGCTGTAACTTTTGATAGAAGACTCGGATACACATGTTTATGGCTTTATCTTATAGAACTCAAGGTTCCCGTGCTGGGAAAACAGGTTTTGCAGCTGTTTGAGCTAAGATTTCCAAGTTATTCACATAATGAAAACCTATACTTTGTTTCGGTCGAGTTCCCCATTCAAATGCATGTAACAGTGAGAAACGCACTGTCTTGGCGAAAGAAAGCGTTTTTGTACAACTTCATAGAAATAGCTGTAACTTTTGATAGAAGACTCAGACAAACATGTTTATGGCCTTATATTATAGAACTCAAGGTCCCCGTGCTGGGAAAACAGGTTTTGCAGCTGTTTGAGCTAAGATTTTCAAGTTATTCACATAATGAAAACCTATACTTTGTTTCGGTCGAGTTCCCCATTCAAATGCATGTAACAGTGAGAAACGCACTGTCTTGGCGAAAGAAAGCGTTTTTGTACAACTTCATAGAAATAGCTGTAACTTTTGATAGAAGACTCAGACAAACATGTTTATGGCCTTATATTATAGAACTCAAGGTCTCTGTGCTGGGAAAACAGGTTTTGCAGCTGTTTGAGCTAAGATTTCCAAGTTATTCACATAATGAAAACTTGTACTTTGTTTCGGTCGAGTTCCCCATTCAAATGCATGTAACAGTGAGAAACGCACTGTCTTGGCGAAAGAAAGCGTTTTTGTACAACTTCATAGAAATAGCTGTAACTTTTGATAGAAGACTCGGATACACATGTTTATGGCTTTATCTTATAGAACTCAAGGTTCCCGTGCTGGGAAAACAGGTTTTGCAGCTGTTTGAGCTAAGATTTCCAAGTTATTCACATAATGAAAACCTATACTTTGTTTCGGTCGAGTTCCCCATTCAAATGCATGTAACAGTGAGAAACGCACTGTCTTGGCGAAAGAAAGCGTTTTTGTACAACTTCATAGAAATAGCTGTAACTTTTGATAGAAGACTCAGACAAACATGTTTATGGCCTTATATTATAGAACTCAAGGTCCCCGTGCTGGGAAAACAGGTTTTGCAGCTGTTTGAGCTAAGATTTCCAAGTTATTCACATAATGAAAACCTATACTTTGTTTCGGTCGAGTTCCCCATTCAAATGCATGTAACAGTGAGAAACGCACTGTCTTGGCGAAAGAAAGCGTTTTTGTACAACTTCATAGAAATAGCTGTAACTTTTGATAGAAGACTCAGACAAACATGTTTATGGCCTTATATTATAGAACTCAAGGTCTCCGTGCTGGGAAAACAGGTTTTGCAGCTGTTTGAGCTAAGATTTCCAAGTTATTCACATAATGAAAACTTGTACTTTGTTTCGGTCGAGTTCCCCATTCAAATGCATGTAACAGTGAGAAACGCACTGTCTTGGCGAAAGAAAGCGTTTTTGTACAACTTCATAGAAATAGCTGTAACTTTTGATAGAAGACTCGGATACACATGTTTATGGCTTTATCTTATAGAACTCAAGGTTCCCGTGCTGGGAAAACAGGTTTTGCAGCTGTTTGAGCTAAGATTTCCAAGTTATTCACATAATGAAAACCTATACTTTGTTTCGGTCGAGTTCCCCATTCAAATGCATGTAACAGTGAGAAACGCACTGTCTTGGCGAAAGAAAGCGTTTTTGTACAACTTCATAGAAATAGCTGTAACTTTTGATAGAAGACTCGGATACACATGTTTATGGCTTTATCTTATAGAACTCAAGGTTCCCGTGCTGGGAAAACAGGTTTTGCAGCTGTTTGAGCTAAGATTTCCAAGTTATTCACATAATGAAAACCTATACTTTGTTTCGGTCGAGTTCCCCATTCAAATGCATGTAACAGTGAGAAACGCACTGTCTTGGCGAAAGAAAGCGTTTTTGTACAACTTCATAGAAATAGCTGTAACTTTTGATAGAAGACTCGGATACACATGTTTATGGCTTTATCTTATAGAACTCAAGGTTCCCGTGCTGGGAAAACAGGTTTTGCAGCTGTTTGAGCTAAGATTTCCAAGTTATTCACATAATGAAAACCTATACTTTGTTTCGGTCGAGTTCCCCATTCAAATGCATGTAACAGTGAGAAACGCACTGTCTTGGCGAAAGAAAGCGTTTTTGTACAACTTCATAGAAATAGCTGTAACTTTTGATAGAAGACTCGGATACACATGTTTATGGCTTTATCTTATAGAACTCAAGGTTCCCGTGCTGGGAAAACAGGTTTTGCAGCTGTTTGAGCTAAGATTTCCAAGTTATTCACATAATGAAAACCTATACTTTGTTTCGGTCGAGTTCCCCATTCAAATGCATGTAACAGTGAGAAACGCACTGTCTTGGCGAAAGAAAGCGTTTTTGTACAACTTCATAGAAATAGCTGTAACTTTTGATAGAAGACTCAGACAAACATGTTTATGGCCTTATATTATAGAACTCAAGGTCCCCGTGCTGGGAAAACAGGTTTTGCAGCTGTTTGAGCTAAGATTTTCAAGTTATTCACATAATGAAAACCTATACTTTGTTTCGGTCGAGTTCCCCATTCAAATGCATGTAACAGTGAGAAACGCACTGTCTTGGCGAAAGAAAGCGTTTTTGTACAACTTCATAGAAATAGCTGTAACTTTTGATAGAAGACTCAGACAAACATGTTTATGGCCTTATATTATAGAACTCAAGGTCTCCGTGCTGGGAAAACAGGTTTTGCAGCTGTTTGAGCTAAGATTTCCAAGTTATTCACATAATGAAAACCTATACTTTGTTTCGGTCGAGTTCCCCATTCAAATGCATGTAACAGTGAGAAACGCACTGTCTTGGCGAAAGAAAGCGTTTTTGTACAACTTCATAGAAATAGCTGTAACTTTTGATAGAAGACTCGGATACACATGTTTATGGCTTTATCTTATAGAACTCAAGGTTCCCGTGCTGGGAAAACAGGTTTTGCAGCTGTTTGAGCTAAGATTTCCAAGTTATTCACATAATGAAAACCTATACTTTGTTTCGGTCGAGTTCCCCATTCAAATGCATGTAACAGTGAGAAACGCACTGTCTTGGCGAAAGAAAGCGTTTTTGTACAACTTCATAGAAATAGCTGTAACTTTTGATAGAAGACTCGGATACACATGTTTATGGCTTTATCTTATAGAACTCAAGGTTCCCGTGCTGGGAAAACAGGTTTTGCAGCTGTTTGAGCTAAGATTTCCAAGTTATTCACATAATGAAAACCTATACTTTGTTTCGGTCGAGTTCCCCATTCAAATGCATGTAACAGTGAGAAACGCACTGTCTTGGCGAAAGAAAGCGTTTTTGTACAACTTCATAGAAATAGCTGTAACTTTTGATAGAAGACTCGGATACACATGTTTATGGCTTTATCTTATAGAACTCAAGGTTCCCGTGCTGGGAAAACAGGTTTTGCAGCTGTTTGAGCTAAGATTTCCAAGTTATTCACATAATGAAAACCTATACTTTGTTTCGGTCGAGTTCCCCATTCAAATGCATGTAACAGTGAGAAACGCACTGTCTTGGCGAAAGAAAGCGTTTTTGTACAACTTCATAGAAATAGCTGTAACTTTTGATAGAAGACTCGGATACACATGTTTATGGCTTTATCTTATAGAACTCAAGGTTCCCGTGCTGGGAAAACAGGTTTTGCAGCTGTTTGAGCTAAGATTTCCAAGTTATTCACATAATGAAAACCTATACTTTGTTTCGGTCGAGTTCCCCATTCAAATGCATGTAACAGTGAGAAACGCACTGTCTTGGCGAAAGAAAGCGTTTTTGTACAACTTCATAGAAATAGCTGTAACTTTTGATAGAAGACTCAGACAAACATGTTTATGGCCTTATATTATAGAACTCAAGGTCCCCGTGCTGGGAAAACAGGTTTTGCAGCTGTTTGAGCTAAGATTTTCAAGTTATTCACATAATGAAAACCTATACTTTGTTTCGGTCGAGTTCCCCATTCAAATGCATGTAACAGTGAGAAACGCACTGTCTTGGCGAAAGAAAGCGTTTTTGTACAACTTCATAGAAATAGCTGTAACTTTTGATAGAAGACTCAGACAAACATGTTTATGGCCTTATATTATAGAACTCAAGGTCTCTGTGCTGGGAAAACAGGTTTTGCAGCTGTTTGAGCTAAGATTTCCAAGTTATTCACATAATGAAAACTTGTACTTTGTTTCGGTCGAGTTCCCCATTCAAATGCATGTAACAGTGAGAAACGCACTGTCTTGGCGAAAGAAAGCGTTTTTGTACAACTTCATAGAAATAGCTGTAACTTTTGATAGAAGACTCGGATACACATGTTTATGGCTTTATCTTATAGAACTCAAGGTTCCCGTGCTGGGAAAACAGGTTTTGCAGCTGTTTGAGCTAAGATTTCCAAGTTATTCACATAATGAAAACCTATACTTTGTTTCGGTCGAGTTCCCCATTCAAATGCATGTAACAGTGAGAAACGCACTGTCTTGGCGAAAGAAAGCGTTTTTGTACAACTTCATAGAAATAGCTGTAACTTTTGATAGAAGACTCAGACAAACATGTTTATGGCCTTATATTATAGAACTCAAGGTCCCCGTGCTGGGAAAACAGGTTTTGCAGCTGTTTGAGCTAAGATTTTCAAGTTATTCACATAATGAAAACCTATACTTTGTTTCGGTCGAGTTCCCCATTCAAATGCATGTAACAGTGAGAAACGCACTGTCTTGGCGAAAGAAAGCGTTTTTGTACAACTTCATAGAAATAGCTGTAACTTTTGATAGAAGACTCAGACAAACATGTTTATGGCCTTATATTATAGAACTCAAGGTCTCCGTGCTGGGAAAACAGGTTTTGCAGCTGTTTGAGCTAAGATTTCCAAGTTATTCACATAATGAAAACTTGTACTTTGTTTCGGTCGAGTTCCCCATTCAAATGCATGTAACAGTGAGAAACGCACTGTCTTGGCGAAAGAAAGCGTTTTTGTACAACTTCATAGAAATAGCTGTAACTTTTGATAGAAGACTCGGATACACATGTTTATGGCTTTATCTTATAGAACTCAAGGTTCCCGTGCTGGGAAAACAGGTTTTGCAGCTGTTTGAGCTAAGATTTCCAAGTTATTCACATAATGAAAACCTATACTTTGTTTCGGTCGAGTTCCCCATTCAAATGCATGTAACAGTGAGAAACGCACTGTCTTGGCGAAAGAAAGCGTTTTTGTACAACTTCATAGAAATAGCTGTAACTTTTGATAGAAGACTCGGATACACATGTTTATGGCTTTATCTTATAGAACTCAAGGTTCCCGTGCTGGGAAAACAGGTTTTGCAGCTGTTTGAGCTAAGATTTCCAAGTTATTCACATAATGAAAACCTATACTTTGTTTCGGTCGAGTTCCCCATTCAAATGCATGTAACAGTGAGAAACGCACTGTCTTGGCGAAAGAAAGCGTTTTTGTACAACTTCATAGAAATAGCTGTAACTTTTGATAGAAGACTCGGATACACATGTTTATGGCTTTATCTTATAGAACTCAAGGTTCCCGTGCTGGGAAAACAGGTTTTGCAGCTGTTTGAGCTAAGATTTCCAAGTTATTCACATAATGAAAACCTATACTTTGTTTCGGTCGAGTTCCCCATTCAAATGCATGTAACAGTGAGAAACGCACTGTCTTGGCGAAAGAAAGCGTTTTTGTACAACTTCATAGAAATAGCTGTAACTTTTGATAGAAGACTCGGATACACATGTTTATGGCTTTATCTTATAGAACTCAAGGTTCCCGTGCTGGGAAAACAGGTTTTGCAGCTGTTTGAGCTAAGATTTCCAAGTTATTCACATAATGAAAACCTATACTTTGTTTCGGTCGAGTTCCCCATTCAAATGCATGTAACAGTGAGAAACGCACTGTCTTGGCGAAAGAAAGCGTTTTTGTACAACTTCATAGAAATAGCTGTAACTTTTGATAGAAGACTCAGACAAACATGTTTATGGCCTTATATTATAGAACTCAAGGTCCCCGTGCTGGGAAAACAGGTTTTGCAGCTGTTTGAGCTAAGATTTTCAAGTTATTCACATAATGAAAACCTATACTTTGTTTCGGTCGAGTTCCCCATTCAAATGCATGTAACAGTGAGAAACGCACTGTCTTGGCGAAAGAAAGCGTTTTTGTACAACTTCATAGAAATAGCTGTAACTTTTGATAGAAGACTCAGACAAACATGTTTATGGCCTTATATTATAGAACTCAAGGTCTCTGTGCTGGGAAAACAGGTTTTGCAGCTGTTTGAGCTAAGATTTCCAAGTTATTCACATAATGAAAACTTGTACTTTGTTTCGGTCGAGTTCCCCATTCAAATGCATGTAACAGTGAGAAACGCACTGTCTTGGCGAAAGAAAGCGTTTTTGTACAACTTCATAGAAATAGCTGTAACTTTTGATAGAAGACTCGGATACACATGTTTATGGCTTTATCTTATAGAACTCAAGGTTCCCGTGCTGGGAAAACAGGTTTTGCAGCTGTTTGAGCTAAGATTTCCAAGTTATTCACATAATGAAAACCTATACTTTGTTTCGGTCGAGTTCCCCATTCAAATGCATGTAACAGTGAGAAACGCACTGTCTTGGCGAAAGAAAGCGTTTTTGTACAACTTCATAGAAATAGCTGTAACTTTTGATAGAAGACTCAGACAAACATGTTTATGGCCTTATATTATAGAACTCAAGGTCCCCGTGCTGGGAAAACAGGTTTTGCAGCTGTTTGAGCTAAGATTTTCAAGTTATTCACATAATGAAAACCTATACTTTGTTTCGGTCGAGTTCCCCATTCAAATGCATGTAACAGTGAGAAACGCACTGTCTTGGCGAAAGAAAGCGTTTTTGTACAACTTCATAGAAATAGCTGTAACTTTTGATAGAAGACTCAGACAAACATGTTTATGGCCTTATATTATAGAACTCAAGGTCTCCGTGCTGGGAAAACAGGTTTTGCAGCTGTTTGAGCTAAGATTTCCAAGTTATTCACATAATGAAAACTTGTACTTTGTTTCGGTCGAGTTCCCCATTCAAATGCATGTAACAGTGAGAAACGCACTGTCTTGGCGAAAGAAAGCGTTTTTGTACAACTTCATAGAAATAGCTGTAACTTTTGATAGAAGACTCGGATACACATGTTTATGGCTTTATCTTATAGAACTCAAGGTTCCCGTGCTGGGAAAACAGGTTTTGCAGCTGTTTGAGCTAAGATTTCCAAGTTATTCACATAATGAAAACCTATACTTTGTTTCGGTCGAGTTCCCCATTCAAATGCATGTAACAGTGAGAAACGCACTGTCTTGGCGAAAGAAAGCGTTTTTGTACAACTTCATAGAAATAGCTGTAACTTTTGATAGAAGACTCGGATACACATGTTTATGGCTTTATCTTATAGAACTCAAGGTTCCCGTGCTGGGAAAACAGGTTTTGCAGCTGTTTGAGCTAAGATTTCCAAGTTATTCACATAATGAAAACCTATACTTTGTTTCGGTCGAGTTCCCCATTCAAATGCATGTAACAGTGAGAAACGCACTGTCTTGGCGAAAGAAAGCGTTTTTGTACAACTTCATAGAAATAGCTGTAACTTTTGATAGAAGACTCAGACAAACATGTTTATGGCCTTATATTATAGAACTCAAGGTCCCCGTGCTGGGAAAACAGGTTTTGCAGCTGTTTGAGCTAAGATTTTCAAGTTATTCACATAATGAAAACCTATACTTTGTTTCGGTCGAGTTCCCCATTCAAATGCATGTAACAGTGAGAAACGCACTGTCTTGGCGAAAGAAAGCGTTTTTGTACAACTTCATAGAAATAGCTGTAACTTTTGATAGAAGACTCAGACAAACATGTTTATGGCCTTATATTATAGAACTCAAGGTCTCCGTGCTGGGAAAACAGGTTTTGCAGCTGTTTGAGCTAAGATTTCCAAGTTATTCACATAATGAAAACCTATACTTTGTTTCGGTCGAGTTCCCCATTCAAATGCATGTAACAGTGAGAAACGCACTGTCTTGGCGAAAGAAAGCGTTTTTGTACAACTTCATAGAAATAGCTGTAACTTTTGATAGAAGACTCGGATACACATGTTTATGGCTTTATCTTATAGAACTCAAGGTTCCCGTGCTGGGAAAACAGGTTTTGCAGCTGTTTGAGCTAAGATTTTCAAGTTATTCACATAATGAAAACCTATACTTTGTTTCGGTCGAGTTCCCCATTCAAATGCATGTAACAGTGAGAAACGCACTGTCTTGGCGAAAGAAAGCGTTTTTGTACAACTTCATAGAAATAGCTGTAACTTTTGATAGAAGACTCAGACAAACATGTTTATGGCCTTATATTATAGAACTCAAGGTCTCTGTGCTGGGAAAACAGGTTTTGCAGCTGTTTGAGCTAAGATTTCCAAGTTATTCACATAATGAAAACTTGTACTTTGTTTCGGTCGAGTTCCCCATTCAAATGCATGTAACAGTGAGAAACGCACTGTCTTGGCGAAAGAAAGCGTTTTTGTACAACTTCATAGAAATAGCTGTAACTTTTGATAGAAGACTCGGATACACATGTTTATGGCTTTATCTTATAGAACTCAAGGTTCCCGTGCTGGGAAAACAGGTTTTGCAGCTGTTTGAGCTAAGATTTCCAAGTTATTCACATAATGAAAACCTATACTTTGTTTCGGTCGAGTTCCCCATTCAAATGCATGTAACAGTGAGAAACGCACTGTCTTGGCGAAAGAAAGCGTTTTTGTACAACTTCATAGAAATAGCTGTAACTTTTGATAGAAGACTCGGATACACATGTTTATGGCTTTATCTTATAGAACTCAAGGTTCCCGTGCTGGGAAAACAGGTTTTGCAGCTGTTTGAGCTAAGATTTCCAAGTTATTCACATAATGAAAACCTATACTTTGTTTCGGTCGAGTTCCCCATTCAAATGCATGTAACAGTGAGAAACGCACTGTCTTGGCGAAAGAAAGCGTTTTTGTACAACTTCATAGAAATAGCTGTAACTTTTGATAGAAGACTCAGACAAACATGTTTATGGCCTTATATTATAGAACTCAAGGTCCCCGTGCTGGGAAAACAGGTTTTGCAGCTGTTTGAGCTAAGATTTCCAAGTTATTCACATAATGAAAACCTATACTTTGTTTCGGTCGAGTTCCCCATTCAAATGCATGTAACAGTGAGAAACGCACTGTCTTGGCGAAAGAAAGCGTTTTTGTACAACTTCATAGAAATAGCTGTAACTTTTGATAGAAGACTCAGACAAACATGTTTATGGCCTTATATTATAGAACTCAAGGTCCCCGTGCTGGGAAAACAGGTTTTGCAGCTGTTTGAGCTAAGATTTTCAAGTTATTCACATAATGAAAACCTATACTTTGTTTCGGTCGAGTTCCCCATTCAAATGCATGTAACAGTGAGAAACGCACTGTCTTGGCGAAAGAAAGCGTTTTTGTACAACTTCATAGAAATAGCTGTAACTTTTGATAGAAGACTCAGACAAACATGTTTATGGCCTTATATTATAGAACTCAAGGTCTCCGTGCTGGGAAAACAGGTTTTGCAGCTGTTTGAGCTAAGATTTCCAAGTTATTCACATAATGAAAACTTGTACTTTGTTTCGGTCGAGTTCCCCATTCAAATGCATGTAACAGTGAGAAACGCACTGTCTTGGCGAAAGAAAGCGTTTTTGTACAACTTCATAGAAATAGCTGTAACTTTTGATAGAAGACTCGGATACACATGTTTATGGCTTTATCTTATAGAACTCAAGGTTCCCGTGCTGGGAAAACAGGTTTTGCAGCTGTTTGAGCTAAGATTTCCAAGTTATTCACATAATGAAAACCTATACTTTGTTTCGGTCGAGTTCCCCATTCAAATGCATGTAACAGTGAGAAACGCACTGTCTTGGCGAAAGAAAGCGTTTTTGTACAACTTCATAGAAATAGCTGTAACTTTTGATAGAAGACTCGGATACACATGTTTATGGCTTTATCTTATAGAACTCAAGGTTCCCGTGCTGGGAAAACAGGTTTTGCAGCTGTTTGAGCTAAGATTTCCAAGTTATTCACATAATGAAAACCTATACTTTGTTTCGGTCGAGTTCCCCATTCAAATGCATGTAACAGTGAGAAACGCACTGTCTTGGCGAAAGAAAGCGTTTTTGTACAACTTCATAGAAATAGCTGTAACTTTTGATAGAAGACTCAGACAAACATGTTTATGGCCTTATATTATAGAACTCAAGGTTCCCGTGCTGGGAAAACAGGTTTTGTAGCTGTTTGAGCTAAGATTTCCAAGTTATTCACATAATGAAAACCTATACTTTGTTTCGGTCGAGTTCCCCATTCAAATGCATGTAACAGTGAGAAACGCACTGTCTTGGCGAAAGAAAGCGTTTTTGTACAACTTCATAGAAATAGCTGTAACTTTTGATAGAAGACTCGGATACACATGTTTATGGCTTTATCTTATAGAACTCAAGGTTCCCGTGCTGGGAAAACAGGTTTTGCAGCTGTTTGAGCTAAGATTTCCAAGTTATTCACATAATGAAAACCTATACTTTGTTTCGGTCGAGTTCCCCATTCAAATGCATGTAACAGTGAGAAACGCACTGTCTTGGCGAAAGAAAGCGTTTTTGTACAACTTCATAGAAATAGCTGTAACTTTTGATAGAAGACTCAGACAAACATGCTTATGGCCTTATATTATAGAACTCAAGGTCCCCGTGCTGGGAAAACAGGTTTTGCAGCTGTTTGAGCTAAGATTTTCAAGTTATTCACATAATGAAAACCTATACTTTGTTTCGGTCGAGTTCCCCATTCAAATGCATGTAACAGTGAGAAACGCACTGTCTTGGCGAAAGAAAGCGTTTTTGTACAACTTCATAGAAATAGCTGTAACTTTTGATAGAAGACTCAGACAAACATGTTTATGGCCTTATATTATAGAACTCAAGGTCTCCGTGCTGGGAAAACAGGTTTTGCAGCTGTTTGAGCTAAGATTTCCAAGTTATTCACATAATGAAAACTTGTACTTTGTTTCGGTCGAGTTCCCCATTCAAATGCATGTAACAGTGAGAAACGCACTGTCTTGGCGAAAGAAAGCGTTTTTGTACAACTTCATAGAAATAGCTGTAACTTTTGATAGAAGACTCGGATACACATGTTTATGGCTTTATCTTATAGAACTCAAGGTTCCCGTGCTGGGAAAACAGGTTTTGCAGCTGTTTGAGCTAAGATTTCCAAGTTATTCACATAATGAAAACCTATACTTTGTTTCGGTCGAGTTCCCCATTCAAATGCATGTAACAGTGAGAAACGCACTGTCTTGGCGAAAGAAAGCGTTTTTGTACAACTTCATAGAAATAGCTGTAACTTTTGATAGAAGACTCAGATACACATGTTTACGGCTTTATCTTATAGAACTCAAGGTTCCCGTGCTGGGAAAACAGGTTTTGCAGCTGTTTAAGCTAAGATTTCCAAGTTATTCACATAATGAAAACCTATACTTTGTTTCGGTCGAGTTCCCCATTCAAATGCATGTAACAGTGAGAAACGCACTGTCTTGGCGAAAGAAAGCGTTTTTGTACAACTTCATAGAAATAGCTGTAACTTTTGATAGAAGACTCGGATACACATGTTTATGGCTTTATCTTATAGAACTCAAGGTCTCTGTGCTGGGAAAACAGGTTTTGCAGCTGTTTGAGCTAAGATTTCCAAGTTATTCACATAATGAAAACTTGTACTTTGTTTCGGTCGAGTTCCCCATTCAAATGCATGTAACAGTGAGAAACGCACTGTCTTGGCGAAAGAAAGCGTTTTTGTACAACTTCATAGAAATAGCTGTAACTTTTGATAGAAGACTCAGACAAACATGTTTATGGCCTTATATTATAGAACTCAAGGTCCCCGTGCTGGGAAAACAGGTTTTGCAGCTGTTTGAGCTAAGATTTCCAAGTTATTCACATAATGAAAACCTATACTTTGTTTCGGTCGAGTTCCCCATTCAAATGCATGTAACAGTGAGAAACGCACTGTCTTGGCGAAAGAAAGCGTTTTTGTACAACTTCATAGAAATAGCTGTAACTTTTGATAGAAGACTCAGACAAACATGTTTATGGCCTTATATTATAGAACTCAAGGTCCCCGTGCTGGGAAAACAGGTTTTGCAGCTGTTTGAGCTAAGATTTCCAAGTTATTCACATAATGAAAACCTATACTTTGTTTCGGTCGAGTTCCCCATTCAAATGCATGTAACAGTGAGAAACGCACTGTCTTGGCGAAAGAAAGCGTTTTTGTACAACTTCATAGAAATAGCTGTAACTTTTGATAGAAGACTCGGATACACATGTTTATGGCTTTATCTTATAGAACTCAAGGTTCCCGTGCTGGGAAAACAGGTTTTGCAGCTGTTTGAGCTAAGATTTCCAAGTTATTCACATAATGAAAACCTATACTTTGTTTCGGTCGAGTTCCCCATTCAAATGCATGTAACAGTGAGAAACGCACTGTCTTGGCGAAAGAAAGCGTTTTTGTACAACTTCATAGAAATAGCTGTAACTTTTGATAGAAGACTCAGACAAACATGTTTATGGCCTTATATTATAGAACTCAAGGTCCCCGTGCTGGGAAAACAGGTTTTGCAGCTGTTTGAGCTAAGATTTCCAAGTTATTCACATAATGAAAACCTATACTTTGTTTCGGTCGAGTTCCCCATTCAAATGCATGTAACAGTGAGAAACGCACTGTCTTGGCGAAAGAAAGCGTTTTTGTACAACTTCATAGAAATAGCTGTAACTTTTGATAGAAGACTCAGACAAACATGTTTATGGCCTTATATTATAGAACTCAAGGTCCCCGTGCTGGGAAAACAGGTTTTGCAGCTGTTTGAGCTAAGATTTTCAAGTTATTCACATAATGAAAACCTATACTTTGTTTCGGTCGAGTTCCCCATTCAAATGCATGTAACAGTGAGAAACGCACTGTCTTGGCGAAAGAAAGCGTTTTTGTACAACTTCATAGAAATAGCTGTAACTTTTGATAGAAGACTCAGACAAACATGTTTATGGCCTTATATTATAGAACTCAAGGTCTCCGTGCTGGGAAAACAGGTTTTGCAGCTGTTTGAGCTAAGATTTCCAAGTTATTCACATAATGAAAACTTGTACTTTGTTTCGGTCGAGTTCCCCATTCAAATGCATGTAACAGTGAGAAACGCACTGTCTTGGCGAAAGAAAGCGTTTTTGTACAACTTCATAGAAATAGCTGTAACTTTTGATAGAAGACTCGGATACACATGTTTATGGCTTTATCTTATAGAACTCAAGGTTCCCGTGCTGGGAAAACAGGTTTTGCAGCTGTTTGAGCTAAGATTTCCAAGTTATTCACATAATGAAAACCTATACTTTGTTTCGGTCGAGTTCCCCATTCAAATGCATGTAACAGTGAGAAACGCACTGTCTTGGCGAAAGAAAGCGTTTTTGTACAACTTCATAGAAATAGCTGTAACTTTTGATAGAAGACTCGGATACACATGTTTATGGCTTTATCTTATAGAACTCAAGGTCTCTGTGCTGGGAAAACAGGTTTTGCAGCTGTTTGAGCTAAGATTTCCAAGTTATTCACATAATGAAAACTTGTACTTTGTTTCGGTCGAGTTCCCCATTCAAATGCATGTAACAGTGAGAAACGCACTGTCTTGGCGAAAGAAAGCGTTTTTGTACAACTTCATAGAAATAGCTGTAACTTTTGATAGAAGACTCGGATACACATGTTTATGGCTTTATCTTATAGAACTCAAGGTTCCCGTGCTGGGAAAACAGGTTTTGCAGCTGTTTGAGCTAAGATTTCCAAGTTATTCACATAATGAAAACCTATACTTTGTTTCGGTCGAGTTCCCCATTCAAATGCATGTAACAGTGAGAAACGCACTGTCTTGGCGAAAGAAAGCGTTTTTGTACAACTTCATAGAAATAGCTGTAACTTTTGATAGAAGACTCAGACAAACATGTTTATGGCCTTATATTATAGAACTCAAGGTCCCCGTGCTGGGAAAACAGGTTTTGCAGCTGTTTGAGCTAAGATTTCCAAGTTATTCACATAATGAAAACCTATACTTTGTTTCGGTCGAGTTCCCCATTCAAATGCATGTAACAGTGAGAAACGCACTGTCTTGGCGAAAGAAAGCGTTTTTGTACAACTTCATAGAAATAGCTGTAACTTTTGATAGAAGACTCAGACAAACATGTTTATGGCCTTATATTATAGAACTCAAGGTCCCCGTGCTGGGAAAACAGGTTTTGCAGCTGTTTGAGCTAAGATTTTCAAGTTATTCACATAATGAAAACCTATACTTTGTTTCGGTCGAGTTCCCCATTCAAATGCATGTAACAGTGAGAAACGCACTGTCTTGGCGAAAGAAAGCGTTTTTGTACAACTTCATAGAAATAGCTGTAACTTTTGATAGAAGACTCAGACAAACATGTTTATGGCCTTATATTATAGAACTCAAGGTCTCCGTGCTGGGAAAACAGGTTTTGCAGCTGTTTGAGCTAAGATTTCCAAGTTATTCACATAATGAAAACTTGTACTTTGTTTCGGTCGAGTTCCCCATTCAAATGCATGTAACAGTGAGAAACGCACTGTCTTGGCGAAAGAAAGCGTTTTTGTACAACTTCATAGAAATAGCTGTAACTTTTGATAGAAGACTCGGATACACATGTTTATGGCTTTATCTTATAGAACTCAAGGTTCCCGTGCTGGGAAAACAGGTTTTGCAGCTGTTTGAGCTAAGATTTCCAAGTTATTCACATAATGAAAACCTATACTTTGTTTCGGTCGAGTTCCCCATTCAAATGCATGTAACAGTGAGAAACGCACTGTCTTGGCGAAAGAAAGCGTTTTTGTACAACTTCATAGAAATAGCTGTAACTTTTGATAGAAGACTCGGATACACATGTTTATGGCTTTATCTTATAGAACTCAAGGTTCCCGTGCTGGGAAAACAGGTTTTGCAGCTGTTTGAGCTAAGATTTTCAAGTTATTCACATAATGAAAACCTATACTTTGTTTCGGTCGAGTTCCCCATTCAAATGCATGTAACAGTGAGAAACGCACTGTCTTGGCGAAAGAAAGCGTTTTTGTACAACTTCATAGAAATAGCTGTAACTTTTGATAGAAGACTCAGACAAACATGTTTATGGCCTTATATTATAGAACTCAAGGTCTCCGTGCTGGGAAAACAGGTTTTGCAGCTGTTTGAGCTAAGATTTTCAAGTTATTCACATAATGAAAACCTATACTTTGTTTCGGTCGAGTTCCCCATTCAAATGCATGTAACAGTGAGAAACGCACTGTCTTGGCGAAAGAAAGCGTTTTTGTACAACTTCATAGAAATAGCTGTAACTTTTGATAGAAGACTCAGACAAACATGTTTATGGCCTTATATTATAGAACTCAAGGTCTCCGTGCTGGGAAAACAGGTTTTGCAGCTGTTTGAGCTAAGATTTCCAAGTTATTCACATAATGAAAACTTGTACTTTGTTTCGGTCGAGTTCCCCATTCAAATGCATGTAACAGTGAGAAACGCACTGTCTTGGCGAAAGAAAGCGTTTTTGTACAACTTCATAGAAATAGCTGTAACTTTTGATAGAAGACTCGGATACACATGTTTATGGCTTTATCTTATAGAACTCAAGGTTCCCGTGCTGGGAAAACAGGTTTTGCAGCTGTTTGAGCTAAGATTTCCAAGTTATTCACATAATGAAAACCTATACTTTGTTTCGGTCGAGTTCCCCATTCAAATGCATGTAACAGTGAGAAACGCACTGTCTTGGCGAAAGAAAGCGTTTTTGTACAACTTCATAGAAATAGCTGTAACTTTTGATAGAAGACTCAGATACACATGTTTACGGCTTTATCTTATAGAACTCAAGGTTCCCGTGCTGGGAAAACAGGTTTTGCAGCTGTTTAAGCTAAGATTTCCAAGTTATTCACATAATGAAAACCTATACTTTGTTTCGGTCGAGTTCCCCATTCAAATGCATGTAACAGTGAGAAACGCACTGTCTTGGCGAAAGAAAGCGTTTTTGTACAACTTCATAGAAATAGCTGTAACTTTTGATAGAAGACTCGGATACACATGTTTATGGCTTTATCTTATAGAACTCAAGGTCTCTGTGCTGGGAAAACAGGTTTTGCAGCTGTTTGAGCTAAGATTTCCAAGTTATTCACATAATGAAAACTTGTACTTTGTTTCGGTCGAGTTCCCCATTCAAATGCATGTAACAGTGAGAAACGCACTGTCTTGGCGAAAGAAAGCGTTTTTGTACAACTTCATAGAAATAGCTGTAACTTTTGATAGAAGACTCAGACAAACATGTTTATGGCCTTATATTATAGAACTCAAGGTCTCTGTGCTGGGAAAACAGGTTTTGCAGCTGTTTGAGCTAAGATTTCCAAGTTATTCACATAATGAAAACTTGTACTTTGTTTCGGTCGAGTTCCCCATTCAAATGCATGTAACAGTGAGAAACGCACTGTCTTGGCGAAAGAAAGCGTTTTTGTACAACTTCATAGAAATAGCTGTAACTTTTGATAGAAGACTCGGATACACATGTTTATGGCTTTATCTTATAGAACTCAAGGTTCCCATGCTGGGAAAACAGGTTTTGCAGCTGTTTGAGCTAAGATTTCCAAGTTATTCACATAATGAAAACCTATACTTTGTTTCGGTCGAGTTCCCCATTCAAATGCATGTAACAGTGAGAAACGCACTGTCTTGGCGAAAGAAAGCGTTTTTGTACAACTTCATAGAAATAGCTGTAACTTTTGATAGAAGACTCGGATACACATGTTTATGGCTTTATCTTATAGAACTCAAGGTTCCCGTGCTGGGAAAACAGGTTTTGCAGCTGTTTGAGCTAAGATTTCCAAGTTATTCACATAATGAAAACCTATACTTTGTTTCGGTCGAGTTCCCCATTCAAATGCATGTAACAGTGAGAAACGCACTGTCTTGGCGAAAGAAAGCGTTTTTGTACAACTTCATAGAAATAGCTGTAACTTTTGATAGAAGACTCAGACAAACATGTTTATGGCCTTATATTATAGAACTCAAGGTCCCCGTGCTGGGAAAACAGGTTTTGCAGCTGTTTGAGCTAAGATTTTCAAGTTATTCACATAATGAAAACCTATACTTTGTTTCGGTCGAGTTCCCCATTCAAATGCATGTAACAGTGAGAAACGCACTGTCTTGGCGAAAGAAAGCGTTTTTGTACAACTTTATAGAAATAGCTGTAACTTTTGATAGAAGACTCGGATACACATGTTTATGGCTTTATCTTATAGAACTCAAGGTTCCCGTGCTGGGAAAACAGGTTTTGCAGCTGTTTGAGCTAAGATTTTCAAGTTATTCACATAATGAAAACCTATACTTTGTTTCGGTCGAGTTCCCCATTCAAATGCATGTAACAGTGAGAAACGCACTGTCTTGGCGAAAGAAAGCGTTTTTGTACAACTTCATAGAAATAGCTGTAACTTTTGATAGAAGACTCAGACAAACATGTTTATGGCCTTATATTATAGAACTCAAGGTCTCCGTGCTGGGAGAACAGGTTTTGCAGCTGTTTGAGCTAAGATTTCCAAGTTATTCACATAATGAAAACTTGTACTTTGTTTCGGTCGAGTTCCCCATTCAAATGCATGTAACAGTGAGAAACGCACTGTCTTGGCGAAAGAAAGCGTTTTTGTACAACTTCATAGAAATAGCTGTAACTTTTGATAGAAGACTCAGACAAACATGTTTATGGCCTTATATTATAGAACTCAAGGTCCCCGTGCTGGGAAAACAGGTTTTGCAGCTGTTTGAGCTAAGATTTTCAAGTTATTCACATAATGAAAACCTATACTTTGTTTCGGTCGAGTTCCCCATTCAAATGCATGTAACAGTGAGAAACGCACTGTCTTGGCGAAAGAAAGCGTTTTTGTACAACTTCATAGAAATAGCTGTAACTTTTGATAGAAGACTCAGACAAACATGTTTATGGCCTTATATTATAGAACTCAAGGTCTCCGTGCTGGGAAAACAGGTTTTGCAGCTGTTTGAGCTAAGATTTCCAAGTTATTCACATAATGAAAACTTGTACTTTGTTTCGGTCGAGTTCCCCATTCAAATGCATGTAACAGTGAGAAACGCACTGTCTTGGCGAAAGAAAGCGTTTTTGTACAACTTCATAGAAATAGCTGTAACTTTTGATAGAAGACTCGGATACACATGTTTATGGCTTTATCTTATAGAACTCAAGGTTCCCGTGCTGGGAAAACAGGTTTTGCAGCTGTTTGAGCTAAGATTTCCAAGTTATTCACATAATGAAAACCTATACTTTGTTTCGGTCGAGTTCCCCATTCAAATGCATGTAACAGTGAGAAACGCACTGTCTTGGCGAAAGAAAGCGTTTTTGTACAACTTCATAGAAATAGCTGTAACTTTTGATAGAAGACTCGGATACACATGTTTATGGCTTTATCTTATAGAACTCAAGGTTCCCGTGCTGGGAAAACAGGTTTTGCAGCTGTTTAAGCTAAGATTTCCAAGTTATTCACATAATGAAAACCTATACTTTGTTTCGGTCGAGTTCCCCATTCAAATGCATGTAACAGTGAGAAACGCACTGTCTTGGCGAAAGAAAGCGTTTTTGTACAACTTCATAGAAATAGCTGTAACTTTTGATAGAAGACTCGGATACACATGTTTATGGCTTTATCTTATAGAACTCAAGGTTCCCGTGCTGGGAAAACAGGTTTTGCAGCTGTTTAAGCTAAGATTTCCAAGTTATTCACATAATGAAAACCTATACTTTGTTTCGGTCGAGTTCCCCATTCAAATGCATGTAACAGTGAGAAACGCACTGTCTTGGCGAAAGAAAGCGTTTTTGTACAACTTCATAGAAATAGCTGTAACTTTTGATAGAAGACTCAGACAAACATGTTTATGGCCTTATATTATAGAACTCAAGGTCTCTGTGCTGGGAAAACAGGTTTTGCAGCTGTTTGAGCTAAGATTTCCAAGTTATTCACATAATGAAAACTTGTACTTTGTTTCGGTCGAGTTCCCCATTCAAATGCATGTAACAGTGAGAAACGCACTGTCTTGGCGAAAGAAAGCGTTTTTGTACAACTTCATAGAAATAGCTGTAACTTTTGATAGAAGACTCGGATACACATGTTTATGGCTTTATCTTATAGAACTCAAGGTTCCCGTGCTGGGAAAACAGGTTTTGCAGCTGTTTGAGCTAAGATTTCCAAGTTATTCACATAATGAAAACCTATACTTTGTTTCAGTCGAGTTCCCCATTCAAATGCATGTAACAGTGAGAAACGCACTGTCTTGGCGAAAGAAAGCGTTTTTGTACAACTTCATAGAAATAGCTGTAACTTTTGATAGAAGACTCAGACAAACATGTTTATGGCCTTATATTATAGAACTCAAGGTCTCCGTGCTGGGAAAACAGGTTTTGCAGCTGTTTGAGCTAAGATTTCCAAGTTATTCACATAATGAAAACTTGTACTTTGTTTCGGTCGAGTTCCCCATTCAAATGCATGTAACAGTGAGAAACGCACTGTCTTGGCGAAAGAAAGCGTTTTTGTACAACTTCATAGAAATAGCTGTAACTTTTGATAGAAGACTCGGATACACATGTTTATGGCTTTATCTTATAGAACTCAAGGTTCCCGTGCTGGGAAAACAGGTTTTGCAGCTGTTTGAGCTAAGATTTCCAAGTTATTCACATAATGAAAACCTATACTTTGTTTCGGTCGAGTTCCCCATTCAAATGCATGTAACAGTGAGAAACGCACTGTCTTGGCGAAAGAAAGCGTTTTTGTACAACTTCATAGAAATAGCTGTAACTTTTGATAGAAGACTCGGATACACATGTTTATGGCTTTATCTTATAGAACTCAAGGTTCCCGTGCTGGGAAAACAGGTTTTGCAGCTGTTTGAGCTAAGATTTCCAAGTTATTCACATAATGAAAACCTATACTTTGTTTCGGTCGAGTTCCCCATTCAAATGCATGTAACAGTGAGAAACGCACTGTCTTGGCGAAAGAAAGCGTTTTTGTACAACTTCATAGAAATAGCTGTAACTTTTGATAGAAGACTCAGACAAACATGTTTATGGCCTTATATTATAGAACTCAAGGTCTCTGTGCTGGGAAAACAGGTTTTGCAGCTGTTTGAGCTAAGATTTCCAAGTTATTCACATAATGAAAACTTGTACTTTGTTTCGGTCGAGTTCCCCATTCAAATGCATGTAACAGTGAGAAACGCACTGTCTTGGCGAAAGAAAGCGTTTTTGTACAACTTCATAGAAATAGCTGTAACTTTTGATAGAAGACTCGGATACACATGTTTATGGCTTTATCTTATAGAACTCAAGGTTCCCATGCTGGGAAAACAGGTTTTGCAGCTGTTTGAGCTAAGATTTCCAAGTTATTCACATAATGAAAACCTATACTTTGTTTCGGTCGAGTTCCCCATTCAAATGCATGTAACAGTGAGAAACGCACTGTCTTGGCGAAAGAAAGCGTTTTTGTACAACTTCATAGAAATAGCTGTAACTTTTGATAGAAGACTCGGATACACATGTTTATGGCTTTATCTTATAGAACTCAAGGTTCCCGTGCTGGGAAAACAGGTTTTGCAGCTGTTTGAGCTAAGATTTCCAAGTTATTCACATAATGAAAACCTATACTTTGTTTCGGTCGAGTTCCCCATTCAAATGCATGTAACAGTGAGAAACGCACTGTCTTGGCGAAAGAAAGCGTTTTTGTACAACTTCATAGAAATAGCTGTAACTTTTGATAGAAGACTCAGACAAACATGTTTATGGCCTTATATTATAGAACTCAAGGTCTCTGTGCTGGGAAAACAGGTTTTGCAGCTGTTTGAGCTAAGATTTCCAAGTTATTCACATAATGAAAACTTGTACTTTGTTTCGGTCGAGTTCCCCATTCAAATGCATGTAACAGTGAGAAACGCACTGTCTTGGCGAAAGAAAGCGTTTTTGTACAACTTCATAGAAATAGCTGTAACTTTTGATAGAAGACTCGGATACACATGTTTATGGCTTTATCTTATAGAACTCAAGGTTCCCATGCTGGGAAAACAGGTTTTGCAGCTGTTTGAGCTAAGATTTCCAAGTTATTCACATAATGAAAACCTATACTTTGTTTCGGTCGAGTTCCCCATTCAAATGCATGTAACAGTGAGAAACGCACTGTCTTGGCGAAAGAAAGCGTTTTTGTACAACTTTATAGAAATAGCTGTAACTTTTGATAGAAGACTCGGATACACATGTTTATGGCTTTATCTTATAGAACTCAAGGTTCCCGTGCTGGGAAAACAGGTTTTGCAGCTGTTTGAGCTAAGATTTCCAAGTTATTCACATAATGAAAACCTATACTTTGTTTCGGTCGAGTTCCCCATTCAAATGCATGTAACAGTGAGAAACGCACTGTCTTGGCGTAAGAAAGCGTTTTTGTACAACTTCATAGAAATAGCTGTAACTTTTGATAGAAGACTCAGACAAACATGTTTATGGCCTTATATTATAGAACTCAAGGTCCCCGTGCTGGGAAAACAGGTTTTGCAGCTGTTTGAGCTAAGATTTTCAAGTTATTCACATAATGAAAACCTATACTTTGTTTCGGTCGAGTTCCCCATTCAAATGCATGTAACAGTGAGAAACGCACTGTCTTGGCGAAAGAAAGCGTTTTTGTACAACTTCATAGAAATAGCTGTAACTTTTGATAGAAGACTCAGACAAACATGTTTATGGCCTTATATTATAGAACTCAAGGTCTCCGTGCTGGGAAAACAGGTTTTGCAGCTGTTTGAGCTAAGATTTCCAAGTTATTCACATAATGAAAACTTGTACTTTGTTTCGGTCGAGTTCCCCATTCAAATGCATGTAACAGTGAGAAACGCACTGTCTTGGCGAAAGAAAGCGTTTTTGTACAACTTCATAGAAATAGCTGTAACTTTTGATAGAAGACTCGGATACACATGTTTATGGCTTTATCTTATAGAACTCAAGGTTCCCGTGCTGGGAAAACAGGTTTTGCAGCTGTTTGAGCTAAGATTTCCAAGTTATTCACATAATGAAAACCTATACTTTGTTTCGGTCGAGTTCCCCATTCAAATGCATGTAACAGTGAGAAACGCACTGTCTTGGCGAAAGAAAGCGTTTTTGTACAACTTCATAGAAATAGCTGTAACTTTTGATAGAAGACTCGGATACACATGTTTATGGCTTTATCTTATAGAACTCAAGGTTCCCGTGCTGGGAAAACAGGTTTTGCAGCTGTTTAAGCTAAGATTTCCAAGTTATTCACATAATGAAAACCTATACTTTGTTTCGGTCGAGTTCCCCATTCAAATGCATGTAACAGTGAGAAACGCACTGTCTTGGCGAAAGAAAGCGTTTTTGTACAACTTCATAGAAATAGCTGTAACTTTTGATAGAAGACTCAGACAAACATGTTTATGGCCTTATATTATAGAACTCAAGGTCTCTGTGCTGGGAAAACAGGTTTTGCAGCTGTTTGAGCTAAGATTTCCAAGTTATTCACATAATGAAAACTTGTACTTTGTTTCGGTCGAGTTCCCCATTCAAATGCATGTAACAGTGAGAAACGCACTGTCTTGGCGAAAGAAAGCGTTTTTGTACAACTTCATAGAAATAGCTGTAACTTTTGATAGAAGACTCGGATACACATGTTTATGGCTTTATCTTATAGAACTCAAGGTTCCCATGCTGGGAAAACAGGTTTTGCAGCTGTTTGAGCTAAGATTTCCAAGTTATTCACATAATGAAAACCTATACTTTGTTTCGGTCGAGTTCCCCATTCAAATGCATGTAACAGTGAGAAACGCACTGTCTTGGCGAAAGAAAGCGTTTTTGTACAACTTCATATAAATAGCTGTAACTTTTGATAGAAGACTCGGATACACATGTTTATGGCTTTATCTTATAGAACTCAAGGTTCCCGTGCTGGGAAAACAGGTTTTGCAGCTGTTTGAGCTAAGATTTCCAAGTTATTCACATAATGAAAACCTATACTTTGTTTCGGTCGAGTTCCCCATTCAAATGCATGTAACAGTGAGAAACGCACTGTCTTGGCGAAAGAAAGCGTTTTTGTACAACTTCATAGAAATAGCTGTAACTTTTGATAGAAGACTCAGACAAACATGTTTATGGCCTTATATTATAGAACTCAAGGTCCCCGTGCTGGGAAAACAGGTTTTGCAGCTGTTTGAGCTAAGATTTTCAAGTTATTCACATAATGAAAACCTATACTTTGTTTCGGTCGAGTTCCCCATTCAAATGCATGTAACAGTGAGAAACGCACTGTCTTGGCGAAAGAAAGCGTTTTTGTACAACTTTATAGAAATAGCTGTAACTTTTGATAGAAGACTCGGATACACATGTTTATGGCTTTATCTTATAGAACTCAAGGTTCCCGTGCTGGGAAAACAGGTTTTGCAGCTGTTTGAGCTAAGATTTCCAAGTTATTCACATAATGAAAACCTATACTTTGTTTCGGTCGAGTTCCCCATTCAAATGCATGTAACAGTGAGAAACGCACTGTCTTGGCGAAAGAAAGCGTTTTTGTACAACTTCATAGAAATAGCTGTAACTTTTGATAGAAGACTCAGACAAACATGTTTATGGCCTTATATTATAGAACTCAAGGTCCCCGTGCTGGGAAAACAGGTTTTGCAGCTGTTTGAGCTAAGATTTTCAAGTTATTCACATAATGAAAACCTATACTTTGTTTCGGTCGAGTTCCCCATTCAAATGCATGTAACAGTGAGAAACGCACTGTCTTGGCGAAAGAAAGCGTTTTTGTACAACTTCATAGAAATAGCTGTAACTTTTGATAGAAGACTCAGACAAACATGTTTATGGCCTTATATTATAGAACTCAAGGTCTCCGTGCTGGGAAAACAGGTTTTGCAGCTGTTTGAGCTAAGATTTCCAAGTTATTCACATAATGAAAACTTGTACTTTGTTTCGGTCGAGTTCCCCATTCAAATGCATGTAACAGTGAGAAACGCACTGTCTTGGCGAAAGAAAGCGTTTTTGTACAACTTCATAGAAATAGCTGTAACTTTTGATAGAAGACTCGGATACACATGTTTATGGCTTTATCTTATAGAACTCAAGGTTCCCGTGCTGGGAAAACAGGTTTTGCAGCTGTTTGAGCTAAGATTTCCAAGTTATTCACATAATGAAAACCTATACTTTGTTTCGGTCGAGTTCCCCATTCAAATGCATGTAACAGTGAGAAACGCACTGTCTTGGCGAAAGAAAGCGTTTTTGTACAACTTCATAGAAATAGCTGTAACTTTTGATAGAAGACTCGGATACACATGTTTATGGCTTTATCTTATAGAACTCAAGGTTCCCGTGCTGGGAAAACAGGTTTTGCAGCTGTTTAAGCTAAGATTTCCAAGTTATTCACATAATGAAAACCTATACTTTGTTTCGGTCGAGTTCCCCATTCAAATGCATGTAACAGTGAGAAACGCACTGTCTTGGCGAAAGAAAGCGTTTTTGTACAACTTCATAGAAATAGCTGTAACTTTTGATAGAAGACTCAGACAAACATGTTTATGGCCTTATATTATAGAACTCAAGGTCTCTGTGCTGGGAAAACAGGTTTTGCAGCTGTTTGAGCTAAGATTTCCAAGTTATTCACATAATGAAAACTTGTACTTTGTTTCGGTCGAGTTCCCCATTCAAATGCATGTAACAGTGAGAAACGCACTGTCTTGGCGAAAGAAAGCGTTTTTGTACAACTTCATAGAAATAGCTGTAACTTTTGATAGAAGACTCGGATACACATGTTTATGGCTTTATCTTATAGAACTCAAGGTTCCCATGCTGGGAAAACAGGTTTTGCAGCTGTTTGAGCTAAGATTTCCAAGTTATTCACATAATGAAAACCTATACTTTGTTTCGGTCGAGTTCCCCATTCAAATGCATGTAACAGTGAGAAACGCACTGTCTTGGCGAAAGAAAGCGTTTTTGTACAACTTCATAGAAATAGCTGTAACTTTTGATAGAAGACTCGGATACACATGTTTATGGCTTTATCTTATAGAACTCAAGGTTCCCGTGCTGGGAAAACAGGTTTTGCAGCTGTTTGAGCTAAGATTTCCAAGTTATTCACATAATGAAAACCTATACTTTGTTTCGGTCGAGTTCCCCATTCAAATGCATGTAACAGTGAGAAACGCACTGTCTTGGCGAAAGAAAGCGTTTTTGTACAACTTCATAGAAATAGCTGTAACTTTTGATAGAAGACTCAGACAAACATGTTTATGGCCTTATATTATAGAACTCAAGGTCCCCGTGCTGGGAAAACAGGTTTTGCAGCTGTTTGAGCTAAGATTTTCAAGTTATTCACATAATGAAAACCTATAATTTGTTTCGGTCGAGTTCCCCATTCAAATGCATGTAACAGTGAGAAACGCACTGTCTTGGCGAAAGAAAGCGTTTTTGTACAACTTCATAGAAATAGCTGTAACTTTTGATAGAAGACTCAGACAAACATGTTTATGGCCTTATATTATAGAACTCAAGGTCCCCGTGCTGGGAAAACAGGTTTTGCAGCTGTTTGAGCTAAGATTTTCAAGTTATTCACATAATGAAAACCTATACTTTGTTTCGGTCGAGTTCCCCATTCAAATGCATGTAACAGTGAGAAACGCACTGTCTTGGCGAAAGAAAGCGTTTTTGTACAACTTCATAGAAATAGCTGTAACTTTTGATAGAAGACTCAGACAAACATGTTTATGGCCTTATATTATAGAACTCAAGGTCTCCGTGCTGGGAAAACAGGTTTTGCAGCTGTTTGAGCTAAGATTTCCAAGTTATTCACATAATGAAAACTTGTACTTTGTTTCGGTCGAGTTCCCCATTCAAATGCATGTAACAGTGAGAAACGCACTGTCTTGGCGAAAGAAAGCGTTTTTGTACAACTTCATAGAAATAGCTGTAACTTTTGATAGAAGACTCGGATACACATGTTTATGGCTTTATCTTATAGAACTCAAGGTTCCCGTGCTGGGAAAACAGGTTTTGCAGCTGTTTGAGCTAAGATTTCCAAGTTATTCACATAATGAAAACCTATACTTTGTTTCGGTCGAGTTCCCCATTCAAATGCATGTAACAGTGAGAAACGCACTGTCTTGGCGAAAGAAAGCGTTTTTGTACAACTTCATAGAAATAGCTGTAACTTTTGATAGAAGACTCGGATACACATGTTTATGGCTTTATCTTATAGAACTCAAGGTTCCCGTGCTGGGAAAACAGGTTTTGCAGCTGTTTAAGCTAAGATTTCCAAGTTATTCACATAATGAAAACCTATACTTTGTTTCGGTCGAGTTCCCCATTCAAATGCATGTAACAGTGAGAAACGCACTGTCTTGGCGAAAGAAAGCGTTTTTGTACAACTTCATAGAAATAGCTGTAACTTTTGATAGAAGACTCAGACAAACATGTTTATGGCCTTATATTATAGAACTCAAGGTCTCCGTGCTGGGAAAACAGGTTTTGCAGCTGTTTGAGCTAAGATTTCCAAGTTATTCACATAATGAAAACTTGTACTTTGTTTCGGTCGAGTTCCCCATTCAAATGCATGTAACAGTGAGAAACGCACTGTCTTGGCGAAAGAAAGCGTTTTTGTACAACTTCATAGAAATAGCTGTAACTTTTGATAGAAGACTCGGATACACATGTTTATGGCTTTATCTTATAGAACTCAAGGTTCCCGTGCTGGGAAAACAGGTTTTGCAGCTGTTTGAGCTAAGATTTCCAAGTTATTCACATAATGAAAACCTATACTTTGTTTCGGTCGAGTTCCCCATTCAAATGCATGTAACAGTGAGAAACGCACTGTCTTGGCGAAAGAAAGCGTTTTTGTACAACTTCATAGAAATAGCTGTAACTTTTGATAGAAGACTCGGATACACATGTTTATGGCTTTATCTTATAGAACTCAAGGTTCCCGTGCTGGGAAAACAGGTTTTGCAGCTGTTTAAGCTAAGATTTCCAAGTTATTCACATAATGAAAACCTATACTTTGTTTCGGTCGAGTTCCCCATTCAAATGCATGTAACAGTGAGAAACGCACTGTCTTGGCGAAAGAAAGCGTTTTTGTACAACTTCATAGAAATAGCTGTAACTTTTGATAGAAGACTCAGACAAACATGTTTATGGCCTTATATTATAGAACTCAAGGTCTCTGTGCTGGGAAAACAGGTTTTGCAGCTGTTTGAGCTAAGATTTCCAAGTTATTCACATAATGAAAACTTGTACTTTGTTTCGGTCGAGTTCCCCATTCAAATGCATGTAACAGTGAGAAACGCACTGTCTTGGCGAAAGAAAGCGTTTTTGTACAACTTCATAGAAATAGCTGTAACTTTTGATAGAAGACTCGGATACACATGTTTATGGCTTTATCTTATAGAACTCAAGGTTCCCGTGCTGGGAAAACAGGTTTTGCAGCTGTTTGAGCTAAGATTTTCAAATTATTCACATAATGAAAACCTATACTTTGTTTCAGTCGAGTTCCCCATTCAAATGCATGTAACAGTGAGAAACGCACTGTCTTGGCGAAAGAAAGCGTTTTTGTACAACTTCATAGAAATAGCTGTAACTTTTGATAGAAGACTCAGACAAACATGTTTATGGCCTTATATTATAGAACTCAAGGTCCCCGTGCTGGGAAAACAGGTTTTGCAGCTGTTTGAGCTAAGATTTTCAAGTTATTCACATAATGAAAACCTATACTTTGTTTCGGTCGAGTTCCCCATTCAAATGCATGTAACAGTGAGAAACGCACTGTCTTGGCGAAAGAAAGCGTTTTTGTACAACTTCATAGAAATAGCTGTAACTTTTGATAGAAGACTCAGACAAACATGTTTATGGCCTTATATTATAGAACTCAAGGTCTCCGTGCTGGGAAAACAGGTTTTGCAGCTGTTTGAGCTAAGATTTCCAAGTTATTCACATAATGAAAACTTGTACTTTGTTTTGGTCGAGTTCCCCATTCAAATGCATGTAACAGTGAGAAACGCACTGTCTTGGCGAAAGAAAGCGTTTTTGTACAACTTCATAGAAATAGCTGTAACTTTTGATAGAAGACTCAGACAAACATGTTTATGGCCTTATATTATAGAACTCAAGGTCCCCGTGCTGGGAAAACAGGTTTTGCAGCTGTTTGAGCTAAGATTTTCAAGTTATTCACATAATGAAAACCTATACTTTGTTTCGGTCGAGTTCCCCATTCAAATGCATGTAACAGTGAGAAACGCACTGTCTTGGCGAAAGAAAGCGTTTTTGTACAACTTTATAGAAATAGCTGTAACTTTTGATAGAAGACTCGGATACACATGTTTATGGCTTTATCTTATAGAACTCAAGGTTCCCGTGCTGGGAAAACAGGTTTTGCAGCTGTTTGAGCTAAGATTTTCAAGTTATTCACATAATGAAAACCTATACTTTGTTTCGGTCGAGTTCCCCATTCAAATGCATGTAACAGTGAGAAACGCACTGTCTTGGCGAAAGAAAGCGTTTTTGTACAACTTCATAGAAATAGCTGTAACTTTTGATAGAAGACTCAGACAAACATGTTTATGGCCTTATATTATAGAACTCAAGGTCCCCGTGCTGGGAAAACAGGTTTTGCAGCTGTTTGAGCTAAGATTTTCAAGTTATTCACATAATGAAAACCTATACTTTGTTTCGGTCGAGTTCCCCATTCAAATGCATGTAACAGTGAGAAACGCACTGTCTTGGCGAAAGAAAGCGTTTTTGTACAACTTCATAGAAATAGCTGTAACTTTTGATAGAAGACTCAGACAAACATGTTTATGGCCTTATATTATAGAACTCAAGGTCCCCGTGCTGGGAAAACAGGTTTTGCAGCTGTTTGAGCTAAGATTTTCAAGTTATTCACATAATGAAAACTTGTACTTTGTTTCGGTCGAGTTCCCCATTCAAATGCATGTAACAGTGAGAAACGCACTGTCTTGGCGAAAGAAAGCGTTTTTGTACAACTTCATAGAAATAGCTGTAACTTTTGATAGAAGACTCAGACAAACATGTTTATGGCCTTATATTATAGAACTCAAGGTCCCCGTGCTGGGAAAACAGGTTTTGCAGCTGTTTGAGCTAAGATTTTCAAGTTATTCACATAATGAAAACCTATACTTTGTTTCGGTCGAGTTCCCCATTCAAATGCATGTAACAGTGAGAAACGCACTGTCTTGGCGAAAGAAAGCGTTTTTGTACAACTTCATAGAAATAGCTGTAACTTTTGATAGAAGACTCAGACAAACATGTTTATGGCCTTATATTATAGAACTCAAGGTCCCCGTGCTGGGAAAACAGGTTTTGCAGCTGTTTGAGCTAAGATTTTCAAGTTATTCACATAATGAAAACTTGTACTTTGTTTCGGTCGAGTTCCCCATTCAAATGCATGTAACAGTGAGAAACGCACTGTCTTGGCGAAAGAAAGCGTTTTTGTACAACTTCATAGAAATAGCTGTAACTTTTGATAGAAGACTCGGATACACATGTTTATGGCTTTATCTTATAGAACTCAAGGTTCCCGTGCTGGGAAAACAGGTTTTGCAGCTGTTTGACCTAAGATTTCCAAGTTATTCACATAATGAAAACCTATACTTTGTTTCGGTCGAGTTCCCCATTCAAATGCATGTAACAGTGAGAAACGCACTGTCTTGGCGAAAGAAAGCGTTTTTGTACAACTTCATAGAAATAGCTGTAACTTTTGATAGAAGACTCGGATACACATGTTTATGGCTTTATCTTATAGAACTCAAGGTTCCCGTGCTGGGAAAACAGGTTTTGCAGCTGTTTGAGCTAAGATTTCCAAGTTATTCACATAATGAAAACCTATACTTTGTTTCAGTCGAGTTCCCCATTCAAATGCATGTAACAGTGAGAAACGCACTGTCTTGGCGAAAGAAAGCGTTTTTGTACAACTTCATAGAAATAGCTGTAACTTTTGATAGAAGACTCAGACAAACATGTTTATGGCCTTATATTATAGAACTCAAGGTCCCCGTGCTGGGAAAACAGGTTTTGCAGCTGTTTGAGCTAAGATTTCCAAGTTATTCACATAATGAAAACCTATACTTTGTTTCGGTCGAGTTCCCCATTCAAATGCATGTAACAGTGAGAAACGCACTGTCTTGGCGAAAGAAAGCGTTTTTGTACAACTTCATAGAAATAGCTGTAACTTTTGATAGAAGACTCGGATACACATGTTTATGGCTTTATCTTATAGAACTCAAGGTTCCCGTGCTGGGAAAACAGGTTTTGCAGCTGTTTGAGCTAAGATTTCCAAGTTATTCACATAATGAAAACCTATACTTTGTTTCGGTCGAGTTCCCCATTCAAATGCATGTAACAGTGAGAAACGCACTGTCTTGGCGAAAGAAAGCGTTTTTGTACAACTTCATAGAAATAGCTGTAACTTTTGATAGAAGACTCAGACAAACATGTTTATGGCCTTATATTATAGAACTCAAGGTCCCCGTGCTGGGAAAACAGGTTTTGCAGCTGTTTGAGCTAAGATTTTCAAGTTATTCACATAATGAAAACCTATACTTTGTTTCGGTCGAGTTCCCCATTCAAATGCATGTAACAGTGAGAAACGCACTGTCTTGGCGAAAGAAAGCGTTTTTGTACAACTTCATAGAAATAGCTGTAACTTTTGATAGAAGACTCAGACAAACATGTTTATGGCCTTATATTATAGAACTCAAGGTCCCCGTGCTGGGAAAACAGGTTTTGCAGCTGTTTGAGCTAAGATTTTCAAGTTATTCACATAATGAAAACTTGTACTTTGTTTCGGTCGAGTTCCCCATTCAAATGCATGTAACAGTGAGAAACGCACTGTCTTGGCGAAAGAAAGCGTTTTTGTACAACTTCATAGAAATAGCTGTAACTTTTGATAGAAGACTCGGATACACATGTTTATGGCTTTATCTTATAGAACTCAAGGTCCCCGTGCTGGGAAAACAGGTTTTGCAGCTGTTTGAGCTAAGATTTTCAAGTTATTCACATAATGAAAACCTATACTTTGTTTCGGTCGAGTTCCCCATTCAAATGCATGTAACAGTGAGAAACGCACTGTCTTGGCGAAAGAAAGCGTTTTTGTACAACTTCATAGAAATAGCTGTAACTTTTGATAGAAGACTCAGACAAACATGTTTATGGCCTTATATTATAGAACTCAAGGTCTCCGTGCTGGGAAAACAGGTTTTGCAGCTGTTTGAGCTAAGATTTCCAAGTTATTCACATAATGAAAACTTGTACTTTGTTTCGGTCGAGTTCCCCATTCAAATGCATGTAACAGTGAGAAACGCACTGTCTTGGCGAAAGAAAGCGTTTTTGTACAACTTCATAGAAATAGCTGTAACTTTTGATAGAAGACTCGGATACACATGTTTATGGCTTTATCTTATAGAACTCAAGGTTCCCGTGCTGGGAAAACAGGTTTTGCAGCTGTTTGAGCTAAGATTTCCAAGTTATTCACATAATGAAAACCTATACTTTGTTTCAGTCGAGTTCCCCATTCAAATGCATGTAACAGTGAGAAACGCACTGTCTTGGCGAAAGAAAGCGTTTTTGTACAACTTCATAGAAATAGCTGTAACTTTTGATAGAAGACTCAGACAAACATGTTTATGGCCTTATATTATAGAACTCAAGGTCCCCGTGCTGGGAAAACAGGTTTTGCAGCTGTTTGAGCTAAGATTTCCAAGTTATTCACATAATGAAAACCTATACTTTGTTTCGGTCGAGTTCCCCATTCAAATGCATGTAACAGTGAGAAACGCACTGTCTTGGCGAAAGAAAGCGTTTTTGTACAACTTCATAGAAATAGCTGTAACTTTTGATAGAAGACTCGGATACACATGTTTATGGCTTTATCTTATAGAACTCAAGGTTCCCGTGCTGGGAAAACAGGTTTTGCAGCTGTTTGAGCTAAGATTTCCAAGTTATTCACATAATGAAAACCTATACTTTGTTTCGGTCGAGTTCCCCATTCAAATGCATGTAACAGTGAGAAACGCACTGTCTTGGCGAAAGAAAGCGTTTTTGTACAACTTCATAGAAATAGCTGTAACTTTTGATAGAAGACTCAGACAAACATGTTTATGGCCTTATATTATAGAACTCAAGGTCCCCGTGCTGGGAAAACAGGTTTTGCAGCTGTTTGAGCTAAGATTTTCAAGTTATTCACATAATGAAAACCTATACTTTGTTTCGGTCGAGTTCCCCATTCAAATGCATGTAACAGTGAGAAACGCACTGTCTTGGCGAAAGAAAGCGTTTTTGTACAACTTCATAGAAATAGCTGTAACTTTTGATAGAAGACTCAGACAAACATGTTTATGGCCTTATATTATAGAACTCAAGGTCCCCGTGCTGGGAAAACAGGTTTTGCAGCTGTTTGAGCTAAGATTTTCAAGTTATTCACATAATGAAAACTTGTACTTTGTTTCGGTCGAGTTCCCCATTCAAATGCATGTAACAGTGAGAAACGCACTGTCTTGGCGAAAGAAAGCGTTTTTGTACAACTTCATAGAAATAGCTGTAACTTTTGATAGAAGACTCGGATACACATGTTTATGGCTTTATCTTATAGAACTCAAGGTCCCCGTGCTGGGAAAACAGGTTTTGCAGCTGTTTGAGCTAAGATTTTCAAGTTATTCACATAATGAAAACCTATACTTTGTTTCGGTCGAGTTCCCCATTCAAATGCATGTAACAGTGAGAAACGCACTGTCTTGGCGAAAGAAAGCGTTTTTGTACAACTTCATAGAAATAGCTGTAACTTTTGATAGAAGACTCAGACAAACATGTTTATGGCCTTATATTATAGAACTCAAGGTCCCCGTGCTGGGAAAACAGGTTTTGCAGCTGTTTGAGCTAAGATTTTCAAGTTATTCACATAATGAAAACTTGTACTTTGTTTCGGTCGAGTTCCCCATTCAAATGCATGTAACAGTGAGAAACGCACTGTCTTGGCGAAAGAAAGCGTTTTTGTACAACTTCATAGAAATAGCTGTAACTTTTGATAGAAGACTCGGATACACATGTTTATGGCTTTATCTTATAGAACTCAAGGTTCCCGTGCTGGGAAAACAGGTTTTGCAGCTGTTTGACCTAAGATTTCCAAGTTATTCACATAATGAAAACCTATACTTTGTTTCGGTCGAGTTCCCCATTCAAATGCATGTAACAGTGAGAAACGCACTGTCTTGGCGAAAGAAAGCGTTTTTGTACAACTTCATAGAAATAGCTGTAACTTTTGATAGAAGACTCGGATACACATGTTTATGGCTTTATCTTATAGAACTCAAGGTTCCCGTGCTGGGAAAACAGGTTTTGCAGCTGTTTGACCTAAGATTTCCAAGTTATTCACATAATGAAAACCTATACTTTGTTTCGGTCGAGTTCCCCATTCAAATGCATGTAACAGTGAGAAACGCACTGTCTTGGCGAAAGAAAGCGTTTTTGTACAACTTCATAGAAATAGCTGTAACTTTTGATAGAAGACTCGGATACACATGTTTATGGCTTTATCTTATAGAACTCAAGGTTCCCGTGCTGGGAAAACAGGTTTTGCAGCTGTTTGACCTAAGATTTCCAAGTTATTCACATAATGAAAACCTATACTTTGTTTCGGTCGAGTTCCCCATTCAAATGCATGTAACAGTGAGAAACGCACTGTCTTGGCGAAAGAAAACGTTTTTGTACAACTTCATAGAAATAGCTGTAACTTTTGATAGAAGACTCAGACAAACATGTTTATGGCCTTATATTATAGAACTCAAGGTCCCCGTGCTGGGAAAACAGGTTTTGCAGCTGTTTGAGCTAAGATTTTCAAGTTATTCACATAATGAAAACCTATACTTTGTTTCGGTCGAGTTCCCCATTCAAATGCATGTAACAGTGAGAAACGCACTGTCTTGGCGAAAGAAAGCGTTTTTGTACAACTTCATAGAAATAGCTGTAACTTTTGATAGAAGACTCAGACAAACATGTTTATGGCCTTATATTATAGAACTCAAGGTCCCCGTGCTGGGAAAACAGGTTTTGCAGCTGTTTGAGCTAAGATTTTCAAGTTATTCACATAATGAAAACTTGTACTTTGTTTCGGTCGAGTTCCCCATTCAAATGCATGTAACAGTGAGAAACGCACTGTCTTGGCGAAAGAAAGCGTTTTTGTACAACTTCATAGAAATAGCTGTAACTTTTGATAGAAGACTCGGATACACATGTTTATGGCTTTATCTTATAGAACTCAAGGTCCCCGTGCTGGGAAAACAGGTTTTGCAGCTGTTTGAGCTAAGATTTTCAAGTTATTCACATAATGAAAACCTATACTTTGTTTCGGTCGAGTTCCCCATTCAAATGCATGTAACAGTGAGAAACGCACTGTCTTGGCGAAAGAAAGCGTTTTTGTACAACTTCATAGAAATAGCTGTAACTTTTGATAGAAGACTCAGACAAACATGTTTATGGCCTTATATTATAGAACTCAAGGTCCCCGTGCTGGGAAAACAGGTTTTGCAGCTGTTTGAGCTAAGATTTTCAAGTTATTCACATAATGAAAACTTGTACTTTGTTTCGGTCGAGTTCCCCATTCAAATGCATGTAACAGTGAGAAACGCACTGTCTTGGCGAAAGAAAGCGTTTTTGTACAACTTCATAGAAATAGCTGTAACTTTTGATAGAAGACTCGGATACACATGTTTATGGCTTTATCTTATAGAACTCAAGGTTCCCGTGCTGGGAAAACAGGTTTTGCAGCTGTTTGAGCTAAGATTTCCAAGTTATTCACATAATGAAAACCTATACTTTGTTTCGGTCGAGTTCCCCATTCAAATGCATGTAACAGTGAGAAACGCACTGTCTTGGCGAAAGAAAGCGTTTTTGTACAACTTCATAGAAATAGCTGTAACTTTTGATAGAAGACTCAGACAAACATGTTTATGGCCTTATATTATAGAACTCAAGGTCTCTGTGCTGGGAAAACAGGTTTTGCAGCTGTTTGAGCTAAGATTTCCAAGTTATTCACATAATGAAAACTTGTACTTTGTTTCGGTCGAGTTCCCCATTCAAATGCATGTAACAGTGAGAAACGCACTGTCTTGGCGAAAGAAAGCGTTTTTGTACAACTTCATAGAAATAGCTGTAACTTTTGATAGAAGACTCGGATACACATGTTTATGGCTTTATCTTATAGAACTCAAGGTCCCCGTGCTGGGAAAACAGGTTTTGCAGCTGTTTGAGCTAAGATTTTCAAGTTATTCACATAATGAAAACCTATACTTTGTTTCGGTCGAGTTCCCCATTCAAATGCATGTAACAGTGAGAAACGCACTGTCTTGGCGAAAGAAAGCGTTTTTGTACAACTTCATAGAAATAGCTGTAACTTTTGATAGAAGACTCAGACAAACATGTTTATGGCCTTATATTATAGAACTCAAGGTCCCCGTGCTGGGAAAACAGGTTTTGCAGCTGTTTGAGCTAAGATTTCCAAGTTATTCACATAATGAAAACCTATACTTTGTTTCGGTCGAGTTCCCCATTCAAATGCATGTAACAGTGAGAAACGCACTGTCTTGGCGAAAGAAAGCGTTTTTGTACAACTTCATAGAAATAGCTGTAACTTTTGATAGAAGACTCGGATACACATGTTTATGGCTTTATCTTATAGAACTCAAGGTTCCCGTGCTGGGAAAACAGGTTTTGCAGCTGTTTGAGCTAAGATTTCCAAGTTATTCACATAATGAAAACCTATACTTTGTTTCGGTCGAGTTCCCCATTCAAATGCATGTAACAGTGAGAAACGCACTGTCTTGGCGAAAGAAAGCGTTTTTGTACAACTTCATAGAAATAGCTGTAACTTTTGATAGAAGACTCAGACAAACATGTTTATGGCCTTATATTATAGAACTCAAGGTCTCCGTGCTGGGAAAACAGGTTTTGCAGCTGTTTGAGCTAAGATTTCCAAGTTATTCACATAATGAAAACTTGTACTTTGTTTCGGTCGAGTTCCCCATTCAAATGCATGTAACAGTGAGAAACGCACTGTCTTGGCGAAAGAAAGCGTTTTTGTACAACTTCATAGAAATAGCTGTAACTTTTGATAGAAGACTCGGATACACATGTTTATGGCTTTATCTTATAGAACTCAAGGTTCCCGTGCTGGGAAAACAGGTTTTGCAGCTGTTTGAGCTAAGATTTCCAAGTTATTCACATAATGAAAACCTATACTTTGTTTCAGTCGAGTTCCCCATTCAAATGCATGTAACAGTGAGAAACGCACTGTCTTGGCGAAAGAAAGCGTTTTTGTACAACTTCATAGAAATAGCTGTAACTTTTGATAGAAGACTCAGACAAACATGTTTATGGCCTTATATTATAGAACTCAAGGTCCCCGTGCTGGGAAAACAGGTTTTGCAGCTGTTTGAGCTAAGATTTCCAAGTTATTCACATAATGAAAACCTATACTTTGTTTCGGTCGAGTTCCCCATTCAAATGCATGTAACAGTGAGAAACGCACTGTCTTGGCGAAAGAAAGCGTTTTTGTACAACTTCATAGAAATAGCTGTAACTTTTGATAGAAGACTCAGACAAACATGTTTATGGCCTTATATTATAGAACTCAAGGTCTCTGTGCTGGGAAAACAGGTTTTGCAGCTGTTTGAGCTAAGATTTCCAAGTTATTCACATAATGAAAACTTGTACTTTGTTTCGGTCGAGTTCACCATTCAAATGCATGTAACAGTGAGAAACGCACTGTCTTGGCGAAAGAAAGCGTTTTTGTACAACTTCATAGAAATAGCTGTAACTTTTGATAGAAGACTCGGATACACATGTTTATGGCTTTATCTTATAGAACTCAAGGTTCCCGTGCTGGGAAAACAGGTTTTGCAGCTGTTTGAGCTAAGATTTCCAAGTTATTCACATAATGAAAACCTATACTTTGTTTCGGTCGAGTTCCCCATTCAAATGCATGTAACAGTGAGAAACGCACTGTCTTGGCGAAAGAAAGCGTTTTTGTACAACTTCATAGAAATAGCTGTAACTTTTGATAGAAGACTCAGACAAACATGTTTATGGCCTTATATTATAGAACTCAAGGTCCCCGTGCTGGGAAAACAGGTTTTGCAGCTGTTTGAGCTAAGATTTTCAAGTTATTCACATAATGAAAACCTATACTTTGTTTCGGTCGAGTTCCCCATTCAAATGCATGTAACAGTGAGAAACGCACTGTCTTGGCGAAAGAAAGCGTTTTTGTACAACTTTATAGAAATAGCTGTAACTTTTGATAGAAGACTCGGATACACATGTTTATGGCTTTATCTTATAGAACTCAAGGTTCCCGTGCTGGGAAAACAGGTTTTGCAGCTGTTTGAGCTAAGATTTTCAAGTTATTCACATAATGAAAACCTATACTTTGTTTCGGTCGAGTTCCCCATTCAAATGCATGTAACAGTGAGAAACGCACTGTCTTGGCGAAAGAAAGCGTTTTTGTACAACTTCATAGAAATAGCTGTAACTTTTGATAGAAGACTCAGACAAACATGTTTATGGCCTTATATTATAGAACTCAAGGTCCCCGTGCTGGGAAAACAGGTTTTGCAGCTGTTTGAGCTAAGATTTTCAAGTTATTCACATAATGAAAACTTGTACTTTGTTTCGGTCGAGTTCCCCATTCAAATGCATGTAACAGTGAGAAACGCACTGTCTTGGCGAAAGAAAGCGTTTTTGTACAACTTCATAGAAATAGCTGTAACTTTTGATAGAAGACTCGGATACACATGTTTATGGCTTTATCTTATAGAACTCAAGGTTCCCGTGCTGGGAAAACAGGTTTTGCAGCTGTTTGAGCTAAGATTTCCAAGTTATTCACATAATGAAAACCTATACTTTGTTTCGGTCGAGTTCCCCATTCAAATGCATGTAACAGTGAGAAACGCACTGTCTTGGCGAAAGAAAGCGTTTTTGTACAACTTCATAGAAATAGCTGTAACTTTTGATAGAAGACTCGGATACACATGTTTATGGCTTTATCTTATAGAACTCAAGGTTCCCGTGCTGGGAAAACAGGTTTTGCAGCTGTTTGAGCTAAGATTTCCAAGTTATTCACATAATGAAAACCTATACTTTGTTTCGGTCGAGTTCCCCATTCAAATGCATGTAACAGTGAGAAACGCACTGTCTTGGCGAAAGAAAGCGTTTTTATACAACTTCATAGAAATAGCTGTAACTTTTGATAGAAGACTCGGATACACATGTTTATGGCTTTATCTTATAGAACTCAAGGTTCCCGTGCTGGGAAAACAGGTTTTGCAGCTGTTTGAGCTAAGATTTCCAAGTTATTCACATAATGAAAACCTATACTTTGTTTCGGTGGAGTTCCCCATTCAAATGCATGTAACAGTGAGAAACGCACTGTCTTGGCGAAAGAAAGCGTTTTTGTACAACTTCATAGAAATAGCTGTAACTTTTGATAGAAGACTCGGATACACATGTTTATGGCTTTATCTTATAGAACTCAAGGTTCCCGTGCTGGGAAAACAGGTTTTGCAGCTGTTTGAGCTAAGATTTTCAAGTTATTCACATAATGAAAACCTATACTTTGTTTCGGTCGAGTTCCCCATTCAAATGCATGTAACAGTGAGAAACGCACTGTCTTGGCGAAAGAAAGCGTTTTTGTACAACTTCATAGAAATAGCTGTAACTTTTGATAGAAGACTCAGACAAACATGTTTATGGCCTTATATTATAGAACTCAAGGTCTCCGTGCTGGGAAAACAGGTTTTGCAGCTGTTTGAGCTAAGATTTCCAAGTTATTCACATAATGAAAACTTGTACTTTGTTTCGGTCGAGTTCCCCATTCAAATGCATGTAACAGTGAGAAACGCACTGTCTTGGCGAAAGAAAGCGTTTTTGTACAACTTCATAGAAATAGCTGTAACTTTTGATAGAAGACTCGGATACACATGTTTATGGCTTTATCTTATAGAACTCAAGGTCCCCGTGCTGGGAAAACAGGTTTTGCAGCTGTTTGAGCTAAGATTTTCAAGTTATTCACATAATGAAAACCTATACTTTGTTTCGGTCGAGTTCCCCATTCAAATGCATGTAACAGTGAGAAACGCACTGTCTTGGCGAAAGAAAGCGTTTTTGTACAACTTCATAGAAATAGCTGTAACTTTTGATAGAAGACTCAGACAAACATGTTTATGGCCTTATATTATAGAACTCAAGGTCCCCGTGCTGGGAAAACAGGTTTTGCAGCTGTTTGAGCTAAGATTTTCAAGTTATTCACATAATGAAAACTTGTACTTTGTTTCGGTCGAGTTCCCCATTCAAATGCATGTAACAGTGAGAAACGCACTGTCTTGGCGAAAGAAAGCGTTTTTGTACAACTTCATAGAAATAGCTGTAACTTTTGATAGAAGACTCGGATACACATGTTTATGGCTTTATCTTATAGAACTCAAGGTTCCCGTGCTGGGAAAACAGGTTTTGCAGCTGTTTGACCTAAGATTTCCAAGTTATTCACATAATGAAAACCTATACTTTGTTTCGGTCGAGTTCCCCATTCAAATGCATGTAACAGTGAGAAACGCACTGTCTTGGCGAAAGAAAGCGTTTTTGTACAACTTCATAGAAATAGCTGTAACTTTTGATAGAAGACTCGGATACACATGTTTATGGCTTTATCTTATAGAACTCAAGGTTCCCGTGCTGGGAAAACAGGTTTTGCAGCTGTTTGAGCTAAGATTTCCAAGTTATTCACATAATGAAAACCTATACTTTGTTTCGGTCGAGTTCCCCATTCAAATGCATGTAACAGTGAGAAACGCACTGTCTTGGCGAAAGAAAGCGTTTTTGTACAACTTCATAGAAATAGCTGTAACTTTTGATAGAAGACTCGGATACACATGTTTATGGCTTTATCTTATAGAACTCAAGGTTCCCGTGCTGGGAAAACAGGTTTTGCAGCTGTTTGACCTAAGATTTCCAAGTTATTCACATAATGAAAACCTATACTTTGTTTCGGTCGAGTTCCCCATTCAAATGCATGTAACAGTGAGAAACGCACTGTCTTGGCGAAAGAAAGCGTTTTTGTACAACTTCATAGAAATAGCTGTAACTTTTGATAGAAGACTCGGATACACATGTTTATGGCTTTATCTTATAGAACTCAAGGTTCCCGTGCTGGGAAAACAGGTTTTGCAGCTGTTTGAGCTAAGATTTCCAAGTTATTCACATAATGAAAACCTATACTTTGTTTCGGTCGAGTTCCCCATTCAAATGCATGTAACAGTGAGAAACGCACTGTCTTGGCGAAAGAAAGCGTTTTTGTACAACTTCATAGAAATAGCTGTAACTTTTGATAGAAGACTCAGACAAACATGTTTATGGCCTTATATTATAGAACTCAAGGTCTCCGTGCTGGGAAAACAGGTTTTGCAGCTGTTTGAGCTAAGATTTCCAAGTTATTCACATAATGAAAACTTGTACTTTGTTTCGGTCGAGTTCCCCATTCAAATGCATGTAACAGTGAGAAACGCACTGTCTTGGCGAAAGAAAACGTTTTTGTACAACTTCATAGAAATAGCTGTAACTTTTGATAGAAGACTCGGATACACATGTTTATGGCTTTATCTTATAGAACTCAAGGTTCCCGTGCTGGGAAAACAGGTTTTGCAGCTGTTTGAGCTAAGATTTCCAAGTTATTCACATAATGAAAACCTATACTTTGTTTCAGTCGAGTTCCCCATTCAAATGCATGTAACAGTGAGAAACGCACTGTCTTGGCGAAAGAAAGCGTTTTTGTACAACTTCATAGAAATAGCTGTAACTTTTGATAGAAGACTCAGACAAACATGTTTATGGCCTTATATTATAGAACTCAAGGTCCCCGTGCTGGGAAAACAGGTTTTGCAGCTGTTTGAGCTAAGATTTCCAAGTTATTCACATAATGAAAACCTATACTTTGTTTCGGTCGAGTTCCCCATTCAAATGCATGTAACAGTGAGAAACGCACTGTCTTGGCGAAAGAAAGCGTTTTTGTACAACTTCATAGAAATAGCTGTAACTTTTGATAGAAGACTCAGACAAACATGTTTATGGCCTTATATTATAGAACTCAAGGTCCCCGTGCTGGGAAAACAGGTTTTGCAGCTGTTTGAGCTAAGATTTTCAAGTTATTCACATAATGAAAACCTATACTTTGTTTCGGTCGAGTTCCCCATTCAAATGCATGTAACAGTGAGAAACGCACTGTCTTGGCGAAAGAAAGCGTTTTTGTACAACTTCATAGAAATAGCTGTAACTTTTGATAGAAGACTCAGACAAACATGTTTATGGCCTTATATTATAGAACTCAAGGTCCCCGTGCTGGGAAAACAGGTTTTGCAGCTGTTTGAGCTAAGATTTTCAAGTTATTCACATAATGAAAACTTGTACTTTGTTTCGGTCGAGTTCCCCATTCAAATGCATGTAACAGTGAGAAACGCACTGTCTTGGCGAAAGAAAGCGTTTTTGTACAACTTCATAGAAATAGCTGTAACTTTTGATAGAAGACTCGGATACACATGTTTATGGCTTTATCTTATAGAACTCAAGGTTCCCGTGCTGGGAAAACAGGTTTTGCAGCTGTTTGAGCTAAGATTTTCAAGTTATTCACATAATGAAAACCTATACTTTGTTTCGGTCGAGTTCCCCATTCAAATGCATGTAACAGTGAGAAACGCACTGTCTTGGCGAAAGAAAGCGTTTTTGTACAACTTCATAGAAATAGCTGTAACTTTTGATAGAAGACTCAGACAAACATGTTTATGGCCTTATATTATAGAACTCAAGGTCCCCGTGCTGGGAAAACAGGTTTTGCAGCTGTTTGAGCTAAGATTTTCAAGTTATTCACATAATGAAAACTTGTACTTTGTTTCGGTCGAGTTCCCCATTCAAATGCATGTAACAGTGAGAAACGCACTGTCTTGGCGAAAGAAAGCGTTTTTGTACAACTTCATAGAAATAGCTGTAACTTTTGATAGAAGACTCGGATACACATGTTTATGGCTTTATCTTATAGAACTCAAGGTTCCCGTGCTGGGAAAACAGGTTTTGCAGCTGTTTGAGCTAAGATTTCCAAGTTATTCACATAATGAAAACCTATACTTTGTTTCGGTCGAGTTCCCCATTCAAATGCATGTAACAGTGAGAAACGCACTGTCTTGGCGAAAGAAAGCGTTTTTATACAACTTCATAGAAATAGCTGTAACTTTTGATAGAAGACTCGGATACACATGTTTATGGCTTTATCTTATAGAACTCAAGGTTCCCGTGCTGGGAAAACAGGTTTTGCAGCTGTTTGAGCTAAGATTTCCAAGTTATTCACATAATGAAAACCTATACTTTGTTTCGGTCGAGTTCCCCATTCAAATGCATGTAACAGTGAGAAACGCACTGTCTTGGCGAAAGAAAGCGTTTTTGTACAACTTCATAGAAATAGCTGTAACTTTTGATAGAAGACTCGGATACACATGTTTATGGCTTTATCTTATAGAACTCAAGGTTCCCGTGCTGGGAAAACAGGTTTTGCAGCTGTTTGAGCTAAGATTTCCAAGTTATTCACATAATGAAAACCTATACTTTGTTTCGGTCGAGTTCCCCATTCAAATGCATGTAACAGTGAGAAACGCACTGTCTTGGCGAAAGAAAGCGTTTTTGTACAACTTCATAGAAATAGCTGTAACTTTTGATAGAAGACTCAGACAAACATGTTTATGGCCTTATATTATAGAACTCAAGGTCCCCGTGCTGGGAAAACAGGTTTTGCAGCTGTTTGAGCTAAGATTTTCAAGTTATTCACATAATGAAAACCTATACTTTGTTTCGGTCGAGTTCCCCATTCAAATGCATGTAACAGTGAGAAACGCACTGTCTTGGCGAAAGAAAGCGTTTTTGTACAACTTCATAGAAATAGCTGTAACTTTTGATAGAAGACTCAGACAAACATGTTTATGGCCTTATATTATAGAACTCAAGGTCTCCGTGCTGGGAAAACAGGTTTTGCAGCTGTTTGAGCTAAGATTTCCAAGTTATTCACATAATGAAAACTTGTACTTTGTTTCGGTCGAGTTCCCCATTCAAATGCATGTAACAGTGAGAAACGCACTGTCTTGGCGAAAGAAAGCGTTTTTGTACAACTTCATAGAAATAGCTGTAACTTTTGATAGAAGACTCGGATACACATGTTTATGGCTTTATCTTATAGAACTCAAGGTCTCCGTGCTGGGAAAACAGGTTTTGCAGCTGTTTGAGCTAAGATTTCCAAGTTATTCACATAATGAAAACTTGTACTTTGTTTCGGTCGAGTTCCCCATTCAAATGCATGTAACAGTGAGAAACGCACTGTCTTGGCGAAAGAAAGCGTTTTTGTACAACTTCATAGAAATAGCTGTAACTTTTGATAGAAGACGCAGACAAACATGTTTATGGCCTTATATTATAGAACTCAAGGTCCCCGTGCTGGGAAAACAGGTTTTGCAGCTGTTTGAGCTAAGATTTTCAAGTTATTCACATAATGAAAACCTATACTTTGTTTCGGTGGAGTTCCCCATTCAAATGCATGTAACAGTGAGAAACGCACTGTCTTGGCGAAAGAAAGCGTTTTTATACAACTTCATAGAAATAGCTGTAACTTTTGATAGAAGACTCGGATACACATGTTTATGGCTTTATCTTATAGAACTCAAGGTTCCCGTGCTGGGAAAACAGGTTTTGCAGCTGTTTGAGCTAAGATTTCCAAGTTATTCACATAATGAAAACTTGTACTTTGTTTCGGTCGAGTTCCCCATTCAAATGCATGTAACAGTGAGAAACGCACTGTCTTGGCGAAAGAAAGCGTTTTTGTACAACTTCATAGAAATAGCTGTAACTTTTGATAGAAGACTCGGATACACATGTTTATGGCTTTATCTTATAGAACTCAAGGTTCCCGTGCTGGGAAAACAGGTTTTGCAGCTGTTTGAGCTAAGATTTCCAAGTTATTCACATAATGAAAACCTATACTTTGTTTCGGTCGAGTTCCCCATTCAAATGCATGTAACAGTGAGAAACGCACTGTCTTGGCGAAAGAAAGCGTTTTTGTACAACTTCATAGAAATAGCTGTAACTTTTGATAGAAGACTCAGACAAACATGTTTATGGCCTTATATTATAGAACTCAAGGTCTCCGTGCTGGGAAAACAGGTTTTGCAGCTGTTTGAGCTAAGATTTCCAAGTTATTCACATAATGAAAACTTGTACTTTGTTTCGGTCGAGTTCCCCATTCAAATGCATGTAACAGTGAGAAACGCACTGTCTTGGCGAAAGAAAGCGTTTTTGTACAACTTCATAGAAATAGCTGTAACTTTTGATAGAAGACTCGGATACACATGTTTATGGCTTTATCTTATAGAACTCAAGGTCTCCGTGCTGGGAAAACAGGTTTTGCAGCTGTTTGAGCTAAGATTTCCAAGTTATTCACATAATGAAAACTTGTACTTTGTTTCGGTCGAGTTCCCCATTCAAATGCATGTAACAGTGAGAAACGCACTGTCTTGGCGAAAGAAAGCGTTTTTGTACAACTTCATAGAAATAGCTGTAACTTTTGATAGAAGACGCAGACAAACATGTTTATGGCCTTATATTATAGAACTCAAGGTCCCCGTGCTGGGAAAACAGGTTTTGCAGCTGTTTGAGCTAAGATTTTCAAGTTATTCACATAATGAAAACCTATACTTTGTTTCGGTGGAGTTCCCCATTCAAATGCATGTAACAGTGAGAAACGCACTGTCTTGGCGAAAGAAAGCGTTTTTATACAACTTCATAGAAATAGCTGTAACTTTTGATAGAAGACTCGGATACACATGTTTATGGCTTTATCTTATAGAACTCAAGGTTCCCGTGCTGGGAAAACAGGTTTTGCAGCTGTTTGAGCTAAGATTTCCAAGTTATTCACATAATGAAAACTTGTACTTTGTTTCGGTCGAGTTCCCCATTCAAATGCATGTAACAGTGAGAAACGCACTGTCTTGGCGAAAGAAAGCGTTTTTGTACAACTTCATAGAAATAGCTGTAACTTTTGATAGAAGACTCGGATACACATGTTTATGGCTTTATCTTATAGAACTCAAGGTTCCCGTGCTGGGAAAACAGGTTTTGCAGCTGTTTGAGCTAAGATTTCCAAGTTATTCACATAATGAAAACCTATACTTTGTTTCGGTCGAGTTCCCCATTCAAATGCATGTAACAGTGAGAAACGCACTGTCTTGGCGAAAGAAAGCGTTTTTGTACAACTTCATAGAAATAGCTGTAACTTTTGATAGAAGACTCAGACAAACATGTTTATGGCCTTATATTATAGAACTCAAGGTCTCCGTGCTGGGAAAACAGGTTTTGCAGCTGTTTGAGCTAAGATTTCCAAGTTATTCACATAATGAAAACTTGTACTTTGTTTCGGTCGAGTTCCCCATTCAAATGCATGTAACAGTGAGAAACGCACTGTCTTGGCGAAAGAAAGCGTTTTTGTACAACTTCATAGAAATAGCTGTAACTTTTGATAGAAGACTCGGATACACATGTTTATGGCTTTATCTTATAGAACTCAAGGTTCCCGTGCTGGGAAAACAGGTTTTGCAGCTGTTTGAGCTAAGATTTCCAAGTTATTCACATAATGAAAACCTATACTTTGTTTCGGTCGAGTTCCCCATTCAAATGCATGTAACAGTGAGAAACGCACTGTCTTGGCGAAAGAAAGCGTTTTTGTACAACTTCATAGAAATAGCTGTAACTTTTGATAGAAGACTCAGACAAACATGTTTATGGCCTTATATTATAGAACTCAAGGTCCCCGTGCTGGGAAAACAGGTTTTGCAGCTGTTTGAGCTAAGATTTTCAAGTTATTCACATAATGAAAACCTATACTTTGTTTCGGTCGAGTTCCCCATTCAAATGCATGTAACAGTGAGAAACGCACTGTCTTGGCGAAAGAAAGCGTTTTTGTACAACTTCATAGAAATAGCTGTAACTTTTGATAGAAGACTCAGACAAACATGTTTATGGCCTTATATTATAGAACTCAAGGTCTCCGTGCTGGGAAAACAGGTTTTGCAGCTGTTTGAGCTAAGATTTCCAAGTTATTCACATAATGAAAACTTGTACTTTGTTTCGGTCGAGTTCCCCATTCAAATGCATGTAACAGTGAGAAACGCACTGTCTTGGCGAAAGAAAGCGTTTTTGTACAACTTCATAGAAATAGCTGTAACTTTTGATAGAAGACTCGGATACACATGTTTATGGCTTTATCTTATAGAACTCAAGGTCTCCGTGCTGGGAAAACAGGTTTTGCAGCTGTTTGAGCTAAGATTTCCAAGTTATTCACATAATGAAAACTTGTACTTTGTTTCGGTCGAGTTCCCCATTCAAATGCATGTAACAGTGAGAAACGCACTGTCTTGGCGAAAGAAAGCGTTTTTGTACAACTTCATAGAAATAGCTGTAACTTTTGATAGAAGACTCAGACAAACATGTTTATGGCCTTATATTATAGAACTCAAGGTCTCCGTGCTGGGAAAACAGGTTTTGCAGCTGTTTGAGCTAAGATTTCCAAGTTATTCACATAATGAAAACCTATACTTTGTTTCGGTCGAGTTCCCCATTCAAATGCATGTAACAGTGAGAAACGCACTGTCTTGGCGAAAGAAAGCGTTTTTGTACAACTTCATAGAAATAGCTGTAACTTTTGATAGAAGACTCAGACAAACATGTTTATGGCCTTATATTATAGAACTCAAGGTCTCCGTGCTGGGAAAACAGGTTTTGCAGCTGTTTGAGCTAAGATTTCCAAGTTATTCACATAATGAAAACTTGTACTTTGTTTCGGTCGAGTTCCCCATTCAAATGCATGTAACAGTGAGAAACGCACTGTCTTGGCGAAAGAAAGCGTTTTTGTACAACTTCATAGAAATAGCTGTAACTTTTGATAGAAGACTCGGATACACATGTTTATGGCTTTATCTTATAGAACTCAAGGTTCCCGTGCTGGGAAAACAGGTTTTGCAGCTGTTTGAGCTAAGATTTCCAAGTTATTCACATAATGAAAACCTATACTTTGTTTCGGTCGAGTTCCCCATTCAAATGCATGTAACAGTGAGAAACGCACTGTCTTGGCGAAAGAAAGCGTTTTTGTACAACTTCATAGAAATAGCTGTAACTTTTGATAGAAGACTCAGACAAACATGTTTATGGCCTTATATTATAGAACTCAAGGTCCCCGTGCTGGGAAAACAGGTTTTGCAGCTGTTTGAGCTAAGATTTTCAAGTTATTCACATAATGAAAACCTATACTTTGTTTCGGTCGAGTTCCCCATTCAAATGCATGTAACAGTGAGAAACGCACTGTCTTGGCGAAAGAAAGCGTTTTTGTACAACTTCATAGAAATAGCTGTAACTTTTGATAGAAGACTCAGACAAACATGTTTATGGCCTTATATTATAGAACTCAAGGTCTCCGTGCTGGGAAAACAGGTTTTGCAGCTGTTTGAGCTAAGATTTCCAAGTTATTCACATAATGAAAACTTGTACTTTGTTTCGGTCGAGTTCCCCATTCAAATGCATGTAACAGTGAGAAACGCACTGTCTTGGCGAAAGAAAGCGTTTTTGTACAACTTCATAGAAATAGCTGTAACTTTTGATAGAAGACTCGGATACACATGTTTATGGCTTTATCTTATAGAACTCAAGGTCTCCGTGCTGGGAAAACAGGTTTTGCAGCTGTTTGAGCTAAGATTTCCAAGTTATTCACATAATGAAAACTTGTACTTTGTTTCGGTCGAGTTCCCCATTCAAATGCATGTAACAGTGAGAAACGCACTGTCTTGGCGAAAGAAAGCGTTTTTGTACAACTTCATAGAAATAGCTGTAACTTTTGATAGAAGACTCGGATACACATGTTTATGGCTTTATCTTATAGAACTCAAGGTTCCCGTGCTGGGAAAACAGGTTTTGCAGCTGTTTGAGCTAAGATTTCCAAGTTATTCACATAATGAAAACCTATACTTTGTTTCGGTCGAGTTCCCCATTCAAATGCATGTAACAGTGAGAAACGCACTGTCTTGGCGAAAGAAAGCGTTTTTGTACAACTTCATAGAAATAGCTGTAACTTTTGATAGAAGACTCGGATACACATGTTTATGGCTTTATCTTATAGAACTCAAGGTTCCCGTGCTGGGAAAACAGGTTTTGCAGCTGTTTGAGCTAAGATTTCCAAGTTATTCACATAATGAAAACTTGTACTTTGTTTCGGTCGAGTTCCCCATTCAAATGCATGTAACAGTGAGAAACGCACTGTCTTGGCGAAAGAAAGCGTTTTTGTACAACTTCATAGAAATAGCTGTAACTTTTGATAGAAGACTCAGACAAACATGTTTATGGCCTTATATTATAGAACTCAAGGTCTCCGTGCTGGGAAAACAGGTTTTGCAGCTGTTTGAGCTAAGATTTCCAAGTTATTCACATAATGAAAACTTGTACTTTGTTTCGGTCGAGTTCCCCATTCAAATGCATGTAACAGTGAGAAACGCACTGTCTTGGCGAAAGAAAGCGTTTTTGTACAACTTCATAGAAATAGCTGTAACTTTTGATAGAAGACTCGGATACACATGTTTATGGCTTTATCTTATAGAACTCAAGGTTCCCGTGCTGGGAAAACAGGTTTTGCAGCTGTTTGAGCTAAGATTTCCAAGTTATTCACATAATGAAAACCTATACTTTGTTTCGGTCGAGTTCCCCATTCAAATGCATGTAACAGTGAGAAACGCACTGTCTTGGCGAAAGAAAGCGTTTTTGTACAACTTCATAGAAATAGCTGTAACTTTTGATAGAAGACTCGGATACACATGTTTATGGCTTTATCTTATAGAACTCAAGGTTCCCGTGCTGGGAAAACAGGTTTTGCAGCTGTTTGAGCTAAGATTTCCAAGTTATTCACATAATGAAAACCTATACTTTGTTTCGGTCGAGTTCCCCATTCAAATGCATGTAACAGTGAGAAACGCACTGTCTTGGCGAAAGAAAGCGTTTTTGTACAACTTCATAGAAATAGCTGTAACTTTTGATAGAAGACTCGGATACACATGTTTATGGCTTTATCTTATAGAACTCAAGGTTCCCGTGCTGGGAAAACAGGTTTTGCAGCTGTTTGAGCTAAGATTTCCAAGTTATTCACATAATGAAAACTTGTACTTTGTTTCGGTCGAGTTCCCCATTCAAATGCATGTAACAGTGAGAAACGCACTGTCTTGGCGAAAGAAAGCGTTTTTGTACAACTTCATAGAAATAGCTGTAACTTTTGATAGAAGACTCAGACAAACATGTTTATGGCCTTATATTATAGAACTCAAGGTCCCCGTGCTGGGAAAACAGGTTTTGCAGCTGTTTGAGCTAAGATTTTCAAGTTATTCACATAATGAAAACCTATACTTTGTTTCGGTCGAGTTCCCCATTCAAATGCATGTAACAGTGAGAAACGCACTGTCTTGGCGAAAGAAAGCGTTTTTGTACAACTTCATAGAAATAGCTGTAACTTTTGATAGAAGACTCAGACAAACATGTTTATGGCCTTATATTATAGAACTCAAGGTCTCCGTGCTGGGAAAACAGGTTTTGCAGCTGTTTGAGCTAAGATTTCCAAGTTATTCACATAATGAAAACTTGTACTTTGTTTCGGTCGAGTTCCCCATTCAAATGCATGTAACAGTGAGAAACGCACTGTCTTGGCGAAAGAAAGCGTTTTTGTACAACTTCATAGAAATAGCTGTAACTTTTGATAGAAGACTCGGATACACATGTTTATGGCTTTATCTTATAGAACTCAAGGTTCCCGTGCTGGGAAAACAGGTTTTGCAGCTGTTTGAGCTAAGATTTCCAAGTTATTCACATAATGAAAACCTATACTTTGTTTCGGTCGAGTTCCCCATTCAAATGCATGTAACAGTGAGAAACGCACTGTCTTGGCGAAAGAAAGCGTTTTTGTACAACTTCATAGAAATAGCTGTAACTTTTGATAGAAGACTCGGATACACATGTTTATGGCTTTATCTTATAGAACTCAAGGTTCCCGTGCTGGGAAAACAGGTTTTGCAGCTGTTTGAGCTAAGATTTCCAAGTTATTCACATAATGAAAACCTATACTTTGTTTCGGTCGAGTTCCCCATTCAAATGCATGTAACAGTGAGAAACGCACTGTCTTGGCGAAAGAAAGCGTTTTTGTACAACTTCATAGAAATAGCTGTAACTTTTGATAGAAGACTCAGACAAACATGTTTATGGCCTTATATTATAGAACTCAAGGTCTCCGTGCTGGGAAAACAGGTTTTGCAGCTGTTTGAGCTAAGATTTCCAAGTTATTCACATAATGAAAACTTGTACTTTGTTTCGGTCGAGTTCCCCATTCAAATGCATGTAACAGTGAGAAACGCACTGTCTTGGCGAAAGAAAGCGTTTTTGTACAACTTCATAGAAATAGCTGTAACTTTTGATAGAAGACTCGGATACACATGTTTATGGCTTTATCTTATAGAACTCAAGGTTCCCGTGCTGGGAAAACAGGTTTTGCAGCTGTTTGAGCTAAGATTTCCAAGTTATTCACATAATGAAAACCTATACTTTGTTTCGGTCGAGTTCCCCATTCAAATGCATGTAACAGTGAGAAACGCACTGTCTTGGCGAAAGAAAACGTTTTTGTACAACTTCATAGAAATAGCTGTAACTTTTGATAGAAGACTCGGATACACATGTTTATGGCTTTATCTTATAGAACTCAAGGTTCCCGTGCTGGGAAAACAGGTTTTGCAGCTGTTTGAGCTAAGATTTCCAAGTTATTCACATAATGAAAACCTATACTTTGTTTCGGTCGAGTTCCCCATTCAAATGCATGTAACAGTGAGAAACGCACTGTCTTGGCGAAAGAAAGCGTTTTTGTACAACTTCATAGAAATAGCTGTAACTTTTGATAGAAGACTCAGACAAACATGTTTATGGCCTTATATTATAGAACTCAAGGTCCCCGTGCTGGGAAAACAGGTTTTGCAGCTGTTTGAGCTAAGATTTCCAAGTTATTCACATAATGAAAACTTGTACTTTGTTTCGGTCGAGTTCCCCATTCAAATGCATGTAACAGTGAGAAACGCACTGTCTTGGCGAAAGAAAGCGTTTTTGTACAACTTCATAGAAATAGCTGTAACTTTTGATAGAAGACTCAGACAAACATGTTTATGGCCTTATATTATAGAACTCAAGGTCCCCGTGCTGGGAAAACAGGTTTTGCAGCTGTTTGAGCTAAGATTTTCAAGTTATTCACATAATGAAAACCTATACTTTGTTTCGGTCGAGTTCCCCATTCAAATGCATGTAACAGTGAGAAACGCACTGTCTTGGCGAAAGAAAGCGTTTTTGTACAACTTCATAGAAATAGCTGTAACTTTTGATAGAAGACTCAGACAAACATGTTTATGGCCTTATATTATAGAACTCAAGGTCTCCGTGCTGGGAAAACAGGTTTTGCAGCTGTTTGAGCTAAGATTTCCAAGTTATTCACATAATGAAAACTTGTACTTTGTTTCGGTCGAGTTCCCCATTCAAATGCATGTAACAGTGAGAAACGCACTGTCTTGGCGAAAGAAAGCGTTTTTGTACAACTTCATAGAAATAGCTGTAACTTTTGATAGAAGACTCGGATACACATGTTTATGGCTTTATCTTATAGAACTCAAGGTTCCCGTGCTGGGAAAACAGGTTTTGCAGCTGTTTGAGCTAAGATTTCCAAGTTATTCACATAATGAAAACCTATACTTTGTTTCGGTCGAGTTCCCCATTCAAATGCATGTAACAGTGAGAAACGCACTGTCTTGGCGAAAGAAAGCGTTTTTGTACAACTTCATAGAAATAGCTGTAACTTTTGATAGAAGACTCGGATACACATGTTTATGGCTTTATCTTATAGAACTCAAGGTTCCCGTGCTGGGAAAACAGGTTTTGCAGCTGTTTGAGCTAAGATTTCCAAGTTATTCACATAATGAAAACTTGTACTTTGTTTCGGTCGAGTTCCCCATTCAAATGCATGTAACAGTGAGAAACGCACTGTCTTGGCGAAAGAAAGCGTTTTTGTACAACTTCATAGAAATAGCTGTAACTTTTGATAGAAGACTCAGACAAACATGTTTATGGCCTTATATTATAGAACTCAAGGTCCCCGTGCTGGGAAAACAGGTTTTGCAGCTGTTTGAGCTAAGATTTTCAAGTTATTCACATAATGAAAACCTATACTTTGTTTCGGTCGAGTTCCCCATTCAAATGCATGTAACAGTGAGAAACGCACTGTCTTGGCGAAAGAAAGCGTTTTTGTACAACTTCATAGAAATAGCTGTAACTTTTGATAGAAGACTCAGACAAACATGTTTATGGCCTTATATTATAGAACTCAAGGTCTCCGTGCTGGGAAAACAGGTTTTGCAGCTGTTTGAGCTAAGATTTCCAAGTTATTCACATAATGAAAACTTGTACTTTGTTTCGGTCGAGTTCCCCATTCAAATGCATGTAACAGTGAGAAACGCACTGTCTTGGCGAAAGAAAGCGTTTTTGTACAACTTCATAGAAATAGCTGTAACTTTTGATAGAAGACTCGGATACACATGTTTATGGCTTTATCTTATAGAACTCAAGGTCTCCGTGCTGGGAAAACAGGTTTTGCAGCTGTTTGAGCTAAGATTTCCAAGTTATTCACATAATGAAAACTTGTACTTTGTTTCGGTCGAGTTCCCCATTCAAATGCATGTAACAGTGAGAAACGCACTGTCTTGGCGAAAGAAAGCGTTTTTGTACAACTTCATAGAAATAGCTGTAACTTTTGATAGAAGACTCAGACAAACATGTTTATGGCCTTATATTATAGAACTCAAGGTCCCCGTGCTGGGAAAACAGGTTTTGCAGCTGTTTGAGCTAAGATTTTCAAGTTATTCACATAATGAAAACCTATACTTTGTTTCGGTCGAGTTCCCCATTCAAATGCATGTAACAGTGAGAAACGCACTGTCTTGGCGAAAGAAAGCGTTTTTGTACAACTTCATAGAAATAGCTGTAACTTTTGATAGAAGACTCAGACAAACATGTTTATGGCCTTATATTATAGAACTCAAGGTCTCCGTGCTGGGAAAACAGGTTTTGCAGCTGTTTGAGCTAAGATTTCCAAGTTATTCACATAATGAAAACTTGTACTTTGTTTCGGTCGAGTTCCCCATTCAAATGCATGTAACAGTGAGAAACGCACTGTCTTGGCGAAAGAAAGCGTTTTTGTACAACTTCATAGAAATAGCTGTAACTTTTGATAGAAGACTCGGATACACATGTTTATGGCTTTATCTTATAGAACTCAAGGTTCCCGTGCTGGGAAAACAGGTTTTGCAGCTGTTTGAGCTAAGATTTCCAAGTTATTCACATAATGAAAACCTATACTTTGTTTCGGTCGAGTTCCCCATTCAAATGCATGTAACAGTGAGAAACGCACTGTCTTGGCGAAAGAAAGCGTTTTTGTACAACTTCATAGAAATAGCTGTAACTTTTGATAGAAGACTCGGATACACATGTTTATGGCTTTATCTTATAGAACTCAAGGTTCCCGTGCTGGGAAAACAGGTTTTGCAGCTGTTTGAGCTAAGATTTCCAAGTTATTCACATAATGAAAACTTGTACTTTGTTTCGGTCGAGTTCCCCATTCAAATGCATGTAACAGTGAGAAACGCACTGTCTTGGCGAAAGAAAGCGTTTTTGTACAACTTCATAGAAATAGCTGTAACTTTTGATAGAAGACTCAGACAAACATGTTTATGGCCTTATATTATAGAACTCAAGGTCCCCGTGCTGGGAAAACAGGTTTTGCAGCTGTTTGAGCTAAGATTTTCAAGTTATTCACATAATGAAAACCTATACTTTGTTTCGGTCGAGTTCCCCATTCAAATGCATGTAACAGTGAGAAACGCACTGTCTTGGCGAAAGAAAGCGTTTTTGTACAACTTCATAGAAATAGCTGTAACTTTTGATAGAAGACTCAGACAAACATGTTTATGGCCTTATATTATAGAACTCAAGGTCTCCGTGCTGGGAAAACAGGTTTTGCAGCTGTTTGAGCTAAGATTTCCAAGTTATTCACATAATGAAAACTTGTACTTTGTTTCGGTCGAGTTCCCCATTCAAATGCATGTAACAGTGAGAAACGCACTGTCTTGGCGAAAGAAAGCGTTTTTGTACAACTTCATAGAAATAGCTGTAACTTTTGATAGAAGACTCGGATACACATGTTTATGGCTTTATCTTATAGAACTCAAGGTTCCCGTGCTGGGAAAACAGGTTTTGCAGCTGTTTGAGCTAAGATTTCCAAGTTATTCACATAATGAAAACCTATACTTTGTTTCGGTCGAGTTCCCCATTCAAATGCATGTAACAGTGAGAAACGCACTGTCTTGGCGAAAGAAAGCGTTTTTGTACAACTTCATAGAAATAGCTGTAACTTTTGATAGAAGACTCGGATACACATGTTTATGGCTTTATCTTATAGAACTCAAGGTTCCCGTGCTGGGAAAACAGGTTTTGCAGCTGTTTGAGCTAAGATTTCCAAGTTATTCACATAATGAAAACCTATACTTTGTTTCGGTCGAGTTCCCCATTCAAATGCATGTAACAGTGAGAAACGCACTGTCTTGGCGAAAGAAAGCGTTTTTGTACAACTTCATAGAAATAGCTGTAACTTTTGATAGAAGACTCAGACAAACATGTTTATGGCCTTATATTATAGAACTCAAGGTCTCCGTGCTGGGAAAACAGGTTTTGCAGCTGTTTGAGCTAAGATTTCCAAGTTATTCACATAATGAAAACTTGTACTTTGTTTCGGTCGAGTTCCCCATTCAAATGCATGTAACAGTGAGAAACGCACTGTCTTGGCGAAAGAAAGCGTTTTTGTACAACTTCATAGAAATAGCTGTAACTTTTGATAGAAGACTCGGATACACATGTTTATGGCTTTATCTTATAGAACTCAAGGTTCCCGTGCTGGGAAAACAGGTTTTGCAGCTGTTTGAGCTAAGATTTCCAAGTTATTCACATAATGAAAACCTATACTTTGTTTCGGTCGAGTTCCCCATTCAAATGCATGTAACAGTGAGAAACGCACTGTCTTGGCGAAAGAAAACGTTTTTGTACAACTTCATAGAAATAGCTGTAACTTTTGATAGAAGACTCGGATACACATGTTTATGGCTTTATCTTATAGAACTCAAGGTTCCCGTGCTGGGAAAACAGGTTTTGCAGCTGTTTGAGCTAAGATTTCCAAGTTATTCACATAATGAAAACCTATACTTTGTTTCGGTCGAGTTCCCCATTCAAATGCATGTAACAGTGAGAAACGCACTGTCTTGGCGAAAGAAAGCGTTTTTGTACAACTTCATAGAAATAGCTGTAACTTTTGATAGAAGACTCAGACAAACATGTTTATGGCCTTATATTATAGAACTCAAGGTCCCCGTGCTGGGAAAACAGGTTTTGCAGCTGTTTGAGCTAAGATTTTCAAGTTATTCACATAATGAAAACCTATACTTTGTTTCGGTCGAGTTCCCCATTCAAATGCATGTAACAGTGAGAAACGCACTGTCTTGGCGAAAGAAAGCGTTTTTGTACAACTTCATAGAAATAGCTGTAACTTTTGATAGAAGACTCAGACAAACATGTTTATGGCCTTATATTATAGAACTCAAGGTCTCCGTGCTGGGAAAACAGGTTTTGCAGCTGTTTGAGCTAAGATTTCCAAGTTATTCACATAATGAAAACTTGTACTTTGTTTCGGTCGAGTTCCCCATTCAAATGCATGTAACAGTGAGAAACGCACTGTCTTGGCGAAAGAAAGCGTTTTTGTACAACTTCATAGAAATAGCTGTAACTTTTGATAGAAGACTCGGATACACATGTTTATGGCTTTATCTTATAGAACTCAAGGTTCCCGTGCTGGGAAAACAGGTTTTGCAGCTGTTTGAGCTAAGATTTCCAAGTTATTCACATAATGAAAACCTATACTTTGTTTCGGTCGAGTTCCCCATTCAAATGCATGTAACAGTGAGAAACGCACTGTCTTGGCGAAAGAAAACGTTTTTGTACAACTTCATAGAAATAGCTGTAACTTTTGATAGAAGACTCGGATACACATGTTTATGGCTTTATCTTATAGAACTCAAGGTTCCCGTGCTGGGAAAACAGGTTTTGCAGCTGTTTGAGCTAAGATTTCCAAGTTATTCACATAATGAAAACCTATACTTTGTTTCAGTCGAGTTCCCCATTCAAATGCATGTAACAGTGAGAAACGCACTGTCTTGGCGAAAGAAAGCGTTTTTGTACAACTTCATAGAAATAGCTGTAACTTTTGATAGAAGACTCAGACAAACATGTTTATGGCCTTATATTATAGAACTCAAGGTCCCCGTGCTGGGAAAACAGGTTTTGCAGCTGTTTGAGCTAAGATTTCCAAGTTATTCACATAATGAAAACCTATACTTTGTTTCGGTCGAGTTCCCCATTCAAATGCATGTAACAGTGAGAAACGCACTGTCTTGGCGAAAGAAAGCGTTTTTGTACAACTTCATAGAAATAGCTGTAACTTTTGATAGAAGACTCAGACAAACATGTTTATGGCCTTATATTATAGAACTCAAGGTCTCTGTGCTGGGAAAACAGGTTTTGCAGCTGTTTGAGCTAAGATTTCCAAGTTATTCACATAATGAAAACTTGTACTTTGTTTCGGTCGAGTTCCCCATTCAAATGCATGTAACAGTGAGAAACGCACTGTCTTGGCGAAAGAAAGCGTTTTTGTACAACTTCATAGAAATAGCTGTAACTTTTGATAGAAGACTCAGACAAACATGTTTATGGCCTTATATTATAGAACTCAAGGTCCCCGTGCTGGGAAAACAGGTTTTGCAGCTGTTTGAGCTAAGATTTTCAAGTTATTCACATAATGAAAACCTATACTTTGTTTCGGTCGAGTTCCCCATTCAAATGCATGTAACAGTGAGAAACGCACTGTCTTGGCGAAAGAAAGCGTTTTTGTACAACTTCATAGAAATAGCTGTAACTTTTGATAGAAGACTCAGACAAACATGTTTATGGCCTTATATTATAGAACTCAAGGTCTCCGTGCTGGGAAAACAGGTTTTGCAGCTGTTTGAGCTAAGATTTCCAAGTTATTCACATAATGAAAACTTGTACTTTGTTTCGGTCGAGTTCCCCATTCAAATGCATGTAACAGTGAGAAACGCACTGTCTTGGCGAAAGAAAGCGTTTTTGTACAACTTCATAGAAATAGCTGTAACTTTTGATAGAAGACTCGGATACACATGTTTATGGCTTTATCTTATAGAACTCAAGGTTCCCGTGCTGGGAAAACAGGTTTTGCAGCTGTTTGAGCTAAGATTTCCAAGTTATTCACATAATGAAAACCTATACTTTGTTTCGGTCGAGTTCCCCATTCAAATGCATGTAACAGTGAGAAACGCACTGTCTTGGCGAAAGAAAGCGTTTTTGTACAACTTCATAGAAATAGCTGTAACTTTTGATAGAAGACTCAGACAAACATGTTTATGGCCTTATATTATAGAACTCAAGGTCCCCGTGCTGGGAAAACAGGTTTTGCAGCTGTTTGAGCTAAGATTTCCAAGTTATTCACATAATGAAAACCTATACTTTGTTTCGGTCGAGTTCCCCATTCAAATGCATGTAACAGTGAGAAACGCACTGTCTTGGCGAAAGAAAGCGTTTTTGTACAACTTCATAGAAATAGCTGTAACTTTTGATAGAAGACTCAGACAAACATGTTTATGGCCTTATATTATAGAACTCAAGGTCCCCGTGCTGGGAAAACAGGTTTTGCAGCTGTTTGAGCTAAGATTTTCAAGTTATTCACATAATGAAAACCTATACTTTGTTTCGGTCGAGTTCCCCATTCAAATGCATGTAACAGTGAGAAACGCACTGTCTTGGCGAAAGAAAGCGTTTTTGTACAACTTCATAGAAATAGCTGTAACTTTTGATAGAAGACTCAGACAAACATGTTTATGGCCTTATATTATAGAACTCAAGGTCTCTGTGCTGGGAAAACAGGTTTTGCAGCTGTTTGAGCTAAGATTTCCAAGTTATTCACAAAATGAAAACTTGTACTTTGTTTCGGTCGAGTTCCCCATTCAAATGCATGTAACAGTGAGAAACGCACTGTCTTGGCGAAAGAAAGCGTTTTTGTACAACTTCATAGAAATAGCTGTAACTTTTGATAGAAGACTCAGACAAACATGTTTATGGCCTTATATTATAGAACTCAAGGTCCCCGTGCTGGGAAAACAGGTTTTGCAGCTGTTTGAGCTAAGATTTTCAAGTTATTCACATAATGAAAACCTATACTTTGTTTCGGTCGAGTTCCCCATTCAAATGCATGTAACAGTGAGAAACGCACTGTCTTGGCGAAAGAAAGCGTTTTTGTACAACTTCATAGAAATAGCTGTAACTTTTGATAGAAGACTCAGACAAACATGTTTATGGCCTTATATTATAGAACTCAAGGTCTCCGTGCTGGGAAAACAGGTTTTGCAGCTGTTTGAGCTAAGATTTCCAAGTTATTCACATAATGAAAACTTGTACTTTGTTTCGGTCGAGTTCCCCATTCAAATGCATGTAACAGTGAGAAACGCACTGTCTTGGCGAAAGAAAGCGTTTTTGTACAACTTCATAGAAATAGCTGTAACTTTTGATAGAAGACTCGGATACACATGTTTATGGCTTTATCTTATAGAACTCAAGGTTCCCGTGCTGGGAAAACAGGTTTTGCAGCTGTTTGAGCTAAGATTTCCAAGTTATTCACATAATGAAAACCTATACTTTGTTTCGGTCGAGTTCCCCATTCAAATGCATGTAACAGTGAGAAACGCACTGTCTTGGCGAAAGAAAGCGTTTTTGTACAACTTCATAGAAATAGCTGTAACTTTTGATAGAAGACTCAGACAAACATGTTTATGGCCTTATATTATAGAACTCAAGGTCCCCGTGCTGGGAAAACAGGTTTTGCAGCTGTTTGAGCTAAGATTTCCAAGTTATTCACATAATGAAAACTTGTACTGTGTTTCGGTCGAGTTCCCCATTCAAATGCATGTAACAGTGAGAAACGCACTGTCTTGGCGAAAGAAAGCGTTTTTGTACAACTTCATAGAAATAGCTGTAACTTTTGATAGAAGACTCGGATACACATGTTTATGGCTTTATCTTATAGAACTCAAGGTTCCCGTGCTGGGAAAACAGGTTTTGCAGCTGTTTGAGCTAAGATTTCCAAGTTATTCACATAATGAAAACCTATACTTTGTTTCAGTCGAGTTCCCCATTCAAATGCATGTAACAGTGAGAAACGCACTGTCTTGGCGAAAGAAAGCGTTTTTGTACAACTTCATAGAAATAGCTGTAACTTTTGATAGAAGACTCAGACAAACATGTTTATGGCCTTATATTATAGAACTCAAGGTCCCCGTGCTGGGAAAACAGGTTTTGCAGCTGTTTGAGCTAAGATTTCCAAGTTATTCACATAATGAAAACCTATACTTTGTTTCGGTCGAGTTCCCCATTCAAATGCATGTAACAGTGAGAAACGCACTGTCTTGGCGAAAGAAAGCGTTTTTGTACAACTTCATAGAAATAGCTGTAACTTTTGATAGAAGACTCAGACAAACATGTTTATGGCCTTATATTATAGAACTCAAGGTCTCTGTGCTGGGAAAACAGGTTTTGCAGCTGTTTGAGCTAAGATTTCCAAGTTATTCACATAATGAAAACTTGTACTTTGTTTCGGTCGAGTTCCCCATTCAAATGCATGTAACAGTGAGAAACGCACTGTCTTGGCGAAAGAAAGCGTTTTTGTACAACTTCATAGAAATAGCTGTAACTTTTGATAGAAGACTCGGATACACATGTTTATGGCTTTATCTTATAGAACTCAAGGTTCCCGTGCTGGGAAAACAGGTTTTGCAGCTGTTTGAGCTAAGATTTCCAAGTTATTCACATAATGAAAACCTATACTTTGTTTCGGTCGAGTTCCCCATTCAAATGCATGTAACAGTGAGAAACGCACTGTCTTGGCGAAAGAAAGCGTTTTTGTACAACTTCATAGAAATAGCTGTAACTTTTGATAGAAGACTCAGACAAACATGTTTATGGCCTTATATTATAGAACTCAAGGTCTCCGTGCTGGGAAAACAGGTTTTGCAGCTGTTTGAGCTAAGATTTCCAAGTTATTCACATAATGAAAACTTGTACTTTGTTTCGGTCGAGTTCCCCATTCAAATGCATGTAACAGTGAGAAACGCACTGTCTTGGCGAAAGAAAGCGTTTTTGTACAACTTCATAGAAATAGCTGTAACTTTTGATAGAAGACTCGGATACACATGTTTATGGCTTTATCTTATAGAACTCAAGGTTCCCGTGCTGGGAAAACAGGTTTTGCAGCTGTTTGAGCTAAGATTTCCAAGTTATTCACATAATGAAAACCTATACTTTGTTTCGGTCGAGTTCCCCATTCAAATGCATGTAACAGTGAGAAACGCACTGTCTTGGCGAAAGAAAACGTTTTTGTACAACTTCATAGAAATAGCTGTAACTTTTGATAGAAGACTCGGATACACATGTTTATGGCTTTATCTTATAGAACTCAAGGTTCCCGTGCTGGGAAAACAGGTTTTGCAGCTGTTTGAGCTAAGATTTCCAAGTTATTCACATAATGAAAACCTATACTTTGTTTCAGTCGAGTTCCCCATTCAAATGCATGTAACAGTGAGAAACGCACTGTCTTGGCGAAAGAAAGCGTTTTTGTACAACTTCATAGAAATAGCTGTAACTTTTGATAGAAGACTCAGACAAACATGTTTATGGCCTTATATTATAGAACTCAAGGTCCCCGTGCTGGGAAAACAGGTTTTGCAGCTGTTTGAGCTAAGATTTCCAAGTTATTCACATAATGAAAACCTATACTTTGTTTCGGTCGAGTTCCCCATTCAAATGCATGTAACAGTGAGAAACGCACTGTCTTGGCGAAAGAAAGCGTTTTTGTACAACTTCATAGAAATAGCTGTAACTTTTGATAGAAGACTCAGACAAACATGTTTATGGCCTTATATTATAGAACTCAAGGTCCCCGTGCTGGGAAAACAGGTTTTGCAGCTGTTTGAGCTAAGATTTTCAAGTTATTCACATAATGAAAACCTATACTTTGTTTCGGTCGAGTTCCCCATTCAAATGCATGTAACAGTGAGAAACGCACTGTCTTGGCGAAAGAAAGCGTTTTTGTACAACTTCATAGAAATAGCTGTAACTTTTGATAGAAGACTCAGACAAACATGTTTATGGCCTTATATTATAGAACTCAAGGTCTCTGTGCTGGGAAAACAGGTTTTGCAGCTGTTTGAGCTAAGATTTCCAAGTTATTCACATAATGAAAACTTGTACTTTGTTTCGGTCGAGTTCCCCATTCAAATGCATGTAACAGTGAGAAACGCACTGTCTTGGCGAAAGAAAGCGTTTTTGTACAACTTCATAGAAATAGCTGTAACTTTTGATAGAAGACTCAGACAAACATGTTTATGGCCTTATATTATAGAACTCAAGGTCCCCGTGCTGGGAAAACAGGTTTTGCAGCTGTTTGAGCTAAGATTTCCAAGTTATTCACATAATGAAAACCTATACTTTGTTTCGGTCGAGTTCCCCATTCAAATGCATGTAACAGTGAGAAACGCACTGTCTTGGCGAAAGAAAGCGTTTTTGTACAACTTCATAGAAATAGCTGTAACTTTTGATAGAAGACTCAGACAAACATGTTTATGGCCTTATATTATAGAACTCAAGGTCTCCGTGCTGGGAAAACAGGTTTTGCAGCTGTTTGAGCTAAGATTTCCAAGTTATTCACATAATGAAAACTTGTACTTTGTTTCGGTCGAGTTCCCCATTCAAATGCATGTAACAGTGAGAAACGCACTGTCTTGGCGAAAGAAAGCGTTTTTGTACAACTTCATAGAAATAGCTGTAACTTTTGATAGAAGACTCGGATACACATGTTTATGGCTTTATCTTATAGAACTCAAGGTTCCCGTGCTGGGAAAACAGGTTTTGCAGCTGTTTGAGCTAAGATTTCCAAGTTATTCACATAATGAAAACCTATACTTTGTTTCGGTCGAGTTCCCCATTCAAATGCATGTAACAGTGAGAAACGCACTGTCTTGGCGAAAGAAAGCGTTTTTGTACAACTTCATAGAAATAGCTGTAACTTTTGATAGAAGACTCAGACAAACATGTTTATGGCCTTATATTATAGAACTCAAGGTCTCCGTGCTGGGAAAACAGGTTTTGCAGCTGTTTGAGCTAAGATTTCCAAGTTATTCACATAATGAAAACTTGTACTTTGTTTCGGTCGAGTTCCCCATTCAAATGCATGTAACAGTGAGAAACGCACTGTCTTGGCGAAAGAAAGCGTTATTGTACAACTTCATAGAAATAGCTGTAACTTTTGATAGAAGACTCGGATACACATGTTTATGGCTTTATCTTATAGAACTCAAGGTTCCCGTGCTGGGAAAACAGGTTTTGCAGCTGTTTGAGCTAAGATTTCCAAGTTATTCACATAATGAAAACCTATACTTTGTTTCGGTCGAGTTCCCCATTCAAATGCATGTAACAGTGAGAAACGCACTGTCTTGGCGAAAGAAAGCGTTTTTGTACAACTTCATAGAAATAGCTGTAACTTTTGATAGAAGACTCGGATACACATGTTTATGGCTTTATCTTATAGAACTCAAGGTTCCCGTGCTGGGAAAACAGGTTTTGCAGCTGTTTGAGCTAAGATTTCCAAGTTATTCACATAATGAAAACCTATACTTTGTTTCGGTCGAGTTCCCCATTCAAATGCATGTAACAGTGAGAAACGCACTGTCTTGGCGAAAGAAAGCGTTTTTGTACAACTTCATAGAAATAGCTGTAACTTTTGATAGAAGACTCAGACAAACATGTTTATGGCCTTATATTATAGAACTCAAGGTCTCCGTGCTGGGAAAACAGGTTTTGCAGCTGTTTGAGCTAAGATTTCCAAGTTATTCACATAATGAAAACTTGTACTTTGTTTCGGTCGAGTTCCCCATTCAAATGCATGTAACAGTGAGAAACGCACTGTCTTGGCGAAAGAAAGCGTTTTTGTACAACTTCATAGAAATAGCTGTAACTTTTGATAGAAGACTCGGATACACATGTTTATGGCTTTATCTTATAGAACTCAAGGTTCCCGTGCTGGGAAAACAGGTTTTGCAGCTGTTTGAGCTAAGATTTCCAAGTTATTCACATAATGAAAACCTATACTTTGTTTCGGTCGAGTTCCCCATTCAAATGCATGTAACAGTGAGAAACGCACTGTCTTGGCGAAAGAAAACGTTTTTGTACAACTTCATAGAAATAGCTGTAACTTTTGATAGAAGACTCGGATACACATGTTTATGGCTTTATCTTATAGAACTCAAGGTTCCCGTGCTGGGAAAACAGGTTTTGCAGCTGTTTGAGCTAAGATTTCCAAGTTATTCACATAATGAAAACCTATACTTTGTTTCAGTCGAGTTCCCCATTCAAATGCATGTAACAGTGAGAAACGCACTGTCTTGGCGAAAGAAAGCGTTTTTGTACAACTTCATAGAAATAGCTGTAACTTTTGATAGAAGACTCAGACAAACATGTTTATGGCCTTATATTATAGAACTCAAGGTCCCCGTGCTGGGAAAACAGGTTTTGCAGCTGTTTGAGCTAAGATTTCCAAGTTATTCACATAATGAAAACCTATACTTTGTTTCGGTCGAGTTCCCCATTCAAATGCATGTAACAGTGAGAAACGCACTGTCTTGGCGAAAGAAAGCGTTTTTGTACAACTTCATAGAAATAGCTGTAACTTTTGATAGAAGACTCAGACAAACATGTTTATGGCCTTATATTATAGAACTCAAGGTCCCCGTGCTGGGAAAACAGGTTTTGCAGCTGTTTGAGCTAAGATTTTCAAGTTATTCACATAATGAAAACCTATACTTTGTTTCGGTCGAGTTCCCCATTCAAATGCATGTAACAGTGAGAAACGCACTGTCTTGGCGAAAGAAAGCGTTTTTGTACAACTTCATAGAAATAGCTGTAACTTTTGATAGAAGACTCAGACAAACATGTTTATGGCCTTATATTATAGAACTCAAGGTCTCCGTGCTGGGAAAACAGGTTTTGCAGCTGTTTGAGCTAAGATTTCCAAGTTATTCACATAATGAAAACTTGTACTTTGTTTCGGTCGAGTTCCCCATTCAAATGCATGTAACAGTGAGAAACGCACTGTCTTGGCGAAAGAAAGCGTTTTTGTACAACTTCATAGAAATAGCTGTAACTTTTGATAGAAGACTCGGATACACATGTTTTTGGCTTTATCTTATAGAACTCAAGGTTCCCGTGCTGGGAAAACAGGTTTTGCAGCTGTTTGAGCTAAGATTTCCAAGTTATTCACATAATGAAAACCTATACTTTGTTTCGGTCGAGTTCCCCATTCAAATGCATGTAACAGTGAGAAACGCACTGTCTTGGCGAAAGAAAGCGTTTTTGTACAACTTCATAGAAATAGCTGTAACTTTTGATAGAAGACTCAGACAAACATGTTTATGGCCTTATATTATAGAACTCAAGGTCCCCGTGCTGGGAAAACAGGTTTTGCAGCTGTTTGAGCTAAGATTTTCAAGTTATTCACATAATGAAAACCTATACTTTGTTTCGGTCGAGTTCCCCATTCAAATGCATGTAACAGTGAGAAACGCACTGTCTTGGCGAAAGAAAGCGTTTTTGTACAACTTCATAGAAATAGCTGTAACTTTTGATAGAAGACTCAGACAAACATGTTTATGGCCTTATATTATAGAACTCAAGGTCCCCGTGCTGGGAAAACAGGTTTTGCAGCTGTTTGAGCTAAGATTTTCAAGTTATTCACATAATGAAAACCTATACTTTGTTTCGGTCGAGTTCCCCATTCAAATGCATGTAACAGTGAGAAACGCACTGTCTTGGCGAAAGAAAGCGTTTTTGTACAACTTCATAGAAATAGCTGTAACTTTTGATAGAAGACTCAGACAAACATGTTTATGGCCTTATATTATAGAACTCAAGGTCTCCGTGCTGGGAAAACAGGTTTTGCAGCTGTTTGAGCTAAGATTTCCAAGTTATTCACATAATGAAAACTTGTACTTTGTTTCGGTCGAGTTCCCCATTCAAATGCATGTAACAGTGAGAAACGCACTGTCTTGGCGAAAGAAAGCGTTTTTGTACAACTTCATAGAAATAGCTGTAACTTTTGATAGAAGACTCGGATACACATGTTTATGGCTTTATCTTATAGAACTCAAGGTTCCCGTGCTGGGAAAACAGGTTTTGCAGCTGTTTGAGCTAAGATTTCCAAGTTATTCACATAATGAAAACCTATACTTTGTTTCGGTCGAGTTCCCCATTCAAATGCATGTAACAGTGAGAAACGCACTGTCTTGGCGAAAGAAAGCGTTTTTGTACAACTTCATAGAAATAGCTGTAACTTTTGATAGAAGACTCAGACAAACATGTTTATGGCCTTATATTATAGAACTCAAGGTCCCCGTGCTGGGAAAACAGGTTTTGCAGCTGTTTGAGCTAAGATTTTCAAGTTATTCACATAATGAAAACCTATACTTTGTTTCGGTCGAGTTCCCCATTCAAATGCATGTAACAGTGAGAAACGCACTGTCTTGGCGAAAGAAAGCGTTTTTGTACAACTTCATAGAAATAGCTGTAACTTTTGATAGAAGACTCAGACAAACATGTTTATGGCCTTATATTATAGAACTCAAGGTCCCCGTGCTGGGAAAACAGGTTTTGCAGCTGTTTGAGCTAAGATTTTCAAGTTATTCACATAATGAAAACCTATACTTTGTTTCGGTCGAGTTCCCCATTCAAATGCATGTAACAGTGAGAAACGCACTGTCTTGGCGAAAGAAAGCGTTTTTGTACAACTTCATAGAAATAGCTGTAACTTTTGATAGAAGACTCAGACAAACATGTTTATGGCCTTATATTATAGAACTCAAGGTCCCCGTGCTGGGAAAACAGGTTTTGCAGCTGTTTGAGCTAAGATTTTCAAGTTATTCACATAATGAAAACCTATACTTTGTTTCGGTCGAGTTCCCCATTCAAATGCATGTAACAGTGAGAAACGCACTGTCTTGGCGAAAGAAAGCGTTTTTGTACAACTTCATAGAAATAGCTGTAACTTTTGATAGAAGACTCAGACAAACATGTTTATGGCCTTATATTATAGAACTCAAGGTCTCCGTGCTGGGAAAACAGGTTTTGCAGCTGTTTGAGCTAAGATTTCCAAGTTATTCACATAATGAAAACTTGTACTTTGTTTCGGTCGAGTTCCCCATTCAAATGCATGTAACAGTGAGAAACGCACTGTCTTGGCGAAAGAAAGCGTTTTTGTACAACTTCATAGAAATAGCTGTAACTTTTGATAGAAGACTCGGATACACATGTTTATGGCTTTATCTTATAGAACTCAAGGTTCCCGTGCTGGGAAAACAGGTTTTGCAGCTGTTTGAGCTAAGATTTCCAAGTTATTCACATAATGAAAACCTATACTTTGTTTCGGTCGAGTTCCCCATTCAAATGCATGTAACAGTGAGAAACGCACTGTCTTGGCGAAAGAAAGCGTTTTTGTACAACTTCATAGAAATAGCTGTAACTTTTGATAGAAGACTCAGACAAACATGTTTATGGCCTTATATTATAGAACTCAAGGTCTCCGTGCTGGGAAAACAGGTTTTGCAGCTGTTTGAGCTAAGATTTCCAAGTTATTCACATAATGAAAACTTGTACTTTGTTTCGGTCGAGTTCCCCATTCAAATGCATGTAACAGTGAGAAACGCACTGTCTTGGCGAAAGAAAGCGTTTTTGTACAACTTCATAGAAATAGCTGTAACTTTTGATAGAAGACTCGGATACACATGTTTATGGCTTTATCTTATAGAACTCAAGGTTCCCGTGCTGGGAAAACAGGTTTTGCAGCTGTTTGAGCTAAGATTTCCAAGTTATTCACATAATGAAAACCTATACTTTGTTTCGGTCGAGTTCCCCATTCAAATGCATGTAACAGTGAGAAACGCACTGTCTTGGCGAAAGAAAACGTTTTTGTACAACTTCATAGAAATAGCTGTAACTTTTGATAGAAGACTCGGATACACATGTTTATGGCTTTATCTTATAGAACTCAAGGTTCCCGTGCTGGGAAAACAGGTTTTGCAGCTGTTTGAGCTAAGATTTCCAAGTTATTCACATAATGAAAACCTATACTTTGTTTCAGTCGAGTTCCCCATTCAAATGCATGTAACAGTGAGAAACGCACTGTCTTGGCGAAAGAAAGCGTTTTTGTACAACTTCATAGAAATAGCTGTAACTTTTGATAGAAGACTCAGACAAACATGTTTATGGCCTTATATTATAGAACTCAAGGTCCCCGTGCTGGGAAAACAGGTTTTGCAGCTGTTTGAGCTAAGATTTCCAAGTTATTCACATAATGAAAACCTATACTTTGTTTCGGTCGAGTTCCCCATTCAAATGCATGTAACAGTGAGAAACGCACTGTCTTGGCGAAAGAAAGCGTTTTTGTACAACTTCATAGAAATAGCTGTAACTTTTGATAGAAGACTCAGACAAACATGTTTATGGCCTTATATTATAGAACTCAAGGTCCCCGTGCTGGGAAAACAGGTTTTGCAGCTGTTTGAGCTAAGATTTTCAAGTTATTCACATAATGAAAACCTATACTTTGTTTCGGTCGAGTTCCCCATTCAAATGCATGTAACAGTGAGAAACGCACTGTCTTGGCGAAAGAAAGCGTTTTTGTACAACTTCATAGAAATAGCTGTAACTTTTGATAGAAGACTCAGACAAACATGTTTATGGCCTTATATTATAGAACTCAAGGTCTCCGTGCTGGGAAAACAGGTTTTGCAGCTGTTTGAGCTAAGATTTCCAAGTTATTCACATAATGAAAACTTGTACTTTGTTTCGGTCGAGTTCCCCATTCAAATGCATGTAACAGTGAGAAACGCACTGTCTTGGCGAAAGAAAGCGTTTTTGTACAACTTCATAGAAATAGCTGTAACTTTTGATAGAAGACTCGGATACACATGTTTTTGGCTTTATCTTATAGAACTCAAGGTTCCCGTGCTGGGAAAACAGGTTTTGCAGCTGTTTGAGCTAAGATTTCCAAGTTATTCACATAATGAAAACCTATACTTTGTTTCGGTCGAGTTCCCCATTCAAATGCATGTAACAGTGAGAAACGCACTGTCTTGGCGAAAGAAAGCGTTTTTGTACAACTTCATAGAAATAGCTGTAACTTTTGATAGAAGACTCAGACAAACATGTTTATGGCCTTATATTATAGAACTCAAGGTCCCCGTGCTGGGAAAACAGGTTTTGCAGCTGTTTGAGCTAAGATTTTCAAGTTATTCACATAATGAAAACCTATACTTTGTTTCGGTCGAGTTCCCCATTCAAATGCATGTAACAGTGAGAAACGCACTGTCTTGGCGAAAGAAAGCGTTTTTGTACAACTTCATAGAAATAGCTGTAACTTTTGATAGAAGACTCAGACAAACATGTTTATGGCCTTATATTATAGAACTCAAGGTCCCCGTGCTGGGAAAACAGGTTTTGCAGCTGTTTGAGCTAAGATTTTCAAGTTATTCACATAATGAAAACCTATACTTTGTTTCGGTCGAGTTCCCCATTCAAATGCATGTAACAGTGAGAAACGCACTGTCTTGGCGAAAGAAAGCGTTTTTGTACAACTTCATAGAAATAGCTGTAACTTTTGATAGAAGACTCAGACAAACATGTTTATGGCCTTATATTATAGAACTCAAGGTCTCCGTGCTGGGAAAACAGGTTTTGCAGCTGTTTGAGCTAAGATTTCCAAGTTATTCACATAATGAAAACTTGTACTTTGTTTCGGTCGAGTTCCCCATTCAAATGCATGTAACAGTGAGAAACGCACTGTCTTGGCGAAAGAAAGCGTTTTTGTACAACTTCATAGAAATAGCTGTAACTTTTGATAGAAGACTCGGATACACATGTTTATGGCTTTATCTTATAGAACTCAAGGTTCCCGTGCTGGGAAAACAGGTTTTGCAGCTGTTTGAGCTAAGATTTCCAAGTTATTCACATAATGAAAACCTATACTTTGTTTCGGTCGAGTTCCCCATTCAAATGCATGTAACAGTGAGAAACGCACTGTCTTGGCGAAAGAAAGCGTTTTTGTACAACTTCATAGAAATAGCTGTAACTTTTGATAGAAGACTCAGACAAACATGTTTATGGCCTTATATTATAGAACTCAAGGTCCCCGTGCTGGGAAAACAGGTTTTGCAGCTGTTTGAGCTAAGATTTTCAAGTTATTCACATAATGAAAACCTATACTTTGTTTCGGTCGAGTTCCCCATTCAAATGCATGTAACAGTGAGAAACGCACTGTCTTGGCGAAAGAAAGCGTTTTTGTACAACTTCATAGAAATAGCTGTAACTTTTGATAGAAGACTCAGACAAACATGTTTATGGCCTTATATTATAGAACTCAAGGTCCCCGTGCTGGGAAAACAGGTTTTGCAGCTGTTTGAGCTAAGATTTTCAAGTTATTCACATAATGAAAACCTATACTTTGTTTCGGTCGAGTTCCCCATTCAAATGCATGTAACAGTGAGAAACGCACTGTCTTGGCGAAAGAAAGCGTTTTTGTACAACTTCATAGAAATAGCTGTAACTTTTGATAGAAGACTCAGACAAACATGTTTATGGCCTTATATTATAGAACTCAAGGTCCCCGTGCTGGGAAAACAGGTTTTGCAGCTGTTTGAGCTAAGATTTTCAAGTTATTCACATAATGAAAACCTATACTTTGTTTCGGTCGAGTTCCCCATTCAAATGCATGTAACAGTGAGAAACGCACTGTCTTGGCGAAAGAAAGCGTTTTTGTACAACTTCATAGAAATAGCTGTAACTTTTGATAGAAGACTCAGACAAACATGTTTATGGCCTTATATTATAGAACTCAAGGTCTCCGTGCTGGGAAAACAGGTTTTGCAGCTGTTTGAGCTAAGATTTCCAAGTTATTCACATAATGAAAACTTGTACTTTGTTTCGGTCGAGTTCCCCATTCAAATGCATGTAACAGTGAGAAACGCACTGTCTTGGCGAAAGAAAGCGTTTTTGTACAACTTCATAGAAATAGCTGTAACTTTTGATAGAAGACTCGGATACACATGTTTATGGCTTTATCTTATAGAACTCAAGGTTCCCGTGCTGGGAAAACAGGTTTTGCAGCTGTTTGAGCTAAGATTTCCAAGTTATTCACATAATGAAAACCTATACTTTGTTTCGGTCGAGTTCCCCATTCAAATGCATGTAACAGTGAGAAACGCACTGTCTTGGCGAAAGAAAGCGTTTTTGTACAACTTCATAGAAATAGCTGTAACTTTTGATAGAAGACTCAGACAAACATGTTTATGGCCTTATATTATAGAACTCAAGGTCCCCGTGCTGGGAAAACAGGTTTTGCAGCTGTTTGAGCTAAGATTTTCAAGTTATTCACATAATGAAAACCTATACTTTGTTTCGGTCGAGTTCCCCATTCAAATGCATGTAACAGTGAGAAACGCACTGTCTTGGCGAAAGAAAGCGTTTTTGTACAACTTCATAGAAATAGCTGTAACTTTTGATAGAAGACTCAGACAAACATGTTTATGGCCTTATATTATAGAACTCAAGGTCCCCGTGCTGGGAAAACAGGTTTTGCAGCTGTTTGAGCTAAGATTTTCAAGTTATTCACATAATGAAAACTTGTACTTTGTTTCGGTCGAGTTCCCCATTCAAATGCATGTAACAGTGAGAAACGCACTGTCTTGGCGAAAGAAAGCGTTTTTGTACAACTTCATAGAAATAGCTGTAACTTTTGATAGAAGACTCGGATACACATGTTTATGGCTTTATCTTATAGAACTCAAGGTCCCCGTGCTGGGAAAACAGGTTTTGCAGCTGTTTGAGCTAAGATTTTCAAGTTATTCACATAATGAAAACCTATACTTTGTTTCGGTCGAGTTCCCCATTCAAATGCATGTAACAGTGAGAAACGCACTGTCTTGGCGAAAGAAAGCGTTTTTGTACAACTTCATAGAAATAGCTGTAACTTTTGATAGAAGACTCAGACAAACATGTTTATGGCCTTATATTATAGAACTCAAGGTCCCCGTGCTGGGAAAACAGGTTTTGCAGCTGTTTGAGCTAAGATTTTCAAGTTATTCACATAATGAAAACTTGTACTTTGTTTCGGTCGAGTTCCCCATTCAAATGCATGTAACAGTGAGAAACGCACTGTCTTGGCGAAAGAAAGCGTTTTTGTACAACTTCATAGAAATAGCTGTAACTTTTGATAGAAGACTCGGATACACATGTTTATGGCTTTATCTTATAGAACTCAAGGTTCCCGTGCTGGGAAAACAGGTTTTGCAGCTGTTTGACCTAAGATTTCCAAGTTATTCACATAATGAAAACCTATACTTTGTTTCGGTCGAGTTCCCCATTCAAATGCATGTAACAGTGAGAAACGCACTGTCTTGGCGAAAGAAAGCGTTTTTGTACAACTTCATAGAAATAGCTGTAACTTTTGATAGAAGACTCGGATACACATGTTTATGGCTTTATCTTATAGAACTCAAGGTTCCCGTGCTGGGAAAACAGGTTTTGCAGCTGTTTGAGCTAAGATTTCCAAGTTATTCACATAATGAAAACCTATACTTTGTTTCGGTCGAGTTCCCCATTCAAATGCATGTAACAGTGAGAAACGCACTGTCTTGGCGAAAGAAAGCGTTTTTGTACAACTTCATAGAAATAGCTGTAACTTTTGATAGAAGACTCGGATACACATGTTTATGGCTTTATCTTATAGAACTCAAGGTTCCCGTGCTGGGAAAACAGGTTTTGCAGCTGTTTGACCTAAGATTTCCAAGTTATTCACATAATGAAAACCTATACTTTGTTTCGGTCGAGTTCCCCATTCAAATGCATGTAACAGTGAGAAACGCACTGTCTTGGCGAAAGAAAGCGTTTTTGTACAACTTCATAGAAATAGCTGTAACTTTTGATAGAAGACTCGGATACACATGTTTATGGCTTTATCTTATAGAACTCAAGGTTCCCGTGCTGGGAAAACAGGTTTTGCAGCTGTTTGAGCTAAGATTTCCAAGTTATTCACATAATGAAAACCTATACTTTGTTTCGGTCGAGTTCCCCATTCAAATGCATGTAACAGTGAGAAACGCACTGTCTTGGCGAAAGAAAGCGTTTTTGTACAACTTCATAGAAATAGCTGTAACTTTTGATAGAAGACTCAGACAAACATGTTTATGGCCTTATATTATAGAACTCAAGGTCTCCGTGCTGGGAAAACAGGTTTTGCAGCTGTTTGAGCTAAGATTTCCAAGTTATTCACATAATGAAAACTTGTACTTTGTTTCGGTCGAGTTCCCCATTCAAATGCATGTAACAGTGAGAAACGCACTGTCTTGGCGAAAGAAAACGTTTTTGTACAACTTCATAGAAATAGCTGTAACTTTTGATAGAAGACTCGGATACACATGTTTATGGCTTTATCTTATAGAACTCAAGGTTCCCGTGCTGGGAAAACAGGTTTTGCAGCTGTTTGAGCTAAGATTTCCAAGTTATTCACATAATGAAAACCTATACTTTGTTTCAGTCGAGTTCCCCATTCAAATGCATGTAACAGTGAGAAACGCACTGTCTTGGCGAAAGAAAGCGTTTTTGTACAACTTCATAGAAATAGCTGTAACTTTTGATAGAAGACTCAGACAAACATGTTTATGGCCTTATATTATAGAACTCAAGGTCCCCGTGCTGGGAAAACAGGTTTTGCAGCTGTTTGAGCTAAGATTTCCAAGTTATTCACATAATGAAAACCTATACTTTGTTTCGGTCGAGTTCCCCATTCAAATGCATGTAACAGTGAGAAACGCACTGTCTTGGCGAAAGAAAGCGTTTTTGTACAACTTCATAGAAATAGCTGTAACTTTTGATAGAAGACTCAGACAAACATGTTTATGGCCTTATATTATAGAACTCAAGGTCTCCGTGCTGGGAAAACAGGTTTTGCAGCTGTTTGAGCTAAGATTTCCAAGTTATTCACATAATGAAAACTTGTACTTTGTTTCGGTCGAGTTCCCCATTCAAATGCATGTAACAGTGAGAAACGCACTGTCTTGGCGAAAGAAAGCGTTTTTGTACAACTTCATAGAAATAGCTGTAACTTTTGATAGAAGACTCGGATACACATGTTTATGGCTTTATCTTATAGAACTCAAGGTTCCCGTGCTGGGAAAACAGGTTTTGCAGCTGTTTGAGCTAAGATTTCCAAGTTATTCACATAATGAAAACCTATACTTTGTTTCGGTCGAGTTCCCCATTCAAATGCATGTAACAGTGAGAAACGCACTGTCTTGGCGAAAGAAAGCGTTTTTGTACAACTTCATAGAAATAGCTGTAACTTTTGATAGAAGACTCAGACAAACATGTTTATGGCCTTATATTATAGAACTCAAGGTCCCCGTGCTGGGAAAACAGGTTTTGCAGCTGTTTGAGCTAAGATTTTCAAGTTATTCACATAATGAAAACCTATACTTTGTTTCGGTCGAGTTCCCCATTCAAATGCATGTAACAGTGAGAAACGCACTGTCTTGGCGAAAGAAAGCGTTTTTGTACAACTTCATAGAAATAGCTGTAACTTTTGATAGAAGACTCAGACAAACATGTTTATGGCCTTATATTATAGAACTCAAGGTCCCCGTGCTGGGAAAACAGGTTTTGCAGCTGTTTGAGCTAAGATTTTCAAGTTATTCACATAATGAAAACTTGTACTTTGTTTCGGTCGAGTTCCCCATTCAAATGCATGTAACAGTGAGAAACGCACTGTCTTGGCGAAAGAAAGCGTTTTTGTACAACTTCATAGAAATAGCTGTAACTTTTGATAGAAGACTCGGATACACATGTTTATGGCTTTATCTTATAGAACTCAAGGTTCCCGTGCTGGGAAAACAGGTTTTGCAGCTGTTTGACCTAAGATTTCCAAGTTATTCACATAATGAAAACCTATACTTTGTTTCGGTCGAGTTCCCCATTCAAATGCATGTAACAGTGAGAAACGCACTGTCTTGGCGAAAGAAAGCGTTTTTGTACAACTTCATAGAAATAGCTGTAACTTTTGATAGAAGACTCGGATACACATGTTTATGGCTTTATCTTATAGAACTCAAGGTTCCCGTGCTGGGAAAACAGGTTTTGCAGCTGTTTGAGCTAAGATTTCCAAGTTATTCACATAATGAAAACCTATACTTTGTTTCGGTCGAGTTCCCCATTCAAATGCATGTAACAGTGAGAAACGCACTGTCTTGGCGAAAGAAAGCGTTTTTATACAACTTCATAGAAATAGCTGTAACTTTTGATAGAAGACTCGGATACACATGTTTATGGCTTTATCTTATAGAACTCAAGGTTCCCGTGCTGGGAAAACAGGTTTTGCAGCTGTTTGAGCTAAGATTTCCAAGTTATTCACATAATGAAAACCTATACTTTGTTTCGGTCGAGTTCCCCATTCAAATGCATGTAACAGTGAGAAACGCACTGTCTTGGCGAAAGAAAGCGTTTTTGTACAACTTCATAGAAATAGCTGTAACTTTTGATAGAAGACTCGGATACACATGTTTATGGCTTTATCTTATAGAACTCAAGGTTCCCGTGCTGGGAAAACAGGTTTTGCAGCTGTTTGAGCTAAGATTTCCAAGTTATTCACATAATGAAAACCTATACTTTGTTTCGGTCGAGTTCCCCATTCAAATGCATGTAACAGTGAGAAACGCACTGTCTTGGCGAAAGAAAGCGTTTTTGTACAACTTCATAGAAATAGCTGTAACTTTTGATAGAAGACTCAGACAAACATGTTTATGGCCTTATATTATAGAACTCAAGGTCCCCGTGCTGGGAAAACAGGTTTTGCAGCTGTTTGAGCTAAGATTTTCAAGTTATTCACATAATGAAAACCTATACTTTGTTTCGGTCGAGTTCCCCATTCAAATGCATGTAACAGTGAGAAACGCACTGTCTTGGCGAAAGAAAGCGTTTTTGTACAACTTCATAGAAATAGCTGTAACTTTTGATAGAAGACTCAGACAAACATGTTTATGGCCTTATATTATAGAACTCAAGGTCTCCGTGCTGGGAAAACAGGTTTTGCAGCTGTTTGAGCTAAGATTTCCAAGTTATTCACATAATGAAAACTTGTACTTTGTTTCGGTCGAGTTCCCCATTCAAATGCATGTAACAGTGAGAAACGCACTGTCTTGGCGAAAGAAAGCGTTTTTGTACAACTTCATAGAAATAGCTGTAACTTTTGATAGAAGACTCGGATACACATGTTTATGGCTTTATCTTATAGAACTCAAGGTCTCCGTGCTGGGAAAACAGGTTTTGCAGCTGTTTGAGCTAAGATTTCCAAGTTATTCACATAATGAAAACTTGTACTTTGTTTCGGTCGAGTTCCCCATTCAAATGCATGTAACAGTGAGAAACGCACTGTCTTGGCGAAAGAAAGCGTTTTTGTACAACTTCATAGAAATAGCTGTAACTTTTGATAGAAGACTCAGACAAACATGTTTATGGCCTTATATTATAGAACTCAAGGTCCCCGTGCTGGGAAAACAGGTTTTGCAGCTGTTTGAGCTAAGATTTTCAAGTTATTCACATAATGAAAACCTATACTTTGTTTCGGTCGAGTTCCCCATTCAAATGCATGTAACAGTGAGAAACGCACTGTCTTGGCGAAAGAAAGCGTTTTTGTACAACTTCATAGAAATAGCTGTAACTTTTGATAGAAGACTCAGACAAACATGTTTATGGCCTTATATTATAGAACTCAAGGTCTCCGTGCTGGGAAAACAGGTTTTGCAGCTGTTTGAGCTAAGATTTTCAAGTTATTCACATAATGAAAACTTGTACTTTGTTTCGGTCGAGTTCCCCATTCAAATGCATGTAACAGTGAGAAACGCACTGTCTTGGCGAAAGAAAGCGTTTTTGTACAACTTCATAGAAATAGCTGTAACTTTTGATAGAAGACTCAGACAAACATGTTTATGGCCTTATATTATAGAACTCAAGGTCTCCGTGCTGGGAAAACAGGTTTTGCAGCTGTTTGAGCTAAGATTTCCAAGTTATTCACATAATGAAAACTTGTACTTTGTTTCGGTCGAGTTCCCCATTCAAATGCATGTAACAGTGAGAAACGCACTGTCTTGGCGAAAGAAAGCGTTTTTGTACAACTTCATAGAAATAGCTGTAACTTTTGATAGAAGACTCGGATACACATGTTTATGGCTTTATCTTATAGAACTCAAGGTTCCCGTGCTGGGAAAACAGGTTTTGCAGCTGTTTGAGCTAAGATTTCCAAGTTATTCACATAATGAAAACTTGTACTTTGTTTCGGTCGAGTTCCCCATTCAAATGCATGTAACAGTGAGAAACGCACTGTCTTGGCGAAAGAAAGCGTTTTTGTACAACTTCATAGAAATAGCTGTAACTTTTGATAGAAGACTCAGACAAACATGTTTATGGCCTTATATTATAGAACTCAAGGTCCCCGTGCTGGGAAAACAGGTTTTGCAGCTGTTTGAGCTAAGATTTCCAAGTTATTCACATAATGAAAACTTGTACTTTGTTTCGGTCGAGTTCCCCATTCAAATGCATGTAACAGTGAGAAACGCACTGTCTTGGCGAAAGAAAGCGTTTTTGTACAACTTCATAGAAATAGCTGTAACTTTTGATAGAAGACTCGGATACACATGTTTATGGCTTTATCTTATAGAACTCAAGGTTCCCGTGCTGGGAAAACAGGTTTTGCAGCTGTTTGAGCTAAGATTTCCAAGTTATTCACATAATGAAAACCTATACTTTGTTTCGGTCGAGTTCCCCATTCAAATGCATGTAACAGTGAGAAACGCACTGTCTTGGCGAAAGAAAGCGTTTTTGTACAACTTCATAGAAATAGCTGTAACTTTTGATAGAAGACTCGGATACACATGTTTATGGCTTTATCTTATAGAACTCAAGGTTCCCGTGCTGGGAAAACAGGTTTTGCAGCTGTTTGAGCTAAGATTTCCAAGTTATTCACATAATGAAAACCTATACTTTGTTTCGGTCGAGTTCCCCATTCAAATGCATGTAACAGTGAGAAACGCACTGTCTTGGCGAAAGAAAGCGTTTTTGTACAACTTCATAGAAATAGCTGTAACTTTTGATAGAAGACTCAGACAAACATGTTTATGGCCTTATATTATAGAACTCAAGGTCCCCGTGCTGGGAAAACAGGTTTTGCAGCTGTTTGAGCTAAGATTTTCAAGTTATTCACATAATGAAAACCTATACTTTGTTTCGGTCGAGTTCCCCATTCAAATGCATGTAACAGTGAGAAACGCACTGTCTTGGCGAAAGAAAGCGTTTTTGTACAACTTCATAGAAATAGCTGTAACTTTTGATAGAAGACTCAGACAAACATGTTTATGGCCTTATATTATAGAACTCAAGGTCCCCGTGCTGGGAAAACAGGTTTTGCAGCTGTTTGAGCTAAGATTTTCAAGTTATTCACATAATGAAAACTTGTACTTTGTTTCGGTCGAGTTCCCCATTCAAATGCATGTAACAGTGAGAAACGCACTGTCTTGGCGAAAGAAAGCGTTTTTGTACAACTTCATAGAAATAGCTGTAACTTTTGATAGAAGACTCAGACAAACATGTTTATGGCCTTATATTATAGAACTCAAGGTCCCCGTGCTGGGAAAACAGGTTTTGCAGCTGTTTGAGCTAAGATTTTCAAGTTATTCACATAATGAAAACCTATACTTTGTTTCGGTCGAGTTCCCCATTCAAATGCATGTAACAGTGAGAAACGCACTGTCTTGGCGAAAGAAAGCGTTTTTGTACAACTTCATAGAAATAGCTGTAACTTTTGATAGAAGACTCAGACAAACATGTTTATGGCCTTATATTATAGAACTCAAGGTCCCCGTGCTGGGAAAACAGGTTTTGCAGCTGTTTGAGCTAAGATTTTCAAGTTATTCACATAATGAAAACTTGTACTTTGTTTCGGTCGAGTTCCCCATTCAAATGCATGTAACAGTGAGAAACGCACTGTCTTGGCGAAAGAAAGCGTTTTTGTACAACTTCATAGAAATAGCTGTAACTTTTGATAGAAGACTCGGATACACATGTTTATGGCTTTATCTTATAGAACTCAAGGTCCCCGTGCTGGGAAAACAGGTTTTGCAGCTGTTTGAGCTAAGATTTTCAAGTTATTCACATAATGAAAACCTATACTTTGTTTCGGTCGAGTTCCCCATTCAAATGCATGTAACAGTGAGAAACGCACTGTCTTGGCGAAAGAAAGCGTTTTTGTACAACTTCATAGAAATAGCTGTAACTTTTGATAGAAGACTCAGACAAACATGTTTATGGCCTTATATTATAGAACTCAAGGTCCCCGTGCTGGGAAAACAGGTTTTGCAGCTGTTTGAGCTAAGATTTTCAAGTTATTCACATAATGAAAACTTGTACTTTGTTTCGGTCGAGTTCCCCATTCAAATGCATGTAACAGTGAGAAACGCACTGTCTTGGCGAAAGAAAGCGTTTTTGTACAACTTCATAGAAATAGCTGTAACTTTTGATAGAAGACTCAGACAAACATGTTTATGGCCTTATATTATAGAACTCAAGGTCCCCGTGCTGGGAAAACAGGTTTTGCAGCTGTTTGAGCTAAGATTTTCAAGTTATTCACATAATGAAAACTTGTACTTTGTTTCGGTCGAGTTCCCCATTCAAATGCATGTAACAGTGAGAAACGCACTGTCTTGGCGAAAGAAAGCGTTTTTGTACAACTTCATAGAAATAGCTGTAACTTTTGATAGAAGACTCGGATACACATGTTTATGGCTTTATCTTATAGAACTCAAGGTCCCCGTGCTGGGAAAACAGGTTTTGCAGCTGTTTGAGCTAAGATTTTCAAGTTATTCACATAATGAAAACCTATACTTTGTTTCGGTCGAGTTCCCCATTCAAATGCATGTAACAGTGAGAAACGCACTGTCTTGGCGAAAGAAAGCGTTTTTGTACAACTTCATAGAAATAGCTGTAACTTTTGATAGAAGACTCAGACAAACATGTTTATGGCCTTATATTATAGAACTCAAGGTCCCCGTGCTGGGAAAACAGGTTTTGCAGCTGTTTGAGCTAAGATTTTCAAGTTATTCACATAATGAAAACTTGTACTTTGTTTCGGTCGAGTTCCCCATTCAAATGCATGTAACAGTGAGAAACGCACTGTCTTGGCGAAAGAAAGCGTTTTTGTACAACTTCATAGAAATAGCTGTAACTTTTGATAGAAGACTCGGATACACATGTTTATGGCTTTATCTTATAGAACTCAAGGTTCCCGTGCTGGGAAAACAGGTTTTGCAGCTGTTTGACCTAAGATTTCCAAGTTATTCACATAATGAAAACCTATACTTTGTTTCGGTCGAGTTCCCCATTCAAATGCATGTAACAGTGAGAAACGCACTGTCTTGGCGAAAGAAAGCGTTTTTGTACAACTTCATAGAAATAGCTGTAACTTTTGATAGAAGACTCGGATACACATGTTTATGGCTTTATCTTATAGAACTCAAGGTTCCCGTGCTGGGAAAACAGGTTTTGCAGCTGTTTGAGCTAAGATTTCCAAGTTATTCACATAATGAAAACCTATACTTTGTTTCGGTCGAGTTCCCCATTCAAATGCATGTAACAGTGAGAAACGCACTGTCTTGGCGAAAGAAAGCGTTTTTGTACAACTTCATAGAAATAGCTGTAACTTTTGATAGAAGACTCGGATACACATGTTTATGGCTTTATCTTATAGAACTCAAGGTTCCCGTGCTGGGAAAACAGGTTTTGCAGCTGTTTGACCTAAGATTTCCAAGTTATTCACATAATGAAAACCTATACTTTGTTTCGGTCGAGTTCCCCATTCAAATGCATGTAACAGTGAGAAACGCACTGTCTTGGCGAAAGAAAGCGTTTTTGTACAACTTCATAGAAATAGCTGTAACTTTTGATAGAAGACTCGGATACACATGTTTATGGCTTTATCTTATAGAACTCAAGGTTCCCGTGCTGGGAAAACAGGTTTTGCAGCTGTTTGAGCTAAGATTTCCAAGTTATTCACATAATGAAAACCTATACTTTGTTTCGGTCGAGTTCCCCATTCAAATGCATGTAACAGTGAGAAACGCACTGTCTTGGCGAAAGAAAGCGTTTTTGTACAACTTCATAGAAATAGCTGTAACTTTTGATAGAAGACTCAGACAAACATGTTTATGGCCTTATATTATAGAACTCAAGGTCTCCGTGCTGGGAAAACAGGTTTTGCAGCTGTTTGAGCTAAGATTTCCAAGTTATTCACATAATGAAAACTTGTACTTTGTTTCGGTCGAGTTCCCCATTCAAATGCATGTAACAGTGAGAAACGCACTGTCTTGGCGAAAGAAAACGTTTTTGTACAACTTCATAGAAATAGCTGTAACTTTTGATAGAAGACTCGGATACACATGTTTATGGCTTTATCTTATAGAACTCAAGGTTCCCGTGCTGGGAAAACAGGTTTTGCAGCTGTTTGAGCTAAGATTTCCAAGTTATTCACATAATGAAAACCTATACTTTGTTTCAGTCGAGTTCCCCATTCAAATGCATGTAACAGTGAGAAACGCACTGTCTTGGCGAAAGAAAGCGTTTTTGTACAACTTCATAGAAATAGCTGTAACTTTTGATAGAAGACTCAGACAAACATGTTTATGGCCTTATATTATAGAACTCAAGGTCCCCGTGCTGGGAAAACAGGTTTTGCAGCTGTTTGAGCTAAGATTTCCAAGTTATTCACATAATGAAAACCTATACTTTGTTTCGGTCGAGTTCCCCATTCAAATGCATGTAACAGTGAGAAACGCACTGTCTTGGCGAAAGAAAGCGTTTTTGTACAACTTCATAGAAATAGCTGTAACTTTTGATAGAAGACTCAGACAAACATGTTTATGGCCTTATATTATAGAACTCAAGGTCTCCGTGCTGGGAAAACAGGTTTTGCAGCTGTTTGAGCTAAGATTTCCAAGTTATTCACATAATGAAAACTTGTACTTTGTTTCGGTCGAGTTCCCCATTCAAATGCATGTAACAGTGAGAAACGCACTGTCTTGGCGAAAGAAAGCGTTTTTGTACAACTTCATAGAAATAGCTGTAACTTTTGATAGAAGACTCGGATACACATGTTTATGGCTTTATCTTATAGAACTCAAGGTTCCCGTGCTGGGAAAACAGGTTTTGCAGCTGTTTGAGCTAAGATTTCCAAGTTATTCACATAATGAAAACCTATACTTTGTTTCGGTCGAGTTCCCCATTCAAATGCATGTAACAGTGAGAAACGCACTGTCTTGGCGAAAGAAAGCGTTTTTGTACAACTTCATAGAAATAGCTGTAACTTTTGATAGAAGACTCAGACAAACATGTTTATGGCCTTATATTATAGAACTCAAGGTCCCCGTGCTGGGAAAACAGGTTTTGCAGCTGTTTGAGCTAAGATTTTCAAGTTATTCACATAATGAAAACCTATACTTTGTTTCGGTCGAGTTCCCCATTCAAATGCATGTAACAGTGAGAAACGCACTGTCTTGGCGAAAGAAAGCGTTTTTGTACAACTTCATAGAAATAGCTGTAACTTTTGATAGAAGACTCAGACAAACATGTTTATGGCCTTATATTATAGAACTCAAGGTCCCCGTGCTGGGACAACAGGTTTTGCAGCTGTTTGAGCTAAGATTTTCAAGTTATTCACATAATGAAAACTTGTACTTTGTTTCGGTCGAGTTCCCCATTCAAATGCATGTAACAGTGAGAAACGCACTGTCTTGGCGAAAGAAAGCGTTTTTGTACAACTTCATAGAAATAGCTGTAACTTTTGATAGAAGACTCGGATACACATGTTTATGGCTTTATCTTATAGAACTCAAGGTTCCCGTGCTGGGAAAACAGGTTTTGCAGCTGTTTGACCTAAGATTTCCAAGTTATTCACATAATGAAAACCTATACTTTGTTTCGGTCGAGTTCCCCATTCAAATGCATGTAACAGTGAGAAACGCACTGTCTTGGCGAAAGAAAGCGTTTTTGTACAACTTCATAGAAATAGCTGTAACTTTTGATAGAAGACTCGGATACACATGTTTATGGCTTTATCTTATAGAACTCAAGGTTCCCGTGCTGGGAAAACAGGTTTTGCAGCTGTTTGAGCTAAGATTTCCAAGTTATTCACATAATGAAAACCTATACTTTGTTTCGGTCGAGTTCCCCATTCAAATGCATGTAACAGTGAGAAACGCACTGTCTTGGCGAAAGAAAGCGTTTTTATACAACTTCATAGAAATAGCTGTAACTTTTGATAGAAGACTCGGATACACATGTTTATGGCTTTATCTTATAGAACTCAAGGTTCCCGTGCTGGGAAAACAGGTTTTGCAGCTGTTTGAGCTAAGATTTCCAAGTTATTCACATAATGAAAACCTATACTTTGTTTCGGTCGAGTTCCCCATTCAAATGCATGTAACAGTGAGAAACGCACTGTCTTGGCGAAAGAAAGCGTTTTTGTACAACTTCATAGAAATAGCTGTAACTTTTGATAGAAGACTCGGATACACATGTTTATGGCTTTATCTTATAGAACTCAAGGTTCCCGTGCTGGGAAAACAGGTTTTGCAGCTGTTTGAGCTAAGATTTCCAAGTTATTCACATAATGAAAACCTATACTTTGTTTCGGTCGAGTTCCCCATTCAAATGCATGTAACAGTGAGAAACGCACTGTCTTGGCGAAAGAAAGCGTTTTTGTACAACTTCATAGAAATAGCTGTAACTTTTGATAGAAGACTCAGACAAACATGTTTATGGCCTTATATTATAGAACTCAAGGTCCCCGTGCTGGGAAAACAGGTTTTGCAGCTGTTTGAGCTAAGATTTTCAAGTTATTCACATAATGAAAACCTATACTTTGTTTCGGTCGAGTTCCCCATTCAAATGCATGTAACAGTGAGAAACGCACTGTCTTGGCGAAAGAAAGCGTTTTTGTACAACTTCATAGAAATAGCTGTAACTTTTGATAGAAGACTCAGACAAACATGTTTATGGCCTTATATTATAGAACTCAAGGTCTCCGTGCTGGGAAAACAGGTTTTGCAGCTGTTTGAGCTAAGATTTCCAAGTTATTCACATAATGAAAACTTGTACTTTGTTTCGGTCGAGTTCCCCATTCAAATGCATGTAACAGTGAGAAACGCACTGTCTTGGCGAAAGAAAGCGTTTTTGTACAACTTCATAGAAATAGCTGTAACTTTTGATAGAAGACTCGGATACACATGTTTATGGCTTTATCTTATAGAACTCAAGGTCTCCGTGCTGGGAAAACAGGTTTTGCAGCTGTTTGAGCTAAGATTTCCAAGTTATTCACATAATGAAAACTTGTACTTTGTTTCGGTCGAGTTCCCCATTCAAATGCATGTAACAGTGAGAAACGCACTGTCTTGGCGAAAGAAAGCGTTTTTGTACAACTTCATAGAAATAGCTGTAACTTTTGATAGAAGACTCAGACAAACATGTTTATGGCCTTATATTATAGAACTCAAGGTCTCCGTGCTGGGAAAACAGGTTTTGCAGCTGTTTGAGCTAAGATTTCCAAGTTATTCACATAATGAAAACTTGTACTTTGTTTCGGTCGAGTTCCCCATTCAAATGCATGTAACAGTGAGAAACGCACTGTCTTGGCGAAAGAAAGCGTTTTTGTACAACTTCATAGAAATAGCTGTAACTTTTGATAGAAGACTCGGATACACATGTTTATGGCTTTATCTTATAGAACTCAAGGTTCCCGTGCTGGGAAAACAGGTTTTGCAGCTGTTTGAGCTAAGATTTCCAAGTTATTCACATAATGAAAACTTGTACTTTGTTTCGGTCGAGTTCCCCATTCAAATGCATGTAACAGTGAGAAACGCACTGTCTTGGCGAAAGAAAGCGTTTTTGTACAACTTCATAGAAATAGCTGTAACTTTTGATAGAAGACTCAGACAAACATGTTTATGGCCTTATATTATAGAACTCAAGGTCCCCGTGCTGGGAAAACAGGTTTTGCAGCTGTTTGAGCTAAGATTTTCAAGTTATTCACATAATGAAAACCTATACTTTGTTTCGGTCGAGTTCCCCATTCAAATGCATGTAACAGTGAGAAACGCACTGTCTTGGCGAAAGAAAGCGTTTTTGTACAACTTCATAGAAATAGCTGTAACTTTTGATAGAAGACTCAGACAAACATGTTTATGGCCTTATATTATAGAACTCAAGGTCTCCGTGCTGGGAAAACAGGTTTTGCAGCTGTTTGAGCTAAGATTTCCAAGTTATTCACATAATGAAAACTTGTACTTTGTTTCGGTCGAGTTCCCCATTCAAATGCATGTAACAGTGAGAAACGCACTGTCTTGGCGAAAGAAAGCGTTTTTGTACAACTTCATAGAAATAGCTGTAACTTTTGATAGAAGACTCGGATACACATGTTTATGGCTTTATCTTATAGAACTCAAGGTCCCCGTGCTGGGAAAACAGGTTTTGCAGCTGTTTGAGCTAAGATTTTCAAGTTATTCACATAATGAAAACCTATACTTTGTTTCGGTCGAGTTCCCCATTCAAATGCATGTAACAGTGAGAAACGCACTGTCTTGGCGAAAGAAAGCGTTTTTGTACAACTTCATAGAAATAGCTGTAACTTTTGATAGAAGACTCAGACAAACATGTTTATGGCCTTATATTATAGAACTCAAGGTCCCCGTGCTGGGAAAACAGGTTTTGCAGCTGTTTGAGCTAAGATTTTCAAGTTATTCACATAATGAAAACCTATACTTTGTTTCGGTCGAGTTCCCCATTCAAATGCATGTAACAGTGAGAAACGCACTGTCTTGGCGAAAGAAAGCGTTTTTGTACAACTTCATAGAAATAGCTGTAACTTTTGATAGAAGACTCAGACAAACATGTTTATGGCCTTATATTATAGAACTCAAGGTCCCCGTGCTGGGACAACAGGTTTTGCAGCTGTTTGAGCTAAGATTTTCAAGTTATTCACATAATGAAAACTTGTACTTTGTTTCGGTCGAGTTCCCCATTCAAATGCATGTAACAGTGAGAAACGCACTGTCTTGGCGAAAGAAAGCGTTTTTGTACAACTTCATAGAAATAGCTGTAACTTTTGATAGAAGACTCGGATACACATGTTTATGGCTTTATCTTATAGAACTCAAGGTTCCCGTGCTGGGAAAACAGGTTTTGCAGCTGTTTGACCTAAGATTTCCAAGTTATTCACATAATGAAAACCTATACTTTGTTTCGGTCGAGTTCCCCATTCAAATGCATGTAACAGTGAGAAACGCACTGTCTTGGCGAAAGAAAGCGTTTTTGTACAACTTCATAGAAATAGCTGTAACTTTTGATAGAAGACTCGGATACACATGTTTATGGCTTTATCTTATAGAACTCAAGGTTCCCGTGCTGGGAAAACAGGTTTTGCAGCTGTTTGAGCTAAGATTTCCAAGTTATTCACATAATGAAAACCTATACTTTGTTTCGGTCGAGTTCCCCATTCAAATGCATGTAACAGTGAGAAACGCACTGTCTTGGCGAAAGAAAGCGTTTTTATACAACTTCATAGAAATAGCTGTAACTTTTGATAGAAGACTCGGATACACATGTTTATGGCTTTATCTTATAGAACTCAAGGTTCCCGTGCTGGGAAAACAGGTTTTGCAGCTGTTTGAGCTAAGATTTCCAAGTTATTCACATAATGAAAACCTATACTTTGTTTCGGTCGAGTTCCCCATTCAAATGCATGTAACAGTGAGAAACGCACTGTCTTGGCGAAAGAAAGCGTTTTTGTACAACTTCATAGAAATAGCTGTAACTTTTGATAGAAGACTCGGATACACATGTTTATGGCTTTATCTTATAGAACTCAAGGTTCCCGTGCTGGGAAAACAGGTTTTGCAGCTGTTTGAGCTAAGATTTCCAAGTTATTCACATAATGAAAACCTATACTTTGTTTCGGTCGAGTTCCCCATTCAAATGCATGTAACAGTGAGAAACGCACTGTCTTGGCGAAAGAAAGCGTTTTTGTACAACTTCATAGAAATAGCTGTAACTTTTGATAGAAGACTCAGACAAACATGTTTATGGCCTTATATTATAGAACTCAAGGTCCCCGTGCTGGGAAAACAGGTTTTGCAGCTGTTTGAGCTAAGATTTTCAAGTTATTCACATAATGAAAACCTATACTTTGTTTCGGTCGAGTTCCCCATTCAAATGCATGTAACAGTGAGAAACGCACTGTCTTGGCGAAAGAAAGCGTTTTTGTACAACTTCATAGAAATAGCTGTAACTTTTGATAGAAGACTCAGACAAACATGTTTATGGCCTTATATTATAGAACTCAAGGTCTCCGTGCTGGGAAAACAGGTTTTGCAGCTGTTTGAGCTAAGATTTCCAAGTTATTCACATAATGAAAACTTGTACTTTGTTTCGGTCGAGTTCCCCATTCAAATGCATGTAACAGTGAGAAACGCACTGTCTTGGCGAAAGAAAGCGTTTTTGTACAACTTCATAGAAATAGCTGTAACTTTTGATAGAAGACTCGGATACACATGTTTATGGCTTTATCTTATAGAACTCAAGGTCTCCGTGCTGGGAAAACAGGTTTTGCAGCTGTTTGAGCTAAGATTTCCAAGTTATTCACATAATGAAAACTTGTACTTTGTTTCGGTCGAGTTCCCCATTCAAATGCATGTAACAGTGAGAAACGCACTGTCTTGGCGAAAGAAAGCGTTTTTGTACAACTTCATAGAAATAGCTGTAACTTTTGATAGAAGACTCAGACAAACATGTTTATGGCCTTATATTATAGAACTCAAGGTCTCCGTGCTGGGAAAACAGGTTTTGCAGCTGTTTGAGCTAAGATTTCCAAGTTATTCACATAATGAAAACTTGTACTTTGTTTCGGTCGAGTTCCCCATTCAAATGCATGTAACAGTGAGAAACGCACTGTCTTGGCGAAAGAAAGCGTTTTTGTACAACTTCATAGAAATAGCTGTAACTTTTGATAGAAGACTCGGATACACATGTTTATGGCTTTATCTTATAGAACTCAAGGTTCCCGTGCTGGGAAAACAGGTTTTGCAGCTGTTTGAGCTAAGATTTCCAAGTTATTCACATAATGAAAACTTGTACTTTGTTTCGGTCGAGTTCCCCATTCAAATGCATGTAACAGTGAGAAACGCACTGTCTTGGCGAAAGAAAGCGTTTTTGTACAACTTCATAGAAATAGCTGTAACTTTTGATAGAAGACTCAGACAAACATGTTTATGGCCTTATATTATAGAACTCAAGGTCCCCGTGCTGGGAAAACAGGTTTTGCAGCTGTTTGAGCTAAGATTTTCAAGTTATTCACATAATGAAAACCTATACTTTGTTTCGGTCGAGTTCCCCATTCAAATGCATGTAACAGTGAGAAACGCACTGTCTTGGCGAAAGAAAGCGTTTTTGTACAACTTCATAGAAATAGCTGTAACTTTTGATAGAAGACTCAGACAAACATGTTTATGGCCTTATATTATAGAACTCAAGGTCTCCGTGCTGGGAAAACAGGTTTTGCAGCTGTTTGAGCTAAGATTTCCAAGTTATTCACATAATGAAAACTTGTACTTTGTTTCGGTCGAGTTCCCCATTCAAATGCATGTAACAGTGAGAAACGCACTGTCTTGGCGAAAGAAAGCGTTTTTGTACAACTTCATAGAAATAGCTGTAACTTTTGATAGAAGACTCGGATACACATGTTTATGGCTTTATCTTATAGAACTCAAGGTTCCCGTGCTGGGAAAACAGGTTTTGCAGCTGTTTGAGCTAAGATTTCCAAGTTATTCACATAATGAAAACCTATACTTTGTTTCGGTCGAGTTCCCCATTCAAATGCATGTAACAGTGAGAAACGCACTGTCTTGGCGAAAGAAAGCGTTTTTGTACAACTTCATAGAAATAGCTGTAACTTTTGATAGAAGACTCGGATACACATGTTTATGGCTTTATCTTATAGAACTCAAGGTTCCCGTGCTGGGAAAACAGGTTTTGCAGCTGTTTGAGCTAAGATTTCCAAGTTATTCACATAATGAAAACCTATACTTTGTTTCGGTCGAGTTCCCCATTCAAATGCATGTAACAGTGAGAAACGCACTGTCTTGGCGAAAGAAAGCGTTTTTGTACAACTTCATAGAAATAGCTGTAACTTTTGATAGAAGACTCAGACAAACATGTTTATGGCCTTATATTATAGAACTCAAGGTCTCCGTGCTGGGAAAACAGGTTTTGCAGCTGTTTGAGCTAAGATTTCCAAGTTATTCACATAATGAAAACTTGTACTTTGTTTCGGTCGAGTTCCCCATTCAAATGCATGTAACAGTGAGAAACGCACTGTCTTGGCGAAAGAAAGCGTTTTTGTACAACTTCATAGAAATAGCTGTAACTTTTGATAGAAGACTCGGATACACATGTTTATGGCTTTATCTTATAGAACTCAAGGTTCCCGTGCTGGGAAAACAGGTTTTGCAGCTGTTTGAGCTAAGATTTCCAAGTTATTCACATAATGAAAACCTATACTTTGTTTCGGTCGAGTTCCCCATTCAAATGCATGTAACAGTGAGAAACGCACTGTCTTGGCGAAAGAAAGCGTTTTTGTACAACTTCATAGAAATAGCTGTAACTTTTGATAGAAGACTCGGATACACATGTTTATGGCTTTATCTTATAGAACTCAAGGTTCCCGTGCTGGGAAAACAGGTTTTGCAGCTGTTTGAGCTAAGATTTCCAAGTTATTCACATAATGAAAACCTATACTTTGTTTCGGTCGAGTTCCCCATTCAAATGCATGTAACAGTGAGAAACGCACTGTCTTGGCGAAAGAAAGCGTTTTTGTACAACTTCATAGAAATAGCTGTAACTTTTGATAGAAGACTCAGACAAACATGTTTATGGCCTTATATTATAGAACTCAAGGTCTCCGTGCTGGGAAAACAGGTTTTGCAGCTGTTTGAGCTAAGATTTCCAAGTTATTCACATAATGAAAACTTGTACTTTGTTTCGGTCGAGTTCCCCATTCAAATGCATGTAACAGTGAGAAACGCACTGTCTTGGCGAAAGAAAGCGTTTTTGTACAACTTCATAGAAATAGCTGTAACTTTTGATAGAAGACTCGGATACACATGTTTATGGCTTTATCTTATAGAACTCAAGGTTCCCGTGCTGGGAAAACAGGTTTTGCAGCTGTTTGAGCTAAGATTTCCAAGTTATTCACATAATGAAAACTTGTACTTTGTTTCGGTCGAGTTCCCCATTCAAATGCATGTAACAGTGAGAAACGCACTGTCTTGGCGAAAGAAAGCGTTTTTGTACAACTTCATAGAAATAGCTGTAACTTTTGATAGAAGACTCAGACAAACATGTTTATGGCCTTATATTATAGAACTCAAGGTCCCCGTGCTGGGAAAACAGGTTTTGCAGCTGTTTGAGCTAAGATTTCCAAGTTATTCACATAATGAAAACTTGTACTTTGTTTCGGTCGAGTTCCCCATTCAAATGCATGTAACAGTGAGAAACGCACTGTCTTGGCGAAAGAAAGCGTTTTTGTACAACTTCATAGAAATAGCTGTAACTTTTGATAGAAGACTCGGATACACATGTTTATGGCTTTATCTTATAGAACTCAAGGTTCCCGTGCTGGGAAAACAGGTTTTGCAGCTGTTTGAGCTAAGATTTCCAAGTTATTCACATAATGAAAACCTATACTTTGTTTCGGTCGAGTTCCCCATTCAAATGCATGTAACAGTGAGAAACGCACTGTCTTGGCGAAAGAAAGCGTTTTTGTACAACTTCATAGAAATAGCTGTAACTTTTGATAGAAGACTCGGATACACATGTTTATGGCTTTATCTTATAGAACTCAAGGTTCCCGTGCTGGGAAAACAGGTTTTGCAGCTGTTTGACCTAAGATTTCCAAGTTATTCACATAATGAAAACCTATACTTTGTTTCGGTCGAGTTCCCCATTCAAATGCATGTAACAGTGAGAAACGCACTGTCTTGGCGAAAGAAAGCGTTTTTGTACAACTTCATAGAAATAGCTGTAACTTTTGATAGAAGACTCGGATACACATGTTTATGGCTTTATCTTATAGAACTCAAGGTTCCCGTGCTGGGAAAACAGGTTTTGCAGCTGTTTGAGCTAAGATTTCCAAGTTATTCACATAATGAAAACCTATACTTTGTTTCGGTGGAGTTCCCCATTCAAATGCATGTAACAGTGAGAAACGCACTGTCTTGGCGAAAGAAAGCGTTTTTGTACAACTTCATAGAAATAGCTGTAACTTTTGATAGAAGACTCGGATACACATGTTTATGGCTTTATCTTATAGAACTCAAGGTTCCCGTGCTGGGAAAACAGGTTTTGCAGCTGTTTGAGCTAAGATTTCCAAGTTATTCACATAATGAAAACCTATACTTTGTTTCGGTCGAGTTCCCCATTCAAATGCATGTAACAGTGAGAAACGCACTGTCTTGGCGAAAGAAAGCGTTTTTGTACAACTTCATAGAAATAGCTGTAACTTTTGATAGAAGACTCAGACAAACATGTTTATGGCCTTATATTATAGAACTCAAGGTCCCCGTGCTGGGAAAACAGGTTTTGCAGCTGTTTGAGCTAAGATTTTCAAGTTATTCACATAATGAAAACCTATACTTTGTTTCGGTCGAGTTCCCCATTCAAATGCATGTAACAGTGAGAAACGCACTGTCTTGGCGAAAGAAAGCGTTTTTGTACAACTTCATAGAAATAGCTGTAACTTTTGATAGAAGACTCAGACAAACATGTTTATGGCCTTATATTATAGAACTCAAGGTCTCCGTGCTGGGAAAACAGGTTTTGCAGCTGTTTGAGCTAAGATTTCCAAGTTATTCACATAATGAAAACTTGTACTTTGTTTCGGTCGAGTTCCCCATTCAAATGCATGTAACAGTGAGAAACGCACTGTCTTGGCGAAAGAAAGCGTTTTTGTACAACTTCATAGAAATAGCTGTAACTTTTGATAGAAGACTCGGATACACATGTTTATGGCTTTATCTTATAGAACTCAAGGTCTCCGTGCTGGGAAAACAGGTTTTGCAGCTGTTTGAGCTAAGATTTCCAAGTTATTCACATAATGAAAACTTGTACTTTGTTTCGGTCGAGTTCCCCATTCAAATGCATGTAACAGTGAGAAACGCACTGTCTTGGCGAAAGAAAGCGTTTTTGTACAACTTCATAGAAATAGCTGTAACTTTTGATAGAAGACTCAGACAAACATGTTTATGGCCTTATATTATAGAACTCAAGGTCCCCGTGCTGGGAAAACAGGTTTTGCAGCTGTTTGAGCTAAGATTTTCAAGTTATTCACATAATGAAAACTTGTACTTTGTTTCGGTCGAGTTCCCCATTCAAATGCATGTAACAGTGAGAAACGCACTGTCTTGGCGAAAGAAAGCGTTTTTGTACAACTTCATAGAAATAGCTGTAACTTTTGATAGAAGACTCAGACAAACATGTTTATGGCCTTATATTATAGAACTCAAGGTCTCCGTGCTGGGAAAACAGGTTTTGCAGCTGTTTGAGCTAAGATTTTCAAGTTATTCACATAATGAAAACTTGTACTTTGTTTCGGTCGAGTTCCCCATTCAAATGCATGTAACAGTGAGAAACGCACTGTCTTGGCGAAAGAAAGCGTTTTTGTACAACTTCATAGAAATAGCTGTAACTTTTGATAGAAGACTCAGACAAACATGTTTATGGCCTTATATTATAGAACTCAAGGTCTCCGTGCTGGGAAAACAGGTTTTGCAGCTGTTTGAGCTAAGATTTCCAAGTTATTCACATAATGAAAACTTGTACTTTGTTTCGGTCGAGTTCCCCATTCAAATGCATGTAACAGTGAGAAACGCACTGTCTTGGCGAAAGAAAGCGTTTTTGTACAACTTCATAGAAATAGCTGTAACTTTTGATAGAAGACTCGGATACACATGTTTATGGCTTTATCTTATAGAACTCAAGGTTCCCGTGCTGGGAAAACAGGTTTTGCAGCTGTTTGAGCTAAGATTTCCAAGTTATTCACATAATGAAAACCTATACTTTGTTTCGGTCGAGTTCCCCATTCAAATGCATGTAACAGTGAGAAACGCACTGTCTTGGCGAAAGAAAGCGTTTTTGTACAACTTCATAGAAATAGCTGTAACTTTTGATAGAAGACTCGGATACACATGTTTATGGCTTTATCTTATAGAACTCAAGGTTCCCGTGCTGGGAAAACAGGTTTTGCAGCTGTTTGAGCTAAGATTTCCAAGTTATTCACATAATGAAAACCTATACTTTGTTTCGGTCGAGTTCCCCATTCAAATGCATGTAACAGTGAGAAACGCACTGTCTTGGCGAAAGAAAGCGTTTTTGTACAACTTCATAGAAATAGCTGTAACTTTTGATAGAAGACTCAGACAAACATGTTTATGGCCTTATATTATAGAACTCAAGGTCTCCGTGCTGGGAAAACAGGTTTTGCAGCTGTTTGAGCTAAGATTTCCAAGTTATTCACATAATGAAAACTTGTACTTTGTTTCGGTCGAGTTCCCCATTCAAATGCATGTAACAGTGAGAAACGCACTGTCTTGGCGAAAGAAAGCGTTTTTGTACAACTTCATAGAAATAGCTGTAACTTTTGATAGAAGACTCGGATACACATGTTTATGGCTTTATCTTATAGAACTCAAGGTTCCCGTGCTGGGAAAACAGGTTTTGCAGCTGTTTGAGCTAAGATTTCCAAGTTATTCACATAATGAAAACCTATACTTTGTTTCGGTCGAGTTCCCCATTCAAATGCATGTAACAGTGAGAAACGCACTGTCTTGGCGAAAGAAAGCGTTTTTGTACAACTTCATAGAAATAGCTGTAACTTTTGATAGAAGACTCGGATACACATGTTTATGGCTTTATCTTATAGAACTCAAGGTTCCCGTGCTGGGAAAACAGGTTTTGCAGCTGTTTGAGCTAAGATTTCCAAGTTATTCACATAATGAAAACCTATACTTTGTTTCGGTCGAGTTCCCCATTCAAATGCATGTAACAGTGAGAAACGCACTGTCTTGGCGAAAGAAAGCGTTTTTGTACAACTTCATAGAAATAGCTGTAACTTTTGATAGAAGACTCAGACAAACATGTTTATGGCCTTATATTATAGAACTCAAGGTCTCCGTGCTGGGAAAACAGGTTTTGCAGCTGTTTGAGCTAAGATTTCCAAGTTATTCACATAATGAAAACTTGTACTTTGTTTCGGTCGAGTTCCCCATTCAAATGCATGTAACAGTGAGAAACGCACTGTCTTGGCGAAAGAAAGCGTTTTTGTACAACTTCATAGAAATAGCTGTAACTTTTGATAGAAGACTCGGATACACATGTTTATGGCTTTATCTTATAGAACTCAAGGTTCCCGTGCTGGGAAAACAGGTTTTGCAGCTGTTTGAGCTAAGATTTCCAAGTTATTCACATAATGAAAACTTGTACTTTGTTTCGGTCGAGTTCCCCATTCAAATGCATGTAACAGTGAGAAACGCACTGTCTTGGCGAAAGAAAGCGTTTTTGTACAACTTCATAGAAATAGCTGTAACTTTTGATAGAAGACTCAGACAAACATGTTTATGGCCTTATATTATAGAACTCAAGGTCCCCGTGCTGGGAAAACAGGTTTTGCAGCTGTTTGAGCTAAGATTTCCAAGTTATTCACATAATGAAAACTTGTACTTTGTTTCGGTCGAGTTCCCCATTCAAATGCATGTAACAGTGAGAAACGCACTGTCTTGGCGAAAGAAAGCGTTTTTGTACAACTTCATAGAAATAGCTGTAACTTTTGATAGAAGACTCGGATACACATGTTTATGGCTTTATCTTATAGAACTCAAGGTTCCCGTGCTGGGAAAACAGGTTTTGCAGCTGTTTGAGCTAAGATTTCCAAGTTATTCACATAATGAAAACCTATACTTTGTTTCGGTCGAGTTCCCCATTCAAATGCATGTAACAGTGAGAAACGCACTGTCTTGGCGAAAGAAAGCGTTTTTGTACAACTTCATAGAAATAGCTGTAACTTTTGATAGAAGACTCGGATACACATGTTTATGGCTTTATCTTATAGAACTCAAGGTTCCCGTGCTGGGAAAACAGGTTTTGCAGCTGTTTGAGCTAAGATTTCCAAGTTATTCACATAATGAAAACCTATACTTTGTTTCGGTCGAGTTCCCCATTCAAATGCATGTAACAGTGAGAAACGCACTGTCTTGGCGAAAGAAAGCGTTTTTGTACAACTTCATAGAAATAGCTGTAACTTTTGATAGAAGACTCAGACAAACATGTTTATGGCCTTATATTATAGAACTCAAGGTCTCCGTGCTGGGAAAACAGGTTTTGCAGCTGTTTGAGCTAAGATTTCCAAGTTATTCACATAATGAAAACTTGTACTTTGTTTCGGTCGAGTTCCCCATTCAAATGCATGTAACAGTGAGAAACGCACTGTCTTGGCGAAAGAAAGCGTTTTTGTACAACTTCATAGAAATAGCTGTAACTTTTGATAGAAGACTCGGATACACATGTTTATGGCTTTATCTTATAGAACTCAAGGTTCCCGTGCTGGGAAAACAGGTTTTGCAGCTGTTTGAGCTAAGATTTCCAAGTTATTCACATAATGAAAACCTATACTTTGTTTCGGTCGAGTTCCCCATTCAAATGCATGTAACAGTGAGAAACGCACTGTCTTGGCGAAAGAAAGCGTTTTTGTACAACTTCATAGAAATAGCTGTAACTTTTGATAGAAGACTCGGATACACATGTTTATGGCTTTATCTTATAGAACTCAAGGTTCCCGTGCTGGGAAAACAGGTTTTGCAGCTGTTTGAGCTAAGATTTCCAAGTTATTCACATAATGAAAACCTATACTTTGTTTCGGTCGAGTTCCCCATTCAAATGCATGTAACAGTGAGAAACGCACTGTCTTGGCGAAAGAAAGCGTTTTTGTACAACTTCATAGAAATAGCTGTAACTTTTGATAGAAGACTCAGACAAACATGTTTATGGCCTTATATTATAGAACTCAAGGTCTCCGTGCTGGGAAAACAGGTTTTGCAGCTGTTTGAGCTAAGATTTCCAAGTTATTCACATAATGAAAACTTGTACTTTGTTTCGGTCGAGTTCCCCATTCAAATGCATGTAACAGTGAGAAACGCACTGTCTTGGCGAAAGAAAGCGTTTTTGTACAACTTCATAGAAATAGCTGTAACTTTTGATAGAAGACTCGGATACACATGTTTATGGCTTTATCTTATAGAACTCAAGGTTCCCGTGCTGGGAAAACAGGTTTTGCAGCTGTTTGAGCTAAGATTTCCAAGTTATTCACATAATGAAAACTTGTACTTTGTTTCGGTCGAGTTCCCCATTCAAATGCATGTAACAGTGAGAAACGCACTGTCTTGGCGAAAGAAAGCGTTTTTGTACAACTTCATAGAAATAGCTGTAACTTTTGATAGAAGACTCGGATACACATGTTTATGGCTTTATCTTATAGAACTCAAGGTTCCCGTGCTGGGAAAACAGGTTTTGCAGCTGTTTAAGCTAAGATTTCCAAGTTATTCACATAATGAAAACCTATACTTTGTTTCGGTCGAGTTCCCCATTCAAATGCATGTAACAGTGAGAAACGCACTGTCTTGGCGAAAGAAAGCGTTTTTGTACAACTTCATAGAAATAGCTGTAACTTTTGATAGAAGACTCAGACAAACATGTTTATGGCCTTATATTATAGAACTCAAGGTCCCCGTGCTGGGAAAACAGGTTTTGCAGCTGTTTGAGCTAAGATTTTCAAGTTATTCACATAATGAAAACCTATACTTTGTTTCGGTCGAGTTCCCCATTCAAATGCATGTAACAGTGAGAAACGCACTGTCTTGGCGAAAGAAAGCGTTTTTGTACAACTTCATAGAAATAGCTGTAACTTTTGATAGAAGACTCAGACAAACATGTTTATGGCCTTATATTATAGAACTCAAGGTCTCCATGCTGGGAAAACAGGTTTTGCAGCTGTTTGAGCTAAGATTTCCAAGTTATTCACATAATGAAAACTTGTACTTTGTTTCGGTCGAGTTCCCCATTCAAATGCATGTAACAGTGAGAAACGCACTGTCTTGGCGAAAGAAAGCGTTTTTGTACAACTTCATAGAAATAGCTGTAACTTTTGATAGAAGACTCGGATACACATGTTTATGGCTTTATCTTATAGAACTCAAGGTTCCCGTGCTGGGAAAACAGGTTTTGCAGCTGTTTGAGCTAAGATTTCCAAGTTATTCACATAATGAAAACCTATACTTTGTTTCGGTCGAGTTCCCCATTCAAATGTATGTAACAGTGAGAAACGCACTGTCTTGGCGAAAGAAAGCGTTTTTGTACAACTTCATAGAAATAGCTGTAACTTTTGATAGAAGACTCGGATACACATGTTTATGGCTTTATCTTATAGAACTCAAGGTCTCTGTGCTGGGAAAACAGGTTTTGCAGCTGTTTGAGCTAAGATTTCCAAGTTATTCACATAATGAAAACTTGTACTTTGTTTCGGTCGAGTTCCCCATTCAAATGCATGTAACAGTGAGAAACGCACTGTCTTGGCGAAAGAAAGCGTTTTTGTACAACTTCATAGAAATAGCTGTAACTTTTGATAGAAGACTCAGACAAACATGTTTATGGCCTTATATTATAGAACTCAAGGTCTCTGTGCTGGGAAAACAGGTTTTGCAGCTGTTTGAGCTAAGATTTCCAAGTTATTCACATAATGAAAACCTATACTTTGTTTCGGTCGAGTTCCCCATTCAAATGCATGTAACAGTGAGAAACGCACTGTCTTGGCGAAAGAAAGCGTTTTTGTACAACTTCATAGACATAGCTGTAACTTTTGATAGAAGACTCGGATACACATGTTTATGGCTTTATCTTATAGAACTCAAGGTTCCCGTGCTGGGAAAACAGGTTTTGCAGCTGTTTGAGCTAAGATTTCCAAGTTATTCACATAATGAAAACCTATACTTTGTTTCGGTCGAGTTCCCCATTCAAATGCATGTAACAGTGAGAAACGCACTGTCTTGGCGAAAGAAAGCGTTTTTGTACAACTTCATAGAAATAGCTGTAACTTTTGATAGAAGACTCAGACAAACATGTTTATGGCCTTATATTATAGAACTCAAGGTCCCCGTGCTGGGAAAACAGGTTTTGCAGCTGTTTGAGCTAAGATTTTCAAGTTATTCACATAATGAAAACCTATACTTTGTTTCGGTCGAGTTCCCCATTCAAATGCATGTAACAGTGAGAAACGCACTGTCTTGGCGAAAGAAAGCGTTTTTGTACAACTTCATAGAAATAGCTGTAACTTTTGATAGAAGACTCAGACAAACATGTTTATGGCCTTATATTATAGAACTCAAGGTCTCCGTGCTGGGAAAACAGGTTTTGCAGCTGTTTGAGCTAAGATTTCCAAGTTATTCACATAATGAAAACTTGTACTTTGTTTCGGTCGAGTTCCCCATTCAAATGCATGTAACAGTGAGAAACGCACTGTCTTGGCGAAAGAAAGCGTTTTTGTACAACTTCATAGAAATAGCTGTAACTTTTGATAGAAGACTCGGATACACATGTTTATGGCTTTATCTTATAGAACTCAAGGTTCCCGTGCTGGGAAAACAGGTTTTGCAGCTGTTTGAGCTAAGATTTCCAAGTTATTCACATAATGAAAACTTGTACTTTGTTTCGGTCGAGTTCCCCATTCAAATGCATGTAACAGTGAGAAACGCACTGTCTTGGCGAAAGAAAGCGTTTTTGTACAACTTCATAGAAATAGCTGTAACTTTTGATAGAAGACTCAGACAAACATGTTTATGGCCTTATATTATAGAACTCAAGGTCCCCGTGCTGGGAAAACAGGTTTTGCAGCTGTTTGAGCTAAGATTTTCAAGTTATTCACATAATGAAAACCTATACTTTGTTTCGGTCGAGTTCCCCATTCAAATGCATGTAACAGTGAGAAACGCACTGTCTTGGCGAAAGAAAGCGTTTTTGTACAACTTCATAGAAATAGCTGTAACTTTTGATAGAAGACTCAGACAAACATGTTTATGGCCTTATATTATAGAACTCAAGGTCTCCGTGCTGGGAAAACAGGTTTTGCAGCTGTTTGAGCTAAGATTTCCAAGTTATTCACATAATGAAAACTTGTACTTTGTTTCGGTCGAGTTCCCCATTCAAATGCATGTAACAGTGAGAAACGCACTGTCTTGGCGAAAGAAAGCGTTTTTGTACAACTTCATAGAAATAGCTGTAACTTTTGATAGAAGACTCGGATACACATGTTTATGGCTTTATCTTATAGAACTCAAGGTTCCCGTGCTGGGAAAACAGGTTTTGCAGCTGTTTGAGCTAAGATTTCCAAGTTATTCACATAATGAAAACCTATACTTTGTTTCGGTCGAGTTCCCCATTCAAATGCATGTAACAGTGAGAAACGCACTGTCTTGGCGAAAGAAAGCGTTTTTGTACAACTTCATAGAAATAGCTGTAACTTTTGATAGAAGACTCGGATACACATGTTTATGGCTTTATCTTATAGAACTCAAGGTTCCCGTGCTGGGAAAACAGGTTTTGCAGCTGTTTGAGCTAAGATTTCCAAGTTATTCACATAATGAAAACCTATACTTTGTTTCGGTCGAGTTCCCCATTCAAATGCATGTAACAGTGAGAAACGCACTGTCTTGGCGAAAGAAAGCGTTTTTGTACAACTTCATATAAATAGCTGTAACTTTTGATAGAAGACTCGGATACACATGTTTATGGCTTTATCTTATAGAACTCAAGGTTCCCGTGCTGGGAAAACAGGTTTTGCAGCTGTTTGAGCTAAGATTTCCAAGTTATTCACATAATGAAAACTTGTACTTTGTTTCGGTCGAGTTCCCCATTCAAATGCATGTAACAGTGAGAAACGCACTGTCTTGGCGAAAGAAAGCGTTTTTGTACAACTTCATAGAAATAGCTGTAACTTTTGATAGAAGACTCAGACAAACATGTTTATGGCCTTATATTATAGAACTCAAGGTCCCCGTGCTGGGAAAACAGGTTTTGCAGCTGTTTGAGCTAAGATTTTCAAGTTATTCACATAATGAAAACCTATACTTTGTTTCGGTCGAGTTCCCCATTCAAATGCATGTAACAGTGAGAAACGCACTGTCTTGGCGAAAGAAAGCGTTTTTGTACAACTTCATAGAAATAGCTGTAACTTTTGATAGAAGACTCAGACAAACATGTTTATGGCCTTATATTATAGAACTCAAGGTCTCCGTGCTGGGAAAACAGGTTTTGCAGCTGTTTGAGCTAAGATTTCCAAGTTATTCACATAATGAAAACTTGTACTTTGTTTCGGTCGAGTTCCCCATTCAAATGCATGTAACAGTGAGAAACGCACTGTCTTGGCGAAAGAAAGCGTTTTTGTACAACTTCATAGAAATAGCTGTAACTTTTGATAGAAGACTCGGATACACATGTTTATGGCTTTATCTTATAGAACTCAAGGTTCCCGTGCTGGGAAAACAGGTTTTGCAGCTGTTTGAGCTAAGATTTCCAAGTTATTCACATAATGAAAACCTATACTTTGTTTCGGTCGAGTTCCCCATTCAAATGCATGTAACAGTGAGAAACGCACTGTCTTGGCGAAAGAAAGCGTTTTTGTACAACTTCATAGAAATAGCTGTAACTTTTGATAGAAGACTCGGATACACATGTTTATGGCTTTATCTTATAGAACTCAAGGTTCCCGTGCTGGGAAAACAGGTTTTGCAGCTGTTTGAGCTAAGATTTCCAAGTTAGCTCAAACGCACTGTCTTGGCGAAAGAAAGCGTTTTTGTACAACTTCATAGAAATAGCTGTAACTTTTGATAGAAGACTCGGATACACATGTTTATGGCTTTATCTTATAGAACTCAAGGTTCCCGTGCTGGGAAAACAGGTTTTGCAGCTGTTTAAGCTAAGATTTCCAAGTTATTCACATAATGAAAACCTATACTTTGTTTCGGTCGAGTTCCCCATTCAAATGCATGTAACAGTGAGAAACGCACTGTCTTGGCGAAAGAAAGCGTTTTTGTACAACTTCATAGAAATAGCTGTAACTTTTGATAGAAGACTCAGACAAACATGTTTATGGCCTTATATTATAGAACTCAAGGTCCCCGTGCTGGGAAAACAGGTTTTGCAGCTGTTTGAGCTAAGATTTTCAAGTTATTCACATAATGAAAACCTATACTTTGTTTCGGTCGAGTTCCCCATTCAAATGCATGTAACAGTGAGAAACGCACTGTCTTGGCGAAAGAAAGCGTTTTTGTACAACTTCATAGAAATAGCTGTAACTTTTGATAGAAGACTCAGACAAACATGTTTATGGCCTTATATTATAGAACTCAAGGTCCCCGTGCTGGGAAAACAGGTTTTGCAGCTGTTTGAGCTAAGATTTTCAAGTTCTTCACATAATGAAAACCTATACTTTGTTTCGGTCGAGTTCCCCATTCAAATGCATGTAACAGTGAGAAACGCACTGTCTTGGCGAAAGAAAGCGTTTTTGTACAACTTCATAGAAATAGCTGTAACTTTTGATAGAAGACTCAGACAAACATGTTTATGGCCTTATATTATAGAACTCAAGGTCTCCGTGCTGGGAAAACAGGTTTTGCAGCTGTTTGAGCTAAGATTTCCAAGTTATTCACATAATGAAAACTTGTACTTTGTTTCGGTCGAGTTCCCCATTCAAATGCATGTAACAGTGAGAAACGCACTGTCTTGGCGAAAGAAAGCGTTTTTGTACAACTTCATAGAAATAGCTGTAACTTTTGATAGAAGACTCGGATACACTCAAGGTTCCCGTGCTGGGAAAACAGGTTTTGCAGCTGTTTGAGCTAAGATTTCCAAGTTATTCACATAATGAAAACCTATACTTTGTTTCGGTCGAGTTCCCCATTCAAATGTATGTAACAGTGAGAAACGCACTGTCTTGGCGAAAGAAAGCGTTTTTTGTACAACTTCATAGAAATAGCTGTAACTTTTGATAGAAGACTCGGATACACATGTTTATGGCTTTATCTTATAGAACTCAAGGTCTCTGTGCTGGGAAAACAGGTTTTGCAGCTGTTTGAGCTAAGATTTCCAAGTTATTCACATAATGAAAACTTGTACTTTGTTTCGGTCGAGTTCCCCATTCAAATGCATGTAACAGTGAGAAACGCACTGTCTTGGCGAAAGAAAGCGTTTTTGTACAACTTCATAGAAATAGCTGTAACTTTTGATAGAAGACTCAGACAAACATGTTTATGGCCTTATATTATAGAACTCAAGGTCTCTGTGCTGGGAAAACAGGTTTTGCAGCTGTTTGAGCTAAGATTTCCAAGTTATTCACATAATGAAAACCTATACTTTGTTTCGGTCGAGTTCCCCATTCAAATGCATGTAACAGTGAGAAACGCACTGTCTTGGCGAAAGAAAGCGTTTTTGTACAACTTCATAGACATAGCTGTAACTTTTGATAGAAGACTCGGATACACATGTTTATGGCTTTATCTTATAGAACTCAAGGTTCCCGTGCTGGGAAAACAGGTTTTGCAGCTGTTTGAGCTAAGATTTCCAAGTTATTCACATAATGAAAACCTATACTTTGTTTCGGTCGAGTTCCCCATTCAAATGCATGTAACAGTGAGAAACGCACTGTCTTGGCGAAAGAAAGCGTTTTTGTACAACTTCATAGAAATAGCTGTAACTTTTGATAGAAGACTCGGATACACATGTTTATGGCTTTATCTTATAGAACTCAAGGTTCCCGTGCTGGGAAAACAGGTTTTGCAGCTGTTTGAGCTAAGATTTCCAAGTTATTCACATAATGAAAACTTGTACTTTGTTTCGGTCGAGTTCCCCATTCAAATGCATGTAACAGTGAGAAACGCACTGTCTTGGCGAAAGAAAGCGTTTTTGTACAACTTCATAGAAATAGCTGTAACTTTTGATAGAAGACTCAGACAAACATGTTTATGGCCTTATATTATAGAACTCAAGGTCCCCGTGCTGGGAAAACAGGTTTTGCAGCTGTTTGAGCTAAGATTTTCAAGTTATTCACATAATGAAAACCTATACTTTGTTTCGGTCGAGTTCCCCATTCAAATGCATGTAACAGTGAGAAACGCACTGTCTTGGCGAAAGAAAGCGTTTTTGTACAACTTCATAGAAATAGCTGTAACTTTTGATAGAAGACTCAGACAAACATGTTTATGGCCTTATATTATAGAACTCAAGGTCTCCGTGCTGGGAAAACAGGTTTTGCAGCTGTTTGAGCTAAGATTTCCAAGTTATTCACATAATGAAAACTTGTACTTTGTTTCGGTCGAGTTCCCCATTCAAATGCATGTAACAGTGAGAAACGCACTGTCTTGGCGAAAGAAAGCGTTTTTGTACAACTTCATAGAAATAGCTGTAACTTTTGATAGAAGACTCGGATACACATGTTTATGGCTTTATCTTATAGAACTCAAGGTTCCCGTGCTGGGAAAACAGGTTTTGCAGCTGTTTGAGCTAAGATTTCCAAGTTATTCACATAATGAAAACCTATACTTTGTTTCGGTCGAGTTCCCCATTCAAATGCATGTAACAGTGAGAAACGCACTGTCTTGGCGAAAGAAAGCGTTTTTGTACAACTTCATAGAAATAGCTGTAACTTTTGATAGAAGACTCGGATACACATGTTTATGGCTTTATCTTATAGAACTCAAGGTTCCCGTGCTGGGAAAACAGGTTTTGCAGCTGTTTGAGCTAAGATTTCCAAGTTATTCACATAATGAAAACCTATACTTTGTTTCGGTCGAGTTCCCCATTCAAATGCATGTAACAGTGAGAAACGCACTGTCTTGGCGAAAGAAAGCGTTTTTGTACAACTTCATAGAAATAGCTGTAACTTTTGATAGAAGACTCAGACAAACATGTTTATGGCCTTATATTATAGAACTCAAGGTCTCCGTGCTGGGAAAACAGGTTTTGCAGCTGTTTGAGCTAAGATTTCCAAGTTATTCACATAATGAAAACTTGTACTTTGTTTCGGTCGAGTTCCCCATTCAAATGCATGTAACAGTGAGAAACGCACTGTCTTGGCGAAAGAAAGCGTTTTTGTACAACTTCATAGAAATAGCTGTAACTTTTGATAGAAGACTCGGATACACATGTTTATGGCTTTATCTTATAGAACTCAAGGTTCCCGTGCTGGGAAAACAGGTTTTGCAGCTGTTTGAGCTAAGATTTCCAAGTTATTCACATAATGAAAACCTATACTTTGTTTCGGTCGAGTTCCCCATTCAAATGCATGTAACAGTGAGAAACGCACTGTCTTGGCGAAAGAAAGCGTTTTTGTACAACTTCATAGAAATAGCTGTAACTTTTGATAGAAGACTCGGATACACATGTTTATGGCTTTATCTTATAGAACTCAAGGTTCCCGTGCTGGGAAAACAGGTTTTGCAGCTGTTTGAGCTAAGATTTCCAAGTTATTCACATAATGAAAACTTGTACTTTGTTTCGGTCGAGTTCCCCATTCAAATGCATGTAACAGTGAGAAACGCACTGTCTTGGCGAAAGAAAGCGTTTTTGTACAACTTCATAGAAATAGCTGTAACTTTTGATAGAAGACTCGGATACACATGTTTATGGCTTTATCTTATAGAACTCAAGGTTCCCGTGCTGGGAAAACAGGTTTTGCAGCTGTTTGAGCTAAGATTTCCAAGTTATTCACATAATGAAAACCTATACTTTGTTTCGGTCGAGTTCCCCATTCAAATGCATGTAACAGTGAGAAACGCACTGTCTTGGCGAAAGAAAGCGTTTTTGTACAACTTCATAGAAATAGCTGTAACTTTTGATAGAAGACTCAGACAAACATGTTTATGGCCTTATATTATAGAACTCAAGGTCCCCGTGCTGGGAAAACAGGTTTTGCAGCTGTTTGAGCTAAGATTTTCAAGTTATTCACATAATGAAAACCTATACTTTGTTTCGGTCGAGTTCCCCATTCAAATGCATGTAACAGTGAGAAACGCACTGTCTTGGCGAAAGAAAGCGTTTTTGTACAACTTCATAGAAATAGCTGTAACTTTTGATAGAAGACTCAGACAAACATGTTTATGGCCTTATATTATAGAACTCAAGGTCTCCGTGCTGGGAAAACAGGTTTTGCAGCTGTTTGAGCTAAGATTTCCAAGTTATTCACATAATGAAAACTTGTACTTTGTTTCGGTCGAGTTCCCCATTCAAATGCATGTAACAGTGAGAAACGCACTGTCTTGGCGAAAGAAAGCGTTTTTGTACAACTTCATAGAAATAGCTGTAACTTTTGATAGAAGACTCGGATACACATGTTTATGGCTTTATCTTATAGAACTCAAGGTTCCCGTGCTGGGAAAACAGGTTTTGCAGCTGTTTGAGCTAAGATTTCCAAGTTATTCACATAATGAAAACCTATACTTTGTTTCGGTCGAGTTCCCCATTCAAATGTATGTAACAGTGAGAAACGCACTGTCTTGGCGAAAGAAAGCGTTTTTGTACAACTTCATAGAAATAGCTGTAACTTTTGATAGAAGACTCGGATACACATGTTTATGGCTTTATCTTATAGAACTCAAGGTCTCTGTGCTGGGAAAACAGGTTTTGCAGCTGTTTGAGCTAAGATTTCCAAGTTATTCACATAATGAAAACTTGTACTTTGTTTCGGTCGAGTTCCCCATTCAAATGCATGTAACAGTGAGAAACGCACTGTCTTGGCGAAAGAAAGCGTTTTTGTACAACTTCATAGAAATAGCTGTAACTTTTGATAGAAGACTCAGACAAACATGTTTATGGCCTTATATTATAGAACTCAAGGTCTCTGTGCTGGGAAAACAGGTTTGGCAGCTGTTTGAGCTAAGATTTCCAAGTTATTCACATAATGAAAACCTATACTTTGTTTCGGTCGAGTTCCCCATTCAAATGCATGTAACAGTGAGAAACGCACTGTCTTGGCGAAAGAAAGCGTTTTTGTACAACTTCATAGACATAGCTGTAACTTTTGATAGAAGACTCGGATACACATGTTTATGGCTTTATCTTATAGAACTCAAGGTTCCCGTGCTGGGAAAACAGGTTTTGCAGCTGTTTGAGCTAAGATTTCCAAGTTATTCACATAATGAAAACCTATACTTTGTTTCGGTCGAGTTCCCCATTCAAATGCATGTAACAGTGAGAAACGCACTGTCTTGGCGAAAGAAAGCGTTTTTGTACAACTTTATAGAAATAGCTGTAACTTTTGATAGAAGACTCGGATACACATGTTTATGGCTTTATCTTATAGAACTCAAGGTTCCCGTGCTGGGAAAACAGGTTTTGCAGCTGTTTGAGCTAAGATTTCCAAGTTATTCACATAATGAAAACCTATACTTTGTTTCGGTCGAGTTCCCCATTCAAATGCATGTAACAGTGAGAAACGCACTGTCTTGGCGAAAGAAAGCGTTTTTGTACAACTTCATAGAAATAGCTGTAACTTTTGATAGAAGACTCAGACAAACATGTTTATGGCCTTATATTATAGAACTCAAGGTCCCCGTGCTGGGAAAACAGGTTTTGCAGCTGTTTGAGCTAAGATTTTCAAGTTATTCACATAATGAAAACCTATACTTTGTTTCGGTCGAGTTCCCCATTCAAATGCATGTAACAGTGAGAAACGCACTGTCTTGGCGAAAGAAAGCGTTTTTGTACAACTTCATAGAAATAGCTGTAACTTTTGATAGAAGACTCAGACAAACATGTTTATGGCCTTATATTATAGAACTCAAGGTCCCCGTGCTGGGAAAACAGGTTTTGCAGCTGTTTGAGCTAAGATTTTCAAGTTATTCACATAATGAAAACCTATACTTTGTTTCGGTCGAGTTCCCCATTCAAATGCATGTAACAGTGAGAAACGCACTGTCTTGGCGAAAGAAAGCGTTTTTGTACAACTTCATAGAAATAGCTGTAACTTTTGATAGAAGACTCAGACAAACATGTTTATGGCCTTATATTATAGAACTCAAGGTCTCCGTGCTGGGAAAACAGGTTTTGCAGCTGTTTGAGCTAAGATTTCCAAGTTATTCACATAATGAAAACTTGTACTTTGTTTCGGTCGAGTTCCCCATTCAAATGCATGTAACAGTGAGAAACGCACTGTCTTGGCGAAAGAAAGCGTTTTTGTACAACTTCATAGAAATAGCTGTAACTTTTGATAGAAGACTCAGACAAACATGTTTATGGCCTTATATTATAGAACTCAAGGTCTCCGTGCTGGGAAAACAGGTTTTGCAGCTGTTTGAGCTAAGATTTCCAAGTTATTCACATAATGAAAACTTGTACTTTGTTTCGGTCGAGTTCCCCATTCAAATGCATGTAACAGTGAGAAACGCACTGTCTTGGCGAAAGAAAGCGTTTTTGTACAACTTCATAGAAATAGCTGTAACTTTTGATAGAAGACTCAGACAAACATGTTTATGGCCTTATATTATAGAACTCAAGGTCCCCGTGCTGGGAAAACAGGTTTTGCAGCTGTTTGAGCTAAGATTTTCAAGTTATTCACATAATGAAAACTTGTACTTTGTTTCGGTCGAGTTCCCCATTCAAATGCATGTAACAGTGAGAAACGCACTGTCTTGGCGAAAGAAAGCGTTTTTGTACAACTTCATAGAAATAGCTGTAACTTTTGATAGAAGACTCGGATACACATGTTTATGGCTTTATCTTATAGAACTCAAGGTTCCCGTGCTGGGAAAACAGGTTTTGCAGCTGTTTAAGCTAAGATTTCCAAGTTATTCACATAATGAAAACCTATACTTTGTTTCGGTCGAGTTCCCCATTCAAATGCATGTAACAGTGAGAAACGCACTGTCTTGGCGAAAGAAAGCGTTTTTGTACAACTTCATAGAAATAGCTGTAACTTTTGATAGAAGACTCAGACAAACATGTTTATGGCCTTATATTATAGAACTCAAGGTCCCCGTGCTGGGAAAACAGGTTTTGCAGCTGTTTGAGCTAAGATTTTCAAGTTATTCACATAATGAAAACCTATACTTTGTTTCGGTCGAGTTCCCCATTCAAATGCATGTAACAGTGAGAAACGCACTGTCTTGGCGAAAGAAAGCGTTTTTGTACAACTTCATAGAAATAGCTGTAACTTTTGATAGAAGACTCAGACAAACATGTTTATGGCCTTATATTATAGAACTCAAGGTCTCCATGCTGGGAAAACAGGTTTTGCAGCTGTTTGAGCTAAGATTTCCAAGTTATTCACATAATGAAAACTTGTACTTTGTTTCGGTCGAGTTCCCCATTCAAATGCATGTAACAGTGAGAAACGCACTGTCTTGGCGAAAGAAAGCGTTTTTGTACAACTTCATAGAAATAGCTGTAACTTTTGATAGAAGACTCGGATACACATGTTTATGGCTTTATCTTATAGAACTCAAGGTTCCCGTGCTGGGAAAACAGGTTTTGCAGCTGTTTGAGCTAAGATTTCCAAGTTATTCACATAATGAAAACCTATACTTTGTTTCGGTCGAGTTCCCCATTCAAATGTATGTAACAGTGAGAAACGCACTGTCTTGGCGAAAGAAAGCGTTTTTGTACAACTTCATAGAAATAGCTGTAACTTTTGATAGAAGACTCGGATACACATGTTTATGGCTTTATCTTATAGAACTCAAGGTCTCTGTGCTGGGAAAACAGGTTTTGCAGCTGTTTGAGCTAAGATTTCCAAGTTATTCACATAATGAAAACTTGTACTTTGTTTCGGTCGAGTTCCCCATTCAAATGCATGTAACAGTGAGAAACGCACTGTCTTGGCGAAAGAAAGCGTTTTTGTACAACTTCATAGAAATAGCTGTAACTTTTGATAGAAGACTCAGACAAACATGTTTATGGCCTTATATTATAGAACTCAAGGTCTCTGTGCTGGGAAAACAGGTTTTGCAGCTGTTTGAGCTAAGATTTCCAAGTTATTCACATAATGAAAACCTATACTTTGTTTCGGTCGAGTTCCCCATTCAAATGCATGTAACAGTGAGAAACGCACTGTCTTGGCGAAAGAAAGCGTTTTTGTACAACTTCATAGACATAGCTGTAACTTTTGATAGAAGACTCGGATACACATGTTTATGGCTTTATCTTATAGAACTCAAGGTTCCCGTGCTGGGAAAACAGGTTTTGCAGCTGTTTGAGCTAAGATTTCCAAGTTATTCACATAATGAAAACCTATACTTTGTTTCGGTCGAGTTCCCCATTCAAATGCATGTAACAGTGAGAAACGCACTGTCTTGGCGAAAGAAAGCGTTTTTGTACAACTTCATAGAAATAGCTGTAACTTTTGATAGAAGACTCAGACAAACATGTTTATGGCCTTATATTATAGAACTCAAGGTCCCCGTGCTGGGAAAACAGGTTTTGCAGCTGTTTGAGCTAAGATTTTCAAGTTATTCACATAATGAAAACCTATACTTTGTTTCGGTCGAGTTCCCCATTCAAATGCATGTAACAGTGAGAAACGCACTGTCTTGGCGAAAGAAAGCGTTTTTGTACAACTTCATAGAAATAGCTGTAACTTTTGATAGAAGACTCAGACAAACATGTTTATGGCCTTATATTATAGAACTCAAGGTCTCCGTGCTGGGAAAACAGGTTTTGCAGCTGTTTGAGCTAAGATTTCCAAGTTATTCACATAATGAAAACTTGTACTTTGTTTCGGTCGAGTTCCCCATTCAAATGCATGTAACAGTGAGAAACGCACTGTCTTGGCGAAAGAAAGCGTTTTTGTACAACTTCATAGAAATAGCTGTAACTTTTGATAGAAGACTCGGATACACATGTTTATGGCTTTATCTTATAGAACTCAAGGTTCCCGTGCTGGGAAAACAGGTTTTGCAGCTGTTTGAGCTAAGATTTCCAAGTTATTCACATAATGAAAACTTGTACTTTGTTTCGGTCGAGTTCCCCATTCAAATGCATGTAACAGTGAGAAACGCACTGTCTTGGCGAAAGAAAGCGTTTTTGTACAACTTCATAGAAATAGCTGTAACTTTTGATAGAAGACTCAGACAAACATGTTTATGGCCTTATATTATAGAACTCAAGGTCCCCGTGCTGGGAAAACAGGTTTTGCAGCTGTTTGAGCTAAGATTTTCAAGTTATTCACATAATGAAAACCTATACTTTGTTTCGGTCGAGTTCCCCATTCAAATGCATGTAACAGTGAGAAACGCACTGTCTTGGCGAAAGAAAGCGTTTTTGTACAACTTCATAGAAATAGCTGTAACTTTTGATAGAAGACTCAGACAAACATGTTTATGGCCTTATATTATAGAACTCAAGGTCTCCGTGCTGGGAAAACAGGTTTTGCAGCTGTTTGAGCTAAGATTTCCAAGTTATTCACATAATGAAAACTTGTACTTTGTTTCGGTCGAGTTCCCCATTCAAATGCATGTAACAGTGAGAAACGCACTGTCTTGGCGAAAGAAAGCGTTTTTGTACAACTTCATAGAAATAGCTGTAACTTTTGATAGAAGACTCGGATACACATGTTTATGGCTTTATCTTATAGAACTCAAGGTTCCCGTGCTGGGAAAACAGGTTTTGCAGCTGTTTGAGCTAAGATTTCCAAGTTATTCACATAATGAAAACCTATACTTTGTTTCGGTCGAGTTCCCCATTCAAATGCATGTAACAGTGAGAAACGCACTGTCTTGGCGAAAGAAAGCGTTTTTGTACAACTTCATAGAAATAGCTGTAACTTTTGATAGAAGACTCGGATACACATGTTTATGGCTTTATCTTATAGAACTCAAGGTTCCCGTGCTGGGAAAACAGGTTTTGCAGCTGTTTGAGCTAAGATTTCCAAGTTATTCACATAATGAAAACCTATACTTTGTTTCGGTCGAGTTCCCCATTCAAATGCATGTAACAGTGAGAAACGCACTGTCTTGGCGAAAGAAAGCGTTTTTGTACAACTTCATAGAAATAGCTGTAACTTTTGATAGAAGACTCAGACAAACATGTTTATGGCCTTATATTATAGAACTCAAGGTCCCCGTGCTGGGAAAACAGGTTTTGCAGCTGTTTGAGCTAAGATTTCCAAGTTATTCACATAATGAAAACCTATACTTTGTTTCGGTCGAGTTCCCCATTCAAATGCATGTAACAGTGAGAAACGCACTGTCTTGGCGAAAGAAAGCGTTTTTGTACAACTTCATAGAAATAGCTGTAACTTTTGATAGAAGACTCAGACAAACATGTTTATGGCCTTATATTATAGAACTCAAGGTCCCCGTGCTGGGAAAACAGGTTTTGCAGCTGTTTGAGCTAAGATTTCCAAGTTATTCACATAATGAAAACCTATACTTTGTTTCGGTCGAGTTCCCCATTCAAATGCATGTAACAGTGAGAAACGCACTGTCTTGGCGAAAGAAAGCGTTTTTGTACAACTTCATAGAAATAGCTGTAACTTTTGATAGAAGACTCAGACAAACATGTTTATGGCCTTATATTATAGAACTCAAGGTCTCCGTGCTGGGAAAACAGGTTTTGCAGCTGTTTGAGCTAAGATTTCCAAGTTATTCACATAATGAAAACTTGTACTTTGTTTCGGTCGAGTTCCCCATTCAAATGCATGTAACAGTGAGAAACGCACTGTCTTGGCGAAAGAAAGCGTTTTTGTACAACTTCATAGAAATAGCTGTAACTTTTGATAGAAGACTCGGATACACATGTTTATGGCTTTATCTTATAGAACTCAAGGTTCCCGTGCTGGGAAAACAGGTTTTGCAGCTGTTTGAGCTAAGATTTCCAAGTTATTCACATAATGAAAACCTATACTTTGTTTCGGTCGAGTTCCCCATTCAAATGCATGTAACAGTGAGAAACGCACTGTCTTGGCGAAAGAAAGCGTTTTTGTACAACTTCATAGAAATAGCTGTAACTTTTGATAGAAGACTCGGATACACATGTTTATGGCTTTATCTTATAGAACTCAAGGTTCCCGTGCTGGGAAAACAGGTTTTGCAGCTGTTTGAGCTAAGATTTCCAAGTTATTCACATAATGAAAACTTGTACTTTGTTTCGGTCGAGTTCCCCATTCAAATGCATGTAACAGTGAGAAACGCACTGTCTTGGCGAAAGAAAGCGTTTTTGTACAACTTCATAGAAATAGCTGTAACTTTTGATAGAAGACTCGGATACACATGTTTATGGCTTTATCTTATAGAACTCAAGGTTCCCGTGCTGGGAAAACAGGTTTTGCAGCTGTTTAAGCTAAGATTTCCAAGTTATTCACATAATGAAAACCTATACTTTGTTTCGGTCGAGTTCCCCATTCAAATGCATGTAACAGTGAGAAACGCACTGTCTTGGCGAAAGAAAGCGTTTTTGTACAACTTCATAGAAATAGCTGTAACTTTTGATAGAAGACTCAGACAAACATGTTTATGGCCTTATATTATAGAACTCAAGGTCCCCGTGCTGGGAAAACAGGTTTTGCAGCTGTTTGAGCTAAGATTTTCAAGTTATTCACATAATGAAAACCTATACTTTGTTTCGGTCGAGTTCCCCATTCAAATGCATGTAACAGTGAGAAACGCACTGTCTTGGCGAAAGAAAGCGTTTTTGTACAACTTCATAGAAATAGCTGTAACTTTTGATAGAAGACTCAGACAAACATGTTTATGGCCTTATATTATAGAACTCAAGGTCTCCGTGCTGGGAAAACAGGTTTTGCAGCTGTTTGAGCTAAGATTTCCAAGTTATTCACATAATGAAAACTTGTACTTTGTTTCGGTCGAGTTCCCCATTCAAATGCATGTAACAGTGAGAAACGCACTGTCTTGGCGAAAGAAAGCGTTTTTGTACAACTTCATAGAAATAGCTGTAACTTTTGATAGAAGACTCGGATACACATGTTTATGGCTTTATCTTATAGAACTCAAGGTTCCCGTGCTGGGAAAACAGGTTTTGCAGCTGTTTGAGCTAAGATTTCCAAGTTATTCACATAATGAAAACCTATACTTTGTTTCGGTCGAGTTCCCCATTCAAATGTATGTAACAGTGAGAAACGCACTGTCTTGGCGAAAGAAAGCGTTTTTGTACAACGTCATAGAAATAGCTGTAACTTTTGATAGAAGACTCGGATACACATGTTTATGGCTTTATCTTATAGAACTCAAGGTCTCTGTGCTGGGAAAACAGGTTTTGCAGCTGTTTGAGCTAAGATTTCCAAGTTATTCACATAATGAAAACTTGTACTTTGTTTCGGTCGAGTTCCCCATTCAAATGCATGTAACAGTGAGAAACGCACTGTCTTGGTGAAAGAAAGCGTTTTTGTACAACTTCATAGAAATAGCTGTAACTTTTGATAGAAGACTCAGACAAACATGTTTATGGCCTTATATTATAGAACTCAAGGTCTCTGGGCTGGGAAAACAGGTTTTGCAGCTGTTTGAGCTAAGATTTCCAAGTTATTCACATAATGAAAACCTATACTTTGTTTCGGTCGAGTTCCCCATTCAAATGCATGTAACAGTGAGAAACGCACTGTCTTGGCGAAAGAAAGCGTTTTTGTACAACTTCATAGAAATAGCTGTAACTTTTGATAGAAGACTCAGACAAACATGTTTATGGCCTTATATTATAGAACTCAAGGTCCCCGTGCTGGGAAAACAGGTTTTGCAGCTGTTTGAGCTAAGATTTCCAAGTTATTCACATAATGAAAACCTATACTTTGTTTCGGTCGAGTTCCCCATTCAAATGCATGTAACAGTGAGAAACGCACTGTCTTGGCGAAAGAAAGCGTTTTTGTACAACTTCATAGAAATAGCTGTAACTTTTGATAGAAGACTCAGACAAACATGTTTATGGCCTTATATTATAGAACTCAAGGTCTCCGTGCTGGGAAAACAGGTTTTGCAGCTGTTTGAGCTAAGATTTCCAAGTTATTCACATAATGAAAACTTGTACTTTGTTTCGGTCGAGTTCCCCATTCAAATGCATGTAACAGTGAGAAACGCACTGTCTTGGCGAAAGAAAGCGTTTTTGTACAACTTCATAGAAATAGCTGTAACTTTTGATAGAAGACTCAGACAAACATGTTTATGGCCTTATATTATAGAACTCAAGGTCTCTGTGCTGGGAAAACAGGTTTTGCAGCTGTTTGAGCTAAGATTTCCAAGTTATTCACATAATGAAAACTTGTACTTTGTTTCGGTGGAGTTCCCCATTCAAATGCATGTAACAGTGAGAAACGCACTGTCTTGGCGAAAGAAAGCGTTTTTGTACAACTTCATAGAAATAGCTGTAACTTTTGATAGAAGACTCGGATACACATGTTTATGGCTTTATCTTATAGAACTCAAGGTCTCTGTGCTGGGAAAACAGGTTTTGCAGCTGTTTGAGCTAAGATTTCCAAGTTATTCACATAATGAAAACTTGTACTTTGTTTCGGTCGAGTTCCCCATTCAAATGCATGTAACAGTGAGAAACGCACTGTCTTGGCGAAAGAAAGCGTTTTTGTACAACTTCATAGAAATAGCTGTAACTTTTGATAGAAGACTCAGACAAACATGTTTATGGCCTTATATTATAGAACTCAAGGTCTCTGTGCTGGGAAAACAGGTTTTGCAGCTGTTTGAGCTAAGATTTCCAAGTTATTCACATAATGGGAACTTGTACTTTGTTTCGGTCGAGTTCCCCATTCAAATGCATGTAACAGTGAGAAACGCACTGTCTTGGCGAAAGAAGGCGTTTTTGTACAACTTCATAGAAATAGCTGTAACTTTTGATAGAAGACTCGGATACACATGTTTATGGCTTTATCTTATAGAACTCAATGTTCCCGTGCTGGGAAAACAGGTTTTGCAGCTGTTTGAGCTAAGATTTCCAAGTTATTCACATAATGAAAACCTATACTTTGTTTCGGTCGAGTTCCCCATTCAAATGCATGTAACAGTGAGAAACGCACTGTCTTGGCGAAAGAAAGCGTTTTTGTACAACTTCATAGAAATAGCTGTAACTTTTGATAGAAGACTCAGACAAACATGTTTATGGCCTTATATTATAGAACTCAAGGTCTCCGTGCTGGGAAAACAGGTTTTGCAGCTGTTTGAGCTAAGATTTCCAAGTTATTCACATAATGAAAACTTGTACTTTGTTTCGGTCGAGTTCCCCATTCAAATGCATGTAACAGTGAGAAACGCACTGTCTTGGCGAAAGAAAGCGTTTTTGTACAACTTCATAGAAATAGCTGTAACTTTTGATAGAAGACTCGGATACACATGTTTATGGCTTTATCTTATAGAACTCAAGGTTCCCGTGCTGGGAAAACAGGTTTTGCAGCTGTTTGAGCTAAGATTTCCAAGTTATTCACATAATGAAAACCTATACTTTGTTTCGGTCGAGTTCCCCATTCAAATGCATGTAACAGTGAGAAACGCACTGTCTTGGCGAAAGAAAGCGTTTTTGTACAACTTCATAGAAATAGCTGTAACTTTTGATAGAAGACTCGGATACACATGTTTATGGCTTTATCTTATAGAACTCAAGGTTCCCGTGCTGGGAAAACAGGTTTTGCAGCTGTTTGAGCTAAGATTTCCAAGTTATTCACATAATGAAAACCTATACTTTGTTTCGGTCGAGTTCCCCATTCAAATGCATGTAACAGTGAGAAACGCACTGTCTTGGCGAAAGAAAGCGTTTTTGTACAACTTCATAGAAATAGCTGTAACTTTTGATAGAAGACTCAGACAAACATGTTTATGGCCTTATATTATAGAACTCAAGGTCCCCGTGCTGGGAAAACAGGTTTTGCAGCTGTTTGAGCTAAGATTTTCAAGTTATTCACATAATGAAAACCTATACTTTGTTTCGGTCGAGTTCCCCATTCAAATGCATGTAACAGTGAGAAACGCACTGTCTTGGCGAAAGAAAGCGTTTTTGTACAACTTCATAGAAATAGCTGTAACTTTTGATAGAAGACTCAGACAAACATGTTTATGGCCTTATATTATAGAACTCAAGGTCTCCGTGCTGGGAAAACAGGTTTTGCAGCTGTTTGAGCTAAGATTTCCAAGTTATTCACATAATGAAAACTTGTACTTTGTTTCGGTCGAGTTCCCCATTCAAATGCATGTAACAGTGAGAAACGCACTGTCTTGGCGAAAGAAAGCGTTTTTGTACAACTTCATAGAAATAGCTGTAACTTTTGATAGAAGACTCGGATACACATGTTTATGGCTTTATCTTATAGAACTCAAGGTTCCCGTGCTGGGAAAACAGGTTTTGCAGCTGTTTGAGCTAAGATTTCCAAGTTATTCACATAATGAAAACCTATACTTTGTTTCGGTCGAGTTCCCCATTCAAATGTATGTAACAGTGAGAAACGCACTGTCTTGGCGAAAGAAAGCGTTTTTGTACAACTTCATAGAAATAGCTGTAACTTTTGATAGAAGACTCGGATACACATGTTTATGGCTTTATCTTATAGAACTCAAGGTCTCTGTGCTGGGAAAACAGGTTTTGCAGCTGTTTGAGCTAAGATTTCCAAGTTATTCACATAATGAAAACTTGTACTTTGTTTCGGTCGAGTTCCCCATTCAAATGCATGTAACAGTGAGAAACGCACTGTCTTGGTGAAAGAAAGCGTTTTTGTACAACTTCATAGAAATAGCTGTAACTTTTGATAGAAGACTCAGACAAACATGTTTATGGCCTTATATTATAGAACTCAAGGTCTCTGTGCTGGGAAAACAGGTTTTGCAGCTGTTTGAGCTAAGATTTCCAAGTTATTCACATAATGAAAACCTATACTTTGTTTCGGTCGAGTTCCCCATTCAAATGCATGTAACAGTGAGAAACGCACTGTCTTGGCGAAAGAAAGCGTTTTTGTACAACTTCATAGAAATAGCTGTAACTTTTGATAGAAGACTCGGATACACATGTTTATGGCTTTATCTTATAGAACTCAAGGTTCCCGTGCTGGGAAAACAGGTTTTGCAGCTGTTTGAGCTAAGATTTCCAAGTTATTCACATAATGAAAACCTATACTTTGTTTCGGTCGAGTTCCCCATTCAAATGCATGTAACAGTGAGAAACGCACTGTCTTGGCGAAAGAAAGCGTTTTTGTACAACTTTATAGAAATAGCTGTAACTTTTGATAGAAGACTCGGATACACATGTTTATGGCTTTATCTTATAGAACTCAAGGTTCCCGTGCTGGGAAAACAGGTTTTGCAGCTGTTTGAGCTAAGATTTCCAAGTTATTCACATAATGAAAACCTATACTTTGTTTCGGTCGAGTTCCCCATTCAAATGCATGTAACAGTGAGAAACGCACTGTCTTGGCGAAAGAAAGCGTTTTTGTACAACTTCATAGAAATAGCTGTAACTTTTGATAGAAGACTCAGACAAACATGTTTATGGCCTTATATTATAGAACTCAAGGTCCCCGTGCTGGGAAAACAGGTTTTGCAGCTGTTTGAGCTAAGATTTTCAAGTTATTCACATAATGAAAACCTATACTTTGTTTCGGTCGAGTTCCCCATTCAAATGCATGTAACAGTGAGAAACGCACTGTCTTGGCGAAAGAAAGCGTTTTTGTACAACTTCATAGAAATAGCTGTAACTTTTGATAGAAGACTCAGACAAACATGTTTATGGCCTTATATTATAGAACTCAAGGTCTCCGTGCTGGGAAAACAGGTTTTGCAGCTGTTTGAGCTAAGATTTCCAAGTTATTCACATAATGAAAACTTGTACTTTGTTTCGGTCGAGTTCCCCATTCAAATGCATGTAACAGTGAGAAACGCACTGTCTTGGCGAAAGAAAGCGTTTTTGTACAACTTCATAGAAATAGCTGTAACTTTTGATAGAAGACTCGGATACACATGTTTATGGCTTCATCTTATAGAACTCAAGGTTCCCGTGCTGGGAAAACAGGTTTTGCAGCTGTTTGAGCTAAGATTTCCAAGTTATTCACATAATGAAAACCTATACTTTGTTTCGGTCGAGTTCCCCATTCAAATGCATGTAACAGTGAGAAACGCACTGTCTTGGCGAAAGAAAGCGTTTTTGTACAACTTCATAGAAATAGCTGTAACTTTTGATAGAAGACTCGGATACACATGTTTATGGCTTTATCTTATAGAACTCAAGGTTCCCGTGCTGGGAAAACAGGTTTTGCAGCTGTTTGAGCTAAGATTTCCAAGTTATTCACATAATGAAAACCTATACTTTGTTTCGGTCGAGTTCCCCATTCAAATGCATGTAACAGTGAGAAACGCACTGTCTTGGCGAAAGAAAGCGTTTTTGTACAACTTCATAGAAATAGCTGTAACTTTTGATAGAAGACTCGGATACACATGTTTATGGCTTTATCTTATAGAACTCAAGGTTCCCGTGCTGGGAAAACAGGTTTTGCAGCTGTTTGAGCTAAGATTTCCAAGTTATTCACATAATGAAAACCTATACTTTGTTTCGGTCGAGTTCCCCATTCAAATGCATGTAACAGTGAGAAACGCACTGTCTTGGCGAAAGAAAGCGTTTTTGTACAACTTCATAGAAATAGCTGTAACTTTTGATAGAAGACTCAGACAAACATGTTTATGGCCTTATATTATAGAACTCAAGGTCCCCGTGCTGGGAAAACAGGTTTTGCAGCTGTTTGAGCTAAGATTTTCAAGTTATTCACATAATGAAAACCTATACTTTGTTTCGGTCGAGTTCCCCATTCAAATGCATGTAACAGTGAGAAACGCACTGTCTTGGCGAAAGAAAGCGTTTTTGTACAACTTCATAGAAATAGCTGTAACTTTTGATAGAAGACTCAGACAAACATGTTTATGGCCTTATATTATAGAACTCAAGGTCTCCGTGCTGGGAAAACAGGTTTTGCAGCTGTTTGAGCTAAGATTTCCAAGTTATTCACATAATGAAAACTTGTACTTTGTTTCGGTCGAGTTCCCCATTCAAATGCATGTAACAGTGAGAAACGCACTGTCTTGGCGAAAGAAAGCGTTTTTGTACAACTTCATAGAAATAGCTGTAACTTTTGATAGAAGACTCGGATACACATGTTTATGGCTTCATCTTATAGAACTCAAGGTTCCCGTGCTGGGAAAACAGGTTTTGCAGCTGTTTGAGCTAAGATTTCCAAGTTATTCACATAATGAAAACCTATACTTTGTTTCGGTCGAGTTCCCCATTCAAATGCATGTAACAGTGAGAAACGCACTGTCTTGGCGAAAGAAAGCGTTTTTGTACAACTTCATAGAAATAGCTGTAACTTTTGATAGAAGACTCGGATACACATGTTTATGGCTTTATCTTATAGAACTCAAGGTTCCCGTGCTGGGAAAACAGGTTTTGCAGCTGTTTGAGCTAAGATTTCCAAGTTATTCACATAATGAAAACCTATACTTTGTTTCGGTCGAGTTCCCCATTCAAATGCATGTAACAGTGAGAAACGCACTGTCTTGGCGAAAGAAAGCGTTTTTGTACAACTTCATAGAAATAGCTGTAACTTTTGATAGAAGACTCAGACAAACATGTTTATGGCCTTATATTATAGAACTCAAGGTCCCCGTGCTGGGAAAACAGGTTTTGCAGCTGTTTGAGCTAAGATTTTCAAGTTATTCACATAATGAAAACCTATACTTTGTTTCGGTCGAGTTCCCCATTCAAATGCATGTAACAGTGAGAAACGCACTGTCTTGGCGAAAGAAAGCGTTTTTGTACAACTTCATAGAAATAGCTGTAACTTTTGATAGAAGACTCAGACAAACATGTTTATGGCCTTATATTATAGAACTCAAGGTCTCCGTGCTGGGAAAACAGGTTTTGCAGCTGTTTGAGCTAAGATTTCCAAGTTATTCACATAATGAAAACTTGTACTTTGTTTCGGTCGAGTTCCCCATTCAAATGCATGTAACAGTGAGAAACGCACTGTCTTGGCGAAAGAAAGCGTTTTTGTACAACTTCATAGAAATAGCTGTAACTTTTGATAGAAGACTCGGATACACATGTTTATGGCTTCATCTTATAGAACTCAAGGTTCCCGTGCTGGGAAAACAGGTTTTGCAGCTGTTTGAGCTAAGATTTCCAAGTTATTCACATAATGAAAACCTATACTTTGTTTCGGTCGAGTTCCCCATTCAAATGCATGTAACAGTGAGAAACGCACTGTCTTGGCGAAAGAAAGCGTTTTTGTACAACTTCATAGAAATAGCTGTAACTTTTGATAGAAGACTCGGATACACATGTTTATGGCTTTATCTTATAGAACTCAAGGTTCCCGTGCTGGGAAAACAGGTTTTGCAGCTGTTTGAGCTAAGATTTCCAAGTTATTCACATAATGAAAACCTATACTTTGTTTCGGTCGAGTTCCCCATTCAAATGCATGTAACAGTGAGAAACGCACTGTCTTGGCGAAAGAAAGCGTTTTTGTACAACTTCATAGAAATAGCTGTAACTTTTGATAGAAGACTCAGACAAACATGTTTATGGCCTTATATTATAGAACTCAAGGTCCCCGTGCTGGGAAAACAGGTTTTGCAGCTGTTTGAGCTAAGATTTCCAAGTTATTCACATAATGAAAACCTATACTTTGTTTCGGTCGAGTTCCCCATTCAAATGCATGTAACAGTGAGAAACGCACTGTCTTGGCGAAAGAAAGCGTTTTTGTACAACTTCATAGAAATAGCTGTAACTTTTGATAGAAGACTCAGACAAACATGTTTATGGCCTTATATTATAGAACTCAAGGTCCCCGTGCTGGGAAAACAGGTTTTGCAGCTGTTTGAGCTAAGATTTCCAAGTTATTCACATAATGAAAACCTATACTTTGTTTCGGTCGAGTTCCCCATTCAAATGCATGTAACAGTGAGAAACGCACTGTCTTGGCGAAAGAAAGCGTTTTTGTACAACTTCATAGAAATAGCTGTAACTTTTGATAGAAGACTCAGACAAACATGTTTATGGCCTTATATTATAGAACTCAAGGTCTCCGTGCTGGGAAAACAGGTTTTGCAGCTGTTTGAGCTAAGATTTCCAAGTTATTCACATAATGAAAACTTGTACTTTGTTTCGGTCGAGTTCCCCATTCAAATGCATGTAACACTGAGAAACGCACTGTCTTGGCGAAAGAAAGCGTTTTTGTACAACTTCATAGAAATAGCTGTAACTTTTGATAGAAGACTCAGACAAACATGTTTATGGCCTTATATTATAGAACTCAAGGTCTCTGTGCTGGGAAAACAGGTTTTGCAGCTGTTTGAGCTAAGATTTCCAAGTTATTCACATAATGAAAACTTGTACTTTGTTTCGGTGGAGTTCCCCATTCAAATGCATGTAACAGTGAGAAACGCACTGTCTTGGCGAAAGAAAGCGTTTTTGTACAACTTCATAGAAATAGCTGTAACTTTTGATAGAAGACTCGGATACACATGTTTATGGCTTTATCTTATAGAACTCAAGGTCTCTGTGCTGGGAAAACAGGTTTTGCAGCTGTTTGAGCTAAGATTTCCAAGTTATTCACATAATGAAAACTTGTACTTTGTTTCGGTCGAGTTCCCCATTCAAATGCATGTAACAGTGAGAAACGCACTGTCTTGGCGAAAGAAAGCGTTTTTGTACAACTTCATAGAAATAGCTGTAACTTTTGATAGAAGACTCAGACAAACATGTTTATGGCCTTATATTATAGAACTCAAGGTCTCTGTGCTGGGAAAACAGGTTTTGCAGCTGTTTGAGCTAAGATTTCCAAGTTATTCACATAATGGGAACTTGTACTTTGTTTCGGTCGAGTTCCCCATTCAAATGCATGTAACAGTGAGAAACGCACTGTCTTGGCGAAAGAAGGCGTTTTTGTACAACTTCATAGAAATAGCTGTAACTTTTGATAGAAGACTCGGATACACATGTTTATGGCTTTATCTTATAGAACTCAATGTTCCCGTGCTGGGAAAACAGGTTTTGCAGCTGTTTGAGCTAAGATTTCCAAGTTATTCACATAATGAAAACTTGTACTTTGTTTCGGTCGAGTTCCCCATTCAAATGCATGTAACAGTGAGAAACGCACTGTCTTGGCGAAAGAAAGCGTTTTTGTACAACTTCATAGAAATAGCTGTAACTTTTGATAGAAGACTCGGATACACATGTTTATGGCTTTATCTTATAGAACTCAAGGTTCCCGTGCTGGGAAAACAGGTTTTGCAGCTGTTTGAGCTAAGATTTCCAAGTTATTCACATAATGAAAACCTATACTTTGTTTCGGTCGAGTTCCCCATTCAAATGCATGTAACAGTGAGAAACGCACTGTCTTGGCGAAAGAAAGCGTTTTTGTACAACTTTATAGAAATAGCTGTAACTTTTGATAGAAGACTCGGATACACATGTTTATGGCTTTATCTTATAGAACTCAAGGTTCCCGTGCTGGGAAAACAGGTTTTGCAGCTGTTTGAGCTAAGATTTCCAAGTTATTCACATAATGAAAACCTATACTTTGTTTCGGTCGAGTTCCCCATTCAAATGCATGTAACAGTGAGAAACGCACTGTCTTGGCGAAAGAAAGCGTTTTTGTACAACTTCATAGAAATAGCTGTAACTTTTGATAGAAGACTCAGACAAACATGTTTATGGCCTTATATTATAGAACTCAAGGTCCCCGTGCTGGGAAAACAGGTTTTGCAGCTGTTTGAGCTAAGATTTTCAAGTTATTCACATAATGAAAACCTATACTTTGTTTCGGTCGAGTTCCCCATTCAAATGCATGTAACAGTGAGAAACGCACTGTCTTGGCGAAAGAAAGCGTTTTTGTACAACTTCATAGAAATAGCTGTAACTTTTGATAGAAGACTCAGACAAACATGTTTATGGCCTTATATTATAGAACTCAAGGTCTCCGTGCTGGGAAAACAGGTTTTGCAGCTGTTTGAGCTAAGATTTCCAAGTTATTCACATAATGAAAACTTGTACTTTGTTTCGGTCGAGTTCCCCATTCAAATGCATGTAACAGTGAGAAACGCACTGTCTTGGCGAAAGAAAGCGTTTTTGTACAACTTCATAGAAATAGCTGTAACTTTTGATAGAAGACTCGGATACACATGTTTATGGCTTCATCTTATAGAACTCAAGGTTCCCGTGCTGGGAAAACAGGTTTTGCAGCTGTTTGAGCTAAGATTTCCAAGTTATTCACATAATGAAAACCTATACTTTGTTTCGGTCGAGTTCCCCATTCAAATGCATGTAACAGTGAGAAACGCACTGTCTTGGCGAAAGAAAGCGTTTTTGTACAACTTCATAGAAATAGCTGTAACTTTTGATAGAAGACTCGGATACACATGTTTATGGCTTTATCTTATAGAACTCAAGGTTCCCGTGCTGGGAAAACAGGTTTTGCAGCTGTTTGAGCTAAGATTTCCAAGTTATTCACATAATGAAAACCTATACTTTGTTTCGGTCGAGTTCCCCATTCAAATGCATGTAACAGTGAGAAACGCACTGTCTTGGCGAAAGAAAGCGTTTTTGTACAACTTCATAGAAATAGCTGTAACTTTTGATAGAAGACTCGGATACACATGTTTATGGCTTTATCTTATAGAACTCAAGGTTCCCGTGCTGGGAAAACAGGTTTTGCAGCTGTTTGAGCTAAGATTTCCAAGTTATTCACATAATGAAAACCTATACTTTGTTTCGGTCGAGTTCCCCATTCAAATGCATGTAACAGTGAGAAACGCACTGTCTTGGCGAAAGAAAGCGTTTTTGTACAACTTCATAGAAATAGCTGTAACTTTTGATAGAAGACTCAGACAAACATGTTTATGGCCTTATATTATAGAACTCAAGGTCCCCGTGCTGGGAAAACAGGTTTTGCAGCTGTTTGAGCTAAGATTTTCAAGTTATTCACATAATGAAAACCTATACTTTGTTTCGGTCGAGTTCCCCATTCAAATGCATGTAACAGTGAGAAACGCACTGTCTTGGCGAAAGAAAGCGTTTTTGTACAACTTCATAGAAATAGCTGTAACTTTTGATAGAAGACTCAGACAAACATGTTTATGGCCTTATATTATAGAACTCAAGGTCTCCGTGCTGGGAAAACAGGTTTTGCAGCTGTTTGAGCTAAGATTTCCAAGTTATTCACATAATGAAAACTTGTACTTTGTTTCGGTCGAGTTCCCCATTCAAATGCATGTAACAGTGAGAAACGCACTGTCTTGGCGAAAGAAAGCGTTTTTGTACAACTTCATAGAAATAGCTGTAACTTTTGATAGAAGACTCGGATACACATGTTTATGGCTTCATCTTATAGAACTCAAGGTTCCCGTGCTGGGAAAACAGGTTTTGCAGCTGTTTGAGCTAAGATTTCCAAGTTATTCACATAATGAAAACCTATACTTTGTTTCGGTCGAGTTCCCCATTCAAATGCATGTAACAGTGAGAAACGCACTGTCTTGGCGAAAGAAAGCGTTTTTGTACAACTTCATAGAAATAGCTGTAACTTTTGATAGAAGACTCGGATACACATGTTTATGGCTTTATCTTATAGAACTCAAGGTTCCCGTGCTGGGAAAACAGGTTTTGCAGCTGTTTGAGCTAAGATTTCCAAGTTATTCACATAATGAAAACCTATACTTTGTTTCGGTCGAGTTCCCCATTCAAATGCATGTAACAGTGAGAAACGCACTGTCTTGGCGAAAGAAAGCGTTTTTGTACAACTTCATAGAAATAGCTGTAACTTTTGATAGAAGACTCAGACAAACATGTTTATGGCCTTATATTATAGAACTCAAGGTCCCCGTGCTGGGAAAACAGGTTTTGCAGCTGTTTGAGCTAAGATTTTCAAGTTATTCACATAATGAAAACCTATACTTTGTTTCGGTCGAGTTCCCCATTCAAATGCATGTAACAGTGAGAAACGCACTGTCTTGGCGAAAGAAAGCGTTTTTGTACAACTTCATAGAAATAGCTGTAACTTTTGATAGAAGACTCAGACAAACATGTTTATGGCCTTATATTATAGAACTCAAGGTCTCCGTGCTGGGAAAACAGGTTTTGCAGCTGTTTGAGCTAAGATTTCCAAGTTATTCACATAATGAAAACTTGTACTTTGTTTCGGTCGAGTTCCCCATTCAAATGCATGTAACAGTGAGAAACGCACTGTCTTGGCGAAAGAAAGCGTTTTTGTACAACTTCATAGAAATAGCTGTAACTTTTGATAGAAGACTCGGATACACATGTTTATGGCTTCATCTTATAGAACTCAAGGTTCCCGTGCTGGGAAAACAGGTTTTGCAGCTGTTTGAGCTAAGATTTCCAAGTTATTCACATAATGAAAACCTATACTTTGTTTCGGTCGAGTTCCCCATTCAAATGCATGTAACAGTGAGAAACGCACTGTCTTGGCGAAAGAAAGCGTTTTTGTACAACTTCATAGAAATAGCTGTAACTTTTGATAGAAGACTCGGATACACATGTTTATGGCTTTATCTTATAGAACTCAAGGTTCCCGTGCTGGGAAAACAGGTTTTGCAGCTGTTTGAGCTAAGATTTCCAAGTTATTCACATAATGAAAACCTATACTTTGTTTCGGTCGAGTTCCCCATTCAAATGCATGTAACAGTGAGAAACGCACTGTCTTGGCGAAAGAAAGCGTTTTTGTACAACTTCATAGAAATAGCTGTAACTTTTGATAGAAGACTCAGACAAACATGTTTATGGCCTTATATTATAGAACTCAAGGTCCCCGTGCTGGGAAAACAGGTTTTGCAGCTGTTTGAGCTAAGATTTCCAAGTTATTCACATAATGAAAACCTATACTTTGTTTCGGTCGAGTTCCCCATTCAAATGCATGTAACAGTGAGAAACGCACTGTCTTGGCGAAAGAAAGCGTTTTTGTACAACTTCATAGAAATAGCTGTAACTTTTGATAGAAGACTCAGACAAACATGTTTATGGCCTTATATTATAGAACTCAAGGTCCCCGTGCTGGGAAAACAGGTTTTGCAGCTGTTTGAGCTAAGATTTCCAAGTTATTCACATAATGAAAACCTATACTTTGTTTCGGTCGAGTTCCCCATTCAAATGCATGTAACAGTGAGAAACGCACTGTCTTGGCGAAAGAAAGCGTTTTTGTACAACTTCATAGAAATAGCTGTAACTTTTGATAGAAGACTCAGACAAACATGTTTATGGCCTTATATTATAGAACTCAAGGTCTCCGTGCTGGGAAAACAGGTTTTGCAGCTGTTTGAGCTAAGATTTCCAAGTTATTCACATAATGAAAACTTGTACTTTGTTTCGGTCGAGTTCCCCATTCAAATGCATGTAACACTGAGAAACGCACTGTCTTGGCGAAAGAAAGCGTTTTTGTACAACTTCATAGAAATAGCTGTAACTTTTGATAGAAGACTCAGACAAACATGTTTATGGCCTTATATTATAGAACTCAAGGTCTCTGTGCTGGGAAAACAGGTTTTGCAGCTGTTTGAGCTAAGATTTCCAAGTTATTCACATAATGAAAACTTGTACTTTGTTTCGGTGGAGTTCCCCATTCAAATGCATGTAACAGTGAGAAACGCACTGTCTTGGCGAAAGAAAGCGTTTTTGTACAACTTCATAGAAATAGCTGTAACTTTTGATAGAAGACTCGGATACACATGTTTATGGCTTTATCTTATAGAACTCAAGGTCTCTGTGCTGGGAAAACAGGTTTTGCAGCTGTTTGAGCTAAGATTTCCAAGTTATTCACATAATGAAAACTTGTACTTTGTTTCGGTCGAGTTCCCCATTCAAATGCATGTAACAGTGAGAAACGCACTGTCTTGGCGAAAGAAAGCGTTTTTGTACAACTTCATAGAAATAGCTGTAACTTTTGATAGAAGACTCAGACAAACATGTTTATGGCCTTATATTATAGAACTCAAGGTCTCTGTGCTGGGAAAACAGGTTTTGCAGCTGTTTGAGCTAAGATTTCCAAGTTATTCACATAATGGGAACTTGTACTTTGTTTCGGTCGAGTTCCCCATTCAAATGCATGTAACAGTGAGAAACGCACTGTCTTGGCGAAAGAAGGCGTTTTTGTACAACTTCATAGAAATAGCTGTAACTTTTGATAGAAGACTCGGATACACATGTTTATGGCTTTATCTTATAGAACTCAATGTTCCCGTGCTGGGAAAACAGGTTTTGCAGCTGTTTGAGCTAAGATTTCCAAGTTATTCACATAATGAAAACTTGTACTTTGTTTCGGTCGAGTTCCCCATTCAAATGCATGTAACAGTGAGAAACGCACTGTCTTGGCGAAAGAAAGCGTTTTTGTACAACTTCATAGAAATAGCTGTAACTTTTGATAGAAGACTCGGATACACATGTTTATGGCTTCATCTTATAGAACTCAAGGTTCCCGTGCTGGGAAAACAGGTTTTGCAGCTGTTTGAGCTAAGATTTCCAAGTTATTCACATAATGAAAACCTATACTTTGTTTCGGTCGAGTTCCCCATTCAAATGCATGTAACAGTGAGAAACGCACTGTCTTGGCGAAAGAAAGCGTTTTTGTACAACTTCATAGAAATAGCTGTAACTTTTGATAGAAGACTCGGATACACATGTTTATGGCTTTATCTTATAGAACTCAAGGTTCCCGTGCTGGGAAAACAGGTTTTGCAGCTGTTTGAGCTAAGATTTCCAAGTTATTCACATAATGAAAACCTATACTTTGTTTCGGTCGAGTTCCCCATTCAAATGCATGTAACAGTGAGAAACGCACTGTCTTGGCGAAAGAAAGCGTTTTTGTACAACTTCATAGAAATAGCTGTAACTTTTGATAGAAGACTCAGACAAACATGTTTATGGCCTTATATTATAGAACTCAAGGTCTCCGTGCTGGGAAAACAGGTTTTGCAGCTGTTTGAGCTAAGATTTCCAAGTTATTCACATAATGAAAACTTGTACTTTGTTTCGGTCGAGTTCCCCATTCAAATGCATGTAACAGTGAGAAACGCACTGTCTTGGCGAAAGAAAGCGTTTTTGTACAACTTCATAGAAATAGCTGTAACTTTTGATAGAAGACTCGGATACACATGTTTATGGCTTTATCTTATAGAACTCAAGGTTCCCGTGCTGGGAAAACAGGTTTTGCAGCTGTTTGAGCTAAGATTTCCAAGTTATTCACATAATGAAAACCTATACTTTGTTTCGGTCGAGTTCCCCATTCAAATGCATGTAACAGTGAGAAACGCACTGTCTTGGCGAAAGAAAGCGTTTTTGTACAACTTCATAGAAATAGCTGTAACTTTTGATAGAAGACTCGGATACACATGTTTATGGCTTTATCTTATAGAACTCAAGGTTCCCGTGCTGGGAAAACAGGTTTTGCAGCTGTTTGAGCTAAGATTTCCAAGTTATTCACATAATGAAAACCTATACTTTGTTTCGGTCGAGTTCCCCATTCAAATGCATGTAACAGTGAGAAACGCACTGTCTTGGCGAAAGAAAGCGTTTTTGTACAACTTCATAGAAATAGCTGTAACTTTTGATAGAAGACTCAGACAAACATGTTTATGGCCTTATATTATAGAACTCAAGGTCCCCGTGCTGGGAAAACAGGTTTTGCAGCTGTTTGAGCTAAGATTTTCAAGTTATTCACATAATGAAAACCTATACTTTGTTTCGGTCGAGTTCCCCATTCAAATGCATGTAACAGTGAGAAACGCACTGTCTTGGCGAAAGAAAGCGTTTTTGTACAACTTCATAGAAATAGCTGTAACTTTTGATAGAAGACTCAGACAAACATGTTTATGGCCTTATATTATAGAACTCAAGGTCTCCGTGCTGGGAAAACAGGTTTTGCAGCTGTTTGAGCTAAGATTTCCAAGTTATTCACATAATGAAAACTTGTACTTTGTTTCGGTCGAGTTCCCCATTCAAATGCATGTAACAGTGAGAAACGCACTGTCTTGGCGAAAGAAAGCGTTTTTGTACAACTTCATAGAAATAGCTGTAACTTTTGATAGAAGACTCGGATACACATGTTTATGGCTTCATCTTATAGAACTCAAGGTTCCCGTGCTGGGAAAACAGGTTTTGCAGCTGTTTGAGCTAAGATTTCCAAGTTATTCACATAATGAAAACCTATACTTTGTTTCGGTCGAGTTCCCCATTCAAATGCATGTAACAGTGAGAAACGCACTGTCTTGGCGAAAGAAAGCGTTTTTGTACAACTTCATAGAAATAGCTGTAACTTTTGATAGAAGACTCGGATACACATGTTTATGGCTTTATCTTATAGAACTCAAGGTTCCCGTGCTGGGAAAACAGGTTTTGCAGCTGTTTGAGCTAAGATTTCCAAGTTATTCACATAATGAAAACCTATACTTTGTTTCGGTCGAGTTCCCCATTCAAATGCATGTAACAGTGAGAAACGCACTGTCTTGGCGAAAGAAAGCGTTTTTGTACAACTTCATAGAAATAGCTGTAACTTTTGATAGAAGACTCAGACAAACATGTTTATGGCCTTATATTATAGAACTCAAGGTCCCCGTGCTGGGAAAACAGGTTTTGCAGCTGTTTGAGCTAAGATTTCCAAGTTATTCACATAATGAAAACCTATACTTTGTTTCGGTCGAGTTCCCCATTCAAATGCATGTAACAGTGAGAAACGCACTGTCTTGGCGAAAGAAAGCGTTTTTGTACAACTTCATAGAAATAGCTGTAACTTTTGATAGAAGACTCAGACAAACATGTTTATGGCCTTATATTATAGAACTCAAGGTCTCCGTGCTGGGAAAACAGGTTTTGCAGCTGTTTGAGCTAAGATTTCCAAGTTATTCACATAATGAAAACTTGTACTTTGTTTCGGTCGAGTTCCCCATTCAAATGCATGTAACAGTGAGAAACGCACTGTCTTGGCGAAAGAAAGCGTTTTTGTACAACTTCATAGAAATAGCTGTAACTTTTGATAGAAGACTCGGATACACATGTTTATGGCTTTATCTTATAGAACTCAAGGTTCCCGTGCTGGGAAAACAGGTTTTGCAGCTGTTTGAGCTAAGATTTCCAAGTTATTCACATAATGAAAACCTATACTTTGTTTCGGTCGAGTTCCCCATTCAAATGCATGTAACAGTGAGAAACGCACTGTCTTGGCGAAAGAAAGCGTTTTTGTACAACTTCATAGAAATAGCTGTAACTTTTGATAGAAGACTCGGATACACATGTTTATGGCTTTATCTTATAGAACTCAAGGTTCCCGTGCTGGGAAAACAGGTTTTGCAGCTGTTTGAGCTAAGATTTCCAAGTTATTCACATAATGAAAACCTATACTTTGTTTCGGTCGAGTTCCCCATTCAAATGCATGTAACAGTGAGAAACGCACTGTCTTGGCGAAAGAAAGCGTTTTTGTACAACTTCATAGAAATAGCTGTAACTTTTGATAGAAGACTCAGACAAACATGTTTATGGCCTTATATTATAGAACTCAAGGTCCCCGTGCTGGGAAAACAGGTTTTGCAGCTGTTTGAGCTAAGATTTTCAAGTTATTCACATAATGAAAACCTATACTTTGTTTCGGTCGAGTTCCCCATTCAAATGCATGTAACAGTGAGAAACGCACTGTCTTGGCGAAAGAAAGCGTTTTTGTACAACTTCATAGAAATAGCTGTAACTTTTGATAGAAGACTCAGACAAACATGTTTATGGCCTTATATTATAGAACTCAAGGTCTCCGTGCTGGGAAAACAGGTTTTGCAGCTGTTTGAGCTAAGATTTCCAAGTTATTCACATAATGAAAACTTGTACTTTGTTTCGGTCGAGTTCCCCATTCAAATGCATGTAACAGTGAGAAACGCACTGTCTTGGCGAAAGAAAGCGTTTTTGTACAACTTCATAGAAATAGCTGTAACTTTTGATAGAAGACTCGGATACACATGTTTATGGCTTCATCTTATAGAACTCAAGGTTCCCGTGCTGGGAAAACAGGTTTTGCAGCTGTTTGAGCTAAGATTTCCAAGTTATTCACATAATGAAAACCTATACTTTGTTTCGGTCGAGTTCCCCATTCAAATGCATGTAACAGTGAGAAACGCACTGTCTTGGCGAAAGAAAGCGTTTTTGTACAACTTCATAGAAATAGCTGTAACTTTTGATAGAAGACTCGGATACACATGTTTATGGCTTTATCTTATAGAACTCAAGGTTCCCGTGCTGGGAAAACAGGTTTTGCAGCTGTTTGAGCTAAGATTTCCAAGTTATTCACATAATGAAAACCTATACTTTGTTTCGGTCGAGTTCCCCATTCAAATGCATGTAACAGTGAGAAACGCACTGTCTTGGCGAAAGAAAGCGTTTTTGTACAACTTCATAGAAATAGCTGTAACTTTTGATAGAAGACTCAGACAAACATGTTTATGGCCTTATATTATAGAACTCAAGGTCCCCGTGCTGGGAAAACAGGTTTTGCAGCTGTTTGAGCTAAGATTTCCAAGTTATTCACATAATGAAAACCTATACTTTGTTTCGGTCGAGTTCCCCATTCAAATGCATGTAACAGTGAGAAACGCACTGTCTTGGCGAAAGAAAGCGTTTTTGTACAACTTCATAGAAATAGCTGTAACTTTTGATAGAAGACTCGGATACACATGTTTATGGCTTTATCTTATAGAACTCAAGGTTCCCGTGCTGGGAAAACAGGTTTTGCAGCTGTTTGAGCTAAGATTTCCAAGTTATTCACATAATGAAAACCTATACTTTGTTTCGGTCGAGTTCCCCATTCAAATGTATGTAACAGTGAGAAACGCACTGTCTTGGCGAAAGAAAGCGTTTTTGTACAACTTCATAGAAATAGCTGTAACTTTTGATAGAAGACTCGGATACACATGTTTATGGCTTTATCTTATAGAACTCAAGGTCTCTGTGCTGGGAAAACAGGTTTTGCAGCTGTTTGAGCTAAGATTTCCAAGTTATTCACATAATGAAAACTTGTACTTTGTTTCGGTCGAGTTCCCCATTCAAATGCATGTAACAGTGAGAAACGCACTGTCTTGGTGAAAGAAAGCGTTTTTGTACAACTTCATAGAAATAGCTGTAACTTTTGATAGAAGACTCAGACAAACATGTTTATGGCCTTATATTATAGAACTCAAGGTCTCTGTGCTGGGAAAACAGGTTTTGCAGCTGTTTGAGCTAAGATTTCCAAGTTATTCACATAATGAAAACCTATACTTTGTTTCGGTCGAGTTCCCCATTCAAATGCATGTAACAGTGAGAAACGCACTGTCTTGGCGAAAGAAAGCGTTTTTGTACAACTTCATAGAAATAGCTGTAACTTTTGATAGAAGACTCGGATACACATGTTTATGGCTTTATCTTATAGAACTCAAGGTTCCCGTGCTGGGAAAACAGGTTTTGCAGCTGTTTGAGCTAAGATTTCCAAGTTATTCACATAATGAAAACCTATACTTTGTTTCGGTCGAGTTCCCCATTCAAATGCATGTAACAGTGAGAAACGCACTGTCTTGGCGAAAGAAAGCGTTTTTGTACAACTTTATAGAAATAGCTGTAACTTTTGATAGAAGACTCGGATACACATGTTTATGGCTTTATCTTATAGAACTCAAGGTTCCCGTGCTGGGAAAACAGGTTTTGCAGCTGTTTGAGCTAAGATTTCCAAGTTATTCACATAATGAAAACCTATACTTTGTTTCGGTCGAGTTCCCCATTCAAATGCATGTAACAGTGAGAAACGCACTGTCTTGGCGAAAGAAAGCGTTTTTGTACAACTTCATAGAAATAGCTGTAACTTTTGATAGAAGACTCAGACAAACATGTTTATGGCCTTATATTATAGAACTCAAGGTCCCCGTGCTGGGAAAACAGGTTTTGCAGCTGTTTGAGCTAAGATTTTCAAGTTATTCACATAATGAAAACCTATACTTTGTTTCGGTCGAGTTCCCCATTCAAATGCATGTAACAGTGAGAAACGCACTGTCTTGGCGAAAGAAAGCGTTTTTGTACAACTTCATAGAAATAGCTGTAACTTTTGATAGAAGACTCAGACAAACATGTTTATGGCCTTATATTATAGAACTCAAGGTCTCCGTGCTGGGAAAACAGGTTTTGCAGCTGTTTGAGCTAAGATTTCCAAGTTATTCACATAATGAAAACTTGTACTTTGTTTCGGTCGAGTTCCCCATTCAAATGCATGTAACAGTGAGAAACGCACTGTCTTGGCGAAAGAAAGCGTTTTTGTACAACTTCATAGAAATAGCTGTAACTTTTGATAGAAGACTCGGATACACATGTTTATGGCTTCATCTTATAGAACTCAAGGTTCCCGTGCTGGGAAAACAGGTTTTGCAGCTGTTTGAGCTAAGATTTCCAAGTTATTCACATAATGAAAACCTATACTTTGTTTCGGTCGAGTTCCCCATTCAAATGCATGTAACAGTGAGAAACGCACTGTCTTGGCGAAAGAAAGCGTTTTTGTACAACTTCATAGAAATAGCTGTAACTTTTGATAGAAGACTCGGATACACATGTTTATGGCTTTATCTTATAGAACTCAAGGTTCCCGTGCTGGGAAAACAGGTTTTGCAGCTGTTTGAGCTAAGATTTCCAAGTTATTCACATAATGAAAACCTATACTTTGTTTCGGTCGAGTTCCCCATTCAAATGCATGTAACAGTGAGAAACGCACTGTCTTGGCGAAAGAAAGCGTTTTTGTACAACTTCATAGAAATAGCTGTAACTTTTGATAGAAGACTCGGATACACATGTTTATGGCTTTATCTTATAGAACTCAAGGTTCCCGTGCTGGGAAAACAGGTTTTGCAGCTGTTTGAGCTAAGATTTCCAAGTTATTCACATAATGAAAACCTATACTTTGTTTCGGTCGAGTTCCCCATTCAAATGCATGTAACAGTGAGAAACGCACTGTCTTGGCGAAAGAAAGCGTTTTTGTACAACTTCATAGAAATAGCTGTAACTTTTGATAGAAGACTCAGACAAACATGTTTATGGCCTTATATTATAGAACTCAAGGTCCCCGTGCTGGGAAAACAGGTTTTGCAGCTGTTTGAGCTAAGATTTTCAAGTTATTCACATAATGAAAACCTATACTTTGTTTCGGTCGAGTTCCCCATTCAAATGCATGTAACAGTGAGAAACGCACTGTCTTGGCGAAAGAAAGCGTTTTTGTACAACTTCATAGAAATAGCTGTAACTTTTGATAGAAGACTCAGACAAACATGTTTATGGCCTTATATTATAGAACTCAAGGTCTCCGTGCTGGGAAAACAGGTTTTGCAGCTGTTTGAGCTAAGATTTCCAAGTTATTCACATAATGAAAACTTGTACTTTGTTTCGGTCGAGTTCCCCATTCAAATGCATGTAACAGTGAGAAACGCACTGTCTTGGCGAAAGAAAGCGTTTTTGTACAACTTCATAGAAATAGCTGTAACTTTTGATAGAAGACTCGGATACACATGTTTATGGCTTCATCTTATAGAACTCAAGGTTCCCGTGCTGGGAAAACAGGTTTTGCAGCTGTTTGAGCTAAGATTTCCAAGTTATTCACATAATGAAAACCTATACTTTGTTTCGGTCGAGTTCCCCATTCAAATGCATGTAACAGTGAGAAACGCACTGTCTTGGCGAAAGAAAGCGTTTTTGTACAACTTCATAGAAATAGCTGTAACTTTTGATAGAAGACTCGGATACACATGTTTATGGCTTTATCTTATAGAACTCAAGGTTCCCGTGCTGGGAAAACAGGTTTTGCAGCTGTTTGAGCTAAGATTTCCAAGTTATTCACATAATGAAAACCTATACTTTGTTTCGGTCGAGTTCCCCATTCAAATGCATGTAACAGTGAGAAACGCACTGTCTTGGCGAAAGAAAGCGTTTTTGTACAACTTCATAGAAATAGCTGTAACTTTTGATAGAAGACTCAGACAAACATGTTTATGGCCTTATATTATAGAACTCAAGGTCCCCGTGCTGGGAAAACAGGTTTTGCAGCTGTTTGAGCTAAGATTTCCAAGTTATTCACATAATGAAAACCTATACTTTGTTTCGGTCGAGTTCCCCATTCAAATGCATGTAACAGTGAGAAACGCACTGTCTTGGCGAAAGAAAGCGTTTTTGTACAACTTCATAGAAATAGCTGTAACTTTTGATAGAAGACTCAGACAAACATGTTTATGGCCTTATATTATAGAACTCAAGGTCCCCGTGCTGGGAAAACAGGTTTTGCAGCTGTTTGAGCTAAGATTTCCAAGTTATTCACATAATGAAAACCTATACTTTGTTTCGGTCGAGTTCCCCATTCAAATGCATGTAACAGTGAGAAACGCACTGTCTTGGCGAAAGAAAGCGTTTTTGTACAACTTCATAGAAATAGCTGTAACTTTTGATAGAAGACTCAGACAAACATGTTTATGGCCTTATATTATAGAACTCAAGGTCTCCGTGCTGGGAAAACAGGTTTTGCAGCTGTTTGAGCTAAGATTTCCAAGTTATTCACATAATGAAAACTTGTACTTTGTTTCGGTCGAGTTCCCCATTCAAATGCATGTAACACTGAGAAACGCACTGTCTTGGCGAAAGAAAGCGTTTTTGTACAACTTCATAGAAATAGCTGTAACTTTTGATAGAAGACTCAGACAAACATGTTTATGGCCTTATATTATAGAACTCAAGGTCTCTGTGCTGGGAAAACAGGTTTTGCAGCTGTTTGAGCTAAGATTTCCAAGTTATTCACATAATGAAAACTTGTACTTTGTTTCGGTGGAGTTCCCCATTCAAATGCATGTAACAGTGAGAAACGCACTGTCTTGGCGAAAGAAAGCGTTTTTGTACAACTTCATAGAAATAGCTGTAACTTTTGATAGAAGACTCGGATACACATGTTTATGGCTTTATCTTATAGAACTCAAGGTCTCTGTGCTGGGAAAACAGGTTTTGCAGCTGTTTGAGCTAAGATTTCCAAGTTATTCACATAATGAAAACTTGTACTTTGTTTCGGTCGAGTTCCCCATTCAAATGCATGTAACAGTGAGAAACGCACTGTCTTGGCGAAAGAAAGCGTTTTTGTACAACTTCATAGAAATAGCTGTAACTTTTGATAGAAGACTCAGACAAACATGTTTATGGCCTTATATTATAGAACTCAAGGTCTCTGTGCTGGGAAAACAGGTTTTGCAGCTGTTTGAGCTAAGATTTCCAAGTTATTCACATAATGAAAACTTGTACTTTGTTTCGGTCGAGTTCCCCATTCAAATGCATGTAACAGTGAGAAACGCACTGTCTTGGCGAAAGAAAGCGTTTTTGTACAACTTCATAGAAATAGCTGTAACTTTTGATAGAAGACTCGGATACACATGTTTATGGCTTTATCTTATAGAACTCAAGGTTCCCGTGCTGGGAAAACAGGTTTTGCAGCTGTTTGAGCTAAGATTTCCAAGTTATTCACATAATGAAAACCTATACTTTGTTTCGGTCGAGTTCCCCATTCAAATGCATGTAACAGTGAGAAACGCACTGTCTTGGCGAAAGAAAGCGTTTTTGTACAACTTCATAGAAATAGCTGTAACTTTTGATAGAAGACTCAGACAAACATGTTTATGGCCTTATATTATAGAACTCAAGGTCTCCGTGCTGGGAAAACAGGTTTTGCAGCTGTTTGAGCTAAGATTTCCAAGTTATTCACATAATGAAAACTTGTACTTTGTTTCGGTCGAGTTCCCCATTCAAATGCATGTAACAGTGAGAAACGCACTGTCTTGGCGAAAGAAAGCGTTTTTGTACAACTTCATAGAAATAGCTGTAACTTTTGATAGAAGACTCGGATACACATGTTTATGGCTTTATCTTATAGAACTCAAGGTTCCCGTGCTGGGAAAACAGGTTTTGCAGCTGTTTGAGCTAAGATTTCCAAGTTATTCACATAATGAAAACCTATACTTTGTTTCGGTCGAGTTCCCCATTCAAATGCATGTAACAGTGAGAAACGCACTGTCTTGGCGAAAGAAAGCGTTTTTGTACAACTTCATAGAAATAGCTGTAACTTTTGATAGAAGACTCGGATACACATGTTTATGGCTTTATCTTATAGAACTCAAGGTTCCCGTGCTGGGAAAACAGGTTTTGCAGCTGTTTGAGCTAAGATTTCCAAGTTATTCACATAATGAAAACCTATACTTTGTTTCGGTCGAGTTCCCCATTCAAATGCATGTAACAGTGAGAAACGCACTGTCTTGGCGAAAGAAAGCGTTTTTGTACAACTTCATAGAAATAGCTGTAACTTTTGATAGAAGACTCAGACAAACATGTTTATGGCCTTATATTATAGAACTCAAGGTCCCCGTGCTGGGAAAACAGGTTTTGCAGCTGTTTGAGCTAAGATTTTCAAGTTATTCACATAATGAAAACCTATACTTTGTTTCGGTCGAGTTCCCCATTCAAATGCATGTAACAGTGAGAAACGCACTGTCTTGGCGAAAGAAAGCGTTTTTGTACAACTTCATAGAAATAGCTGTAACTTTTGATAGAAGACTCAGACAAACATGTTTATGGCCTTATATTATAGAACTCAAGGTCTCCGTGCTGGGAAAACAGGTTTTGCAGCTGTTTGAGCTAAGATTTCCAAGTTATTCACATAATGAAAACTTGTACTTTGTTTCGGTCGAGTTCCCCATTCAAATGCATGTAACAGTGAGAAACGCACTGTCTTGGCGAAAGAAAGCGTTTTTGTACAACTTCATAGAAATAGCTGTAACTTTTGATAGAAGACTCGGATACACATGTTTATGGCTTCATCTTATAGAACTCAAGGTTCCCGTGCTGGGAAAACAGGTTTTGCAGCTGTTTGAGCTAAGATTTCCAAGTTATTCACATAATGAAAACCTATACTTTGTTTCGGTCGAGTTCCCCATTCAAATGCATGTAACAGTGAGAAACGCACTGTCTTGGCGAAAGAAAGCGTTTTTGTACAACTTCATAGAAATAGCTGTAACTTTTGATAGAAGACTCGGATACACATGTTTATGGCTTTATCTTATAGAACTCAAGGTTCCCGTGCTGGGAAAACAGGTTTTGCAGCTGTTTGAGCTAAGATTTCCAAGTTATTCACATAATGAAAACCTATACTTTGTTTCGGTCGAGTTCCCCATTCAAATGCATGTAACAGTGAGAAACGCACTGTCTTGGCGAAAGAAAGCGTTTTTGTACAACTTCATAGAAATAGCTGTAACTTTTGATAGAAGACTCAGACAAACATGTTTATGGCCTTATATTATAGAACTCAAGGTCCCCGTGCTGGGAAAACAGGTTTTGCAGCTGTTTGAGCTAAGATTTCCAAGTTATTCACATAATGAAAACCTATACTTTGTTTCGGTCGAGTTCCCCATTCAAATGCATGTAACAGTGAGAAACGCACTGTCTTGGCGAAAGAAAGCGTTTTTGTACAACTTCATAGAAATAGCTGTAACTTTTGATAGAAGACTCAGACAAACATGTTTATGGCCTTATATTATAGAACTCAAGGTCCCCGTGCTGGGAAAACAGGTTTTGCAGCTGTTTGAGCTAAGATTTCCAAGTTATTCACATAATGAAAACCTATACTTTGTTTCGGTCGAGTTCCCCATTCAAATGCATGTAACAGTGAGAAACGCACTGTCTTGGCGAAAGAAAGCGTTTTTGTACAACTTCATAGAAATAGCTGTAACTTTTGATAGAAGACTCAGACAAACATGTTTATGGCCTTATATTATAGAACTCAAGGTCTCCGTGCTGGGAAAACAGGTTTTGCAGCTGTTTGAGCTAAGATTTCCAAGTTATTCACATAATGAAAACTTGTACTTTGTTTCGGTCGAGTTCCCCATTCAAATGCATGTAACAGTGAGAAACGCACTGTCTTGGCGAAAGAAAGCGTTTTTGTACAACTTCATAGAAATAGCTGTAACTTTTGATAGAAGACTCAGACAAACATGTTTATGGCCTTATATTATAGAACTCAAGGTCTCTGTGCTGGGAAAACAGGTTTTGCAGCTGTTTGAGCTAAGATTTCCAAGTTATTCACATAATGAAAACTTGTACTTTGTTTCGGTGGAGTTCCCCATTCAAATGCATGTAACAGTGAGAAACGCACTGTCTTGGCGAAAGAAAGCGTTTTTGTACAACTTCATAGAAATAGCTGTAACTTTTGATAGAAGACTCGGATACACATGTTTATGGCTTTATCTTATAGAACTCAAGGTTCCCGTGCTGGGAAAACAGGTTTTGCAGCTGTTTGAGCTAAGATTTCCAAGTTATTCACATAATGAAAACCTATACTTTGTTTCGGTCGAGTTCCCCATTCAAATGCATGTAACAGTGAGAAACGCACTGTCTTGGCGAAAGAAAGCGTTTTTGTACAACTTCATAGAAATAGCTGTAACTTTTGATAGAAGACTCGGATACACATGTTTATGGCTTTATCTTATAGAACTCAAGGTTCCCGTGCTGGGAAAACAGGTTTTGCAGCTGTTTGAGCTAAGATTTCCAAGTTATTCACATAATGAAAACCTATACTTTGTTTCGGTCGAGTTCCCCATTCAAATGCATGTAACAGTGAGAAACGCACTGTCTTGGCGAAAGAAAGCGTTTTTGTACAACTTCATAGAAATAGCTGTAACTTTTGATAGAAGACTCAGACAAACATGTTTATGGCCTTATATTATAGAACTCAAGGTCTCCGTGCTGGGAAAACAGGTTTTGCAGCTGTTTGAGCTAAGATTTCCAAGTTATTCACATAATGAAAACTTGTACTTTGTTTCGGTCGAGTTCCCCATTCAAATGCATGTAACAGTGAGAAACGCACTGTCTTGGCGAAAGAAAGCGTTTTTGTACAACTTCATAGAAATAGCTGTAACTTTTGATAGAAGACTCGGATACACATGTTTATGGCTTTATCTTATAGAACTCAAGGTTCCCGTGCTGGGAAAATAGGTTTTGCAGCTGTTTGAGCTAAGATTTCCAAGTTATTCACATAATGAAAACCTATACTTTGTTTCGGTCGAGTTCCCCATTCAAATGCATGTAACAGTGAGAAACGCACTGTCTTGGCGAAAGAAAGCGTTTTTGTACAACTTCATAGAAATAGCTGTAACTTTTGATAGAAGACTCGGATACACATGTTTATGGCTTTATCTTATAGAACTCAATGTTCCCGTGCTGGGAAAACAGGTTTTGCAGCTGTTTGAGCTAAGATTTCCAAGTTATTCACATAATGAAAACCTATACTTTGTTTCGGTCGAGTTCCCCATTCAAATGCATGTAACAGTGAGAAACGCACTGTCTTGGCGAAAGAAAGCGTTTTTGTACAACTTCATAGAAATAGCTGTAACTTTTGATAGAAGACTCGGATACACATGTTTATGGCTTTATCTTATAGAACTCAAGGTTCCCGTGCTGGGAAAACAGGTTTTGCAGCTGTTTGAGCTAAGATTTCCAAGTTATTCACATAATGAAAACCTATACTTTGTTTCGGTCGAGTTCCCCATTCAAATGCATGTAACAGTGAGAAACGCACTGTCTTGGCGAAAGAAAGCGTTTTTGTACAACTTTATAGAAATAGCTGTAACTTTTGATAGAAGACTCGGATACACATGTTTATGGCTTTATCTTATAGAACTCAAGGTTCCCGTGCTGGGAAAACAGGTTTTGCAGCTGTTTGAGCTAAGATTTCCAAGTTATTCACATAATGAAAACCTATACTTTGTTTCGGTCGAGTTCCCCATTCAAATGCATGTAACAGTGAGAAACGCACTGTCTTGGCGAAAGAAAGCGTTTTTGTACAACTTCATAGAAATAGCTGTAACTTTTGATAGAAGACTCAGACAAACATGTTTATGGCCTTATATTATAGAACTCAAGGTCCCCGTGCTGGGAAAACAGGTTTTGCAGCTGTTTGAGCTAAGATTTTCAAGTTATTCACATAATGAAAACCTATACTTTGTTTCGGTCGAGTTCCCCATTCAAATGCATGTAACAGTGAGAAACGCACTGTCTTGGCGAAAGAAAGCGTTTTTGTACAACTTCATAGAAATAGCTGTAACTTTTGATAGAAGACTCAGACAAACATGTTTATGGCCTTATATTATAGAACTCAAGGTCTCCGTGCTGGGAAAACAGGTTTTGCAGCTGTTTGAGCTAAGATTTCCAAGTTATTCACATAATGAAAACTTGTACTTTGTTTCGGTCGAGTTCCCCATTCAAATGCATGTAACAGTGAGAAACGCACTGTCTTGGCGAAAGAAAGCGTTTTTGTACAACTTCATAGAAATAGCTGTAACTTTTGATAGAAGACTCGGATACACATGTTTATGGCTTTATCTTATAGAACTCAAGGTTCCCGTGCTGGGAAAACAGGTTTTGCAGCTGTTTGAGCTAAGATTTCCAAGTTATTCACATAATGAAAACCTATACTTTGTTTCGGTCGAGTTCCCCATTCAAATGCATGTAACAGTGAGAAACGCACTGTCTTGGCGAAAGAAAGCGTTTTTGTACAACTTCATAGAAATAGCTGTAACTTTTGATAGAAGACTCAGACAAACATGTTTATGGCCTTATATTATAGAACTCAAGGTCCCCGTGCTGGGAAAACAGGTTTTGCAGCTGTTTGAGCTAAGATTTTCAAGTTATTCACATAATGAAAACCTATACTTTGTTTCGGTCGAGTTCCCCATTCAAATGCATGTAACAGTGAGAAACGCACTGTCTTGGCGAAAGAAAGCGTTTTTGTACAACTTCATAGAAATAGCTGTAACTTTTGATAGAAGACTCAGACAAACATGTTTATGGCCTTATATTATAGAACTCAAGGTCTCCGTGCTGGGAAAACAGGTTTTGCAGCTGTTTGAGCTAAGATTTCCAAGTTATTCACATAATGAAAACTTGTACTTTGTTTCGGTCGAGTTCCCCATTCAAATGCATGTAACAGTGAGAAACGCACTGTCTTGGCGAAAGAAAGCGTTTTTGTACAACTTCATAGAAATAGCTGTAACTTTTGATAGAAGACTCGGATACACATGTTTATGGCTTCATCTTATAGAACTCAAGGTTCCCGTGCTGGGAAAACAGGTTTTGCAGCTGTTTGAGCTAAGATTTCCAAGTTATTCACATAATGAAAACCTATACTTTGTTTCGGTCGAGTTCCCCATTCAAATGCATGTAACAGTGAGAAACGCACTGTCTTGGCGAAAGAAAGCGTTTTTGTACAACTTCATAGAAATAGCTGTAACTTTTGATAGAAGACTCGGATACACATGTTTATGGCTTTATCTTATAGAACTCAAGGTTCCCGTGCTGGGAAAACAGGTTTTGCAGCTGTTTGAGCTAAGATTTCCAAGTTATTCACATAATGAAAACCTATACTTTGTTTCGGTCGAGTTCCCCATTCAAATGCATGTAACAGTGAGAAACGCACTGACTTGGCGAAAGAAAGCGTTTTTGTACAACTTCATAGAAATAGCTGTAACTTTTGATAGAAGACTCAGACAAACATGTTTATGGCCTTATATTATAGAACTCAAGGTCCCCGTGCTGGGAAAACAGGTTTTGCAGCTGTTTGAGCTAAGATTTCCAAGTTATTCACATAATGAAAACCTATACTTTGTTTCGGTCGAGTTCCCCATTCAAATGCATGTAACAGTGAGAAACGCACTGTCTTGGCGAAAGAAAGCGTTTTTGTACAACTTCATAGAAATAGCTGTAACTTTTGATAGAAGACTCAGACAAACATGTTTATGGCCTTATATTATAGAACTCAAGGTCCCCGTGCTGGGAAAACAGGTTTTGCAGCTGTTTGAGCTAAGATTTCCAAGTTATTCACATAATGAAAACCTATACTTTGTTTCGGTCGAGTTCCCCATTCAAATGCATGTAACAGTGAGAAACGCACTGTCTTGGCGAAAGAAAGCGTTTTTGTACAACTTCATAGAAATAGCTGTAACTTTTGATAGAAGACTCAGACAAACATGTTTATGGCCTTATATTATAGAACTCAAGGTCTCCGTGCTGGGAAAACAGGTTTTGCAGCTGTTTGAGCTAAGATTTCCAAGTTATTCACATAATGAAAACTTGTACTTTGTTTCGGTCGAGTTCCCCATTCAAATGCATGTAACAGTGAGAAACGCACTGTCTTGGCGAAAGAAAGCGTTTTTGTACAACTTCATAGAAATAGCTGTAACTTTTGATAGAAGACTCAGACAAACATGTTTATGGCCTTATATTATAGAACTCAAGGTCTCTGTGCTGGGAAAACAGGTTTTGCAGCTGTTTGAGCTAAGATTTCCAAGTTATTCACATAATGAAAACTTGTACTTTGTTTCGGTGGAGTTCCCCATTCAAATGCATGTAACAGTGAGAAACGCACTGTCTTGGCGAAAGAAAGCGTTTTTGTACAACTTCATAGAAATAGCTGTAACTTTTGATAGAAGACTCGGATACACATGTTTATGGCTTTATCTTATAGAACTCAAGGTCTCTGTGCTGGGAAAACAGGTTTTGCAGCTGTTTGAGCTAAGATTTCCAAGTTATTCACATAATGAAAACTTGTACTTTGTTTCGGTCGAGTTCCCCATTCAAATGCATGTAACAGTGAGAAACGCACTGTCTTGGCGAAAGAAAGCGTTTTTGTACAACTTCATAGAAATAGCTGTAACTTTTGATAGAAGACTCAGACAAACATGTTTATGGCCTTATATTATAGAACTCAAGGTCTCTGTGCTGGGAAAACAGGTTTTGCAGCTGTTTGAGCTAAGATTTCCAAGTTATTCACATAATGGGAACTTGTACTTTGTTTCGGTCGAGTTCCCCATTCAAATGCATGTAACAGTGAGAAACGCACTGTCTTGGCGAAAGAAGGCGTTTTTGTACAACTTCATAGAAATAGCTGTAACTTTTGATAGAAGACTCGGATACACATGTTTATGGCTTTATCTTATAGAACTCAATGTTCCCGTGCTGGGAAAACAGGTTTTGCAGCTGTTTGAGCTAAGATTTCCAAGTTATTCACATAATGAAAACCTATACTTTGTTTCGGTCGAGTTCCCCATTCAAATGCATGTAACAGTGAGAAACGCACTGTCTTGGCGAAAGAAAGCGTTTTTGTACAACTTCATAGAAATAGCTGTAACTTTTGATAGAAGACTCGGATACACATGTTTATGGCTTTATCTTATAGAACTCAAGGTTCCCGTGCTGGGAAAATAGGTTTTGCAGCTGTTTGAGCTAAGATTTCCAAGTTATTCACATAATGAAAACCTATACTTTGTTTCGGTGGAGTTCCCCATTCAAATGCATGTAACAGTGAGAAACGCACTGTCTTGGCGAAAGAAAGCGTTTTTGTACAACTTCATAGAAATAGCTGTAACTTTTGATAGAAGACTCGGATACACATGTTTATGGCTTTATCTTATAGAACTCAATGTTCCCGTGCTGGGAAAACAGGTTTTGCAGCTGTTTGAGCTAAGATTTCCAAGTTATTCACATAATGAAAACTTGTACTTTGTTTCGGTCGAGTTCCCCATTCAAATGCATGTAACAGTGAGAAACGCACTGTCTTGGCGAAAGAAAGCGTTTTTGTACAACTTCATAGAAATAGCTGTAACTTTTGATAGAAGACTCAGACAAACATGTTTATGGCCTTATATTATAGAACTCAAGGTCTCTGTGCTGGGAAAACAGGTTTTGCAGCTGTTTGAGCTAAGATTTCCAAGTTATTCACATAATGAAAACTTGTACTTTGTTTCGGTGGAGTTCCCCATTCAAATGCATGTAACAGTGAGAAACGCACTGTCTTGGCGAAAGAAAGCGTTTTTGTACAACTTCATAGAAATAGCTGTAACTTTTGATAGAAGACTCGGATACACATGTTTATGGCTTTATCTTATAGAACTCAAGGTTCCCGTGCTGGGAAAACAGGTTTTGCAGCTGTTTGAGCTAAGATTTCCAAGTTATTCACATAATGAAAACCTATACTTTGTTTCGGTCGAGTTCCCCATTCAAATGCATGTAACAGTGAGAAACGCACTGTCTTGGCGAAAGAAAGCGTTTTTGTACAACTTCATAGAAATAGCTGTAACTTTTGATAGAAGACTCGGATACACATGTTTATGGCTTTATCTTATAGAACTCAATGTTCCCGTGCTGGGAAAACAGGTTTTGCAGCTGTTTGAGCTAAGATTTCCAAGTTATTCACATAATGAAAACCTATACTTTGTTTCGGTCGAGTTCCCCATTCAAATGCATGTAACAGTGAGAAACGCACTGTCTTGGCGAAAGAAAGCGTTTTTGTACAACTTCATAGAAATAGCTGTAACTTTTGATAGAAGACTCGGATACACATGTTTATGGCTTTATCTTATAGAACTCAAGGTTCCCGTGCTGGGAAAACAGGTTTTGCAGCTGTTTGAGCTAAGATTTCCAAGTTATTCACATAATGAAAACCTATACTTTGTTTCGGTCGAGTTCCCCATTCAAATGCATGTAACAGTGAGAAACGCACTGTCTTGGCGAAAGAAAGCGTTTTTGTACAACTTCATAGAAATAGCTGTAACTTTTGATAGAAGACTCGGATACACATGTTTATGGCTTTATCTTATAGAACTCAAGGTTCCCGTGCTGGGAAAACAGGTTTTGCAGCTGTTTGAGCTAAGATTTCCAAGTTATTCACATAATGAAAACCTATACTTTGTTTCGGTCGAGTTCCCCATTCAAATGCATGTAACAGTGAGAAACGCACTGTCTTGGCGAAAGAAAGCGTTTTTGTACAACTTCATAGAAATAGCTGTAACTTTTGATAGAAGACTCAGACAAACATGTTTATGGCCTTATATTATAGAACTCAAGGTCCCCGTGCTGGGAAAACAGGTTTTGCAGCTGTTTGAGCTAAGATTTTCAAGTTATTCACATAATGAAAACCTATACTTTGTTTCGGTCGAGTTCCCCATTCAAATGCATGTAACAGTGAGAAACGCACTGTCTTGGCGAAAGAAAGCGTTTTTGTACAACTTCATAGAAATAGCTGTAACTTTTGATAGAAGACTCAGACAAACATGTTTATGGCCTTATATTATAGAACTCAAGGTCTCCGTGCTGGGAAAACAGGTTTTGCAGCTGTTTGAGCTAAGATTTCCAAGTTATTCACATAATGAAAACTTGTACTTTGTTTCGGTCGAGTTCCCCATTCAAATGCATGTAACAGTGAGAAACGCACTGTCTTGGCGAAAGAAAGCGTTTTTGTACAACTTCATAGAAATAGCTGTAACTTTTGATAGAAGACTCGGATACACATGTTTATGGCTTTATCTTATAGAACTCAAGGTTCCCGTGCTGGGAAAACAGGTTTTGCAGCTGTTTGAGCTAAGATTTCCAAGTTATTCACATAATGAAAACCTATACTTTGTTTCGGTCGAGTTCCCCATTCAAATGCATGTAACAGTGAGAAACGCACTGTCTTGGCGAAAGAAAGCGTTTTTGTACAACTTCATAGAAATAGCTGTAACTTTTGATAGAAGACTCGGATACACATGTTTATGGCTTTATCTTATAGAACTCAATGTTCCCGTGCTGGGAAAACAGGTTTTACAGCTGTTTGAGCTAAGATTTCCAAGTTATTCACATAATGAAAACCTATACTTTGTTTCGGTCGAGTTCCCCATTCAAATGCATGTAACAGTGAGAAACGCACTGTCTTGGCGAAAGAAAGCGTTTTTGTACAACTTCATAGAAATAGCTGTAACTTTTGATAGAAGACTCGGATACACATGTTTATGGCTTTATCTTATAGAACTCAAGGTTCCCGTGCTGGGAAAACAGGTTTTGCAGCTGTTTGAGCTAAGATTTCCAAGTTATTCACATAATGAAAACCTATACTTTGTTTCGGTCGAGTTCCCCATTCAAATGCATGTAACAGTGAGAAACGCACTGTCTTGGCGAAAGAAAGCGTTTTTGTACAACTTTATAGAAATAGCTGTAACTTTTGATAGAAGACTCGGATACACATGTTTATGGCTTTATCTTATAGAACTCAAGGTTCCCGTGCTGGGAAAACAGGTTTTGCAGCTGTTTGAGCTAAGATTTCCAAGTTATTCACATAATGAAAACCTATACTTTGTTTCGGTGGAGTTCCCCATTCAAATGCATGTAACAGTGAGAAACGCACTGTCTTGGCGAAAGAAAGCGTTTTTGTACAACTTCATAGAAATAGCTGTAACTTTTGATAGAAGACTCAGACAAACATGTTTATGGCCTTATATTATAGAACTCAAGGTCCCCGTGCTGGGAAAACAGGTTTTGCAGCTGTTTGAGCTAAGATTTTCAAGTTATTCACATAATGAAAACCTATACTTTGTTTCGGTCGAGTTCCCCATTCAAATGCATGTAACAGTGAGAAACGCACTGTCTTGGCGAAAGAAAGCGTTTTTGTACAACTTCATAGAAATAGCTGTAACTTTTGATAGAAGACTCAGACAAACATGTTTATGGCCTTATATTATAGAACTCAAGGTCTCCGTGCTGGGAAAACAGGTTTTGCAGCTGTTTGAGCTAAGATTTCCAAGTTATTCACATAATGAAAACTTGTACTTTGTTTCGGTCGAGTTCCCCATTCAAATGCATGTAACAGTGAGAAACGCACTGTCTTGGCGAAAGAAAGCGTTTTTGTACAACTTCATAGAAATAGCTGTAACTTTTGATAGAAGACTCGGATACACATGTTTATGGCTTTATCTTATAGAACTCAAGGTTCCCGTGCTGGGAAAACAGGTTTTGCAGCTGTTTGAGCTAAGATTTCCAAGTTATTCACATAATGAAAACCTATACTTTGTTTCGGTCGAGTTCCCCATTCAAATGCATGTAACAGTGAGAAACGCACTGTCTTGGCGAAAGAAAGCGTTTTTGTACAACTTCATAGAAATAGCTGTAACTTTTGATAGAAGACTCGGATACACATGTTTATGGCTTTATCTTATAGAACTCAATGTTCCCGTGCTGGGAAAACAGGTTTTGCAGCTGTTTGAGCTAAGATTTCCAAGTTATTCACATAATGAAAACCTATACTTTGTTTCGGTCGAGTTCCCCATTCAAATGCATGTAACAGTGAGAAACGCACTGTCTTGGCGAAAGAAAGCGTTTTTGTACAACTTCATAGAAATAGCTGTAACTTTTGATAGAAGACTCAGACAAACATGTTTATGGCCTTATATTATAGAACTCAAGGTCCCCGTGCTGGGAAAACAGGTTTTGCAGCTGTTTGAGCTAAGATTTCCAAGTTATTCACATAATGAAAACCTATACTTTGTTTCGGTCGAGTTCCCCATTCAAATGCATGTAACAGTGAGAAACGCACTGTCTTGGCGAAAGAAAGCGTTTTTGTACAACTTCATAGAAATAGCTGTAACTTTTGATAGAAGACTCGGATACACATGTTTATGGCTTTATCTTATAGAACTCAAGGTTCCCGTGCTGGGAAAATAGGTTTTGCAGCTGTTTGAGCTAAGATTTCCAAGTTATTCACATAATGAAAACCTATACTTTGTTTCGGTCGAGTTCCCCATTCAAATGCATGTAACAGTGAGAAACGCACTGTCTTGGCGAAAGAAAGCGTTTTTGTACAACTTCATAGAAATAGCTGTAACTTTTGATAGAAGACTCAGACAAACATGTTTATGGCCTTATATTATAGAACTCAAGGTCTCCGTGCTGGGAAAACAGGTTTTGCAGCTGTTTGAGCTAAGATTTCCAAGTTATTCACATAATGAAAACTTGTACTTTGTTTCGGTCGAGTTCCCCATTCAAATGCATGTAACAGTGAGAAACGCACTGTCTTGGCGAAAGAAAGCGTTTTTGTACAACTTCATAGAAATAGCTGTAACTTTTGATAGAAGACTCGGATACACATGTTTATGGCTTTATCTTATAGAACTCAAGGTTCCCGTGCTGGGAAAACAGGTTTTGCAGCTGTTTGAGCTAAGATTTCCAAGTTATTCACATAATGAAAACCTATACTTTGTTTCGGTCGAGTTCCCCATTCAAATGCATGTAACAGTGAGAAACGCACTGTCTTGGCGAAAGAAAGCGTTTTTGTACAACTTCATAGAAATAGCTGTAACTTTTGATAGAAGACTCGGATACACATGTTTATGGCTTTATCTTATAGAACTCAATGTTCCCGTGCTGGGAAAACAGGTTTTACAGCTGTTTGAGCTAAGATTTCCAAGTTATTCACATAATGAAAACCTATACTTTGTTTCGGTCGAGTTCCCCATTCAAATGCATGTAACAGTGAGAAACGCACTGTCTTGGCGAAAGAAAGCGTTTTTGTACAACTTCATAGAAATAGCTGTAACTTTTGATAGAAGACTCGGATACACATGTTTATGGCTTTATCTTATAGAACTCAAGGTTCCCGTGCTGGGAAAACAGGTTTTGCAGCTGTTTGAGCTAAGATTTCCAAGTTATTCACATAATGAAAACCTATACTTTGTTTCGGTCGAGTTCCCCATTCAAATGCATGTAACAGTGAGAAACGCACTGTCTTGGCGAAAGAAAGCGTTTTTGTACAACTTTATAGAAATAGCTGTAACTTTTGATAGAAGACTCGGATACACATGTTTATGGCTTTATCTTATAGAACTCAAGGTTCCCGTGCTGGGAAAACAGGTTTTGCAGCTGTTTGAGCTAAGATTTCCAAGTTATTCACATAATGAAAACCTATACTTTGTTTCGGTGGAGTTCCCCATTCAAATGCATGTAACAGTGAGAAACGCACTGTCTTGGCGAAAGAAAGCGTTTTTGTACAACTTCATAGAAATAGCTGTAACTTTTGATAGAAGACTCAGACAAACATGTTTATGGCCTTATATTATAGAACTCAAGGTCCCCGTGCTGGGAAAACAGGTTTTGCAGCTGTTTGAGCTAAGATTTTCAAGTTATTCACATAATGAAAACCTATACTTTGTTTCGGTCGAGTTCCCCATTCAAATGCATGTAACAGTGAGAAACGCACTGTCTTGGCGAAAGAAAGCGTTTTTGTACAACTTCATAGAAATAGCTGTAACTTTTGATAGAAGACTCAGACAAACATGTTTATGGCCTTATATTATAGAACTCAAGGTCTCCGTGCTGGGAAAACAGGTTTTGCAGCTGTTTGAGCTAAGATTTCCAAGTTATTCACATAATGAAAACTTGTACTTTGTTTCGGTCGAGTTCCCCATTCAAATGCATGTAACAGTGAGAAACGCACTGTCTTGGCGAAAGAAAGCGTTTTTGTACAACTTCATAGAAATAGCTGTAACTTTTGATAGAAGACTCGGATACACATGTTTATGGCTTTATCTTATAGAACTCAAGGTTCCCGTGCTGGGAAAACAGGTTTTGCAGCTGTTTGAGCTAAGATTTCCAAGTTATTCACATAATGAAAACCTATACTTTGTTTCGGTCGAGTTCCCCATTCAAATGCATGTAACAGTGAGAAACGCACTGTCTTGGCGAAAGAAAGCGTTTTTGTACAACTTCATAGAAATAGCTGTAACTTTTGATAGAAGACTCGGATACACATGTTTATGGCTTTATCTTATAGAACTCAAGGTTCCCGTGCTGGGAAAACAGGTTTTGCAGCTGTTTGAGCTAAGATTTCCAAGTTATTCACATAATGAAAACCTATACTTTGTTTCGGTCGAGTTCCCCATTCAAATGCATGTAACAGTGAGAAACGCACTGTCTTGGCGAAAGAAAGCGTTTTTGTACAACTTTATAGAAATAGCTGTAACTTTTGATAGAAGACTCGGATACACATGTTTATGGCTTTATCTTATAGAACTCAAGGTTCCCGTGCTGGGAAAACAGGTTTTGCAGCTGTTTGAGCTAAGATTTCCAAGTTATTCACATAATGAAAACCTATACTTTGTTTCGGTCGAGTTCCCCATTCAAATGCATGTAACAGTGAGAAACGCACTGTCTTGGCGAAAGAAAGCGTTTTTGTACAACTTTATAGAAATAGCTGTAACTTTTGATAGAAGACTCGGATACACATGTTTATGGCTTTATCTTATAGAACTCAAGGTTCCCGTGCTGGGAAAACAGGTTTTGCAGCTGTTTGAGCTAAGATTTCCAAGTTATTCACATAATGAAAACCTATACTTTGTTTCGGTGGAGTTCCCCATTCAAATGCATGTAACAGTGAGAAACGCACTGTCTTGGCGAAAGAAAGCGTTTTTGTACAACTTCATAGAAATAGCTGTAACTTTTGATAGAAGACTCAGACAAACATGTTTATGGCCTTATATTATAGAACTCAAGGTCCCCGTGCTGGGAAAACAGGTTTTGCAGCTGTTTGAGCTAAGATTTTCAAGTTATTCACATAATGAAAACCTATACTTTGTTTCGGTCGAGTTCCCCATTCAAATGCATGTAACAGTGAGAAACGCACTGTCTTGGCGAAAGAAAGCGTTTTTGTACAACTTCATAGAAATAGCTGTAACTTTTGATAGAAGACTCAGACAAACATGTTTATGGCCTTATATTATAGAACTCAAGGTCTCCGTGCTGGGAAAACAGGTTTTGCAGCTGTTTGAGCTAAGATTTCCAAGTTATTCACATAATGAAAACTTGTACTTTGTTTCGGTCGAGTTCCCCATTCAAATGCATGTAACAGTGAGAAACGCACTGTCTTGGCGAAAGAAAGCGTTTTTGTACAACTTCATAGAAATAGCTGTAACTTTTGATAGAAGACTCGGATACACATGTTTATGGCTTTATCTTATAGAACTCAAGGTTCCCGTGCTGGGAAAACAGGTTTTGCAGCTGTTTGAGCTAAGATTTCCAAGTTATTCACATAATGAAAACCTATACTTTGTTTCGGTCGAGTTCCCCATTCAAATGCATGTAACAGTGAGAAACGCACTGTCTTGGCGAAAGAAAGCGTTTTTGTACAACTTCATAGAAATAGCTGTAACTTTTGATAGAAGACTCGGATACACATGTTTATGGCTTTATCTTATAGAACTCAATGTTCCCGTGCTGGGAAAACAGGTTTTACAGCTGTTTGAGCTAAGATTTCCAAGTTATTCACATAATGAAAACCTATACTTTGTTTCGGTCGAGTTCCCCATTCAAATGCATGTAACAGTGAGAAACGCACTGTCTTGGCGAAAGAAAGCGTTTTTGTACAACTTCATAGAAATAGCTGTAACTTTTGATAGAAGACTCGGATACACATGTTTATGGCTTTATCTTATAGAACTCAAGGTTCCCGTGCTGGGAAAACAGGTTTTGCAGCTGTTTGAGCTAAGATTTCCAAGTTATTCACATAATGAAAACCTATACTTTGTTTCGGTCGAGTTCCCCATTCAAATGCATGTAACAGTGAGAAACGCACTGTCTTGGCGAAAGAAAGCGTTTTTGTACAACTTCATAGAAATAGCTGTAACTTTTGATAGAAGACTCAGACAAACATGTTTATGGCCTTATATTATAGAACTCAAGGTCCCCGTGCTGGGAAAACAGGTTTTGCAGCTGTTTGAGCTAAGATTTCCAAGTTATTCACATAATGAAAACCTATACTTTGTTTCGGTCGAGTTCCCCATTCAAATGCATGTAACAGTGAGAAACGCACTGTCTTGGCGAAAGAAAGCGTTTTTGTACAACTTCATAGAAATAGCTGTAACTTTTGATAGAAGACTCGGATACACATGTTTATGGCTTTATCTTATAGAACTCAAGGTTCCCGTGCTGGGAAAATAGGTTTTGCAGCTGTTTGAGCTAAGATTTCCAAGTTATTCACATAATGAAAACCTATACTTTGTTTCGGTCGAGTTCCCCATTCAAATGCATGTAACAGTGAGAAACGCACTGTCTTGGCGAAAGAAAGCGTTTTTGTACAACTTCATAGAAATAGCTGTAACTTTTGATAGAAGACTCAGACAAACATGTTTATGGCCTTATATTATAGAACTCAAGGTCTCCGTGCTGGGAAAACAGGTTTTGCAGCTGTTTGAGCTAAGATTTCCAAGTTATTCACATAATGAAAACTTGTACTTTGTTTCGGTCGAGTTCCCCATTCAAATGCATGTAACAGTGAGAAACGCACTGTCTTGGCGAAAGAAAGCGTTTTTGTACAACTTCATAGAAATAGCTGTAACTTTTGATAGAAGACTCGGATACACATGTTTATGGCTTTATCTTATAGAACTCAAGGTTCCCGTGCTGGGAAAACAGGTTTTGCAGCTGTTTGAGCTAAGATTTCCAAGTTATTCACATAATGAAAACCTATACTTTGTTTCGGTCGAGTTCCCCATTCAAATGCATGTAACAGTGAGAAACGCACTGTCTTGGCGAAAGAAAGCGTTTTTGTACAACTTCATAGAAATAGCTGTAACTTTTGATAGAAGACTCAGACAAACATGTTTATGGCCTTATATTATAGAACTCAAGGTCTCCGTGCTGGGAAAACAGGTTTTGCAGCTGTTTGAGCTAAGATTTCCAAGTTATTCACATAATGAAAACTTGTACTTTGTTTCGGTCGAGTTCCCCATTCAAATGCATGTAACAGTGAGAAACGCACTGTCTTGGCGAAAGAAAGCGTTTTTGTACAACTTCATAGAAATAGCTGTAACTTTTGATAGAAGACTCGGATACACATGTTTATGGCTTTATCTTATAGAACTCAAGGTTCCCGTGCTGGGAAAACAGGTTTTGCAGCTGTTTGAGCTAAGATTTCCAAGTTATTCACATAATGAAAACCTATACTTTGTTTCGGTCGAGTTCCCCATTCAAATGCATGTAACAGTGAGAAACGCACTGTCTTGGCGAAAGAAAGCGTTTTTGTACAACTTCATAGAAATAGCTGTAACTTTTGATAGAAGACTCGGATACACATGTTTATGGCTTTATCTTATAGAACTCAATGTTCCCGTGCTGGGAAAACAGGTTTTACAGCTGTTTGAACTAAGATTTCCAAGTTATTCACATAATGAAAACCTATACTTTGTTTCGGTCGAGTTCCCCATTCAAATGCATGTAACAGTGAGAAACGCACTGTCTTGGCGAAAGAAAGCGTTTTTGTACAACTTCATAGAAATAGCTGTAACTTTTGATAGAAGACTCGGATACACATGTTTATGGCTTTATCTTATAGAACTCAAGGTTCCCGTGCTGGGAAAACAGGTTTTGCAGCTGTTTGAGCTAAGATTTCCAAGTTATTCACATAATGAAAACCTATACTTTGTTTCGGTCGAGTTCCCCATTCAAATGCATGTAACAGTGAGAAACGCACTGTCTTGGCGAAAGAAAGCGTTTTTGTACAACTTTATAGAAATAGCTGTAACTTTTGATAGAAGACTCGGATACACATGTTTATGGCTTTATCTTATAGAACTCAAGGTTCCCGTGCTGGGAAAACAGGTTTTGCAGCTGTTTGAGCTAAGATTTCCAAGTTATTCACATAATGAAAACCTATACTTTGTTTCGGTGGAGTTCCCCATTCAAATGCATGTAACAGTGAGAAACGCACTGTCTTGGCGAAAGAAAGCGTTTTTGTACAACTTCATAGAAATAGCTGTAACTTTTGATAGAAGACTCGGATACACATGTTTATGGCTTTATCTTATAGAACTCAAGGTTCCCGTGCTGGGAAAACAGGTTTTGCAGCTGTTTGAGCTAAGATTTCCAAGTTATTCACATAATGAAAACCTATACTTTGTTTCGGTCGAGTTCCCCATTCAAATGCATGTAACAGTGAGAAACGCACTGTCTTGGCGAAAGAAAGCGTTTTTGTACAACTTCATAGAAATAGCTGTAACTTTTGATAGAAGACTCGGATACACATGTTTATGGCTTTATCTTATAGAACTCAATGTTCCCGTGCTGGGAAAACAGGTTTTACAGCTGTTTGAGCTAAGATTTCCAAGTTATTCACATAATGAAAACCTATACTTTGTTTCGGTCGAGTTCCCCATTCAAATGCATGTAACAGTGAGAAACGCACTGTCTTGGCGAAAGAAAGCGTTTTTGTACAACTTCATAGAAATAGCTGTAACTTTTGATAGAAGACTCGGATACACATGTTTATGGCTTTATCTTATAGAACTCAAGGTTCCCGTGCTGGGAAAACAGGTTTTGCAGCTGTTTGAGCTAAGATTTCCAAGTTATTCACATAATGAAAACCTATACTTTGTTTCGGTCGAGTTCCCCATTCAAATGCATGTAACAGTGAGAAACGCACTGTCTTGGCGAAAGAAAGCGTTTTTGTACAACTTCATAGAAATAGCTGTAACTTTTGATAGAAGACTCAGACAAACATGTTTATGGCCTTATATTATAGAACTCAAGGTCCCCGTGCTGGGAAAACAGGTTTTGCAGCTGTTTGAGCTAAGATTTCCAAGTTATTCACATAATGAAAACCTATACTTTGTTTCGGTCGAGTTCCCCATTCAAATGCATGTAACAGTGAGAAACGCACTGTCTTGGCGAAAGAAAGCGTTTTTGTACAACTTCATAGAAATAGCTGTAACTTTTGATAGAAGACTCGGATACACATGTTTATGGCTTTATCTTATAGAACTCAAGGTTCCCGTGCTGGGAAAATAGGTTTTGCAGCTGTTTGAGCTAAGATTTCCAAGTTATTCACATAATGAAAACCTATACTTTGTTTCGGTCGAGTTCCCCATTCAAATGCATGTAACAGTGAGAAACGCACTGTCTTGGCGAAAGAAAGCGTTTTTGTACAACTTCATAGAAATAGCTGTAACTTTTGATAGAAGACTCAGACAAACATGTTTATGGCCTTATATTATAGAACTCAAGGTCTCCGTGCTGGGAAAACAGGTTTTGCAGCTGTTTGAGCTAAGATTTCCAAGTTATTCACATAATGAAAACTTGTACTTTGTTTCGGTCGAGTTCCCCATTCAAATGCATGTAACAGTGAGAAACGCACTGTCTTGGCGAAAGAAAGCGTTTTTGTACAACTTCATAGAAATAGCTGTAACTTTTGATAGAAGACTCGGATACACATGTTTATGGCTTTATCTTATAGAACTCAAGGTTCCCGTGCTGGGAAAACAGGTTTTGCAGCTGTTTGAGCTAAGATTTCCAAGTTATTCACATAATGAAAACCTATACTTTGTTTCGGTCGAGTTCCCCATTCAAATGCATGTAACAGTGAGAAACGCACTGTCTTGGCGAAAGAAAGCGTTTTTGTACAACTTCATAGAAATAGCTGTAACTTTTGATAGAAGACTCGGATACACATGTTTATGGCTTTATCTTATAGAACTCAATGTTCCCGTGCTGGGAAAACAGGTTTTACAGCTGTTTGAGCTAAGATTTCCAAGTTATTCACATAATGAAAACCTATACTTTGTTTCGGTCGAGTTCCCCATTCAAATGCATGTAACAGTGAGAAACGCACTGTCTTGGCGAAAGAAAGCGTTTTTGTACAACTTCATAGAAATAGCTGTAACTTTTGATAGAAGACTCGGATACACATGTTTATGGCTTTATCTTATAGAACTCAAGGTTCCCGTGCTGGGAAAACAGGTTTTGCAGCTGTTTGAGCTAAGATTTCCAAGTTATTCACATAATGAAAACCTATACTTTGTTTCGGTCGAGTTCCCCATTCAAATGCATGTAACAGTGAGAAACGCACTGTCTTGGCGAAAGAAAGCGTTTTTGTACAACTTTATAGAAATAGCTGTAACTTTTGATAGAAGACTCGGATACACATGTTTATGGCTTTATCTTATAGAACTCAAGGTTCCCGTGCTGGGAAAACAGGTTTTGCAGCTGTTTGAGCTAAGATTTCCAAGTTATTCACATAATGAAAACCTATACTTTGTTTCGGTGGAGTTCCCCATTCAAATGCATGTAACAGTGAGAAACGCACTGTCTTGGCGAAAGAAAGCGTTTTTGTACAACTTCATAGAAATAGCTGTAACTTTTGATAGAAGACTCAGACAAACATGTTTATGGCCTTATATTATAGAACTCAAGGTCCCCGTGCTGGGAAAACAGGTTTTGCAGCTGTTTGAGCTAAGATTTTCAAGTTATTCACATAATGAAAACCTATACTTTGTTTCGGTCGAGTTCCCCATTCAAATGCATGTAACAGTGAGAAACGCACTGTCTTGGCGAAAGAAAGCGTTTTTGTACAACTTCATAGAAATAGCTGTAACTTTTGATAGAAGACTCAGACAAACATGTTTATGGCCTTATATTATAGAACTCAAGGTCTCCGTGCTGGGAAAACAGGTTTTGCAGCTGTTTGAGCTAAGATTTCCAAGTTATTCACATAATGAAAACTTGTACTTTGTTTCGGTCGAGTTCCCCATTCAAATGCATGTAACAGTGAGAAACGCACTGTCTTGGCGAAAGAAAGCGTTTTTGTACAACTTCATAGAAATAGCTGTAACTTTTGATAGAAGACTCGGATACACATGTTTATGGCTTTATCTTATAGAACTCAAGGTTCCCGTGCTGGGAAAACAGGTTTTGCAGCTGTTTGAGCTAAGATTTCCAAGTTATTCACATAATGAAAACCTATACTTTGTTTCGGTCGAGTTCCCCATTCAAATGCATGTAACAGTGAGAAACGCACTGTCTTGGCGAAAGAAAGCGTTTTTGTACAACTTCATAGAAATAGCTGTAACTTTTGATAGAAGACTCGGATACACATGTTTATGGCTTTATCTTATAGAACTCAATGTTCCCGTGCTGGGAAAACAGGTTTTACAGCTGTTTGAGCTAAGATTTCCAAGTTATTCACATAATGAAAACCTATACTTTGTTTCGGTCGAGTTCCCCATTCAAATGCATGTAACAGTGAGAAACGCACTGTCTTGGCGAAAGAAAGCGTTTTTGTACAACTTCATAGAAATAGCTGTAACTTTTGATAGAAGACTCGGATACACATGTTTATGGCTTTATCTTATAGAACTCAAGGTTCCCGTGCTGGGAAAACAGGTTTTGCAGCTGTTTGAGCTAAGATTTCCAAGTTATTCACATAATGAAAACCTATACTTTGTTTCGGTCGAGTTCCCCATTCAAATGCATGTAACAGTGAGAAACGCACTGTCTTGGCGAAAGAAAGCGTTTTTGTACAACTTTATAGAAATAGCTGTAACTTTTGATAGAAGACTCGGATACACATGTTTATGGCTTTATCTTATAGAACTCAAGGTTCCCGTGCTGGGAAAACAGGTTTTGCAGCTGTTTGAGCTAAGATTTCCAAGTTATTCACATAATGAAAACCTATACTTTGTTTCGGTGGAGTTCCCCATTCAAATGCATGTAACAGTGAGAAACGCACTGTCTTGGCGAAAGAAAGCGTTTTTGTACAACTTCATAGAAATAGCTGTAACTTTTGATAGAAGACTCAGACAAACATGTTTATGGCCTTATATTATAGAACTCAAGGTCCCCGTGCTGGGAAAACAGGTTTTGCAGCTGTTTGAGCTAAGATTTTCAAGTTATTCACATAATGAAAACCTATACTTTGTTTCGGTCGAGTTCCCCATTCAAATGCATGTAACAGTGAGAAACGCACTGTCTTGGCGAAAGAAAGCGTTTTTGTACAACTTCATAGAAATAGCTGTAACTTTTGATAGAAGACTCAGACAAACATGTTTATGGCCTTATATTATAGAACTCAAGGTCTCCGTGCTGGGAAAACAGGTTTTGCAGCTGTTTGAGCTAAGATTTCCAAGTTATTCACATAATGAAAACTTGTACTTTGTTTCGGTCGAGTTCCCCATTCAAATGCATGTAACAGTGAGAAACGCACTGTCTTGGCGAAAGAAAGCGTTTTTGTACAACTTCATAGAAATAGCTGTAACTTTTGATAGAAGACTCGGATACACATGTTTATGGCTTTATCTTATAGAACTCAAGGTTCCCGTGCTGGGAAAACAGGTTTTGCAGCTGTTTGAGCTAAGATTTCCAAGTTATTCACATAATGAAAACCTATACTTTGTTTCGGTCGAGTTCCCCATTCAAATGCATGTAACAGTGAGAAACGCACTGTCTTGGCGAAAGAAAGCGTTTTTGTACAACTTCATAGAAATAGCTGTAACTTTTGATAGAAGACTCGGATACACATGTTTATGGCTTTATCTTATAGAACTCAATGTTCCCGTGCTGGGAAAACAGGTTTTACAGCTGTTTGAGCTAAGATTTCCAAGTTATTCACATAATGAAAACCTATACTTTGTTTCGGTCGAGTTCCCCATTCAAATGCATGTAACAGTGAGAAACGCACTGTCTTGGCGAAAGAAAGCGTTTTTGTACAACTTCATAGAAATAGCTGTAACTTTTGATAGAAGACTCGGATACACATGTTTATGGCTTTATCTTATAGAACTCAAGGTTCCCGTGCTGGGAAAACAGGTTTTGCAGCTGTTTGAGCTAAGATTTCCAAGTTATTCACATAATGAAAACCTATACTTTGTTTCGGTCGAGTTCCCCATTCAAATGCATGTAACAGTGAGAAACGCACTGTCTTGGCGAAAGAAAGCGTTTTTGTACAACTTCATAGAAATAGCTGTAACTTTTGATAGAAGACTCAGACAAACATGTTTATGGCCTTATATTATAGAACTCAAGGTCCCCGTGCTGGGAAAACAGGTTTTGCAGCTGTTTGAGCTAAGATTTCCAAGTTATTCACATAATGAAAACCTATACTTTGTTTCGGTCGAGTTCCCCATTCAAATGCATGTAACAGTGAGAAACGCACTGTCTTGGCGAAAGAAAGCGTTTTTGTACAACTTCATAGAAATAGCTGTAACTTTTGATAGAAGACTCGGATACACATGTTTATGGCTTTATCTTATAGAACTCAAGGTTCCCGTGCTGGGAAAATAGGTTTTGCAGCTGTTTGAGCTAAGATTTCCAAGTTATTCACATAATGAAAACCTATACTTTGTTTCGGTCGAGTTCCCCATTCAAATGCATGTAACAGTGAGAAACGCACTGTCTTGGCGAAAGAAAGCGTTTTTGTACAACTTCATAGAAATAGCTGTAACTTTTGATAGAAGACTCAGACAAACATGTTTATGGCCTTATATTATAGAACTCAAGGTCTCCGTGCTGGGAAAACAGGTTTTGCAGCTGTTTGAGCTAAGATTTCCAAGTTATTCACATAATGAAAACTTGTACTTTGTTTCGGTCGAGTTCCCCATTCAAATGCATGTAACAGTGAGAAACGCACTGTCTTGGCGAAAGAAAGCGTTTTTGTACAACTTCATAGAAATAGCTGTAACTTTTGATAGAAGACTCGGATACACATGTTTATGGCTTTATCTTATAGAACTCAAGGTTCCCGTGCTGGGAAAACAGGTTTTGCAGCTGTTTGAGCTAAGATTTCCAAGTTATTCACATAATGAAAACCTATACTTTGTTTCGGTCGAGTTCCCCATTCAAATGCATGTAACAGTGAGAAACGCACTGTCTTGGCGAAAGAAAGCGTTTTTGTACAACTTCATAGAAATAGCTGTAACTTTTGATAGAAGACTCGGATACACATGTTTATGGCTTTATCTTATAGAACTCAATGTTCCCGTGCTGGGAAAACAGGTTTTACAGCTGTTTGAGCTAAGATTTCCAAGTTATTCACATAATGAAAACCTATACTTTGTTTCGGTCGAGTTCCCCATTCAAATGCATGTAACAGTGAGAAACGCACTGTCTTGGCGAAAGAAAGCGTTTTTGTACAACTTCATAGAAATAGCTGTAACTTTTGATAGAAGACTCGGATACACATGTTTATGGCTTTATCTTATAGAACTCAAGGTTCCCGTGCTGGGAAAACAGGTTTTGCAGCTGTTTGAGCTAAGATTTCCAAGTTATTCACATAATGAAAACCTATACTTTGTTTCGGTCGAGTTCCCCATTCAAATGCATGTAACAGTGAGAAACGCACTGTCTTGGCGAAAGAAAGCGTTTTTGTACAACTTTATAGAAATAGCTGTAACTTTTGATAGAAGACTCGGATACACATGTTTATGGCTTTATCTTATAGAACTCAAGGTTCCCGTGCTGGGAAAACAGGTTTTGCAGCTGTTTGAGCTAAGATTTCCAAGTTATTCACATAATGAAAACCTATACTTTGTTTCGGTGGAGTTCCCCATTCAAATGCATGTAACAGTGAGAAACGCACTGTCTTGGCGAAAGAAAGCGTTTTTGTACAACTTCATAGAAATAGCTGTAACTTTTGATAGAAGACTCAGACAAACATGTTTATGGCCTTATATTATAGAACTCAAGGTCCCCGTGCTGGGAAAACAGGTTTTGCAGCTGTTTGAGCTAAGATTTTCAAGTTATTCACATAATGAAAACCTATACTTTGTTTCGGTCGAGTTCCCCATTCAAATGCATGTAACAGTGAGAAACGCACTGTCTTGGCGAAAGAAAGCGTTTTTGTACAACTTCATAGAAATAGCTGTAACTTTTGATAGAAGACTCAGACAAACATGTTTATGGCCTTATATTATAGAACTCAAGGTCTCCGTGCTGGGAAAACAGGTTTTGCAGCTGTTTGAGCTAAGATTTCCAAGTTATTCACATAATGAAAACTTGTACTTTGTTTCGGTCGAGTTCCCCATTCAAATGCATGTAACAGTGAGAAACGCACTGTCTTGGCGAAAGAAAGCGTTTTTGTACAACTTCATAGAAATAGCTGTAACTTTTGATAGAAGACTCGGATACACATGTTTATGGCTTTATCTTATAGAACTCAAGGTTCCCGTGCTGGGAAAACAGGTTTTGCAGCTGTTTGAGCTAAGATTTCCAAGTTATTCACATAATGAAAACCTATACTTTGTTTCGGTCGAGTTCCCCATTCAAATGCATGTAACAGTGAGAAACGCACTGTCTTGGCGAAAGAAAGCGTTTTTGTACAACTTCATAGAAATAGCTGTAACTTTTGATAGAAGACTCGGATACACATGTTTATGGCTTTATCTTATAGAACTCAATGTTCCCGTGCTGGGAAAACAGGTTTTACAGCTGTTTGAGCTAAGATTTCCAAGTTATTCACATAATGAAAACCTATACTTTGTTTCGGTCGAGTTCCCCATTCAAATGCATGTAACAGTGAGAAACGCACTGTCTTGGCGAAAGAAAGCGTTTTTGTACAACTTCATAGAAATAGCTGTAACTTTTGATAGAAGACTCGGATACACATGTTTATGGCTTTATCTTATAGAACTCAAGGTTCCCGTGCTGGGAAAACAGGTTTTGCAGCTGTTTGAGCTAAGATTTCCAAGTTATTCACATAATGAAAACCTATACTTTGTTTCGGTCGAGTTCCCCATTCAAATGCATGTAACAGTGAGAAACGCACTGTCTTGGCGAAAGAAAGCGTTTTTGTACAACTTCATAGAAATAGCTGTAACTTTTGATAGAAGACTCAGACAAACATGTTTATGGCCTTATATTATAGAACTCAAGGTCCCCGTGCTGGGAAAACAGGTTTTGCAGCTGTTTGAGCTAAGATTTCCAAGTTATTCACATAATGAAAACCTATACTTTGTTTCGGTCGAGTTCCCCATTCAAATGCATGTAACAGTGAGAAACGCACTGTCTTGGCGAAAGAAAGCGTTTTTGTACAACTTCATAGAAATAGCTGTAACTTTTGATAGAAGACTCGGATACACATGTTTATGGCTTTATCTTATAGAACTCAAGGTTCCCGTGCTGGGAAAATAGGTTTTGCAGCTGTTTGAGCTAAGATTTCCAAGTTATTCACATAATGAAAACCTATACTTTGTTTCGGTCGAGTTCCCCATTCAAATGCATGTAACAGTGAGAAACGCACTGTCTTGGCGAAAGAAAGCGTTTTTGTACAACTTCATAGAAATAGCTGTAACTTTTGATAGAAGACTCAGACAAACATGTTTATGGCCTTATATTATAGAACTCAAGGTCTCCGTGCTGGGAAAACAGGTTTTGCAGCTGTTTGAGCTAAGATTTCCAAGTTATTCACATAATGAAAACTTGTACTTTGTTTCGGTCGAGTTCCCCATTCAAATGCATGTAACAGTGAGAAACGCACTGTCTTGGCGAAAGAAAGCGTTTTTGTACAACTTCATAGAAATAGCTGTAACTTTTGATAGAAGACTCGGATACACATGTTTATGGCTTTATCTTATAGAACTCAAGGTTCCCGTGCTGGGAAAACAGGTTTTGCAGCTGTTTGAGCTAAGATTTCCAAGTTATTCACATAATGAAAACCTATACTTTGTTTCGGTCGAGTTCCCCATTCAAATGCATGTAACAGTGAGAAACGCACTGTCTTGGCGAAAGAAAGCGTTTTTGTACAACTTCATAGAAATAGCTGTAACTTTTGATAGAAGACTCGGATACACATGTTTATGGCTTTATCTTATAGAACTCAATGTTCCCGTGCTGGGAAAACAGGTTTTACAGCTGTTTGAGCTAAGATTTCCAAGTTATTCACATAATGAAAACCTATACTTTGTTTCGGTCGAGTTCCCCATTCAAATGCATGTAACAGTGAGAAACGCACTGTCTTGGCGAAAGAAAGCGTTTTTGTACAACTTCATAGAAATAGCTGTAACTTTTGATAGAAGACTCGGATACACATGTTTATGGCTTTATCTTATAGAACTCAAGGTTCCCGTGCTGGGAAAACAGGTTTTGCAGCTGTTTGAGCTAAGATTTCCAAGTTATTCACATAATGAAAACCTATACTTTGTTTCGGTCGAGTTCCCCATTCAAATGCATGTAACAGTGAGAAACGCACTGTCTTGGCGAAAGAAAGCGTTTTTGTACAACTTTATAGAAATAGCTGTAACTTTTGATAGAAGACTCGGATACACATGTTTATGGCTTTATCTTATAGAACTCAAGGTTCCCGTGCTGGGAAAACAGGTTTTGCAGCTGTTTGAGCTAAGATTTCCAAGTTATTCACATAATGAAAACCTATACTTTGTTTCGGTGGAGTTCCCCATTCAAATGCATGTAACAGTGAGAAACGCACTGTCTTGGCGAAAGAAAGCGTTTTTGTACAACTTCATAGAAATAGCTGTAACTTTTGATAGAAGACTCAGACAAACATGTTTATGGCCTTATATTATAGAACTCAAGGTCCCCGTGCTGGGAAAACAGGTTTTGCAGCTGTTTGAGCTAAGATTTTCAAGTTATTCACATAATGAAAACCTATACTTTGTTTCGGTCGAGTTCCCCATTCAAATGCATGTAACAGTGAGAAACGCACTGTCTTGGCGAAAGAAAGCGTTTTTGTACAACTTCATAGAAATAGCTGTAACTTTTGATAGAAGACTCAGACAAACATGTTTATGGCCTTATATTATAGAACTCAAGGTCTCCGTGCTGGGAAAACAGGTTTTGCAGCTGTTTGAGCTAAGATTTCCAAGTTATTCACATAATGAAAACTTGTACTTTGTTTCGGTCGAGTTCCCCATTCAAATGCATGTAACAGTGAGAAACGCACTGTCTTGGCGAAAGAAAGCGTTTTTGTACAACTTCATAGAAATAGCTGTAACTTTTGATAGAAGACTCGGATACACATGTTTATGGCTTTATCTTATAGAACTCAAGGTTCCCGTGCTGGGAAAACAGGTTTTGCAGCTGTTTGAGCTAAGATTTCCAAGTTATTCACATAATGAAAACCTATACTTTGTTTCGGTCGAGTTCCCCATTCAAATGCATGTAACAGTGAGAAACGCACTGTCTTGGCGAAAGAAAGCGTTTTTGTACAACTTCATAGAAATAGCTGTAACTTTTGATAGAAGACTCGGATACACATGTTTATGGCTTTATCTTATAGAACTCAATGTTCCCGTGCTGGGAAAACAGGTTTTACAGCTGTTTGAGCTAAGATTTCCAAGTTATTCACATAATGAAAACCTATACTTTGTTTCGGTCGAGTTCCCCATTCAAATGCATGTAACAGTGAGAAACGCACTGTCTTGGCGAAAGAAAGCGTTTTTGTACAACTTCATAGAAATAGCTGTAACTTTTGATAGAAGACTCGGATACACATGTTTATGGCTTTATCTTATAGAACTCAAGGTTCCCGTGCTGGGAAAATAGGTTTTGCAGCTGTTTGAGCTAAGATTTCCAAGTTATTCACATAATGAAAACCTATACTTTGTTTCGGTCGAGTTCCCCATTCAAATGCATGTAACAGTGAGAAACGCACTGTCTTGGCGAAAGAAAGCGTTTTTGTACAACTTCATAGAAATAGCTGTAACTTTTGATAGAAGACTCAGACAAACATGTTTATGGCCTTATATTATAGAACTCAAGGTCTCCGTGCTGGGAAAACAGGTTTTGCAGCTGTTTGAGCTAAGATTTCCAAGTTATTCACATAATGAAAACTTGTACTTTGTTTCGGTCGAGTTCCCCATTCAAATGCATGTAACAGTGAGAAACGCACTGTCTTGGCGAAAGAAAGCGTTTTTGTACAACTTCATAGAAATAGCTGTAACTTTTGATAGAAGACTCGGATACACATGTTTATGGCTTTATCTTATAGAACTCAAGGTTCCCGTGCTGGGAAAACAGGTTTTGCAGCTGTTTGAGCTAAGATTTCCAAGTTATTCACATAATGAAAACCTATACTTTGTTTCGGTCGAGTTCCCCATTCAAATGCATGTAACAGTGAGAAACGCACTGTCTTGGCGAAAGAAAGCGTTTTTGTACAACTTCATAGAAATAGCTGTAACTTTTGATAGAAGACTCGGATACACATGTTTATGGCTTTATCTTATAGAACTCAATGTTCCCGTGCTGGGAAAACAGGTTTTACAGCTGTTTGAGCTAAGATTTCCAAGTTATTCACATAATGAAAACCTATACTTTGTTTCGGTCGAGTTCCCCATTCAAATGCATGTAACAGTGAGAAACGCACTGTCTTGGCGAAAGAAAGCGTTTTTGTACAACTTCATAGAAATAGCTGTAACTTTTGATAGAAGACTCGGATACACATGTTTATGGCTTTATCTTATAGAACTCAAGGTTCCCGTGCTGGGAAAACAGGTTTTGCAGCTGTTTGAGCTAAGATTTCCAAGTTATTCACATAATGAAAACCTATACTTTGTTTCGGTCGAGTTCCCCATTCAAATGCATGTAACAGTGAGAAACGCACTGTCTTGGCGAAAGAAAGCGTTTTTGTACAACTTTATAGAAATAGCTGTAACTTTTGATAGAAGACTCGGATACACATGTTTATGGCTTTATCTTATAGAACTCAAGGTTCCCGTGCTGGGAAAACAGGTTTTGCAGCTGTTTGAGCTAAGATTTCCAAGTTATTCACATAATGAAAACCTATACTTTGTTTCGGTGGAGTTCCCCATTCAAATGCATGTAACAGTGAGAAACGCACTGTCTTGGCGAAAGAAAGCGTTTTTGTACAACTTCATAGAAATAGCTGTAACTTTTGATAGAAGACTCAGACAAACATGTTTATGGCCTTATATTATAGAACTCAAGGTCCCCGTGCTGGGAAAACAGGTTTTGCAGCTGTTTGAGCTAAGATTTTCAAGTTATTCACATAATGAAAACCTATACTTTGTTTCGGTCGAGTTCCCCATTCAAATGCATGTAACAGTGAGAAACGCACTGTCTTGGCGAAAGAAAGCGTTTTTGTACAACTTCATAGAAATAGCTGTAACTTTTGATAGAAGACTCAGACAAACATGTTTATGGCCTTATATTATAGAACTCAAGGTCTCCGTGCTGGGAAAACAGGTTTTGCAGCTGTTTGAGCTAAGATTTCCAAGTTATTCACATAATGAAAACCTATACTTTGTTTCGGTCGAGTTCCCCATTCAAATGCATGTAACAGTGAGAAACGCACTGTCTTGGCGAAAGAAAGCGTTTTTGTACAACTTCATAGAAATAGCTGTAACTTTTGATAGAAGACTCGGATACACATGTTTATGGCTTTATCTTATAGAACTCAAGGTTCCCGTGCTGGGAAAACAGGTTTTGCAGCTGTTTGAGCTAAGATTTCCAAGTTATTCACATAATGAAAACCTATACTTTGTTTCGGTCGAGTTCCCCATTCAAATGCATGTAACAGTGAGAAACGCACTGTCTTGGCGAAAGAAAGCGTTTTTGTACAACTTCATAGAAATAGCTGTAACTTTTGATAGAAGACTCGGATACACATGTTTATGGCTTTATCTTATAGAACTCAATGTTCCCGTGCTGGGAAAACAGGTTTTACAGCTGTTTGAGCTAAGATTTCCAAGTTATTCACATAATGAAAACCTATACTTTGTTTCGGTCGAGTTCCCCATTCAAATGCATGTAACAGTGAGAAACGCACTGTCTTGGCGAAAGAAAGCGTTTTTGTACAACTTCATAGAAATAGCTGTAACTTTTGATAGAAGACTCGGATACACATGTTTATGGCTTTATCTTATAGAACTCAAGGTTCCCGTGCTGGGAAAACAGGTTTTGCAGCTGTTTGAGCTAAGATTTCCAAGTTATTCACATAATGAAAACCTATACTTTGTTTCGGTCGAGTTCCCCATTCAAATGCATGTAACAGTGAGAAACGCACTGTCTTGGCGAAAGAAAGCGTTTTTGTACAACTTTATAGAAATAGCTGTAACTTTTGATAGAAGACTCGGATACACATGTTTATGGCTTTATCTTATAGAACTCAAGGTTCCCGTGCTGGGAAAACAGGTTTTGCAGCTGTTTGAGCTAAGATTTCCAAGTTATTCACATAATGAAAACCTATACTTTGTTTCGGTCGAGTTCCCCATTCAAATGCATGTAACAGTGAGAAACGCACTGTCTTGGCGAAAGAAAGCGTTTTTGTACAACTTTATAGAAATAGCTGTAACTTTTGATAGAAGACTCGGATACACATGTTTATGGCTTTATCTTATAGAACTCAAGGTTCCCGTGCTGGGAAAACAGGTTTTGCAGCTGTTTGAGCTAAGATTTCCAAGTTATTCACATAATGAAAACCTATACTTTGTTTCGGTGGAGTTCCCCATTCAAATGCATGTAACAGTGAGAAACGCACTGTCTTGGCGAAAGAAAGCGTTTTTGTACAACTTCATAGAAATAGCTGTAACTTTTGATAGAAGACTCAGACAAACATGTTTATGGCCTTATATTATAGAACTCAAGGTCCCCGTGCTGGGAAAACAGGTTTTGCAGCTGTTTGAGCTAAGATTTTCAAGTTATTCACATAATGAAAACCTATACTTTGTTTCGGTCGAGTTCCCCATTCAAATGCATGTAACAGTGAGAAACGCACTGTCTTGGCGAAAGAAAGCGTTTTTGTACAACTTCATAGAAATAGCTGTAACTTTTGATAGAAGACTCAGACAAACATGTTTATGGCCTTATATTATAGAACTCAAGGTCTCCGTGCTGGGAAAACAGGTTTTGCAGCTGTTTGAGCTAAGATTTCCAAGTTATTCACATAATGAAAACTTGTACTTTGTTTCGGTCGAGTTCCCCATTCAAATGCATGTAACAGTGAGAAACGCACTGTCTTGGCGAAAGAAAGCGTTTTTGTACAACTTCATAGAAATAGCTGTAACTTTTGATAGAAGACTCGGATACACATGTTTATGGCTTTATCTTATAGAACTCAAGGTTCCCGTGCTGGGAAAACAGGTTTTGCAGCTGTTTGAGCTAAGATTTCCAAGTTATTCACATAATGAAAACCTATACTTTGTTTCGGTCGAGTTCCCCATTCAAATGCATGTAACAGTGAGAAACGCACTGTCTTGGCGAAAGAAAGCGTTTTTGTACAACTTCATAGAAATAGCTGTAACTTTTGATAGAAGACTCGGATACACATGTTTATGGCTTTATCTTATAGAACTCAATGTTCCCGTGCTGGGAAAACAGGTTTTACAGCTGTTTGAGCTAAGATTTCCAAGTTATTCACATAATGAAAACCTATACTTTGTTTCGGTCGAGTTCCCCATTCAAATGCATGTAACAGTGAGAAACGCACTGTCTTGGCGAAAGAAAGCGTTTTTGTACAACTTCATAGAAATAGCTGTAACTTTTGATAGAAGACTCGGATACACATGTTTATGGCTTTATCTTATAGAACTCAAGGTTCCCGTGCTGGGAAAACAGGTTTTGCAGCTGTTTGAGCTAAGATTTCCAAGTTATTCACATAATGAAAACCTATACTTTGTTTCGGTCGAGTTCCCCATTCAAATGCATGTAACAGTGAGAAACGCACTGTCTTGGCGAAAGAAAGCGTTTTTGTACAACTTTATAGAAATAGCTGTAACTTTTGATAGAAGACTCGGATACACATGTTTATGGCTTTATCTTATAGAACTCAAGGTTCCCGTGCTGGGAAAACAGGTTTTGCAGCTGTTTGAGCTAAGATTTCCAAGTTATTCACATAATGAAAACCTATACTTTGTTTCGGTGGAGTTCCCCATTCAAATGCATGTAACAGTGAGAAACGCACTGTCTTGGCGAAAGAAAGCGTTTTTGTACAACTTCATAGAAATAGCTGTAACTTTTGATAGAAGACTCAGACAAACATGTTTATGGCCTTATATTATAGAACTCAAGGTCCCCGTGCTGGGAAAACAGGTTTTGCAGCTGTTTGAGCTAAGATTTTCAAGTTATTCACATAATGAAAACCTATACTTTGTTTCGGTCGAGTTCCCCATTCAAATGCATGTAACAGTGAGAAACGCACTGTCTTGGCGAAAGAAAGCGTTTTTGTACAACTTCATAGAAATAGCTGTAACTTTTGATAGAAGACTCAGACAAACATGTTTATGGCCTTATATTATAGAACTCAAGGTCTCCGTGCTGGGAAAACAGGTTTTGCAGCTGTTTGAGCTAAGATTTCCAAGTTATTCACATAATGAAAACTTGTACTTTGTTTCGGTCGAGTTCCCCATTCAAATGCATGTAACAGTGAGAAACGCACTGTCTTGGCGAAAGAAAGCGTTTTTGTACAACTTCATAGAAATAGCTGTAACTTTTGATAGAAGACTCGGATACACATGTTTATGGCTTTATCTTATAGAACTCAAGGTTCCCGTGCTGGGAAAACAGGTTTTGCAGCTGTTTGAGCTAAGATTTCCAAGTTATTCACATAATGAAAACCTATACTTTGTTTCGGTCGAGTTCCCCATTCAAATGCATGTAACAGTGAGAAACGCACTGTCTTGGCGAAAGAAAGCGTTTTTGTACAACTTCATAGAAATAGCTGTAACTTTTGATAGAAGACTCGGATACACATGTTTATGGCTTTATCTTATAGAACTCAATGTTCCCGTGCTGGGAAAACAGGTTTTACAGCTGTTTGAGCTAAGATTTCCAAGTTATTCACATAATGAAAACCTATACTTTGTTTCGGTCGAGTTCCCCATTCAAATGCATGTAACAGTGAGAAACGCACTGTCTTGGCGAAAGAAAGCGTTTTTGTACAACTTCATAGAAATAGCTGTAACTTTTGATAGAAGACTCGGATACACATGTTTATGGCTTTATCTTATAGAACTCAAGGTTCCCGTGCTGGGAAAACAGGTTTTGCAGCTGTTTGAGCTAAGATTTCCAAGTTATTCACATAATGAAAACCTATACTTTGTTTCGGTCGAGTTCCCCATTCAAATGCATGTAACAGTGAGAAACGCACTGTCTTGGCGAAAGAAAGCGTTTTTGTACAACTTTATAGAAATAGCTGTAACTTTTGATAGAAGACTCGGATACACATGTTTATGGCTTTATCTTATAGAACTCAAGGTTCCCGTGCTGGGAAAACAGGTTTTGCAGCTGTTTGAGCTAAGATTTCCAAGTTATTCACATAATGAAAACCTATACTTTGTTTCGGTGGAGTTCCCCATTCAAATGCATGTAACAGTGAGAAACGCACTGTCTTGGCGAAAGAAAGCGTTTTTGTACAACTTCATAGAAATAGCTGTAACTTTTGATAGAAGACTCAGACAAACATGTTTATGGCCTTATATTATAGAACTCAAGGTCCCCGTGCTGGGAAAACAGGTTTTGCAGCTGTTTGAGCTAAGATTTTCAAGTTATTCACATAATGAAAACCTATACTTTGTTTCGGTCGAGTTCCCCATTCAAATGCATGTAACAGTGAGAAACGCACTGTCTTGGCGAAAGAAAGCGTTTTTGTACAACTTCATAGAAATAGCTGTAACTTTTGATAGAAGACTCAGACAAACATGTTTATGGCCTTATATTATAGAACTCAAGGTCTCCGTGCTGGGAAAACAGGTTTTGCAGCTGTTTGAGCTAAGATTTCCAAGTTATTCACATAATGAAAACTTGTACTTTGTTTCGGTCGAGTTCCCCATTCAAATGCATGTAACAGTGAGAAACGCACTGTCTTGGCGAAAGAAAGCGTTTTTGTACAACTTCATAGAAATAGCTGTAACTTTTGATAGAAGACTCGGATACACATGTTTATGGCTTTATCTTATAGAACTCAAGGTTCCCGTGCTGGGAAAACAGGTTTTGCAGCTGTTTGAGCTAAGATTTCCAAGTTATTCACATAATGAAAACCTATACTTTGTTTCGGTCGAGTTCCCCATTCAAATGCATGTAACAGTGAGAAACGCACTGTCTTGGCGAAAGAAAGCGTTTTTGTACAACTTCATAGAAATAGCTGTAACTTTTGATAGAAGACTCAGACAAACATGTTTATGGCCTTATATTATAGAATTCAAGGTCCCCGTGCTGGGAAAACAGGTTTTGCAGCTGTTTGAGCTAAGATTTCCAAGTTATTCACATAATGAAAACCTATACTTTGTTTCGGTCGAGTTCCCCATTCAAATGCATGTAACAGTGAGAAACGCACTGTCTTGGCGAAAGAAAGCGTTTTTGTACAACTTCATAGAAATAGCTGTAACTTTTGATAGAAGACTCAGACAAACATGTTTATGGCCTTATATTATAGAACTCAAGGTCCCCGTGCTGGGAAAACAGGTTTTGCAGCTGTTTGAGCTAAGATTTCCAAGTTATTCACATAATGAAAACCTATACTTTGTTTCGGTCGAGTTCCCCATTCAAATGCATGTAACAGTGAGAAACGCACTGTCTTGGCGAAAGAAAGCGTTTTTGTACAACTTCATAGAAATAGCTGTAACTTTTGATAGAAGACTCGGATACACATGTTTATGGCTTTATCTTATAGAACTCAATGTTCCCGTGCTGGGAAAACAGGTTTTGCAGCTGTTTGAGCTAAGATTTCCAAGTTATTCACATAATGAAAACCTATACTTTGTTTCGGTCGAGTTCCCCATTCAAATGCATGTAACAGTGAGAAACGCACTGTCTTGGCGAAAGAAAGCGTTTTTGTACAACTTCATAGAAATAGCTGTAACTTTTGATAGAAGACTCAGACAAACATGTTTATGGCTTTATCTTATAGAACTCAAGGTCTCCGTGCTGGGAAAACAGGTTTTGCAGCTGTTTGAGCTAAGATTTCCAAGTTATTCACATAATGAAAACTTGTACTTTGTTTCGGTCGAGTTCCCCATTCAAATGCATGTAACAGTGAGAAACGCACTGTCTTGGCGAAAGAAAGCGTTTTTGTACAACTTCATAGAAATAGCTGTAACTTTTGATAGAAGACTCGGATACACATGTTTATGGCTTTATCTTATAGAACTCAAGGTTCCCGTGCTGGGAAAACAGGTTTTGCAGCTGTTTGAGCTAAGATTTCCAAGTTATTCACATAATGAAAACCTATACTTTGTTTCGGTCGAGTTCCCCATTCAAATGCATGTAACAGTGAGAAACGCACTGTCTTGGCGAAAGAAAGCGTTTTTGTACAACTTCATAGAAATAGCTGTAACTTTTGATAGAAGACTCGGATACACATGTTTATGGCTTTATCTTATAGAACTCAAGGTTCCCGTGCTGGGAAAACAGGTTTTGCAGCTGTTTGAGCTAAGATTTCCAAGTTATTCACATAATGAAAACCTATACTTTGTTTCGGTCGAGTTCCCCATTCAAATGCATGTAACAGTGAGAAACGCACTGTCTTGGCGAAAGAAAGCGTTTTTGTACAACTTCATAGAAATAGCTGTAACTTTTGATAGAAGACTCAGACAAACATGTTTATGGCCTTATATTATAGAACTCAAGGTCCCCGTGCTGGGAAAACAGGTTTTGCAGCTGTTTGAGCTAAGATTTCCAAGTTATTCACATAATGAAAACCTATACTTTGTTTCGGTCGAGTTCCCCATTCAAATGCATGAAACAGTGAGAAACGCACTGTCTTGGCGAAAGAAAGCGTTTTTGTACAACTTCATAGAAATAGCTGTAACTTTTGATAGAAGACTCAGACAAACATGTTTATGGCCTTATATTATAGAACTCAAGGTCCCCGTGCTGGGAAAACAGGTTTTGCAGCTGTTTGAGCTAAGATTTCCAAGTTATTCACATAATGAAAACCTATACTTTGTTTCGGTCGAGTTCCCCATTCAAATGCATGTAACAGTGAGAAACGCACTGTCTTGGCGAAAGAAAGCGTTTTTGTACAACTTCATAGAAATAGCTGTAACTTTTGATAGAAGACTCGGATACACATGTTTATGGCTTTATCTTATAGAACTCAAGGTCTCTGTGCTGGGAAAACAGGTTTTGCAGCTGTTTGAGCTAAGATTTCCAAGTTATTCACATAATGAAAACCTATACTTTGTTTCGGTCGAGTTCCCCATTCAAATGCATGTAACAGTGAGAAACGCACTGTCTTGGCGAAAGAAAGCGTTTTTGTACAACTTCATAGAAATAGCTGTAACTTTTGATAGAAGACTCAGACAAACATGTTTATGGCCTTATATTATAGAACTCAAGGTCCCCGTGCTGGGAAAACAGGTTTTGCAGCTGTTTGAGCTAAGATTTCCAAGTTATTCACATAATGAAAACCTATACTTTGTTTCGGTCGAGTTCCCCATTCAAATGCATGTAACAGTGAGAAACGCACTGTCTTGGCGAAAGAAAGCGTTTTTGTACAACTTCATAGAAATAGCTGTAACTTTTGATAGAAGACTCAGACAAACATGTTTATGGCCTTATATTATAGAACTCAAGGTCCCCGTGCTGGGAAAACAGGTTTTGCAGCTGTTTGAGCTAAGATTTCCAAGTTATTCACATAATGAAAACCTATACTTTGTTTCGGTCGAGTTCCCCATTCAAATGCATGTAACAGTGAGAAACGCACTGTCTTGGCGAAAGAAAGCGTTTTTGTACAACTTCATAGAAATAGCTGTAACTTTTGATAGAAGACTCGGATACACATGTTTATGGCTTTATCTTATAGAACTCAAGGTTCCCGTGCTGGGAAAATAGGTTTTGCAGCTGTTTGAGCTAAGATTTCCAAGTTATTCACATAATGAAAACCTATACTTTGTTTCGGTCGAGTTCCCCATTCAAATGCATGTAACAGTGAGAAACGCACTGTCTTGGCGAAAGAAAGCGTTTTTGTACAACTTCATAGAAATAGCTGTAACTTTTGATAGAAGACTCAGACAAACATGTTTATGGCCTTATATTATAGAACTCAAGGTCTCCGTGCTGGGAAAACAGGTTTTGCAGCTGTTTGAGCTAAGATTTCCAAGTTATTCACATAATGAAAACTTGTACTTTGTTTCGGTCGAGTTCCCCATTCAAATGCATGTAACAGTGAGAAACGCACTGTCTTGGCGAAAGAAAGCGTTTTTGTACAACTTCATAGAAATAGCTGTAACTTTTGATAGAAGACTCGGATACACATGTTTATGGCTTTATCTTATAGAACTCAAGGTTCCCGTGCTGGGAAAACAGGTTTTGCAGCTGTTTGAGCTAAGATTTCCAAGTTATTCACATAATGAAAACCTATACTTTGTTTCGGTCGAGTTCCCCATTCAAATGCATGTAACAGTGAGAAACGCACTGTCTTGGCGAAAGAAAGCGTTTTTGTACAACTTCATAGAAATAGCTGTAACTTTTGATAGAAGACTCGGATACACATGTTTATGGCTTTATCTTATAGAACTCAATGTTCCCGTGCTGGGAAAACAGGTTTTACAGCTGTTTGAGCTAAGATTTCCAAGTTATTCACATAATGAAAACCTATACTTTGTTTCGGTCGAGTTCCCCATTCAAATGCATGTAACAGTGAGAAACGCACTGTCTTGGCGAAAGAAAGCGTTTTTGTACAACTTCATAGAAATAGCTGTAACTTTTGATAGAAGACTCGGATACACATGTTTATGGCTTTATCTTATAGAACTCAAGGTTCCCGTGCTGGGAAAACAGGTTTTGCAGCTGTTTGAGCTAAGATTTCCAAGTTATTCACATAATGAAAACCTATACTTTGTTTCGGTCGAGTTCCCCATTCAAATGCATGTAACAGTGAGAAACGCACTGTCTTGGCGAAAGAAAGCGTTTTTGTACAACTTTATAGAAATAGCTGTAACTTTTGATAGAAGACTCGGATACACATGTTTATGGCTTTATCTTATAGAACTCAAGGTTCCCGTGCTGGGAAAACAGGTTTTGCAGCTGTTTGAGCTAAGATTTCCAAGTTATTCACATAATGAAAACCTATACTTTGTTTCGGTGGAGTTCCCCATTCAAATGCATGTAACAGTGAGAAACGCACTGTCTTGGCGAAAGAAAGCGTTTTTGTACAACTTCATAGAAATAGCTGTAACTTTTGATAGAAGACTCGGATACACATGTTTATGGCTTTATCTTATAGAACTCAAGGTTCCCGTGCTGGGAAAACAGGTTTTGCAGCTGTTTGAGCTAAGATTTCCAAGTTATTCACATAATGAAAACCTATACTTTGTTTCGGTCGAGTTCCCCATTCAAATGCATGTAACAGTGAGAAACGCACTGTCTTGGCGAAAGAAAGCGTTTTTGTACAACTTCATAGAAATAGCTGTAACTTTTGATAGAAGACTCAGACAAACATGTTTATGGCCTTATATTATAGAACTCAAGGTCCCCGTGCTGGGAAAACAGGTTTTGCAGCTGTTTGAGCTAAGATTTCCAAGTTATTCACATAATGAAAACCTATACTTTGTTTCGGTCGAGTTCCCCATTCAAATGCATGTAACAGTGAGAAACGCACTGTCTTGGCGAAAGAAAGCGTTTTTGTACAACTTCATAGAAATAGCTGTAACTTTTGATAGAAGACTCAGACAAACATGTTTATGGCCTTATATTATAGAACTCAAGGTCCCCGTGCTGGGAAAACAGGTTTTGCAGCTGTTTGAGCTAAGATTTCCAAGTTATTCACATAATGAAAACCTATACTTTGTTTCGGTCGAGTTCCCCATTCAAATGCATGTAACAGTGAGAAACGCACTGTCTTGGCGAAAGAAAGCGTTTTTGTACAACTTCATAGAAATAGCTGTAACTTTTGATAGAAGACTCGGATACACATGTTTATGGCTTTATCTTATAGAACTCAATGTTCCCGTGCTGGGAAAACAGGTTTTGCAGCTGTTTGAGCTAAGATTTCCAAGTTATTCACATAATGAAAACTTGTACTTTGTTTCGGTCGAGTTCCCCATTCAAATGCATGTAACAGTGAGAAACGCACTGTCTTGGCGAAAGAAAGCGTTTTTGTACAACTTCATAGAAATAGCTGTAACTTTTGATAGAAGACTCAGACAAACATGTTTATGGCCTTATATTATAGAACTCAAGGTCTCTGTGCTGGGAAAACAGGTTTTGCAGCTGTTTGAGCTAAGATTTCCAAGTTATTCACATAATGAAAACCTATACTTTGTTTCGGTGGAGTTCCCCATTCAAATGCATGTAACAGTGAGAAACGCACTGTCTTGGCGAAAGAAAGCGTTTTTGTACAACTTCATAGAAATAGCTGTAACTTTTGATAGAAGACTCGGATACACATGTTTATGGCTTTATCTTATAGAACTCAATGTTCCCGTGCTGGGAAAACAGGTTTTACAGCTGTTTGAGCTAAGATTTCCAAGTTATTCACATAATGAAAACCTATACTTTGTTTCGGTCGAGTTCCCCATTCAAATGCATGTAACAGTGAGAAACGCACTGTCTTGGCGAAAGAAAGCGTTTTTGTACAACTTCATAGAAATAGCTGTAACTTTTGATAGAAGACTCGGATACACATGTTTATGGCTTTATCTTATAGAACTCAAGGTTCCCGTGCTGGGAAAACAGGTTTTGCAGCTGTTTGAGCTAAGATTTCCAAGTTATTCACATAATGAAAACCTATACTTTGTTTCGGTCGAGTTCCCCATTCAAATGCATGTAACAGTGAGAAACGCACTGTCTTGGCGAAAGAAAGCGTTTTTGTACAACTTTATAGAAATAGCTGTAACTTTTGATAGAAGACTCGGATACACATGTTTATGGCTTTATCTTATAGAACTCAAGGTTCCCGTGCTGGGAAAACAGGTTTTGCAGCTGTTTGAGCTAAGATTTCCAAGTTATTCACATAATGAAAACCTATACTTTGTTTCGGTGGAGTTCCCCATTCAAATGCATGTAACAGTGAGAAACGCACTGTCTTGGCGAAAGAAAGCGTTTTTGTACAACTTCATAGAAATAGCTGTAACTTTTGATAGAAGACTCAGACAAACATGTTTATGGCCTTATATTATAGAACTCAAGGTCCCCGTGCTGGGAAAACAGGTTTTGCAGCTGTTTGAGCTAAGATTTTCAAGTTATTCACATAATGAAAACCTATACTTTGTTTCGGTCGAGTTCCCCATTCAAATGCATGTAACAGTGAGAAACGCACTGTCTTGGCGAAAGAAAGCGTTTTTGTACAACTTCATAGAAATAGCTGTAACTTTTGATAGAAGACTCAGACAAACATGTTTATGGCCTTATATTATAGAACTCAAGGTCTCCGTGCTGGGAAAACAGGTTTTGCAGCTGTTTGAGCTAAGATTTCCAAGTTATTCACATAATGAAAACTTGTACTTTGTTTCGGTCGAGTTCCCCATTCAAATGCATGTAACAGTGAGAAACGCACTGTCTTGGCGAAAGAAAGCGTTTTTGTACAACTTCATAGAAATAGCTGTAACTTTTGATAGAAGACTCGGATACACATGTTTATGGCTTTATCTTATAGAACTCAAGGTTCCCGTGCTGGGAAAACAGGTTTTGCAGCTGTTTGAGCTAAGATTTCCAAGTTATTCACATAATGAAAACCTATACTTTGTTTCGGTCGAGTTCCCCATTCAAATGCATGTAACAGTGAGAAACGCACTGTCTTGGCGAAAGAAAGCGTTTTTGTACAACTTCATAGAAATAGCTGTAACTTTTGATAGAAGACTCAGACAAACATGTTTATGGCCTTATATTATAGAACTCAAGGTCCCCGTGCTGGGAAAACAGGTTTTGCAGCTGTTTGAGCTAAGATTTCCAAGTTATTCACATAATGAAAACCTATACTTTGTTTCGGTCGAGTTCCCCATTCAAATGCATGTAACAGTGAGAAACGCACTGTCTTGGCGAAAGAAAGCGTTTTTGTACAACTTCATAGAAATAGCTGTAACTTTTGATAGAAGACTCAGACAAACATGTTTATGGCCTTATATTATAGAACTCAAGGTCCCCGTGCTGGGAAAACAGGTTTTGCAGCTGTTTGAGCTAAGATTTCCAAGTTATTCACATAATGAAAACCTATACTTTGTTTCGGTCGAGTTCCCCATTCAAATGCATGTAACAGTGAGAAACGCACTGTCTTGGCGAAAGAAAGCGTTTTTGTACAACTTCATAGAAATAGCTGTAACTTTTGATAGAAGACTCGGATACACATGTTTATGGCTTTATCTTATAGAACTCAATGTTCCCGTGCTGGGAAAACAGGTTTTGCAGCTGTTTGAGCTAAGATTTCCAAGTTATTCACATAATGAAAACTTGTACTTTGTTTCGGTCGAGTTCCCCATTCAAATGCATGTAACAGTGAGAAACGCACTGTCTTGGCGAAAGAAAGCGTTTTTGTACAACTTCATAGAAATAGCTGTAACTTTTGATAGAAGACTCAGACAAACATGTTTATGGCCTTATATTATAGAACTCAAGGTCTCTGTGCTGGGAAAACAGGTTTTGCAGCTGTTTGAGCTAAGATTTCCAAGTTATTCACATAATGAAAACCTATACTTTGTTTCGGTGGAGTTCCCCATTCAAATGCATGTAACAGTGAGAAACGCACTGTCTTGGCGAAAGAAAGCGTTTTTGTACAACTTCATAGAAATAGCTGTAACTTTTGATAGAAGACTCGGATACACATGTTTATGGCTTTATCTTATAGAACTCAATGTTCCCGTGCTGGGAAAACAGGTTTTGCAGCTGTTTGAGCTAAGATTTCCAAGTTATTCACATAATGAAAACCTATACTTTGTTTCGGTCGAGTTCCCCATTCAAATGCATGTAACAGTGAGAAACGCACTGTCTTGGCGAAAGAAAGCGTTTTTGTACAACTTCATATAAATAGCTGTAACTTTTGATAGAAGACTCGGATACACATGTTTATGGCTTTATCTTATAGAACTCAAGGTTCCCGTGCTGGGCAAACAGGTTTTGCAGCTGTTTGAGCTAAGATTTCCAAGTTATTCACATAATGAAAACATATACTTTGTTTCGGTCGAGTTCCCCATTCAAATGCATGTAACAGTGAGAAACGCACTGTCTTGGCGAAAGAAAGCGTTTTTGTACAACTTCATAGAAATAGCTGTAACTTTTGATAGAAGACTCGGATACACATGTTTATGGCTTTATCTTATAGAACTCAAGGTCTCTGTGCTGGGAAAACAGGTTTTGCAGCTGTTTGAGCTAAGATTTCCAAGTTATTCACATAATGAAAACCTGTACTTTGTTTCGGTCGAGTTCCCCATTCAAATGCATGTAACAGTGAGAAACGCACTGTCTTGGCGAAAGAAAGCGTTTTTGTACAACTTCATAGAAATAGCTGTACCTTTTGATAGAAGACTCAGACAAACATGTTTATGGCCTTATATTATAGAACTCAAGGTCTCTGTGCTGGGAAAACAGGTTTTGCAGCTGTTTGAGCTAAGATTTCCAAGTTATTCACATAATGAAAACCTATACTTTGTTTCGGTCGAGTTCCCCATTCAAATGCATGTAACAGTGAGAAACGCACTGTCTTGGCGAAAGAAAGCGTTTTTGTACAACTTCATAGAAATAGCTGTAACTTTTGATAGAAGACTCGGATACACATGTTTATGGCTTTATCTTATAGAACTCAAGGTTCCCGTGCTGGGAAAACAGGTTTTGCAGCTGTTTGAGCTAAGATTTCCAAGTTATTCACATAATGAAAACCTATACTTTGTTTCGGTCGAGTTCCCCATTCAAATGCATGTAACAGTGAGAAACGCACTGTCTTGGCGAAAGAAAGCGTTTTTGTACAACTTCATAGAAATAGCTGTAACTTTTGATAGAAGACTCAGACAAACATGTTTATGGCCTTATATTATAGAACTCAAGGTCCCCGTGCTGGGAAAACAGGTTTTGCAGCTGTTTGAGCTAAGATTTCCAAGTTATTCACATAATGAAAACCTATACTTTGTTTCGGTCGAGTTCCCCATTCAAATGCATGTAACAGTGAGAAACGCACTGTCTTGGCGAAAGAAAGCGTTTTTGTACAACTTCATAGAAATAGCTGTAACTTTTGATAGAAGACTCAGACAAACATGTTTATGGCCTTATATTATAGAACTCAAGGTCCCCGTGCTGGGAAAACAGGTTTTGCAGCTGTTTGAGCTAAGATTTCCAAGTTATTCACATAATGAAAACCTATACTTTGTTTCGGTCGAGTTCCCCATTCAAATGCATGTAACAGTGAGAAACGCACTGTCTTGGCGAAAGAAAGCGTTTTTGTACAACTTCATAGAAATAGCTGTAACTTTTGATAGAAGACTCGGATACACATGTTTATGGCTTTATCTTATAGAACTCAAGGTTCCCGTGCTGGGAAAATAGGTTTTGCAGCTGTTTGAGCTAAGATTTCCAAGTTATTCACATAATGAAAACCTATACTTTGTTTCGGTCGAGTTCCCCATTCAAATGCATGTAACAGTGAGAAACGCACTGTCTTGGCGAAAGAAAGCGTTTTTGTACAACTTCATAGAAATAGCTGTAACTTTTGATAGAAGACTCGGATACACATGTTTATGGCTTTATCTTATAGAACTCAAGGTTCCCGTGCTGGGAAAACAGGTTTTGCAGCTGTTTGAGCTAAGATTTCCAAGTTATTCACATAATGAAAACCTATACTTTGTTTCGGTCGAGTTCCCCATTCAAATGCATGTAACAGTGAGAAACGCACTGTCTTGGCGAAAGAAAGCGTTTTTGTACAACTTCATAGAAATAGCTGTAACTTTTGATAGAAGACTCAGACAAACATGTTTATGGCCTTATATTATAGAACTCAAGGTCCCCGTGCTGGGAAAACAGGTTTTGCAGCTGTTTGAGCTAAGATTTCCAAGTTATTCACATAATGAAAACCTATACTTTGTTTCGGTCGAGTTCCCCATTCAAATGCATGTAACAGTGAGAAACGCACTGTCTTGGCGAAAGAAAGCGTTTTTGTACAACTTCATAGAAATAGCTGTAACTTTTGATAGAAGACTCAGACAAACATGTTTATGGCCTTATATTATAGAACTCAAGGTCCCCGTGCTGGGAAAACAGGTTTTGCAGCTGTTTGAGCTAAGATTTCCAAGTTATTCACATAATGAAAACCTATACTTTGTTTCGGTCGAGTTCCCCATTCAAATGCATGTAACAGTGAGAAACGCACTGTCTTGGCGAAAGAAAGCGTTTTTGTACAACTTCATAGAAATAGCTGTAACTTTTGATAGAAGACTCGGATACACATGTTTATGGCTTTATCTTATAGAACTCAAGGTTCCCGTGCTGGGAAAATAGGTTTTGCAGCTGTTTGAGCTAAGATTTCCAAGTTATTCACATAATGAAAACCTATACTTTGTTTCGGTCGAGTTCCCCATTCAAATGCATGTAACAGTGAGAAACGCACTGTCTTGGCGAAAGAAAGCGTTTTTGTACAACTTCATAGAAATAGCTGTAACTTTTGATAGAAGACTCAGACAAACATGTTTATGGCCTTATATTATAGAACTCAAGGTCCCCGTGCTGGGAAAACAGGTTTTGCAGCTGTTTGAGCTAAGATTTCCAAGTTATTCACATAATGAAAACCTATACTTTGTTTCGGTCGAGTTCCCCATTCAAATGCATGTAACAGTGAGAAACGCACTGTCTTGGCGAAAGAAAGCGTTTTTGTACAACTTCATAGAAATAGCTGTAACTTTTGATAGAAGACTCGGATACACATGTTTATGGCTTTATCTTATAGAACTCAATGTTCCCGTGCTGGGAAAACAGGTTTTGCAGCTGTTTGAGCTAAGATTTCCAAGTTATTCACATAATGAAAACTTGTACTTTGTTTCGGTCGAGTTCCCCATTCAAATGCATGTAACAGTGAGAAACGCACTGTCTTGGCGAAAGAAAGCGTTTTTGTACAACTTCATAGAAATAGCTGTAACTTTTGATAGAAGACTCAGACAAACATGTTTATGGCCTTATATTATAGAACTCAAGGTCTCTGTGCTGGGAAAACAGGTTTTGCAGCTGTTTGAGCTAAGATTTCCAAGTTATTCACATAATGAAAACCTATACTTTGTTTCGGTGGAGTTCCCCATTCAAATGCATGTAACAGTGAGAAACGCACTGTCTTGGCGAAAGAAAGCGTTTTTGTACAACTTCATAGAAATAGCTGTAACTTTTGATAGAAGACTCGGATACACATGTTTATGGCTTTATCTTATAGAACTCAATGTTCCCGTGCTGGGAAAACAGGTTTTACAGCTGTTTGAGCTAAGATTTCCAAGTTATTCACATAATGAAAACCTATACTTTGTTTCGGTCGAGTTCCCCATTCAAATGCATGTAACAGTGAGAAACGCACTGTCTTGGCGAAAGAAAGCGTTTTTGTACAACTTCATAGAAATAGCTGTAACTTTTGATAGAAGACTCGGATACACATGTTTATGGCTTTATCTTATAGAACTCAAGGTTCCCGTGCTGGGAAAACAGGTTTTGCAGCTGTTTGAGCTAAGATTTCCAAGTTATTCACATAATGAAAACCTATACTTTGTTTCGGTCGAGTTCCCCATTCAAATGCATGTAACAGTGAGAAACGCACTGTCTTGGCGAAAGAAAGCGTTTTTGTACAACTTTATAGAAATAGCTGTAACTTTTGATAGAAGACTCGGATACACATGTTTATGGCTTTATCTTATAGAACTCAAGGTTCCCGTGCTGGGAAAACAGGTTTTGCAGCTGTTTGAGCTAAGATTTCCAAGTTATTCACATAATGAAAACCTATACTTTGTTTCGGTGGAGTTCCCCATTCAAATGCATGTAACAGTGAGAAACGCACTGTCTTGGCGAAAGAAAGCGTTTTTGTACAACTTCATAGAAATAGCTGTAACTTTTGATAGAAGACTCAGACAAACATGTTTATGGCCTTATATTATAGAACTCAAGGTCCCCGTGCTGGGAAAACAGGTTTTGCAGCTGTTTGAGCTAAGATTTTCAAGTTATTCACATAATGAAAACCTATACTTTGTTTCGGTCGAGTTCCCCATTCAAATGCATGTAACAGTGAGAAACGCACTGTCTTGGCGAAAGAAAGCGTTTTTGTACAACTTCATAGAAATAGCTGTAACTTTTGATAGAAGACTCAGACAAACATGTTTATGGCCTTATATTATAGAACTCAAGGTCTCCGTGCTGGGAAAACAGGTTTTGCAGCTGTTTGAGCTAAGATTTCCAAGTTATTCACATAATGAAAACTTGTACTTTGTTTCGGTCGAGTTCCCCATTCAAATGCATGTAACAGTGAGAAACGCACTGTCTTGGCGAAAGAAAGCGTTTTTGTACAACTTCATAGAAATAGCTGTAACTTTTGATAGAAGACTCGGATACACATGTTTATGGCTTTATCTTATAGAACTCAAGGTTCCCGTGCTGGGAAAACAGGTTTTGCAGCTGTTTGAGCTAAGATTTCCAAGTTATTCACATAATGAAAACCTATACTTTGTTTCGGTCGAGTTCCCCATTCAAATGCATGTAACAGTGAGAAACGCACTGTCTTGGCGAAAGAAAGCGTTTTTGTACAACTTCATAGAAATAGCTGTAACTTTTGATAGAAGACTCAGACAAACATGTTTATGGCCTTATATTATAGAACTCAAGGTCCCCGTGCTGGGAAAACAGGTTTTGCAGCTGTTTGAGCTAAGATTTCCAAGTTATTCACATAATGAAAACCTATACTTTGTTTCGGTCGAGTTCCCCATTCAAATGCATGTAACAGTGAGAAACGCACTGTCTTGGCGAAAGAAAGCGTTTTTGTACAACTTCATAGAAATAGCTGTAACTTTTGATAGAAGACTCGGATACACATGTTTATGGCTTTATCTTATAGAACTCAATGTTCCCGTGCTGGGAAAACAGGTTTTGCAGCTGTTTGAGCTAAGATTTCCAAGTTATTCACATAATGAAAACTTGTACTTTGTTTCGGTCGAGTTCCCCATTCAAATGCATGTAACAGTGAGAAACGCACTGTCTTGGCGAAAGAAAGCGTTTTTGTACAACTTCATAGAAATAGCTGTAACTTTTGATAGAAGACTCAGACAAACATGTTTATGGCCTTATATTATAGAACTCAAGGTCTCTGTGCTGGGAAAACAGGTTTTGCAGCTGTTTGAGCTAAGATTTCCAAGTTATTCACATAATGAAAACCTATACTTTGTTTCGGTGGAGTTCCCCATTCAAATGCATGTAACAGTGAGAAACGCACTGTCTTGGCGAAAGAAAGCGTTTTTGTACAACTTCATAGAAATAGCTGTAACTTTTGATAGAAGACTCGGATACACATGTTTATGGCTTTATCTTATAGAACTCAATGTTCCCGTGCTGGGAAAACAGGTTTTGCAGCTGTTTGAGCTAAGATTTCCAAGTTATTCACATAATGAAAACCTATACTTTGTTTCGGTCGAGTTCCCCATTCAAATGCATGTAACAGTGAGAAACGCACTGTCTTGGCGAAAGAAAGCGTTTTTGTACAACTTCATATAAATAGCTGTAACTTTTGATAGAAGACTCGGATACACATGTTTATGGCTTTATCTTATAGAACTCAAGGTTCCCGTGCTGGGCAAACAGGTTTTGCAGCTGTTTGAGCTAAGATTTCCAAGTTATTCACATAATGAAAACATATACTTTGTTTCGGTCGAGTTCCCCATTCAAATGCATGTAACAGTGAGAAACGCACTGTCTTGGCGAAAGAAAGCGTTTTTGTACAACTTCATAGAAATAGCTGTAACTTTTGATAGAAGACTCGGATACACATGTTTATGGCTTTATCTTATAGAACTCAAGGTCTCTGTGCTGGGAAAACAGGTTTTGCAGCTGTTTGAGCTAAGATTTCCAAGTTATTCACATAATGAAAACCTGTACTTTGTTTCGGTCGAGTTCCCCATTCAAATGCATGTAACAGTGAGAAACGCACTGTCTTGGCGAAAGAAAGCGTTTTTGTACAACTTCATAGAAATAGCTGTACCTTTTGATAGAAGACTCAGACAAACATGTTTATGGCCTTATATTATAGAACTCAAGGTCTCTGTGCTGGGAAAACAGGTTTTGCAGCTGTTTGAGCTAAGATTTCCAAGTTATTCACATAATGAAAACCTATACTTTGTTTCGGTCGAGTTCCCCATTCAAATGCATGTAACAGTGAGAAACGCACTGTCTTGGCGAAAGAAAGCGTTTTTGTACAACTTCATAGAAATAGCTGTAACTTTTGATAGAAGACTCGGATACACATGTTTATGGCTTTATCTTATAGAACTCAAGGTTCCCGTGCTGGGAAAACAGGTTTTGCAGCTGTTTGAGCTAAGATTTCCAAGTTATTCACATAATGAAAACCTATACTTTGTTTCGGTCGAGTTCCCCATTCAAATGCATGTAACAGTGAGAAACGCACTGTCTTGGCGAAAGAAAGCGTTTTTGTACAACTTCATAGAAATAGCTGTAACTTTTGATAGAAGACTCAGACAAACATGTTTATGGCCTTATATTATAGAACTCAAGGTCCCCGTGCTGGGAAAACAGGTTTTGCAGCTGTTTGAGCTAAGATTTCCAAGTTATTCACATAATGAAAACCTATACTTTGTTTCGGTCGAGTTCCCCATTCAAATGCATGTAACAGTGAGAAACGCACTGTCTTGGCGAAAGAAAGCGTTTTTGTACAACTTCATAGAAATAGCTGTAACTTTTGATAGAAGACTCAGACAAACATGTTTATGGCCTTATATTATAGAACTCAAGGTCCCCGTGCTGGGAAAACAGGTTTTGCAGCTGTTTGAGCTAAGATTTCCAAGTTATTCACATAATGAAAACCTATACTTTGTTTCGGTCGAGTTCCCCATTCAAATGCATGTAACAGTGAGAAACGCACTGTCTTGGCGAAAGAAAGCGTTTTTGTACAACTTCATAGAAATAGCTGTAACTTTTGATAGAAGACTCGGATACACATGTTTATGGCTTTATCTTATAGAACTCAAGGTTCCCGTGCTGGGAAAACAGGTTTTGCAGCTGTTTGAGCTAAGATTTCCAAGTTATTCACATAATGAAAACCTATACTTTGTTTCGGTCGAGTTCCCCATTCAAATGCATGTAACAGTGAGAAACGCACTGTCTTGGCGAAAGAAAGCGTTTTTGTACAACTTCATAGAAATAGCTGTAACTTTTGATAGAAGACTCAGACAAACATGTTTATGGCCTTATATTATAGAACTCAAGGTCCCCGTGCTGGGAAAACAGGTTTTGCAGCTGTTTGAGCTAAGATTTCCAAGTTATTCACATAATGAAAACCTATACTTTGTTTCGGTCGAGTTCCCCATTCAAATGCATGTAACAGTGAGAAACGCACTGTCTTGGCGAAAGAAAGCGTTTTTGTACAACTTCATAGAAATAGCTGTAACTTTTGATAGAAGACTCAGACAAACATGTTTATGGCCTTATATTATAGAACTCAAGGTCCCCGTGCTGGGAAAACAGGTTTTGCAGCTGTTTGAGCTAAGATTTCCAAGTTATTCACATAATGAAAACCTATACTTTGTTTCGGTCGAGTTCCCCATTCAAATGCATGTAACAGTGAGAAACGCACTGTCTTGGCGAAAGAAAGCGTTTTTGTACAACTTCATAGAAATAGCTGTAACTTTTGATAGAAGACTCAGACAAACATGTTTATGGCCTTATATTATAGAACTCAAGGTCCCCGTGCTGGGAAAACAGGTTTTGCAGCTGTTTGAGCTAAGATTTTCAAGTTATTCACATAATGAAAACCTATACTTTGTTTCGGTCGAGTTCCCCATTCAAATGCATGTAACAGTGAGAAACGCACTGTCTTGGCGAAAGAAAGCGTTTTTGTACAACTTCATAGAAATAGCTGTAACTTTTGATAGAAGACTCAGACAAACATGTTTATGGCCTTATATTATAGAACTCAAGGTCCCCGTGCTGGGAAAACAGGTTTTGCAGCTGTTTGAGCTAAGATTTCCAAGTTATTCACATAATGAAAACCTATACTTTGTTTCGGTCGAGTTCCCCATTCAAATGCATGTAACAGTGAGAAACGCACTGTCTTGGCGAAAGAAAGCGTTTTTGTACAACTTCATAGAAATAGCTGTAACTTTTGATAGAAGACTCAGACAAACATGTTTATGGCCTTATATTATAGAACTCAAGGTCCCCGTGCTGGGAAAACAGGTTTTGCAGCTGTTTGAGCTAAGATTTCCAAGTTATTCACATAATGAAAACCTATACTTTGTTTCGGTCGAGTTCCCCATTCAAATGCATGTAACAGTGAGAAACGCACTGTCTTGGCGAAAGAAAGCGTTTTTGTACAACTTCATAGAAATAGCTGTAACTTTTGATAGAAGACTCAGACAAACATGTTTATGGCCTTATATTATAGAACTCAAGGTCCCCGTGCTGGGAAAACAGGTTTTGCAGCTGTTTGAGCTAAGATTTCCAAGTTATTCACATAATGAAAACCTATACTTTGTTTCGGTCGAGTTCCCCATTCAAATGCATGTAACAGTGAGAAACGCACTGTCTTGGCGAAAGAAAGCGTTTTTGTACAACTTCATAGAAATAGCTGTAACTTTTGATAGAAGACTCGGATACACATGTTTATGGCTTTATCTTATAGAACTCAAGGTTCCCGTGCTGGGAAAATAGGTTTTGCAGCTGTTTGAGCTAAGATTTCCAAGTTATTCACATAATGAAAACCTATACTTTGTTTCGGTCGAGTTCCCCATTCAAATGCATGTAACAGTGAGAAACGCACTGTCTTGGCGAAAGAAAGCGTTTTTGTACAACTTCATAGAAATAGCTGTAACTTTTGATAGAAGACTCGGATACACATGTTTATGGCTTTATCTTATAGAACTCAATGTTCCCGTGCTGGGAAAACAGGTTTTGCAGCTGTTTGAGCTAAGATTTCCAAGTTATTCACATAATGAAAACTTGTACTTTGTTTCGGTCGAGTTCCCCATTCAAATGCATGTAACAGTGAGAAACGCACTGTCTTGGCGAAAGAAAGCGTTTTTGTACAACTTCATAGAAATAGCTGTAACTTTTGATAGAAGACTCAGACAAACATGTTTATGGCCTTATATTATAGAACTCAAGGTCTCTGTGCTGGGAAAACAGGTTTTGCAGCTGTTTGAGCTAAGATTTCCAAGTTATTCACATAATGAAAACTTGTACTTTGTTTCGGTGGAGTTCCCCATTCAAATGCATGTAACAGTGAGAAACGCACTGTCTTGGCGAAAGAAAGCGTTTTTGTACAACTTCATAGAAATAGCTGTAACTTTTGATAGAAGACTCGGATACACATGTTTATGGCTTTATCTTATAGAACTCAAGGTTCCCGTGCTGGGAAAACAGGTTTTGCAGCTGTTTGAGCTAAGATTTCCAAGTTATTCACATAATGAAAACCTATACTTTGTTTCGGTCGAGTTCCCCATTCAAATGCATGTAACAGTGAGAAACGCACTGTCTTGGCGAAAGAAAGCGTTTTTGTACAACTTCATAGAAATAGCTGTAACTTTTGATAGAAGACTCAGACAAACATGTTTATGGCTTTATCTTATAGAACTCAAGGTCTCCGTGCTGGGAAAACAGGTTTTGCAGCTGTTTGAGCTAAGATTTCCAAGTTATTCACATAATGAAAACTTGTACTTTGTTTCGGTCGAGTTCCCCATTCAAATGCATGTAACAGTGAGAAACGCACTGTCTTGGCGAAAGAAAGCGTTTTTGTACAACTTCATAGAAATAGCTGTAACTTTTGATAGAAGACTCGGATACACATGTTTATGGCTTTATCTTATAGAACTCAAGGTTCCCGTGCTGGGAAAACAGGTTTTGCAGCTGTTTGAGCTAAGATTTCCAAGTTATTCACATAATGAAAACCTATACTTTGTTTCGGTCGAGTTCCCCATTCAAATGCATGTAACAGTGAGAAACGCACTGTCTTGGCGAAAGAAAGCGTTTTTGTACAACTTCATAGAAATAGCTGTAACTTTTGATAGAAGACTCGGATACACATGTTTATGGCTTTATCTTATAGAACTCAAGGTTCCCGTGCTGGGAAAACAGGTTTTGCAGCTGTTTGAGCTAAGATTTCCAAGTTATTCACATAATGAAAACCTATACTTTGTTTCGGTCGAGTTCCCCATTCAAATGCATGTAACAGTGAGAAACGCACTGTCTTGGCGAAAGAAAGCGTTTTTGTACAACTTCATAGAAATAGCTGTAACTTTTGATAGAAGACTCAGACAAACATGTTTATGGCCTTATATTATAGAACTCAAGGTCCCCGTGCTGGGAAAACAGGTTTTGCAGCTGTTTGAGCTAAGATTTCCAAGTTATTCACATAATGAAAACCTATACTTTGTTTCGGTCGAGTTCCCCATTCAAATGCATGTAACAGTGAGAAACGCACTGTCTTGGCGAAAGAAAGCGTTTTTGTACAACTTCATAGAAATAGCTGTAACTTTTGATAGAAGACTCAGACAAACATGTTTATGGCCTTATATTATAGAACTCAAGGTCCCCGTGCTGGGAAAACAGGTTTTGCAGCTGTTTGAGCTAAGATTTCCAAGTTATTCACATAATGAAAACCTATACTTTGTTTCGGTCGAGTTCCCCATTCAAATGCATGTAACAGTGAGAAACGCACTGTCTTGGCGAAAGAAAGCGTTTTTGTACAACTTCATAGAAATAGCTGTAACTTTTGATAGAAGACTCGGATACACATGTTTATGGCTTTATCTTATAGAACTCAAGGTCTCTGTGCTGGGAAAACAGGTTTTGCAGCTGTTTGAGCTAAGATTTCCAAGTTATTCACATAATGAAAACCTATACTTTGTTTCGGTCGAGTTCCCCATTCAAATGCATGTAACAGTGAGAAACGCACTGTCTTGGCGAAAGAAAGCGTTTTTGTACAACTTCATAGAAATAGCTGTAACTTTTGATAGAAGACTCAGACAAACATGTTTATGGCCTTATATTATAGAACTCAAGGTCCCCGTGCTGGGAAAACAGGTTTTGCAGCTGTTTGAGCTAAGATTTCCAAGTTATTCACATAATGAAAACCTATACTTTGTTTCGGTCGAGTTCCCCATTCAAATGCATGTAACAGTGAGAAACGCACTGTCTTGGCGAAAGAAAGCGTTTTTGTACAACTTCATAGAAATAGCTGTAACTTTTGATAGAAGACTCGGATACACATGTTTATGGCTTTATCTTATAGAACTCAAGGTTCCCGTGCTGGGAAAACAGGTTTTGCAGCTGTTTGAGCTAAGATTTCCAAGTTATTCACATAATGAAAACCTATACTTTGTTTCGGTCGAGTTCCCCATTCAAATGCATGTAACAGTGAGAAACGCACTGTCTTGGCGAAAGAAAGCGTTTTTGTACAACTTCATAGAAATAGCTGTAACTTTTGATAGAAGACTCGGATACACATGTTTATGGCTTTATCTTATAGAACTCAAGGTCTCTGTGCTGGGAAAACAGGTTTTGCAGCTGTTTGAGCTAAGATTTCCAAGTTATTCACATAATGAAAACCTATACTTTGTTTCGGTCGAGTTCCCCATTCAAATGCATGTAACAGTGAGAAACGCACTGTCTTGGCGAAAGAAAGCGTTTTTGTACAACTTCATAGAAATAGCTGTAACTTTTGATAGAAGACTCAGACAAACATGTTTATGGCCTTATATTATAGAACTCAAGGTCCCCGTGCTGGGAAAACAGGTTTTGCAGCTGTTTGAGCTAAGATTTCCAAGTTATTCACATAATGAAAACCTATACTTTGTTTCGGTCGAGTTCCCCATTCAAATGCATGTAACAGTGAGAAACGCACTGTCTTGGCGAAAGAAAGCGTTTTTGTACAACTTCATAGAAATAGCTGTAACTTTTGATAGAAGACTCAGACAAACATGTTTATGGCCTTATATTATAGAACTCAAGGTCCCCGTGCTGGGAAAACAGGTTTTGCAGCTGTTTGAGCTAAGATTTCCAAGTTATTCACATAATGAAAACCTATACTTTGTTTCGGTCGAGTTCCCCATTCAAATGCATGTAACAGTGAGAAACGCACTGTCTTGGCGAAAGAAAGCGTTTTTGTACAACTTCATAGAAATAGCTGTAACTTTTGATAGAAGACTCAGACAAACATGTTTATGGCCTTATATTATAGAACTCAAGGTCCCCGTGCTGGGAAAACAGGTTTTGCAGCTGTTTGAGCTAAGATTTCCAAGTTATTCACATAATGAAAACCTATACTTTGTTTCGGTCGAGTTCCCCATTCAAATGCATGTAACAGTGAGAAACGCACTGTCTTGGCGAAAGAAAGCGTTTTTGTACAACTTCATAGAAATAGCTGTAACTTTTGATAGAAGACTCGGATACACATGTTTATGGCTTTATCTTATAGAACTCAAGGTTCCCGTGCTGGGAAAACAGGTTTTGCAGCTGTTTGAGCTAAGATTTCCAAGTTATTCACATAATGAAAACCTATACTTTGTTTCGGTCGAGTTCCCCATTCAAATGCATGTAACAGTGAGAAACGCACTGTCTTGGCGAAAGAAAGCGTTTTTGTACAACTTCATAGAAATAGCTGTAACTTTTGATAGAAGACTCGGATACACATGTTTATGGCTTTATCTTATAGAACTCAAGGTCTCTGTGCTGGGAAAACAGGTTTTGCAGCTGTTTGAGCTAAGATTTCCAAGTTATTCACATAATGAAAACCTATACTTTGTTTCGGTCGAGTTCCCCATTCAAATGCATGTAACAGTGAGAAACGCACTGTCTTGGCGAAAGAAAGCGTTTTTGTACAACTTCATAGAAATAGCTGTAACTTTTGATAGAAGACTCAGACAAACATGTTTATGGCCTTATATTATAGAACTCAAGGTCCCCGTGCTGGGAAAACAGGTTTTGCAGCTGTTTGAGCTAAGATTTCCAAGTTATTCACATAATGAAAACCTATACTTTGTTTCGGTCGAGTTCCCCATTCAAATGCATGTAACAGTGAGAAACGCACTGTCTTGGCGAAAGAAAGCGTTTTTGTACAACTTCATAGAAATAGCTGTAACTTTTGATAGAAGACTCGGATACACATGTTTATGGCTTTATCTTATAGAACTCAAGGTTCCCGTGCTGGGAAAACAGGTTTTGCAGCTGTTTGAGCTAAGATTTCCAAGTTATTCACATAATGAAAACCTATACTTTGTTTCGGTCGAGTTCCCCATTCAAATGCATGTAACAGTGAGAAACGCACTGTCTTGGCGAAAGAAAGCGTTTTTGTACAACTTCATAGAAATAGCTGTAACTTTTGATAGAAGACTCGGATACACATGTTTATGGCTTTATCTTATAGAACTCAAGGTCTCTGTGCTGGGAAAACAGGTTTTGCAGCTGTTTGAGCTAAGATTTCCAAGTTATTCACATAATGAAAACCTATACTTTGTTTCGGTCGAGTTCCCCATTCAAATGCATGTAACAGTGAGAAACGCACTGTCTTGGCGAAAGAAAGCGTTTTTGTACAACTTCATAGAAATAGCTGTAACTTTTGATAGAAGACTCAGACAAACATGTTTATGGCCTTATATTATAGAACTCAAGGTCCCCGTGCTGGGAAAACAGGTTTTGCAGCTGTTTGAGCTAAGATTTCCAAGTTATTCACATAATGAAAACCTATACTTTGTTTCGGTCGAGTTCCCCATTCAAATGCATGTAACAGTGAGAAACGCACTGTCTTGGCGAAAGAAAGCGTTTTTGTACAACTTCATAGAAATAGCTGTAACTTTTGATAGAAGACTCAGACAAACATGTTTATGGCCTTATATTATAGAACTCAAGGTCCCCGTGCTGGGAAAACAGGTTTTGCAGCTGTTTGAGCTAAGATTTCCAAGTTATTCACATAATGAAAACCTATACTTTGTTTCGGTCGAGTTCCCCATTCAAATGCATGTAACAGTGAGAAACGCACTGTCTTGGCGAAAGAAAGCGTTTTTGTACAACTTCATAGAAATAGCTGTAACTTTTGATAGAAGACTCAGACAAACATGTTTATGGCTTTATCTTATAGAACTCAAGGTCTCCGTGCTGGGAAAACAGGTTTTGCAGCTGTTTGAGCTAAGATTTCCAAGTTATTCACATAATGAAAACTTGTACTTTGTTTCGGTCGAGTTCCCCATTCAAATGCATGTAACAGTGAGAAACGCACTGTCTTGGCGAAAGAAAGCGTTTTTGTACAACTTCATAGAAATAGCTGTAACTTTTGATAGAAGACTCGGATACACATGTTTATGGCTTTATCTTATAGAACTCAAGGTTCCCGTGCTGGGAAAACAGGTTTTGCAGCTGTTTGAGCTAAGATTTCCAAGTTATTCACATAATGAAAACCTATACTTTGTTTCGGTCGAGTTCCCCATTCAAATGCATGTAACAGTGAGAAACGCACTGTCTTGGCGAAAGAAAGCGTTTTTGTACAACTTCATAGAAATAGCTGTAACTTTTGATAGAAGACTCGGATACACATGTTTATGGCTTTATCTTATAGAACTCAAGGTTCCCGTGCTGGGAAAACAGGTTTTGCAGCTGTTTGAGCTAAGATTTCCAAGTTATTCACATAATGAAAACCTATACTTTGTTTCGGTCGAGTTCCCCATTCAAATGCATGTAACAGTGAGAAACGCACTGTCTTGGCGAAAGAAAGCGTTTTTGTACAACTTCATAGAAATAGCTGTAACTTTTGATAGAAGACTCGGATACACATGTTTATGGCTTTATCTTATAGAACTCAAGGTCTCTGTGCTGGGAAAACAGGTTTTGCAGCTGTTTGAGCTAAGATTTCCAAGTTATTCACATAATGAAAACCTATACTTTGTTTCGGTCGAGTTCCCCATTCAAATGCATGTAACAGTGAGAAACGCACTGTCTTGGCGAAAGAAAGCGTTTTTGTACAACTTCATAGAAATAGCTGTAACTTTTGATAGAAGACTCAGACAAACATGTTTATGGCCTTATATTATAGAACTCAAGGTCCCCGTGCTGGGAAAACAGGTTTTGCAGCTGTTTGAGCTAAGATTTCCAAGTTATTCACATAATGAAAACCTATACTTTGTTTCGGTCGAGTTCCCCATTCAAATGCATGTAACAGTGAGAAACGCACTGTCTTGGCGAAAGAAAGCGTTTTTGTACAACTTCATAGAAATAGCTGTAACTTTTGATAGAAGACTCGGATACACATGTTTATGGCTTTATCTTATAGAACTCAAGGTTCCCGTGCTGGGAAAACAGGTTTTGCAGCTGTTTGAGCTAAGATTTCCAAGTTATTCACATAATGAAAACCTATACTTTGTTTCGGTCGAGTTCCCCATTCAAATGCATGTAACAGTGAGAAACGCACTGTCTTGGCGAAAGAAAGCGTTTTTGTACAACTTCATAGAAATAGCTGTAACTTTTGATAGAAGACTCGGATACACATGTTTATGGCTTTATCTTATAGAACTCAAGGTCTCTGTGCTGGGAAAACAGGTTTTGCAGCTGTTTGAGCTAAGATTTCCAAGTTATTCACATAATGAAAACCTATACTTTGTTTCGGTCGAGTTCCCCATTCAAATGCATGTAACAGTGAGAAACGCACTGTCTTGGCGAAAGAAAGCGTTTTTGTACAACTTCATAGAAATAGCTGTAACTTTTGATAGAAGACTCAGACAAACATGTTTATGGCCTTATATTATAGAACTCAAGGTCCCCGTGCTGGGAAAACAGGTTTTGCAGCTGTTTGAGCTAAGATTTCCAAGTTATTCACATAATGAAAACCTATACTTTGTTTCGGTCGAGTTCCCCATTCAAATGCATGTAACAGTGAGAAACGCACTGTCTTGGCGAAAGAAAGCGTTTTTGTACAACTTCATAGAAATAGCTGTAACTTTTGATAGAAGACTCAGACAAACATGTTTATGGCCTTATATTATAGAACTCAAGGTCCCCGTGCTGGGAAAACAGGTTTTGCAGCTGTTTGAGCTAAGATTTCCAAGTTATTCACATAATGAAAACCTATACTTTGTTTCGGTCGAGTTCCCCATTCAAATGCATGTAACAGTGAGAAACGCACTGTCTTGGCGAAAGAAAGCGTTTTTGTACAACTTCATAGAAATAGCTGTAACTTTTGATAGAAGACTCGGATACACATGTTTATGGCTTTATCTTATAGAACTCAAGGTTCCCGTGCTGGGCAAACAGGTTTTGCAGCTGTTTGAGCTAAGATTTCCAAGTTATTCACATAATGAAAACCTATACTTTGTTTCGGTCGAGTTCCCCATTCAAATGCATGTAACAGTGAGAAACGCACTGTCTTGGCGAAAGAAAGCGTTTTTGTACAACTTCATAGAAATAGCTGTAACTTTTGATAGAAGACTCAGACAAACATGTTTATGGCCTTATATTATAGAACTCAAGGTCCCCGTGCTGGGAAAACAGGTTTTGCAGCTGTTTGAGCTAAGATTTTCAAGTTATTCACATAATGAAAACCTATACTTTGTTTCGGTCGAGTTCCCCATTCAAATGCATGTAACAGTGAGAAACGCACTGTCTTGGCGAAAGAAAGCGTTTTTGTACAACTTCATAGAAATAGCTGTAACTTTTGATAGAAGACTCAGACAAACATGTTTATTGCCTTATATTATAGAACTCAAGGTCTCTGTGCTGGGAAAACAGGTTTTGCAGCTGTTTGAGCTAAGATTTCCAAGTTATTCACATAATGAAAACTTGTACTTTGTTTCGGTCGAGTTCCCCATTCAAATGCATGTAACAGTGAGAAACGCACTGTCTTGGCGAAAGAAAGCGTTTTTGTACAACTTCATAGAAATAGCTGTAACTTTTGATAGAAGACTCGGATACACATGTTTATGGCTTTATCTTATAGAACTCAAGGTTCCCGTGCTGGGAAAACAGGTTTTGCAGCTGTTTGAGCTAAGATTTCCAAGTTATTCACATAATGAAAACCTATACTTTGTTTCGGTCGAGTTCCCCATTCAAATGCATGTAACAGTGAGAAACGCACTGTCTTGGCGAAAGAAAGCGTTTTTGTACAACTTCATAGAAATAGCTGTAACTTTTGATAGAAGACTCGGATACACATGTTTATGGCTTTATCTTATAGAACTCAAGGTTCCCGTGCTGGGAAAACAGGTTTTGCAGCTGTTTGAGCTAAGATTTCCAAGTTATTCACATAATGAAAACCTATACTTTGTTTCGGTCGAGTTCCCCATTCAAATGCATGTAACAGTGAGAAACGCACTGTCTTGGCGAAAGAAAGCGTTTTTGTACAACTTCATAGAAATAGCTGTAACTTTTGATAGAAGACTCGGATACACATGTTTATGGCTTTATCTTATAGAACTCAAGGTCTCTGTGCTGGGAAAACAGGTTTTGCAGCTGTTTGAGCTAAGATTTCCAAGTTATTCACATAATGAAAACCTATACTTTGTTTCGGTCGAGTTCCCCATTCAAATGCATGTAACAGTGAGAAACGCACTGTCTTGGCGAAAGAAAGCGTTTTTGTACAACTTCATAGAAATAGCTGTAACTTTTGATAGAAGACTCAGACAAACATGTTTATGGCCTTATATTATAGAACTCAAGGTCCCCGTGCTGGGAAAACAGGTTTTGCAGCTGTTTGAGCTAAGATTTCCAAGTTATTCACATAATGAAAACCTATACTTTGTTTCGGTCGAGTTCCCCATTCAAATGCATGTAACAGTGAGAAACGCACTGTCTTGGCGAAAGAAAGCGTTTTTGTACAACTTCATAGAAATAGCTGTAACTTTTGATAGAAGACTCGGATACACATGTTTATGGCTTTATCTTATAGAACTCAAGGTTCCCGTGCTGGGAAAACAGGTTTTGCAGCTGTTTGAGCTAAGATTTCCAAGTTATTCACATAATGAAAACCTATACTTTGTTTCGGTCGAGTTCCCCATTCAAATGCATGTAACAGTGAGAAACGCACTGTCTTGGCGAAAGAAAGCGTTTTTGTACAACTTCATAGAAATAGCTGTAACTTTTGATAGAAGACTCGGATACACATGTTTATGGCTTTATCTTATAGAACTCAAGGTCTCTGTGCTGGGAAAACAGGTTTTGCAGCTGTTTGAGCTAAGATTTCCAAGTTATTCACATAATGAAAACCTATACTTTGTTTCGGTCGAGTTCCCCATTCAAATGCATGTAACAGTGAGAAACGCACTGTCTTGGCGAAAGAAAGCGTTTTTGTACAACTTCATAGAAATAGCTGTAACTTTTGATAGAAGACTCAGACAAACATGTTTATGGCCTTATATTATAGAACTCAAGGTCCCCGTGCTGGGAAAACAGGTTTTGCAGCTGTTTGAGCTAAGATTTCCAAGTTATTCACATAATGAAAACCTATACTTTGTTTCGGTCGAGTTCCCCATTCAAATGCATGTAACAGTGAGAAACGCACTGTCTTGGCGAAAGAAAGCGTTTTTGTACAACTTCATAGAAATAGCTGTAACTTTTGATAGAAGACTCAGACAAACATGTTTATGGCCTTATATTATAGAACTCAAGGTCCCCGTGCTGGGAAAACAGGTTTTGCAGCTGTTTGAGCTAAGATTTCCAAGTTATTCACATAATGAAAACCTATACTTTGTTTCGGTCGAGTTCCCCATTCAAATGCATGTAACAGTGAGAAACGCACTGTCTTGGCGAAAGAAAGCGTTTTTGTACAACTTCATAGAAATAGCTGTAACTTTTGATAGAAGACTCGGATACACATGTTTATGGCTTTATCTTATAGAACTCAAGGTTCCCGTGCTGGGAAAACAGGTTTTGCAGCTGTTTGAGCTAAGATTTCCAAGTTATTCACATAATGAAAACCTATACTTTGTTTCGGTCGAGTTCCCCATTCAAATGCATGTAACAGTGAGAAACGCACTGTCTTGGCGAAAGAAAGCGTTTTTGTACAACTTCATAGAAATAGCTGTAACTTTTGATAGAAGACTCAGACAAACATGTTTATGGCCTTATATTATAGAACTCAAGGTCCCCGTGCTGGGAAAACAGGTTTTGCAGCTGTTTGAGCTAAGATTTTCAAGTTATTCACATAATGAAAACCTATACTTTGTTTCGGTCGAGTTCCCCATTCAAATGCATGTAACAGTGAGAAACGCACTGTCTTGGCGAAAGAAAGCGTTTTTGTACAACTTCATAGAAATAGCTGTAACTTTTGATAGAAGACTCAGACAAACATGTTTATTGCCTTATATTATAGAACTCAAGGTCTCTGTGCTGGGAAAACAGGTTTTGCAGCTGTTTGAGCTAAGATTTCCAAGTTATTCACATAATGAAAACTTGTACTTTGTTTCGGTCGAGTTCCCCATTCAAATGCATGTAACAGTGAGAAACGCACTGTCTTGGCGAAAGAAAACGTTTTTGTACAACTTCATAGAAATAGCTGTAACTTTTGATAGAAGACTCGGATACACATGTTTATGGCTTTATCTTATAGAACTCAAGGTTCCCGTGCTGGGAAAACAGGTTTTGCAGCTGTTTGAGCTAAGATTTCCAAGTTATTCACATAATGAAAACCTATACTTTGTTTCGGTCGAGTTCCCCATTCAAATGCATGTAACAGTGAGAAACGCACTGTCTTGGCGAAAGAAAGCGTTTTTGTACAACTTCATAGAAATAGCTGTAACTTTTGATAGAAGACTCAGACAAACATGTTTATGGCTTTATCTTATAGAACTCAAGGTCTCCGTGCTGGGAAAACAGGTTTTGCAGCTGTTTGAGCTAAGATTTCCAAGTTATTCACATAATGAAAACTTGTACTTTGTTTCGGTCGAGTTCCCCATTCAAATGCATGTAACAGTGAGAAACGCACTGTCTTGGCGAAAGAAAGCGTTTTTGTACAACTTCATAGAAATAGCTGTAACTTTTGATAGAAGACTCGGATACACATGTTTATGGCTTTATCTTATAGAACTCAAGGTTCCCGTGCTGGGAAAACAGGTTTTGCAGCTGTTTGAGCTAAGATTTCCAAGTTATTCACATAATGAAAACCTATACTTTGTTTCGGTCGAGTTCCCCATTCAAATGCATGTAACAGTGAGAAACGCACTGTCTTGGCGAAAGAAAGCGTTTTTGTACAACTTCATAGAAATAGCTGTAACTTTTGATAGAAGACTCGGATACACATGTTTATGGCTTTATCTTATAGAACTCAAGGTTCCCGTGCTGGGCAAACAGGTTTTGCAGCTGTTTGAGCTAAGATTTCCAAGTTATTCACATAATGAAAACCTATACTTTGTTTCGGTCGAGTTCCCCATTCAAATGCATGTAACAGTGAGAAACGCACTGTCTTGGCGAAAGAAAGCGTTTTTGTACAACTTCATAGAAATAGCTGTAACTTTTGATAGAAGACTCAGACAAACATGTTTATGGCCTTATATTATAGAACTCAAGGTCCCCGTGCTGGGAAAACAGGTTTTGCAGCTGTTTGAGCTAAGATTTTCAAGTTATTCACATAATGAAAACCTATACTTTGTTTCGGTCGAGTTCCCCATTCAAATGCATGTAACAGTGAGAAACGCACTGTCTTGGCGAAAGAAAGCGTTTTTGTACAACTTCATAGAAATAGCTGTAACTTTTGATAGAAGACTCAGACAAACATGTTTATTGCCTTATATTATAGAACTCAAGGTCTCTGTGCTGGGAAAACAGGTTTTGCAGCTGTTTGAGCTAAGATTTCCAAGTTATTCACATAATGAAAACTTGTACTTTGTTTCGGTCGAGTTCCCCATTCAAATGCATGTAACAGTGAGAAACGCACTGTCTTGGCGAAAGAAAGCGTTTTTGTACAACTTCATAGAAATAGCTGTAACTTTTGATAGAAGACTCGGATACACATGTTTATGGCTTTATCTTATAGAACTCAAGGTTCCCGTGCTGGGAAAACAGGTTTTGCAGCTGTTTGAGCTAAGATTTCCAAGTTATTCACATAATGAAAACCTATACTTTGTTTCGGTCGAGTTCCCCATTCAAATGCATGTAACAGTGAGAAACGCACTGTCTTGGCGAAAGAAAGCGTTTTTGTACAACTTCATAGAAATAGCTGTAACTTTTGATAGAAGACTCGGATACACATGTTTATGGCTTTATCTTATAGAACTCAAGGTTCCCGTGCTGGGAAAACAGGTTTTGCAGCTGTTTGAGCTAAGATTTCCAAGTTATTCACATAATGAAAACCTATACTTTGTTTCGGTCGAGTTCCCCATTCAAATGCATGTAACAGTGAGAAACGCACTGTCTTGGCGAAAGAAAGCGTTTTTGTACAACTTCATAGAAATAGCTGTAACTTTTGATAGAAGACTCGGATACACATGTTTATGGCTTTATCTTATAGAACTCAAGGTCTCTGTGCTGGGAAAACAGGTTTTGCAGCTGTTTGAGCTAAGATTTCCAAGTTATTCACATAATGAAAACCTATACTTTGTTTCGGTCGAGTTCCCCATTCAAATGCATGTAACAGTGAGAAACGCACTGTCTTGGCGAAAGAAAGCGTTTTTGTACAACTTCATAGAAATAGCTGTAACTTTTGATAGAAGACTCAGACAAACATGTTTATGGCCTTATATTATAGAACTCAAGGTCCCCGTGCTGGGAAAACAGGTTTTGCAGCTGTTTGAGCTAAGATTTCCAAGTTATTCACATAATGAAAACCTATACTTTGTTTCGGTCGAGTTCCCCATTCAAATGCATGTAACAGTGAGAAACGCACTGTCTTGGCGAAAGAAAGCGTTTTTGTACAACTTCATAGAAATAGCTGTAACTTTTGATAGAAGACTCGGATACACGTTTATGGCTTTATCTTATAGAACTCAAGGTTCCCGTGCTGGGAAAACAGGTTTTGCAGCTGTTTGAGCTAAGATTTCCAAGTTATTCACATAATGAAAACCTATACTTTGTTTCGGTCGAGTTCCCCATTCAAATGCATGTAACAGTGAGAAACGCACTGTCTTGGCGAAAGAAAGCGTTTTTGTACAACTTCATAGAAATAGCTGTAACTTTTGATAGAAGACTCGGATACACATGTTTATGGCTTTATCTTATAGAACTCAAGGTCTCTGTGCTGGGAAAACAGGTTTTGCAGCTGTTTGAGCTAAGATTTCCAAGTTATTCACATAATGAAAACCTATACTTTGTTTCGGTCGAGTTCCCCATTCAAATGCATGTAACAGTGAGAAACGCACTGTCTTGGCGAAAGAAAGCGTTTTTGTACAACTTCATAGAAATAGCTGTAACTTTTGATAGAAGACTCAGACAAACATGTTTATGGCCTTATATTATAGAACTCAAGGTCCCCGTGCTGGGAAAACAGGTTTTGCAGCTGTTTGAGCTAAGATTTCCAAGTTATTCACATAATGAAAACCTATACTTTGTTTCGGTCGAGTTCCCCATTCAAATGCATGTAACAGTGAGAAACGCACTGTCTTGGCGAAAGAAAGCGTTTTTGTACAACTTCATAGAAATAGCTGTAACTTTTGATAGAAGACTCAGACAAACATGTTTATGGCCTTATATTATAGAACTCAAGGTCCCCGTGCTGGGAAAACAGGTTTTGCAGCTGTTTGAGCTAAGATTTCCAAGTTATTCACATAATGAAAACCTATACTTTGTTTCGGTCGAGTTCCCCATTCAAATGCATGTAACAGTGAGAAACGCACTGTCTTGGCGAAAGAAAGCGTTTTTGTACAACTTCATAGAAATAGCTGTAACTTTTGATAGAAGACTCGGATACACATGTTTATGGCTTTATCTTATAGAACTCAAGGTTCCCGTGCTGGGAAAACAGGTTTTGCAGCTGTTTGAGCTAAGATTTCCAAGTTATTCACATAATGAAAACCTATACTTTGTTTCGGTCGAGTTCCCCATTCAAATGCATGTAACAGTGAGAAACGCACTGTCTTGGCGAAAGAAAGCGTTTTTGTACAACTTCATAGAAATAGCTGTAACTTTTGATAGAAGACTCAGACAAACATGTTTATGGCCTTATATTATAGAACTCAAGGTCCCCGTGCTGGGAAAACAGGTTTTGCAGCTGTTTGAGCTAAGATTTTCAAGTTATTCACATAATGAAAACCTATACTTTGTTTCGGTCGAGTTCCCCATTCAAATGCATGTAACAGTGAGAAACGCACTGTCTTGGCGAAAGAAAGCGTTTTTGTACAACTTCATAGAAATAGCTGTAACTTTTGATAGAAGACTCAGACAAACATGTTTATTGCCTTATATTATAGAACTCAAGGTCTCTGTGCTGGGAAAACAGGTTTTGCAGCTGTTTGAGCTAAGATTTCCAAGTTATTCACATAATGAAAACTTGTACTTTGTTTCGGTCGAGTTCCCCATTCAAATGCATGTAACAGTGAGAAACGCACTGTCTTGGCGAAAGAAAACGTTTTTGTACAACTTCATAGAAATAGCTGTAACTTTTGATAGAAGACTCGGATACACATGTTTATGGCTTTATCTTATAGAACTCAAGGTTCCCGTGCTGGGAAAACAGGTTTTGCAGCTGTTTGAGCTAAGATTTCCAAGTTATTCACATAATGAAAACCTATACTTTGTTTCGGTCGAGTTCCCCATTCAAATGCATGTAACAGTGAGAAACGCACTGTCTTGGCGAAAGAAAGCGTTTTTGTACAACTTCATAGAAATAGCTGTAACTTTTGATAGAAGACTCAGACAAACATGTTTATGGCTTTATCTTATAGAACTCAAGGTCTCCGTGCTGGGAAAACAGGTTTTGCAGCTGTTTGAGCTAAGATTTCCAAGTTATTCACATAATGAAAACTTGTACTTTGTTTCGGTCGAGTTCCCCATTCAAATGCATGTAACAGTGAGAAACGCACTGTCTTGGCGAAAGAAAGCGTTTTTGTACAACTTCATAGAAATAGCTGTAACTTTTGATAGAAGACTCGGATACACATGTTTATGGCTTTATCTTATAGAACTCAAGGTTCCCGTGCTGGGAAAACAGGTTTTGCAGCTGTTTGAGCTAAGATTTCCAAGTTATTCACATAATGAAAACCTATACTTTGTTTCGGTCGAGTTCCCCATTCAAATGCATGTAACAGTGAGAAACGCACTGTCTTGGCGAAAGAAAGCGTTTTTGTACAACTTCATAGAAATAGCTGTAACTTTTGATAGAAGACTCGGATACACATGTTTATGGCTTTATCTTATAGAACTCAAGGTTCCCGTGCTGGGAAAACAGGTTTTGCAGCTGTTTGAGCTAAGATTTCCAAGTTATTCACATAATGAAAACCTATACTTTGTTTCGGTCGAGTTCCCCATTCAAATGCATGTAACAGTGAGAAACGCACTGTCTTGGCGAAAGAAAGCGTTTTTGTACAACTTCATAGAAATAGCTGTAACTTTTGATAGAAGACTCAGACAAACATGTTTATGGCCTTATATTATAGAACTCAAGGTCCCCGTGCTGGGAAAACAGGTTTTGCAGCTGTTTGAGCTAAGATTTTCAAGTTATTCACATAATGAAAACCTATACTTTGTTTCGGTCGAGTTCCCCATTCAAATGCATGTAACAGTGAGAAACGCACTGTCTTGGCGAAAGAAAGCGTTTTTGTACAACTTCATAGAAATAGCTGTAACTTTTGATAGAAGACTCAGACAAACATGTTTATTGCCTTATATTATAGAACTCAAGGTCTCTGTGCTGGGAAAACAGGTTTTGCAGCTGTTTGAGCTAAGATTTCCAAGTTATTCACATAATGAAAACTTGTACTTTGTTTCGGTCGAGTTCCCCATTCAAATGCATGTAACAGTGAGAAACGCACTGTCTTGGCGAAAGAAAGCGTTTTTGTACAACTTCATAGAAATAGCTGTAACTTTTGATAGAAGACTCGGATACACATGTTTATGGCTTTATCTTATAGAACTCAAGGTTCCCGTGCTGGGAAAACAGGTTTTGCAGCTGTTTGAGCTAAGATTTCCAAGTTATTCACATAATGAAAACCTATACTTTGTTTCGGTCGAGTTCCCCATTCAAATGCATGTAACAGTGAGAAACGCACTGTCTTGGCGAAAGAAAGCGTTTTTGTACAACTTCATAGAAATAGCTGTAACTTTTGATAGAAGACTCAGACAAACATGTTTATGGCCTTATATTATAGAACTCAAGGTCCCCGTGCTGGGAAAACAGGTTTTGCAGCTGTTTGAGCTAAGATTTCCAAGTTATTCACATAATGAAAACCTATACTTTGTTTCGGTCGAGTTCCCCATTCAAATGCATGTAACAGTGAGAAACGCACTGTCTTGGCGAAAGAAAGCGTTTTTGTACAACTTCATAGAAATAGCTGTAACTTTTGATAGAAGACTCGGATACACATGTTTATGGCTTTATCTTATAGAACTCAAGGTCTCTGTGCTGGGAAAACAGGTTTTGCAGCTGTTTGAGCTAAGATTTCCAAGTTATTCACATAATGAAAACCTATACTTTGTTTCGGTCGAGTTCCCCATTCAAATGCATGTAACAGTGAGAAACGCACTGTCTTGGCGAAAGAAAGCGTTTTTGTACAACTTCATAGAAATAGCTGTAACTTTTGATAGAAGACTCAGACAAACATGTTTATGGCCTTATATTATAGAACTCAAGGTCCCCGTGCTGGGAAAACAGGTTTTGCAGCTGTTTGAGCTAAGATTTCCAAGTTATTCACATAATGAAAACCTATACTTTGTTTCGGTCGAGTTCCCCATTCAAATGCATGTAACAGTGAGAAACGCACTGTCTTGGCGAAAGAAAGCGTTTTTGTACAACTTCATAGAAATAGCTGTAACTTTTGATAGAAGACTCAGACAAACATGTTTATGGCCTTATATTATAGAACTCAAGGTCCCCGTGCTGGGAAAACAGGTTTTGCAGCTGTTTGAGCTAAGATTTCCAAGTTATTCACATAATGAAAACCTATACTTTGTTTCGGTCGAGTTCCCCATTCAAATGCATGTAACAGTGAGAAACGCACTGTCTTGGCGAAAGAAAGCGTTTTTGTACAACTTCATAGAAATAGCTGTAACTTTTGATAGAAGACTCGGATACACATGTTTATGGCTTTATCTTATAGAACTCAAGGTTCCCGTGCTGGGCAAACAGGTTTTGCAGCTGTTTGAGCTAAGATTTCCAAGTTATTCACATAATGAAAACCTATACTTTGTTTCGGTCGAGTTCCCCATTCAAATGCATGTAACAGTGAGAAACGCACTGTCTTGGCGAAAGAAAGCGTTTTTGTACAACTTCATAGAAATAGCTGTAACTTTTGATAGAAGACTCAGACAAACATGTTTATGGCCTTATATTATAGAACTCAAGGTCCCCGTGCTGGGAAAACAGGTTTTGCAGCTGTTTGAGCTAAGATTTCCAAGTTATTCACATAATGAAAACCTATACTTTGTTTCGGTCGAGTTCCCCATTCAAATGCATGTAACAGTGAGAAACGCACTGTCTTGGCGAAAGAAAGCGTTTTTGTACAACTTCATAGAAATAGCTGTAACTTTTGATAGAAGACTCAGACAAACATGTTTATGGCCTTATATTATAGAACTCAAGGTCCCCGTGCTGGGAAAACAGGTTTTGCAGCTGTTTGAGCTAAGATTTCCAAGTTATTCACATAATGAAAACCTATACTTTGTTTCGGTCGAGTTCCCCATTCAAATGCATGTAACAGTGAGAAACGCACTGTCTTGGCGAAAGAAAGCGTTTTTGTACAACTTCATAGAAATAGCTGTAACTTTTGATAGAAGACTCGGATACACATGTTTATGGCTTTATCTTATAGAACTCAAGGTTCCCGTGCTGGGCAAACAGGTTTTGCAGCTGTTTGAGCTAAGATTTCCAAGTTATTCACATAATGAAAACCTATACTTTGTTTCGGTCGAGTTCCCCATTCAAATGCATGTAACAGTGAGAAACGCACTGTCTTGGCGAAAGAAAGCGTTTTTGTACAACTTCATAGAAATAGCTGTAACTTTTGATAGAAGACTCAGACAAACATGTTTATGGCCTTATATTATAGAACTCAAGGTCCCCGTGCTGGGAAAACAGGTTTTGCAGCTGTTTGAGCTAAGATTTTCAAGTTATTCACATAATGAAAACCTATACTTTGTTTCGGTCGAGTTCCCCATTCAAATGCATGTAACAGTGAGAAACGCACTGTCTTGGCGAAAGAAAGCGTTTTTGTACAACTTCATAGAAATAGCTGTAACTTTTGATAGAAGACTCAGACAAACATGTTTATTGCCTTATATTATAGAACTCAAGGTCTCTGTGCTGGGAAAACAGGTTTTGCAGCTGTTTGAGCTAAGATTTCCAAGTTATTCACATAATGAAAACTTGTACTTTGTTTCGGTCGAGTTCCCCATTCAAATGCATGTAACAGTGAGAAACGCACTGTCTTGGCGAAAGAAAGCGTTTTTGTACAACTTCATAGAAATAGCTGTAACTTTTGATAGAAGACTCGGATACACATGTTTATGGCTTTATCTTATAGAACTCAAGGTTCCCGTGCTGGGAAAACAGGTTTTGCAGCTGTTTGAGCTAAGATTTCCAAGTTATTCACATAATGAAAACCTATACTTTGTTTCGGTCGAGTTCCCCATTCAAATGCATGTAACAGTGAGAAACGCACTGTCTTGGCGAAAGAAAGCGTTTTTGTACAACTTCATAGAAATAGCTGTAACTTTTGATAGAAGACTCGGATACACATGTTTATGGCTTTATCTTATAGAACTCAAGGTCTCTGTGCTGGGAAAACAGGTTTTGCAGCTGTTTGAGCTAAGATTTCCAAGTTATTCACATAATGAAAACCTATACTTTGTTTCGGTCGAGTTCCCCATTCAAATGCATGTAACAGTGAGAAACGCACTGTCTTGGCGAAAGAAAGCGTTTTTGTACAACTTCATAGAAATAGCTGTAACTTTTGATAGAAGACTCAGACAAACATGTTTATGGCCTTATATTATAGAACTCAAGGTCCCCGTGCTGGGAAAACAGGTTTTGCAGCTGTTTGAGCTAAGATTTCCAAGTTATTCACATAATGAAAACCTATACTTTGTTTCGGTCGAGTTCCCCATTCAAATGCATGTAACAGTGAGAAACGCACTGTCTTGGCGAAAGAAAGCGTTTTTGTACAACTTCATAGAAATAGCTGTAACTTTTGATAGAAGACTCAGACAAACATGTTTATGGCCTTATATTATAGAACTCAAGGTCCCCGTGCTGGGAAAACAGGTTTTGCAGCTGTTTGAGCTAAGATTTCCAAGTTATTCACATAATGAAAACCTATACTTTGTTTCGGTCGAGTTCCCCATTCAAATGCATGTAACAGTGAGAAACGCACTGTCTTGGCGAAAGAAAGCGTTTTTGTACAACTTCATAGAAATAGCTGTAACTTTTGATAGAAGACTCGGATACACATGTTTATGGCTTTATCTTATAGAACTCAAGGTTCCCGTGCTGGGCAAACAGGTTTTGCAGCTGTTTGAGCTAAGATTTCCAAGTTATTCACATAATGAAAACCTATACTTTGTTTCGGTCGAGTTCCCCATTCAAATGCATGTAACAGTGAGAAACGCACTGTCTTGGCGAAAGAAAGCGTTTTTGTACAACTTCATAGAAATAGCTGTAACTTTTGATAGAAGACTCAGACAAACATGTTTATGGCCTTATATTATAGAACTCAAGGTCCCCGTGCTGGGAAAACAGGTTTTGCAGCTGTTTGAGCTAAGATTTTCAAGTTATTCACATAATGAAAACCTATACTTTGTTTCGGTCGAGTTCCCCATTCAAATGCATGTAACAGTGAGAAACGCACTGTCTTGGCGAAAGAAAGCGTTTTTGTACAACTTCATAGAAATAGCTGTAACTTTTGATAGAAGACTCAGACAAACATGTTTATTGCCTTATATTATAGAACTCAAGGTCTCTGTGCTGGGAAAACAGGTTTTGCAGCTGTTTGAGCTAAGATTTCCAAGTTATTCACATAATGAAAACTTGTACTTTGTTTCGGTCGAGTTCCCCATTCAAATGCATGTAACAGTGAGAAACGCACTGTCTTGGCGAAAGAAAGCGTTTTTGTACAACTTCATAGAAATAGCTGTAACTTTTGATAGAAGACTCGGATACACATGTTTATGGCTTTATCTTATAGAACTCAAGGTTCCCGTGCTGGGAAAACAGGTTTTGCAGCTGTTTGAGCTAAGATTTCCAAGTTATTCACATAATGAAAACCTATACTTTGTTTCGGTCGAGTTCCCCATTCAAATGCATGTAACAGTGAGAAACGCACTGTCTTGGCGAAAGAAAGCGTTTTTGTACAACTTCATAGAAATAGCTGTAACTTTTGATAGAAGACTCGGATACACATGTTTATGGCTTTATCTTATAGAACTCAAGGTCTCTGTGCTGGGAAAACAGGTTTTGCAGCTGTTTGAGCTAAGATTTCCAAGTTATTCACATAATGAAAACCTATACTTTGTTTCGGTCGAGTTCCCCATTCAAATGCATGTAACAGTGAGAAACGCACTGTCTTGGCGAAAGAAAGCGTTTTTGTACAACTTCATAGAAATAGCTGTAACTTTTGATAGAAGACTCAGACAAACATGTTTATGGCCTTATATTATAGAACTCAAGGTCCCCGTGCTGGGAAAACAGGTTTTGCAGCTGTTTGAGCTAAGATTTCCAAGTTATTCACATAATGAAAACCTATACTTTGTTTCGGTCGAGTTCCCCATTCAAATGCATGTAACAGTGAGAAACGCACTGTCTTGGCGAAAGAAAGCGTTTTTGTACAACTTCATAGAAATAGCTGTAACTTTTGATAGAAGACTCAGACAAACATGTTTATGGCCTTATATTATAGAACTCAAGGTCCCCGTGCTGGGAAAACAGGTTTTGCAGCTGTTTGAGCTAAGATTTCCAAGTTATTCACATAATGAAAACCTATACTTTGTTTCGGTCGAGTTCCCCATTCAAATGCATGTAACAGTGAGAAACGCACTGTCTTGGCGAAAGAAAGCGTTTTTGTACAACTTCATAGAAATAGCTGTAACTTTTGATAGAAGACTCGGATACACATGTTTATGGCTTTATCTTATAGAACTCAAGGTTCCCGTGCTGGGAAAACAGGTTTTGCAGCTGTTTGAGCTAAGATTTCCAAGTTATTCACATAATGAAAACCTATACTTTGTTTCGGTCGAGTTCCCCATTCAAATGCATGTAACAGTGAGAAACGCACTGTCTTGGCGAAAGAAAGCGTTTTTGTACAACTTCATAGAAATAGCTGTAACTTTTGATAGAAGACTCAGACAAACATGTTTATGGCCTTATATTATAGAACTCAAGGTCCCCGTGCTGGGAAAACAGGTTTTGCAGCTGTTTGAGCTAAGATTTTCAAGTTATTCACATAATGAAAACCTATACTTTGTTTCGGTCGAGTTCCCCATTCAAATGCATGTAACAGTGAGAAACGCACTGTCTTGGCGAAAGAAAGCGTTTTTGTACAACTTCATAGAAATAGCTGTAACTTTTGATAGAAGACTCAGACAAACATGTTTATTGCCTTATATTATAGAACTCAAGGTCTCTGTGCTGGGAAAACAGGTTTTGCAGCTGTTTGAGCTAAGATTTCCAAGTTATTCACATAATGAAAACTTGTACTTTGTTTCGGTCGAGTTCCCCATTCAAATGCATGTAACAGTGAGAAACGCACTGTCTTGGCGAAAGAAAACGTTTTTGTACAACTTCATAGAAATAGCTGTAACTTTTGATAGAAGACTCGGATACACATGTTTATGGCTTTATCTTATAGAACTCAAGGTTCCCGTGCTGGGAAAACAGGTTTTGCAGCTGTTTGAGCTAAGATTTCCAAGTTATTCACATAATGAAAACCTATACTTTGTTTCGGTCGAGTTCCCCATTCAAATGCATGTAACAGTGAGAAACGCACTGTCTTGGCGAAAGAAAGCGTTTTTGTACAACTTCATAGAAATAGCTGTAACTTTTGATAGAAGACTCAGACAAACATGTTTATGGCTTTATCTTATAGAACTCAAGGTCTCTGTGCTGGGAAAACAGGTTTTGCAGCTGTTTGAGCTAAGATTTCCAAGTTATTCACATAATGAAAACCTATACTTTGTTTCGGTCGAGTTCCCCATTCAAATGCATGTAACAGTGAGAAACGCACTGTCTTGGCGAAAGAAAGCGTTTTTGTACAACTTCATAGAAATAGCTGTAACTTTTGATAGAAGACTCAGACAAACATGTTTATGGCCTTATATTATAGAACTCAAGGTCCCCGTGCTGGGAAAACAGGTTTTGCAGCTGTTTGAGCTAAGATTTCCAAGTTATTCACATAATGAAAACCTATACTTTGTTTCGGTCGAGTTCCCCATTCAAATGCATGTAACAGTGAGAAACGCACTGTCTTGGCGAAAGAAAGCGTTTTTGTACAACTTCATAGAAATAGCTGTAACTTTTGATAGAAGACTCAGACAAACATGTTTATGGCCTTATATTATAGAACTCAAGGTCCCCGTGCTGGGAAAACAGGTTTTGCAGCTGTTTGAGCTAAGATTTCCAAGTTATTCACATAATGAAAACCTATACTTTGTTTCGGTCGAGTTCCCCATTCAAATGCATGTAACAGTGAGAAACGCACTGTCTTGGCGAAAGAAAGCGTTTTTGTACAACTTCATAGAAATAGCTGTAACTTTTGATAGAAGACTCGGATACACATGTTTATGGCTTTATCTTATAGAACTCAAGGTTCCCGTGCTGGGAAAACAGGTTTTGCAGCTGTTTGAGCTAAGATTTCCAAGTTATTCACATAATGAAAACCTATACTTTGTTTCGGTCGAGTTCCCCATTCAAATGCATGTAACAGTGAGAAACGCACTGTCTTGGCGAAAGAAAGCGTTTTTGTACAACTTCATAGAAATAGCTGTAACTTTTGATAGAAGACTCAGACAAACATGTTTATGGCCTTATATTATAGAACTCAAGGTCCCCGTGCTGGGAAAACAGGTTTTGCAGCTGTTTGAGCTAAGATTTTCAAGTTATTCACATAATGAAAACCTATACTTTGTTTCGGTCGAGTTCCCCATTCAAATGCATGTAACAGTGAGAAACGCACTGTCTTGGCGAAAGAAAGCGTTTTTGTACAACTTCATAGAAATAGCTGTAACTTTTGATAGAAGACTCAGACAAACATGTTTATTGCCTTATATTATAGAACTCAAGGTCTCTGTGCTGGGAAAACAGGTTTTGCAGCTGTTTGAGCTAAGATTTCCAAGTTATTCACATAATGAAAACTTGTACTTTGTTTCGGTCGAGTTCCCCATTCAAATGCATTCCCCATTCAAATGCATGTAACAGTGAGAAACGCACTGTCTTGGCGAAAGAAAACGTTTTTGTACAACTTCATAGAAATAGCTGTAACTTTTGATAGAAGACTCGGATACACATGTTTATGGCTTTATCTTATAGAACTCAAGGTTCCCGTGCTGGGAAAACAGGTTTTGCAGCTGTTTGAGCTAAGATTTCCAAGTTATTCACATAATGAAAACCTATACTTTGTTTCGGTCGAGTTCCCCATTCAAATGCATGTAACAGTGAGAAACGCACTGTCTTGGCGAAAGAAAGCGTTTTTGTACAACTTCATAGAAATAGCTGTAACTTTTGATAGAAGACTCAGACAAACATGTTTATGGCTTTATCTTATAGAACTCAAGGTCTCCGTGCTGGGAAAACAGGTTTTGCAGCTGTTTGAGCTAAGATTTCCAAGTTATTCACATAATGAAAACTTGTACTTTGTTTCGGTCGAGTTCCCCATTCAAATGCATGTAACAGTGAGAAACGCACTGTCTTGGCGAAAGAAAGCGTTTTTGTACAACTTCATAGAAATAGCTGTAACTTTTGATAGAAGACTCGGATACACATGTTTATGGCTTTATCTTATAGAACTCAAGGTTCCCGTGCTGGGAAAACAGGTTTTGCAGCTGTTTGAGCTAAGATTTCCAAGTTATTCACATAATGAAAACCTATACTTTGTTTCGGTCGAGTTCCCCATTCAAATGCATGTAACAGTGAGAAACGCACTGTCTTGGCGAAAGAAAGCGTTTTTGTACAACTTCATAGAAATAGCTGTAACTTTTGATAGAAGACTCGGATACACATGTTTATGGCTTTATCTTATAGAACTCAAGGTTCCCGTGCTGGGAAAACAGGTTTTGCAGCTGTTTGAGCTAAGATTTCCAAGTTATTCACATAATGAAAACCTATACTTTGTTTCGGTCGAGTTCCCCATTCAAATGCATGTAACAGTGAGAAACGCACTGTCTTGGCGAAAGAAAGCGTTTTTGTACAACTTCATAGAAATAGCTGTAACTTTTGATAGAAGACTCAGACAAACATGTTTATGGCTTTATCTTATAGAACTCAAGGTCTCCGTGCTGGGAAAACAGGTTTTGCAGCTGTTTGAGCTAAGATTTCCAAGTTATTCACATAATGAAAACTTGTACTTTGTTTCGGTCGAGTTCCCCATTCAAATGCATGTAACAGTGAGAAACGCACTGTCTTGGCGAAAGAAAGCGTTTTTGTACAACTTCATAGAAATAGCTGTAACTTTTGATAGAAGACTCGGATACACATGTTTATGGCTTTATCTTATAGAACTCAAGGTTCCCGTGCTGGGAAAACAGGTTTTGCAGCTGTTTGAGCTAAGATTTCCAAGTTATTCACATAATGAAAACCTATACTTTGTTTCGGTTGAGTTCCCCATTCAAATGCATGTAACAGTGAGAAACGCACTGTCTTGGCGAAAGAAAGCGTTTTTGTACAACTTCATAGAAATAGCTGTAACTTTTGATAGAAGACTCGGATACACATGTTTATGGCTTTATCTTATAGAACTCAAGGTTCCCGTGCTGGGAAAACAGGTTTTGCAGCTGTTTGAGCTAAGATTTCCAAGTTATTCACATAATGAAAACCTATACTTTGTTTCGGTCGAGTTCCCCATTCAAATGCATGTAACAGTGAGAAACGCACTGTCTTGGCGAAAGAAAGCGTTTTTGTACAACTTCATAGAAATAGCTGTAACTTTTGATAGAAGACTCGGATACACATGTTTATGGCTTTATCTTATAGAACTCAAGGTTCCCGTGCTGGGAAAACAGGTTTTGCAGCTGTTTGAGCTAAGATTTTCAAGTTATTCACATAATGAAAACCTATACTTTGTTTCGGTCGAGTTCCCCATTCAAATGCATGTAACAGTGAGAAACGCACTGTCTTGGCGAAAGAAAGCGTTTTTGTACAACTTCATAGAAATAGCTGTAACTTTTGATAGAAGACTCGGATACACATGTTTATGGCTTTATCTTATAGAACTCAAGGTTCCCGTGCTGGGAAAACAGGTTTTGCAGCTGTTTGAGCTAAGATTTCCAAGTTATTCACATAATGAAAACCTATACTTTGTTTCGGTCGAGTTCCCCATTCAAATGCATGTAACAGTGAGAAACGCACTGTCTTGGCGAAAGAAAGCGTTTTTGTACAACTTCATAGAAATAGCTGTAACTTTTGATAGAAGACTCGGATACACATGTTTATGGCTTTATCTTATAGAACTCAAGGTTCCCGTGCTGGGAAAACAGGTTTTGCAGCTGTTTGAGCTAAGATTTCCAAGTTATTCACATAATGAAAACCTATACTTTGTTTCGGTCGAGTTCCCCATTCAAATGCATGTAACAGTGAGAAACGCACTGTCTTGGCGAAAGAAAGCGTTTTTGTACAACTTCATAGAAATAGCTGTAACTTTTGATAGAAGACTCAGACAAACATGTTTATGGCCTTATATTATAGAACTCAAGGTCCCCGTGCTGGGAAAACAGGTTTTGCAGCTGTTTGAGCTAAGATTTTCAAGTTATTCACATAATGAAAACCTATACTTTGTTTCGGTCGAGTTCCCCATTCAAATGCATGTAACAGTGAGAAACGCACTGTCTTGGCGAAAGAAAGCGTTTTTGTACAACTTCATAGAAATAGCTGTAACTTTTGATAGAAGACTCAGACAAACATGTTTATTGCCTTATATTATAGAACTCAAGGTCTCTGTGCTGGGAAAACAGGTTTTGCAGCTGTTTGAGCTAAGATTTCCAAGTTATTCACATAATGAAAACTTGTACTTTGTTTCGGTCGAGTTCCCCATTCAAATGCATGTAACAGTGAGAAACGCACTGTCTTGGCGAAAGAAAGCGTTTTTGTACAACTTCATAGAAATAGCTGTAACTTTTGATAGAAGACTCGGATACACATGTTTATGGCTTTATCTTATAGAACTCAAGGTTCCCGTGCTGGGAAAACAGGTTTTGCAGCTGTTTGAGCTAAGATTTCCAAGTTATTCACATAATGAAAACCTATACTTTGTTTCGGTCGAGTTCCCCATTCAAATGCATGTAACAGTGAGAAACGCACTGTCTTGGCGAAAGAAAGCGTTTTTGTACAACTTCATAGAAATAGCTGTAACTTTTGATAGAAGACTCAGACAAACATGTTTATGGCCTTATATTATAGAACTCAAGGTCCCCGTGCTGGGAAAACAGGTTTTGCAGCTGTTTGAGCTAAGATTTCCAAGTTATTCACATAATGAAAACCTATACTTTGTTTCGGTCGAGTTCCCCATTCAAATGCATGTAACAGTGAGAAACGCACTGTCTTGGCGAAAGAAAGCGTTTTTGTACAACTTCATAGAAATAGCTGTAACTTTTGATAGAAGACTCGGATACACATGTTTATGGCTTTATCTTATAGAACTCAAGGTTCCCGTGCTGGGAAAACAGGTTTTGCAGCTGTTTGAGCTAAGATTTCCAAGTTATTCACATAATGAAAACCTATACTTTGTTTCGGTCGAGTTCCCCATTCAAATGCATGTAACAGTGAGAAACGCACTGTCTTGGCGAAAGAAAGCGTTTTTGTACAACTTCATAGAAATAGCTGTAACTTTTGATAGAAGACTCGGATACACATGTTTATGGCTTTATCTTATAGAACTCAAGGTCTCTGTGCTGGGAAAACAGGTTTTGCAGCTGTTTGAGCTAAGATTTCCAAGTTATTCACATAATGAAAACCTATACTTTGTTTCGGTCGAGTTCCCCATTCAAATGCATGTAACAGTGAGAAACGCACTGTCTTGGCGAAAGAAAGCGTTTTTGTACAACTTCATAGAAATAGCTGTAACTTTTGATAGAAGACTCAGACAAACATGTTTATGGCCTTATATTATAGAACTCAAGGTCCCCGTGCTGGGAAAACAGGTTTTGCAGCTGTTTGAGCTAAGATTTCCAAGTTATTCACATAATGAAAACCTATACTTTGTTTCGGTCGAGTTCCCCATTCAAATGCATGTAACAGTGAGAAACGCACTGTCTTGGCGAAAGAAAGCGTTTTTGTACAACTTCATAGAAATAGCTGTAACTTTTGATAGAAGACTCAGACAAACATGTTTATGGCCTTATATTATAGAACTCAAGGTCCCCGTGCTGGGAAAACAGGTTTTGCAGCTGTTTGAGCTAAGATTTCCAAGTTATTCACATAATGAAAACCTATACTTTGTTTCGGTCGAGTTCCCCATTCAAATGCATGTAACAGTGAGAAACGCACTGTCTTGGCGAAAGAAAGCGTTTTTGTACAACTTCATAGAAATAGCTGTAACTTTTGATAGAAGACTCGGATACACATGTTTATGGCTTTATCTTATAGAACTCAAGGTTCCCGTGCTGGGCAAACAGGTTTTGCAGCTGTTTGAGCTAAGATTTCCAAGTTATTCACATAATGAAAACCTATACTTTGTTTCGGTCGAGTTCCCCATTCAAATGCATGTAACAGTGAGAAACGCACTGTCTTGGCGAAAGAAAGCGTTTTTGTACAACTTCATAGAAATAGCTGTAACTTTTGATAGAAGACTCAGACAAACATGTTTATGGCCTTATATTATAGAACTCAAGGTCCCCGTGCTGGGAAAACAGGTTTTGCAGCTGTTTGAGCTAAGATTTTCAAGTTATTCACATAATGAAAACCTATACTTTGTTTCGGTCGAGTTCCCCATTCAAATGCATGTAACAGTGAGAAACGCACTGTCTTGGCGAAAGAAAGCGTTTTTGTACAACTTCATAGAAATAGCTGTAACTTTTGATAGAAGACTCAGACAAACATGTTTATTGCCTTATATTATAGAACTCAAGGTCTCTGTGCTGGGAAAACAGGTTTTGCAGCTGTTTGAGCTAAGATTTCCAAGTTATTCACATAATGAAAACTTGTACTTTGTTTCGGTCGAGTTCCCCATTCAAATGCATGTAACAGTGAGAAACGCACTGTCTTGGCGAAAGAAAGCGTTTTTGTACAACTTCATAGAAATAGCTGTAACTTTTGATAGAAGACTCGGATACACATGTTTATGGCTTTATCTTATAGAACTCAAGGTTCCCGTGCTGGGAAAACAGGTTTTGCAGCTGTTTGAGCTAAGATTTCCAAGTTATTCACATAATGAAAACCTATACTTTGTTTCGGTCGAGTTCCCCATTCAAATGCATGTAACAGTGAGAAACGCACTGTCTTGGCGAAAGAAAGCGTTTTTGTACAACTTCATAGAAATAGCTGTAACTTTTGATAGAAGACTCGGATACACATGTTTATGGCTTTATCTTATAGAACTCAAGGTTCCCGTGCTGGGAAAACAGGTTTTGCAGCTGTTTGAGCTAAGATTTCCAAGTTATTCACATAATGAAAACCTATACTTTGTTTCGGTCGAGTTCCCCATTCAAATGCATGTAACAGTGAGAAACGCACTGTCTTGGCGAAAGAAAGCGTTTTTGTACAACTTCATAGAAATAGCTGTAACTTTTGATAGAAGACTCGGATACACATGTTTATGGCTTTATCTTATAGAACTCAAGGTCTCTGTGCTGGGAAAACAGGTTTTGCAGCTGTTTGAGCTAAGATTTCCAAGTTATTCACATAATGAAAACCTATACTTTGTTTCGGTCGAGTTCCCCATTCAAATGCATGTAACAGTGAGAAACGCACTGTCTTGGCGAAAGAAAGCGTTTTTGTACAACTTCATAGAAATAGCTGTACCTTTTGATAGAAGACTCAGACAAACATGTTTATGGCCTTATATTATAGAACTCAAGGTCTCTGTGCTGGGAAAACAGGTTTTGCAGCTGTTTGAGCTAAGATTTCCAAGTTATTCACATAATGAAAACCTATACTTTGTTTCGGTCGAGTTCCCCATTCAAATGCATGTAACAGTGAGAAACGCACTGTCTTGGCGAAAGAAAGCGTTTTTGTACAACTTCATAGAAATAGCTGTAACTTTTGATAGAAGACTCAGACAAACATGTTTATTGCCTTATATTATAGAACTCAAGGTCTCTGTGCTGGGAAAACAGGTTTTGCAGCTGTTTGAGCTAAGATTTCCAAGTTATTCACATAATGAAAACTTGTACTTTGTTTCGGTCGAGTTCCCCATTCAAATGCATGTAACAGTGAGAAACGCACTGTCTTGGCGAAAGAAAGCGTTTTTGTACAACTTCATAGAAATAGCTGTAACTTTTGATAGAAGACTCGGATACACATGTTTATGGCTTTATCTTATAGAACTCAAGGTTCCCGTGCTGGGAAAACAGGTTTTGCAGCTGTTTGAGCTAAGATTTCCAAGTTATTCACATAATGAAAACCTATACTTTGTTTCGGTCGAGTTCCCCATTCAAATGCATGTAACAGTGAGAAACGCACTGTCTTGGCGAAAGAAAGCGTTTTTGTACAACTTCATAGAAATAGCTGTAACTTTTGATAGAAGACTCAGACAAACATGTTTATGGCCTTATATTATAGAACTCAAGGTCCCCGTGCTGGGAAAACAGGTTTTGCAGCTGTTTGAGCTAAGATTTCCAAGTTATTCACATAATGAAAACCTATACTTTGTTTCGGTCGAGTTCCCCATTCAAATGCATGTAACAGTGAGAAACGCACTGTCTTGGCGAAAGAAAGCGTTTTTGTACAACTTCATAGAAATAGCTGTAACTTTTGATAGAAGACTCAGACAAACATGTTTATGGCCTTATATTATAGAACTCAAGGTCCCCGTGCTGGGAAAACAGGTTTTGCAGCTGTTTGAGCTAAGATTTCCAAGTTATTCACATAATGAAAACCTATACTTTGTTTCGGTCGAGTTCCCCATTCAAATGCATGTAACAGTGAGAAACGCACTGTCTTGGCGAAAGAAAGCGTTTTTGTACAACTTCATAGAAATAGCTGTAACTTTTGATAGAAGACTCGGATACACATGTTTATGGCTTTATCTTATAGAACTCAAGGTTCCCGTGCTGGGAAAACAGGTTTTGCAGCTGTTTGAGCTAAGATTTCCAAGTTATTCACATAATGAAAACCTATACTTTGTTTCGGTCGAGTTCCCCATTCAAATGCATGTAACAGTGAGAAACGCACTGTCTTGGCGAAAGAAAGCGTTTTTGTACAACTTCATAGAAATAGCTGTAACTTTTGATAGAAGACTCAGACAAACATGTTTATGGCCTTATATTATAGAACTCAAGGTCCCCGTGCTGGGAAAACAGGTTTTGCAGCTGTTTGAGCTAAGATTTTCAAGTTATTCACATAATGAAAACCTTTACTTTGTTTCGGTCGAGTTCCCCATTCAAATGCATGTAACAGTGAGAAACGCACTGTCTTGGCGAAAGAAAGCGTTTTTGTACAACTTCATAGAAATAGCTGTAACTTTTGATAGAAGACTCAGACAAACATGTTTATTGCCTTATATTATAGAACTCAAGGTCTCTGTGCTGGGAAAACAGGTTTTGCAGCTGTTTGAGCTAAGATTTCCAAGTTATTCACATAATGAAAACTTGTACTTTGTTTCGGTCGAGTTCCCCATTCAAATGCATGTAACAGTGAGAAACGCACTGTCTTGGCGAAAGAAAGCGTTTTTGTACAACTTCATAGAAATAGCTGTAACTTTTGATAGAAGACTCGGATACACATGTTTATGGCTTTATCTTATAGAACTCAAGGTTCCCGTGCTGGGAAAACAGGTTTTGCAGCTGTTTGAGCTAAGATTTCCAAGTTATTCACATAATGAAAACCTATACTTTGTTTCGGTCGAGTTCCCCATTCAAATGCATGTAACAGTGAGAAACGCACTGTCTTGGCGAAAGAAAGCGTTTTTGTACAACTTCATAGAAATAGCTGTAACTTTTGATAGAAGACTCAGACAAACATGTTTATGGCTTTATCTTATAGAACTCAAGGTCTCCGTGCTGGGAAAACAGGTTTTGCAGCTGTTTGAGCTAAGATTTCCAAGTTATTCACATAATGAAAACTTGTACTTTGTTTCGGTCGAGTTCCCCATTCAAATGCATGTAACAGTGAGAAACGCACTGTCTTGGCGAAAGAAAGCGTTTTTGTACAACTTCATAGAAATAGCTGTAACTTTTGATAGAAGACTCGGATACACATGTTTATGGCTTTATCTTATAGAACTCAAGGTTCCCGTGCTGGGAAAACAGGTTTTGCAGCTGTTTGAGCTAAGATTTCCAAGTTATTCACATAATGAAAACCTATACTTTGTTTCGGTCGAGTTCCCCATTCAAATGCATGTAACAGTGAGAAACGCACTGTCTTGGCGAAAGAAAGCGTTTTTGTACAACTTCATAGAAATAGCTGTAACTTTTGATAGAAGACTCGGATACACATGTTTATGGCTTTATCTTATAGAACTCAAGGTTCCCGTGCTGGGAAAACAGGTTTTGCAGCTGTTTGAGCTAAGATTTCCAAGTTATTCACATAATGAAAACCTATACTTTGTTTCGGTCGAGTTCCCCATTCAAATGCATGTAACAGTGAGAAACGCACTGTCTTGGCGAAAGAAAGCGTTTTTGTACAACTTCATAGAAATAGCTGTAACTTTTGATAGAAGACTCAGACAAACATGTTTATGGCCTTATATTATAGAACTCAAGGTCCCCGTGCTGGGAAAACAGGTTTTGCAGCTGTTTGAGCTAAGATTTTCAAGTTATTCACATAATGAAAACCTATACTTTGTTTCGGTCGAGTTCCCCATTCAAATGCATGTAACAGTGAGAAACGCACTGTCTTGGCGAAAGAAAGCGTTTTTGTACAACTTCATAGAAATAGCTGTAACTTTTGATAGAAGACTCAGACAAACATGTTTATTGCCTTATATTATAGAACTCAAGGTCTCTGTGCTGGGAAAACAGGTTTTGCAGCTGTTTGAGCTAAGATTTCCAAGTTATTCACATAATGAAAACTTGTACTTTGTTTCGGTCGAGTTCCCCATTCAAATGCATGTAACAGTGAGAAACGCACTGTCTTGGCGAAAGAAAGCGTTTTTGTACAACTTCATAGAAATAGCTGTAACTTTTGATAGAAGACTCGGATACACATGTTTATGGCTTTATCTTATAGAACTCAAGGTTCCCGTGCTGGGAAAACAGGTTTTGCAGCTGTTTGAGCTAAGATTTCCAAGTTATTCACATAATGAAAACCTATACTTTGTTTCGGTCGAGTTCCCCATTCAAATGCATGTAACAGTGAGAAACGCACTGTCTTGGCGAAAGAAAGCGTTTTTGTACAACTTCATAGAAATAGCTGTAACTTTTGATAGAAGACTCAGACAAACATGTTTATGGCTTTATCTTATAGAACTCAAGGTTCCCGTGCTGGGAAAACAGGTTTTGCAGCTGTTTGAGCTAAGATTTCCAAGTTATTCACATAATGAAAACCTATACTTTGTTTCGGTCGAGTTCCCCATTCAAATGCATGTAACAGTGAGAAACGCACTGTCTTGGCGAAAGAAAGCGTTTTTGTACAACTTCATAGAAATAGCTGTAACTTTTGATAGAAGACTCGGATACACATGTTTATGGCTTTATCTTATAGAACTCAAGGTTCCCGTGCTGGGAAAACAGGTTTTGCAGCTGTTTGAGCTAAGATTTCCAAGTTATTCACATAATGAAAACCTATACTTTGTTTCGGTCGAGTTCCCCATTCAAATGCATGTAACAGTGAGAAACGCACTGTCTTGGCGAAAGAAAGCGTTTTTGTACAACTTCATAGAAATAGCTGTAACTTTTGATAGAAGACTCAGACAAACATGTTTATGGCCTTATATTATAGAACTCAAGGTCCCCGTGCTGGGAAAACAGGTTTTGCAGCTGTTTGAGCTAAGATTTTCAAGTTATTCACATAATGAAAACCTATACTTTGTTTCGGTCGAGTTCCCCATTCAAATGCATGTAACAGTGAGAAACGCACTGTCTTGGCGAAAGAAAGCGTTTTTGTACAACTTCATAGAAATAGCTGTAACTTTTGATAGAAGACTCAGACAAACATGTTTATTGCCTTATATTATAGAACTCAAGGTCTCTGTGCTGGGAAAACAGGTTTTGCAGCTGTTTGAGCTAAGATTTCCAAGTTATTCACATAATGAAAACTTGTACTTTGTTTCGGTCGAGTTCCCCATTCAAATGCATGTAACAGTGAGAAACGCACTGTCTTGGCGAAAGAAAGCGTTTTTGTACAACTTCATAGAAATAGCTGTAACTTTTGATAGAAGACTCGGATACACATGTTTATGGCTTTATCTTATAGAACTCAAGGTTCCCGTGCTGGGAAAACAGGTTTTGCAGCTGTTTGAGCTAAGATTTCCAAGTTATTCACATAATGAAAACCTATACTTTGTTTCGGTCGAGTTCCCCATTCAAATGCATGTAACAGTGAGAAACGCACTGTCTTGGCGAAAGAAAGCGTTTTTGTACAACTTCATAGAAATAGCTGTAACTTTTGATAGAAGACTCAGACAAACATGTTTATGGCTTTATCTTATAGAACTCAAGGTTCCCGTGCTGGGAAAACAGGTTTTGCAGCTGTTTGAGCTAAGATTTCCAAGTTATTCACATAATGAAAACCTATACTTTGTTTCGGTCGAGTTCCCCATTCAAATGCATGTAACAGTGAGAAACGCACTGTCTTGGCGAAAGAAAGCGTTTTTGTACAACTTCATAGAAATAGCTGTAACTTTTGATAGAAGACTCGGATACACATGTTTATGGCTTTATCTTATAGAACTCAAGGTTCCCGTGCTGGGAAAACAGGTTTTGCAGCTGTTTGAGCTAAGATTTCCAAGTTATTCACATAATGAAAACCTATACTTTGTTTCGGTCGAGTTCCCCATTCAAATGCATGTAACAGTGAGAAACGCACTGTCTTGGCGAAAGAAAGCGTTTTTGTACAACTTCATAGAAATAGCTGTAACTTTTGATAGAAGACTCAGACAAACATGTTTATGGCCTTATATTATAGAACTCAAGGTCCCCGTGCTGGGAAAACAGGTTTTGCAGCTGTTTGAGCTAAGATTTTCAAGTTATTCACATAATGAAAACCTATACTTTGTTTCGGTCGAGTTCCCCATTCAAATGCATGTAACAGTGAGAAACGCACTGTCTTGGCGAAAGAAAGCGTTTTTGTACAACTTCATAGAAATAGCTGTAACTTTTGATAGAAGACTCAGACAAACATGTTTATTGCCTTATATTATAGAACTCAAGGTTCCCGTGCTGGGAAAACAGGTTTTGCAGCTGTTTGAGCTAAGATTTCCAAGTTATTCACATAATGAAAACTTGTACTTTGTTTCGGTCGAGTTCCCCATTCAAATGCATGTAACAGTGAGAAACGCACTGTCTTGGCGAAAGAAAGCGTTTTTGTACAACTTCATAGAAATAGCTGTAACTTTTGATAGAAGACTCGGATACACATGTTTATGGCTTTATCTTATAGAACTCAAGGTTCCCGTGCTGGGAAAACAGGTTTTGCAGCTGTTTGAGCTAAGATTTCCAAGTTATTCACATAATGAAAACCTATACTTTGTTTCGGTCGAGTTCCCCATTCAAATGCATGTAACAGTGAGAAACGCACTGTCTTGGCGAAAGAAAGCGTTTTTGTACAACTTCATAGAAATAGCTGTAACTTTTGATAGAAGACTCAGACAAACATGTTTATGGCTTTATCTTATAGAACTCAAGGTTCCCGTGCTGGGAAAACAGGTTTTGCAGCTGTTTGAGCTAAGATTTCCAAGTTATTCACATAATGAAAACCTATACTTTGTTTCGGTCGAGTTCCCCATTCAAATGCATGTAACAGTGAGAAACGCACTGTCTTGGCGAAAGAAAGCGTTTTTGTACAACTTCATAGAAATAGCTGTAACTTTTGATAGAAGACTCGGATACACATGTTTATGGCTTTATCTTATAGAACTCAAGGTTCCCGTGCTGGGAAAACAGGTTTTGCAGCTGTTTGAGCTAAGATTTCCAAGTTATTCACATAATGAAAACCTATACTTTGTTTCGGTCGAGTTCCCCATTCAAATGCATGTAACAGTGAGAAACGCACTGTCTTGGCGAAAGAAAGCGTTTTTGTACAACTTCATAGAAATAGCTGTAACTTTTGATAGAAGACTCAGACAAACATGTTTATGGCCTTATATTATAGAACTCAAGGTCCCCGTGCTGGGAAAACAGGTTTTGCAGCTGTTTGAGCTAAGATTTTCAAGTTATTCACATAATGAAAACCTATACTTTGTTTCGGTCGAGTTCCCCATTCAAATGCATGTAACAGTGAGAAACGCACTGTCTTGGCGAAAGAAAGCGTTTTTGTACAACTTCATAGAAATAGCTGTAACTTTTGATAGAAGACTCAGACAAACATGTTTATTGCCTTATATTATAGAACTCAAGGTCTCTGTGCTGGGAAAACAGGTTTTGCAGCTGTTTGAGCTAAGATTTCCAAGTTATTCACATAATGAAAACTTGTACTTTGTTTCGGTCGAGTTCCCCATTCAAATGCATGTAACAGTGAGAAACGCACTGTCTTGGCGAAAGAAAGCGTTTTTGTACAACTTCATAGAAATAGCTGTAACTTTTGATAGAAGACTCGGATACACATGTTTATGGCTTTATCTTATAGAACTCAAGGTTCCCGTGCTGGGAAAACAGGTTTTGCAGCTGTTTGAGCTAAGATTTCCAAGTTATTCACATAATGAAAACCTATACTTTGTTTCGGTCGAGTTCCCCATTCAAATGCATGTAACAGTGAGAAACGCACTGTCTTGGCGAAAGAAAGCGTTTTTGTACAACTTCATAGAAATAGCTGTAACTTTTGATAGAAGACTCGGATACACATGTTTATGGCTTTATCTTATAGAACTCAAGGTTCCCGTGCTGGGAAAACAGGTTTTGCAGCTGTTTGAGCTAAGATTTCCAAGTTATTCACATAATGAAAACCTATACTTTGTTTCGGTCGAGTTCCCCATTCAAATGCATGTAACAGTGAGAAACGCACTGTCTTGGCGAAAGAAAGCGTTTTTGTACAACTTCATAGAAATAGCTGTAACTTTTGATAGAAGACTCGGATACACATGTTTATGGCTTTATCTTATAGAACTCAAGGTTCCCGTGCTGGGAAAACAGGTTTTGCAGCTGTTTGAGCTAAGATTTTCAAGTTATTCACATAATGAAAACCTATACTTTGTTTCGGTCGAGTTCCCCATTCAAATGCATGTAACAGTGAGAAACGCACTGTCTTGGCGAAAGAAAGCGTTTTTGTACAACTTCATAGAAATAGCTGTAACTTTTGATAGAAGACTCAGACAAACATGTTTATTGCCTTATATTATAGAACTCAAGGTCTCTGTGCTGGGAAAACAGGTTTTGCAGCTGTTTGAGCTAAGATTTCCAAGTTATTCACATAATGAAAACTTGTACTTTGTTTCGGTCGAGTTCCCCATTCAAATGCATGTAACAGTGAGAAACGCACTGTCTTGGCGAAAGAAAGCGTTTTTGTACAACTTCATAGAAATAGCTGTAACTTTTGATAGAAGACTCGGATACACATGTTTATGGCTTTATCTTATAGAACTCAAGGTTCCCGTGCTGGGAAAACAGGTTTTGCAGCTGTTTGAGCTAAGATTTCCAAGTTATTCACATAATGAAAACCTATACTTTGTTTCGGTCGAGTTCCCCATTCAAATGCATGTAACAGTGAGAAACGCACTGTCTTGGCGAAAGAAAGCGTTTTTGTACAACTTCATAGAAATAGCTGTAACTTTTGATAGAAGACTCGGATACACATGTTTATGGCTTTATCTTATAGAACTCAAGGTTCCCGTGCTGGGAAAACAGGTTTTGCAGCTGTTTGAGCTAAGATTTCCAAGTTATTCACATAATGAAAACCTATACTTTGTTTCGGTCGAGTTCCCCATTCAAATGCATGTAACAGTGAGAAACGCACTGTCTTGGCGAAAGAAAGCGTTTTTGTACAACTTCATAGAAATAGCTGTAACTTTTGATAGAAGACTCGGATACACATGTTTATGGCTTTATCTTATAGAACTCAAGGTCTCTGTGCTGGGAAAACAGGTTTTGCAGCTGTTTGAGCTAAGATTTCCAAGTTATTCACATAATGAAAACCTATACTTTGTTTCGGTCGAGTTCCCCATTCAAATGCATGTAACAGTGAGAAACGCACTGTCTTGGCGAAAGAAAGCGTTTTTGTACAACTTCATAGAAATAGCTGTAACTTTTGATAGAAGACTCAGACAAACATGTTTATGGCCTTATATTATAGAACTCAAGGTCCCCGTGCTGGGAAAACAGGTTTTGCAGCTGTTTGAGCTAAGATTTCCAAGTTATTCACATAATGAAAACCTATACTTTGTTTCGGTCGAGTTCCCCATTCAAATGCATGTAACAGTGAGAAACGCACTGTCTTGGCGAAAGAAAGCGTTTTTGTACAACTTCATAGAAATAGCTGTAACTTTTGATAGAAGACTCGGATACACATGTTTATGGCTTTATCTTATAGAACTCAAGGTCTCTGTGCTGGGAAAACAGGTTTTGCAGCTGTTTGAGCTAAGATTTCCAAGTTATTCACATAATGAAAACCTATACTTTGTTTCGGTCGAGTTCCCCATTCAAATGCATGTAACAGTGAGAAACGCACTGTCTTGGCGAAAGAAAGCGTTTTTGTACAACTTCATAGAAATAGCTGTAACTTTTGATAGAAGACTCAGACAAACATGTTTATGGCCTTATATTATAGAACTCAAGGTCCCCGTGCTGGGAAAACAGGTTTTGCAGCTGTTTGAGCTAAGATTTCCAAGTTATTCACATAATGAAAACCTATACTTTGTTTCGGTCGAGTTCCCCATTCAAATGCATGTAACAGTGAGAAACGCACTGTCTTGGCGAAAGAAAGCGTTTTTGTACAACTTCATAGAAATAGCTGTAACTTTTGATAGAAGACTCAGACAAACATGTTTATGGCCTTATATTATAGAACTCAAGGTCTCTGTGCTGGGAAAACAGGTTTTGCAGCTGTTTGAGCTAAGATTTCCAAGTTATTCACATAATGAAAACCTATACTTTGTTTCGGTCGAGTTCCCCATTCAAATGCATGTAACAGTGAGAAACGCACTGTCTTGGCGAAAGAAAGCGTTTTTGTACAACTTCATAGAAATAGCTGTAACTTTTGATAGAAGACTCAGACAAACATGTTTATGGCCTTATATTATAGAACTCAAGGTCCCCGTGCTGGGAAAACAGGTTTTGCAGCTGTTTGAGCTAAGATTTCCAAGTTATTCACATAATGAAAACCTATACTTTGTTTCGGTCGAGTTCCCCATTCAAATGCATGTAACAGTGAGAAACGCACTGTCTTGGCGAAAGAAAGCGTTTTTGTACAACTTCATAGAAATAGCTGTAACTTTTGATAGAAGACTCGGATACACATGTTTATGGCTTTATCTTATAGAACTCAAGGTTCCCGTGCTGGGAAAACAGGTTTTGCAGCTGTTTGAGCTAAGATTTCCAAGTTATTCACATAATGAAAACCTATACTTTGTTTCGGTCGAGTTCCCCATTCAAATGCATGTAACAGTGAGAAACGCACTGTCTTGGCGAAAGAAAGCGTTTTTGTACAACTTCATAGAAATAGCTGTAACTTTTGATAGAAGACTCGGATACACATGTTTATGGCTTTATCTTATAGAACTCAAGGTTCCCGTGCTGGGAAAACAGGTTTTGCAGCTGTTTGAGCTAAGATTTTCAAGTTATTCACATAATGAAAACCTATACTTTGTTTCGGTCGAGTTCCCCATTCAAATGCATGTAACAGTGAGAAACGCACTGTCTTGGCGAAAGAAAGCGTTTTTGTACAACTTCATAGAAATAGCTGTAACTTTTGATAGAAGACTCAGACAAACATGTTTATTGCCTTATATTATAGAACTCAAGGTCTCTGTGCTGGGAAAACAGGTTTTGCAGCTGTTTGAGCTAAGATTTCCAAGTTATTCACATAATGAAAACTTGTACTTTGTTTCGGTCGAGTTCCCCATTCAAATGCATGTAACAGTGAGAAACGCACTGTCTTGGCGAAAGAAAGCGTTTTTGTACAACTTCATAGAAATAGCTGTAACTTTTGATAGAAGACTCGGATACACATGTTTATGGCTTTATCTTATAGAACTCAAGGTTCCCGTGCTGGGAAAACAGGTTTTGCAGCTGTTTGAGCTAAGATTTCCAAGTTATTCACATAATGAAAACCTATACTTTGTTTCGGTCGAGTTCCCCATTCAAATGCATGTAACAGTGAGAAACGCACTGTCTTGGCGAAAGAAAGCGTTTTTGTACAACTTCATAGAAATAGCTGTAACTTTTGATAGAAGACTCGGATACACATGTTTATGGCTTTATCTTATAGAACTCAAGGTTCCCGTGCTGGGAAAACAGGTTTTGCAGCTGTTTGAGCTAAGATTTCCAAGTTATTCACATAATGAAAACCTATACTTTGTTTCGGTCGAGTTCCCCATTCAAATGCATGTAACAGTGAGAAACGCACTGTCTTGGCGAAAGAAAGCGTTTTTGTACAACTTCATAGAAATAGCTGTAACTTTTGATAGAAGACTCGGATACACATGTTTATGGCTTTATCTTATAGAACTCAAGGTCTCTGTGCTGGGAAAACAGGTTTTGCAGCTGTTTGAGCTAAGATTTCCAAGTTATTCACATAATGAAAACCTATACTTTGTTTCGGTCGAGTTCCCCATTCAAATGCATGTAACAGTGAGAAACGCACTGTCTTGGCGAAAGAAAGCGTTTTTGTACAACTTCATAGAAATAGCTGTAACTTTTGATAGAAGACTCAGACAAACATGTTTATGGCCTTATATTATAGAACTCAAGGTCCCCGTGCTGGGAAAACAGGTTTTGCAGCTGTTTGAGCTAAGATTTCCAAGTTATTCACATAATGAAAACCTATACTTTGTTTCGGTCGAGTTCCCCATTCAAATGCATGTAACAGTGAGAAACGCACTGTCTTGGCGAAAGAAAGCGTTTTTGTACAACTTCATAGAAATAGCTGTAACTTTTGATAGAAGACTCGGATACACATGTTTATGGCTTTATCTTATAGAACTCAAGGTCTCTGTGCTGGGAAAACAGGTTTTGCAGCTGTTTGAGCTAAGATTTCCAAGTTATTCACATAATGAAAACCTATACTTTGTTTCGGTCGAGTTCCCCATTCAAATGCATGTAACAGTGAGAAACGCACTGTCTTGGCGAAAGAAAGCGTTTTTGTACAACTTCATAGAAATAGCTGTAACTTTTGATAGAAGACTCAGACAAACATGTTTATGGCCTTATATTATAGAACTCAAGGTCCCCGTGCTGGGAAAACAGGTTTTGCAGCTGTTTGAGCTAAGATTTCCAAGTTATTCACATAATGAAAACCTATACTTTGTTTCGGTCGAGTTCCCCATTCAAATGCATGTAACAGTGAGAAACGCACTGTCTTGGCGAAAGAAAGCGTTTTTGTACAACTTCATAGAAATAGCTGTAACTTTTGATAGAAGACTCAGACAAACATGTTTATGGCCTTATATTATAGAACTCAAGGTCTCTGTGCTGGGAAAACAGGTTTTGCAGCTGTTTGAGCTAAGATTTCCAAGTTATTCACATAATGAAAACCTATACTTTGTTTCGGTCGAGTTCCCCATTCAAATGCATGTAACAGTGAGAAACGCACTGTCTTGGCGAAAGAAAGCGTTTTTGTACAACTTCATAGAAATAGCTGTAACTTTTGATAGAAGACTCAGACAAACATGTTTATGGCCTTATATTATAGAACTCAAGGTCCCCGTGCTGGGAAAACAGGTTTTGCAGCTGTTTGAGCTAAGATTTCCAAGTTATTCACATAATGAAAACCTATACTTTGTTTCGGTCGAGTTCCCCATTCAAATGCATGTAACAGTGAGAAACGCACTGTCTTGGCGAAAGAAAGCGTTTTTGTACAACTTCATAGAAATAGCTGTAACTTTTGATAGAAGACTCGGATACACATGTTTATGGCTTTATCTTATAGAACTCAAGGTCTCTGTGCTGGGAAAACAGGTTTTGCAGCTGTTTGAGCTAAGATTTCCAAGTTATTCACATAATGAAAACCTATACTTTGTTTCGGTCGAGTTCCCCATTCAAATGCATGTAACAGTGAGAAACGCACTGTCTTGGCGAAAGAAAGCGTTTTTGTACAACTTCATAGAAATAGCTGTAACTTTTGATAGAAGACTCAGACAAACATGTTTATGGCCTTATATTATAGAACTCAAGGTCCCCGTGCTGGGAAAACAGGTTTTGCAGCTGTTTGAGCTAAGATTTCCAAGTTATTCACATAATGAAAACCTATACTTTGTTTCGGTCGAGTTCCCCATTCAAATGCATGTAACAGTGAGAAACGCACTGTCTTGGCGAAAGAAAGCGTTTTTGTACAACTTCATAGAAATAGCTGTAACTTTTGATAGAAGACTCAGACAAACATGTTTATGGCCTTATATTATAGAACTCAAGGTCCCCGTGCTGGGAAAACAGGTTTTGCAGCTGTTTGAGCTAAGATTTCCAAGTTATTCACATAATGAAAACCTATACTTTGTTTCGGTCGAGTTCCCCATTCAAATGCATGTAACAGTGAGAAACGCACTGTCTTGGCGAAAGAAAGCGTTTTTGTACAACTTCATAGAAATAGCTGTAACTTTTGATAGAAGACTCGGATACACATGTTTATGGCTTTATCTTATAGAACTCAAGGTTCCCGTGCTGGGAAAACAGGTTTTGCAGCTGTTTGAGCTAAGATTTCCAAGTTATTCACATAATGAAAACCTATACTTTGTTTCGGTCGAGTTCCCCATTCAAATGCATGTAACAGTGAGAAACGCACTGTCTTGGCGAAAGAAAGCGTTTTTGTACAACTTCATAGAAATAGCTGTAACTTTTGATAGAAGACTCAGACAAACATGTTTATGGCCTTATATTATAGAACTCAAGGTCCCCGTGCTGGGAAAACAGGTTTTGCAGCTGTTTGAGCTAAGATTTTCAAGTTATTCACATAATGAAAACCTATACTTTGTTTCGGTCGAGTTCCCCATTCAAATGCATGTAACAGTGAGAAACGCACTGTCTTGGCGAAAGAAAGCGTTTTTGTACAACTTCATAGAAATAGCTGTAACTTTTGATAGAAGACTCAGACAAACATGTTTATTGCCTTATATTATAGAACTCAAGGTCTCTGTGCTGGGAAAACAGGTTTTGCAGCTGTTTGAGCTAAGATTTCCAAGTTATTCACATAATGAAAACTTGTACTTTGTTTCGGTCGAGTTCCCCATTCAAATGCATGTAACAGTGAGAAACGCACTGTCTTGGCGAAAGAAAACGTTTTTGTACAACTTCATAGAAATAGCTGTAACTTTTGATAGAAGACTCGGATACACATGTTTATGGCTTTATCTTATAGAACTCAAGGTTCCCGTGCTGGGAAAACAGGTTTTGCAGCTGTTTGAGCTAAGATTTCCAAGTTATTCACATAATGAAAACCTATACTTTGTTTCGGTCGAGTTCCCCATTCAAATGCATGTAACAGTGAGAAACGCACTGTCTTGGCGAAAGAAAGCGTTTTTGTACAACTTCATAGAAATAGCTGTAACTTTTGATAGAAGACTCAGACAAACATGTTTATGGCTTTATCTTATAGAACTCAAGGTCTCCGTGCTGGGAAAACAGGTTTTGCAGCTGTTTGAGCTAAGATTTCCAAGTTATTCACATAATGAAAACTTGTACTTTGTTTCGGTCGAGTTCCCCATTCAAATGCATGTAACAGTGAGAAACGCACTGTCTTGGCGAAAGAAAGCGTTTTTGTACAACTTCATAGAAATAGCTGTAACTTTTGATAGAAGACTCGGATACACATGCTTATGGCTTTATCTTATAGAACTCAAGGTTCCCGTGCTGGGAAAACAGGTTTTGCAGCTGTTTGAGCTAAGATTTCCAAGTTATTCACATAATGAAAACCTATACTTTGTTTCGGTCGAGTTCCCCATTCAAATGCATGTAACAGTGAGAAACGCACTGTCTTGGCGAAAGAAAGCGTTTTTGTACAACTTCATAGAAATAGCTGTAACTTTTGATAGAAGACTCGGATACACATGTTTATGGCTTTATCTTATAGAACTCAAGGTTCCCGTGCTGGGAAAACAGGTTTTGCAGCTGTTTGAGCTAAGATTTCCAAGTTATTCACATAATGAAAACCTATACTTTGTTTCGGTCGAGTTCCCCATTCAAATGCATGTAACAGTGAGAAACGCACTGTCTTGGCGAAAGAAAGCGTTTTTGTACAACTTCATAGAAATAGCTGTAACTTTTGATAGAAGACTCAGACAAACATGTTTATGGCTTTATCTTATAGAACTCAAGGTCTCCGTGCTGGGAAAACAGGTTTTGCAGCTGTTTGAGCTAAGATTTCCAAGTTATTCACATAATGAAAACTTGTACTTTGTTTCGGTCGAGTTCCCCATTCAAATGCATGTAACAGTGAGAAACGCACTGTCTTGGCGAAAGAAAGCGTTTTTGTACAACTTCATAGAAATAGCTGTAACTTTTGATAGAAGACTCGGATACACATGTTTATGGCTTTATCTTATAGAACTCAAGGTTCCCGTGCTGGGAAAACAGGTTTTGCAGCTGTTTGAGCTAAGATTTCCAAGTTATTCACATAATGAAAACCTATACTTTGTTTCGGTCGAGTTCCCCATTCAAATGCATGTAACAGTGAGAAACGCACTGTCTTGGCGAAAGAAAGCGTTTTTGTACAACTTCATAGAAATAGCTGTAACTTTTGATAGAAGACTCGGATACACATGTTTATGGCTTTATCTTATAGAACTCAAGGTTCCCGTGCTGGGAAAACAGGTTTTGCAGCTGTTTGAGCTAAGATTTCCAAGTTATTCACATAATGAAAACCTATACTTTGTTTCGGTCGAGTTCCCCATTCAAATGCATGTAACAGTGAGAAACGCACTGTCTTGGCGAAAGAAAGCGTTTTTGTACAACTTCATAGAAATAGCTGTAACTTTTGATAGAAGACTCAGACAAACATGTTTATGGCCTTATATTATAGAACTCAAGGTCCCCGTGCTGGGAAAACAGGTTTTGCAGCTGTTTGAGCTAAGATTTTCAAGTTATTCACATAATGAAAACCTATACTTTGTTTCGGTCGAGTTCCCCATTCAAATGCATGTAACAGTGAGAAACGCACTGTCTTGGCGAAAGAAAGCGTTTTTGTACAACTTCATAGAAATAGCTGTAACTTTTGATAGAAGACTCAGACAAACATGTTTATGGCCTTATATTATAGAACTCAAGGTCCCCGTGCTGGGAAAACAGGTTTTGCAGCTGTTTGAGCTAAGATTTCCAAGTTATTCACATAATGAAAACCTATACTTTGTTTCGGTCGAGTTCCCCATTCAAATGCATGTAACAGTGAGAAACGCACTGTCTTGGCGAAAGAAAGCGTTTTTGTACAACTTCATAGAAATAGCTGTAACTTTTGATAGAAGACTCGGATACACATGTTTATGGCTTTATCTTATAGAACTCAAGGTTCCCGTGCTGGGAAAACAGGTTTTGCAGCTGTTTGAGCTAAGATTTCCAAGTTATTCACATAATGAAAACCTATACTTTGTTTCGGTCGAGTTCCCCATTCAAATGCATGTAACAGTGAGAAACGCACTGTCTTGGCGAAAGAAAGCGTTTTTGTACAACTTCATAGAAATAGCTGTAACTTTTGATAGAAGACTCGGATACACATGTTTATGGCTTTATCTTATAGAACTCAAGGTTCCCGTGCTGGGAAAACAGGTTTTGCAGCTGTTTGAGCTAAGATTTCCAAGTTATTCACATAATGAAAACCTATACTTTGTTTCGGTCGAGTTCCCCATTCAAATGCATGTAACAGTGAGAAACGCACTGTCTTGGCGAAAGAAAGCGTTTTTGTACAACTTCATAGAAATAGCTGTAACTTTTGATAGAAGACTCAGACAAACATGTTTATGGCCTTATATTATAGAACTCAAGGTCCCCGTGCTGGGAAAACAGGTTTTGCAGCTGTTTGAGCTAAGATTTTCAAGTTATTCACATAATGAAAACCTATACTTTGTTTCGGTCGAGTTCCCCATTCAAATGCATGTAACAGTGAGAAACGCACTGTCTTGGCGAAAGAAAGCGTTTTTGTACAACTTCATAGAAATAGCTGTAACTTTTGATAGAAGACTCAGACAAACATGTTTATTGCCTTATATTATAGAACTCAAGGTCTCTGTGCTGGGAAAACAGGTTTTGCAGCTGTTTGAGCTAAGATTTCCAAGTTATTCACATAATGAAAACTTGTACTTTGTTTCGGTCGAGTTCCCCATTCAAATGCATGTAACAGTGAGAAACGCACTGTCTTGGCGAAAGAAAGCGTTTTTGTACAACTTCATAGAAATAGCTGTAACTTTTGATAGAAGACTCGGATACACATGTTTATGGCTTTATCTTATAGAACTCAAGGTTCCCGTGCTGGGAAAACAGGTTTTGCAGCTGTTTGAGCTAAGATTTCCAAGTTATTCACATAATGAAAACCTATACTTTGTTTCGGTCGAGTTCCCCATTCAAATGCATGTAACAGTGAGAAACGCACTGTCTTGGCGAAAGAAAGCGTTTTTGTACAACTTCATAGAAATAGCTGTAACTTTTGATAGAAGACTCAGACAAACATGTTTATGGCTTTATCTTATAGAACTCAAGGTTCCCGTGCTGGGAAAACAGGTTTTGCAGCTGTTTGAGCTAAGATTTCCAAGTTATTCACATAATGAAAACCTATACTTTGTTTCGGTCGAGTTCCCCATTCAAATGCATGTAACAGTGAGAAACGCACTGTCTTGGCGAAAGAAAGCGTTTTTGTACAACTTCATAGAAATAGCTGTAACTTTTGATAGAAGACTCGGATACACATGTTTATGGCTTTATCTTATAGAACTCAAGGTTCCCGTGCTGGGAAAACAGGTTTTGCAGCTGTTTGAGCTAAGATTTTCAAGTTATTCACATAATGAAAACCTATACTTTGTTTCGGTCGAGTTCCCCATTCAAATGCATGTAACAGTGAGAAACGCACTGTCTTGGCGAAAGAAAGCGTTTTTGTACAACTTCATAGAAATAGCTGTAACTTTTGATAGAAGACTCGGATACACATGTTTATGGCTTTATCTTATAGAACTCAAGGTTCCCGTGCTGGGAAAACAGGTTTTGCAGCTGTTTGAGCTAAGATTTCCAAGTTATTCACATAATGAAAACCTATACTTTGTTTCGGTCGAGTTCCCCATTCAAATGCATGTAACAGTGAGAAACGCACTGTCTTGGCGAAAGAAAGCGTTTTTGTACAACTTCATAGAAATAGCTGTAACTTTTGATAGAAGACTCGGATACACATGTTTATGGCTTTATCTTATAGAACTCAAGGTTCCCGTGCTGGGAAAACAGGTTTTGCAGCTGTTTGAGCTAAGATTTCCAAGTTATTCACATAATGAAAACCTATACTTTGTTTCGGTCGAGTTCCCCATTCAAATGCATGTAACAGTGAGAAACGCACTGTCTTGGCGAAAGAAAGCGTTTTTGTACAACTTCATAGAAATAGCTGTAACTTTTGATAGAAGACTCAGACAAACATGTTTATGGCCTTATATTATAGAACTCAAGGTCCCCGTGCTGGGAAAACAGGTTTTGCAGCTGTTTGAGCTAAGATTTTCAAGTTATTCACATAATGAAAACCTATACTTTGTTTCGGTCGAGTTCCCCATTCAAATGCATGTAACAGTGAGAAACGCACTGTCTTGGCGAAAGAAAGCGTTTTTGTACAACTTCATAGAAATAGCTGTAACTTTTGATAGAAGACTCAGACAAACATGTTTATTGCCTTATATTATAGAACTCAAGGTCTCTGTGCTGGGAAAACAGGTTTTGCAGCTGTTTGAGCTAAGATTTCCAAGTTATTCACATAATGAAAACTTGTACTTTGTTTCGGTCGAGTTCCCCATTCAAATGCATGTAACAGTGAGAAACGCACTGTCTTGGCGAAAGAAAGCGTTTTTGTACAACTTCATAGAAATAGCTGTAACTTTTGATAGAAGACTCGGATACACATGTTTATGGCTTTATCTTATAGAACTCAAGGTTCCCGTGCTGGGAAAACAGGTTTTGCAGCTGTTTGAGCTAAGATTTCCAAGTTATTCACATAATGAAAACCTATACTTTGTTTCGGTCGAGTTCCCCATTCAAATGCATGTAACAGTGAGAAACGCACTGTCTTGGCGAAAGAAAGCGTTTTTGTACAACTTCATAGAAATAGCTGTAACTTTTGATAGAAGACTCAGACAAACATGTTTATGGCTTTATCTTATAGAACTCAAGGTCCCCGTGCTGGGAAAACAGGTTTTGCAGCTGTTTGAGCTAAGATTTCCAAGTTATTCACATAATGAAAACCTATACTTTGTTTCGGTCGAGTTCCCCATTCAAATGCATGTAACAGTGAGAAACGCACTGTCTTGGCGAAAGAAAGCGTTTTTGTACAACTTCATAGAAATAGCTGTAACTTTTGATAGAAGACTCGGATACACATGTTTATGGCTTTATCTTATAGAACTCAAGGTTCCCGTGCTGGGAAAACAGGTTTTGCAGCTGTTTGAGCTAAGATTTCCAAGTTATTCACATAATGAAAACCTATACTTTGTTTCGGTCGAGTTCCCCATTCAAATGCATGTAACAGTGAGAAACGCACTGTCTTGGCGAAAGAAAGCGTTTTTGTACAACTTCATAGAAATAGCTGTAACTTTTGATAGAAGACTCGGATACACATGTTTATGGCTTTATCTTATAGAACTCAAGGTTCCCGTGCTGGGAAAACAGGTTTTGCAGCTGTTTGAGCTAAGATTTCCAAGTTATTCACATAATGAAAACCTATACTTTGTTTCGGTCGAGTTCCCCATTCAAATGCATGTAACAGTGAGAAACGCACTGTCTTGGCGAAAGAAAGCGTTTTTGTACAACTTCATAGAAATAGCTGTAACTTTTGATAGAAGACTCGGATACACATGTTTATGGCTTTATCTTATAGAACTCAAGGTTCCCGTGCTGGGAAAACAGGTTTTGCAGCTGTTTGAGCTAAGATTTCCAAGTTATTCACATAATGAAAACCTATACTTTGTTTCGGTCGAGTTCCCCATTCAAATGCATGTAACAGTGAGAAACGCACTGTCTTGGCGAAAGAAAGCGTTTTTGTACAACTTCATAGAAATAGCTGTAACTTTTGATAGAAGACTCAGACAAACATGTTTATGGCCTTATATTATAGAACTCAAGGTCCCCGTGCTGGGAAAACAGGTTTTGCAGCTGTTTGAGCTAAGATTTTCAAGTTATTCACATAATGAAAACCTATACTTTGTTTCGGTCGAGTTCCCCATTCAAATGCATGTAACAGTGAGAAACGCACTGTCTTGGCGAAAGAAAGCGTTTTTGTACAACTTCATAGAAATAGCTGTAACTTTTGATAGAAGACTCAGACAAACATGTTTATGGCCTTATATTATAGAACTCAAGGTCCCCGTGCTGGGAAAACAGGTTTTGCAGCTGTTTGAGCTAAGATTTCCAAGTTATTCACATAATGAAAACCTATACTTTGTTTCGGTCGAGTTCCCCATTCAAATGCATGTAACAGTGAGAAACGCACTGTCTTGGCGAAAGAAAGCGTTTTTGTACAACTTCATAGAAATAGCTGTAACTTTTGATAGAAGACTCGGATACACATGTTTATGGCTTTATCTTATAGAACTCAAGGTTCCCGTGCTGGGAAAACAGGTTTTGCAGCTGTTTGAGCTAAGATTTTCAAGTTATTCACATAATGAAAACCTATACTTTGTTTCGGTCGAGTTCCCCATTCAAATGCATGTAACAGTGAGAAACGCACTGTCTTGGCGAAAGAAAGCGTTTTTGTACAACTTCATAGAAATAGCTGTAACTTTTGATAGAAGACTCGGATACACATGTTTATGGCTTTATCTTATAGAACTCAAGGTTCCCGTGCTGGGAAAACAGGTTTTGCAGCTGTTTGAGCTAAGATTTCCAAGTTATTCACATAATGAAAACCTATACTTTGTTTCGGTCGAGTTCCCCATTCAAATGCATGTAACAGTGAGAAACGCACTGTCTTGGCGAAAGAAAGCGTTTTTGTACAACTTCATAGAAATAGCTGTAACTTTTGATAGAAGACTCGGATACACATGTTTATGGCTTTATCTTATAGAACTCAAGGTTCCCGTGCTGGGAAAACAGGTTTTGCAGCTGTTTGAGCTAAGATTTCCAAGTTATTCACATAATGAAAACCTATACTTTGTTTCGGTCGAGTTCCCCATTCAAATGCATGTAACAGTGAGAAACGCACTGTCTTGGCGAAAGAAAGCGTTTTTGTACAACTTCATAGAAATAGCTGTAACTTTTGATAGAAGACTCAGACAAACATGTTTATGGCCTTATATTATAGAACTCAAGGTCCCCGTGCTGGGAAAACAGGTTTTGCAGCTGTTTGAGCTAAGATTTTCAAGTTATTCACATAATGAAAACCTATACTTTGTTTCGGTCGAGTTCCCCATTCAAATGCATGTAACAGTGAGAAACGCACTGTCTTGGCGAAAGAAAGCGTTTTTGTACAACTTCATAGAAATAGCTGTAACTTTTGATAGAAGACTCAGACAAACATGTTTATTGCCTTATATTATAGAACTCAAGGTCTCTGTGCTGGGAAAACAGGTTTTGCAGCTGTTTGAGCTAAGATTTCCAAGTTATTCACATAATGAAAACTTGTACTTTGTTTCGGTCGAGTTCCCCATTCAAATGCATGTAACAGTGAGAAACGCACTGTCTTGGCGAAAGAAAGCGTTTTTGTACAACTTCATAGAAATAGCTGTAACTTTTGATAGAAGACTCGGATACACATGTTTATGGCTTTATCTTATAGAACTCAAGGTTCCCGTGCTGGGAAAACAGGTTTTGCAGCTGTTTGAGCTAAGATTTCCAAGTTATTCACATAATGAAAACCTATACTTTGTTTCGGTCGAGTTCCCCATTCAAATGCATGTAACAGTGAGAAACGCACTGTCTTGGCGAAAGAAAGCGTTTTTGTACAACTTCATAGAAATAGCTGTAACTTTTGATAGAAGACTCAGACAAACATGTTTATGGCTTTATCTTATAGAACTCAAGGTCCCCGTGCTGGGAAAACAGGTTTTGCAGCTGTTTGAGCTAAGATTTCCAAGTTATTCACATAATGAAAACCTATACTTTGTTTCGGTCGAGTTCCCCATTCAAATGCATGTAACAGTGAGAAACGCACTGTCTTGGCGAAAGAAAGCGTTTTTGTACAACTTCATAGAAATAGCTGTAACTTTTGATAGAAGACTCAGACAAACATGTTTATGGCCTTATATTATAGAACTCAAGGTCTCCGTGCTGGGAAAACAGGTTTTGCAGCTGTTTGAGCTAAGATTTCCAGGTTATTCACATAATGAAAACCTATACTTTGTTTCGGTCGAGTTCCCCATTCAAATGCATGTAACAGTGAGAAACGCACTGTCTTGGCGAAAGAAAGCGTTTTTGTACAACTTCATAGAAATAGCTGTAACTTTTGATAGAAGACTCAGACAAACATGTTTATGGCCTTATATTATAGAACTCAAGGTCTCCGTGCTGGGAAAACAGGTTTTGCAGCTGTTTGAGCTAAGATTTCCAAGTTATTCACATAATGAAAACTTGTACTTTGTTTCGGTCGAGTTCCCCATTCAAATGCATGTAACAGTGAGAAACGCACTGTCTTGGCGAAAGAAAGCGTTTTTGTACAACTTCATAGAAATAGCTGTAACTTTTGATAGAAGACTCGGATACACATGTTTATGGCTTTATCTTATAGAACTCAAGGTTCCCGTGCTGGGAAAACAGGTTTTGCAGCTGTTTGAGCTAAGATTTCCAAGTTATTCACATAATGAAAACCTATACTTTGTTTCGGTCGAGTTCCCCATTCAAATGCATGTAACAGTGAGAAACGCACTGTCTTGGCGAAAGAAAGCGTTTTTGTACAACTTCATAGAAATAGCTGTAACTTTTGATAGAAGACTCAGACAAACATGTTTATGGCCTTATATTATAGAACTCAAGGTCTCTGTGCTGGGAAAACAGGTTTTGCAGCTGTTTGAGCTAAGATTTCCAAGTTATTCACATAATGAAAACTTGTACTTTGTTTCGGTCGAGTTCCCCATTCAAATGCATGTAACAGTGAGAAACGCACTGTCTTGGCGAAAGAAAGCGTTTTTGTACAACTTCATATAAATAGCTGTAACTTTTGATAGAAGACTCGGATACACATGTTTATGGCTTTATCTTATAGAACTCAAGGTTCCCGTGCTGGGAAAACAGGTTTTGCAGCTGTTTGAGCTAAGATTTCCAAGTTATTCACATAATGAAAACCTATACTTTGTTTCGGTCGAGTTCCCCTTTCAAATGCATGTAACAGTGAGAAACGCACTGTCTTGGCGAAAGAAAGCGTTTTTGTACAACTTCATAGAAATAGCTGTAACTTTTGATAGAAGACTCGGATACACATGTTTATGGCTTTATCTTATAGAACTCAAGGTTCCCGTGCTGGGAAAACAGGTTTTGCAGCTGTTTGAGCTAAGATTTTCAAGTTATTCACATAATGAAAACCTATACTTTGTTTCGGTCGAGTTCCCCATTCAAATGCATGTAACAGTGAGAAACGCACTGTCTTGGCGAAAGAAAGCGTTTTTGTACAACTTCATAGAAATAGCTGTAACTTTTGATAGAAGACTCAGACAAACATGTTTATGGCCTTATATTATAGAACTCAAGGTCTCTGTGCTGGGAAAACAGGTTTTGCAGCTGTTTGAGCTAAGATTTCCAAGTTATTCACATAATGAAAACTTGTACTTTGTTTCGGTCGAGTTCCCCATTCAAATGCATGTAACAGTGAGAAACGCACTGTCTTGGCGAAAGAAAGCGTTTTTGTACAACTTCATAGAAATAGCTGTAACTTTTGATAGAAGACTCAGACAAACATGTTTATGGCCTTATATTATAGAACTCAAGGTCTCTGTGCTGGGAAAACAGGTTTTGCAGCTGTTTGAGCTAAGATTTCCAAGTTATTCACATAATGAAAACCTATACTTTGTTTCGGTCGAGTTCCCCATTCAAATGCATGTAACAGTGAGAAACGCACTGTCTTGGCGAAAGAAAGCGTTTTTGTACAACTTCATAGAAATAGCTGTAACTTTTGATAGAAGACTCGGATACACATGTTTATGGCTTTATCTTATAGAACTCAAGGTTCCCGTGCTGGGAAAACAGGTTTTGCAGCTGTTTGAGCTAAGATTTTCAAGTTATTCACATAATGAAAACCTATACTTTGTTTCGGTCGAGTTCCCCATTCAAATGCATGTAACAGTGAGAAACGCACTGTCTTGGCGAAAGAAAGCGTTTTTGTACAACTTCATAGAAATAGCTGTAACTTTTGATAGAAGACTCGGATACACATGTTTATGGCTTTATCTTATAGAACTCAAGGTTCCCGTGCTGGGAAAACAGGTTTTGCAGCTGTTTGAGCTAAGATTTCCAAGTTATTCACATAATGAAAACCTATACTTTGTTTCGGTCGAGTTCCCCATTCAAATGCATGTAACAGTGAGAAACGCACTGTCTTGGCGAAAGAAAGCGTTTTTGTACAACTTCATAGAAATAGCTGTAACTTTTGATAGAAGACTCGGATACACATGTTTATGGCTTTATCTTATAGAACTCAAGGTTCCCGTGCTGGGAAAACAGGTTTTGCAGCTGTTTGAGCTAAGATTTTCAAGTTATTCACATAATGAAAACCTATACTTTGTTTCGGTCGAGTTCCCCATTCAAATGCATGTAACAGTGAGAAACGCACTGTCTTGGCGAAAGAAAGCGTTTTTGTACAACTTCATAGAAATAGCTGTAACTTTTGATAGAAGACTCAGACAAACATGTTTATGGCCTTATATTATAGAACTCAAGGTCTCTGTGCTGGGAAAACAGGTTTTGCAGCTGTTTGAGCTAAGATTTCCAAGTTATTCACATAATGAAAACTTGTACTTTGTTTCGGTCGAGTTCCCCATTCAAATGCATGTAACAGTGAGAAACGCACTGTCTTGGCGAAAGAAAGCGTTTTTGTACAACTTCATAGAAATAGCTGTAACTTTTGATAGAAGACTCAGACAAACATGTTTATGGCCTTATATTATAGAACTCAAGGTCTCTGTGCTGGGAAAACAGGTTTTGCAGCTGTTTGAGCTAAGATTTCCAAGTTATTCACATAATGAAAACTTGTACTTTGTTTCGGTCGAGTTCCCCATTCAAATGCATGTAACAGTGAGAAACGCACTGTCTTGGCGAAAGAAAGCGTTTTTGTACAACTTCATAGAAATAGCTGTAACTTTTGATAGAAGACTCAGACAAACATGTTTATGGCCTTATATTATAGAACTCAAGGTCTCTGTGCTGGGAAAACAGGTTTTGCAGCTGTTTGAGCTAAGATTTCCAAGTTATTCACATAATGAAAACTTGTACTTTGTTTCGGTCGAGTTCCCCATTCAAATGCATGTAACAGTGAGAAACGCACTGTCTTGGCGAAAGAAAGCGTTTTTGTACAACTTCATAGAAATAGCTGTAACTTTTGATAGAAGACTCAGACAAACATGTTTATGGCCTTATATTATAGAACTCAAGGTCTCTGTGCTGGGAAAACAGGTTTTGCAGCTGTTTGAGCTAAGATTTCCAAGTTATTCACATAATGAAAACTTGTACTTTGTTTCGGTCGAGTTCCCCATTCAAATGCATGTAACAGTGAGAAACGCACTGTCTTGGCGAAAGAAAGCGTTTTTGTACAACTTCATAGAAATAGCTGTAACTTTTGATAGAAGACTCAGACAAACATGTTTATGGCCTTATATTATAGAACTCAAGGTCCCCGTGCTGGGAAAACAGGTTTTGCAGCTGTTTGAGCTAAGATTTTCAAGTTATTCACATAATGAAAACCTATACTTTGTTTCGGTCGAGTTCCCCATTCAAATGCATGTAACAGTGAGAAACGCACTGTCTTGGCGAAAGAAAGCGTTTTTGTACAACTTCATAGAAATAGCTGTAACTTTTGATAGAAGACTCAGACAAACATGTTTATTGCCTTATATTATAGAACTCAAGGTCTCTGTGCTGGGAAAACAGGTTTTGCAGCTGTTTGAGCTAAGATTTCCAAGTTATTCACATAATGAAAACTTGTACTTTGTTTCGGTCGAGTTCCCCATTCAAATGCATGTAACAGTGAGAAACGCACTGTCTTGGCGAAAGAAAGCGTTTTTGTACAACTTCATAGAAATAGCTGTAACTTTTGATAGAAGACTCGGATACACATGTTTATGGCTTTATCTTATAGAACTCAAGGTTCCCGTGCTGGGAAAACAGGTTTTGCAGCTGTTTGAGCTAAGATTTCCAAGTTATTCACATAATGAAAACCTATACTTTGTTTCGGTCGAGTTCCCCATTCAAATGCATGTAACAGTGAGAAACGCACTGTCTTGGCGAAAGAAAGCGTTTTTGTACAACTTCATAGAAATAGCTGTAACTTTTGATAGAAGACTCAGACAAACATGTTTATGGCTTTATCTTATAGAACTCAAGGTCCCCGTGCTGGGAAAACAGGTTTTGCAGCTGTTTGAGCTAAGATTTCCAAGTTATTCACATAATGAAAACCTATACTTTGTTTCGGTCGAGTTCCCCATTCAAATGCATGTAACAGTGAGAAACGCACTGTCTTGGCGAAAGAAAGCGTTTTTGTACAACTTCATAGAAATAGCTGTAACTTTTGATAGAAGACTCGGATACACATGTTTATGGCTTTATCTTATAGAACTCAAGGTTCCCGTGCTGGGAAAACAGGTTTTGCAGCTGTTTGAGCTAAGATTTCCAAGTTATTCACATAATGAAAACCTATACTTTGTTTCGGTCGAGTTCCCCATTCAAATGCATGTAACAGTGAGAAACGCACTGTCTTGGCGAAAGAAAGCGTTTTTGTACAACTTCATAGAAATAGCTGTAACTTTTGATAGAAGACTCGGATACACATGTTTATGGCTTTATCTTATAGAACTCAAGGTCTCTGTGCTGGGAAAACAGGTTTTGCAGCTGTTTGAGCTAAGATTTCCAAGTTATTCACATAATGAAAACCTATACTTTGTTTCGGTCGAGTTCCCCATTCAAATGCATGTAACAGTGAGAAACGCACTGTCTTGGCGAAAGAAAGCGTTTTTGTACAACTTCATAGAAATAGCTGTAACTTTTGATAGAAGACTCAGACAAACATGTTTATGGCCTTATATTATAGAACTCAAGGTCCCCGTGCTGGGAAAACAGGTTTTGCAGCTGTTTGAGCTAAGATTTCCAAGTTATTCACATAATGAAAACCTATACTTTGTTTCGGTCGAGTTCCCCATTCAAATGCATGTAACAGTGAGAAACGCACTGTCTTGGCGAAAGAAAGCGTTTTTGTACAACTTCATAGAAATAGCTGTAACTTTTGATAGAAGACTCAGACAAACATGTTTATGGCCTTATATTATAGAACTCAAGGTCCCCGTGCTGGGAAAACAGGTTTTGCAGCTGTTTGAGCTAAGATTTCCAAGTTATTCACATAATGAAAACCTATACTTTGTTTCGGTCGAGTTCCCCATTCAAATGCATGTAACAGTGAGAAACGCACTGTCTTGGCGAAAGAAAGCGTTTTTGTACAACTTCATAGAAATAGCTGTAACTTTTGATAGAAGACTCGGATACACATGTTTATGGCTTTATCTTATAGAACTCAAGGTTCCCGTGCTGGGAAAACAGGTTTTGCAGCTGTTTGAGCTAAGATTTCCAAGTTATTCACATAATGAAAACCTATACTTTGTTTCGGTCGAGTTCCCCATTCAAATGCATGTAACAGTGAGAAACGCACTGTCTTGGCGAAAGAAAGCGTTTTTGTACAACTTCATAGAAATAGCTGTAACTTTTGATAGAAGACTCAGACAAACATGTTTATGGCCTTATATTATAGAACTCAAGGTCCCCGTGCTGGGAAAACAGGTTTTGCAGCTGTTTGAGCTAAGATTTTCAAGTTATTCACATAATGAAAACCTATACTTTGTTTCGGTCGAGTTCCCCATTCAAATGCATGTAACAGTGAGAAACGCACTGTCTTGGCGAAAGAAAGCGTTTTTGTACAACTTCATAGAAATAGCTGTAACTTTTGATAGAAGACTCAGACAAACATGTTTATTGCCTTATATTATAGAACTCAAGGTCTCTGTGCTGGGAAAACAGGTTTTGCAGCTGTTTGAGCTAAGATTTCCAAGTTATTCACATAATGAAAACTTGTACTTTGTTTCGGTCGAGTTCCCCATTCAAATGCATGTAACAGTGAGAAACGCACTGTCTTGGCGAAAGAAAACGTTTTTGTACAACTTCATAGAAATAGCTGTAACTTTTGATAGAAGACTCGGATACACATGTTTATGGCTTTATCTTATAGAACTCAAGGTTCCCGTGCTGGGAAAACAGGTTTTGCAGCTGTTTGAGCTAAGATTTCCAAGTTATTCACATAATGAAAACCTATACTTTGTTTCGGTCGAGTTCCCCATTCAAATGCATGTAACAGTGAGAAACGCACTGTCTTGGCGAAAGAAAGCGTTTTTGTACAACTTCATAGAAATAGCTGTAACTTTTGATAGAAGACTCAGACAAACATGTTTATGGCCTTATATTATAGAACTCAAGGTCTCTGTGCTGGGAAAACAGGTTTTGCAGCTGTTTGAGCTAAGATTTCCAAGTTATTCACATAATGAAAACTTGTACTTTGTTTCGGTCGAGTTCCCCATTCAAATGCATGTAACAGTGAGAAACGCACTGTCTTGGCGAAAGAAAGCGTTTTTGTACAACTTCATAGAAATAGCTGTAACTTTTGATAGAAGACTCAGACAAACATGTTTATGGCCTTATATTATAGAACTCAAGGTCTCTGTGCTGGGAAAACAGGTTTTGCAGCTGTTTGAGCTAAGATTTCCAAGTTATTCACATAATGAAAACCTATACTTTGTTTCGGTCGAGTTCCCCATTCAAATGCATGTAACAGTGAGAAACGCACTGTCTTGGCGAAAGAAAGCGTTTTTGTACAACTTCATAGAAATAGCTGTAACTTTTGATAGAAGACTCGGATACACATGTTTATGGCTTTATCTTATAGAACTCAAGGTTCCCGTGCTGGGAAAACAGGTTTTGCAGCTGTTTGAGCTAAGATTTTCAAGTTATTCACATAATGAAAACCTATACTTTGTTTCGGTCGAGTTCCCCATTCAAATGCATGTAACAGTGAGAAACGCACTGTCTTGGCGAAAGAAAGCGTTTTTGTACAACTTCATAGAAATAGCTGTAACTTTTGATAGAAGACTCGGATACACATGTTTATGGCTTTATCTTATAGAACTCAAGGTTCCCGTGCTGGGAAAACAGGTTTTGCAGCTGTTTGAGCTAAGATTTCCAAGTTATTCACATAATGAAAACCTATACTTTGTTTCGGTCGAGTTCCCCATTCAAATGCATGTAACAGTGAGAAACGCACTGTCTTGGCGAAAGAAAGCGTTTTTGTACAACTTCATAGAAATAGCTGTAACTTTTGATAGAAGACTCGGATACACATGTTTATGGCTTTATCTTATAGAACTCAAGGTTCCCGTGCTGGGAAAACAGGTTTTGCAGCTGTTTGAGCTAAGATTTTCAAGTTATTCACATAATGAAAACCTATACTTTGTTTCGGTCGAGTTCCCCATTCAAATGCATGTAACAGTGAGAAACGCACTGTCTTGGCGAAAGAAAGCGTTTTTGTACAACTTCATAGAAATAGCTGTAACTTTTGATAGAAGACTCAGACAAACATGTTTATGGCCTTATATTATAGAACTCAAGGTCTCTGTGCTGGGAAAACAGGTTTTGCAGCTGTTTGAGCTAAGATTTCCAAGTTATTCACATAATGAAAACTTGTACTTTGTTTCGGTCGAGTTCCCCATTCAAATGCATGTAACAGTGAGAAACGCACTGTCTTGGCGAAAGAAAGCGTTTTTGTACAACTTCATAGAAATAGCTGTAACTTTTGATAGAAGACTCAGACAAACATGTTTATGGCCTTATATTATAGAACTCAAGGTCTCTGTGCTGGGAAAACAGGTTTTGCAGCTGTTTGAGCTAAGATTTCCAAGTTATTCACATAATGAAAACTTGTACTTTGTTTCGGTCGAGTTCCCCATTCAAATGCATGTAACAGTGAGAAACGCACTGTCTTGGCGAAAGAAAGCGTTTTTGTACAACTTCATAGAAATAGCTGTAACTTTTGATAGAAGACTCAGACAAACATGTTTATGGCCTTATATTATAGAACTCAAGGTCTCTGTGCTGGGAAAACAGGTTTTGCAGCTGTTTGAGCTAAGATTTCCAAGTTATTCACATAATGAAAACTTGTACTTTGTTTCGGTCGAGTTCCCCATTCAAATGCATGTAACAGTGAGAAACGCACTGTCTTGGCGAAAGAAAGCCTTTTTGTACAACTTCATAGAAATAGCTGTAACTTTTGATAGAAGACTCAGACAAACATGTTTATGGCCTTATATTATAGAACTCAAGGTCTCTGTGCTGGGAAAACAGGTTTTGCAGCTGTTTGAGCTAAGATTTCCAAGTTATTCACATAATGAAAACTTGTACTTTGTTTCGGTCGAGTTCCCCATTCAAATGCATGTAACAGTGAGAAACGCACTGTCTTGGCGAAAGAAAGCGTTTTTGTACAACTTCATAGAAATAGCTGTAACTTTTGATAGAAGACTCAGACAAACATGTTTATGGCCTTATATTATAGAACTCAAGGTCCCCGTGCTGGGAAAACAGGTTTTGCAGCTGTTTGAGCTAAGATTTTCAAGTTATTCACATAATGAAAACCTATACTTTGTTTCGGTCGAGTTCCCCATTCAAATGCATGTAACAGTGAGAAACGCACTGTCTTGGCGAAAGAAAGCGTTTTTGTACAACTTCATAGAAATAGCTGTAACTTTTGATAGAAGACTCAGACAAACATGTTTATTGCCTTATATTATAGAACTCAAGGTCTCTGTGCTGGGAAAACAGGTTTTGCAGCTGTTTGAGCTAAGATTTCCAAGTTATTCACATAATGAAAACTTGTACTTTGTTTCGGTCGAGTTCCCCATTCAAATGCATGTAACAGTGAGAAACGCACTGTCTTGGCGAAAGAAAGCGTTTTTGTACAACTTCATAGAAATAGCTGTAACTTTTGATAGAAGACTCGGATACACATGTTTATGGCTTTATCTTATAGAACTCAAGGTTCCCGTGCTGGGAAAACAGGTTTTGCAGCTGTTTGAGCTAAGATTTCCAAGTTATTCACATAATGAAAACCTATACTTTGTTTCGGTCGAGTTCCCCATTCAAATGCATGTAACAGTGAGAAACGCACTGTCTTGGCGAAAGAAAGCGTTTTTGTACAACTTCATAGAAATAGCTGTAACTTTTGATAGAAGACTCAGACAAACATGTTTATGGCTTTATCTTATAGAACTCAAGGTCCCCGTGCTGGGAAAACAGGTTTTGCAGCTGTTTGAGCTAAGATTTCCAAGTTATTCACATAATGAAAACCTATACTTTGTTTCGGTCGAGTTCCCCATTCAAATGCATGTAACAGTGAGAAACGCACTGTCTTGGCGAAAGAAAGCGTTTTTGTACAACTTCATAGAAATAGCTGTAACTTTTGATAGAAGACTCGGATACACATGTTTATGGCTTTATCTTATAGAACTCAAGGTTCCCGTGCTGGGAAAACAGGTTTTGCAGCTGTTTGAGCTAAGATTTCCAAGTTATTCACATAATGAAAACCTATACTTTGTTTCGGTCGAGTTCCCCATTCAAATGCATGTAACAGTGAGAAACGCACTGTCTTGGCGAAAGAAAGCGTTTTTGTACAACTTCATAGAAATAGCTGTAACTTTTGATAGAAGACTCGGATACACATGTTTATGGCTTTATCTTATAGAACTCAAGGTCTCTGTGCTGGGAAAACAGGTTTTGCAGCTGTTTGAGCTAAGATTTCCAAGTTATTCACATAATGAAAACCTATACTTTGTTTCGGTCGAGTTCCCCATTCAAATGCATGTAACAGTGAGAAACGCACTGTCTTGGCGAAAGAAAGCGTTTTTGTACAACTTCATAGAAATAGCTGTAACTTTTGATAGAAGACTCAGACAAACATGTTTATGGCCTTATATTATAGAACTCAAGGTCCCCGTGCTGGGAAAACAGGTTTTGCAGCTGTTTGAGCTAAGATTTCCAAGTTATTCACATAATGAAAACCTATACTTTGTTTCGGTCGAGTTCCCCATTCAAATGCATGTAACAGTGAGAAACGCACTGTCTTGGCGAAAGAAAGCGTTTTTGTACAACTTCATAGAAATAGCTGTAACTTTTGATAGAAGACTCAGACAAACATGTTTATGGCCTTATATTATAGAACTCAAGGTCCCCGTGCTGGGAAAACAGGTTTTGCAGCTGTTTGAGCTAAGATTTCCAAGTTATTCACATAATGAAAACCTATACTTTGTTTCGGTCGAGTTCCCCATTCAAATGCATGTAACAGTGAGAAACGCACTGTCTTGGCGAAAGAAAGCGTTTTTGTACAACTTCATAGAAATAGCTGTAACTTTTGATAGAAGACTCGGATACACATGTTTATGGCTTTATCTTATAGAACTCAAGGTTCCCGTGCTGGGAAAACAGGTTTTGCAGCTGTTTGAGCTAAGATTTCCAAGTTATTCACATAATGAAAACCTATACTTTGTTTCGGTCGAGTTCCCCATTCAAATGCATGTAACAGTGAGAAACGCACTGTCTTGGCGAAAGAAAGCGTTTTTGTACAACTTCATAGAAATAGCTGTAACTTTTGATAGAAGACTCAGACAAACATGTTTATGGCCTTATATTATAGAACTCAAGGTCCCCGTGCTGGGAAAACAGGTTTTGCAGCTGTTTGAGCTAAGATTTTCAAGTTATTCACATAATGAAAACCTATACTTTGTTTCGGTCGAGTTCCCCATTCAAATGCATGTAACAGTGAGAAACGCACTGTCTTGGCGAAAGAAAGCGTTTTTGTACAACTTCATAGAAATAGCTGTAACTTTTGATAGAAGACTCAGACAAACATGTTTATTGCCTTATATTATAGAACTCAAGGTCTCTGTGCTGGGAAAACAGGTTTTGCAGCTGTTTGAGCTAAGATTTCCAAGTTATTCACATAATGAAAACTTGTACTTTGTTTCGGTCGAGTTCCCCATTCAAATGCATGTAACAGTGAGAAACGCACTGTCTTGGCGAAAGAAAACGTTTTTGTACAACTTCATAGAAATAGCTGTAACTTTTGATAGAAGACTCGGATACACATGTTTATGGCTTTATCTTATAGAACTCAAGGTTCCCGTGCTGGGAAAACAGGTTTTGCAGCTGTTTGAGCTAAGATTTCCAAGTTATTCACATAATGAAAACCTATACTTTGTTTCGGTCGAGTTCCCCATTCAAATGCATGTAACAGTGAGAAACGCACTGTCTTGGCGAAAGAAAGCGTTTTTGTACAACTTCATAGAAATAGCTGTAACTTTTGATAGAAGACTCAGACAAACATGTTTATGGCTTTATCTTATAGAACTCAAGGTCTCCGTGCTGGGAAAACAGGTTTTGCAGCTGTTTGAGCTAAGATTTCCAAGTTATTCACATAATGAAAACTTGTACTTTGTTTCGGTCGAGTTCCCCATTCAAATGCATGTAACAGTGAGAAACGCACTGTCTTGGCGAAAGAAAGCGTTTTTGTACAACTTCATAGAAATAGCTGTAACTTTTGATAGAAGACTCGGATACACATGTTTATGGCTTTATCTTATAGAACTCAAGGTTCCCGTGCTGGGAAAACAGGTTTTGCAGCTGTTTGAGCTAAGATTTCCAAGTTATTCACATAATGAAAACCTATACTTTGTTTCGGTCGAGTTCCCCATTCAAATGCATGTAACAGTGAGAAACGCACTGTCTTGGCGAAAGAAAGCGTTTTTGTACAACTTCATAGAAATAGCTGTAACTTTTGATAGAAGACTCGGATACACATGTTTATGGCTTTATCTTATAGAACTCAAGGTTCCCGTGCTGGGAAAACAGGTTTTGCAGCTGTTTGAGCTAAGATTTCCAAGTTATTCACATAATGAAAACCTATACTTTGTTTCGGTCGAGTTCCCCATTCAAATGCATGTAACAGTGAGAAACGCACTGTCTTGGCGAAAGAAAGCGTTTTTGTACAACTTCATAGAAATAGCTGTAACTTTTGATAGAAGACTCGGATACACATGTTTATGGCTTTATCTTATAGAACTCAAGGTTCCCGTGCTGGGAAAACAGGTTTTGCAGCTGTTTGAGCTAAGATTTCCAAGTTATTCACATAATGAAAACCTATACTTTGTTTCGGTCGAGTTCCCCATTCAAATGCATGTAACAGTGAGAAACGCACTGTCTTGGCGAAAGAAAGCGTTTTTGTACAACTTCATAGAAATAGCTGTAACTTTTGATAGAAGACTCAGACAAACATGTTTATGGCCTTATATTATAGAACTCAAGGTCCCCGTGCTGGGAAAACAGGTTTTGCAGCTGTTTGAGCTAAGATTTTCAAGTTATTCACATAATGAAAACCTATACTTTGTTTCGGTCGAGTTCCCCATTCAAATGCATGTAACAGTGAGAAACGCACTGTCTTGGCGAAAGAAAGCGTTTTTGTACAACTTCATAGAAATAGCTGTAACTTTTGATAGAAGACTCAGACAAACATGTTTATGGCCTTATATTATAGAACTCAAGGTCCCCGTGCTGGGAAAACAGGTTTTGCAGCTGTTTGAGCTAAGATTTCCAAGTTATTCACATAATGAAAACCTATACTTTGTTTCGGTCGAGTTCCCCATTCAAATGCATGTAACAGTGAGAAACGCACTGTCTTGGCGAAAGAAAGCGTTTTTGTACAACTTCATAGAAATAGCTGTAACTTTTGATAGAAGACTCGGATACACATGTTTATGGCTTTATCTTATAGAACTCAAGGTTCCCGTGCTGGGAAAACAGGTTTTGCAGCTGTTTGAGCTAAGATTTTCAAGTTATTCACATAATGAAAACCTATACTTTGTTTCGGTCGAGTTCCCCATTCAAATGCATGTAACAGTGAGAAACGCACTGTCTTGGCGAAAGAAAGCGTTTTTGTACAACTTCATAGAAATAGCTGTAACTTTTGATAGAAGACTCGGATACACATGTTTATGGCTTTATCTTATAGAACTCAAGGTTCCCGTGCTGGGAAAACAGGTTTTGCAGCTGTTTGAGCTAAGATTTCCAAGTTATTCACATAATGAAAACCTATACTTTGTTTCGGTCGAGTTCCCCATTCAAATGCATGTAACAGTGAGAAACGCACTGTCTTGGCGAAAGAAAGCGTTTTTGTACAACTTCATAGAAATAGCTGTAACTTTTGATAGAAGACTCGGATACACATGTTTATGGCTTTATCTTATAGAACTCAAGGTTCCCGTGCTGGGAAAACAGGTTTTGCAGCTGTTTGAGCTAAGATTTCCAAGTTATTCACATAATGAAAACCTATACTTTGTTTCGGTCGAGTTCCCCATTCAAATGCATGTAACAGTGAGAAACGCACTGTCTTGGCGAAAGAAAGCGTTTTTGTACAACTTCATAGAAATAGCTGTAACTTTTGATAGAAGACTCAGACAAACATGTTTATGGCCTTATATTATAGAACTCAAGGTCCCCGTGCTGGGAAAACAGGTTTTGCAGCTGTTTGAGCTAAGATTTTCAAGTTATTCACATAATGAAAACCTATACTTTGTTTCGGTCGAGTTCCCCATTCAAATGCATGTAACAGTGAGAAACGCACTGTCTTGGCGAAAGAAAGCGTTTTTGTACAACTTCATAGAAATAGCTGTAACTTTTGATAGAAGACTCAGACAAACATGTTTATTGCCTTATATTATAGAACTCAAGGTCTCTGTGCTGGGAAAACAGGTTTTGCAGCTGTTTGAGCTAAGATTTCCAAGTTATTCACATAATGAAAACTTGTACTTTGTTTCGGTCGAGTTCCCCATTCAAATGCATGTAACAGTGAGAAACGCACTGTCTTGGCGAAAGAAAGCGTTTTTGTACAACTTCATAGAAATAGCTGTAACTTTTGATAGAAGACTCGGATACACATGTTTATGGCTTTATCTTATAGAACTCAAGGTTCCCGTGCTGGGAAAACAGGTTTTGCAGCTGTTTGAGCTAAGATTTCCAAGTTATTCACATAATGAAAACCTATACTTTGTTTCGGTCGAGTTCCCCATTCAAATGCATGTAACAGTGAGAAACGCACTGTCTTGGCGAAAGAAAGCGTTTTTGTACAACTTCATAGAAATAGCTGTAACTTTTGATAGAAGACTCAGACAAACATGTTTATGGCTTTATCTTATAGAACTCAAGGTCCCCGTGCTGGGAAAACAGGTTTTGCAGCTGTTTGAGCTAAGATTTCCAAGTTATTCACATAATGAAAACCTATACTTTGTTTCGGTCGAGTTCCCCATTCAAATGCATGTAACAGTGAGAAACGCACTGTCTTGGCGAAAGAAAGCGTTTTTGTACAACTTCATAGAAATAGCTGTAACTTTTGATAGAAGACTCAGACAAACATGTTTATGGCCTTATATTATAGAACTCAAGGTCTCCGTGCTGGGAAAACAGGTTTTGCAGCTGTTTGAGCTAAGATTTCCAGGTTATTCACATAATGAAAACCTATACTTTGTTTCGGTCGAGTTCCCCATTCAAATGCATGTAACAGTGAGAAACGCACTGTCTTGGCGAAAGAAAGCGTTTTTGTACAACTTCATAGAAATAGCTGTAACTTTTGATAGAAGACTCAGACAAACATGTTTATGGCCTTATATTATAGAACTCAAGGTCTCCGTGCTGGGAAAACAGGTTTTGCAGCTGTTTGAGCTAAGATTTCCAAGTTATTCACATAATGAAAACTTGTACTTTGTTTCGGTCGAGTTCCCCATTCAAATGCATGTAACAGTGAGAAACGCACTGTCTTGGCGAAAGAAAGCGTTTTTGTACAACTTCATAGAAATAGCTGTAACTTTTGATAGAAGACTCGGATACACATGTTTATGGCTTTATCTTATAGAACTCAAGGTTCCCGTGCTGGGAAAACAGGTTTTGCAGCTGTTTGAGCTAAGATTTCCAAGTTATTCACATAATGAAAACCTATACTTTGTTTCGGTCGAGTTCCCCATTCAAATGCATGTAACAGTGAGAAACGCACTGTCTTGGCGAAAGAAAGCGTTTTTGTACAACTTCATAGAAATAGCTGTAACTTTTGATAGAAGACTCAGACAAACATGTTTATGGCCTTATATTATAGAACTCAAGGTCTCTGTGCTGGGAAAACAGGTTTTGCAGCTGTTTGAGCTAAGATTTCCAAGTTATTCACATAATGAAAACTTGTACTTTGTTTCGGTCGAGTTCCCCATTCAAATGCATGTAACAGTGAGAAACGCACTGTCTTGGCGAAAGAAAGCGTTTTTGTACAACTTCATATAAATAGCTGTAACTTTTGATAGAAGACTCGGATACACATGTTTATGGCTTTATCTTATAGAACTCAAGGTTCCCGTGCTGGGAAAACAGGTTTTGCAGCTGTTTGAGCTAAGATTTCCAAGTTATTCACATAATGAAAACCTATACTTTGTTTCGGTCGAGTTCCCCTTTCAAATGCATGTAACAGTGAGAAACGCACTGTCTTGGCGAAAGAAAGCGTTTTTGTACAACTTCATAGAAATAGCTGTAACTTTTGATAGAAGACTCGGATACACATGTTTATGGCTTTATCTTATAGAACTCAAGGTTCCCGTGCTGGGAAAACAGGTTTTGCAGCTGTTTGAGCTAAGATTTTCAAGTTATTCACATAATGAAAACCTATACTTTGTTTCGGTCGAGTTCCCCATTCAAATGCATGTAACAGTGAGAAACGCACTGTCTTGGCGAAAGAAAGCGTTTTTGTACAACTTCATAGAAATAGCTGTAACTTTTGATAGAAGACTCAGACAAACATGTTTATGGCCTTATATTATAGAACTCAAGGTCTCTGTGCTGGGAAAACAGGTTTTGCAGCTGTTTGAGCTAAGATTTCCAAGTTATTCACATAATGAAAACTTGTACTTTGTTTCGGTCGAGTTCCCCATTCAAATGCATGTAACAGTGAGAAACGCACTGTCTTGGCGAAAGAAAGCGTTTTTGTACAACTTCATATAAATAGCTGTAACTTTTGATAGAAGACTCGGATACACATGTTTATGGCTTTATCTTATAGAACTCAAGGTTCCCGTGCTGGGAAAACAGGTTTTGCAGCTGTTTGAGCTAAGATTTCCAAGTTATTCACATAATGAAAACCTATACTTTGTTTCGGTCGAGTTCCCCTTTCAAATGCATGTAACAGTGAGAAACGCACTGTCTTGGCGAAAGAAAGCGTTTTTGTACAACTTCATAGAAATAGCTGTAACTTTTGATAGAAGACTCAGACAAACATGTTTATGGCCTTATATTATAGAACTCAAGGTCTCTGTGCTGGGAAAACAGGTTTTGCAGCTGTTTGAGCTAAGATTTCCAAGTTATTCACATAATGAAAACCTATACTTTGTTTCGGTCGAGTTCCCCATTCAAATGCATGTAACAGTGAGAAACGCACTGTCTTGGCGAAAGAAAGCGTTTTTGTACAACTTCATAGAAATAGCTGTAACTTTTGATAGAAGACTCGGATACACATGTTTATGGCTTTATCTTATAGAACTCAAGGTTCCCGTGCTGGGAAAACAGGTTTTGCAGCTGTTTGAGCTAAGATTTTCAAGTTATTCACATAATGAAAACCTATACTTTGTTTCGGTCGAGTTCCCCATTCAAATGCATGTAACAGTGAGAAACGCACTGTCTTGGCGAAAGAAAGCGTTTTTGTACAACTTCATAGAAATAGCTGTAACTTTTGATAGAAGACTCGGATACACATGTTTATGGCTTTATCTTATAGAACTCAAGGTTCCCGTGCTGGGAAAACAGGTTTTGCAGCTGTTTGAGCTAAGATTTCCAAGTTATTCACATAATGAAAACCTATACTTTGTTTCGGTCGAGTTCCCCATTCAAATGCATGTAACAGTGAGAAACGCACTGTCTTGGCGAAAGAAAGCGTTTTTGTACAACTTCATAGAAATAGCTGTAACTTTTGATAGAAGACTCGGATACACATGTTTATGGCTTTATCTTATAGAACTCAAGGTTCCCGTGCTGGGAAAACAGGTTTTGCAGCTGTTTGAGCTAACATTTTCAAGTTATTCACATAATGAAAACCTATACTTTGTTTCGGTCGAGTTCCCCATTCAAATGCATGTAACAGTGAGAAACGCACTGTCTTGGCGAAAGAAAGCGTTTTTGTACAACTTCATAGAAATAGCTGTAACTTTTGATAGAAGACTCAGACAAACATGTTTATGGCCTTATATTATAGAACTCAAGGTCTCTGTGCTGGGAAAACAGGTTTTGCAGCTGTTTGAGCTAAGATTTCCAAGTTATTCACATAATGAAAACTTGTACTTTGTTTCGGTCGAGTTCCCCATTCAAATGCATGTAACAGTGAGAAACGCACTGTCTTGGCGAAAGAAAGCGTTTTTGTACAACTTCATAGAAATAGCTGTAACTTTTGATAGAAGACTCAGACAAACATGTTTATGGCCTTATATTATAGAACTCAAGGTCTCTGTGCTGGGAAAACAGGTTTTGCAGCTGTTTGAGCTAAGATTTCCAAGTTATTCACATAATGAAAACTTGTACTTTGTTTCGGTCGAGTTCCCCATTCAAATGCATGTAACAGTGAGAAACGCACTGTCTTGGCGAAAGAAAGCGTTTTTGTACAACTTCATAGAAATAGCTGTAACTTTTGATAGAAGACTCAGACAAACATGTTTATGGCCTTATATTATAGAACTCAAGGTCTCTGTGCTGGGAAAACAGGTTTTGCAGCTGTTTGAGCTAAGATTTCCAAGTTATTCACATAATGAAAACTTGTACTTTGTTTCGGTCGAGTTCCCCATTCAAATGCATGTAACAGTGAGAAACGCACTGTCTTGGCGAAAGAAAGCGTTTTTGTACAACTTCATAGAAATAGCTGTAACTTTTGATAGAAGACTCGGATACACATGTTTATGGCTTTATCTTATAGAACTCAAGGTTCCCGTGCTGGGAAAACAGGTTTTGCAGCTGTTTGAGCTAAGATTTCCAAGTTAGTCACATAATGAAAACCTATACTTTGTTTCGGTCGAGTTCCCCATTCAAATGCATGTAACAGTGAGAAACGCACTGTCTTGGCGAAAGAAAGCGTTTTTGTACAACTTCATAGAAATAGCTGTAACTTTTGATAGAAGACTCAGACAAACATGTTTATGGCTTTATCTTATAGAACTCAAGGTCTCCGTGCTGGGAAAACAGGTTTTGCAGCTGTTTGAGCTAAGATTTCCAAGTTATTCACATAATGAAAACTTGTACTTTGTTTCGGTCGAGTTCCCCATTCAAATGCATGTAACAGTGAGAAACGCACTGTCTTGGCGAAAGAAAGCGTTTTTGTACAACGTCATAGAAATAGCTGTAACTTTTGATAGAAGACTCGGATACACATGTTTATGGCTTTATCTTATAGAACTCAAGGTTCCCGTGCTGGGAAAACAGGTTTTGCAGCTGTTTGAGCTAAGATTTCCAAGTTATTCACATAATGAAAACCTATACTTTGTTTCGGTCGAGTTCCCCATTCAAATGCATGTAACAGTGAGAAACGCACTGTCTTGGCGAAAGAAAGCGTTTTTGTACAACTTCATAGAAATAGCTGTAACTTTTGATAGAAGACTCGGATACACATGTTTATGGCTTTATCTTATAGAACTCAAGGTTCCCGTGCTGGGAAAACAGGTTTTGCAGCTGTTTGAGCTAAGATTTCCAAGTTATTCACATAATGAAAACCTATACTTTGTTTCGGTCGAGTTCCCCATTCAAATGCATGTAACAGTGAGAAACGCACTGTCTTGGCGAAAGAAAGCGTTTTTGTACAACTTCATAGAAATAGCTGTAACTTTTGATAGAAGACTCAGACAAACATGTTTATGGCCTTATATTATAGAACTCAAGGTCCCCGTGCTGGGAAAACAGGTTTTGCAGCTGTTTGAGCTAAGATTTTCAAGTTATTCACATAATGAAAACCTATACTTTGTTTCGGTCGAGTTCCCCATTCAAATGCATGTAACAGTGAGAAACGCACTGTCTTGGCGAAAGAAAGCGTTTTTGTACAACTTCATAGAAATAGCTGTAACTTTTGATAGAAGACTCAGACAAACATGTTTATGGCCTTATATTATAGAACTCAAGGTCCCCGTGCTGGGAAAACAGGTTTTGCAGCTGTTTGAGCTAAGATTTCCAAGTTATTCACATAATGAAAACCTATACTTTGTTTCGGTCGAGTTCCCCATTCAAATGCATGTAACAGTGAGAAACGCACTGTCTTGGCGAAAGAAAGCGTTTTTGTACAACTTCATAGAAATAGCTGTAACTTTTGATAGAAGACTCGGATACACATGTTTATGGCTTTATCTTATAGAACTCAAGGTTCCCGTGCTGGGAAAACAGGTTTTGCAGCTGTTTGAGCTAAGATTTTCAAGTTATTCACATAATGAAAACCTATACTTTGTTTCGGTCGAGTTCCCCATTCAAATGCATGTAACAGTGAGAAACGCACTGTCTTGGCGAAAGAAAGCGTTTTTGTACAACTTCATAGAAATAGCTGTAACTTTTGATAGAAGACTCGGATACACATGTTTATGGCTTTATCTTATAGAACTCAAGGTTCCCGTGCTGGGAAAACAGGTTTTGCAGCTGTTTGAGCTAAGATTTCCAAGTTATTCACATAATGAAAACCTATACTTTGTTTCGGTCGAGTTCCCCATTCAAATGCATGTAACAGTGAGAAACGCACTGTCTTGGCGAAAGAAAGCGTTTTTGTACAACTTCATAGAAATAGCTGTAACTTTTGATAGAAGACTCGGATACACATGTTTATGGCTTTATCTTATAGAACTCAAGGTTCCCGTGCTGGGAAAACAGGTTTTGCAGCTGTTTGAGCTAAGATTTCCAAGTTATTCACATAATGAAAACCTATACTTTGTTTCGGTCGAGTTCCCCATTCAAATGCATGTAACAGTGAGAAACGCACTGTCTTGGCGAAAGAAAGCGTTTTTGTACAACTTCATAGAAATAGCTGTAACTTTTGATAGAAGACTCAGACAAACATGTTTATGGCCTTATATTATAGAACTCAAGGTCCCCGTGCTGGGAAAACAGGTTTTGCAGCTGTTTGAGCTAAGATTTTCAAGTTATTCACATAATGAAAACCTATACTTTGTTTCGGTCGAGTTCCCCATTCAAATGCATGTAACAGTGAGAAACGCACTGTCTTGGCGAAAGAAAGCGTTTTTGTACAACTTCATAGAAATAGCTGTAACTTTTGATAGAAGACTCGGATACACATGTTTATGGCTTTATCTTATAGAACTCAAGGTTCCCGTGCTGGGAAAACAGGTTTTGCAGCTGTTTGAGCTAAGATTTCCAAGTTATTCACATAATGAAAACCTATACTTTGTTTCGGTCGAGTTCCCCATTCAAATGCATGTAACAGTGAGAAACGCACTGTCTTGGCGAAAGAAAGCGTTTTTGTACAACTTCATAGAAATAGCTGTAACTTTTGATAGAAGACTCGGATACACATGTTTATGGCTTTATCTTATAGAACTCAAGGTTCCCGTGCTGGGAAAACAGGTTTTGCAGCTGTTTGAGCTAAGATTTCCAAGTTATTCACATAATGAAAACCTATACTTTGTTTCGGTCGAGTTCCCCATTCAAATGCATGTAACAGTGAGAAACGCACTGTCTTGGCGAAAGAAAGCGTTTTTGTACAACTTCATAGAAATAGCTGTAACTTTTGATAGAAGACTCAGACAAACATGTTTATGGCCTTATATTATAGAACTCAAGGTCCCCGTGCTGGGAAAACAGGTTTTGCAGCTGTTTGAGCTAAGATTTTCAAGTTATTCACATAATGAAAACCTATACTTTGTTTCGGTCGAGTTCCCCATTCAAATGCATGTAACAGTGAGAAACGCACTGTCTTGGCGAAAGAAAGCGTTTTTGTACAACTTCATAGAAATAGCTGTAACTTTTGATAGAAGACTCAGACAAACATGTTTATTGCCTTATATTATAGAACTCAAGGTCTCTGTGCTGGGAAAACAGGTTTTGCAGCTGTTTGAGCTAAGATTTCCAAGTTATTCACATAATGAAAACTTGTACTTTGTTTCGGTCGAGTTCCCCATTCAAATGCATGTAACAGTGAGAAACGCACTGTCTTGGCGAAAGAAAGCGTTTTTGTACAACTTCATAGAAATAGCTGTAACTTTTGATAGAAGACTCGGATACACATGTTTATGGCTTTATCTTATAGAACTCAAGGTTCCCGTGCTGGGAAAACAGGTTTTGCAGCTGTTTGAGCTAAGATTTCCAAGTTATTCACATAATGAAAACCTATACTTTGTTTCGGTCGAGTTCCCCATTCAAATGCATGTAACAGTGAGAAACGCACTGTCTTGGCGAAAGAAAGCGTTTTTGTACAACTTCATAGAAATAGCTGTAACTTTTGATAGAAGACTCAGACAAACATGTTTATGGCTTTATCTTATAGAACTCAAGGTCCCCGTGCTGGGAAAACAGGTTTTGCAGCTGTTTGAGCTAAGATTTCCAAGTTATTCACATAATGAAAACCTATACTTTGTTTCGGTCGAGTTCCCCATTCAAATGCATGTAACAGTGAGAAACGCACTGTCTTGGCGAAAGAAAGCGTTTTTGTACAACTTCATAGAAATAGCTGTAACTTTTGATAGAAGACTCAGACAAACATGTTTATGGCCTTATATTATAGAACTCAAGGTCTCCGTGCTGGGAAAACAGGTTTTGCAGCTGTTTGAGCTAAGATTTCCAGGTTATTCACATAATGAAAACCTATACTTTGTTTCGGTCGAGTTCCCCATTCAAATGCATGTAACAGTGAGAAACGCACTGTCTTGGCGAAAGAAAGCGTTTTTGTACAACTTCATAGAAATAGCTGTAACTTTTGATAGAAGACTCAGACAAACATGTTTATGGCCTTATATTATAGAACTCAAGGTCTCCGTGCTGGGAAAACAGGTTTTGCAGCTGTTTGAGCTAAGATTTCCAAGTTATTCACATAATGAAAACTTGTACTTTGTTTCGGTCGAGTTCCCCATTCAAATGCATGTAACAGTGAGAAACGCACTGTCTTGGCGAAAGAAAGCGTTTTTGTACAACTTCATAGAAATAGCTGTAACTTTTGATAGAAGACTCGGATACACATGTTTATGGCTTTATCTTATAGAACTCAAGGTTCCCGTGCTGGGAAAACAGGTTTTGCAGCTGTTTGAGCTAAGATTTCCAAGTTATTCACATAATGAAAACCTATACTTTGTTTCGGTCGAGTTCCCCATTCAAATGCATGTAACAGTGAGAAACGCACTGTCTTGGCGAAAGAAAGCGTTTTTGTACAACTTCATAGAAATAGCTGTAACTTTTGATAGAAGACTCAGACAAACATGTTTATGGCCTTATATTATAGAACTCAAGGTCTCTGTGCTGGGAAAACAGGTTTTGCAGCTGTTTGAGCTAAGATTTCCAAGTTATTCACATAATGAAAACTTGTACTTTGTTTCGGTCGAGTTCCCCATTCAAATGCATGTAACAGTGAGAAACGCACTGTCTTGGCGAAAGAAAGCGTTTTTGTACAACTTCATATAAATAGCTGTAACTTTTGATAGAAGACTCGGATACACATGTTTATGGCTTTATCTTATAGAACTCAAGGTTCCCGTGCTGGGAAAACAGGTTTTGCAGCTGTTTGAGCTAAGATTTCCAAGTTATTCACATAATGAAAACCTATACTTTGTTTCGGTCGAGTTCCCCTTTCAAATGCATGTAACAGTGAGAAACGCACTGTCTTGGCGAAAGAAAGCGTTTTTGTACAACTTCATAGAAATAGCTGTAACTTTTGATAGAAGACTCGGATACACATGTTTATGGCTTTATCTTATAGAACTCAAGGTTCCCGTGCTGGGAAAACAGGTTTTGCAGCTGTTTGAGCTAAGATTTTCAAGTTATTCACATAATGAAAACCTATACTTTGTTTCGGTCGAGTTCCCCATTCAAATGCATGTAACAGTGAGAAACGCACTGTCTTGGCGAAAGAAAGCGTTTTTGTACAACTTCATAGAAATAGCTGTAACTTTTGATAGAAGACTCAGACAAACATGTTTATGGCCTTATATTATAGAACTCAAGGTCTCTGTGCTGGGAAAACAGGTTTTGCAGCTGTTTGAGCTAAGATTTCCAAGTTATTCACATAATGAAAACTTGTACTTTGTTTCGGTCGAGTTCCCCATTCAAATGCATGTAACAGTGAGAAACGCACTGTCTTGGCGAAAGAAAGCGTTTTTGTACAACTTCATAGAAATAGCTGTAACTTTTGATAGAAGACTCAGACAAACATGTTTATGGCCTTATATTATAGAACTCAAGGTCTCTGTGCTGGGAAAACAGGTTTTGCAGCTGTTTGAGCTAAGATTTCCAAGTTATTCACATAATGAAAACCTATACTTTGTTTCGGTCGAGTTCCCCATTCAAATGCATGTAACAGTGAGAAACGCACTGTCTTGGCGAAAGAAAGCGTTTTTGTACAACTTCATAGAAATAGCTGTAACTTTTGATAGAAGACTCGGATACACATGTTTATGGCTTTATCTTATAGAACTCAAGGTTCCCGTGCTGGGAAAACAGGTTTTGCAGCTGTTTGAGCTAAGATTTTCAAGTTATTCACATAATGAAAACCTATACTTTGTTTCGGTCGAGTTCCCCATTCAAATGCATGTAACAGTGAGAAACGCACTGTCTTGGCGAAAGAAAGCGTTTTTGTACAACTTCATAGAAATAGCTGTAACTTTTGATAGAAGACTCGGATACACATGTTTATGGCTTTATCTTATAGAACTCAAGGTTCCCGTGCTGGGAAAACAGGTTTTGCAGCTGTTTGAGCTAAGATTTCCAAGTTATTCACATAATGAAAACCTATACTTTGTTTCGGTCGAGTTCCCCATTCAAATGCATGTAACAGTGAGAAACGCACTGTCTTGGCGAAAGAAAGCGTTTTTGTACAACTTCATAGAAATAGCTGTAACTTTTGATAGAAGACTCGGATACACATGTTTATGGCTTTATCTTATAGAACTCAAGGTTCCCGTGCTGGGAAAACAGGTTTTGCAGCTGTTTGAGCTAAGATTTTCAAGTTATTCACATAATGAAAACCTATACTTTGTTTCGGTCGAGTTCCCCATTCAAATGCATGTAACAGTGAGAAACGCACTGTCTTGGCGAAAGAAAGCGTTTTTGTACAACTTCATAGAAATAGCTGTAACTTTTGATAGAAGACTCAGACAAACATGTTTATGGCCTTATATTATAGAACTCAAGGTCTCTGTGCTGGGAAAACAGGTTTTGCAGCTGTTTGAGCTAAGATTTCCAAGTTATTCACATAATGAAAACTTGTACTTTGTTTCGGTCGAGTTCCCCATTCAAATGCATGTAACAGTGAGAAACGCACTGTCTTGGCGAAAGAAAGCGTTTTTGTACAACTTCATAGAAATAGCTGTAACTTTTGATAGAAGACTCAGACAAACATGTTTATGGCCTTATATTATAGAACTCAAGGTCTCTGTGCTGGGAAAACAGGTTTTGCAGCTGTTTGAGCTAAGATTTCCAAGTTATTCACATAATGAAAACTTGTACTTTGTTTCGGTCGAGTTCCCCATTCAAATGCATGTAACAGTGAGAAACGCACTGTCTTGGCGAAAGAAAGCGTTTTTGTACAACTTCATAGAAATAGCTGTAACTTTTGATAGAAGACTCAGACAAACATGTTTATGGCCTTATATTATAGAACTCAAGGTCTCTGTGCTGGGAAAACAGGTTTTGCAGCTGTTTGAGCTAAGATTTCCAAGTTATTCACATAATGAAAACTTGTACTTTGTTTCGGTCGAGTTCCCCATTCAAATGCATGTAACAGTGAGAAACGCACTGTCTTGGCGAAAGAAAGCGTTTTTGTACAACTTCATAGAAATAGCTGTAACTTTTGATAGAAGACTCGGATACACATGTTTATGGCTTTATCTTATAGAACTCAAGGTTCCCGTGCTGGGAAAACAGGTTTTGCAGCTGTTTGAGCTAAGATTTCCAAGTTAGTCACATAATGAAAACCTATACTTTGTTTCGGTCGAGTTCCCCATTCAAATGCATGTAACAGTGAGAAACGCACTGTCTTGGCGAAAGAAAGCGTTTTTGTACAACTTCATAGAAATAGCTGTAACTTTTGATAGAAGACTCAGACAAACATGTTTATGGCTTTATCTTATAGAACTCAAGGTCTCCGTGCTGGGAAAACAGGTTTTGCAGCTGTTTGAGCTAAGATTTCCAAGTTATTCACATAATGAAAACTTGTACTTTGTTTCGGTCGAGTTCCCCATTCAAATGCATGTAACAGTGAGAAACGCACTGTCTTGGCGAAAGAAAGCGTTTTTGTACAACGTCATAGAAATAGCTGTAACTTTTGATAGAAGACTCGGATACACATGTTTATGGCTTTATCTTATAGAACTCAAGGTTCCCGTGCTGGGAAAACAGGTTTTGCAGCTGTTTGAGCTAAGATTTTCAAGTTATTCACATAATGAAAACCTATACTTTGTTTCGGTCGAGTTCCCCATTCAAATGCATGTAACAGTGAGAAACGCACTGTCTTGGCGAAAGAAAGCGTTTTTGTACAACTTCATAGAAATAGCTGTAACTTTTGATAGAAGACTCGGATACACATGTTTATGGCTTTATCTTATAGAACTCAAGGTTCCCGTGCTGGGAAAACAGGTTTTGCAGCTGTTTGAGCTAAGATTTTCAAGTTATTCACATAATGAAAACCTATACTTTGTTTCGGTCGAGTTCCCCATTCAAATGCATGTAACAGTGAGAAACGCACTGTCTTGGCGAAAGAAAGCGTTTTTGTACAACTTCATAGAAATAGCTGTAACTTTTGATAGAAGACTCGGATACACATGTTTATGGCTTTATCTTATAGAACTCAAGGTTCCCGTGCTGGGAAAACAGGTTTTGCAGCTGTTTGAGCTAAGATTTTCAAGTTATTCACATAATGAAAACCTATACTTTGTTTCGGTCGAGTTCCCCATTCAAATGCATGTAACAGTGAGAAACGCACTGTCTTGGCGAAAGAAAGCGTTTTTGTACAACTTCATAGAAATAGCTGTAACTTTTGATAGAAGACTCAGACAAACATGTTTATGGCCTTATATTATAGAACTCAAGGTCTCTGTGCTGGGAAAACAGGTTTTGCAGCTGTTTGAGCTAAGATTTCCAAGTTATTCACATAATGAAAACTTGTACTTTGTTTCGGTCGAGTTCCCCATTCAAATGCATGTAACAGTGAGAAACGCACTGTCTTGGCGAAAGAAAGCGTTTTTGTACAACTTCATAGAAATAGCTGTAACTTTTGATAGAAGACTCAGACAAACATGTTTATGGCCTTATATTATAGAACTCAAGGTCTCTGTGCTGGGAAAACAGGTTTTGCAGCTGTTTGAGCTAAGATTTCCAAGTTATTCACATAATGAAAACTTGTACTTTGTTTCGGTCGAGTTCCCCATTCAAATGCATGTAACAGTGAGAAACGCACTGTCTTGGCGAAAGAAAGCGTTTTTGTACAACTTCATATAAATAGCTGTAACTTTTGATAGAAGACTCGGATACACATGTTTATGGCTTTATCTTATAGAACTCAAGGTTCCCGTGCTGGGAAAACAGGTTTTGCAGCTGTTTGAGCTAAGATTTCCAAGTTATTCACATAATGAAAACTTGTACTTTGTTTCGGTCGAGTTCCCCATTCAAATGCATGTAACAGTGAGAAACGCACTGTCTTGGCGAAAGAAAGCGTTTTTGTACAACTTCATATGAATAGCTGTAACTTTTGATAGAAGACTCGGATACACATGTTTATGGCTTTATCTTATAGAACTCAAGGTTCCCGTGCTGGGCAAACAGGTTTTGCAGCTGTTTGAGCTAAGATTTCCAAGTTATTCACATAATGAAAACCTATACTTTGTTTCGGTCGAGTTCCCCATTCAAATGCATGTAACAGTGAGAAACGCACTGTCTTGGCGAAAGAAAGCGTTTTTGTACAACTTCATAGAAATAGCTGTAACTTTTGATAGAAGACTCAGACAAACATGTTTATGGCCCTATATTATAGAACTCAAGGTCTCCGTGCTGGGAAAACAGGTTTTGCAGCTGTTTGAGCTAAGATTTCCAAGTTATTCACATAATGAAAACCTATACTTTGTTTCGGTCGAGTTCCCCATTCAAAATGCATGTAACAGTGAGAAACGCACTGTCTTGGCGAAAGAAAGCGTTTTTGTACAACTTCATAGAAATAGCTGTAACTTTTGATAGAAGACTCGGATACACATGTTTATGGCTTTATCTTATAGAACTCAAGGTCTCCGTGCTGGGAAAACAGGTTTTGCAGCTGTTTGAACTAAGATTTCCAAGTTATTCACATAATGAAAACCTATACTTTGTTTCGGTCGAGTTCCCCATTCAAAATGCATGTAACAGTGAGAAACGCACTGTCTTGGCGAAAGAAAGCGTTTTTGTACAACTTCATAGAAATAGCTGTAACTTTTGATAGAAGACTCGGATACACATGTTTATGGCTTTATCTTATAGAACTCAAGGTCTACGTGCTGGGAAAACAGGTTTTGCAGCTGTTTGAGCTAAGATTTCCAAGTTATTCACATAATGAAAACCTATACTTTGTTTCGGTCGAGTTCCCCATTCAAAATGCATGTAACAGTGAGAAACGCACTGTCTTGGCGAAAGAAAGCGTTTTTGTACAACTTCATAGAAATAGCTGTAACTTTTGATAGAAGACTCGGATACACATGTTTATGGCTTTATCTTATAGAACTCAAGGTCTACGTGCTGGGAAAACAGGTTTTGCAGCTGTTTGAGCTAAGATTTCCAAGTTATTCACATAATGAAAACCTATACTTTGTTTCGGTCGAGTTCCCCATTCAAAATGCATGTAACAGTGAGAAACGCACTGTCTTGGCGAAAGAAAGCGTTTTTGTACAACTTCATAGAAATAGCTGTAACTTTTGATAGAAGACTCGGATACACATGTTTATGGCTTTATCTTATAGAACTCAAGGTCTACGTGCTGGGAAAACAGGTTTTGCAGCTGTTTGAGCTAAGATTTCCAAGTTATTCACATAATGAAAACCTATACTTTGTTTCGGTCGAGTTCCCCATTCAAAATGCATGTAACAGTGAGAAACGCACTGTCTTGGCGAAAGAAAGCGTTTTTGTACAACTTCATAGAAATAGCTGTAACTTTTGATAGAAGACTCGGATACACATGTTTATGGCTTTATCTTATAGAACTCAAGGTCTACGTGCTGGGAAAACAGGTTTTGCAGCTGTTTGAGCTAAGATTTCCAAGTTATTCACATAATGAAAACCTATACTTTGTTTCGGTCGAGTTCCCCATTCAAAATGCATGTAACAGTGAGAAACGCACTGTCTTGGCGAAAGAAAGCGTTTTTGTACAACTTCATAGAAATAGCTGTAACTTTTGATAGAAGACTCGGATACACATGTTTATGGCTTTATCTTATAGAACTCAAGGTCTACGTGCTGGGAAAACAGGTTTTGCAGCTGTTTGAGCTAAGATTTCCAAGTTATTCACATAATGAAAACCTATACTTTGTTTCGGTCGAGTTCCCCATTCAAAATGCATGTAACAGTGAGAAACGCACTGTCTTGGCGAAAGAAAGCGTTTTTGTACAACTTCATAGAAATAGCTGTAACTTTTGATAGAAGACTCGGATACACATGTTTATGGCTTTATCTTATAGAACTCAAGGTCTACGTGCTGGGAAAACAGGTTTTGCAGCTGTTTGAGCTAAGATTTCCAAGTTATTCACATAATGAAAACCTATACTTTGTTTCGGTCGAGTTCCCCATTCAAAATGCATGTAACAGTGAGAAACGCACTGTCTTGGCGAAAGAAAGCGTTTTTGTACAACTTCATAGAAATAGCTGTAACTTTTGATAGAAGACTCGGATACACATGTTTATGGCTTTATCTTATAGAACTCAAGGTCTACGTGCTGGGAAAACAGGTTTTGCAGCTGTTTGAGCTAAGATTTCCAAGTTATTCACATAATGAAAACCTATACTTTGTTTCGGTCGAGTTCCCCATTCAAAATGCATGTAACAGTGAGAAACGCACTGTCTTGGCGAAAGAAAGCGTTTTTGTACAACTTCATAGAAATAGCTGTAACTTTTGATAGAAGACTCGGATACACATGTTTATGGCTTTATCTTATAGAACTCAAGGTCTACGTGCTGGGAAAACAGGTTTTGCAGCTGTTTGAGCTAAGATTTCCAAGTTATTCACATAATGAAAACCTATACTTTGTTTCGGTCGAGTTCCCCATTCAAAATGCATGTAACAGTGAGAAACGCACTGTCTTGGCGAAAGAAAGCGTTTTTGTACAACTTCATAGAAATAGCTGTAACTTTTGATAGAAGACTCGGATACACATGTTTATGGCTTTATCTTATAGAACTCAAGGTCTACGTGCTGGGAAAACAGGTTTTGCAGCTGTTTGAGCTAAGATTTCCAAGTTATTCACATAATGAAAACCTATACTTTGTTTCGGTCGAGTTCCCCATTCAAAATGCATGTAACAGTGAGAAACGCACTGTCTTGGCGAAAGAAAGCGTTTTTGTACAACTTCATAGAAATAGCTGTAACTTTTGATAGAAGACTCGGATACACATGTTTATGGCTTTATCTTATAGAACTCAAGGTCTACGTGCTGGGAAAACAGGTTTTGCAGCTGTTTGAGCTAAGATTTCCAAGTTATTCACATAATGAAAACCTATACTTTGTTTCGGTCGAGTTCCCCATTCAAAATGCATGTAACAGTGAGAAACGCACTGTCTTGGCGAAAGAAAGCGTTTTTGTACAACTTCATAGAAATAGCTGTAACTTTTGATAGAAGACTCGGATACACATGTTTATGGCTTTATCTTATAGAACTCAAGGTCTACGTGCTGGGAAAACAGGTTTTGCAGCTGTTTGAGCTAAGATTTCCAAGTTATTCACATAATGAAAACCTATACTTTGTTTCGGTCGAGTTCCCCATTCAAAATGCATGTAACAGTGAGAAACGCACTGTCTTGGCGAAAGAAAGCGTTTTTGTACAACTTCATAGAAATAGCTGTAACTTTTGATAGAAGACTCGGATACACATGTTTATGGCTTTATCTTATAGAACTCAAGGTCTACGTGCTGGGAAAACAGGTTTTGCAGCTGTTTGAGCTAAGATTTCCAAGTTATTCACATAATGAAAACCTATACTTTGTTTCGGTCGAGTTCCCCATTCAAAATGCATGTAACAGTGAGAAACGCACTGTCTTGGCGAAAGAAAGCGTTTTTGTACAACTTCATAGAAATAGCTGTAACTTTTGATAGAAGACTCGGATACACATGTTTATGGCTTTATCTTATAGAACTCAAGGTCTACGTGCTGGGAAAACAGGTTTTGCAGCTGTTTGAGCTAAGATTTCCAAGTTATTCACATAATGAAAACCTATACTTTGTTTCGGTCGAGTTCCCCATTCAAAATGCATGTAACAGTGAGAAACGCACTGTCTTGGCGAAAGAAAGCGTTTTTGTACAACTTCATAGAAATAGCTGTAACTTTTGATAGAAGACTCGGATACACATGTTTATGGCTTTATCTTATAGAACTCAAGGTCTACGTGCTGGGAAAACAGGTTTTGCAGCTGTTTGAGCTAAGATTTCCAAGTTATTCACATAATGAAAACCTATACTTTGTTTCGGTCGAGTTCCCCATTCAAAATGCATGTAACAGTGAGAAACGCACTGTCTTGGCGAAAGAAAGCGTTTTTGTACAACTTCATAGAAATAGCTGTAACTTTTGATAGAAGACTCGGATACACATGTTTATGGCTTTATCTTATAGAACTCAAGGTCTACGTGCTGGGAAAACAGGTTTTGCAGCTGTTTGAGCTAAGATTTCCAAGTTATTCACATAATGAAAACCTATACTTTGTTTCGGTCGAGTTCCCCATTCAAAATGCATGTAACAGTGAGAAACGCACTGTCTTGGCGAAAGAAAGCGTTTTTGTACAACTTCATAGAAATAGCTGTAACTTTTGATAGAAGACTCGGATACACATGTTTATGGCTTTATCTTATAGAACTCAAGGTCTACGTGCTGGGAAAACAGGTTTTGCAGCTGTTTGAGCTAAGATTTCCAAGTTATTCACATAATGAAAACCTATACTTTGTTTCGGTCGAGTTCCCCATTCAAAATGCATGTAACAGTGAGAAACGCACTGTCTTGGCGAAAGAAAGCGTTTTTGTACAACTTCATAGAAATAGCTGTAACTTTTGATAGAAGACTCGGATACACATGTTTATGGCTTTATCTTATAGAACTCAAGGTTCCCGTGCTGGGAAAACAGGTTTTGCAGCTGTTTGAGCTAAGATTTCCAAGTTATTCACATAATGAAAACCTATACTTTGTTTCGGTCGAGTTCCCCATTCAAAATGCATGTAACAGTGAGAAACGCACTGTCTTGGCGAAAGAAAGCGTTTTTGTACAACTTCATAGAAATAGCTGTAACTTTTGATAGAAGACTCGGATACACATGTTTATGGCTTTATCTTATAGAACTCAAGGTCTACGTGCTGGGAAAACAGGTTTTGCAGCTGTTTGAGCTAAGATTTCCAAGTTATTCACATAATGAAAACCTATACTTTGTTTCGGTCGAGTTCCCCATTCAAAATGCATGTAACAGTGAGAAACGCACTGTCTTGGCGAAAGAAAGCGTTTTTGTACAACTTCATAGAAATAGCTGTAACTTTTGATAGAAGACTCGGATACACATGTTTATGGCTTTATCTTATAGAACTCAAGGTCTACGTGCTGGGAAAACAGGTTTTGCAGCTGTTTGAGCTAAGATTTCCAAGTTATTCACATAATGAAAACCTATACTTTGTTTCGGTCGAGTTCCCCATTCAAAATGCATGTAACAGTGAGAAACGCACTGTCTTGGCGAAAGAAAGCGTTTTTGTACAACTTCATAGAAATAGCTGTAACTTTTGATAGAAGACTCAGACAAACATGTTTATGGCTTTATCTTATAGAACTCAAGGTCTCCGTGCTGGGAAAACAGGTTTTGCAGCTGTTTGAGCTAAGATTTCCAAGTTATTCACATAATGAAAACTTGTACTTTGTTTCGGTCGAGTTCCCCATTCAAATGCATGTAACAGTGAGAAACGCACTGTCTTGGCGAAAGAAAGCGTTTTTGTACAACTTCATAGAAATAGCTGTAACTTTTGATAGAAGACTCGGATACACATGTTTATGGCTTTATCTTATAGAACTCAAGGTTCCCGTGCTGGGAAAACAGGTTTTGCAGCTGTTTGAGCTAAGATTTCCAAGTTATTCACATAATGAAAACCTATACTTTGTTTCGGTCGAGTTCCCCATTCAAATGCATGTAACAGTGAGAAACGCACTGTCTTGGCGAAAGAAAGCGTTTTTGTACAACTTCATAGAAATAGCTGTAACTTTTGATAGAAGACTCGGATACACATGTTTATGGCTTTATCTTATAGAACTCAAGGTTCCCGTGCTGGGAAAACAGGTTTTGCAGCTGTTTGAGCTAAGATTTCCAAGTTATTCACATAATGAAAACCTATACTTTGTTTCGGTCGAGTTCCCCATTCAAATGCATGTAACAGTGAGAAACGCACTGTCTTGGCGAAAGAAAGCGTTTTTGTACAACTTCATAGAAATAGCTGTAACTTTTGATAGAAGACTCAGACAAACATGTTTATGGCCTTATATTATAGAACTCAAGGTCCCCGTGCTGGGAAAACAGGTTTTGCAGCTGTTTGAGCTAAGATTTTCAAGTTATTCACATAATGAAAACCTATACTTTGTTTCGGTCGAGTTCCCCATTCAAATGCATGTAACAGTGAGAAACGCACTGTCTTGGCGAAAGAAAGCGTTTTTGTACAACTTCATAGAAATAGCTGTAACTTTTGATAGAAGACTCAGACAAACATGTTTATGGCCTTATATTATAGAACTCAAGGTCTCCGTGCTGGGAAAACAGGTTTTGCAGCTGTTTGAGCTAAGATTTTCAAGTTATTCACATAATGAAAACCTATACTTTGTTTCGGTCGAGTTCCCCATTCAAATGCATGTAACAGTGAGAAACGCACTGTCTTGGCGAAAGAAAGCGTTTTTGTACAACTTCATAGAAATAGCTGTAACTTTTGATAGAAGACTCGGATACACATGTTTATGGCTTTATCTTATAGAACTCAAGGTTCCCGTGCTGGGAAAACAGGTTTTGCAGCTGTTTGAGCTAAGATTTCCAAGTTATTCACATAATGAAAACTTGTACTTTGTTTCGGTCGAGTTCCCCATTCAAATGCATGTAACAGTGAGAAACGCACTGTCTTGGCGAAAGAAAGCGTTTTTGTACAACTTCATAGAAATAGCTGTAACTTTTGATAGAAGACTCGGATACACATGTTTATGGCTTTATCTTATAGAACTCAAGGTTCCCGTGCTGGGAAAACAGGTTTTGCAGCTGTTTGAGCTAAGATTTCCAAGTTAGTCACATAATGAAAACCTATACTTTGTTTCGGTCGAGTTCCCCATTCAAATGCATGTAACAGTGAGAAACGCACTGTCTTGGCGAAAGAAAGCGTTTTTGTACAACTTCATAGAAATAGCTGTAACTTTTGATAGAAGACTCAGACAAACATGTTTATGGCTTTATCTTATAGAACTCAAGGTCTCCGTGCTGGGAAAACAGGTTTTGCAGCTGTTTGAGCTAAGATTTCCAAGTTATTCACATAATGAAAACTTGTACTTTGTTTCGGTCGAGTTCCCCATTCAAATGCATGTAACAGTGAGAAACGCACTGTCTTGGCGAAAGAAAGCGTTTTTGTACAACTTCATAGAAATAGCTGTAACTTTTGATAGAAGACTCGGATACACATGTTTATGGCTTTATCTTATAGAACTCAAGGTTCCCGTGCTGGGAAAACAGGTTTTGCAGCTGTTTGAGCTAAGATTTCCAAGTTATTCACATAATGAAAACCTATACTTTGTTTCGGTCGAGTTCCCCATTCAAATGCATGTAACAGTGAGAAACGCACTGTCTTGGCGAAAGAAAGCGTTTTTGTACAACTTCATAGAAATAGCTGTAACTTTTGATAGAAGACTCGGATACACATGTTTATGGCTTTATCTTATAGAACTCAAGGTTCCCGTGCTGGGAAAACAGGTTTTGCAGCTGTTTGAGCTAAGATTTCCAAGTTATTCACATAATGAAAACCTATACTTTGTTTCGGTCGAGTTCCCCATTCAAATGCATGTAACAGTGAGAAACGCACTGTCTTGGCGAAAGAAAGCGTTTTTGTACAACTTCATAGAAATAGCTGTAACTTTTGATAGAAGACTCGGATACACATGTTTATGGCTTTATCTTATAGAACTCAAGGTCTACGTGCTGGGAAAACAGGTTTTGCAGCTGTTTGAGCTAAGATTTCCAAGTTATTCACATAATGAAAACCTATACTTTGTTTCGGTCGAGTTCCCCATTCAAAATGCATGTAACAGTGAGAAACGCACTGTCTTGGCGAAAGAAAGCGTTTTTGTACAACTTCATAGAAATAGCTGTAACTTTTGATAGAAGACTCGGATACACATGTTTATGGCTTTATCTTATAGAACTCAAGGTCTACGTGCTGGGAAAACAGGTTTTGCAGCTGTTTGAGCTAAGATTTCCAAGTTATTCACATAATGAAAACCTATACTTTGTTTCGGTCGAGTTCCCCATTCAAAATGCATGTAACAGTGAGAAACGCACTGTCTTGGCGAAAGAAAGCGTTTTTGTACAACTTCATAGAAATAGCTGTAACTTTTGATAGAAGACTCGGATACACATGTTTATGGCTTTATCTTATAGAACTCAAGGTCTACGTGCTGGGAAAACAGGTTTTGCAGCTGTTTGAGCTAAGATTTCCAAGTTATTCACATAATGAAAACCTATACTTTGTTTCGGTCGAGTTCCCCATTCAAAATGCATGTAACAGTGAGAAACGCACTGTCTTGGCGAAAGAAAGCGTTTTTGTACAACTTCATAGAAATAGCTGTAACTTTTGATAGAAGACTCGGATACACATGTTTATGGCTTTATCTTATAGAACTCAAGGTCTACGTGCTGGGAAAACAGGTTTTGCAGCTGTTTGAGCTAAGATTTCCAAGTTATTCACATAATGAAAACCTATACTTTGTTTCGGTCGAGTTCCCCATTCAAAATGCATGTAACAGTGAGAAACGCACTGTCTTGGCGAAAGAAAGCGTTTTTGTACAACTTCATAGAAATAGCTGTAACTTTTGATAGAAGACTCGGATACACATGTTTATGGCTTTATCTTATAGAACTCAAGGTCTACGTGCTGGGAAAACAGGTTTTGCAGCTGTTTGAGCTAAGATTTCCAAGTTATTCACATAATGAAAACCTATACTTTGTTTCGGTCGAGTTCCCCATTCAAAATGCATGTAACAGTGAGAAACGCACTGTCTTGGCGAAAGAAAGCGTTTTTGTACAACTTCATAGAAATAGCTGTAACTTTTGATAGAAGACTCGGATACACATGTTTATGGCTTTATCTTATAGAACTCAAGGTCTACGTGCTGGGAAAACAGGTTTTGCAGCTGTTTGAGCTAAGATTTCCAAGTTATTCACATAATGAAAACCTATACTTTGTTTCGGTCGAGTTCCCCATTCAAAATGCATGTAACAGTGAGAAACGCACTGTCTTGGCGAAAGAAAGCGTTTTTGTACAACTTCATAGAAATAGCTGTAACTTTTGATAGAAGACTCGGATACACATGTTTATGGCTTTATCTTATAGAACTCAACGTCTACGTGCTGGGAAAACAGGTTTTGCAGCTGTTTGAGCTAAGATTTCCAAGTTATTCACATAATGAAAACCTATACTTTGTTTCGGTCGAGTTCCCCATTCAAAATGCATGTAACAGTGAGAAACGCACTGTCTTGGCGAAAGAAAGCGTTTTTGTACAACTTCATAGAAATAGCTGTAACTTTTGATAGAAGACTCGGATACACATGTTTATGGCTTTATCTTATAGAACTCAAGGTCTACGTGCTGGGAAAACAGGTTTTGCAGCTGTTTGAGCTAAGATTTCCAAGTTATTCACATAATGAAAACCTATACTTTGTTTCGGTCGAGTTCCCCATTCAAAATGCATGTAACAGTGAGAAACGCACTGTCTTGGCGAAAGAAAGCGTTTTTGTACAACTTCATAGAAATAGCTGTAACTTTTGATAGAAGACTCGGATACACATGTTTATGGCTTTATCTTATAGAACTCAACGTCTACGTGCTGGGAAAACAGGTTTTGCAGCTGTTTGAGCTAAGATTTCCAAGTTATTCACATAATGAAAACCTATACTTTGTTTCGGTCGAGTTCCCCATTCAAAATGCATGTAACAGTGAGAAACGCACTGTCTTGGCGAAAGAAAGCGTTTTTGTACAACTTCATAGAAATAGCTGTAACTTTTGATAGAAGACTCGGATACACATGTTTATGGCTTTATCTTATAGAACTCAAGGTCTACGTGCTGGGAAAACAGGTTTTGCAGCTGTTTGAGCTAAGATTTCCAAGTTATTCACATAATGAAAACCTATACTTTGTTTCGGTCGAGTTCCCCATTCAAAATGCATGTAACAGTGAGAAACGCACTGTCTTGGCGAAAGAAAGCGTTTTTGTACAACTTCATAGAAATAGCTGTAACTTTTGATAGAAGACTCGGATACACATGTTTATGGCTTTATCTTATAGAACTCAAGGTCTACGTGCTGGGAAAACAGGTTTTGCAGCTGTTTGAGCTAAGATTTCCAAGTTATTCACATAATGAAAACCTATACTTTGTTTCGGTCGAGTTCCCCATTCAAATGCATGTAACAGTGAGAAACGCACTGTCTTGGCGAAAGAAAGCGTTTTTGTACAACTTCATAGAAATAGCTGTAACTTTTGATAGAAGACTCAGACAAACATGTTTATGGCTTTATCTTATAGAACTCAAGGTCTCCGTGCTGGGAAAACAGGTTTTGCAGCTGTTTGAGCTAAGATTTCCAAGTTATTCACATAATGAAAACTTGTACTTTGTTTCGGTCGAGTTCCCCATTCAAATGCATGTAACAGTGAGAAACGCACTGTCTTGGCGAAAGAAAGCGTTTTTGTACAACTTCATAGAAATAGCTGTAACTTTTGATAGAAGACTCGGATACACATGTTTATGGCTTTATCTTATAGAACTCAAGGTCCCCGTGCTGGGAAAACAGGTTTTGCAGCTGTTTGAGCTAAGATTTTCAAGTTATTCACATAATGAAAACCTATACTTTGTTTCGGTCGAGTTCCCCATTCAAATGCATGTAACAGTGAGAAACGCACTGTCTTGGCGAAAGAAAGCGTTTTTGTACAACTTCATAGAAATAGCTGTAACTTTTGATAGAAGACTCAGACAAACATGTTTATGGCCTTATATTATAGAACTCAAGGTCTCCGTGCTGGGAAAACAGGTTTTGCAGCTGTTTGAGCTAAGATTTTCAAGTTATTCACATAATGAAAACCTATACTTTGTTTCGGTCGAGTTCCCCATTCAAATGCATGTAACAGTGAGAAACGCACTGTCTTGGCGAAAGAAAGCGTTTTTGTACAACTTCATAGAAATAGCTGTAACTTTTGATAGAAGACTCGGATACACATGTTTATGGCTTTATCTTATAGAACTCAAGGTTCCCGTGCTGGGAAAACAGGTTTTGCAGCTGTTTGAGCTAAGATTTCCAAGTTATTCACATAATGAAAACTTGTACTTTGTTTCGGTCGAGTTCCCCATTCAAATGCATGTAACAGTGAGAAACGCACTGTCTTGGCGAAAGAAAGCGTTTTTGTACAACTTCATAGAAATAGCTGTAACTTTTGATAGAAGACTCGGATACACATGTTTATGGCTTTATCTTATAGAACTCAAGGTTCCCGTGCTGGGAAAACAGGTTTTGCAGCTGTTTGAGCTAAGATTTCCAAGTTAGTCACATAATGAAAACCTATACTTTGTTTCGGTCGAGTTCCCCATTCAAATGCATGTAACAGTGAGAAACGCACTGTCTTGGCGAAAGAAAGCGTTTTTGTACAACTTCATAGAAATAGCTGTAACTTTTGATAGAAGACTCAGACAAACATGTTTATGGCTTTATCTTATAGAACTCAAGGTCTCCGTGCTGGGAAAACAGGTTTTGCAGCTGTTTGAGCTAAGATTTCCAAGTTATTCACATAATGAAAACTTGTACTTTGTTTCGGTCGAGTTCCCCATTCAAATGCATGTAACAGTGAGAAACGCACTGTCTTGGCGAAAGAAAGCGTTTTTGTACAACTTCATAGAAATAGCTGTAACTTTTGATAGAAGACTCGGATACACATGTTTATGGCTTTATCTTATAGAACTCAAGGTTCCCGTGCTGGGAAAACAGGTTTTGCAGCTGTTTGAGCTAAGATTTCCAAGTTATTCACATAATGAAAACCTATACTTTGTTTCGGTCGAGTTCCCCATTCAAATGCATGTAACAGTGAGAAACGCACTGTCTTGGCGAAAGAAAGCGTTTTTGTACAACTTCATAGAAATAGCTGTAACTTTTGATAGAAGACTCGGATACACATGTTTATGGCTTTATCTTATAGAACTCAAGGTTCCCGTGCTGGGAAAACAGGTTTTGCAGCTGTTTGAGCTAAGATTTCCAAGTTATTCACATAATGAAAACCTATACTTTGTTTCGGTCGAGTTCCCCATTCAAATGCATGTAACAGTGAGAAACGCACTGTCTTGGCGAAAGAAAGCGTTTTTGTACAACTTCATAGAAATAGCTGTAACTTTTGATAGAAGACTCGGATACACATGTTTATGGCTTTATCTTATAGAACTCAAGGTCTACGTGCTGGGAAAACAGGTTTTGCAGCTGTTTGAGCTAAGATTTCCAAGTTATTCACATAATGAAAACCTATACTTTGTTTCGGTCGAGTTCCCCATTCAAAATGCATGTAACAGTGAGAAACGCACTGTCTTGGCGAAAGAAAGCGTTTTTGTACAACTTCATAGAAATAGCTGTAACTTTTGATAGAAGACTCGGATACACATGTTTATGGCTTTATCTTATAGAACTCAAGGTCTACGTGCTGGGAAAACAGGTTTTGCAGCTGTTTGAGCTAAGATTTCCAAGTTATTCACATAATGAAAACCTATACTTTGTTTCGGTCGAGTTCCCCATTCAAAATGCATGTAACAGTGAGAAACGCACTGTCTTGGCGAAAGAAAGCGTTTTTGTACAACTTCATAGAAATAGCTGTAACTTTTGATAGAAGACTCGGATACACATGTTTATGGCTTTATCTTATAGAACTCAAGGTCTACGTGCTGGGAAAACAGGTTTTGCAGCTGTTTGAGCTAAGATTTCCAAGTTATTCACATAATGAAAACCTATACTTTGTTTCGGTCGAGTTCCCCATTCAAAATGCATGTAACAGTGAGAAACGCACTGTCTTGGCGAAAGAAAGCGTTTTTGTACAACTTCATAGAAATAGCTGTAACTTTTGATAGAAGACTCGGATACACATGTTTATGGCTTTATCTTATAGAACTCAAGGTCTACGTGCTGGGAAAACAGGTTTTGCAGCTGTTTGAGCTAAGATTTCCAAGTTATTCACATAATGAAAACCTATACTTTGTTTCGGTCGAGTTCCCCATTCAAAATGCATGTAACAGTGAGAAACGCACTGTCTTGGCGAAAGAAAGCGTTTTTGTACAACTTCATAGAAATAGCTGTAACTTTTGATAGAAGACTCGGATACACATGTTTATGGCTTTATCTTATAGAACTCAAGGTCTACGTGCTGGGAAAACAGGTTTTGCAGCTGTTTGAGCTAAGATTTCCAAGTTATTCACATAATGAAAACCTATACTTTGTTTCGGTCGAGTTCCCCATTCAAAATGCATGTAACAGTGAGAAACGCACTGTCTTGGCGAAAGAAAGCGTTTTTGTACAACTTCATAGAAATAGCTGTAACTTTTGATAGAAGACTCGGATACACATGTTTATGGCTTTATCTTATAGAACTCAAGGTCTACGTGCTGGGAAAACAGGTTTTGCAGCTGTTTGAGCTAAGATTTCCAAGTTATTCACATAATGAAAACCTATACTTTGTTTCGGTCGAGTTCCCCATTCAAAATGCATGTAACAGTGAGAAACGCACTGTCTTGGCGAAAGAAAGCGTTTTTGTACAACTTCATAGAAATAGCTGTAACTTTTGATAGAAGACTCGGATACACATGTTTATGGCTTTATCTTATAGAACTCAAGGTCTACGTGCTGGGAAAACAGGTTTTGCAGCTGTTTGAGCTAAGATTTCCAAGTTATTCACATAATGAAAACCTATACTTTGTTTCGGTCGAGTTCCCCATTCAAAATGCATGTAACAGTGAGAAACGCACTGTCTTGGCGAAAGAAAGCGTTTTTGTACAACTTCATAGAAATAGCTGTAACTTTTGATAGAAGACTCGGATACACATGTTTATGGCTTTATCTTATAGAACTCAAGGTCTACGTGCTGGGAAAACAGGTTTTGCAGCTGTTTGAGCTAAGATTTCCAAGTTATTCACATAATGAAAACCTATACTTTGTTTCGGTCGAGTTCCCCATTCAAAATGCATGTAACAGTGAGAAACGCACTGTCTTGGCGAAAGAAAGCGTTTTTGTACAACTTCATAGAAATAGCTGTAACTTTTGATAGAAGACTCGGATACACATGTTTATGGCTTTATCTTATAGAACTCAACGTCTACGTGCTGGGAAAACAGGTTTTGCAGCTGTTTGAGCTAAGATTTCCAAGTTATTCACATAATGAAAACCTATACTTTGTTTCGGTCGAGTTCCCCATTCAAAATGCATGTAACAGTGAGAAACGCACTGTCTTGGCGAAAGAAAGCGTTTTTGTACAACTTCATAGAAATAGCTGTAACTTTTGATAGAAGACTCGGATACACATGTTTATGGCTTTATCTTATAGAACTCAAGGTCTACGTGCTGGGAAAACAGGTTTTGCAGCTGTTTGAGCTAAGATTTCCAAGTTATTCACATAATGAAAACCTATACTTTGTTTCGGTCGAGTTCCCCATTCAAAATGCATGTAACAGTGAGAAACGCACTGTCTTGGCGAAAGAAAGCGTTTTTGTACAACTTCATAGAAATAGCTGTAACTTTTGATAGAAGACTCGGATACACATGTTTATGGCTTTATCTTATAGAACTCAAGGTCTACGTGCTGGGAAAACAGGTTTTGCAGCTGTTTGAGCTAAGATTTCCAAGTTATTCACATAATGAAAACCTATACTTTGTTTCGGTCGAGTTCCCCATTCAAATGCATGTAACAGTGAGAAACGCACTGTCTTGGCGAAAGAAAGCGTTTTTGTACAACTTCATAGAAATAGCTGTAACTTTTGATAGAAGACTCAGACAAACATGTTTATGGCTTTATCTTATAGAACTCAAGGTCTCCGTGCTGGGAAAACAGGTTTTGCAGCTGTTTGAGCTAAGATTTCCAAGTTATTCACATAATGAAAACTTGTACTTTGTTTCGGTCGAGTTCCCCATTCAAATGCATGTAACAGTGAGAAACGCACTGTCTTGGCGAAAGAAAGCGTTTTTGTACAACTTCATAGAAATAGCTGTAACTTTTGATAGAAGACTCGGATACACATGTTTATGGCTTTATCTTATAGAACTCAAGGTTCCCGTGCTGGGAAAACAGGTTTTGCAGCTGTTTGAGCTAAGATTTCCAAGTTATTCACATAATGAAAACCTATACTTTGTTTCGGTCGAGTTCCCCATTCAAATGCATGTAACAGTGAGAAACGCACTGTCTTGGCGAAAGAAAGCGTTTTTGTACAACTTCATAGAAATAGCTGTAACTTTTGATAGAAGACTCGGATACACATGTTTATGGCTTTATCTTATAGAACTCAAGGTTCCCGTGCTGGGAAAACAGGTTTTGCAGCTGTTTGAGCTAAGATTTCCAAGTTATTCACATAATGAAAACCTATACTTTGTTTCGGTCGAGTTCCCCATTCAAATGCATGTAACAGTGAGAAACGCACTGTCTTGGCGAAAGAAAGCGTTTTTGTACAACTTCATAGAAATAGCTGTAACTTTTGATAGAAGACTCAGACAAACATGTTTATGGCCTTATATTATAGAACTCAAGGTCCCCGTGCTGGGAAAACAGGTTTTGCAGCTGTTTGAGCTAAGATTTTCAAGTTATTCACATAATGAAAACCTATACTTTGTTTCGGTCGAGTTCCCCATTCAAATGCATGTAACAGTGAGAAACGCACTGTCTTGGCGAAAGAAAGCGTTTTTGTACAACTTCATAGAAATAGCTGTAACTTTTGATAGAAGACTCAGACAAACATGTTTATGGCCTTATATTATAGAACTCAAGGTCTCCGTGCTGGGAAAACAGGTTTTGCAGCTGTTTGAGCTAAGATTTTCAAGTTATTCACATAATGAAAACCTATACTTTGTTTCGGTCGAGTTCCCCATTCAAATGCATGTAACAGTGAGAAACGCACTGTCTTGGCGAAAGAAAGCGTTTTTGTACAACTTCATAGAAATAGCTGTAACTTTTGATAGAAGACTCGGATACACATGTTTATGGCTTTATCTTATAGAACTCAAGGTTCCCGTGCTGGGAAAACAGGTTTTGCAGCTGTTTGAGCTAAGATTTCCAAGTTAGTCACATAATGAAAACCTATACTTTGTTTCGGTGGAGTTCCCCATTCAAATGCATGTAACAGTGAGAAACGCACTGTCTTGGCGAAAGAAAGCGTTTTTGTACAACTTCATAGAAATAGCTGTAACTTTTGATAGAAGACTCAGACAAACATGTTTATGGCTTTATCTTATAGAACTCAAGGTCTCCGTGCTGGGAAAACAGGTTTTGCAGCTGTTTGAGCTAAGATTTCCAAGTTATTCACATAATGAAAACTTGTACTTTGTTTCGGTCGAGTTCCCCATTCAAATGCATGTAACAGTGAGAAACGCACTGTCTTGGCGAAAGAAAGCGTTTTTGTACAACTTCATAGAAATAGCTGTAACTTTTGATAGAAGACTCGGATACACATGTTTATGGCTTTTTCTTATAGAACTCAAGGTTCCCGTGCTGGGAAAACAGGTTTTGCAGCTGTTTGAGCTAAGATTTCCAAGTTATTCACATAATGAAAACCTATACTTTGTTTCGGTCGAGTTCCCCATTCAAATGCATGTAACAGTGAGAAACGCACTGTCTTGGCGAAAGAAAGCGTTTTTGTACAACTTCATAGAAATAGCTGTAACTTTTGATAGAAGACTCGGATACACATGTTTATGGCTTTATCTTATAGAACTCAAGGTTCCCGTGCTGGGAAAACAGGTTTTGCAGCTGTTTGAGCTAAGATTTCCAAGTTATTCACATAATGAAAACCTATACTTTGTTTCGGTCGAGTTCCCCATTCAAATGCATGTAACAGTGAGAAACGCACTGTCTTGGCGAAAGAAAGCGTTTTTGTACAACTTCATAGAAATAGCTGTAACTTTTGATAGAAGACTCAGACAAACATGTTTATGGCCTTATATTATAGAACTCAAGGTCCCCGTGCTGGGAAAACAGGTTTTGCAGCTGTTTGAGCTAAGATTTTCAAGTTATTCACATAATGAAAACCTATACTTTGTTTCGGTCGAGTTCCCCATTCAAATGCATGTAACAGTGAGAAACGCACTGTCTTGGCGAAAGAAAGCGTTTTTGTACAACTTCATAGAAATAGCTGTAACTTTTGATAGAAGACTCAGACAAACATGTTTATGGCCTTATATTATAGAACTCAAGGTCTCTGTGCTGGGAAAACAGGTTTTGCAGCTGTTTGAGCTAAGATTTCCAAGTTATTCACATAATGAAAACTTGTACTTTGTTTCGGTCGAGTTCCCCATTCAAATGCATGTAACAGTGAGAAACGCACTGTCTTGGCGAAAGAAAGCGTTTTTGTACAACTTCATAGAAATAGCTGTAACTTTTGATAGAAGACTCGGATACACATGTTTATGGCTTTATCTTATAGAACTCAAGGTTCCCGTGCTGGGAAAACAGGTTTTGCAGCTGTTTGAGCTAAGATTTCCAAGTTAGTCACATAATGAAAACCTATACTTTGTTTCGGTCAAGTTCCCCATTCAAATGCATGTAACAGTGAGAAACGCACTGTCTTGGCGAAAGAAAGCGTTTTTGTACAACTTCATAGAAATAGCTGTAACTTTTGATAGAAGACTCAGACAAACATGTTTATGGCTTTATCTTATAGAACTCAAGGTCTCCGTGCTGGGAAAACAGGTTTTGCAGCTGTTTGAGCTAAGATTTCCAAGTTATTCACATAATGAAAACTTGTACTTTGTTTCGGTCGAGTTCCCCATTCAAATGCATGTAACAGTGAGAAACGCACTGTCTTGGCGAAAGAAAGCGTTTTTGTACAACTTCATAGAAATAGCTGTAACTTTTGATAGAAGACTCGGATACACATGTTTATGGCTTTATCTTATAGAACTCAAGGTTCCCGTGCTGGGAAAACAGGTTTTGCAGCTGTTTGAGCTAAGATTTCCAAGTTATTCACATAATGAAAACCTATACTTTGTTTCGGTCGAGTTCCCCATTCAAATGCATGTAACAGTGAGAAACGCACTGTCTTGGCGAAAGAAAGCGTTTTTGTACAACTTCATAGAAATAGCTGTAACTTTTGATAGAAGACTCGGATACACATGTTTATGGCTTTATCTTATAGAACTCAAGGTTCCCGTGCTGGGAAAACAGGTTTTGCAGCTGTTTGAGCTAAGATTTCCAAGTTATTCACATAATGAAAACCTATACTTTGTTTCGGTCGAGTTCCCCATTCAAATGCATGTAACAGTGAGAAACGCACTGTCTTGGCGAAAGAAAGCGTTTTTGTACAACTTCATAGAAATAGCTGTAACTTTTGATAGAAGACTCGGATACACATGTTTATGGCTTTATCTTATAGAACTCAAGGTTCCCGTGCTGGGAAAACAGGTTTTGCAGCTGTTTGAGCTAAGATTTCCAAGTTATTCACATAATGAAAACCTATACTTTGTTTCGGTCGAGTTCCCCATTCAAATGCATGTAACAGTGAGAAACGCACTGTCTTGGCGAAAGAAAGCGTTTTTGTACAACTTCATAGAAATAGCTGTAACTTTTGATAGAAGACTCAGACAAACATGTTTATGGCCTTATATTATAGAACTCAAGGTCCCCGTGCTGGGAAAACAGGTTTTGCAGCTGTTTGAGCTAAGATTTTCAAGTTATTCACATAATGAAAACCTATACTTTGTTTCGGTCGAGTTCCCCATTCAAATGCATGTAACAGTGAGAAACGCACTGTCTTGGCGAAAGAAAGCGTTTTTGTACAACTTCATAGAAATAGCTGTAACTTTTGATAGAAGACTCAGACAAACATGTTTATGGCCTTATATTATAGAACTCAAGGTCTCTGTGCTGGGAAAACAGGTTTTGCAGCTGTTTGAGCTAAGATTTCCAAGTTATTCACATAATGAAAACTTGTACTTTGTTTCGGTCGAGTTCCCCATTCAAATGCATGTAACAGTGAGAAACGCACTGTCTTGGCGAAAGAAAGCGTTTTTGTACAACTTCATAGAAATAGCTGTAACTTTTGATAGAAGACTCGGATACACATGTTTATGGCTTTATCTTATAGAACTCAAGGTTCCCGTGCTGGGAAAACAGGTTTTGCAGCTGTTTGAGCTAAGATTTCCAAGTTAGTCACATAATGAAAACCTATACTTTGTTTCGGTCAAGTTCCCCATTCAAATGCATGTAACAGTGAGAAACGCACTGTCTTGGCGAAAGAAAGCGTTTTTGTACAACTTCATAGAAATAGCTGTAACTTTTGATAGAAGACTCAGACAAACATGTTTATGGCTTTATCTTATAGAACTCAAGGTCTCCGTGCTGGGAAAACAGGTTTTGCAGCTGTTTGAGCTAAGATTTCCAAGTTATTCACATAATGAAAACTTGTACTTTGTTTCGGTCGAGTTCCCCATTCAAATGCATGTAACAGTGAGAAACGCACTGTCTTGGCGAAAGAAAGCGTTTTTGTACAACTTCATAGAAATAGCTGTAACTTTTGATAGAAGACTCGGATACACATGTTTATGGCTTTATCTTATAGAACTCAAGGTTCCCGTGCTGGGAAAACAGGTTTTGCAGCTGTTTGAGCTAAGATTTCCAAGTTATTCACATAATGAAAACCTATACTTTGTTTCGGTCGAGTTCCCCATTCAAATGCATGTAACAGTGAGAAACGCACTGTCTTGGCGAAAGAAAGCGTTTTTGTACAACTTCATAGAAATAGCTGTAACTTTTGATAGAAGACTCGGATACACATGTTTATGGCTTTATCTTATAGAACTCAAGGTTCCCGTGCTGGGAAAACAGGTTTTGCAGCTGTTTGAGCTAAGATTTCCAAGTTATTCACATAATGAAAACCTATACTTTGTTTCGGTCGAGTTCCCCATTCAAATGCATGTAACAGTGAGAAACGCACTGTCTTGGCGAAAGAAAGCGTTTTTGTACAACTTCATAGAAATAGCTGTAACTTTTGATAGAAGACTCAGACAAACATGTTTATGGCCTTATATTATAGAACTCAAGGTCCCCGTGCTGGGAAAACAGGTTTTGCAGCTGTTTGAGCTAAGATTTTCAAGTTATTCACATAATGAAAACCTATACTTTGTTTCGGTCGAGTTCCCCATTCAAATGCATGTAACAGTGAGAAACGCACTGTCTTGGCGAAAGAAAGCGTTTTTGTACAACTTCATAGAAATAGCTGTAACTTTTGATAGAAGACTCAGACAAACATGTTTATGGCCTTATATTATAGAACTCAAGGTCTCCGTGCTGGGAAAACAGGTTTTGCAGCTGTTTGAGCTAAGATTTTCAAGTTATTCACATAATGAAAACCTATACTTTGTTTCGGTCGAGTTCCCCATTCAAATGCATGTAACAGTGAGAAACGCACTGTCTTGGCGAAAGAAAGCGTTTTTGTACAACTTCATAGAAATAGCTGTAACTTTTGATAGAAGACTCGGATACACATGTTTATGGCTTTATCTTATAGAACTCAAGGTTCCCGTGCTGGGAAAACAGGTTTTGCAGCTGTTTGAGCTAAGATTTTCAAGTTATTCACATAATGAAAACCTATACTTTGTTTCGGTCGAGTTCCCCATTCAAATGCATGTAACAGTGAGAAACGCACTGTCTTGGCGAAAGAAAGCGTTTTTGTACAACTTCATAGAAATAGCTGTAACTTTTGATAGAAGACTCAGACAAACATGTTTATGGCCTTATATTATAGAACTCAAGGTCTCTGTGCTGGGAAAACAGGTTTTGCAGCTGTTTGAGCTAAGATTTCCAAGTTATTCACATAATGAAAACTTGTACTTTGTTTCGGTCGAGTTCCCCATTCAAATGCATGTAACAGTGAGAAACGCACTGTCTTGGCGAAAGAAAGCGTTTTTGTACAACTTCATAGAAATAGCTGTAACTTTTGATAGAAGACTCAGACAAACATGTTTATGGCCTTATATTATAGAACTCAAGGTCTCTGTGCTGGGAAAACAGGTTTTGCAGCTGTTTGAGCTAAGATTTCCAAGTTATTCACATAATGAAAACTTGTACTTTGTTTCGGTCGAGTTCCCCATTCAAATGCATGTAACAGTGAGAAACGCACTGTCTTGGCGAAAGAAAGCGTTTTTGTACAACTTCATAGAAATAGCTGTAACTTTTGATAGAAGACTCAGACAAACATGTTTATGGCCTTATATTATAGAACTCAAGGTCTCTGTGCTGGGAAAACAGGTTTTGCAGCTGTTTGAGCTAAGATTTCCAAGTTATTCACATAATGAAAACTTGTACTTTGTTTCGGTCGAGTTCCCCATTCAAATGCATGTAACAGTGAGAAACGCACTGTCTTGGCGAAAGAAAGCGTTTTTGTACAACTTCATAGAAATAGCTGTAACTTTTGATAGAAGACTCGGATACACATGTTTATGGCTTTATCTTATAGAACTCAAGGTTCCCGTGCTGGGAAAACAGGTTTTGCAGCTGTTTGAGCTAAGATTTCCAAGTTAGTCACATAATGAAAACCTATACTTTGTTTCGGTCGAGTTCCCCATTCAAATGCATGTAACAGTGAGAAACGCACTGTCTTGGCGAAAGAAAGCGTTTTTGTACAACTTCATAGAAATAGCTGTAACTTTTGATAGAAGACTCAGACAAACATGTTTATGGCTTTATCTTATAGAACTCAAGGTCTCCGTGCTGGGAAAACAGGTTTTGCAGCTGTTTGAGCTAAGATTTCCAAGTTATTCACATAATGAAAACTTGTACTTTGTTTCGGTCGAGTTCCCCATTCAAATGCATGTAACAGTGAGAAACGCACTGTCTTGGCGAAAGAAAGCGTTTTTGTACAACTTCATAGAAATAGCTGTAACTTTTGATAGAAGACTCGGATACACATGTTTATGGCTTTATCTTATAGAACTCAAGGTTCCCGTGCTGGGAAAACAGGTTTTGCAGCTGTTTGAGCTAAGATTTCCAAGTTATTCACATAATGAAAACCTATACTTTGTTTCGGTCGAGTTCCCCATTCAAATGCATGTAACAGTGAGAAACGCACTGTCTTGGCGAAAGAAAGCGTTTTTGTACAACTTCATAGAAATAGCTGTAACTTTTGATAGAAGACTCGGATACACATGTTTATGGCTTTATCTTATAGAACTCAAGGTTCCCGTGCTGGGAAAACAGGTTTTGCAGCTGTTTGAGCTAAGATTTTCAAGTTATTCACATAATGAAAACCTATACTTTGTTTCGGTCGAGTTCCCCATTCAAATGCATGTAACAGTGAGAAACGCACTGTCTTGGCGAAAGAAAGCGTTTTTGTACAACTTCATAGAAATAGCTGTAACTTTTGATAGAAGACTCAGACAAACATGTTTATGGCCTTATATTATAGAACTCAAGGTCTCTGTGCTGGGAAAACAGGTTTTGCAGCTGTTTGAGCTAAGATTTCCAAGTTATTCACATAATGAAAACTTGTACTTTGTTTCGGTCGAGTTCCCCATTCAAATGCATGTAACAGTGAGAAACGCACTGTCTTGGCGAAAGAAAGCGTTTTTGTACAACTTCATAGAAATAGCTGTAACTTTTGATAGAAGACTCAGACAAACATGTTTATGGCCTTATATTATAGAACTCAAGGTCTCTGTGCTGGGAAAACAGGTTTTGCAGCTGTTTGAGCTAAGATTTCCAAGTTATTCACATAATGAAAACTTGTACTTTGTTTCGGTCGAGTTCCCCATTCAAATGCATGTAACAGTGAGAAACGCACTGTCTTGGCGAAAGAAAGCGTTTTTGTACAACTTCATAGAAATAGCTGTAACTTTTGATAGAAGACTCAGACAAACATGTTTATGGCCTTATATTATAGAACTCAAGGTCTCTGTGCTGGGAAAACAGGTTTTGCAGCTGTTTGAGCTAAGATTTCCAAGTTATTCACATAATGAAAACTTGTACTTTGTTTCGGTCGAGTTCCCCATTCAAATGCATGTAACAGTGAGAAACGCACTGTCTTGGCGAAAGAAAGCGTTTTTGTACAACTTCATAGAAATAGCTGTAACTTTTGATAGAAGACTCGGATACACATGTTTATGGCTTTATCTTATAGAACTCAAGGTTCCCGTGCTGGGAAAACAGGTTTTGCAGCTGTTTGAGCTAAGATTTCCAAGTTAGTCACATAATGAAAACCTATACTTTGTTTCGGTCGAGTTCCCCATTCAAATGCATGTAACAGTGAGAAACGCACTGTCTTGGCGAAAGAAAGCGTTTTTGTACAACTTCATAGAAATAGCTGTAACTTTTGATAGAAGACTCAGACAAACATGTTTATGGCTTTATCTTATAGAACTCAAGGTCTCCGTGCTGGGAAAACAGGTTTTGCAGCTGTTTGAGCTAAGATTTCCAAGTTATTCACATAATGAAAACTTGTACTTTGTTTCGGTCGAGTTCCCCATTCAAATGCATGTAACAGTGAGAAACGCACTGTCTTGGCGAAAGAAAGCGTTTTTGTACAACTTCATAGAAATAGCTGTAACTTTTGATAGAAGACTCGGATACACATGTTTATGGCTTTATCTTATAGAACTCAAGGTTCCCGTGCTGGGAAAACAGGTTTTGCAGCTGTTTGAGCTAAGATTTCCAAGTTATTCACATAATGAAAACCTATACTTTGTTTCGGTCGAGTTCCCCATTCAAATGCATGTAACAGTGAGAAACGCACTGTCTTGGCGAAAGAAAGCGTTTTTGTACAACTTCATAGAAATAGCTGTAACTTTTGATAGAAGACTCGGATACACATGTTTATGGCTTTATCTTATAGAACTCAAGGTTCCCGTGCTGGGAAAACAGGTTTTGCAGCTGTTTGAGCTAAGATTTCCAAGTTATTCACATAATGAAAACCTATACTTTGTTTCGGTCGAGTTCCCCATTCAAATGCATGTAACAGTGAGAAACGCACTGTCTTGGCGAAAGAAAGCGTTTTTGTACAACTTCATAGAAATAGCTGTAACTTTTGATAGAAGACTCAGACAAACATGTTTATGGCCTTATATTATAGAACTCAAGGTCCCCGTGCTGGGAAAACAGGTTTTGCAGCTGTTTGAGCTAAGATTTTCAAGTTATTCACATAATGAAAACCTATACTTTGTTTCGGTCGAGTTCCCCATTCAAATGCATGTAACAGTGAGAAACGCACTGTCTTGGCGAAAGAAAGCGTTTTTGTACAACTTCATAGAAATAGCTGTAACTTTTGATAGAAGACTCAGACAAACATGTTTATGGCCTTATATTATAGAACTCAAGGTCTCCGTGCTGGGAAAACAGGTTTTGCAGCTGTTTGAGCTAAGATTTCCAGGTTATTCACATAATGAAAACATATACTTTGTTTCGGTCGAGTTCCCCATTCAAATGCATGTAACAGTGAGAAACGCACTGTCTTGGCGAAAGAAAGCGTTTTTGTACAACTTCATAGAAATAGCTGTAACTTTTGATAGAAGACTCGGATACACATGTTTATGGCTTTATCTTATAGAACTCAAGGTTCCCGTGCTGGGAAAACAGGTTTTGCAGCTGTTTGAGCTAAGATTTCCAAGTTATTCACATAATGAAAACCTATACTTTGTTTCGGTCGAGTTCCCCATTCAAATGCATGTAACAGTGAGAAACGCACTGTCTTGGCGAAAGAAAGCGTTTTTGTACAACTTCATAGAAATAGCTGTAACTTTTGATAGAAGACTCAGACAAACATGTTTATGGCCTTATATTATAGAACTCAAGGTCCCCGTGCTGGGAAAACAGGTTTTGCAGCTGTTTGAGCTAAGATTTTCAAGTTATTCACATAATGAAAACCTATACTTTGTTTCGGTCGAGTTCCCCATTCAAATGCATGTAACAGTGAGAAACGCACTGTCTTGGCGAAAGAAAGCGTTTTTGTACAACTTCATAGAAATAGCTGTAACTTTTGATAGAAGACTCAGACAAACATGTTTATGGCCTTATATTATAGAACTCAAGGTCTCCGTGCTGGGAAAACAGGTTTTGCAGCTGTTTGAGCTAAGATTTTCAAGTTATTCACATAATGAAAACCTATACTTTGTTTCGGTCGAGTTCCCCATTCAAATGCATGTAACAGTGAGAAACGCACTGTCTTGGCGAAAGAAAGCGTTTTTGTACAACTTCATAGAAATAGCTGTAACTTTTGATAGAAGACTCGGATACACATGTTTATGGCTTTATCTTATAGAACTCAAGGTTCCCGTGCTGGGAAAACAGGTTTTGCAGCTGTTTGAGCTAAGATTTTCAAGTTATTCACATAATGAAAACCTATACTTTGTTTCGGTCGAGTTCCCCATTCAAATGCATGTAACAGTGAGAAACGCACTGTCTTGGCGAAAGAAAGCGTTTTTGTACAACTTCATAGAAATAGCTGTAACTTTTGATAGAAGACTCAGACAAACATGTTTATGGCCTTATATTATAGAACTCAAGGTCTCTGTGCTGGGAAAACAGGTTTTGCAGCTGTTTGAGCTAAGATTTCCAAGTTATTCACATAATGAAAACTTGTACTTTGTTTCGGTCGAGTTCCCCATTCAAATGCATGTAACAGTGAGAAACGCACTGTCTTGGCGAAAGAAAGCGTTTTTGTACAACTTCATAGAAATAGCTGTAACTTTTGATAGAAGACTCAGACAAACATGTTTATGGCCTTATATTATAGAACTCAAGGTCTCTGTGCTGGGAAAACAGGTTTTGCAGCTGTTTGAGCTAAGATTTCCAAGTTATTCACATAATGAAAACTTGTACTTTGTTTCGGTCGAGTTCCCCATTCAAATGCATGTAACAGTGAGAAACGCACTGTCTTGGCGAAAGAAAGCGTTTTTGTACAACTTCATAGAAATAGCTGTAACTTTTGATAGAAGACTCAGACAAACATGTTTATGGCCTTATATTATAGAACTCAAGGTCTCTGTGCTGGGAAAACAGGTTTTGCAGCTGTTTGAGCTAAGATTTCCAAGTTATTCACATAATGAAAACTTGTACTTTGTTTCGGTCGAGTTCCCCATTCAAATGCATGTAACAGTGAGAAACGCACTGTCTTGGCGAAAGAAAGCGTTTTTGTACAACTTCATAGAAATAGCTGTAACTTTTGATAGAAGACTCGGATACACATGTTTATGGCTTTATCTTATAGAACTCAAGGTTCCCGTGCTGGGAAAACAGGTTTTGCAGCTGTTTGAGCTAAGATTTCCAAGTTAGTCACATAATGAAAACCTATACTTTGTTTCGGTCGAGTTCCCCATTCAAATGCATGTAACAGTGAGAAACGCACTGTCTTGGCGAAAGAAAGCGTTTTTGTACAACTTCATAGAAATAGCTGTAACTTTTGATAGAAGACTCAGACAAACATGTTTATGGCTTTATCTTATAGAACTCAAGGTCTCCGTGCTGGGAAAACAGGTTTTGCAGCTGTTTGAGCTAAGATTTCCAAGTTATTCACATAATGAAAACTTGTACTTTGTTTCGGTCGAGTTCCCCATTCAAATGCATGTAACAGTGAGAAACGCACTGTCTTGGCGAAAGAAAGCGTTTTTGTACAACTTCATAGAAATAGCTGTAACTTTTGATAGAAGACTCGGATACACATGTTTATGGCTTTATCTTATAGAACTCAAGGTTCCCGTGCTGGGAAAACAGGTTTTGCAGCTGTTTGAGCTAAGATTTCCAAGTTATTCACATAATGAAAACCTATACTTTGTTTCGGTCGAGTTCCCCATTCAAATGCATGTAACAGTGAGAAACGCACTGTCTTGGCGAAAGAAAGCGTTTTTGTACAACTTCATAGAAATAGCTGTAACTTTTGATAGAAGACTCGGATACACATGTTTATGGCTTTATCTTATAGAACTCAAGGTTCCCGTGCTGGGAAAACAGGTTTTGCAGCTGTTTGAGCTAAGATTTTCAAGTTATTCACATAATGAAAACCTATACTTTGTTTCGGTCGAGTTCCCCATTCAAATGCATGTAACAGTGAGAAACGCACTGTCTTGGCGAAAGAAAGCGTTTTTGTACAACTTCATAGAAATAGCTGTAACTTTTGATAGAAGACTCAGACAAACATGTTTATGGCCTTATATTATAGAACTCAAGGTCTCTGTGCTGGGAAAACAGGTTTTGCAGCTGTTTGAGCTAAGATTTCCAAGTTATTCACATAATGAAAACTTGTACTTTGTTTCGGTCGAGTTCCCCATTCAAATGCATGTAACAGTGAGAAACGCACTGTCTTGGCGAAAGAAAGCGTTTTTGTACAACTTCATAGAAATAGCTGTAACTTTTGATAGAAGACTCAGACAAACATGTTTATGGCCTTATATTATAGAACTCAAGGTCTCTGTGCTGGGAAAACAGGTTTTGCAGCTGTTTGAGCTAAGATTTCCAAGTTATTCACATAATGAAAACTTGTACTTTGTTTCGGTCGAGTTCCCCATTCAAATGCATGTAACAGTGAGAAACGCACTGTCTTGGCGAAAGAAAGCGTTTTTGTACAACTTCATAGAAATAGCTGTAACTTTTGATAGAAGACTCAGACAAACATGTTTATGGCCTTATATTATAGAACTCAAGGTCTCTGTGCTGGGAAAACAGGTTTTGCAGCTGTTTGAGCTAAGATTTCCAAGTTATTCACATAATGAAAACTTGTACTTTGTTTCGGTCGAGTTCCCCATTCAAATGCATGTAACAGTGAGAAACGCACTGTCTTGGCGAAAGAAAGCGTTTTTGTACAACTTCATAGAAATAGCTGTAACTTTTGATAGAAGACTCGGATACACATGTTTATGGCTTTATCTTATAGAACTCAAGGTTCCCGTGCTGGGAAAACAGGTTTTGCAGCTGTTTGAGCTAAGATTTCCAAGTTAGTCACATAATGAAAACCTATACTTTGTTTCGGTCGAGTTCCCCATTCAAATGCATGTAACAGTGAGAAACGCACTGTCTTGGCGAAAGAAAGCGTTTTTGTACAACTTCATAGAAATAGCTGTAACTTTTGATAGAAGACTCAGACAAACATGTTTATGGCTTTATCTTATAGAACTCAAGGTCTCCGTGCTGGGAAAACAGGTTTTGCAGCTGTTTGAGCTAAGATTTCCAAGTTATTCACATAATGAAAACTTGTACTTTGTTTCGGTCGAGTTCCCCATTCAAATGCATGTAACAGTGAGAAACGCACTGTCTTGGCGAAAGAAAGCGTTTTTGTACAACTTCATAGAAATAGCTGTAACTTTTGATAGAAGACTCGGATACACATGTTTATGGCTTTATCTTATAGAACTCAAGGTTCCCGTGCTGGGAAAACAGGTTTTGCAGCTGTTTGAGCTAAGATTTCCAAGTTATTCACATAATGAAAACCTATACTTTGTTTCGGTCGAGTTCCCCATTCAAATGCATGTAACAGTGAGAAACGCACTGTCTTGGCGAAAGAAAGCGTTTTTGTACAACTTCATAGAAATAGCTGTAACTTTTGATAGAAGACTCGGATACACATGTTTATGGCTTTATCTTATAGAACTCAAGGTTCCCGTGCTGGGAAAACAGGTTTTGCAGCTGTTTGAGCTAAGATTTCCAAGTTATTCACATAATGAAAACCTATACTTTGTTTCGGTCGAGTTCCCCATTCAAATGCATGTAACAGTGAGAAACGCACTGTCTTGGCGAAAGAAAGCGTTTTTGTACAACTTCATAGAAATAGCTGTAACTTTTGATAGAAGACTCAGACAAACATGTTTATGGCCTTATATTATAGAACTCAAGGTCCCCGTGCTGGGAAAACAGGTTTTGCAGCTGTTTGAGCTAAGATTTTCAAGTTATTCACATAATGAAAACCTATACTTTGTTTCGGTCGAGTTCCCCATTCAAATGCATGTAACAGTGAGAAACGCACTGTCTTGGCGAAAGAAAGCGTTTTTGTACAACTTCATAGAAATAGCTGTAACTTTTGATAGAAGACTCAGACAAACATGTTTATGGCCTTATATTATAGAACTCAAGGTCTCCGTGCTGGGAAAACAGGTTTTGCAGCTGTTTGAGCTAAGATTTCCAAGTTATTCACATAATGAAAACATATACTTTGTTTCGGTCGAGTTCCCCATTCAAATGCATGTAACAGTGAGAAACGCACTGTCTTGGCGAAAGAAAGCGTTTTTGTACAACTTCATAGAAATAGCTGTAACTTTTGATAGAAGACTCGGATACACATGTTTATGGCTTTATCTTATAGAACTCAAGGTTCCCGTGCTGGGAAAACAGGTTTTGCAGCTGTTTGAGCTAAGATTTCCAAGTTATTCACATAATGAAAACCTATACTTTGTTTCGGTCGAGTTCCCCATTCAAATGCATGTAACAGTGAGAAACGCACTGTCTTGGCGAAAGAAAGCGTTTTTGTACAACTTCATAGAAATAGCTGTAACTTTTGATAGAAGACTCAGACAAACATGTTTATGGCCTTATATTATAGAACTCAAGGTCCCCGTGCTGGGAAAACAGGTTTTGCAGCTGTTTGAGCTAAGATTTTCAAGTTATTCACATAATGAAAACCTATACTTTGTTTCGGTCGAGTTCCCCATTCAAATGCATGTAACAGTGAGAAACGCACTGTCTTGGCGAAAGAAAGCGTTTTTGTACAACTTCATAGAAATAGCTGTAACTTTTGATAGAAGACTCAGACAAACATGTTTATGGCTTTATCTTATAGAACTCAAGGTCTCCGTGCTGGGAAAACAGGTTTTGCAGCTGTTTGAGCTAAGATTTCCAAGTTATTCACATAATGAAAACTTGTACTTTGTTTCGGTCGAGTTCCCCATTCAAATGCATGTAACAGTGAGAAACGCACTGTCTTGGCGAAAGAAAGCGTTTTTGTACAACTTCATAGAAATAGCTGTAACTTTTGATAGAAGACTCGGATACACATGTTTATGGCTTTATCTTATAGAACTCAAGGTTCCCGTGCTGGGAAAACAGGTTTTGCAGCTGTTTGAGCTAAGATTTCCAAGTTATTCACATAATGAAAACCTATACTTTGTTTCGGTCGAGTTCCCCATTCAAATGCATGTAACAGTGAGAAACGCACTGTCTTGGCGAAAGAAAGCGTTTTTGTACAACTTCATAGAAATAGCTGTAACTTTTGATAGAAGACTCAGACAAACATGTTTATGGCCTTATATTATAGAACTCAAGGTCTCCGTGCTGGGAAAACAGGTTTTGCAGCTGTTTGAGCTAAGATTTCCAAGTTATTCACATAATGAAAACATATACTTTGTTTCGGTGGAGTTCCCCATTCAAATGCATGTAACAGTGAGAAACGCACTGTCTTGGCGAAAGAAAGCGTTTTTGTACAACTTCATAGAAATAGCTGTAACTTTTGATAGAAGACTCAGACAAATATGTTTATGGCCTTATATTATAGAACTCAAGGTCTCCGTGCTGGGAAAACAGGTTTTGCAGCTGTTTGAGCTAAGATTTCCAAGTTATTCACATAATGAAAACCTATACTTTGTTTCGGTCGAGTTCCCCATTCAAATGCATGTAACAGTGAGAAACGCACTGTCTTGGCGAAAGAAAGCGTTTTTGTACAACTTCATATGAATAGCTGTAACTTTTGATAGAAGACTCGGATACACATGTTTATGGCTTTATCTTATAGAACTCAAGGTCTCCGTGCTGGGAAAACAGGTTTTGCAGCTGTTTGAGCTAAGATTTCCAAGTTATTCACATAATGAAAACCTATACTTTGTTTCGGTCGAGTTCCCCATTCAAATGCATGTAACAGTGAGAAACGCACTGTCTTGGCGAAAGAAAGCGTTTTTGTACAACTTCATAGAAATAGCTGTAACTTTTGATAGAAGACTCAGACAAACATGTTTATGGCCTTATATTATAGAACTCAAGGTCTCCGTGCTGGGAAAACAGGTTTTGCAGCTGTTTGAGCTAAGATTTCCAAGTTATTCACATAATGAAAACTTGTACTTTGTTTCGGTGGAGTTCCCCATTCAAATGCATGTAACAGTGAGAAACGCACTGTCTTGGCGAAAGAAAGCGTTTTTGTACAACTTCATATGAATAGCTGTAACTTTTGATAGAAGACTCGGATACACATGTTTATGGCTTTATCTTATAGAACTCAAGGTTCCCGTGCTGGGCAAACAGGTTTTGCAGCTGTTTGAGCTAAGATTTCCAAGTTATTCACATAATGAAAACCTATACTTTGTTTCGGTCGAGTTCCCCATTCAAATGCATGTAACAGTGAGAAACGCACTGTCTTGGCGAAAGAAAGCGTTTTTGTACAACTTCATAGAAATAGCTGTAACTTTTGATAGAAGACTCAGACAAACATGTTTATGGCCTTATATTATAGAACTCAAGGTCTCCGTGCTGGGAAAACAGGTTTTGCAGCTGTTTGAGCTAAGATTTCCAAGTTATTCACATAATGAAAACCTATACTTTGTTTCGGTCGAGTTCCCCATTCAAATGCATGTAACAGTGAGAAACGCACTGTCTTGGCGAAAGAAAGCGTTTTTGTACAACTTCATAGAAATAGCTGTAACTTTTGATAGAAGACTCGGATACACATGTTTATGGCTTTATCTTATAGAACTCAAGGTTCCCGTGCTGGGCAAACAGGTTTTGCAGCTGTTTGAGCTAAGATTTCCAAGTTATTCACATAATGAAAACTTGTACTTTGTTTCGGTGGAGTTCCCCATTCAAATGCATGTAACAGTGAGAAACGCACTGTCTTGGCGAAAGAAAGCGTTTTTGTACAACTTCATATGAATAGCTGTAACTTTTGATAGAAGACTCGGATACACATGTTTATGGCTTTATCTTATAGAACTCAAGGTTCCCGTGCTGGGCAAACAGGTTTTGCAGCTGTTTGAGCTAAGATTTCCAAGTTATTCACATAATGAAAACCTATACTTTGTTTCGGTCGAGTTCCCCATTCAAATGCATGTAACAGTGAGAAACGCACTGTCTTGGCGAAAGAAAGCGTTTTTGTACAACTTCATATGAATAGCTGTAACTTTTGATAGAAGACTCGGATACACATGTTTATGGCTTTATCTTATAGAACTCAAGGTTCCCGTGCTGGGCAAACAGGTTTTGCAGCTGTTTGAGCTAAGATTTCCAAGTTATTCACATAATGAAAACCTATACTTTGTTTCGGTCGAGTTCCCCATTCAAATGCATGTAACAGTGAGAAACGCACTGTCTTGGCGAAAGAAAGCGTTTTTGTACAACTTCATAGAAATAGCTGTAACTTTTGATAGAAGACTCGGATACACATGTTTATGGCTTTATCTTATAGAACTCAAGGTTCCCGTGCTGGGCAAACAGGTTTTGCAGCTGTTTGAGCTAAGATTTCCAAGTTATTCACATAATGAAAACCTATACTTTGTTTCGGTCGGGTTCCCCATTCAAATGCATGTAACAGTGAGAAACGCACTGTCTTGGCGAAAGAAAGCGTTTTTGTACAACTTCATATGAATAGCTGTAACTTTTGATAGAAGACTCGGATACACATGTTTATGGCTTTATCTTATAGAACTCAAGGTTCCCGTGCTGGGAAAACAGGTTTTGCAGCTGTTTGAGCTAAGATTTCCAAGTTATTCACATAATGAAAACCTATACTTTGTTTCGGTCGAGTTCCCCATTCAAATGCATGTAACAGTGAGAAACGCACTGTCTTGGCGAAAGAAAGCGTTTTTGTACAACTTCATAGAAATAGCTATAACTTTTGATAGAAGACTCAGACAAACATGTTTATGGCCTTATATTATAGAACTCAAGGTCTCCGTGCTGGGAAAACAGGTTTTGCAGCTGTTTGAGCTAAGATTTCCAAGTTATTCACATAATGAAAACCTATACTTTGTTTCGGTCGAGTTCCCCATTCAAATGCATGTAACAGTGAGAAACGCACTGTCTTGGCGAAAGAAAGCGTTTTTGTACAACTTCATAGAAATAGCTGTAACTTTTGATAGAAGACTCAGACAAACATGTTTATGGCCTTATATTATAGAACTCAAGGTCTCCGTGCTGGGAAAACAGGTTTTGCAGCTGTTTGAGCTAAGATTTCCAAGTTATTCACATAATGAAAACATATACTTTGTTTCGGTGGAGTTCCCCATTCAAATGCATGTAACAGTGAGAAACGCACTGTCTTGGCGAAAGAAAGCGTTTTTGTACAACTTCATAGAAATAGCTGTAACTTTTGATAGAAGACTGAGACAAATATGTTTATGGCCTTATATTATAGAACTCAAGGTCTCCGTGCTGGGAAAACAGGTTTTGCAGCTGTTTGAGCTAAGATTTCCAAGTTATTCACATAATGAAAACCTATACTTTGTTTCGGTCGAGTTCCCCATTCAAATGCATGTAACAGTGAGAAACGCACTGTCTTGGCGAAAGAAAGCGTTTTTGTACAACTTCATATGAATAGCTGTAACTTTTGATAGAAGACTCGGATACACATGTTTATGGCTTTATCTTATAGAACTCAAGGTCTCCGTGCTGGGAAAACAGGTTTTGCAGCTGTTTGAGCTAAGATTTCCAAGTTATTCACATAATGAAAACCTATACTTTGTTTCGGTCGAGTTCCCCATTCAAATGCATGTAACAGTGAGAAACGCACTGTCTTGGCGAAAGAAAGCGTTTTTGTACAACTTCATAGAAATAGCTGTAACTTTTGATAGAAGACTCAGACAAACATGTTTATGGCCTTATATTATAGAACTCAAGGTCTCCGTGCTGGGAAAACAGGTTTTGCAGCTGTTTGAGCTAAGATTTCCAAGTTATTCACATAATGAAAACTTGTACTTTGTTTCGGTGGAGTTCCCCATTCAAATGCATGTAACAGTGAGAAACGCACTGTCTTGGCGAAAGAAAGCGTTTTTGTACAACTTCATATGAATAGCTGTAACTTTTGATAGAAGACTCGGATACACATGTTTATGGCTTTATCTTATAGAACTCAAGGTTCCCGTGCTGGGCAAACAGGTTTTGCAGCTGTTTGAGCTAAGATTTCCAAGTTATTCACATAATGAAAACCTATACTTTGTTTCGGTCGAGTTCCCCATTCAAATGCATGTAACAGTGAGAAACGCACTGTCTTGGCGAAAGAAAGCGTTTTTGTACAACTTCATAGAAATAGCTGTAACTTTTGATAGAAGACTCAGACAAACATGTTTATGGCCTTATAGAACTCAAGGTCTCCGTGCTGGGAAAACAGGTTTTGCAGCTGTTTGAGCTAAGATTTCCAAGTTATTCACATAATGAAAACCTATACTTTGTTTCGGTCGAGTTCCCCATTCAAATGCATGTAACAGTGAGAAACGCACTGTCTTGGCGAAAGAAAGCGTTTTTGTACAACTTCATAGAAATAGCTGTAACTTTTGATAGAAGACTCGGATACACATGTTTATGGCTTTATCTTATAGAACTCAAGGTTCCCGTGCTGGGCAAACAGGTTTTGCAGCTGTTTGAGCTAAGATTTCCAAGTTATTCACATAATGAAAACCTATACTTTGTTTCGGTCGAGTTCCCCATTCAAATGCATGTAACAGTGAGAAACGCACTGTCTTGGCGAAAGAAAGCGTTTTTGTACAACTTCATAGAAATAGCTGTAACTTTTGATAGAAGACTCAGACAAACATGTTTATGGCCTTATATTATAGAACTCAAGGTCTCCGTGCTGGGAAAACAGGTTTTGCAGCTGTTTGAGCTAAGATTTCCAAGTTATTCACATAATGAAAACTTGTACTTTGTTTCGGTGGAGTTCCCCATTCAAATGCATGTAACAGTGAGAAACGCACTGTCTTGGCGAAAGAAAGCGTTTTTGTACAACTTCATATGAATAGCTGTAACTTTTGATAGAAGACTCGGATACACATGTTTATGGCTTTATCTTATAGAACTCAAGGTTCCCGTGCTGGGCAAACAGGTTTTGCAGCTGTTTGAGCTAAGATTTCCAAGTTATTCACATAATGAAAACATATACTTTGTTTCGGTGGAGTTCCCCATTCAAATGCATGTAACAGTGAGAAACGCACTGTCTTGGCGAAAGAAAGCGTTTTTGTACAACTTCATAGAAATAGCTGTAACTTTTGATAGAAGACTCAGACAAACATGTTTATGGCCTTATATTATAGAACTCAAGGTCTCCGTGCTGGGAAAACAGGTTTTGCAGCTGTTTGAGCTAAGATTTCCAAGTTATTCACATAATGAAAACCTATACTTTGTTTCGGTCGAGTTCCCCATTCAAATGCATGTAACAGTGAGAAACGCACTGTCTTGGCGAAAGAAAGCGTTTTTGTACAACTTCATAGAAATAGCTGTAACTTTTGATAGAAGACTCAGACAAACATGTTTATGGCCTTATATTATAGAACTCAAGGTCTCCGTGCTGGGAAAACAGGTTTTGCAGCTGTTTGAGCTAAGATTTCCAAGTTATTCACATAATGAAAACTTGTACTTTGTTTCGGTGGAGTTCCCCATTCAAATGCATGTAACAGTGAGAAACGCACTGTCTTGGCGAAAGAAAGCGTTTTTGTACAACTTCATATGAATAGCTGTAACTTTTGATAGAAGACTCGGATACACATGTTTATGGCTTTATCTTATAGAACTCAAGGTTCCCGTGCTGGGCAAACAGGTTTTGCAGCTGTTTGAGCTAAGATTTCCAAGTTATTCACATAATGAAAACCTATACTTTGTTTCGGTCGAGTTCCCCATTCAAATGCATGTAACAGTGAGAAACGCACTGTCTTGGCGAAAGAAAGCGTTTTTGTACAACTTCATAGAAATAGCTGTAACTTTTGATAGAAGACTCAGACAAACATGTTTATGGCCTTATATTATAGAACTCAAGGTCTCCGTGCTGGGAAAACAGGTTTTGCAGCTGTTTGAGCTAAGATTTCCAAGTTATTCACATAATGAAAACCTATACTTTGTTTCGGTCGAGTTCCCCATTCAAATGCATGTAACAGTGAGAAACGCACTGTCTTGGCGAAAGAAAGCGTTTTTGTACAACTTCATAGAAATAGCTGTAACTTTTGATAGAAGACTCAGACAAACATGTTTATGGCCTTATATTATAGAACTCAAGGTCTCCGTGCTGGGAAAACAGGTTTTGCAGCTGTTTGAGCTAAGATTTCCAAGTTATTCACATAATGAAAACCTATACTTTGTTTCGGTCGAGTTCCCCTTTCAAATGCATGTAACAGTGAGAAACGCACTGTCTTGGCGAAAGAAAGCGTTTTTGTACAACTTCATAGAAATAGCTGTAACTTTTGATAGAAGACTCAGACAAACATGTTTATGGCCTTATAGTATAGAACTCAAGGTCTCCGTGCTGGGAAAACAGGTTTTGCAGCTGTTTGAGCTAAGATTTCCAAGTTATTCACATAATGAAAACATATACTTTGTTTCGGTCGAGTTCCCCATTCAAATGCATGTAACAGTGAGAAACGCACTGTCTTGGCGAAAGAAAGCGTTTTTGTACAACTTCATATGAATAGCTGTAACTTTTGATAGAAGACTCGGATACACATGTTTATGGCTTTATCTTATAGAACTCAAGGTTCCCGTGCTGGGCAAACAGGTTTTGCAGCTGTTTGAGCTAAGATTTCCAAGTTATTCACATAATGAAAACCTATACTTTGTTTCGGTCGAGTTCCCCATTCAAATGCATGTAACAGTGAGAAACGCACTGTCTTGGCGAAAGAAAGCGTTTTTGTACAACTTCATAGAAATAGCTGTAACTTTTGATAGAAGACTCAGACAAACATGTTTATGGCCTTATATTATAGAACTCAAGGTCTCCGTGCTGGGAAAACAGGTTTTGCAGCTGTTTGAGCTAAGATTTCCAAGTTATTCACATAATGAAAACCTATACTTTGTTTCGGTGGAGTTCCCCATTCAAATGCATGTAACAGTGAGAAACGCACTGTCTTGGCGAAAGAAAGCGTTTTTGTACAACTTCATAGAAATAGCTGTAACTTTTGATAGAAGACTCAGACAAATATGTTTATGGCCTTATATTATAGAACTCAAGGTCTCCGTGCTGGGAAAACAGGTTTTGCAGCTGTTTGAGCTAAGATTTCCAAGTTATTCACATAATGAAAACCTATACTTTGTTTCGGTCGAGTTCCCCTTTCAAATGCATGTAACAGTGAGAAACGCACTGTCTTGGCGAAAGAAAGCGTTTTTGTACAACTTCATAGAAATAGCTGTAACTTTTGATAGAAGACTCAGACAAACATGTTTATGGCCTTATATTATAGAACTCAAGGTCTCCGTGCTGGGAAAACAGGTTTTGCAGCTGTTTGAGCTAAGATTTCCAAGTTATTCACATAATGAAAACTTGTACTTTGTTTCGGTGGAGTTCCCCATTCAAATGCATGTAACAGTGAGAAACGCACTGTCTTGGCGAAAGAAAGCGTTTTTGTACAACTTCATATGAATAGCTGTAACTTTTGATAGAAGACTCGGATACACATGTTTATGGCTTTATCTTATAGAACTCAAGGTTCCCGTGCTGGGCAAACAGGTTTTGCAGCTGTTTGAGCTAAGATTTCCAAGTTATTCACATAATGAAAACCTATACTTTGTTTCGGTCGAGTTCCCCATTCAAATGCATGTAACAGTGAGAAACGCACTGTCTTGGCGAAAGAAAGCGTTTTTGTACAACTTCATAGAAATAGCTGTAACTTTTGATAGAAGACTCAGACAAACATGTTTATGGCCTTATATTATAGAACTCAAGGTCTCCGTGCTGGGAAAACAGGTTTTGCAGCTGTTTGAGCTAAGATTTCCAAGTTATTCACATAATGAAAACCTATACTTTGTTTCGGTCGAGTTCCCCATTCAAATGCATGTAACAGTGAGAAACGCACTGTCTTGGCGAAAGAAAGCGTTTTTGTACAACTTCATAGAAATAGCTGTAACTTTTGATAGAAGACTCAGACAAACATGTTTATGGCCTTATATTATAGAACTCAAGGTCTCCGTGCTGGGAAAACAGGTTTTGCAGCTGTTTGAGCTAAGATTTCCAAGTTATTCACATAATGAAAACCTATACTTTGTTTCGGTCGAGTTCCCCTTTCAAATGCATGTAACAGTGAGAAACGCACTGTCTTGGCGAAAGAAAGCGTTTTTGTACAACTTCATAGAAATAGCTGTAACTTTTGATAGAAGACTCAGACAAACATGTTTATGGCCTTATATTATAGAACTCAAGGTCTCCGTGCTGGGAAAACAGGTTTTGCAGCTGTTTGAGCTAAGATTTCCAAGTTATTCACATAATGAAAACTTGTACTTTGTTTCGGTGGAGTTCCCCATTCAAATGCATGTAACAGTGAGAAACGCACTGTCTTGGCGAAAGAAAGCGTTTTTGTACAACTTCATATGAATAGCTGTAACTTTTGATAGAAGACTCGGATACACATGTTTATGGCTTTATCTTATAGAACTCAAGGTTCCCGTGCTGGGCAAACAGGTTTTGCAGCTGTTTGAGCTAAGATTTCCAAGTTATTCACATAATGAAAACCTATACTTTGTTTCGGTCGAGTTCCCCATTCAAATGCATGTAACAGTGAGAAACGCACTGTCTTGGCGAAAGAAAGCGTTTTTGTACAACTTCATAGAAATAGCTGTAACTTTTGATAGAAGACTCAGACAAACATGTTTATGGCCTTATATTATAGAACTCAAGGTCTCCGTGCTGGGAAAACAGGTTTTGCAGCTGTTTGAGCTAAGATTTCCAAGTTATTCACATAATGAAAACATATACTTTGTTTCGGTGGAGTTCCCCATTCAAATGCATGTAACAGTGAGAAACGCACTGTCTTGGCGAAAGAAAGCGTTTTTGTACAACTTCATAGAAATAGCTGTAACTTTTGATAGAAGACTCAGACAAATATGTTTATGGCCTTATATTATAGAACTCAAGGTCTCCGTGCTGGGAAAACAGGTTTTGCAGCTGTTTGAGCTAAGATTTCCAAGTTATTCACATAATGAAAACCTATACTTTGTTTCGGTCGAGTTCCCCATTCAAATGCATGTAACAGTGAGAAACGCACTGTCTTGGCGAAAGAAAGCGTTTTTGTACAACTTCATATGAATAGCTGTAACTTTTGATAGAAGACTCGGATACACATGTTTATGGCTTTATCTTATAGAACTCAAGGTCTCCGTGCTGGGAAAACAGGTTTTGCAGCTGTTTGAGCTAAGATTTCCAAGTTATTCACATAATGAAAACCTATACTTTGTTTCGGTCGAGTTCCCCATTCAAATGCATGTAACAGTGAGAAACGCACTGTCTTGGCGAAAGAAAGCGTTTTTGTACAACTTCATAGAAATAGCTGTAACTTTTGATAGAAGACTCAGACAAACATGTTTATGGCCTTATATTATAGAACTCAAGGTCTCCGTGCTGGGAAAACAGGTTTTGCAGCTGTTTGAGCTAAGATTTCCAAGTTATTCACATAATGAAAACTTGTACTTTGTTTCGGTGGAGTTCCCCATTCAAATGCATGTAACAGTGAGAAACGCACTGTCTTGGCGAAAGAAAGCGTTTTTGTACAACTTCATAGAAATAGCTGTAACTTTTGATAGAAGACTCAGACAAACATGTTTATGGCCTTATATTATAGAACTCAAGGTCTCCGTGCTGGGAAAACAGGTTTTGCAGCTGTTTGAGCTAAGATTTCCAAGTTATTCACATAATGAAAACTTGTACTTTGTTTCGGTGGAGTTCCCCATTCAAATGTATGTAACAGTGAGAAACGCACTGTCTTGGCGAAAGAAAGCGTTTTTGTACAACTTCATATGAATAGCTGTAACTTTTGATAGAAGACTCGGATACACATGTTTATGGCTTTATCTTATAGAACTCAAGGTTCCCGTGCTGGGCAAACAGGTTTTGCAGCTGTTTGAGCTAAGATTTCCAAGTTATTCACATAATGAAAACCTATACTTTGTTTCGGTCGAGTTCCCCATTCAAATGCATGTAACAGTGAGAAACGCACTGTCTTGGCGAAAGAAAGCGTTTTTGTACAACTTCATAGAAATAGCTGTAACTTTTGATAGAAGACTCAGACAAACATGTTTATGGCCTTATATTATAGAACTCAAGGTCTCCGTGCTGGGAAAACAGGTTTTGCAGCTGTTTGAGCTAAGATTTCCAAGTTATTCACATAATGAAAACATATACTTTGTTTCGGTGGAGTTCCCCATTCAAATGCATGTAACAGTGAGAAACGCACTGTCTTGGCGAAAGAAAGCGTTTTTGTACAACTTCATAGAAATAGCTGTAACTTTTGATAGAAGACTCAGACAAACATGTTTATGGCCTTATATTATAGAACTCAAGGTCTCCGTGCTGGGAAAACAGGTTTTGCAGCTGTTTGAGCTAAGATTTCCAAGTTATTCACATAATGAAAACCTATACTTTGTTTCGGTCGAGTTCCCCATTCAAATGCATGTAACAGTGAGAAACGCACTGTCTTGGCGAAAGAAAGCGCTTTTGTACAACTTCATAGAAATAGCTGTAACTTTTGATAGAAGACTCAGACAAACATGTTTATGGCCTTATATTATAGAACTCAAGGTCTCCGTGCTGGGAAAACAGGTTTTGCAGCTGTTTGAGCTAAGATTTCCAAGTTATTCACATAATGAAAACCTATACTTTGTTTCGGTGGAGTTCCCCATTCAAATGCATGTAACAGTGAGAAACGCACTGTCTTGGCGAAAGAAAGCGTTTTTGTACAACTTCATATGAATAGCTGTAACTTTTGATAGAAGACTCGGATACACATGTTTATGGCTTTATCTTATAGAACTCAAGGTTCCCGTGCTGGGCAAACAGGTTTTGCAGCTGTTTGAGCTAAGATTTCCAAGTTATTCACATAATGAAAACCTATACTTTGTTTCGGTCGAGTTCCCCATTCAAATGCATGTAACAGTGAGAAACGCACTGTCTTGGCGAAAGAAAGCGTTTTTGTACAACTTCATAGAAATAGCTGTAACTTTTGATAGAAGACTCAGACAAACATGTTTATGGCCTTATATTATAGAACTCAAGGTCTCCGTGCTGGGAAAACAGGTTTTGCAGCTGTTTGAGCTAAGATTTCCAAGTTATTCACATAATGAAAACCTATACTTTGTTTCGGTCGAGTTCCCCATTCAAATGCATGTAACAGTGAGAAACGCACTGTCTTGGCGAAAGAAAGCGTTTTTGTACAACTTCATAGAAATAGCTGTAACTTTTGATAGAAGACTCGGATACACATGTTTATGGCTTTATCTTATAGAACTCAAGGTTCCCGTGCTGGGCAAACAGGTTTTGCAGCTGTTTGAGCTAAGATTTCCAAGTTATTCACATAATGAAAACCTATACTTTGTTTCGGTGGAGTTCCCCATTCAAATGCATGTAACAGTGAGAAACGCACTGTCTTGGCGAAAGAAAGCGTTTTTGTACAACTTCATAGAAATAGCTGTAACTTTTGATAGAAGACTCAGACAAACATGTTTATGGCCTTATATTATAGAACTCAAGGTCTCCGTGCTGGGAAAACAGGTTTTGCAGCTGTTTGAGCTAAGATTTCCAAGTTATTCACATAATGAAAACATATACTTTGTTTCGGTCGAGTTCCCCATTCAAATGCATGTAACAGTGAGAAACGCACTGTCTTGGCGAAAGAAAGCGTTTTTGTACAACTTCATATGAATAGCTGTAACTTTTGATAGAAGACTCGGATACACATGTTTATGGCTTTATCTTATAGAACTCAAGGTTCCCGTGCTGGGAAAACAGGTTTTGCAGCTGTTTGAGCTAAGATTTCCAAGTTATTCACATAATGAAAACCTATACTTTGTTTCGGTCGAGTTCCCCATTCAAATGCATGTAACAGTGAGAAACGCACTGTCTTGGCGAAAGAAAGCGTTTTTGTACAACTTCATAGAAATAGCTGTAACTTTTGATAGAAGACTCAGACAAACATGTTTATGGCCTTATATTATAGAACTCAAGGTCTCCGTGCTGGGAAAACAGGTTTTGCAGCTGTTTGAGCTAAGATTTCCAAGTTATTCACATAATGAAAACCTATACTTTGTTTCGGTCGAGTTCCCCATTCAAATGCATGTAACAGTGAGAAACGCACTGTCTTGGCGAAAGAAAGCGTTTTTGTACAACTTCATAGAAATAGCTGTAACTTTTGATAGAAGACTCAGACAAACATGTTTATGGCCTTATATTATAGAACTCAAGGTCTCCGTGCTGGGAAAACAGGTTTTGCAGCTGTTTGAGCTAAGATTTCCAAGTTATTCACATAATGAAAACTTGTACTTTGTTTCGGTGGAGTTCCCCATTCAAATGCATGTAACAGTGAGAAACGCACTGTCTTGGCGAAAGAAAGCGTTTTTGTACAACTTCATATGAATAGCTGTAACTTTTGATAGAAGACTCGGATACACATGTTTATGGCTTTATCTTATAGAACTCAAGGTTCCCGTGCTGGGCAAACAGGTTTTGCAGCTGTTTGAGCTAAGATTTCCAAGTTATTCACATAATGAAAACCTATACTTTGTTTCGGTCGAGTTCCCCATTCAAATGCATGTAACAGTGAGAAACGCACTGTCTTGGCGAAAGAAAGCGTTTTTGTACAACTTCATAGAAATAGCTGTAACTTTTGATAGAAGACTCAGACAAACATGTTTATGGCCTTATATTATAGAACTCAAGGTCTCCGTGCTGGGAAAACAGGTTTTGCAGCTGTTTGAGCTAAGATTTCCAAGTTATTCACATAATGAAAACATATACTTTGTTTCGGTCGAGTTCCCCATTCAAATGCATGTAACAGTGAGAAACGCACTGTCTTGGCGAAAGAAAGCGTTTTTGTACAACTTCATATGAATAGCTGTAACTTTTGATAGAAGACTCGGATACACATGTTTATGGCTTTATCTTATAGAACTCAAGGTCTCCGTGCTGGGAAAACAGGTTTTGCAGCTGTTTGAGCTAAGATTTCCAAGTTATTCACATAATGAAAACCTATACTTTGTTTCGGTCGAGTTCCCCATTCAAATGCATGTAACAGTGAGAAACGCACTGTCTTGGCGAAAGAAAGCGCTTTTGTACAACTTCATAGAAATAGCTGTAACTTTTGATAGAAGACTCTGACAAACATGTTTATGGCCTTATATTATAGAACTCAAGGTCTCCGTGCTGGGAAAACAGGTTTTGCAGCTGTTTGAGCTAAGATTTCCAAGTTATTCACATAATGAAAACATATACTTTGTTTCGGTCGAGTTCCCCATTCAAATGCATGTAACAGTGAGAAACGCACTGTCTTGGCGAAAGAAAGCGTTTTTGTACAACTTCATATGAATAGCTGTAACTTTTGATAGAAGACTCGGATACACATGTTTATGGCTTTATCTTATAGAACTCAAGGTCTCCGTGCTGGGAAAACAGGTTTTGCAGCTGTTTGAGCTAAGATTTCCAAGTTATTCACATAATGAAAACCTATACTTTGTTTCGGTGGAGTTCCCCATTCAAATGCATGTAACAGTGAGAAACGCACTGTCTTGGCGAAAGAAAGCGTTTTTGTACAACTTCATAGAAATAGCTGTAACTTTTGATAGAAGACTCAGACAAACATGTTTATGGCCTTATATTATAGAACTCAAGGTCTCCGTGCTGGGAAAACAGGTTTTGCAGCTGTTTGAGCTAAGATTTCCAAGTTATTCACATAATGAAAACCTATACTTTGTTTCGGTCGAGTTCCCCATTCAAATGCATGTAACAGTGAGAAACGCACTGTCTTGGCGAAAGAAAGCGTTTTTGTACAACTTCATAGAAATAGCTGTAACTTTTGATAGAAGACTCAGACAAACATGTTTATGGCCTTATAGTATAGAACTCAAGGTCTCCGTGCTGGGAAAACAGGTTTTGCAGCTGTTTGAGCTAAGATTTCCAAGTTATTCACATAATGAAAACCTATACTTTGTTTCGGTCGAGTTCCCCATTCAAATGCATGTAACAGTGAGAAACGCACTGTCTTGGCGAAAGAAAGCGTTTTTGTACAACTTCATATGAATAGCTGTAACTTTTGATAGAAGACTCGGATACACATGTTTATGGCTTTATCTTATAGAACTCAAGGTCTTCGTGCTGGGAAAACAGGTTTTGCAGCTGTTTGAGCTAAGATTTCCAAGTTATTCACATAATGAAAACCTATACTTTGTTTCGGTCGAGTTCCCCATTCAAATGCATGTAACAGTGAGAAACGCACTGTCTTGGCGAAAGAAAGCGTTTTTGTACAACTTCATAGAAATAGCTATAACTTTTGATAGAAGACTCAGACAAACATGTTTATGGCCTTATATTATAGAACTCAAGGTCTCCGTGCTGGGAAAACAGGTTTTGCAGCTGTTTGAGCTAAGATTTCCAAGTTATTCACATAATGAAAACCTATACTTTGTTTCGGTCGAGTTCCCCATTCAAATGCATGTAACAGTGAGAAACGCACTGTCTTGGCGAAAGAAAGCGTTTTTGTACAACTTCATAGAAATAGCTGTAACTTTTGATAGAAGACTCAGACAAACATGTTTATGGCCTTATATTATAGAACTCAAGGTCTCCGTGCTGGGAAAACAGGTTTTGCAGCTGTTTGAGCTAAGATTTCCAAGTTATTCACATAATGAAAACTTGTACTTTGTTTCGGTGGAGTTCCCCATTCAAATGCATGTAACAGTGAGAAACGCACTGTCTTGGCGAAAGAAAGCGTTTTTGTACAACTTCATATGAATAGCTGTAACTTTTGATAGAAGACTCGGATACACATGTTTATGGCTTTATCTTATAGAACTCAAGGTTCCCGTGCTGGGCAAACAGGTTTTGCAGCTGTTTGAGCTAAGATTTCCAAGTTATTCACATAATGAAAACCTATACTTTGTTTCGGTCGAGTTCCCCATTCAAATGCATGTAACAGTGAGAAACGCACTGTCTTGGCGAAAGAAAGCGTTTTTGTACAACTTCATAGAAATAGCTGTAACTTTTGATAGAAGACTCAGACAAACATGTTTATGGCCTTATATTATAGAACTCAAGGTCTCCGTGCTGGGAAAACAGGTTTTGCAGCTGTTTGAGCTAAGATTTCCAAGTTATTCACATAATGAAAACCTATACTTTGTTTCGGTCGAGTTCCCCATTCAAATGCATGTAACAGTGAGAAACGCACTGTCTTGGCGAAAGAAAGCGTTTTTGTACAACTTCATAGAAATAGCTGTAACTTTTGATAGAAGACTCAGACAAACATGTTTATGGCCTTATATTATAGAACTCAAGGTCTCCGTGCTGGGAAAACAGGTTTTGCAGCTGTTTGAGCTAAGATTTCCAAGTTATTCACATAATGAAAACATATACTTTGTTTCGGTCGAGTTCCCCATTCAAATGCATGTAACAGTGAGAAACGCACTGTCTTGGCGAAAGAAAGCGTTTTTGTACAACTTCATATGAATAGCTGTAACTTTTGATAGAAGACTCGGATACACATGTTTATGGCTTTATCTTATAGAACTCAAGGTTCCCGTGCTGGGAAAACAGGTTTTGCAGCTGTTTGAGCTAAGATTTCCAAGTTATTCACATAATGAAAACCTATACTTTGTTTCGGTCGAGTTCCCCATTCAAATGCATGTAACAGTGAGAAACGCACTGTCTTGGCGAAAGAAAGCGTTTTTGTACAACTTCATAGAAATAGCTGTAACTTTTGATAGAAGACTCAGACAAACATGTTTATGGCCTTATATTATAGAACTCAAGGTCTCCGTGCTGGGAAAACAGGTTTTGCAGCTGTTTGAGCTAAGATTTCCAAGTTATTCACATAATGAAAACCTATACTTTGTTTCGGTCGAGTTCCCCATTCAAATGCATGTAACAGTGAGAAACGCACTGTCTTGGCGAAAGAAAGCGTTTTTGTACAACTTCATAGAAATAGCTGTAACTTTTGATAGAAGACTCAGACAAATATGTTTATGGCCTTATATTATAGAACTCAAGGTCTCCGTGCTGGGAAAACAGGTTTTGCAGCTGTTTGAGCTAAGATTTCCAAGTTATTCACATAATGAAAACCTATACTTTGTTTCGGTCGAGTTCCCCTTTCAAATGCATGTAACAGTGAGAAACGCACTGTCTTGGCGAAAGAAAGCGTTTTTGTACAACTTCATAGAAATAGCTGTAACTTTTGATAGAAGACTCAGACAAACATGTTTATGGCCTTATATTATAGAACTCAAGGTCTCCGTGCTGGGAAAACAGGTTTTGCAGCTGTTTGAGCTAAGATTTCCAAGTTATTCACATAATGAAAACTTGTACTTTGTTTCGGTGGAGTTCCCCATTCAAATGCATGTAACAGTGAGAAACGCACTGTCTTGGCGAAAGAAAGCGTTTTTGTACAACTTCATATGAATAGCTGTAACTTTTGATAGAAGACTCGGATACACATGTTTATGGCTTTATCTTATAGAACTCAAGGTCTTCGTGCTGGGAAAACAGGTTTTGCAGCTGTTTGAGCTAAGATTTCCAAGTTATTCACATAATGAAAACCTATACTTTGTTTCGGTCGAGTTCCCCATTCAAATGCATGTAACAGTGAGAAACGCACTGTCTTGGCGAAAGAAAGCGTTTTTGTACAACTTCATAGAAATAGCTATAACTTTTGATAGAAGACTCAGACAAACATGTTTATGGCCTTATATTATAGAACTCAAGGTCTCCGTGCTGGGAAAACAGGTTTTGCAGCTGTTTGAGCTAAGATTTCCAAGTTATTCACATAATGAAAACCTATACTTTGTTTCGGTCGAGTTCCCCATTCAAATGCATGTAACAGTGAGAAACGCACTGTCTTGGCGAAAGAAAGCGTTTTTGTACAACTTCATAGAAATAGCTGTAACTTTTGATAGAAGACTCAGACAAACATGTTTATGGCCTTATATTATAGAACTCAAGGTCTCCGTGCTGGGAAAACAGGTTTTGCAGCTGTTTGAGCTAAGATTTCCAAGTTATTCACATAATGAAAACTTGTACTTTGTTTCGGTGGAGTTCCCCATTCAAATGCATGTAACAGTGAGAAACGCACTGTCTTGGCGAAAGAAAGCGTTTTTGTACAACTTCATATGAATAGCTGTAACTTTTGATAGAAGACTCGGATACACATGTTTATGGCTTTATCTTATAGAACTCAAGGTTCCCGTGCTGGGCAAACAGGTTTTGCAGCTGTTTGAGCTAAGATTTCCAAGTTATTCACATAATGAAAACCTATACTTTGTTTCGGTCGAGTTCCCCATTCAAATGCATGTAACAGTGAGAAACGCACTGTCTTGGCGAAAGAAAGCGTTTTTGTACAACTTCATAGAAATAGCTGTAACTTTTGATAGAAGACTCAGACAAACATGTTTATGGCCTTATATTATAGAACTCAAGGTCTCCGTGCTGGGAAAACAGGTTTTGCAGCTGTTTGAGCTAAGATTTCCAAGTTATTCACATAATGAAAACCTATACTTTGTTTCGGTCGAGTTCCCCATTCAAATGCATGTAACAGTGAGAAACGCACTGTCTTGGCGAAAGAAAGCGTTTTTGTACAACTTCATAGAAATAGCTGTAACTTTTGATAGAAGACTCAGACAAACATGTTTATGGCCTTATATTATAGAACTCAAGGTCTCCGTGCTGGGAAAACAGGTTTTGCAGCTGTTTGAGCTAAGATTTCCAAGTTATTCACATAATGAAAACATATACTTTGTTTCGGTCGAGTTCCCCATTCAAATGCATGTAACAGTGAGAAACGCACTGTCTTGGCGAAAGAAAGCGTTTTTGTACAACTTCATATGAATAGCTGTAACTTTTGATAGAAGACTCGGATACACATGTTTATGGCTTTATCTTATAGAACTCAAGGTTCCCGTGCTGGGAAAACAGGTTTTGCAGCTGTTTGAGCTAAGATTTCCAAGTTATTCACATAATGAAAACCTATACTTTGTTTCGGTCGAGTTCCCCATTCAAATGCATGTAACAGTGAGAAACGCACTGTCTTGGCGAAAGAAAGCGTTTTTGTACAACTTCATAGAAATAGCTGTAACTTTTGATAGAAGACTCAGACAAACATGTTTATGGCCTTATATTATAGAACTCAAGGTCTCCGTGCTGGGAAAACAGGTTTTGCAGCTGTTTGAGCTAAGATTTCCAAGTTATTCACATAATGAAAACCTATACTTTGTTTCGGTCGAGTTCCCCATTCAAATGCATGTAACAGTGAGAAACGCACTGTCTTGGCGAAAGAAAGCGTTTTTGTACAACTTCATAGAAATAGCTGTAACTTTTGATAGAAGACTCAGACAAACATGTTTATGGCCTTATATTATAGAACTCAAGGTCTCCGTGCTGGGAAAACAGGTTTTGCAGCTGTTTGAGCTAAGATTTCCAAGTTATTCACATAATGAAAACTTGTACTTTGTTTCGGTGGAGTTCCCCATTCAAATGCATGTAACAGTGAGAAACGCACTGTCTTGGCGAAAGAAAGCGTTTTTGTACAACTTCATATGAATAGCTGTAACTTTTGATAGAAGACTCGGATACACATGTTTATGGCTTTATCTTATAGAACTCAAGGTTCCCGTGCTGGGCAAACAGGTTTTGCAGCTGTTTGAGCTAAGATTTCCAAGTTATTCACATAATGAAAACCTATACTTTGTTTCGGTCGAGTTCCCCATTCAAATGCATGTAACAGTGAGAAACGCACTGTCTTGGTGAAAGAAAGCGTTTTTGTACAACTTCATAGAAATAGCTGTAACTTTTGATAGAAGACTCAGACAAACATGTTTATGGCCTTATATTATAGAACTCAAGGTCTCCGTGCTGGGAAAACAGGTTTTGCAGCTGTTTGAGCTAAGATTTCCAAGTTATTCACATAATGAAAACATATACTTTGTTTCGGTCGAGTTCCCCATTCAAATGCATGTAACAGTGAGAAACGCACTGTCTTGGCGAAAGAAAGCGTTTTTGTACAACTTCATATGAATAGCTGTAACTTTTGATAGAAGACTCGGATACACATGTTTATGGCTTTATCTTATAGAACTCAAGGTCTCCGTGCTGGGAAAACAGGTTTTGCAGCTGTTTGAGCTAAGATTTCCAAGTTATTCACATAATGAAAACCTATACTTTGTTTCGGTCGAGTTCCCCATTCAAATGCATGTAACAGTGAGAAACGCACTGTCTTGGCGAAAGAAAGCGCTTTTGTACAACTTCATAGAAATAGCTGTAACTTTTGATAGAAGACTCTGACAAACATGTTTATGGCCTTATATTATAGAACTCAAGGTCTCCGTGCTGGGAAAACAGGTTTTGCAGCTGTTTGAGCTAAGATTTCCAAGTTATTCACATAATGAAAACATATACTTTGTTTCGGTGGAGTTCCCCATTCAAATGCATGTAACAGTGAGAAACGCACTGTCTTGGCGAAAGAAAGCGTTTTTGTACAACTTCATATGAATAGCTGTAACTTTTGATAGAAGACTCGGATACACATGTTTATGGCTTTATCTTATAGAACTCAAGGTTCCCGTGCTGGGAAAACAGGTTTTGCAGCTGTTTGAGCTAAGATTTCCAAGTTATTCACATAATGAAAACCTATACTTTGTTTCGGTCGAGTTCCCCATTCAAATGCATGTAACAGTGAGAAACGCACTGTCTTGGCGAAAGAAAGCGTTTTTGTACAACTTCATAGAAATAGCTGTAACTTTTGATAGAAGACTCAGACAAACATGTTTATGGCCTTATATTATAGAACTCAAGGTCTCCGTGCTGGGAAAACAGGTTTTGCAGCTGTTTGAGCTAAGATTTCCAAGTTATTCACATAATGAAAACCTATACTTTGTTTCGGTCGAGTTCCCCATTCAAATGCATGTAACAGTGAGAAACGCACTGTCTTGGCGAAAGAAAGCGTTTTTGTACAACTTCATAGAAATAGCTGTAACTTTTGATAGAAGACTCAGACAAACATGTTTATGGCCTTATATTATAGAACTCAAGGTCTCCGTGCTGGGAAAACAGGTTTTGCAGCTGTTTGAGCTAAGATTTCCAAGTTATTCACATAATGAAAACTTGTACTTTATTTCGGTGGAGTTCCCCATTCAAATGCATGTAACAGTGAGAAACGCACTGTCTTGGCGAAAGAAAGCGTTTTTGTACAACTTCATATGAATAGCTGTAACTTTTGATAGAAGACTCGGATACACATGTTTATGGCTTTATCTTATAGAACTCAAGGTTCCCGTGCTGGGCAAACAGGTTTTGCAGCTGTTTGAGCTAAGATTTCCAAGTTATTCACATAATGAAAACCTATACTTTGTTTCGGTCGAGTTCCCCATTCAAATGCATGTAACAGTGAGAAACGCACTGTCTTGGCGAAAGAAAGCGTTTTTGTACAACTTCATAGAAATAGCTGTAACTTTTGATAGAAGACTCAGACAAACATGTTTATGGCCTTATATTATAGAACTCAAGGTCTCCGTGCTGGGAAAACAGGTTTTGCAGCTGTTTGAGCTAAGATTTCCAAGTTATTCACATAATGAAAACATATACTTTGTTTCGGTCGAGTTCCCCATTCAAATGCATGTAACAGTGAGAAACGCACTGTCTTGGCGAAAGAAAGCGTTTTTGTACAACTTCATATGAATAGCTGTAACTTTTGATAGAAGACTCGGATACACATGTTTATGGCTTTATCTTATAGAACTCAAGGTCTCCGTGCTGGGAAAACAGGTTTTGCAGCTGTTTGAGCTAAGATTTCCAAGTTATTCACATAATGAAAACCTATACTTTGTTTCGGTGGAGTTCCCCATTCAAATGCATGTAACAGTGAGAAACGCACTGTCTTGGCGAAAGAAAGCGTTTTTGTACAACTTCATAGAAATAGCTGTAACTTTTGATAGAAGACTCAGACAAACATGTTTATGGCCGTATATTATAGAACTCAAGGTCTCCGTGCTGGGAAAACAGGTTTTGCAGCTGTTTGAGCTAAGATTTCCAAGTTATTCACATAATGAAAACCTATACTTTGTTTCGGTCGAGTTCCCCATTCAAATGCATGTAACAGTGAGAAACGCACTGTCTTGGCGAAAGAAAGCGTTTTTGTACAACTTCATAGAAATAGCTGTAACTTTTGATAGAAGACTCAGACAAACATGTTTATGGCCTTATAGTATAGAACTCAAGGTCTCCGTGCTGGGAAAACAGGTTTTGCAGCTGTTTGAGCTAAGATTTCCAAGTTATTCACATAATGAAAACATATACTTTGTTTCGGTCGAGTTCCCCATTCAAATGCATGTAACAGTGAGAAACGCACTGTCTTGGCGAAAGAAAGCGTTTTTGTACAACTTCATATGAATAGCTGTAACTTTTGATAGAAGACTCGGATACACATGTTTATGGCTTTATCTTATAGAACTCAAGGTCTTCGTGCTGGGAAAACAGGTTTTGCAGCTGTTTGAGCTAAGATTTCCAAGTTATTCACATAATGAAAACCTATACTTTGTTTCGGTCGAGTTCCCCATTCAAATGCATGTAACAGTGAGAAACGCACTGTCTTGGCGAAAGAAAGCGTTTTTGTACAACTTCATAGAAATAGCTATAACTTTTGATAGAAGACTCAGACAAACATGTTTATGGCCTTATATTATAGAACTCAAGGTCTCCGTGCTGGGAAAACAGGTTTTGCAGCTGTTTGAGCTAAGATTTCCAAGTTATTCACATAATGAAAACCTATACTTTGTTTCGGTCGAGTTCCCCATTCAAATGCATGTAACAGTGAGAAACGCACTGTCTTGGCGAAAGAAAGCGTTTTTGTACAACTTCATAGAAATAGCTGTAACTTTTGATAGAAGACTCAGACAAACATGTTTATGGCCTTATATTATAGAACTCAAGGTCTCCGTGCTGGGAAAACAGGTTTTGCAGCTGTTTGAGCTAAGATTTCCAAGTTATTCACATAATGAAAACTTGTACTTTGTTTCGGTGGAGTTCCCCATTCAAATGCATGTAACAGTGAGAAACGCACTGTCTTGGCGAAAGAAAGCGTTTTTGTACAACTTCATAGAAATAGCTGTAACTTTTGATAGAAGACTCAGACAAACATGTTTATGGCCTTATATTATAGAACTCAAGGTCTCCGTGCTGGGAAAACAGGTTTTGCAGCTGTTTGAGCTAAGATTTCCAAGTTATTCACATAATGAAAACCTATACTTTGTTTCGGTCGAGTTCCCCATTCAAATGCATGTAACAGTGAGAAACGCACTGTCTTGGCGAAAGAAAGCGTTTTTGTACAACTTCATAGAAATAGCTGTAACTTTTGATAGAAGACTCAGACAAACATGTTTATGGCCTTATATTATAGAACTCAAGGTCTCCGTGCTGGGAAAACAGGTTTTGCAGCTGTTTGAGCTAAGATTTCCAAGTTATTCACATAATGAAAACTTGTACTTTATTTCGGTGGAGTTCCCCATTCAAATGCATGTAACAGTGAGAAACGCACTGTCTTGGCGAAAGAAAGCGTTTTTGTACAACTTCATATGAATAGCTGTAACTTTTGATAGAAGACTCGGATACACATGTTTATGGCTTTATCTTATAGAACTCAAGGTTCCCGTGCTGGGCAAACAGGTTTTGCAGCTGTTTGAGCTAAGATTTCCAAGTTATTCACATAATGAAAACCTATACTTTGTTTCGGTGGAGTTCCCCATTCAAATGCATGTAACAGTGAGAAACGCACTGTCTTGGCGAAAGAAAGCGTTTTTGTACAACTTCATAGAAATAGCTGTAACTTTTGATAGAAGACTCAGACAAACATGTTTATGGCCTTATATTATAGAACTCAAGGTCTCCGTGCTGGGAAAACAGGTTTTGCAGCTGTTTGAGCTAAGATTTCCAAGTTATTCACATAATGAAAACATATACTTTGTTTCGGTCGAGTTCCCCATTCAAATGCATGTAACAGTGAGAAACGCACTGTCTTGGCGAAAGAAAGCGTTTTTGTACAACTTCATATGAATAGCTGTAACTTTTGATAGAAGACTCGGATACACATGTTTATGGCTTTATCTTATAGAACTCAAGGTCTCCGTGCTGGGAAAACAGGTTTTGCAGCTGTTTGAGCTAAGATTTCCAAGTTATTCACATAATGAAAACCTATACTTTGTTTCGGTGGAGTTCCCCATTCAAATGCATGTAACAGTGAGAAACGCACTGTCTTGGCGAAAGAAAGCGTTTTTGTACAACTTCATAGAAATAGCTGTAACTTTTGATAGAAGACTCAGACAAACATGTTTATGGCCTTATATTATAGAACTCAAGGTCTCCGTGCTGGGAAAACAGGTTTTGCAGCTGTTTGAGCTAAGATTTCCAAGTTATTCACATAATGAAAACCTATACTTTGTTTCGGTCGAGTTCCCCATTCAAATGCATGTAACAGTGAGAAACCCACTGTCTTGGCGAAAGAAAGCGTTTTTGTACAACTTCATAGAAATAGCTGTAACTTTTGATAGAAGACTCAGACAAACATGTTTATGGCCTTATATTATAGAACTCAAGGTCTCCGTGCTGGGAAAACAGGTTTTGCAGCTGTTTGAGCTAAGATTTCCAAGTTATTCACATAATGAAAACTTGTACTTTGTTTCGGTGGAGTTCCCCATTCAAATGCATGTAACAGTGAGAAACGCACTGTCTTGGCGAAAGAAAGCGTTTTTGTACAACTTCATATGAATAGCTGTAACTTTTGATAGAAGACTCGGATACACATGTTTATGGCTTTATCTTATAGAACTCAAGGTTCCCGTGCTGGGCAAACAGGTTTTGCAGCTGTTTGAGCTAAGATTTCCAAGTTATTCACATAATGAAAACCTATACTTTGTTTCGGTCGAGTTCCCCATTCAAATGCATGTAACAGTGAGAAACGCACTGTCTTGGCGAAAGAAAGCGTTTTTGTACAACTTCATAGAAATAGCTGTAACTTTTGATAGAAGACTCAGACAAACATGTTTATGGCCTTATATTATAGAACTCAAGGTCTCCGTGCTGGGAAAACAGGTTTTGCAGCTGTTTGAGCTAAGATTTCCAAGTTATTCACATAATGAAAACCTATACTTTGTTTCGGTCGAGTTCCCCATTCAAATGCATGTAATAGTGAGAAACGCACTGTCTTGGCGAAAGAAAGCGTTTTTGTACAACTTCATAGAAATAGCTGTAACTTTTGATAGAAGACTCAGACAAACATGTTTATGGCCTTATATTATAGAACTCAAGGTCTCCGTGCTGGGAAAACAGGTTTTGCAGCTGTTTGAGCTAAGATTTCCAAGTTATTCACATAATGAAAACTTGTACTTTATTTCGGTGGAGTTCCCCATTCAAATGCATGTAACAGTGAGAAACGCACTGTCTTGGCGAAAGAAAGCGTTTTTGTACAACTTCATATGAATAGCTGTAACTTTTGATAGAAGACTCGGATACACATGTTTATGGCTTTATCTTATAGAACTCAAGGTTCCCGTGCTGGGCAAACAGGTTTTGCAGCTGTTTGAGCTAAGATTTCCAAGTTATTCACATAATGAAAACCTATACTTTGTTTCGGTCGAGTTCCCCATTCAAATGCATGTAACAGTGAGAAACGCACTGTCTTGGCGAAAGAAAGCGTTTTTGTACAACTTCATAGAAATAGCTGTAACTTTTGATAGAAGACTCAGACAAACATGTTTATGGCCTTATATTATAGAACTCAAGGTCTCCGTGCTGGGAAAACAGGTTTTGCAGCTGTTTGAGCTAAGATTTCCAAGTTATTCACATAATGAAAACATATACTTTGTTTCGGTCGAGTTCCCCATTCAAATGCATGTAACAGTGAGAAACGCACTGTCTTGGCGAAAGAAAGCGTTTTTGTACAACTTCATATGAATAGCTGTAACTTTTGATAGAAGACTCGGATACACATGTTTATGGCTTTATCTTATAGAACTCAAGGTCTCCGTGCTGGGAAAACAGGTTTTGCAGCTGTTTGAGCTAAGATTTCCAAGTTATTCACATAATGAAAACCTATACTTTGTTTCGGTGGAGTTCCCCATTCAAATGCATGTAACAGTGAGAAACGCACTGTCTTGGCGAAAGAAAGCGTTTTTGTACAACTTCATAGAAATAGCTGTAACTTTTGATAGAAGACTCAGACAAACATGTTTATGGCCTTATATTATAGAACTCAAGGTCTCCGTGCTGGGAAAACAGGTTTTGCAGCTGTTTGAGCTAAGATTTCCAAGTTATTCACATAATGAAAACCTATACTTTGTTTCGGTCGAGTTCCCCATTCAAATGCATGTAACAGTGAGAAACGCACTGTCTTGGCGAAAGAAAGCGTTTTTGTACAACTTCATAGAAATAGCTGTAACTTTTGATAGAAGACTCAGACAAACATGTTTATGGCCTTATAGTATAGAACTCAAGGTCTCCGTGCTGGGAAAACAGGTTTTGCAGCTGTTTGAGCTAAGATTTCCAAGTTATTCACATAATGAAAACATATACTTTGTTTCGGTCGAGTTCCCCATTCAAATGCATGTAACAGTGAGAAACGCACTGTCTTGGCGAAAGAAAGCGTTTTTGTACAACTTCATATGAATAGCTGTAACTTTTGATAGAAGACTCGGATACACATGTTTATGGCTTTATCTTATAGAACTCAAGGTCTTCGTGCTGGGAAAACAGGTTTTGCAGCTGTTTGAGCTAAGATTTCCAAGTTATTCACATAATGAAAACCTATACTTTGTTTCGGTGGAGTTCCCCATTCAAATGCATGTAACAGTGAGAAACGCACTGTCTTGGCGAAAGAAAGCGTTTTTGTACAACTTCATAGAAATAGCTGTAACTTTTGATAGAAGACTCAGACAAACATGTTTATGGCCTTATATTATAGAACTCAAGGTCTCCGTGCTGGGAAAACAGGTTTTGCAGCTGTTTGAGCTAAGATTTCCAAGTTATTCACATAATGAAAACCTATACTTTGTTTCGGTCGAGTTCCCCATTCAAATGCATGTAACAGTGAGAAACGCACTGTCTTGGCGAAAGAAAGCGTTTTTGTACAACTTCATAGAAATAGCTGTAACTTTTGATAGAAGACTCAGACAAACATGTTTATGGCCTTATAGTATAGAACTCAAGGTCTCCGTGCTGGGAAAACAGGTTTTGCAGCTGTTTGAGCTAAGATTTCCAAGTTATTCACATAATGAAAACATATACTTTGTTTCGGTCGAGTTCCCCATTCAAATGCATGTAACAGTGAGAAACGCACTGTCTTGGCGAAAGAAAGCGTTTTTGTACAACTTCATATGAATAGCTGTAACTTTTGATAGAAGACTCGGATACACATGTTTATGGCTTTATCTTATAGAACTCAAGGTCTTCGTGCTGGGAAAACAGGTTTTGCAGCTGTTTGAGCTAAGATTTCCAAGTTATTCACATAATGAAAACTTGTACTTTGTTTCGGTGGAGTTCCCCATTCAAATGCATGTAACAGTGAGAAACGCACTGTCTTGGCGAAAGAAAGCGTTTTTGTACAACTTCATATGAATAGCTGTAACTTTTGATAGAAGACTCGGATACACATGTTTATGGCTTTATCTTATAGAACTCAAGGTTCCCGTGCTGGGCAAACAGGTTTTGCAGCTGTTTGAGCTAAGATTTCCAAGTTATTCACATAATGAAAACCTATACTTTGTTTCGGTCGAGTTCCCCATTCAAATGCATGTAACAGTGAGAAACGCACTGTCTTGGCGAAAGAAAGCGTTTTTGTACAACTTCATATAAATAGCTGTAACTTTTGATAGAAGACTCAGACAAACATGTTTATGGCTTTATATTATAGAACTCAAGGTCTCCGTGCTGGGAAAACAGGTTTTGCAGCTGTTTAAGCTAAGATTTCCAAGTTATTCACATAATGAAAACGTATACTTTGTTTTGGTCGAGTTCCCCATTCAAATGCATGTAACAGTGAGAAGCGCACTGTCTTGGCGAAAGAAAGCTATTTTGTACAACTTCATATAAATAGCTGTAACTTTTGATAGAAGACTCGGATACACATGTTTATGGCTTTATCTTATAGAACTCACGTTCCCGGTGCTGGGCAAACAGGTTTTGCAGCTGTTTGAGCTAAGATTTCCAAGTTATTCACATAATGAAAACTTATACTTTGTTTCGGTGGAGTTCCCCATTCAAATGCATGTAACAGTGAGAAACGCACTGTCTTGGCGAAAGAAAGCGTTTTTGTACAACTTCATAGAAATAGCTGTAACTTTTGATAGAAGACTCAGACAAACATGTTTATGGCTTTATATTATAGAACTCAAGGTCTCCGTGCTGGGCAAACAGGTTTTGCAGCTGTTTGAGCTAAGATTTCCAAGTTATTCACATAATGAAAACCTATACTTTGTTTCGGTCGAGTTCCCCATTCAAAATGCATGTAACAGTGAGAAACGCACTGTCTTGGCGAAAGAAAGCGTTTTTGTACAACTTCATATAAATAGCTGTAACTTTTGATAGAAGACTCAGACAAACATGTTTATGGCTTTATATTATAGAACTCAAGGTCTCCGTGCTGGGAAAACAGGTTTTGCAGCTGTTTAAGCTAAGATTTCCAAGTTATTCACATAATGAAAACGTATACTTTGTTTTGGTCGAGTTCCCCATTCAAATGCATGTAACAGTGAGAAACGCACTGTCTTGGCGAAAGAAAGCTATTTTGTACAACTTCATATAAATAGCTGTAACTTTTGATAGAAGACTCGGATACACATGTTTATGGCTTTATCTTATAGAACTCACGTTCCCGGTGCTGGGCAAACAGGTTTTGCAGCTGTTTGAGCTAAGATTTCCAAGTTATTCACATAATGAAAACCTATACTTTGTTTCAGTCGAGTTCCCCATTCAAATGCATGTAACAGTGAGAAGCGCACTGTCTTGGCGAAAGAAAGCGTTTTTGTACAACTTCATAGAAATAGCTGTAACTTTTGATAGAAGACTCAGACAAACATGTTTATGGCCTTATATTATAGAACTCAAGGTCTCCGTGCTGGGAAAACAGGTTTTGCAGCTGTTTGAGCTAAGATTTCCAAGTTATTCACATAATGAAAACCTATACTTTGTTTCGGTCGAGTTCCCCATTCAAATGCATGTAACAGTGAGAAACGCACTGTCTTGGCGAAAGAAAGCGTTTTTGTACAACTTCATAGAAATAGCTGTAACTTTTGATAGAAGACTCGGATACACATGTTTATGGCTTTATCTTATAGAACTCAAGGTTCCCGTGCTGGGCAAACAGGTTTTGCAGCTGTTTGAGCTAAGATTTCCAAGTTATTCACATAATGAAAACCTATACTTTGTTTCGGTGGAGTTCCCCATTCAAATGCATGTAACAGTGAGAAACGCACTGTCTTGGCGAAAGAAAGCGTTTTTGTACAACTTCATAGAAATAGCTGTAACTTTTGATAGAAGACTCAGACAAACATGTTTATGGCCTTATATTATAGAACTCAAGGTCTCCGTGCTGGGAAAACAGGTTTTGCAGCTGTTTGAGCTAAGATTTCCAAGTTATTCACATAATGAAAACATATACTTTGTTTCGGTCGAGTTCCCCATTCAAATGCATGTAACAGTGAGAAACGCACTGTCTTGGCGAAAGAAAGCGTTTTTGTACAACTTCATATGAATAGCTGTAACTTTTGATAGAAGACTCGGATACACATGTTTATGGCTTTATCTTATAGAACTCAAGGTTCCCGTGCTGGGAAAACAGGTTTTGCAGCTGTTTGAGCTAAGATTTCCAAGTTATTCACATAATGAAAACCTATACTTTGTTTCGGTCGAGTTCCCCATTCAAATGCATGTAACAGTGAGAAACGCACTGTCTTGGCGAAAGAAAGCGTTTTTGTACAACTTCATAGAAATAGCTGTAACTTTTGATAGAAGACTCAGACAAACATGTTTATGGCCTTATATTATAGAACTCAAGGTCTCCGTGCTGGGAAAACAGGTTTTGCAGCTGTTTGAGCTAAGATTTCCAAGTTATTCACATAATGAAAACATATACTTTGTTTCGGTGGAGTTCCCCATTCAAATGCATGTAACAGTGAGAAACGCACTGTCTTGGCGAAAGAAAGCGTTTTTGTACAACTTCATATGAATAGCTGTAACTTTTGATAGAAGACTCGGATACACATGTTTATGGCTTTATCTTATAGAACTCAAGGTCTCCGTGCTGGGAAAACAGGTTTTGCAGCTGTTTGAGCTAAGATTTCCAAGTTATTCACATAATGAAAACCTATACTTTGTTTCGGTCGAGTTCCCCATTCAAATGCATGTAACAGTGAGAAACGCACTGTCTTGGCGAAAGAAAGCGCTTTTGTACAACTTCATAGAAATAGCTGTAACTTTTGATAGAAGACTCTGACAAACATGTTTATGGCCTTATATTATAGAACTCAAGGTCTCCGTGCTGGGAAAACAGGTTTTGCAGCTGTTTGAGCTAAGATTTCCAAGTTATTCACATAATGAAAACATATACTTTGTTTCGGTCGAGTTCCCCATTCAAATGCATGTAACAGTGAGAAACGCACTGTCTTGGCGAAAGAAAGCGTTTTTGTACAACTTCATATGAATAGCTGTAACTTTTGATAGAAGACTCGGATACACATGTTTATGGCTTTATCTTATAGAACTCAAGGTTCCCGTGCTGGGAAAACAGGTTTTGCAGCTGTTTGAGCTAAGATTTCCAAGTTATTCACATAATGAAAACCTATACTTTGTTTCGGTCGAGTTCCCCATTCAAATGCATGTAACAGTGAGAAACGCACTGTCTTGGCGAAAGAAAGCGTTTTTGTACAACTTCATAGAAATAGCTGTAACTTTTGATAGAAGACTCAGACAAACATGTTTATGGCCTTATATTATAGAACTCAAGGTCTCCGTGCTGGGAAAACAGGTTTTGCAGCTGTTTGAGCTAAGATTTCCAAGTTATTCACATAATGAAAACTTGTACTTTGTTTCGGTGGAGTTCCCCATTCAAATGCATGTAACAGTGAGAAACGCACTGTCTTGGCGAAAGAAAGCGTTTTTGTACAACTTCATATGAATAGCTGTAACTTTTGATAGAAGACTCGGATACACATGTTTATGGCTTTATCTTATAGAACTCAAGGTTCCCGTGCTGGGCAAACAGGTTTTGCAGCTGTTTGAGCTAAGATTTCCAAGTTATTCACATAATGAAAACCTATACTTTGTTTCGGTCGAGTTCCCCATTCAAATGCATGTAACAGTGAGAAACGCACTGTCTTGGCGAAAGAAAGCGTTTTTGTACAACTTCATAGAAATAGCTGTAACTTTTGATAGAAGACTCAGACAAACATGTTTATGGCCTTATATTATAGAACTCAAGGTCTCCGTGCTGGGAAAACAGGTTTTGCAGCTGTTTGAGCTAAGATTTCCAAGTTATTCACATAATGAAAACATATACTTTGTTTCGGTCGAGTTCCCCATTCAAATGCATGTAACAGTGAGAAACGCACTGTCTTGGCGAAAGAAAGCGTTTTTGTACAACTTCATAGAAATAGCTGTAACTTTTGATAGAAGACTCTGACAAACATGTTTATGGCCTTATATTATAGAACTCAAGGTCTCCGTGCTGGGAAAACAGGTTTTGCAGCTGTTTGAGCTAAGATTTCCAAGTTATTCACATAATGAAAACCTATACTTTGTTTCGGTCGAGTTCCCCATTCAAATGCATGTAACAGTGAGAAACGCACTGTCTTGGCGAAAGAAAGCGTTTTTGTACAACTTCATAGAAATAGCTGTAACTTTTGATAGAAGACTCAGACAAACATGTTTATGGCCTTATATTATAGAACTCAAGGTCTCCGTGCTGGGAAAACAGGTTTTGCAGCTGTTTGAGCTAAGATTTTCAAGTTATTCACATAATGAAAACCTATACTTTGTTTCGGTCGAGTTCCCCATTCAAATGCATGTAACAGTGAGAAACGCACTGTCTTGGCGAAAGAAAGCGTTTTTGTACAACTTCATAGAAATAGCTGTAACTTTTGATAGAAGACTCAGACAAACATGTTTATGGCCTTATATTATAGAACTCAAGGTCTCCGTGCTGGGAAAACAGGTTTTGCAGCTGTTTGAGCTAAGATTTCCAAGTTATTCACATAATGAAAACCTATACTTTGTTTCGGTCGAGTTCCCCATTCAAATGCATGTAACAGTGAGAAACGCACTGTCTTGGCGAAAGAAAGCGTTTTTGTACAACTTCATAGAAATAGCTGTAACTTTTGATAGAAGACTCAGACAAACATGTTTATGGCCTTATAGTATAGAACTCAAGGTCTCCGTGCTGGGAAAACAGGTTTTGCAGCTGTTTGAGCTAAGATTTCCAAGTTATTCACATAATGAAAACATATACTTTGTTTCGGTCGAGTTCCCCATTCAAATGCATGTAACAGTGAGAAACGCACTGTCTTGGCGAAAGAAAGCGTTTTTGTACAACTTCATATGAATAGCTGTAACTTTTGATAGAAGACTCGGATACACATGTTTATGGCTTTATCTTATAGAACTCAAGGTCTTCGTGCTGGGAAAACAGGTTTTGCAGCTGTTTGAGCTAAGATTTCCAAGTTATTCACATAATGAAAACCTATACTTTGTTTCGGTCGAGTTCCCCATTCAAATGCATGTAACAGTGAGAAACGCACTGTCTTGGCGAAAGAAAGCGTTTTTGTACAACTTCATAGAAATAGCTGTAACTTTTGATAGAAGACTCAGACAAACATGTTTATGGCCTTATATTATAGAACTCAAGGTCTCCGTGCTGGGAAAACAGGTTTTGCAGCTGTTTGAGCTAAGATTTCCAAGTTATTCACATAATGAAAACTTGTACTTTGTTTCGGTGGAGTTCCCCATTCAAATGCATGTAACAGTGAGAAACGCACTGTCTTGGCGAAAGAAAGCGTTTTTGTACAACTTCATATGAATAGCTGTAACTTTTGATAGAAGACTCAGACAAACATGTTTATGGCCTTATATTATAGAACTCAAGGTCTCCGTGCTGGGAAAACAGGTTTTGCAGCTGTTTGAGCTAAGATTTCCAAGTTATTCACATAATGAAAACCTATACTTTGTTTCGGTCGAGTTCCCCATTCAAATGCATGTAACAGTGAGAAACGCACTGTCTTGGCGAAAGAAAGCGTTTTTGTACAACTTCATAGAAATAGCTGTAACTTTTGATAGAAGACTCAGACAAACATGTTTATGGCCTTATATTATAGAACTCAAGGTCTCCGTGCTGGGAAAACAGGTTTTGCAGCTGTTTGAGCTAAGATTTCCAAGTTATTCACATAATGAAAACTTGTACTTTGTTTCGGTGGAGTTCCCCATTCAAATGCATGTAACAGTGAGAAACGCACTGTCTTGGCGAAAGAAAGCGTTTTTGTACAACTTCATATGAATAGCTGTAACTTTTGATAGAAGACTCGGATACACATGTTTATGGCTTTATCTTATAGAACTCAAGGTTCCCGTGCTGGGCAAACAGGTTTTGCAGCTGTTTGAGCTAAGATTTCCAAGTTATTCACATAATGAAAACCTATACTTTGTTTCGGTCGAGTTCCCCATTCAAATGCATGTAACAGTGAGAAACGCACTGTCTTGGCGAAAGAAAGCGTTTTTGTACAACTTCATAGAAATAGCTGTAACTTTTGATAGAAGACTCAGACAAACATGTTTATGGCTTTATATTATAGAACTCAAGGTCTCCGTGCTGGGCAAACAGGTTTTGCAGCTGTTTGAGCTAAGATTTCCAAGTTATTCACATAATGAAAACCTATACTTTGTTTCGGTCGAGTTCCCCATTCAAAATGCATGTAACAGTGAGAAACGCACTGTCTTGGCGAAAGAAAGCGTTTTTGTACAACTTCATATAAATAGCTGTAACTTTTGATAGAAGACTCAGACAAACATGTTTATGGCTTTATATTATAGAACTCAAGGTCTCCGTGCTGGGAAAACAGGTTTTGCAGCTGTTTAAGCTAAGATTTCCAAGTTATTCACATAATGAAAACGTATACTTTGTTTTGGTCGAGTTCCCCATTCAAATGCATGTAACAGTGAGAAGCGCACTGTCTTGGCGAAAGAAAGCTATTTTGTACAACTTCATATAAATAGCTGTAACTTTTGATAGAAGACTCGGATACACATGTTTATGGCTTTATCTTATAGAACTCACGTTCCCGGTGCTGGGCAAACAGGTTTTGCAGCTGTTTGAGCTAAGATTTCCAAGTTATTCACATAATGAAAACTTATACTTTGTTTCGGTGGAGTTCCCCATTCAAATGCATGTAACAGTGAGAAACGCACTGTCTTGGCGAAAGAAAGCGTTTTTGTACAACTTCATAGAAATAGCTGTAACTTTTGATAGAAGACTCAGACAAACATGTTTATGGCTTTATATTATAGAACTCAAGGTCTCCGTGCTGGGCAAACAGGTTTTGCAGCTGTTTGAGCTAAGATTTCCAAGTTATTCACATAATGAAAACCTATACTTTGTTTCGGTCGAGTTCCCCATTCAAATGCATGTAACAGTGAGAAACGCACTGTCTTGGCGAAAGAAAGCGTTTTTGTACAACTTCATATAAATAGCTGTAACTTTTGATAGAAGACTCAGACAAACATGTTTATGGCTTTATATTATAGAACTCAAGGTCTCCGTGCTGGGAAAACAGGTTTTGCAGCTGTTTAAGCTAAGATTTCCAAGTTATTCACATAATGAAAACGTATACTTTGTTTTGGTCGAGTTCCCCATTCAAATGCATGTAACAGTGAGAAGCGCACTGTCTTGGCGAAAGAAAGCTATTTTGTACAACTTCATATAAATAGCTGTAACTTTTGATAGAAGACTCGGATACACATGTTTATGGCTTTATCTTATAGAACTCACGTTCCCGGTGCTGGGCAAACAGGTTTTGCAGCTGTTTGAGCTAAGATTTCCAAGTTATTCACATAATGAAAACCTATACTTTGTTTCAGTCGAGTTCCCCATTCAAATGCATGTAACAGTGAGAAGCGCACTGTCTTGGCGAAAGAAAGCGTTTTTGTACAACTTCATATAAATAGCTGTAACTTTTGATAGAAGACTCGGATACACATGTTTATGGCTTTATCTTATAGAACTCAAGGTTCCCGTGCTGGGAAAACAGGTTTTGCAGCTGTTTGAGCTAAGATTTCCAAGTTATTCACATAATGAAAACTTGTACTTTGTTTCGGTGGAGTTCCCCATTCAAATGCATGTAACAGTGAGAAACGCACTGTCTTGGCGAAAGAAAGCGTTTTTGTACAACTTCATATGAATAGCTGTAACTTTTGATAGAAGACTCGGATACACATGTTTATGGCTTTATCTTATAGAACTCAAGGTTCCCGTGCTGGGCAAACAGGTTTTGCAGCTGTTTGAGCTAAGATTTCCAAGTTATTCACATAATGAAAACGTATACTTTGTTTTGGTCGAGTTCCCCATTCAAATGCATGTAACAGTGAGAAGCGCACTGTCTTGGCGAAAGAAAGCTATTTTGTACAACTTCATATAAATAGCTGTAACTTTTGATAGAAGACTCGGATACACATGTTTATGGCTTTATCTTATAGAACTCACGTTCCCCGTGCTGGGCAAACAGGTTTTGCAGCTGTTTGAGCTAAGATTTCCAAGTTATTCACATAATGAAAACGTATACTTTGTTTCAGTCGAGTTCCCCATTCAAATGCATGTAACAGTGAGAAACGCACTGTCTTGGCAAAAGAAAGCGTTTTTGTACAACTTCATATAAATAGCTGTAACTTTTGATAGAAGACTCGGATACACATGTTTATGGCTTTATCTTATAGAACTCAAGGTCTCCGTGCTGGGAAAACAGGTTTTGCAGCTGTTTGAGCTAAGATTTCCAAGTTATTCACATAATGAAAACCTATACTTTGTTTCGGTCGAGTTCCCCATTCAAATGCATGTAACAGTGAGAAACGCACTGTCTTGGCGAAAGAAAGCGTTTTTGTACAACTTCATAGAAATAGCTGTAACTTTTGATAGAAGACTCAGACAAACATGTTTATGGCCTTATATTATAGAACTCAAGGTCTCCGTGCTGGGAAAACAGGTTTTGCAGCTGTTTGAGCTAAGATTTCCAAGTTATTCACATAATGAAAACTTGTACTTTGTTTCGGTGGAGTTCCCCATTCAAATGCATGTAACAGTGAGAAACGCACTGTCTTGGCGAAAGAAAGCGTTTTTGTACAACTTCATATGAATAGCTGTAACTTTTGATAGAAGACTCGGATACACATGTTTATGGCTTTATCTTATAGAACTCAAGGTTCCCGTGCTGGGAAAACAGGTTTTGCAGCTGTTTGAGCTAAGATTTCCAAGTTATTCACATAATGAAAACCTATACTTTGTTTCGGTCGAGTTCCCCATTCAAATGCATGTAACAGTGAGAAACGCACTGTCTTGGCGAAAGAAAGCGTTTTTGTACAACTTCATAGAAATAGCTGTAACTTTTGATAGAAGACTCGGATACACATGTTTATGGCTTTATCTTATAGAACTCAAGGTTCCCGTGCTGGGCAAACAGGTTTTGCAGCTGTTTGAGCTAAGATTTCCAAGTTATTCACATAATGAAAACCTATACTTTGTTTCGGTCGAGTTCCCCATTCAAATGCATGTAACAGTGAGAAACGCACTGTCTTGGCGAAAGAAAGCGTTTTTGTACAACTTCATAGAAATAGCTGTAACTTTTGATAGAAGACTCGGATACACATGTTTATGGCTTTATCTTATAGAACTCAAGGTTCCCGTGCTGGGAAAACAGGTTTTGCAGCTGTTTGAGCTAAGATTTCCAAGTTATTCACATAATGAAAACCTATACTTTGTTTCAGTCGAGTTCCCCATTCAAATGCATGTAACAGTGAGAAGCGCACTGTCTTGGCGAAAGAAAGCGTTTTTGTACAACTTCATATAAATAGCTGTAACTTTTGATAGAAGACTCGGATACACATGTTTATGGCTTTATCTTATAGAACTCAAGGTTCCCGTGCTGGGAAAACAGGTTTTGCAGCTGTTTGAGCTAAGATTTCCAAGTTATTCACATAATGAAAACTTGTACTTTGTTTCGGTGGAGTTCCCCATTCAAATGCATGTAACAGTGAGAAACGCACTGTCTTGGCGAAAGAAAGCGTTTTTGTACAACTTCATATGAATAGCTGTAACTTTTGATAGAAGACTCGGATACACATGTTTATGGCTTTATCTTATAGAACTCAAGGTTCCCGTGCTGGGCAAACAGGTTTTGCAGCTGTTTGAGCTAAGATTTCCAAGTTATTCACATAATGAAAACGTATACTTTGTTTTGGTCGAGTTCCCCATTCAAATGCATGTAACAGTGAGAAGCGCACTGTCTTGGCGAAAGAAAGCTATTTTGTACAACTTCATATAAATAGCTGTAACTTTTGATAGAAGACTCGGATACACATGTTTATGGCTTTATCTTATAGAACTCACGTTCCCCGTGCTGGGCAAACAGGTTTTGCAGCTGTTTGAGCTAAGATTTCCAAGTTATTCACATAATGAAAACGTATACTTTGTTTCAGTCGAGTTCCCCATTCAAATGCATGTAACAGTGAGAAACGCACTGTCTTGGCAAAAGAAAGCGTTTTTGTACAACTTCATATAAATAGCTGTAACTTTTGATAGAAGACTCGGATACACATGTTTATGGCTTTATCTTATAGAACTCAAGGTCTCCGTGCTGGGAAAACAGGTTTTGCAGCTGTTTGAGCTAAGATTTCCAAGTTATTCACATAATGAAAACCTATACTTTGTTTCGGTCGAGTTCCCCATTCAAATGCATGTAACAGTGAGAAACGCACTGTCTTGGCGAAAGAAAGCGTTTTTGTACAACTTCATAGAAATAGCTGTAACTTTTGATAGAAGACTCAGACAAACATGTTTATGGCCTTATATTATAGAACTCAAGGTCTCCGTGCTGGGAAAACAGGTTTTGCAGCTGTTTGAGCTAAGATTTCCAAGTTATTCACATAATGAAAACTTGTACTTTGTTTCGGTGGAGTTCCCCATTCAAATGCATGTAACAGTGAGAAACGCACTGTCTTGGCGAAAGAAAGCGTTTTTGTACAACTTCATATGAATAGCTGTAACTTTTGATAGAAGACTCGGATACACATGTTTATGGCTTTATCTTATAGAACTCAAGGTTCCCGTGCTGGGAAAACAGGTTTTGCAGCTGTTTGAGCTAAGATTTCCAAGTTATTCACATAATGAAAACCTATACTTTGTTTCGGTCGAGTTCCCCATTCAAATGCATGTAACAGTGAGAAACGCACTGTCTTGGCGAAAGAAAGCGTTTTTGTACAACTTCATAGAAATAGCTGTAACTTTTGATAGAAGACTCGGATACACATGTTTATGGCTTTATCTTATAGAACTCAAGGTTCCCGTGCTGGGCAAACAGGTTTTGCAGCTGTTTGAGCTAAGATTTCCAAGTTATTCACATAATGAAAACCTATACTTTGTTTCGGTCGAGTTCCCCATTCAAATGCATGTAACAGTGAGAAACGCACTGTCTTGGCGAAAGAAAGCGTTTTTGTACAACTTCATAGAAATAGCTGTAACTTTTGATAGAAGACTCGGATACACATGTTTATGGCTTTATCTTATAGAACTCAAGGTTCCCGTGCTGGGAAAACAGGTTTTGCAGCTGTTTGAGCTAAGATTTCCAAGTTATTCACATAATGAAAACCTATACTTTGTTTCGGTCGAGTTCCCCATTCAAATGCATGTAACAGTGAGAAACGCACTGTCTTGGCGAAAGAAAGCGTTTTTGTACAACTTCATAGAAATAGCTGTAACTTTTGATAGAAGACTCAGACAAACATGTTTATGGCCTTATATTATAGAACTCAAGGTCTCCGTGCTGGGAAAACAGGTTTTGCAGCTGTTTGAGCTAAGATTTCCAAGTTATTCACATAATGAAAACTTGTACTTTGTTTCGGTGGAGTTCCCCATTCAAATGCATGTAACAGTGAGAAACGCACTGTCTTGGCGAAAGAAAGCGTTTTTGTACAACTTCATATGAATAGCTGTAACTTTTGATAGAAGACTCGGATACACATGTTTATGGCTTTATCTTATAGAACTCAAGGTTCCCGTGCTGGGAAAACAGGTTTTGCAGCTGTTTGAGCTAAGATTTCCAAGTTATTCACATAATGAAAACTTGTACTTTGTTTCGGTGGAGTTCCCCATTCAAATGCATGTAACAGTGAGAAACGCACTGTCTTGGCGAAAGAAAGCGTTTTTGTACAACTTCATAGAAATAGCTGTAACTTTTGATAGAAGACTCAGACAAACATGTTTATGGCCTTATATTATAGAACTCAAGGTCTCCGTGCTGGGAAAACAGGTTTTGCAGCTGTTTGAGCTAAGATTTCCAAGTTATTCACATAATGAAAACTTGTACTTTGTTTCGGTGGAGTTCCCCATTCAAATGCATGTAACAGTGAGAAACGCACTGTCTTGGCGAAAGAAAGCGTTTTTGTACAACTTCATATGAATAGCTGTAACTTTTGATAGAAGACTCGGATACACATGTTTATGGCTTTATCTTATAGAACTCAAGGTTCCCGTGCTGGGAAAACAGGTTTTGCAGCTGTTTGAGCTAAGATTTCCAAGTTATTCACATAATGAAAACCTATACTTTGTTTCGGTCGAGTTCCCCATTCAAATGCATGTAACAGTGAGAAACGCACTGTCTTGGCGAAAGAAAGCGTTTTTGTACAACTTCATAGAAATAGCTGTAACTTTTGATAGAAGACTCAGACAAACATGTTTATGGCCTTATATTATAGAACTCAAGGTCCCCGTGCTGGGAAAACAGGTTTTGCAGCTGTTTGAGCTAAGATTTTCAAGTTATTCACATAATGAAAACCTATACTTTGTTTCGGTCGAGTTCCCCATTCAAATGCATGTAACAGTGAGAAACGCACTGTCTTGGCGAAAGAAAGCGTTTTTGTACAACTTCATAGAAATAGCTGTAACTTTTGATAGAAGACTCGGATACACATGTTTATGGCTTTATCTTATAGAACTCAAGGTTCCCGTGCTGGGCAAACAGGTTTTGCAGCTGTTTGAGCTAAGATTTCCAAGTTATTCACATAATGAAAACCTATACTTTGTTTCGGTCGAGTTCCCCATTCAAATGCATGTAACAGTGAGAAACGCACTGTCTTGGCGAAAGAAAGCGTTTTTGAACAACTTCATATAAATCGCTGTAACTTTTGATAGAAGACTCAGACAAACATGTTTATGGCCTTATATTATAGAACTCAAGGTCCCCGTGCTGGGAAAACAGGTTTTGCAGCTGTTTGAGCTAAGTTTTTCAAGTTATTCACATAATGAAAACCTATACTTTGTTTCGGTCGAGTTCCCCATTCAAATGCATGTAACAGTGAGAAACGCACTGTCTTGGCGAAAGAAAGCGTTTTTGTACAACTTCATAGAAATAGCTGTAACTTTTGATAGAAGACTCAGACAAACATGTTTATGGCCTTATATTATAGAACTCAAGGTCCCCGTGCTGGGAAAACAGGTTTTGCAGCTGTTTGAGCTAAGATTTCCAAGTTATTCACATAATGAATACCTATACTTTGTTTCGGTCGAGTTCCCCATTCAAATGCATGTAACAGTGAGAAACGCACTGTCTTGGCGAAAGAAAGCGTTTTTGTACAACTTCATAGAAATAGCTGTAACTTTTGATAGAAGACTCGGATACACATGTTTATGGCTTTATCTTATAGAACTCAAGGTTCCCGTGCTGGGAAAACAGGTTTTGCAGCTGTTTGAGCTAAGATTTCCAAGTTATTCACATAATGAAAACCTATACTTTGTTTCGGTCGAGTTCCCCATTCAAATGCATGTAACAGTGAGAAACGCACTGTCTTGGCGAAAGAAAGCGTTTTTGTACAACTTCATAGAAATAGCTGTAACTTTTGATAGAAGACTCAGACAAACATGTTTATGGCCTTATATTATAGAACTCAAGGTCTCCGTGCTGGGAAAACAGGTTTTGCAGCTGTTTAAGCTAAGATTTCCAAGTTATTCACATAATGAAAACGTATACTTTGTTTTGGTCGAGTTCCCCATTCAAATGCATGTAACAGTGAGAAGCGCACTGTCTTGGCGAAAGAAAGCTATTTTGTACAACTTCATATAAATAGCTGTAACTTTTGATAGAAGACTCGGATACACATGTTTATGGCTTTATCTTATAGAACTCACGTTCCCCGTGCTGGGCAAACAGGTTTTGCAGCTGTTTGAGCTAAGATTTCCAAGTTATTCACATAATGAAAACCTATACTTTGTTTCAGTCGAGTTCCCCATTCAAATGCATGTGACAGTGAGAAACGCACTGTCTTGGCGAAAGAAAGCGTTTTTGTACAACTTCATATAAATAGCTGTAACTTTTGATAGAAGACTCGGATACACATGTTTATGGCTTTATCTTATAGAACTCAAGGTTCCCGTGCTGGGAAAAGAGGTTTTGCAGCTGTTTGAGCTAAGATTTCCAAGTTATTCACATAATGAAAACCTATACTTTGTTTCGGTCGAGTTCCCCATTCAAATGCATGTAACAGTGAGAAACGCACTGTCTTGGCGAAAGAAAGCTATTTTGTACAACTTCATATAAATAGCTGTAACTTTTGATAGAAGACTCGGATACACATGTTTATGGCTTTATCTTATAGAACTCACGTTCCCCGTGCTGGGCAAACAGGTTTTGCAGCTGTTTGAGCTAAGATTTCCAAGTTATTCACATAATGAAAACCTATACTTTGTTTCGGTCGAGTTCCCCATTCAAATGCATGTAACAGTGAGAAACGCACTGTCTTGGCGAAAGAAAGCGTTTTTGTACAACTTCATATAAATAGCTGTAACTTTTGATAGAAGACTCAGACAAACATGTTTATGGCTTTATCTTATAGAACTCAAGGTCTCCGTGCTGGGAAAACAGGTTTTGCAGCTGTTTGAGTTAAGATTTCCAAGTTATTCACATAATGAAAACCTATACTTTGTTTCGGTCGAGTTCCCCATTCAAAATGCATGTAACAGTGAGAAACGCACTGTCTTGGCGAAAGAAAGCGTTTTTGTACAACTTCATATAAATAGCTGTAACTTTTGATAGAAGACTCGGATACACATGTTTATGGCTTTATCTTATAGAACTCACGTTCCCCGTGCTGGGAAAACAGGTTTTGCAGCTGTTTGAGCTAAGATTTCCAAGTTATTCACATAATGAAAACTTGTACTTTGTTTCGGTGGAGTTCCCCATTCAAATGCATGTAACAGTGAGAAACGCACTGTCTTGGCGAAAGAAAGCGTTTTTGTACAACTTCATATGAATAGCTGTAACTTTTGATAGAAGACTCGGATACACATGTTTATGGCTTTATCTTATAGAACTCACGTTCCCCGTGCTGGGCAAACAGGTTTTGCAGCTGTTTGAGCTAAGATTTCCAAGTTATTCACATAATGAAAACCTATACTTTGTTTCGGTCGAGTTCCCCATTCAAATGCATGTAACAGTGAGAAACGCACTGTCTTGGCGAAAGAAAGCGTTTTTGTACAACTTCATAGAAATAGCTGTAACTTTTGATAGAAGACTCAGACAAACATGTTTATGGCCTTATATTATAGAACTCAAGGTCTCCGTGCTGGGAAAACAGGTTTTGCAGCTGTTTAAGCTAAGATTTCCAAGTTATTCACATAATGAAAACGTATACTTTGTTTTGGTCGAGTTCCCCATTCAAATGCATGTAACAGTGAGAAGCGCACTGTCTTGGCGAAAGAAAGCTATTTTGTACAACTTCATATAAATAGCTGTAACTTTTGATAGAAGACTCGGATACACATGTTTATGGCTTTATCTTATAGAACTCACGTTCCCCGTGCTGGGCAAACAGGTTTTGCAGCTGTTTGAGCTAAGATTTCCAAGTTATTCACATAATGAAAACCTATACTTTGTTTCAGTCGAGTTCCCCATTCAAATGCATGTAACAGTGAGAAACGCACTGTCTTGGCGAAAGAAAGCGTTTTTGTACAACTTCATATAAATAGCTGTAACTTTTGATAGAAGACTCGGATACACATGTTTATGGCTTTATCTTATAGAACTCAAGGTTCCCGTGCTGGGAAAAGAGGTTTTGCAGCTGTTTGAGCTAAGATTTCCAAGTTATTCACATAATGAAAACCTATACTTTGTTTCGGTCGAGTTCCCCATTCAAATGCATGTAACAGTGAGAAACGCACTGTCTTGGCGAAAGAAAGCGTTTTTGTACAACTTCATAGAAATAGCTGTAACTTTTGATAGAAGACTCAGACAAACATGTTTATGGCTTTATATTATAGAACTCAAGGTCTCCGTGCTGGGCAAACAGGTTTTGCAGCTGTTTGAGCTAAGATTTCCAAGTTATTCACATAATGAAAACCTATACTTTGTTTCGGTCGAGTTCCCCATTCAAAATGCATGTAACAGTGAGAAACGCACTGTCTTGGCGAAAGAAAGCGTTTTTGTACAACTTCATATAAATAGCTGTAACTTTTGATAGAAGACTCAGACAAACATGTTTATGGCTTTATCTTATAGAACTCAAGGTCTCCGTGCTGGGCAAACAGGTTTTGCAGCTGTTTGAGCTAAGATTTCCAAGTTATTCACATAATGAAAACGTATACTTTGTTTTGGTCGAGTTCCCCATTCAAATGCATGTAACAGTGAGAAGCGCACTGTCTTGGCGAAAGAAAGCTATTTTGTACAACTTCATATAAATAGCTGTAACTTTTGATAGAAGACTCGGATACACATGTTTATGGCTTTATCTTATAGAACTCACGTTCCCCGTGCTGGGCAAACAGGTTTTGCAGCTGTTTGAGCTAAGATTTCCAAGTTATTCACATAATGAAAACCTATACTTTGTTTCAGTCGAGTTCCCCATTCAAATGCATGTAACAGTGAGAAACGCACTGTCTTGGCGAAAGAAAGCGTTTTTGTACAACTTCATATAAATAGCTGTAACTTTTGATAGAAGACTCGGATACACATGTTTATGGCTTTATCTTGTAGAACTCAAGGTTCCCGTGCTGGGAAAACAGGTTTTGCAGCTGTTTGAGCTAAGATTTCCAAGTTATTCACATAATGAAAACTTATACTTTGTTTCGGTGGAGTTCCCCATTCAAATGCATGTAACAGTGAGAAACGCACTGTCTTGGCGCAAGAAAGCGTTTTTGTACAACTTCATATGAATAGCTGTAACTTTTGATAGAAGACTCGGATACACATGTTTATGGCTTTATCTTATAGAACTCAAGGTTCCCGTGCTGGGCAAACAGGTTTTGCAGCTGTTTGAGCTAAGATTTCCAAGTTATTCACATAATGAAAACCTATACTTTGTTTCGGTCGAGTTCCCCATTCAAATGCATGTAACAGTGAGAAACGCACTGTCTTGGCGAAAGAAAGCGTTTTTGTACAACTTCATATAAATAGCTGTAACTTTTGATAGAAGACTCGGATACACATGTTTATGGCTTTATCTTATAGAACTCACGTTCCCCGTGCTGGGCAAACAGGTTTTGCAGCTGTTTGAGCTAAGATTTCCAAGTTATTCACATAATGAAAACCTATACTTTGTTTCAGTCGAGTTCCCCATTCAAATGCATGTAACAGTGAGAAACGCACTGTCTTGGCGAAAGAAAGCGTTTTTGTACAACTTCATATAAATAGCTGTAACTTTTGATAGAAGACTCGGATACACATGTTTATGGCTTTATCTTATAGAACTCAAGGTTCCCGTGCTGGGAAAACAGGTTTTGCAGCTGTTTGAGCTAAGATTTCCAAGTTATTCACATAATGAAAACCTATACTTTGTTTCGGTCGAGTTCCCCATTCAAATGCATGTAACAGTGAGAAACGCACTGTCTTGGCGAAAGAAAGCGTTTTTGTACAACTTCATATAAATAGCTGTAACTTTTGATAGAAGACTCAGACAAACATGTTTATGGCTTTATCTTATAGAACTCAAGGTCTCCGTGCTGGGAAAACAGGTTTTGCAGCTGTTTGAGCTAAGATTTCCAAGTTATTCACATAATGAAAACTTATACTTTGTTTCGGTGGAGTTCCCCATTCAAATGCATGTAACAGTGAGAAACGCACTGTCTTGGCGAAAGAAAGCGTTTTTGTACAACTTCATATAAATAGCTGTAACTTTTGATAGAAGACTCGGATACACATGTTTATGGCTTTATCTTATAGAACTCACGTTCCCCGTGCTGGGAAAACAGGTTTTGCAGCTGTTTGAGCTAAGATTTCCAAGTTATTCACATAATGAAAACTTGTACTTTGTTTCGGTGGAGTTCCCCATTCAAATGCATGTAACAGTGAGAAACGCACTGTCTTGGCGAAAGAAAGCGTTTTTGTACAACTTCATATGAATAGCTGTAACTTTTGATAGAAGACTCGGATACACATGTTTATGGCTTTATCTTATAGAACTCAAGGTTCCCGTGCTGGGCAAACAGGTTTTGCAGCTGTTTGAGCTAAGATTTCCAAGTTATTCACATAATGAAAACCTATACTTTGTTTCGGTCGAGTTCCCCATTCAAATGCATGTAACAGTGAGAAACGCACTGTCTTGGCGAAAGAAAGCGTTTTTGTACAACTTCATAGAAATAGCTGTAACTTTTGATAGAAGACTCAGACAAACATGTTTATGGCCTTATATTATAGAACTCAAGGTCTCCGTGCTGGGAAAACCGGTTTTGCAGCTGTTTAAGCTAAGATTTCCAAGTTATTCACATAATGAAAACGTATACTTTGTTTTGGTCGAGTTCCCCATTCAAATGCATGTAACAGTGAGAAGCGCACTGTCTTGGCGAAAGAAAGCTATTTTGTACAACTTCATATAAATAGCTGTAACTTTTGATAGAAGACTCGGATACACATGTTTATGGCTTTATCTTATAGAACTCACGTTCCCCGTGCTGGGCAAACAGGTTTTGCAGCTGTTTGAGCTAAGATTTCCAAGTTATTCACATAATGAAAACCTATACTTTGTTTCAGTCGAGTTCCCCATTCAAATGCATGTAACAGTGAGAAACGCACTGTCTTGGCGAAAGAAAGCGTTTTTGTACAACTTCATATAAATAGCTGTAACTTTTGATAGAAGACTCGGATACACATGTTTATGGCTTTATCTTATAGAACTCAAGGTTCCCGTGCTGGGAAAACAGGTTTTGCAGCTGTTTGAGCTAAGATTTCCAAGTTATTCACATAATGAAAACCTATACTTTGTTTCGGTCGAGTTCCCCATTCAAATGCATGTAACAGTGAGAAACGCACTGTCTTGGCGAAAGAAAGCGTTTTTGTACAACTTCATATAAATAGCTGTAACTTTTGATAGAAGACTCAGACAAACATGTTTATGGCTTTATCTTATAGAACTCAAGGTCTCCGTGCTGGGAAAACAGGTTTTGCAGCTGTTTGAGCTAAGATTTCCAAGTTATTCACATAATGAAAACCTATACTTTGTTTCGGTCGAGTTCCCCATTCAAATGCATGTAACAGTGAGAAACGCACTGTCTTGGCGAAAGAAAGCGTTTTTGTACAACTTCATATAAATAGCTGTAACTTTTGATAGAAGACTCAGACAAACATGTTTATGGCTTTATCTTATAGAACTCAAGGTCTCCGTGCTGGGAAAACAGGTTTTGCAGCTGTTTGAGCTAAGATTTCCAAGTTATTCACATAATGAAAACTTGTACTTTGTTTCGGTCGAGTTCCCCATTCAAATGCATGTAACAGTGAGAAACGCACTGTCTTGGCGAAAGAAAGCGTTTTTGTACAACTTCATAGAAATAGCTGTAACTTTTGATAGAAGACTCAGACACACATATTCATGGATTTATCTTATAGAATTCGATATCCCCATGCTGGGCAAAAAGGTTTTGCAGCTGTTTGAGCTAAGATTTTCAAGTTATTCAGATAATGAAAACCTATACTTTGTTTCGTGCGAGTTCCCCATTCAAATGCATAATGTGGATGGCCTCAGCATGTAGCACAGGCCCTGTTGTAATGTTGATGGACTCATCTACCAACACTGGCCCAGGTGCAATGTGAATGGTAATGGCCAGCACCACAGACCTTGGTGTAATGTGGATGGCCTCAGCCAACACCACTGGCCCTGGTGAAATGTGGATGACATCGGCAAGGACCAATGGCCCTGATGTAATGTGGATGGTTTCAGTCAACAGCACAGTCCCTGGTGTTGTGAAGATGGCCTCACGGGAAGCACTGTCCCTGGTGTAATGTGGATGGTATTGGCCACCACCTGGTGTAATGTGAATGGCCTCATCCAACAACACTGGCCCTGGTTTAATGTAGATGGCATCACAAAGTAGCACAGGCCCTTGTGTAATGTGGATCACATCAGCCAGCAACACAGGCTCTGGTGAAATGTAGATGACCTCAGACAGCAGAACAGGCCTTGCTGTCGTGAAGTTGGCCTCAGAGGGAGCACTAGCCCTGGTGCAATGTGGATAGCCTAAGCCAGCAATACAGGCCCTGGTGTGGTGACGATAGCCTCGCAGGGAGCACATGCTCCCTGTATAATGTGGATGGCCTCAGCCAGTAGCACAGGCCGTGTTGCAATGTGGATGGCTTCATCTAACAACACTGGCCCTTGTGAAATATGGATGGTATTGGTAAAGCACCACACACCCTGGTGTAATGTGGATGGCCTTAGCTTACACCACTGGCCCTGGTGTAATGTGCATGATATCGGCCAGCATCACAGGCCCAAATGTGGATGGCATCAACGAGCATCAAAGGCCCTGGAGGGGTAAAGATGGCCTCACAGGAATCACAGGCCCTGGTGTAATGTGGATGGTAGAAGCCGGCATCACAGTCTCTGGTGTAATGTTGATGGCCTAAGCCAACAACAGTGGCCCTGGTGTAATTTGAATGGCTTAGGCCACCAGCACAGGCCCTCGTGTGGTGAAGATGGCCTCACAGGAAGCACTGTCCCTGGTGTAATGTGGATGGCCTCAGCAAACAACACTGGCCTTGGTAAAATGTCGATGGTATTGGCCAGCACCACAGGCCCTGCTGTAATGTAGATGGCATCAGCCAGTAGAACAGGCCCTTGAGTATTGTGAATGGCATCAGCCAGCAACACAAGTCCTTGGGTAATATGGAAGGCTAGCAGCACAGGTCCTTGTGTAATGTGGATGGTATTGGCTAGCACCACAGGCCCTGGTGTAATGTGAATGTCCTCAGCCATGACCACAGGCCCTGATGAAATGTAGTTGGCCTCAGCCAAGACCACAGGCCCTGGTGAAATGTAAATGTCCTCAGCCAGTAGCACAGGCCCTGTTGTAATGTGGATGGCCTCATCTAACAACTCTGTCGCTGGTGAAATATGGATGGGATTGGTCAGCACCACACACCCTGGTTAAATGTGCATGATATCGGTCAGCACCACAGGCCCAGGTGTAATCTGGATGGCATCAACGAGCAGCAGAGGCCCTGGTGTGGTGAATATGGCCTCACAGGAAGCACTGTCCCTTGTGTAATGTGTATGGCCTTTGCCAAAAACAGTGGCCCTGGTGAAATGTGGATTATATTGGCCAGCACCACAGGCCCTGGTGTAATGTGAATATCCTCAGCCAGTAGTAAAGGCCCTTGTGTTTTGTGGAACGCATCAGCCAGCAACACAATCCCTGGTGAAATGTGGATGGCCTCATCCAGCACCACAGGCCCTGGTTTGGTGATGATTGCCACACAGGAAGAACTGTACCTGGTGTAATGTGGATGGCCTCATCCAACAGTACAGGCCCTGGTGTGGTGAAGATGGCCTCACAGGAAGCACAGGCCTTGGTGTAATGTGAATGGCCTCAGACAGCAGCCAAGCCCTGGTGAAATGTAGATGGCCTCAGCCGGCAACATGCGCTCTGGTGAAAGGTAGTCTGCCTCAGCCAGTAGCACAGGCCCTGTTGTGGTGAAGATGGCCTCACAGGAAACACTGTCCCTGGTGTAATGTGTATGTCCTCAGCCAACAAAACTGGCCCTCTTTAAATGTGGATGGTATTGGCCAACACCACAGGCCCTGGCGTATTGTGAATGGCCTCATCCAACAACACTGGCCCTGGTGAAATGGGGATGGTATTGGCCAGCACCACAGGCCCTGGTGTAATGTGAATGTCCTCAGCTAAAACCATTGGCCCTGGTGTTATGTGGATGGTATTGGCCAGCACCACAGGCCCTGGTGTAATGTGAATGTCCTCAGCCAGTAACACAGGCCCTTGTGTAATGTGGATGGCCTCATACAGCAACACCACAGGCCCTGGTGAAATGTGGTTGTTTTCGGCCAGCACCACAGGCCCTTCCACATTTCACCAGGGCCAGTGTTGTTGGATGAGGCCATCCACATTACACAGGGGCCAGTGCTGATAGCCTTCCACATTACCCAAGGGCCTGTATTGCTGCACGAAACCATCCACATTTCACAAGTGCCAGTGGTGTTGCTGGCTGATAACATTCACAATACTCAAGGGCCTGTGCTACTGGCTGATGCCATCTACATTAAACCTGGGCCTGTGGTGCTGGCCAATACCACCGACATTTCACCAGGGCCAGTGTTGTTCGCTGAAACCATCCACATTACATCAGGGCCATTGGTCCTTGCCGATGTCATCCACATTTCACCAGGGCCAGTGGTGTTGGCTAAGGTCATCCACATTACACCAAGGTCTGTGCTACTGGCTGAGGCCATCCACATTATACCACGGCATGTGCTCCCTGTGAAGCCAACTTCACGAAAGCAGGGCCTGCGCTGCTGTCTGAGGTCATCTACATTTCACCAGAGCCTGTGTTGCTGGCTGATGTGATCCACATTACACAAGGGCCTGTGCTACTCGTTGATGCCATCCACATTAAACCAGGGCCTGTGGTGCAGGCCGAAACCATCCACATTTCACCAGGGCTTGTGTTGCTGGCTGATGCGATCCACAATACACAAGGGCCTGTGCTACTGGCTGATGCCATCCCCATTACACCAGGGCCAGTGGTGTTGGCTGAGGACATTCACATTACACCAGGGCCTGTGGTGTTGGCCAATACCATCCACATTTAAAGAGGGCCAGTGTTGTTGGCTGAGGACATACACATTACACCAGGGACAGTGCTTCCTGTGAGGCCATCTTCACCACAACAGGGCCTGTGCTACTGGCTGAGGCAGACTACCTTTCACCAGGGCCTGGCTGCTGTCTGAGGCCATCCACATTACACCAAGGCCTGTGCTTCCTCTGAGGACATCTTCACCACACCAGGGCCTGTACTGTTGGATCAGACCATCCACATTACACAAGGTACAATTCTTCCTGTGTTGCAATCATCACCAAACCAGGGCCTGTGGTGCTGGATGAGGCCATCCAGTTTTCACCAGGGATTGTTGTGCTGGCTGATGCATTCCACGAAACACAAGGGCCTTTACTACTGGCTGAGGATATTCACATACAATTTACATCAGGGACAGTGCTTCCTGTAAGGCCATCATCAGCACACCAGGGCCTTTGGTGCTGGCCAATACCATCCACATTTCAACAGGGCAGTGTTGTTGGCTCAGGCCATCCACATTACACCACTGCCAGTGCTTCCTGTGATGCCATCATCACCAAACCAGGGCTTGTTTTGCTGGCTGATGCAATCCACAATACACAAGAGCCTGTGCTTCTGGCTGAGGCCATCCACATTACACCAGGGCCTGTGCTACTCGATGATACCATCCACATTTCACCAGGGGTTGTGTTGCCGGCTGATGCGTTCCAGAAAACACAAGGGCCTTTACTACTGGCTTCACCACAATAGGGCCTGTGCCACTGGCTGAGGCAGACTACCTTTCACCAGAGCGCATGTTGCCGGCTGAGGCCATCTACATTTCACCAGGGCCTGTCTGCTGTCTGAGGCCATTCACATTACACCAAGGCCTGTGCTTCCTGTGAGGCCATCTTCACCACACCAGGGCCTGTACTGTTGGATGAGGCCATCCACATTTCACCAGGGATTGTGTTGCTGGCTGATGCGTTCCACAAAACACAAGGGCCTTTACTACTGGCTGAGGATATTAACATTACACCAGGGCCTGTGGTGCTGGCCAATATAATCCACATTTCACCAGGGCCACTGTTTTTGGCAAAGGCCATACACATTACACAAGGGACAGTGCTTCCTGTGAGGCCATCTTCACCACACCAGGTCCTCTGCTGCTCGTTGATGCCATCCAGATTACACCTGGGCCTGTGCTGCTGACCGATATCATGCACATTTCACCAGGGTGTGTGGTGCTGACCAATCCCATCCATATTTCACCAGCGACAGAGTTGTTAGATGAGGCCATCCACATTACAACAGGGCCTCTGCTACTGGCTGAGGACATTTACATTTCACCAGGGCCTGTGGTCATGGCTGAGGCCAACTACATTTCATCAGGGCCTGTGGTCATGGCTGAGGACATTCACATTACACCAGGGCCTGTGGTGCTAGCCAATACCATCCACATTACACTAGGGCCAATGTTGTTGGCTGAGGCCATCCAAATTACACCAGGAACAGTACTTCCTGTGAGGCCATCATCACCACACCAGGGCCTTTGGTGCTGGCTGATACCATCCACATTACACAAGGGCCTGTGCTGCTAGCCTTCCATATTACCCAAGGGCCTGTGTTGCTGGCTGATGCCATTCACAATACTCAAGGGCCTGTTCTACTGGCTGATGCCATCTACATTACAGCAGGGCCTGTGGTGCTGGCTAATACCATCGACATTTTTTATTTTTTTTTAAATCTTTATTTAAAGTAAACAAATCTACATATAAAATGTACATACACATACAATTACATATACAAAACCATGAACACATACAAAAAAGGAGAAACAATGGCTGATGCCATTCACAATAGTCAAGGGCCTGTTCTACTGGCTGATGCCATCTACATTACAGCAGGGCCTGTGGTGCTGGCCAATACCATCGACATTTTACCAAGGCCAGTGTTGTTTGCTGAGGCCATCCACATTACACCAGGGACAGTGCTTCCTGCGAGGCCATCTTCACCACACGAGGGCCTGTGCTGGTGGCCTAAGCCATTCAAATTACACCAGGGCCTCTGGTGCTGGCCAACACCATCCACATTTCACCAGGGCCACTGTTGTTGGCTTAGGCCATCAACATTACACCAGAGACTGTGATGCCGGCTTCTACCATCCACATTACACCAGGGCCTGTGCTTCCTGTGAGGCCATCTTTACCCCACCAGGGCCTTTGATGCTCGTTGATGCCATCCACATTAGGGCCTGTGATGCTGGCCGATATCATGCACATTACACCAGGGCCAGTGGTGTAAGCTAAGGCCATCCACATTACACCAGGGTGTGTGTTGCTTACCATACCATCCACATTACACCAGGTCCTGTGCTGCTGGCTGAGGCCATCCACATTGCACCGGGGCCATGGGGTTGGATGAGGACATTAACATTACACCAGGGACTGTTTTGCTGGCTGAGGCCATTCACATTGCAGTAGGGCCTGTGCTGCTGGCTGAGGCCACCTATATTTCACGAGGGCCTGTGTTGACAACTGATGCCATCCACAATACACCAGGGCCAGTCATTTCTGTGAGGCCATCTTCACTAGACCAGGGTCTGTGCTGTTTGCTGATGCCATCGAAAATACACCAGGGCCAGTGATTCCTGTGAGGCCATCTTCACCAGACCAGGGCCTGTGCTGCTAGCCATCCAAATTACCAAACCAGGGCCTGTGTTGCTGGCCGAAAACAACCACATTTCACCAGGGCCTGTGGTGTTGCTGGATGAGGCCATCCACATTACACCAGGGCCTGTGCTACTGGCTGAGGACATTCACATTACAACATGGCCTGTTGTGCTGGCCAATACCATCCACATTTCACCAGGGCCACTGTTGTTGGCTGAGGCCATACACTTTACATCACGGACAGTGCTTCCTGTGAGGCCATCTTCACCACACCAGGGCCTGTACTTTTGGCTGAGGCCATCCACATTACACCAGGGCCTTTGGTGCTGGCCAGTACCACCCACATTTCACCAGGCCCTTTGGTGCTGTCCTAAACCATCCACATTTCACCAGGGCTTGTGTTGCTGGCTGATGACATCCACAACACAGAAGGGCCTGTGATACTGGCTGATGCCATCCACATTACACCAGGGCCAGTGGTGTTGGCTGAGGCCATCCACATTACACAACGTCCTTTGGTGCTGGCCAATACCATCCACATTTCACCAGGGCCAGTGTTGTTGGCTCAGGCCATCCACATTACACCAGGGACAGTGCTTCCTGCGAGGCCATCTTCACCACACGAGGGCCTGTGCTGGTGGCCTAAGCCATTCAAATTACACCAGGGCCTCTGGTGCTGGCCAACACCATCCACATTTCACCAGGGCCACTGTTGTTGGCTTAGGCCATCAACATTACACCAGAGACTGTGATGCCGGCTTCTACCATCCACATTACACCAGGGCCTGTGCTTCCTGTGAGGCCATCTTTACCCCACCAGGGCCTTTGATGCTCGTTGATGCCATCCACATTAGGGCCTGTGATGCTGGCCGATATCATGCACATTACACCAGGGCCAGTGGTGTAAGCTAAGGCCATCCACATTACACCAGGGTGTGTGTTGCTTACCATACCATCCACATTACACCAGGTCCTGTGCTGCTGGCTGAGGCCATCCACATTGCACCGGGGCCATGGGGTTGGATGAGGACATTAACATTACACCAGGGACTGTCTTGCTGGCTGAGGCCATTCACATTGCAGTAGGGCCTGTGCTGCTGGCTGAGGCCACCTATATTTCATGAGGGCCTGTGTTGACGACTGATGCCATCCACAATACACCAGGGCCAGTCATTTCTGTGAGGCCATCTTCACTAGACCAGGGTCTGTGCTGTTTGCTGATGCCATCGAAAATACACCAGGGCCAGTGATTCCTGTGAGGCCATCTTCACCAGACCAGGGCCTGTGCTGCTAGCCATCCAAATTACCCAAGGGCCTGTGTTGCTGGCCGAAAACAACCACATTTCACCAGGGCCTGTGGTGTTGCTGGATGAGGCCATCCACAGTACACAAGGGCCTGTGCTACTGGCTGAGGACATTCACATTACACAACGTCCTTTGGTGCTGGCCAATACCATCCACATTTCACCAGGGCCAGTGTTGTTGGATGAGGCCATCCGCATTACACCAGGGACAGTGCTTCCTGTCAGGCCATCATCACCACACCAGGGCATGTGGTGCTGGATAATGCCATCAACATTACACGAGGGCCTGTGCTACTCGTTGATGCCATCCAGATTTCACCAGGGCCAGTGTTGTTGGCTCAGGCCATCCACATTACACCAATGCCAGTGCTTCCTGTGATGCCATCATTACCAAACCAGGGCCTGTGGTGCTGGCTGAGGCCATCCACATTTCACCAGGGCTTGTGTTGCTGGCTGAGCGATCCACAATACACAAGGGCCTGTGCTTCAGGCTGAGGACATTCACATTACACCAGGGCCTGTGGTGCTTGCCAATACCATCCACATTACACCAGGGCCACTGTTGTTGGCTTAGGCCATACACTTTACACCAGGGACACTGCTTCCTGTGAGGCGATCTTCACCACACCAGGGACTGTACTGTTGGATGAGGCCATCCACATTACACCAGGGCCTGTGCTACTCGATGATACCATCCACATTTCACCAGGGATTGTGTTGCTGGCTGATGCTTTCCAGAAAACACAAGGGCCTTTACTACTAGCTGAGGATATTCACATTACACCAGGGCCTGTGGTGCTGGCCAATATAATCCACATTTCACCAGGGCCACTGTTGTTGGCTGAGGCCATACACATTACACAAGGGACAGTGCTTCCTGTGAGGCCATCTTCACCACACAAGGGTCTGTGCTTTTGGTTGAGGCGATCCACATTACATCACGGCCTGTGATGCCGGCTTCTACCATCCACATTACACCAGGGAAAGTGATTGCTGTGTGGCCATCTTCACCCCACCAGGGCCTCTGCTGCTCGTTAATGCCATCCACATTACACCTGGGCCTCTGGTGCTGACCGATATCATGCACATTTCACCAGGGCCAGTGGTGTTGGCTAAGGCCATTCACATTACACCAGGGTGTGTGGTGCTGACCAATACCATCCATATTTCACCAGGGACAGAGTTGTTAGATAAGGCCATCCACATTACAACAGGGCCTGTGCTACTGCCTGAGGACATTTACATTTCATCAGGGCCTGTGGTCATGGCTGAGGACATTCACATTACACCACGGCCTGTGGTGCTGGCTAATACCATCCACATTTCACCTGGGCCAGTGTTGGTAGATGAGGCCATCCACATTACAACAGGCCCTGTGCTACTGGCTGAGGCCATCCACATTATACCACGGCATGTGCTCCTTGTGAGGCTATCGTCAACACACCAGGGCCTGTATTGCTGGCTTAGGCCATCCACATTGCACCAGGGCTAGTGCTCCCTCTGAGGCCAACTTCACGACAGCAGGGCCTGCGCTGCTGTCTGAGGTCATCTACATTTCACAAGAGCCTTTGTTGCTGGCTGATGTGATCCACATTGGAAGGGAGACTCGGCTTCGCACCCTTCATTCACCCGTAGCTAGCCAGGCCCCTGTAACTGGTGCAGCCGAAGATAGCGTAGGCCCCGCTAGCTGTTCCCCGGCAGACCCCAAGCAGCTGGGGAAAGAGGGCGGCTGGGTGACGGTGAGGAGGAAGCATAGTCCTAAACAGAAGCCCCAGGTACACCACCAACCCGTTCATGTGTCTAACTGTTTTTTCCCACTCGGCGACACGCCCGCCGGGGGTCAAAATCTGGTAATTGGTGATTCTGTTCTCAGACATGTGAAGCTAGAGACACCAGCAACCATAGTCAATTGTCTTCCAGGGGCCAGAGCAGGCGACATTGAAGGAAATGCAAAACTGCTGGCTAAGGATAAACGTAAATTCAGTAAAATCATAATTCACGTCGGCAGTAATGACACCCAGTTACGCCAATCGGAGGTCACTAAAAGCAATATTGAATCGGTGTGCAACTTTGCCAAAACAATGTCAGATTCTGTAGTTTTCTCTGGTCCCCTCCCCAATCAGACCAGGAGTGACATGTTTAGCCGCATGTTCTCCTTAAATTGCTGGCTGTCTGAGTGGTGTCCCAGAAACGATGTGGAATTCATAGATAATTGGCAAACCTTCTGGAGGAAACCTGATCTTGTTAGGAGAGACGGCATCCATCCCACTTTGGATGGAGCAGCTCTCATTTCTAGAAATATGGACAAATTTATTAAACCCCCCAAAATATGACTATCCAGAGTTGGGACCAGGAAGCAGAGTTGCAGTCTTACACGCATCTCTGCAGCTTCTCTCCTCCTGCTACCCCCCCCCCCCCCCCCCCCCCCCCATCTCCTTACACAGAGTTTCTGTCTGCTTTCTCAGACTTTTTATCTGATTTAGTGCTCAGCTCAGATAAAATAATTATTGTGGGTGATTTTAACATCCATGTAGATGCTAAAAATGACAGCCTCAACATGGCATTTAATCTGTTATTAGACTCAATTGGCTTTTCATAAAAAGGAAAAGAACCCACCCACCACTTTAATAATCACACTCTAGATCTTGTTTTAACATATGGCATAGAAACTGAACATTTAACAGTGTTTCCTGAAAACCCTCTCATCATCATGTGATCATTTCCTGATAACATTTACATTTAAAATAATTGATTACACAGCAGTGGAAAGTAGACTTTATCAAAGTAGATGTCTTTCTGAAAGTGCTGTAACTAAGTTTAAGAATATAATCCAACCACTGTTATCATCTTCAATGCCCTGTACCAACATAGAGCAGAGCAGCTATCTGAATACTACTCCAACAGAGGTCGATTATCTTGTTAATAATTTCACCTCCTCACTACATACGACTCTGGATACTGTAGCTCCTGTGAAAACTAAGGTCTCAAATCAGAAGTACCTGACTCCGTGGTATAATTCTCAAACACACAGCCTAAAGCAGATGACTCATAAGCTGGAGAGGAAATGGCGTGTCACAAATTTAGAGGATCATCATTTAGCCTCGAGAAATAGTGTGTTGCTTTATAAGAAAGTCCTCCGCAAAGCCAGAACATCTTACTATTCGTCACTGATTGAAGAAAATAAGAATAACCCCCAGTTTCTCTTCAGCACTGTAGCCAGGCTGACAAAAAGTCAGAGCTCTTTTGAGCCAACCATCCCTTTAACGTTAACTAGGAATGACTTCATGAACTTCTTCACAAATAAAATTCTTATCATTAGAGAAAAAATTACCAATAATCATCCCACAGATGTAATATTATCTACAGCTACTCTTAGTACCATTGATGTTATATTAGACTCTTTTTCTCCAATTGATCTTTCTGAGTTAACTTCAATAATTACTTCCTCCAAGCCATCAACGTGTCTTGTAGACCCCATTCCTACAAAACTGCTCAAAGAAGTCCTGCCATTAATTAATTCTTCGATCTTAAATATGATCAACCTATCTCTAATAATCGGCTATGTACCACAGGCCTTCAAGCTGGCTGTAGTTAAACCTTTACTCAAAAAGCATCTCTAGACCCAGCAGTCTTAGCTAATTATAGGCCAATCTCCAACGTTCCTTTCATATCAAACATCCTTGAAAGAGTAGCTGTCAAACAGCTAACAGATCATCTGCAGAGGAATGGTTTATTTGAAGAGTTTCAGTCAGGTTTCAGAGCTCATCACAGCACAGAAACAGCTTTAGTGAAGGTTACAAATGATCTTCTTATGGCCTCTGACAGTGGACTCATCTCTGTGCTTGTCCTGCTAGACCTTAGTGCAGCATTCGATACTGTCGACCATAATATCCTATTAGAGCGATTAGAACATGCTGTAGGTATTACAGGTACTGCACTGCAGTGGTTTGTATCATATCTATCTAATAGACTCCAATTTGTACATGTAAATGGAGAGTCCTCTTCACACACTGAGGTTAATTATGGAGTTCCACAGGTTCAGTGCTGGGACCAATTCTGTTTACACTATACATGCATCATTAAAAGACATAGCATACATTTTCACTGCCATGCAGATGACTCCCAGCTCTATCTGTCCATGAAGCCAGATAACACACACCAATTAGTTAAACTGCAGGAATGTCTTAAAGACATAAAGACCTGGATGGCCGCTAACTTTCTGCTTCTTAATTCAGATAAAACTGAGGTTATTGTACTCGGCCCTGAAAAGCCTAGAAATATGGTATCTAACCAGATTCTTACTCTGGATGGCATTACCTTGGCCTCCAGTAACGCTGTGAGGAACCTTGGAGTCATTTTTGACCAGGATATCTCCTTCAACGCACGTATTAAACAAATATGTAAGACTGCGTTCTTCCATTTGCGCAACATCTCTAAAATTAGAAATATCCTGTCTCAGAGTGACGCTGAAAAACTAGTTCACGCATTTATTACTTCCAGGCTGGACGACTGTAATTCATTATTATCAGGATGTCCAAAAAACTCACTGAAAAGCCTTCAGCTAATCCAAAATGCTGCAGCAAGAGTCCTGACAGGGACTAGAAAGAGAGAGCATATTTCTCCTGTTTTGGCTTACCTTCAAACCCAGAATTGAATTCAAAATCCTGCTCCTCACATACAAGGTCTTGAATAATCAGGCCCCATCTTATCTTAATGACCTTGTAGTACCATATCACCCCATTAGAGCACTTAGAGCACTGATCCTGAATCCTCCCGTAGTTATGCTGCGATAGACGTAGGCTGCCGGGGATTCCCATGATGCATTGAGTTTTTCCTTTCCAGTCACCTTTCTCACTCACTATGTATTAATACAGCGGTCCCCAACCCCCGGGCCTCGGTACCGGTCCGTGAATCGTTTGGTACCGGGCCACGAGAGTTGAGAGTTGAGGCTCAGGTGTGAAATGTATGGTTTTCAGGATTTTTATCGTTTTTTTAGCGTTATTTTGTTATCGTTTTTATCGTTAACTCGGTTTTCCTGGGTCTTTTCACATGTGTTATGAATAAATCTTCTTTTTTACGGTACCGGTACTAGGCCGGTCTGTAAAAATATTGTCGGGCATGAACCGGTCCGTGGCGCTTAGGGACCGCTGTGTTAATAGACCTCTCTGCATTGAATCATATCTGTTATTAACCTCTGTCTCTCTTCCACAGCATGTCTTTTATCCTGTCTTCCTTCTCTTACCCTAACCGGTCGCAGCAGATGGCCCCGCCCCTCCCTGAGCCTAATTCTGCTGGAGGTTTCTTCCTGTTAAAAGGGAGTTTTTCCTTCCCACTGTCACCAAAGTGCTTGCTCATAGGGGGTCATATGATTGTTGGGTTTTTCTCTGTATCTATGAAGCCCCTTGAGGCGACTTTTGTTGTGATTTGGCGCTATATAAATAAAATTGAATTGAATTGAATTACGGACTAAAGCTGGGACATTTGTGGCCCCAGTGCATGTGCCCTATCTGCCTTGTTGGTGTCCTTGATTTTTAAAAGTAAAATGTCTTATTATGCTATAAATAAAGCCAGAGAGTGAAATCTGTGCTGATCCTAATACAAATACCTGAAGACAAAGTGCCTTGGTTGTTTTCGATTGTTCTTTTCATCAGACATAATAACTACTCAGATCTCCTGGACTTCTTTCTTTCTTTCTTTCTTTCTTTCTTTCTTTCTTTCTTTCTTTCTTTCTTTCTTTCTTTCTTTTCATTCCTGAAGACATGCACATCTTCAGGAACAAAGCTACAACCCAGATGACATTGTCAAAAGTGTCTTTAACTGAGCTTTGAGAAAAGGTGGACTGCTGAATGAAAGTAAGATTTGCATTTGGTTTGGAAATCAAACTCCTTGACCAATACTTAATATTCCTTTTCCATATTTTCTAACACACACACACACACACACACACACACACACACACACACACACACACACACACACACACACACCAACAGATATTGTGTATATATAAATGGTGAATGCTCATATCGAACATGGGCCAAGTTTCAAATAATGAGGTCAGTATATGTACAAGTAATCCCTGCTCCAAGCACAGACGTACCACCCACCTGCTATTCAAAACTTCTGAGGAGCAGCCAATAAGACAAAGGTTGGCTCAAAGAGAGGACAGCTAAACTGGCAAATTTCAAATGGAAGATAAATTGAAGGACTGCACCAAGACTCAGTATAGGATAAATAAGCATATTTTCAGCAATGAATCACACAAATTTGCTGTAGTGCACAAATTAAAGTATGGAGCTGGAAATAAACATAATTAGCTCTCTTTAAGGGACTAAAACATCTCTAGATTGTATTTTGAATAGATCATGAGTGGTCCATTTTTTTTGTCATTTGCTATAATAAAATCCCCCTCATAATGTAGTGAAGAGTTGCCAAGGCCATCTATCTGCAGCCGTGGTTTTTAAGATGCGGTACTTTTTAAAATACACACAGTGGGACACTGCCATAGACTGGTGAACTGTACAGGGTGTACCTTGCTCAGTCTGTGACAGCTGCTCCAGCCCTTCATGACCCTTAATCAGATACACCATTAAAAAGGGGGTGGATGGATTGACAGAGAATCAGAGGTATGGTGGACTGTAACTAAATAATTAAATAGAAAAAATTAACTGTAAAAATAAATCTGTTAGGGTGCCTGGGTTCGTTGACCCAAAATTTTGAGTTTTACATTATTATTGAACTTTGATTTTGCCATTATTTATCATTTCTAGTCTTTTGGTTTCTTAGAGTTCTGTCTTCTGGTTTCTGTCTCTGTGTTACATAGTTGTTCTGTCTCCCCCTGTCTGCTGTATCCCTCGTCAAGTCCGCGTTGTCTGTGTTATGTTTCCTGTTTTACTTTGAAAGTCCATGTCTCATGTTAATGTATCTGGATTTGCTTCCCTTGTCTCGCTACCCTTATTTGTCCCAGCTGTGTTTCTCTGTTGTCTCCCATTCCCTGATGGCTCTCTCTGGGTATGTAAGCCCTGAGTTTTCTTTGGTTGCGATCTCCCTCATCCTATGCTGTGTGTTCTGTTTGGCTGCCTGTGTAAGTTTCTTTTGGTATTCTTGCTTTTGTTATATTTGTGTTTAGCGTTAAAGCTGTTTTGAGTTCACACTTTTACCTCTAAGTGTCTGCACATTGGGTCCACAGTTCCTGCCTGCACACAGCACATGACAAAATCATTGTGTAAAAACAAAACGCTGTCTTCTTTATTGACCATTTACCGTCAAACACATTTCAACTATAAGCTTTCATCAGTGCAAACCAAAGCCACATCCCCAGATATAGAACCATGGGAGGTTTAAACACTAATTAGTGTGAATGCTTGAAAAGTTAAATCAGAAGAGCAGGCTGTCTTTACACTGTCACCACGTCCATATAATAAACTCCACAGGCATGAAAAATGAGAATTCAGTAGACATGACATATGTGAGTGAAGTTGGCCCCCCCACCTTCTTCAAATCCAACAAAAGTGGTATCAAACGTTTGTGCTGCAAAAATTGTCGTTTGTGCTGCTATCATTTTAAAGATATTAATCAAAATTTCTAGAGGTCATCAGAGGTCAACCAGCCCCCCCACATTAATTAAATCAAACAATGGGTGTCAATCAGCTGTGCTACGTTTGTGCTGGTTTGTGCGGCTTCTGTTTTAAAGATATTAATGAAAATGTAAAGGTCAACCAGCCCCCCCCCCCACACACACACACACACACATTAATGGAATCGAACAAAATTGATGTCAAACATTTGTGCTACGTTTGTGCTGGTTTGTTCTGCAAAAATTGTTTGTGCTGCTATCATTTTAAAGATATTCAAGAAAATTTATAGAGGTCATCAGAATTCAACCAGCTCCCCCACATTAATGGAATCAAACAAAACTGGTGTCAATCAACTGTGCTGTGTTTGTGCTGGTTTGTGCTGCTAAAATTGTCGTTTGTGCTGCCTCTGTTTTAAAGATATTAATGAAAATGCAAACGTCAAAAGGTCAACCAGCCCCCCCACATCACCCAAATCAAACAAAAGTTGATGTCACAGGTTTGTGCTGCAAAAATTTTTATTTGTGGTGCTATTATTTTAAAGATATTAATAAAATTCCATCCATCCATCCATCCATTTGCTTATCCTTTTAAGGTTCGCAGGGGGTGCTGGAATCTATCCCAGCTGTCATAGGGCAAGAGGCAGGGTACATCCTGGACAGGTTGCCAGTCTGTCACAGGGCCAACACACAGGGACAGACAACCATTCGCACTCACATTCACACCTATGGGCAATTCGGATTAACCAATTAACCTATCACCACAAGCTGCATGTCTTTGGAGAGAGCCCGGAGAGAACCCACGCAAACATGGCGAGAGAACCTGCAAACTCCACACAGAAAGACCATGACGTGATGGTGGAATTGAACTCAGGACCTTCTTGCTGTGCGGCAACAGTGCTAACCACCGTGCTGCCGTAATAATAACATTAAATAACATTTATGAAGAAATTAAAAGGGGCATGCCAGTAGGTGCGTATCAGTTTATAATTGGATAAGGTGTTTTGAGCCATTAAGCATGTGAGTGAAGTTGGCCCCCCACCTCCTTCAAATCCAACAAAAGTGGTATCAAACGTTTGTGCTGGTTTGTGCTGCTAAAATTGTCGTTTGTGCTGCCTCTGTTTTAAAGATATTAATGAAAATGTAAAGGTCAAAAGGTCAACCAGCCCCCCCACATTAATGGAATCGAACAAAATTGATGTCAAACGTTTGTGCTGGTTTGTGCTGCAAAAATTTACGTTTGTGCTGCTATCATTTTAAAGAAATCCATACAAATTTCTAGAGGTCATCAGAGGTCAACCAGCCCCCCCACATTAATGGAATCAAACAAAACTGGTGTCAATCAACTGTGCTACGTTTGTGCTGGTATGTGCTGCAAAAATTTACGTTTGTGCTGCTATCATTTTAAAGAAATCCATACAAATTTCTAGAGGTCATCAGAGGTCAACCAGCCCCCCCACATTAATGGAATCAAACAAAACTGGTGTCAATCAACTGTGCTACGTTTGTGCTGGTTTGTGCTGCCTCTGTTTTAAAGATATTAATGAAAATGTAAAGGTCAAAAGGTCAACCAGCCCCCCCACATTAATGGAATCGAACAAAATTGATGTCAAACATTTGTGCTACGTTTGTGCTGGTTTGTGCTGCAAAAATTTACGTTTGTGCTGCTATCATTTTAAAGAAATCCATACAAATTTCTAGAGGTCATCAGAGGTCAACCAGCCCCCCCACATTAATGGAATCAAACAAAACTGGTGTCAATCAACTGTGCTACGTTTGTGCTGGTATGTGCTGCAAAAATTTACGTTTGTGCTGCTATCATTTTAAAGAAATCCATACAAATTTCTAGAGGTCATCAGAGGTCAACCAGCCCCCCCACATTAATGGAATCAAACAAAACTGGTGTCAATCAACTGTGCTACGTTTGTGCTGGTTTGTGCTGCCTCTGTTTTAAAGATATTAATGAAAATGTAAAGGTCAAAAGGTCAACCAGCCCCCCCACATTAATGGAATCGAACAAAATTGATGTCAAACATTTGTGCTACGTTTGTGCTGGTTTGTGCTGCAAAAATTTACGTTTGTGCTGCTATCATTTTAAAGAAATCCATACAAATTTCTAGAGGTCATCAGAGGTCAACCAGCCCCCCCACATTAATGGAATCAAACAAAACTGGTGTCAATCAACTGTGCTACGTTTGTGCTGGTATGTGCTGCCTCTGTTTTAAAGATATTAATGAAAATGTAAAGGTCAAAAGGTCAACCAGCCCCCCCACATTAATGGAATCGAACAAAATTGATGTCAAACATTTGTGCTACGTTTGTGGTGGTTTGTGCTGCAAAAATTTACGTTTGTGCTGCTATCATTTTAAAGATATTCAAGAAAATTTGTAGAGGTCATCAGAGGTCAACCAGCCCTCCCACATTAATGGAATCAAACAAAACTGGTGTCAATCAACTGTGCTACGTTTGTGCTGGTATGTGCTGCAAAAATTTACGTTTGTGCTGCTATCATTTTAAAGAAATCCATACAAATTTCTAGAGGTCATCAGAGGTCAACCAGCCCCCCCACATTAATGGAATCAAACAAAACTGGTGTCAATCAACTGTGCTACGTTTGTGCTGGTTTGTGCTGCAAAAATTGTCGTTTGTGCTGCATCTGTTTTAAAGATATTAATGTAAAGGTCAAAAGGTCAACCAGCCCCCCCCACAGTAATGGAATCGAATAAAAGCCTTCAGTTTTCAGGCCCCTCTTCTGTGGAACCAGCTTCCAGTTTGGATTCAGGAGACAGACACTATCTCTACTTTCAAGATTAGGCTTCAAACTTTCCTTTTTGCTAAAGCATATAGTTAGGGCTGGACCAGGTGACCCTGAATCCTCCCTTAGTTATGCTGCAATAGACATAGGCTGCCGGAGGATTCCCATGATGCATTGAGTTTTTCCTTTCCAGTCACCTTTCTCACTCACTATGTATTAACAGACCTCTCTGCATTGAATCATATCGGTTATTAACCTCTGTCTCTCTTCCACAGCATGTCTTTTATCCTGTCTTCCTTCTCTCACCCCAACCGGTCGCAGCAGATGGCCGCCCCTCCCTGAGCCTGGTTCTGCTGGAGGTTTCTTCCTGTTAAAAGGGAGTTTTTCCTTCCCACTGTCGCCAAAATGCTTGCTCATAGGGGGTCATATGATTGTTGGGTTTTTCTCTGTATCTATGAAGCACCTTGAGGCGACTTATGTTGTGATTTGGCGCTATATAAATAAAATTGAATTGAATTGAATGTTTCATTAGAGTGGATGTGGCACACTTAATCAAAATGATTTGCCAGTGGGACTGTTTGAGAAAAAAGCCTCATCGGGTGAGGGATTTCTATGTGCAATCAATGGCACAACTTGTCAAGTCCCAATCCTTGGAAGAAGCAAAGGTCCTAATACGCAGCATTGCTATTGTGGCATTAAGTGAGACAGAAGGCTGTGACAGTTTTGGAAACCCCATTATGTCAGAAGTGTCCAAATCAAATCTGAAAAGAAAAATTGCAGATGAGACTATGTCTGTTTCTGATGACAAGGAAGAAGAAGACATTAGATTGGATCCATGCACAGAAATAAACACCGACTTAAGGCAGTGGGTGGCAGATATTTGTGAGGGGAGCAGGTGCCATGCTGAAGATCATGGTGATCGAGACAATATGCACTATCTACCTGAGCTCGTCCCACACCTAATACCTACCACTCTGGACTGGAGAAATGGTTCCCCTATTTCAGAGCGAAAAACTCACTGCAACTTCAGCTAATGTTGAAGCAGAGTTCAAGAACATTAAACATGGTCTGTTTAAGCATGAAAATCTCCCTATAAGGATAGATAAATTCATTGCATGTCATCTTGGTTTTATTGAAGGGAACATGCGGATCTGTTCTGCAAAACAAATACGAAAAGAAGCAGAGGTTGCCAGACAGGATAGTACAGTGAAGCGTCAGTATCCACACAAAGCCTTTGTGGAGCAGGAAGTGGATGATAACCCCTCTCAGGAGCCCAAAATTGACACAGACATAGACATACAGGAAGGGCACGAAGTACTGCAGTGCGTTTCACGTTGATATCAGGCGCCTCCTAAAAAGGGAAAAGAAAAGTTAATTTAACGCAAAGTTTTCAGGTGTCATTCTTTGGGGAGAATACATGTTTATGAAACTGCATGACATCAGACTCTACCAAATTTTGGAGACTTTTCTTTTAAGATACAACCTTTCTGTCTCTTGTGACAGAGAGTCTGTTTCTTAATCATTTGACAAAACCCTACACAGTATTTTAAAATAGTGTTCTCCAGATCAGAGCTGTAATCTATATAGAACATGGGGTTCAAAGCAAGGAAAAATTGTGTTTATCAGTGAAACTTTTAATTTGTGTTAATTTTATCATTATCAATATATGAAATCTTCACCTTAAGGGACTTAATGAATGGTTTCTTCTAAAAATTAGAAATGATTGAGTCATTTCACATCATATGAAAATATTAATTTTTAATACAAATTTGGCCCTACAAAAATGGAAACTCAGTAACAAAGATAATGGAGATTCTCTAAACACGAGCGAATATCACAGTAAAATTGTTGATTGTGATTTACACATTGGATGTATCCTCAGTGATTTGGTACAATTATACAACATTTTATAAGAACTGAACAACTGATGAAACTAATTATAGACCAATCTCCAACCTTCCTTTCATATCAAAAACCTTGAAAGAGTAGTTGTCAAACAGCTAACAGATCATCTGCAGAGGAATGGCTTATTTGAAGAGTTTCAGTCAGGTTTCAGAGCTCATCACAGCACGGAAACAGCTTTAGTGAAGGTTACAAATGATCTTCTTATGGCCTCTGACAGTGGACTCATCTCTGTGCTTGTCCTGCTAGACCTTAGTGCAGCATTCGATACTGTCGACCATAATATCCTATTAGAGCGATTAGAACATGCTGTAGGTGTTACAGGTACTGCACTGCAGTGGTTTGTATCATATCTATCTAATAGACTCCAGTTTGTTCATGTAAATGGAGAGTCCTCTTCACAGACTGAGGTTAATTATGGAGTTCCACAGGGTTCAGTGCTAGGACCAATTCTGTTTACATTATACATGCTTCCCTTAGGCAGCATCATTAGAAGACATAGCATACATTTTCACTGCTATGCCGATGACTCCCAGCTCTATCTGTCCATGAAGCCAGATAACACACACCAATTAGTTAAACTGCAGGAATGTCTTAAAGACATAAAGACCTGGATGGCCGCTAACTTTCTGCTTCTTAATTCAGATAAAACTGAGGTTATTGTACTCGGCCCTGAAAAGCCTAGAAATATGGTATCTAACCAGATTCTTACTCTGGATGGCATTACCTTGGCCTCCAGTAACGCTGTGAGGAACCTTGGAGTCATTTTTGACCAGGATATCTCCTTCAACGCACATATTAAACAAATATGTAAGACTGCGTTCTTCCATTTGCGCAACATCTCTAAAATTAGAAATATCCTGTCTCAGAGTGATGCTGAAAAACTAGTTCACGCATTTATTACTTCCAGGCTGGACTACTGTAATTCATTATTATCAGGATGTCCAAAAAACTCACTGAAAAGCCTTCAGCTAATCCAAAATGCTGCAGCAAGAGTACTGACAGGGACTAGAAAGAGAGAGCATATTTCTCCTGTTTTGGCTTCCCTTCATTGGCTTCCTGTTAAATCCAGAATTGAATTCAAAATCCTGCTCCTCACATACAAGGTCTTAAATAATCAGGCCCCCATCTTATCTTAATGACCTTGTAGTACCATATCACCCCATTAGAGTATTTAAAAGTAGAATGGGAGGGAGAGCCTTCAGTTTTCAGGCCCCTCTTCTGTGGAACCAGCTTCCAGTTTGGATTCAGGAGACAGACACTATCTCTACTTTCAAGATTAGGCTTCAAACTTTCCTTTTTGCTAAAGCATATAGTTAGGGCTGGACCAGGTGACCCTGAATCCTCCCTTAGTTATGCTGCAATAGACATAGGCTGCCGGAGGATTCCCATGATGCATTGAGTTTTTCCTTTCCAGTCACCTTTCTCACTCACTATGTATTAACAGACCTCTCTGCATTGAATCATATCTGTTATTAACCTCTGTCTCTCTTCCACAGCATGTCTTTTATCCTGTCTTCCTTCTCTCACCCCAACCAGTCGCAGCAGATGGCCCCGCCCCTCCCTGAGCCTGGTTCTGCTGGAGGTTTCTTCCTGTTAAAAGGGAGTTTTTACTTCCCACTGTCGCCAAAATGCTTGTTCATAGGGGGTCATATGATTGTTGGGTTTTTCTCTGTATCTATGAAGCGCCTTGAGGCGACTTATGTTGTGATTTGGCGCTATATAAATAAAATTGAATTGAATTGGGTCCAACTCCTGCCTGCCGCACAGCGATTCATGACACGGGTCTTTTAACCTAAAAATGTTTTAATGGCCATGAAGAAAGGACTCTTCAATAGATCTTTCAACTCACCTGTGTTTACTGTCTCCACCTGAAATTAATTGCAGTCTGAATTTTTTTTTTTCTTCTGTCCTTTTGTCTTCGGTCTTCAGCCTTGGAAGGAAAAAATAAAAATATTGAAAACCTTATTAGCACACTAAATATACAAAACCTTGCTATATTTCAATTGTTTTAGATTGAAGTTGCCACTGCTAGCTAAGTCAGTTTTGAATCATGCTAATGAGAAGAAGAAAAAAAAACCCTGCCGAACAATGAGGCTGCTGTTTTAAAAACGCCAACTTTCTTGCGTTGGCAAGTGGTCGTTAAAATATCATTAAGACCCTTTCTTTTTATGTAATTCTTAGTAAAACTGTTTTAATCGGTTAAAACTGACGACATAATCTATGTTTGAAAAAGAGCGCGAACAACAGCGAACCACTATTCACCACCTGGGTCTGTGCTTTTTAACACAGCAGCGCATTCGAAATCGAAGTTCTTGCCTGCAACATATTAATATACTTGCTTTTTTACGGAAAAAATAAACATAACGAAGGTTCCGTTTTACTTGCAAGTTTCTCCAAATGTGCTCTCCAGTCGCTCAAGAAGGGCAGCCATATTGAACAGAATTTTCTGTCAACGTCGTTCAGGTTAGAGAGAAAACGTCATGACGTAGTTGACATACACATGCGGAGCTCGGAAAAAAAACATTTACTCAAAAATCATAATTAAGAAAGCAGTATTTACTCTTAACTTCTAAGCCATGTACAATTATAACTGTTTGAATCGTTAACCGAACAAAAGTTTTAAGTTGTTTCAACTTTGGGGAATTTCAATTGTTATATCCACAAACTTTATAAGTCAGGTAGACTGTTGGGGTTTACAGTGCAGTAAAACTTGGCAAAGGACAATACTGTGTCATGAACACCTGTGCCTTTGATGCCTTCTGTCAAAGTCTGTGCTGCGCTTACTGTGACAGTCGTACTGCTCAAAACATGTTGAATAGTTCAGAGGAGAACAAAGTATTCCAGCTTGTGAAATCCCTTGCTTCAAAGGGTGTCACTCAACATGCCTATTCATTGAGGGCAGAGGTGCTGAGCTCAATATTCTGCCCTGTTCAGTTGAAGACTGGTGTTCATCGTGTTGATGCACAGTGCCATGTGTCCACAGTAATTCAAAAAACAATGATGGAAAATCCAAGTGTTCACTTCACAAGACAGTGTTCCTCCCAGTACTGCAAACTTTACACACCAAACACAAGGCAAATACCTTTTGTTTCCATTGATCTGTCAGTCCTCTCAGCTTCTGGCATAGCTCACCTTCAGTCTGCTGTTGAACAAGGGCTCAACCTTCCAGCATCGCCATGCCTAAGACCAATCGAAAGTCCTGATGCATCTCCAACAGCATTTAAAACAGATTCATCAGGAAAGCAACTTTGCACAGTAAGTAAGTAAGTAAGTAAACTTTATTTATTAAGCGCTTTTCGCAGACAGGCAATCACAAAGTGCTGTACACAAATATTAAAATAAACAATAAAATCAATAGACATTATATACAATGTAAAAGATCAAATGTAAATAATGTAAAAAAATAAAATAAAATAAAATATGTAGATCAACAAAAGGCTTGTTTGAACAGAAGAGTTTTTAACTGTTTTTTAAAAGAATCCACAGAGTCAAGCAAACGTAATTGTAGTGGTAAACTGTTCCACAGCCTTGGTGCAACAGACTGAAAGGCTCTGTCCCCTTTTGTCTTCAATCGTGTACGGGGAACAACTAAGAGACTCTGAGTCTGTGAGCGGAGATGACGAGCAGCAGTGTATTTTAAAAGAAGCTTGGATAAGTAATCTGGAGCCTGGCCATTTAGTGCTCTGTATGTTAAAACAAGAATTTTAAAGCGAATTCTAAACTCTATTGGGAGCCAATGTAAAGAATATAAGATGGGAGTGATGTGAACACGCTTGGTAGAGCGAGTTAGTAATCTGGCTGCTGCGTTTTGTATTGTCTGGAGGCGAGAGAGAGATGATTTACTGTTTGTCACAGTTTCACCCTGAGAGAGCTTGTATGGATTGACACAGACCTTGGAAAATGCTCTACAGAAACTCTGGAGCACAGTTTTCACAGTCCAAAAAGGTTTTTGCTTACTGAATTCCCATCCACTCTGCTACTTCAAGGAGAGAAATTCACACTGAAAGCAGTCATTACATTTAGGAGGGCCCAACACCAGAAACACTCGGGCATTATATGACATTCTGTAACAGGACCCCGTACATCTGGGAGATGTATGATGACCTAAGAAAGGATGTAACCATAGCATCTGAAAACACCAGTGTATGTCCGCACGCTGTGCTCTACACAAAGGAATGATGGCAAGATCTCATGAAAGAAAGTCCTTTTCTAGTTTGTGAGTTAGATGATGGAAATAGCTGTTATTTTTCAGTTATTGTATTAGACTTGTGAGGCTCAGACAGTTCAATGTATTTACCTTTTCTAACAGGAAACATTGTTCTCGTAGTTTTGTATTTTGTTACCAGCAAATAAAGTTTTTTCTCTAACCGAATGCATTAATTATTTTAAATGCTATATTTAACCTAGTTTTTAAATAAGTTATTGCAGTTTGATTACTAGGTTTAAGAGTGTGATCATAAGAAAAAAATATCCAATGCTGGTTAATATCTCTCAATTTCTTTACGGTAAAGAAAGTGGCTGGTTGAGCTTTAGAAACTTTTGGTAATATCTTTAAAATGAAAGCGGCACAAACGACAAGTTTAGCAGCACAAACCAGCACAAACGTAGCACAAACGTTTGACACCAGTTTTGTTTGATTCCATTAATGTGGGGGGGCTGGTTGACCTCTGATGACCTCTAGAATTTTTTATCAATATCTTTAAAATGAAAGCGGCACAAACGACAATTTTAGCAGCACAAACCAGCACAAACGTAGCACAAACATTTGACATCATGACATTTTGTTCGATTCCATTAATGTGGGGGGGGGGGGGGGGGGGGGGGGGGGCTGGTTGACCTCTGATGACCTATAGAAATTTTGATTAATATCTTTAAAATGATAGTAGCACAAATGAAAATTTTTGCAGCACAAACCAGCACAAACGTAGCACAAACGTTTGATACCACTTTTGTTGGATTTGAAGAAGGTGGGGGGGCCAACTTCACTCACATGACTTTTCTGTTCATTTTAAGCAGCAGAAGTGAGGCGCATGTCTGTGTGCGTGTGTATGGAGCCATTGGGTGCAGTCACTATAGCAACCAGGCTCACACCTGCCTGCTTAACTAGCTCTGTCTCTCACTCTGCCAAGATTCATCTTAAACACTTCTCTTTCCACTGCTGCTGTGTCCTCAGTGTTTGCTCTACAGGTATGATTTTACCCTCAAAACGTTGCCATCGTTGTTCTCTTTCCAACACCTTGTCTTTCAAAGCTCAGACATTTAAAAATTTTAAACTGTGTGGATCCAAGTGGAGGGATCACATTTTAGTCATTCAAAGAATATGAACTTTTAATATTCATTCAGAGGTTTTCTGACTCTAAATTTTCTTTTCTCATTTCTAAGGTTTTTCTAATTTACAATTAAAACATTTTCAGCTTTTTTCCAACTTATTCTTCTGTGTAAATGTCAGCTTTTAGCACTTCAGCACTTTTGTTTTCAGATTAAATTATTTTTCTTTTTATCTCATTCAAACTTTTTAACTTAAAATTCAGCAATTAATTCATTTCAATGCATACATTCAGATTCAAGCATTCACACTGCAGTTTCTTCAGAAAATGCACTTTCTAGTTGACAACTAGAATACATACTTACATCATGTATGGACCAATGAAGAGGAAGCCATGAATCAAGCCAAAGTTAGAAACTTAAGAAAACTTTTTTTTTCCTTTTCTTTTTTTTTTTTTTTTTTTACCAATGTTTGTAATTAGGGTGTAGATAGGTACACAAAGCTACATCATCTGGGGCTGGAAAACAAAAGCAGCACTGAGGTGCTGAAAGATGCAGTTCCAATAGTGGCCACTTGAGGCTGGGAATCATGGGTGTCCCATGTTAAAATGTCCAACTTTAAACATGGATAGTTTCTGTCTATGATAACTGAACTCTTTCTCAGAACTAAACTGCTTCAGTTTTGCTGAGGCTTAAAGTTTGGGTGCATGTCCTCTTTGATGAACTCTTTGGCTTCCACTAATACACTGTGGCTGAACTGAACCTCTCAACTGTGTTTGTGCTCATGGTGCCTTTTGGAGTATTTTTTTTTTATGACAAATAGTCTGGCCTGCTAACTGCTACAAACCATCCACAAACCATCCACTTCAGTTTTGCTGAGTAAAATGCTAGTATTTTATTCATCTGTTTCTTTGCTTTAAAAGAGTCTTCACGTGACATCAGAGCTACTGGGACATGCACACATGAAAGTCAAAACAGTAGTGCAGTCCTTTGCTCTCCAGCCATCTTATGAACGTCTTTGAGTTTAGCCAAAATGCCGGATAGCTGCTGCCTTTTCGTGTTTCTTTACAGCGGCCAGAAGGGTGTAGAATATGGCACCAACATGTGAACACACCCCTCCTGACCCTGCCTTACAGGTCAAATCACGCCAATCCCTGCATTTCCACAGTAACCTAGTCTGTCAATGGAGGCTCATTTAAACTGTAGGACTGATTCACTGTAAAATTCCAAGTCAACAAAATATAAGATTTACACGTGATCATTCATTTCAGCAAACAACAATTTCTTGTTCTTCACCTCTCTGATGACAACCATATTTACCCATCCAGATCGAAAACGCATGTAGATGTCCGTACTTTGAAAGCTTTGATCTTGGTACCAGTGTAAGGTGATCGAGCCATATAAGATGCCACCGAACTGGAGCTCTGGGAGAGACATTGATTTAATTTAAATGTAGATAAAGCTGCCAGCGAAAAGTATGGCTCACAAGTCCCAAAATCCATAGTTTCTCTGAATGCAGCTTGCTAACGTTAGCCCAGATTTGTGACTCCAAAAATCCAACATGGTGGCCATGTTGTTTTCTTTGCAGGGTCCTGAAATCAGTGTGAGATGTCCATGTGGCTACAAACACATCATAGTCTATGAATGATAGAAAATAAAATCTAAACCATAGCAACATTACATTACACCTGTGATATCTTTAGCATTGAAGGTGTCTTTATTTGGTATTCAGTAAATGTATCTCCTCATCTTTGTTAATGCTACATTTTTTTTAACTACCATTTGTTGTTACCATGGCAATGATTCCCTTCAATAAAGATTGTTGTTGTTGTTGTTGTTGGCATCATCCAGCACCACAGGCCCTGGTGTGCTGATGATGACCTGACAGGAAGCACTGTCCCTGATGTAAAGTATATGGCCTCAGCCAACAACAGTGGCCCTGCTGAAATGTGGATGGTATCATCGAGTAGCACAGGCCCTGGTGTAATGTGGATGGAATCATCCAACAGTACAGTCCCTGGTGTGGTGAAGATCGCCTCACAGGAAGCACTGTCCCTGATGTAAAGTGTATGGCCTCAGCCAACCACAATGGCCCTGGTGAAATGTGGATGGTATTGGCCAGCACAACAGGCCATGTTGTAATGTGAATGTCCTCACCAGTAGACCAGGCCCTTGTGTACTGTGGATTGCATCAGCCAGCAACACAAGCCCTGGTGAAATGTGGATGGTATCAACGAGTAGCACAGGCCCTGGTATAATGTGGATGGCCTCATCCAGCAACACCACAGGCCCTGGTGAAATGTGGTTGTTTTCGGCCAGCAACACAGGCCTTTGGGTAATTTGGATGGCTAGCAGCACAGGCCCTGGTCTGGTGAAGATGGCCTCACAGGAATCACTGGCCCTGGTGTATTTTCGATGTCATCAGCAAGCAGCACAGACCCTGGTCTAGTGAAGATGGCCTCACAGAAATCACTGGCCCTGGTGTATTGTGGATGGCATCAGCCATCAACACAGGCCCTCGTGAAATATAGGTGGCCTCAGCCAGCAACACAGTCCCTAGTGTAATGTGAATATCCTCAGCCAGTAGTAAAGGCCCTTGCGTTTTCTGGAACGCATCAGCCAGCAACACAATCCCTGGTGAAATGTGGATGGCCTAATCCAGCACCACAGGCCCTGGTTTGGTGATGATTGCCAACAGGAAGAACTGTACCTGGTGTAATGAGGATGGCCTCATCCAACAGTACAGGCCCTAGTGTTGTGAAGATGGCCTCACAGGAAGCACAGGCCATGGTGTAATGTGGATGGCCTCAGACAGCAGCCAGGCCCTGGTGAAATGTAGATGGCCACAGCCGGCAACATGCGCTCTGGTCAAATGTAGTCTGCCTCAGCCAGTAGCACAGGCCCTGTTGTGGTGAAGATGGCCTCACAGGAAGCACTGTCCCTGGTGTAATGTGTATTTCCTCAGGCAACAACACTGGCCCTGGTGAAATGTGGATAGTATTGGCCAACACCACAGGCCCTGGCGTAATGTGAATGTCCTCAGCCAACACCACTGGCCCTGGTGTAATGGGGATGGCATCAGCCAGTAGCACAGGCCCTTGTGTATTGTGGATCGCATCAGCCAGCAACACAAGCCCTCGTGAAATATAGGTGGCCTCAGACAGCAGCGCAGGCCCTGCTGTCGTGAAGTGGGCCTCAGAGGGAGCACTAGCTATGGTATAATGTGGATGGCCTCATTCAGTAGCACAGGCCCTGTTGTAATGTGGATGGCCTTATCTACCAACGCTGTCCCAGGTGAAATGTGGATGGTAATGGCCTTAACCACAGACCTTGGTGTAATGTGGATGGCCTTAGCCAACACCACTGGCCCTGGTGAAATGTGGATGACATCGGCAAGGACCAATGGCCCTGATGTAATGTGGATGGTTTCAGCCAACAGCACAGTCCCTGGTGTGGTGAAGATGGCCTCACAGGAAGCACTGTCCCTGGTGTAATGTGGATGGCCTCAGCAAACAACACTGGCCCTGGTGAAATGTGGATGGTATTAGCCAGCACCACAGGCCCTGGTGTAATGTGAATGTCCTCAGCCAGTAGCACAGGCCCTTGTGTAATGTGGATCACATCAGCCAGCAACACAAGCCCTGGTGAAATGTGGATGGCCTCAGCCAGTAGCACAGGTCCTGTTTGTTAAGGTTCAAATATTGAGGAAGGAGAGTACAAACAACCATGGTCCAGAAGATCTTGGTCAAACGATTGATTTTAATGAATACACGCGTGGGAAGACCAGTCTGTACGCAGACAGGGATTGATCTTCGACTTAATCAAAGCATACACAGATTTTTATAGCATCAGGGTTTGAATTAATGACGCCCCTTCATACGTCACCGACAGAATATATACATACGTCAAATCAACCACAATGACTTTTAACACAGTTTAAAAGAACGTTGTCTTCGTCTCGTCTGGAACACGAACCCCACATCCTGCCAGACGCTGTTCCTCTTTCCAGAGACAAACATGACCAACTTCTCACCTATAAATGAGTCTACTAATGTGTGTGTGTGTATGTGTTGACCCTACATGCCCTCTCATCTCACCCGTTGCACTTCTGACCTTTTACCAGACCAGAGGCTCATCCTTATGTGTAATAACCTAACTGAAACTATATGTACTATGTTGAATAAATGTTTTAATCAAGAACCTCTACTAAGAGCTTAATAAAAGAATATAAAAGTATAACAGACAATTTGAATAACCTAGTAATTCAAATAGCCTCGTCTAACCTGCTCAGAATAACTTAGACTCTGCTTTCACTTCTGCTTTCCCTTCTGCAAACTCTCTGCAACTTCCTGTCAGCCTGCAACTTATTCTTTCTAAAACACACACACTGTTTAAACCTCTGAATACAATATCAATGCTGCAGATTCTATTATTAATGCAATGGTAATGATGATGATTATTTAACAATAGCAGTAAAATAATTTCCCTAGCACAGGCCCTTGTGTAATGTGGATCACATCAACCAGCAACACAGGCTCTGGTGAAATGTAGATGACCTCAGACAGCAGTGCAGGCCCTGCTGTCGTGAAGTTGGCCTCAGAGGGAGCACTAGCCCTGGTGCAATGTGGATGGTCTAAGCCAGCAATACAGGCCCTGGTGTGGTGACGATAGCCTCACAGGGAGCACATGCCGTGGTATAATGTGGATGGCCTCAGCCAGTAGCACAGGTCCTGTTGTAATGTGGATGGCCTCATCTACCAACACTGGCCCAGGTGAAATGTGGATGGTAATGGCCAGAACCACAGACCTTGGTGTAATGTGGATGGCCTTAGCCAACACCACTGGCCCTGGTGAAATGTGGATGATATCGGCAAGGACCAATGGCTCTGATGTAATGTGGATGGTTTCAGCCAACAGCACAGTCCCTGGTGTGGTGAAGATGGCCTCACAGGAAGCACTGTCCCTGGTGTAATGTGGATGGCCTCAGCAAACAACACTGGCCCTGGTGAAATGTCGGTGGTATTGGCCAGCACCACAGGCCCTGGTGTAATGTAGATGGCATCAGCCGGTAGCACAGGCCCTTGAGTATTGTGAATGGCATCAGCCAGCAACACCACTGGCCCTTGTCAAATGTGGATCGTTTCGGCCAGCAACACAGGCCCTGTCGTAATATGAGTGTCCTCAGCCAACACCACTGGCCCTGGTGTAATGAGGATGGCATCAGCCAGTAGCACAGGCCCTTGTGTATTGTGGATCGCATCAGCCAGCAACACAACCCTGGTGAAATGTGGATGGTTTGGGCCTGCACCACAGGCCCTGGTTTAATGTGGATGGCATCAAAAAGTAGCACAGGCCCTTGTGTAATGTGGATCACATCAGCCAGCAACACAGGCTCTGGTGAAATGTAGATGACCTCAGACAGCAGCACAGGCCCTGCTGTCGTGAAGTTGGCCTCAGAGGGAGCACTAGCCCTGGTGCAATGTGGATGGCCTAAGCCAGCAATACAGGCCCTGGTGTGGTGACGATAGCCTCACAGGGAGCACATGCCGTGGTATAATGTGGATGGCCTCAGCCAGTAGCACAGGCCCTGTTGTAATGTGGATGGCCTCATCTACCAACACTGGCCCAGGTGAAATGTGGATGGTATTGGCCAGCACCACAGGCCCTGGTGTAATGTGAATGTCCTCAGCCATGACCACAGGCCCTGATGAAATGTATTTGGCCTCAGCCATGACCACAGGCCCTGATGAAATGTATTTGGCCTCAGCCATGACCACAGGCCCTGGTGAAATGTAAATGTCCTCAGCCAGTAGCACAGGCCCTGTTGTAATGTGGATGGCCTCATCTAACAACTCTTTCCCTGGAGAAATATGGATGGTATTGATCCCTTTTCCGGACAGCAGCAGCGACTTGGTACCCAGGAACCACAGCCGACATACGGTTTATGCCTCTGGGGTCAGCTGGAGTCCTGCAGCAGAAACACGGGGCCCTCAGCTCAGGAGCTGGCCCATTTTGGAGCAGTGAGTGCCTCCGCAGTCTCTCAGTAATCCTTTAAGGAGCATTAGCGGGCTAAGTTTGGCGCTGCGACCGCTGGCCAACACGGGCCCTCACCAGCCGCCGTCATGCAGATACCTGACTCCTACAACCAGAAGAACTCGCTCTTCAACGCCATGAACCGCTTCATTGGCGCTGTCAACAACATGGACCAGACAGTGATGTTGCCCAGCCTGCTGCGGGACGTCCCGCTGGACGACAGGGATGACCTGAAGCCGACAGAGAACGGAGATGGTGGGGATGACGGTGGTGGCACAGGTAGCACCAGCCCCACTCACGACAGCGCCTACTTCCAGCCTGATACTGACATGTACAGCTCATACATCCTGCTTAAATCCATCCGCAATGACATCGAGTGGGGCGTCGTGCAAGGCGAGGAGTTGCGGAAGGAGAAGGCGGGTGTGGCCAGCATGGTGGTGGCAGAGGAGGATGACCTGGAGAAGCAGTTTCACTTCCACCTGAATGGACTCCACGCGGTTCTGTCGAAACTGACGCATAAAGCTAACACACTGACGAATCGCTACAAGGAGGAGATCGGCTGCAGAAACTGAGCGCTGAATGTCCTGACGGTTGGCGCTCTATGGGTTTTAGCTCAGTAACTACAAGCGAAGGAAGGAGCATGTGCAGACGCCAGAATTCACTTAAAAGCTTTTTCACAGCCCACAGTGGTGGATATCATTGTGTTAAATTAACTAGCCAGTCCCAAAAACGGTCAGCACCACACACCCTGGTGTAATGTGAATGGCCTTAGCCAACACCACTGGCCCTGGTGAAATGTGCATGATATCGGTCAGCACCAAGATAATGGGTTGGCTTTTTCTCTTTCCTTCTATCTCTTTTTTGCTTATTATCTAACATTTAACCTACAGTAGAACACCATCCCCAAGTGGGATATGCATTATTAAAAATATGATTACTTGATTGCCTTGAATGCTGATTATTTTTTGCATGCAGTGGATGCTGTGAGTTGTCTGGAATTGTGTGTGGCACTGCAGCACTACTTTCATGCTGTGTAACTAATTATAAATGACCTCTGCAGAATTCTTTTCTGTGTGTGTGTGTGTGTGTGTGTGTGTGTGTGTGTGTGTGTGTGTGTGTGTGTGTGTGTGTGTGTGTGTGTGCATCACTGTGTCTGCGATTATTTCAGGAGCACGATAGGTAGGTCAAGGTTAAAAAATTAAGAGGAGGACATTAATGTGTCTTTGCAGTCACTCTCCATCTGTCTCTCACTCCATAAAAAGTCCATTAACATCTAGAATGATAACCATGGTGATTGCTTCACACTGTAACCCATAATGGTGACCATCCCGGTTTTCTGAGATCCTGCTTTTGGGTTAAACTTCTTACGGGGGACAATCTATCACCTCTTAAATCTGGCCCATTCCTATTCTTCACTGTAATGTTACAGCAGCATACTCAAAAGCTCTTCATGAACTCAGTCAGAGTGCAACAGCAAGGACATGTAGAGTAATAAATGTGAAGCGTTAAGGCTGGCAATACTGACAAAGTCAAATATAATGACATATTTGACCAAGTAACTCAACATCTTTGATGTGACAGTATTTTACAGAAGAATTTTGATGCTCTATAGAACAACGATTTTAACCTCTAGCCTAACCCTAACCCTACCTTTCCCACCTTGCTGATAGTGACAGGATTCAGCAGCATGTTTTATGATTCCCAGTAATACAGATATTATATATTCTCTCCTTATTCAACTTAATTTTTTATTTCGTTTGCATGATACATACACAAGGAACCTATGAAAATTTAATATTAGAGATTAAAGGGATGATGGTACTTTTTATTTTTCATATTCTCAAAAAATCCTGTTAAAATCCTAAAACCAACAATAAAAGACCCACTGCATAAGACTGCTTATTATATCCCCCTTTGTGCTGCTAAAATTGCTCTGACCTGTTGGCATGTGGACAGGCTCTTTAGGGCAGCGGTCCCCAACCCCTGGGCCACGGACCGGTACTGGTCTGTGAGTCGTTTGGTGCCGGGCCACAAGAGTTGAGGCTCGGGTGTGAAATTTATTGTTTTCAGGTTTTTTATCATTTTTTATCATTATTTTTTTTTAATCGTTTTTATTGTTAACTTTGTTTCCCTGGGTCTTTTCCCGTGTGTTACAAATAAATCTTCTTTTTTTTTGGTATCGGTACTGGTTTTATTTTGTTGTATTTATCTGCAACACCTTAAAGTCTGGTCCGTGAAAATATTGTCAGACATAAACCGGTCCGTGGCGCAAAAAAGGTTGGGACCGCTGCTCTAGGGGTATTCTGTTGTGCCTGGTTTTGTTTTACATGTACAATAAAAATAAAATGCTATTTTGTTCTATTCTATTCTATTCTATTCTATTCTATTCTACCCCAACTCACACATTTAATTTAAAGTTACTTTATTAAAATTCATATAATTCAAATCTACAGTATTACTTTTACTAATGCTACTATTACTACAGAACATTGCATTGGAATGACATGAATGGTGTGAATCACTTTCCCTGTAAAACTGCATTACCTAAGCAGACGGCAAAATCTTCTTTGCGATTGCTTTGGTTACTATAATACTGTTGCAGTTGTATTTTGAATGGAAGTGACAAACTTGTCTTCAAACACTGATCAGGTACTCTTCAAAAGTCAGAAGTCAAAGTTGCTGTGCTGAGACATGATGATTATTTAACAATAGCAGCAAAATAATTTCCCTGCTCCACACTCCCTCTCTCGACCTCTGGAACACCAGAGGTCGCAATACATTGTGTCCTCGCTCTGACCCTCTCTGGCTCAGCAAATCAGACAACCTCATGTCCTCTAATTGGTCCAGTAATAAACACCAGCTCCCATTCGAGAACACTCCATGCGTAAGCTTAAGTTTTCTTGGTCCCTCTCTTGTGGTCCATCAGGCCTCGGACCTCCAGGATCCTCACCCCCCTGCGGTCACCGAGATCTTCTGCAAAGGAAACAAAACCCCTTTTCCTGCACCTCCCTAACTTATCCTATTTGGGACTCTTTAATCAAAAGCATGATCCTAATTATGTTCTTAACTTATTGACCTGTATTTATATATATTCTTATATATTCTACTACAAGCTCCAAAAGAAAACAACCACTTTAATCAATTAAGTTTAAGCATATAAGAGAAACAACTCCTGTGTGTTAACACTAACTTCATTTTAACCTCACATTTCCTATGTTATAACCTGTTTTTGGTATAGCCTTTTTATTTCATTTTGCTCATTTTAATGTAACAATACCTTCTAATTCTAATTTATCAGACTTAACCAAAATATATGCTTTCCTTCCTTTGGTCCTTCTTTAAGTTCAGTTAAAAGCTAACTGAATTTGAGGCCTTTTGCCTGGAATTAATACTTTCATGTGTGTTTCTGGACTCTGTGTCTGTAAGCGTGTGCAATCCTTCAATAACTCACATTTCATCCTCACAGTAGATTGGCTAATCATAGCACTAGCCAAAGGCTCGTGACCCTCAAGAGACGAATTGAGCCACAACTCCTTTAAAGGCACAAAATGCAATATGTATAACAATCATTTCTACTTATAAGCTCTCCCCTTTATCCTAAAAATAAATCTATGTAATATCTATATGTGTAAGCCTACATTATAACCACTTCTTCTAGAAATCAAAAAAGCTTTAAAACACTGGCATTGTATCTTCTAAACAGGATTCAGTTCACTTTAATCCTTTAACCTTAACATAAAAATAACAGTTTCAGTTTTACCATATCCAAATGATCAAAAACCCAAAAAGTCCTAAAATGATCCTAAATTATTAAACAATTAAATTATTAAACCCTAAACCCCCCTTTATTTTGACACATGAAATGTGTCAAAATACTATACAAAACTAAAAATGCTCAGTTTCCCCACTCATGATCCAATCTATGTCATAAAAACAAACTTAAAACAGAACAGTTTATCAGTCATGTATTTCTTCAATTAATGGTAACATGAGTTATATCAAAAAACGTTTCCCCTTTAGCATTTGGCACTCCTCCAACAATATACTATAATCCCATAATCTAACCCCAGTCAATAAAACAGAAATTTTCTCTGGTAAAAGCAAATTGTTTGTCCACATTTATTCATCCCCACATCCTGCCACACATTCACTCCCATGCAGTCACACCATATTTTTTGCTAATAGTGGAGCTTTCCGCGCAAGTGATCAGATTCTCCACCCTCAGCAAAATGAGCTCATTCATTTTTTATTTTCCATAGGAAAATATTTCTTTATGTTTTGAACTGGATTGACTCGCTACAATCCTTTTAGACAGGGACTTACGACCTGATCAGTCCCCACAGGTAGCTTTCTCCTCAGCCAGTTGTAATCTGGAAAGCCCACCTTATATTTGCTCTTCCCGAGAATTTGTCAGCGCTGTTATTCACTGTTGCAGGCCTGCTTAGAACATAAATAAGAAAAAATAGAGCTGATTATTAGCTCATGAAAACACAAAACAAAATCACCTGACAGGTTTTCTCTAAGTGCACTGTCACAAAAATAATGGGCCCCCTCTTAGACATGTCCATGTTTACTAAAACTCCCTCTATTTAAACAAAAAACAAAAACAATTCGAACCTAACTGACAGAATCAACCCCTCACCACAACAACCTCAACAACCTTTAACACACAAGTATTGCCACCACATAATTTCACCTCCTCAATACACCGAAAGTCTCGTTAAAACCACACAATTTGCACACAACAATCACCCCCTTTATGCACTTTAGCATACTTAGATTCAACATAAGACATAACCCCCTTACAACAACATATAATCACTAACTATAAATTTCCTATCCAAATCTGCACTCCTCTTCTCTGCCATGCTTCCGCTCCTGAAAGCCACAGTCACACACACAGGAAGCTCCTTCGTCCACTCACTCCAGCTAATTTGCATACTGAGTCATATCTCAATGAGTTGCCGTAACAAGAGAAACACATGTTTAAACATTACCAACTTATTGAATTATTTTATTTCTTTCTACAGTGATCACTGGTTTTGATCACTCAGTACCAGGGCACTCCTAAGTCACTTTTTTAAAACTACTTTAATCACTTTTCTTTGTTCATAACTCACTCCCTTTGTCATCTGGCTTCTTTGAATTATTCCTCAACTTCAAACTGAAATGTATTCTATTAAACATTCACCCCATTCTACCACTCATACAAATAGCAAGCTGTTCTTCATTGCGTATGTTTGTGTTGGTAGTCAGGTTTAATCAATGTCTATGCATTAATCTTTATGAGCTTGTCCTTGTAAGGTTAATGCATTTTCTGTTTGTGTATGTGAATTTGCATATGTTGCCTTTGCAGTGTTTCAGACTCCTGCACAATTCTCCGCTTAAGCCGTCAGTTTTCTTTCCCAGATTTGCTAACCCAAATTTTAAGTTCCCACCTTATTAACAGCATTCCTGGTCCTCAGCCAGAAGTTAAGGCCCACTTGTCAGGTTTATGGAGACATGGCGCTGTGAACAATTCAACCAGAAACTTGCCTTAACAAAGTTAAGGCAAGTTTCTTAACAAAGTTATAGGTCAAGATGACTGGATAGTCATCTTGACCTATAACTTTCTTCCGACCGCTGCATGTGGAGAATTGATCCAGGTCTACTTCGCCCCTGAAGGAACACAACTAAGACATTTTCATTATTATCATGAGTACTTAAACTACCTGTTTCCCCCTCTCTGGTCAGAAATACCAACTTATGTTATGTGTATAAGTGTAAGCAGGTCTTCATTGCTTTTCCTATGTATTTTTGTTAATGTGCAGTGAGTGTAAGCTGCTTTCTTCATTGCCTCTGTATGTTATAATCAGGTTTAATTCATGCATCTTTTCACTGATTTCTTAATTCAAAACTATCTCACTTCTGATTTTTTCCAGAAATAATTTCACATGTAACACTTTGTGTATGTGTGTTTTCTATTCATTCATGTAATTGTCAGTTATTTTCTCTCTTTATTTTACCTTCTTTTTGTTTACCTCTTTAGTTTTCTGGTGGACATCTCTAAACACCATCATGAGTTCAGGCTTCAATTTCAGTCCAATTATACCCTGTATTATTGCAGTCGAACTCGTCCGGCTTCACCTCGCACTGGTCCCTGTCCTCTTCTCTCAGTGTCCTTTTGTTGTCTTGAATTCTCCAGCAAACACAGTCTGTTTCTTCTCTGTTTCTCTTCAATATTTCCCTTTTGGATTAAGTCCCACCCTGGCAAAATATCACATTCAGTGCCTTTAAACAGTCATGTCTCTGTTCTTACCAGCCTGCAGTTCACCGTCCATGTTTCATCACGTGGTTTCTTCTTCTCTGTTGATCCTTTCAGTCGTCTCTTTCAAGATTACTCCAAGCATGGCAAATCTGACAATCAGTGTCCAGTGCTTTCCCACAGTTCTTTATCCCACTGTCCAGCCTGTAATTCACAGTACATGTTGCATCACGTGCTTTTCTTACATGCTGCTGCTGGTCCCGTCAGTTTGGTTTCAGTGTTAACGGTTCAGTTGCACTGTCTTTGGGCTGCTTGTAAATTCTTATCAAGTCCACGATGTTCTGTTGGTCTTCATCAGGAGATTAACTGTCCTTTGAGCTTCTTCTCAGGATGGTGACAAGTGGGAGGTCAAGCTATAAAATTCTAAGCCAAAATCTGGCCTGTTTTCTCCCCATTATGCTACTCTACTGGTTTTGGCGCCGTACTCAAAATTCCAGGTTGAGAGAAGTCCACCTTTATTTATCTGTAACCTGTATTGACACACTAAAGCATACGATTAATATCCTTTTCATCTCTTCTCTTGAAACCTCCCTTCGCTTCATTTGGTTTAACTTATCTCTCTCTCTGCTTGGGTGCTCACTTGTCACCTTATATGGGCATTCCTGTCACCCACACCATTTCCTGTTACACACACACAGCACGCAGCTGCTCAGAGCAGCTCAAGCTGCTTTGCTGTTTCTGCAGGCTAATCAAACTTATTTTGTATTTACAATCTACAAACCCTCTGTAATTCTACTAACTTTTGATCTAAGATGTAGCATCATTCACACAATGATTTCATAATCCTCTCACACTTCCTTTTGCACTCACTTTACTATCAACTTTCATAGTGTTATTATTATTTATTATTTTGTACACATCACCTCCAATCCCTCAAAGCCTACTACTCACAGCATTCACACACTTAACCTGTGACCAGAGTTGAGGAATATACTCAAAATACGCTTTCCTAAAAGTATTTTAGACATGCTCTTCATAATCAGAAAGAGCAAGTCAACAAAAACCAAAAAATTGAAACCTCTATTAATTCTCACAGCACACACAAGAAATTGAAAAAATAAAACACACCAGCAACTATTGCTGGAGAGAAGTTACTACTGAAAGTAATATGTTAATCTTAAATATACACAGTGCACTCTATATTTATATATCTACATTCAAACTCAGTCAATTACTATACATCCACTACGGCAACTCAAAACTTTATTTATAGTCCTCTAATGAACATAAATGGCATTTTAAACACACACTCAACAATGTTTGCAGCAGTATTTGTAAAACCAACTGTGGCTTAAACAGTTCACTGCTTACTCATTTGCATTTTCACTCACACACACACCGTCTAAAAATAGCAGCAGGCAGTCAGTGCATTGCTGACTCGACACACAGCCTCCTCTCACACCAAACTCTCTTATTTTATATTACAAAGACATCTTATATTTACAACCACTGTCAGATCTGTCAGCTTTAGCACCTACACAATTTCGAAAAATTTAAGTTAACGGTCCAACCGAAAAAGTCCAACTTTTTTGTAATCAATTAACCAGTATCTGTCCAACAGTTTCTGGCCTCATCTCTAAAATCCCTAACTCAATTTAAGAGTGTCCAACACCCAAGGTCCAACCTTTGCTGCCCAAAAAAGCGCAGATTGCCGTTCCAAACGGTAAAGTGGTCCAACCACTAGCTTATTCCAGGATGCCCTGTACCCCACAGTTAAGCCACACTGAACTAACCCTCTTCGCCGAGAGGTCAATGTCGCGCGTCCACGACAAAGAGGGAGCGTAAACTCCGGGCTATGCGCTTCTTACCAGTCCAACTGGCGTTCTTGAGTAATTTATACTACTTTGGAACAACAGTAAAACACCCAACCAAGTGTATGACTGAAGCAGGTCCAACCTTATAACCAAAAAATAACCAAATTCCCTAACATACTAAAATCATTTCCAGCAGTCCAACTGCTTTGCTTTCCGCGGTCCAACCGCATTAATCCTTCAGCGGTCCAACCGCATTCAATCATTTTCAGCAGTCCAACTGCTTTAAATCCTCAGTACTGTCATAAGATTCTCATCAAAATCAAAGCAGACATTTACCGGCAACTTTTACTGAATAGACATTTAATTTTATCATCCAATTCAGCACACTTCGGATAAAATCAACAGGCCTGTGCCTACCTCTCTTTAAAGGCGCCTGTCCCCTCAGTTTGGTTGCCGGGTCACGCCTGCCTGTCTGACCACAACGGACCACCGAATTTCACCGTCTACACCTCCAATTCTCTCCCTCCTCAACCACCGGACGAAGCCCCCAAATGTTAAGGGTCAAATATTGAGGAAGGAGAGTACAAACAACCATGGTCCAGAAGATCTTGGTCAAACAATTGATTTTAATGAATACACGCGTGGGAAGAATAATCTGTACGCAGACAGGAATTAATCTTCGACTTAATCAAAGCATACACAGATTTTTATAGCATCAGGGTTTGAATTAATGACGCCCCTTCATACGTCACCGACAGAATATATACATACGTCAAATCAACCACAATGACTTTTAACACAGTTTAAATAGAATAGAATAGAATAGAATAGAATAGAATAGAATAGCCTTTATTGTCATTGTACAGAGTACAACGAAATTGGAGTGCCACTCCCTTGGTGCAAGTTTCAATAATAAATAATAATAATAATAATAATGGATTGGATTTATATAGCGCTTTTCAAGGCACCCAAAGCGCTTTACAATACCACTATTCATTCACTCTCACATTCATACACTGGTGGAGGCAAGCTACAGTTGTAGCCACAGCTGCCCTGGGGCAGACTGACAGAAGCGAGGCTGCCATATCGCGCCATCAGCCCCTCTGGCCAACACCAGTAGGCAAGTAGGGTAAAGTGTCTTGCCCAAGGACACAACGACCAGGACAGAGAGCCCAGGGATTGAACCGGCGACCTTCCGGTTACAGATGCGATTCCCAACCCCCTGAGCCACGGTATAAATGTAAATGTAAATGTAAAATATAAAAAGTACAAAAAAAACAATCGTAAGTACTCAAACAATAGTATGTACAATATATACAGGATAGCAGCATTAATATAATGACAGTGACGGTATGGAATAGGTTCAATTGTTTTTGTGCTTATTTACTACGGTGATAGCTCTGGGAAAGAAGCTATCCCTGAATCTGTTTGTCCTGGTTTTATGTGACCTGTACCGTCGGCCTGACGGTAATAGTTCAAACAGTTGGTTGCTGGGGTGAGAGTGGTCCTTGATGATATTGCCAGCTCTGCTGAGGTACCGAGAGTTTGCAGTGACCTCCAGGCTGGGCAGAGAGCAGCCAGTGATCTTCTGGGCTGTGTTGATGACCCTCTGCAGTACTTTCCTGTCTGCAGCTGAGCACCCTGCATACCATGTTGTTATGCCGTACGTTAGGATGTTCTCTATGGTGGCTCTGTAAAATGTCACCAGCAGCCTCTCCTCCAGGTTGTTCCTCCTGAGCACTCTCAGAAAGTGGAGACGCTGCTGGGCCTTTTTAACCACCGCTGTAGTATTTGCAGTCCAGGAGAGGTCATCAGATATCTGCACGCCCAGAAACCTCATTGAGTGTACCCTCTCCACACAGCTCCCGTGAATGTAAAGTGGGGCCGGGTCTGCCGGCCGGAACGTTGTCTTCGTCTCGTCTGGAACACGAACCCCACATCCTGCCAGACGCTGTTCCTCTTTCCAGAGACAAACATGACCAACTTCTCACCTATAAATGAGTCTACTAATGTGTGTGTGTGTATGTGTTGACCCTACATGCCCTCTCATCTCACCCGTTGCACTTCTGACCTTTTACCAGACCAGAGGCTCATCCTTATGTGTAATAACCTAACTGAAACTATATGTACTATGTTGAATAAATGTTTTAATCAAGAACCTCTACTAAGAGCTTAATAAAAGAATATAAAAGTATAACAGACAATTTGAATAACCTAGTAATTCAAATAGCCTCGTCTAACCTGCTCAGAATAACTTAGACTCTGCTTTCACTTCTGCTTTCCCTTCTGCAAACTCTCTGCAACTTCCTGTCAGCCTGCAACTTATTCTTTCTAAAACACACACACTGTTTAAACCTCTGAATACAATATCAATGCTGCAGATTCTATTATTAATGCAATGGTAATGATGATGATTATTTAACAATAGCAGTAAAATAATTTCCCTAGCACAGGCCCTTGTGTAATGTGGATCACATCAACCAGCAACACAGGCTCTGGTGAAATGTAGATGACCTCAGACAGCAGTGCAGGCCCTGCTGTCGTGAAGTTGGCCTCAGAGGGAGCACTAGCCCTGGTGCAATGTGGATGGTCTAAGCCAGCAATACAGGCCCTGGTGTGGTGACGATAGCCTCACAGGGAGCACATGCCGTGGTATAATGTGGATGGCCTCAGCCAGTAGCACAGGTCCTGTTGTAATGTGGATGGCCTCATCTACCAACACTGGCCCAGGTGAAATGTGGATGGTAATGGCCAGAACCACAGACCTTGGTGTAATGTGGATGGCCTTAGCCAACACCACTGGCCCTGGTGAAATGTGGATGATATCGGCAAGGACCAATGGCTCTGATGTAATGTGGATGGTTTCAGCCAACAGCACAGTCCCTGGTGTGGTGAAGATGGCCTCACAGGAAGCACTGTCCCTGGTGTAATGTGGATGGCCTCAGCAAACAACACTGGCCCTGGTGAAATGTCGGTGGTATTGGCCAGCACCACAGGCCCTGGTGTAATGTAGATGGCATCAGCCGGTAGCACAGGCCCTTGAGTATTGTGAATGGCATCAGCCAGCAACACCACTGGCCCTTGTCAAATGTGGATCGTTTCGGCCAGCAACACAGGCCCTGTCGTAATATGAGTGTCCTCAGCCAACACCACTGGCCCTGGTGTAATGAGGATGGCATCAGCCAGTAGCACAGGCCCTTGTGTATTGTGGATCGCATCAGCCAGCAACACAACCCTGGTGAAATGTGGATGGTTTGGGCCTGCACCACAGGCCCTGGTTTAATGTGGATGGCATCAAAAAGTAGCACAGGCCCTTGTGTAATGTGGATCACATCAGCCAGCAACACAGGCTCTGGTGAAATGTAGATGACCTCAGACAGCAGCACAGGCCCTGCTGTCGTGAAGTTGGCCTCAGAGGGAGCACTAGCCCTGGTGCAATGTGGATGGCCTAAGCCAGCAATACAGGCCCTGGTGTGGTGACGATAGCCTCACAGGGAGCACATGCCGTGGTATAATGTGGATGGCCTCAGCCAGTAGCACAGGCCCTGTTGTAATGTGGATGGCCTCATCTACCAACACTGGCCCAGGTGAAATGTGGATGGTATTGGCCAGCACCACAGGCCCTGGTGTAATGTGAATGTCCTCAGCCATGACCACAGGCCCTGATGAAATGTATTTGGCCTCAGCCATGACCACAGGCCCTGGTGAAATGTAAATGTCCTCAGCCAGTAGCACAGGCCCTGTTGTAATGTGGATGGCCTCATCTAACAACTCTTTCCCTGGAGAAATATGGATGGTATTGGTCAGCACCACACACCCTGGTGTAATGTGAATGGCCTTAGCCAACACCACTGGCCCTGGTGAAATGTGCATGATATCGGTCAGCACCAAGATAATGGGTTGGCTTTTTCTCTTTCCTTCTGTCTCTTTTTTGCTTATTATCTAACATTTAACCTACAGTAGAACACCATCCCCAAGTGGGATATGCATTATTAAAAATATGATTACTTGATTGCCTTGAATGCTGATTATTTTTTGCATGCAGTGGATGCTGTGAGTTGTCTGGAATTGTGTGTGGCACTGCAGCACTACTTTCATGCTGTGTAACTAATTATAAATGACCTCTGCAGAATTCTTTTCTGTGTGTGTGTGTGTGTGTGTGTGTGTGTGTGTGTGTGTGTGTGTGTGTGTGTGTGTGTGTGTGCATCACTGTGTCTGCGATTATTTCAGGAGCACGATAGGTAGGTCAAGGTTAAAAAATTAAGAGGAGGACATTAATGTGTCTTTGCAGTCACTCTCCATCTGTCTCTCACTCCATAAAAAGTCCATTAACATCTAGAATGATAACCATGGTGATTGCTTCACACTGTAACCCATAATGGTGACCATCCCGGTTTTCTGAGATCCTGCTTTTGGGTTAAACTTCTTACGGGGGACAATCTATCACCTCTTAAATCTGGCCCATTCCTATTCTTCACTGTAATGTTACAGCAGCATACTCAAAAGCTCTTCATGAACTCAGTCAGAGTGCAACAGCAAGGACATGTAGAGTAATAAATGTGAAGCGTTAAGGCTGGCAATACTGACAAAGTCAAATATAATGACATATTTGACCAAGTAACTCAACATCTTTGATGTGACAGTATTTTACAGAAGAATTTTGATGCTCTATAGAACAACGATTTTAACCTCTAGCCTAACCCTAACCCTACCTTTCCCACCTTGCTGATAGTGACAGGATTCAGCAGCATGTTTTATGATTCCCAGTAATACAGATATTATATATTCTCTCCTTATTCAACTTAATTTTTTATTTCGTTTGCATGATACATACACAAGGAACCTATGAAAATTTAATATTAGAGATTAAAGGGATGATGGTACTTTTTATTTTTCATATTCTCAAAAAATCCTGTTAAAATCCTAAAACCAACAATAAAAGACCCACTGCATAAGACTGCTTATTATATCCCCCTTTGTGCTGCTAAAATTGCTCTGACCTGTTGGCATGTGGACAGGCTCTTTAGGGCAGCGGTCCCCAACCCCTGGGCCACGGACCGGTACTGGTCTGTGAGTCGTTTGGTGCCGGGCCACAAGAGTTGAGGCTCGGGTGTGAAATTTATTGTTTTCAGGTTTTTTATCATTTTTTATCATTATTTTTTTTTAATCGTTTTTATTGTTAACTTTGTTTCCCTGGGTCTTTTCCCGTGTGTTACAAATAAATCTTCTTTTTTTTTGGTATCGGTACTGGTTTTATTTTGTTGTATTTATCTGCAACACCTTAAAGTCTGGTCCGTGAAAATATTGTCAGACATAAACCGGTCCGTGGCGCAAAAAAGGTTGGGACCGCTGCTCTAGGGGTATTCTGTTGTGCCTGGTTTTGTTTTACATGTACAATAAAAATAAAATGCTATTTTGTTCTATTCTATTCTATTCTATTCTATTCTATTCTACCCCAACTCACACATTTAATTTAAAGTTACTTTATTAAAATTCATATAATTCAAATCTACAGTATTACTTTTACTAATGCTACTATTACTACAGAACATTGCATTGGAATGACATGAATGGTGTGAATCACTTTCCCTGTAAAACTGCATTACCTAAGCAGACGGCAAAATCTTCTTTGCGATTGCTTTGGTTACTATAATACTGTTGCAGTTGTATTTTGAATGGAAGTGACAAACTTGTCTTCAAACACTGATCAGGTACTCTTCAAAAGTCAGAAGTCAAAGTTGCTGTGCTGAGACACACTTTCAAAACAAGTCTTCTCCATTTCTGTTTCACTACCACTCTGCAAGTGATTAGTTGGTATTTTCAGAAAAACATGAAAAACTACAGATGACTGTGCCAATCTGCTAGCAACCAAAGCAATCACTGGGAAGTTTTTGGTGCAGCACATTCTTTGCTAACATTTCCATCTAACAAAAGCAAGAAAGCTCCAGGAACCACTGCCAGTCAGTCAGGGAATACACAACAACTTCTGAGCAATGTGTGCATGACATGTTGGGAATGATCATGATACAGTTTATATTAATAACTTCTATTTATTGTTTTCAATGCTGAAATTTAAAGAGACATGTTTGCTGCAGCTTCATCAGATGCATATCTATGATGCAAATCTCTCATTCCATTAAAGACAGTTAGCATTTGGCAAGTGTCACCATAGAACATACTATCATCCTAGCAAATGTGCTTGAGAGTATACTGACCTTTCTCACAAACAATATTTGACAATCCTTTTCCTCTGCAACTCACAGAGGAAAAATTTATAGTATAAGTATACTACTTATACTATAAATTTCACTCTCATCTTCCTCCCCTGTCCTGTCTTGTCTATATCTTCTATCTAACACAAAATAATTACAAAATAAATTTTTCTCCACAATAGCTTTTTTCTTCCCTCGAAAATACAGCAACTGTACCGTAGCTCACAGACAGATGACTTATCAAAACTGCTCAGAAACAGTTGTGGTGTGGTTGCTGATATGGATTGAGCTCTTTCATTTGAAATTACCTGCAACTTAGAAAGTGTTACTATGTTTAAGCTCTACTCTTTGTCAGTAGAGCTATCCAGATGCTGAAACACTGCAACTTTATCAACAGCCTCAGCGCGGACATGATAGTGATTTAAAAAGAAAAAAAAGCATGGATGCAGGTGAGACCATGTAGTTACTTTAATGTCTTCTGGCATCACCTAGGATTGCAACTAGGCTGCAGCACATGAAAAGAGAAGCTGAGTGACATTATTTGAAACAGTTTTTTCAATTTAATGATGTTTAAAAAAGGTGCCAGTGTGCCATTCTGGCTCATTTGGCTCACTTTAACCCCTGTACTTAGTGTATCATATAATACATTATAATGAATTACATTTTTTTCTTCAGCATTTTGAAAAGTCACTTGCTTCAAAGGTTCAAGGCAAACCACTGTAACATGCTTGGACAGTAAAGACAGAAGTATTGCTTATCTGTATAATTTATAGAACAAAAAACCTTTTTGTGAGAGTTTGAGAAAAACGTTTCAGGACACCTGTTTCTTCTACTGACATCAATTTTAGTTTTAGACTAAGGCACCGTTGACAGTACCTACATTGACACCAGCAGTGTTTTGGTATAACTCTTAAACGCCTGTCTCTACTACAGACTGCAGCTGCACATGAGAGATTGTTGGTGCCCATTTTTGTAATATTTTGACATCAGTTTTTGGTGACACCATCTATAAGCTCAACTTAATCCAAACCAAATCCCAAAACTCAGCAGGGGTTGTGGCTGAGTGATCATGAAGGCCTGGCTATCTGTTGCGTTATTCTCAAGGTTTGTTCTTCATCAGTGTGTGGCTGGGCTGTGGTTCAGAGTGCAGTGCCAGGTGAGGCTATTTTCTAATCAGTCAAAATGATGTTGCAGCAATAAGGGAGGTCAAATGATATTTTAAATCTTTATACAGTGTTGACAATACACAACACACTTGTAAGAGTCATAGTTTCTAAGTGATAAGGCTTTTTGCTCATTTTCAACCAATAAATTATTAAGTTCACCTTGAAGATCTTAGTGGATGTAAGCCAAATTTTAATAGATTGTTAAGTTGACCTCACTCTACACCCGTACAATGTCTTATAAGAATTTGTTCAAAAGCTCAGCAAGAAGAACCAACAATGGTTCGGCCTTGTTACAATCAAGGTCCCAGGTCCCTCTCTGTTATTTATTGTTGTTATTTATTGTTGTTATTTTCTTAAAAAAGAAGATGTACGATCTGTAATTAAGAGCCCAATAATTCTTCTGAAATTTGCTCCATTCATGACAAGCAGTATTCGCCATTTACATTCAAAGATACTTTTGCAGGAAAACTGTGTATTTTCAATCATTCACTGAGTCACATCACTTAAGAAATACTAGATTAACAAAAATCACCTGCAAATAGAACTCAATACACAACACCTGGTTCTATCCACTATTCTGATTGGGCTTTTCTTTATGAGAGTCGGACATAGTCTAGTGCGGCAGATAAGACTCTTCCTCTGCTCTTTGAGGTATGCCGACTGAGTGCAGCCAACTGACCCATGACAACCCCTTTTTAGCCTCCTTAGCCTCCAGGAGTCTCTGGTGCAACCAAGTGGAAAGCTTGGACAAATAACCTTAAATAGAATTTAAATATCTTGAATTCAATTATGTAAAGTAAGTGGGACCCTTAACACAAACTCACTCTCTTGCAAATCAGCTTATTGGCGATGCAGTTTATTGCTTCTCCAGCTGTTGCAGCGCATATCTAAGTTCTTCAGCAAGATTAAAAACAAGTCCCGAAACTGTAATTCCTGCGACTTCTTTTTATCCACAGCTTTAATTTTGCGAAAGTGTGCTGCTGCAACTGCATCAAACAAAGCTTCTCTGGGAATGAACTGCAGCTTTTCAGATAAGTTTGTAATTATCGCCAAAGCCAGGAATGTGGGAACAGCCATTCTGTTTATCTGAAATCGCTGAAACCTTCATGTAGTGACAGCATATTATCAGTTCAGGTGTGAATGAGTTTCCAGTCTCTGCATGCTTCTAATTCACTGCTGTAAATGTGTTTTGTTAGCCACACGCTCATTGCATTTAACGGTGTGACATCTCCAATCCAAGTTTTCACATTCATTTTTAATTCGATGTAACTTTTCCTCTGCTGGTTTAAGCAGGAAGCACATGTACGTGTATGTGTGTACAGAGCGGTCATAAGAGGTCGAGTGATGTCAGTGTCACTGCTCTCCCTCCTTGTTGACCCTGTCATGGTGACTGCCATCTAAGTGTCTGCATCCAGGCACTGCTGCTCGCGCACACACCCGGACACACGAGGTGCTGACATCTTCAAGTGCAAGGGCAACGGCGCTGTCAGCGTCAAGAGCAAGGCCAGCAGGATGGGCGACTTCAAGTGTCTTGCCTGAGTCACCAGTTCACTACCCGACCATCGGCCCAAACCCCAGCCACACTCTGCTTCCCTGCAGGCAGAGGCAGTGTGTTTTATAAACTTTTATTTTATTAACATTAACAGTTTGTAAAGCTCATTGGGTTTACAGCTACAAAACAACCAAAAATATTCAATTAAAAAAAGTTCTCTATCTAATTTTTCACCAAAATAGAACATAAATGTTTCTCTGCGTGCAAACTTTTCTAATGCATTTCAATTTGTATACTTAACTCAGTACTTTAATGTATTACTCTACAATCAGTTGTTTACTACATAAATTTGACAGGAAGGTGCATGGTTATGGCCTAAATGCGACTCACGATTATTAGCATTTTGGCCATAACCAAAATGCTTTTGCTCCTAAGGTGAAAAGTGACTGGCATTGTCCAAATTCAGAGGCTGCATCCTTCAAAGGCCAGAAGTGCTGTTCTATTGGATGGTCTAATCTACGACAGGCGGTTCCTGTTACCTAGCAATTGCGACATAAGCAGCTACAGCTATGGCGGACAGCATGTTCGATAGAAACAGAGAAAATCTTTATTTTATATCATTTGTTTGACTTTGATTGAAAAAAATTGTGTTGTTTCATCTCCATGTGATCTGGGAGAATACCACAACCATGTGCACCATGAGTCCCTTTAGCGTCCCTTTAGCCAACAATGATGCTAAGTTTAGCTAGTAAACTAGTTTGCTAGTTTAGCTCTTGAAACAAGTCTCATTTTGATGGTACAAATGTAATAGATTTACATCACTGATATTTTACTATATATACACGATTTTTGGAAAAAGAAATGCTCAGTGGTGAAATTAGTTGTCTCAAATATTACATTTCAGTTCAAATTCAAGGAATATTTATATTTCATATCATTTATACCAGTTTTACTGTCTGGCAGACAAATATTAATATATAGTGACCACTGTGTGAAAGCTTTAATTATATTTAAGAGCAATATCCCAAAAATAAACTAATAAGATTTGATCCTTGTATGTTTCAGATAAAACGGAAGACAAACTGATGCAGTAAAATTATTTTATTGATGAGAAAACTGTGCAGTATAATTTGCTTAAGATGTTGAAGATATGAGAGCATTAAACAGGGTAAGAGGCTCTTGATACAGAAACTTGACGTCCTCATAAAATACTGACAAACTTTTCACAGCTCTTTGAACTTTGTATTTAAATGATCTGCATACTTTTTACACTGAAACCAGCACAATCCCACTGTGATGAAAACAATACTCTGGATAAATCAAAGTATTATCAAAGTTATCCGTGGTTCCCTTTATTTTTCCTTGTTTCCCCATCAGATCCTGTCCTGCAGGATAAACATCAATGAGGGGTTCCCTGTATGCAGCTGTTGCAGTTTGTGTTGGAGATACTTCTGCAAATACACAAAGCAAATATCTAGAAACTGTTTTAACTGTTTCCACCAGTCCCTCAACTACAGAGAAGGTCTGTCTGTTCTCCCCCTGTACTCCTCTCCATCTCTCAGCTGCTGCTGGCTCCTTTTTCTCCTCCTCTTCCTCACACACTGCTGAATCTGTCCTGTTGTATCACCGGGGTGGAGAGCCTCTGTCCTGTCACCTCTCACCTGCAGTGGTGGGTTTCTCAGTCTCACCTGAGTTTGGACATTTGCAGAAAGAAATCAACTGTGGCAGTTAACAACAAAAGCAGCAGAAGTTTATCATATCTCTGTTAACTTGATGAATGAAAACAGTTTTCTAATAGAATCACATGGACACACTTTATGTTTTTAATCAGAGAGAGAAAAAACTAAGAGAAAGGGAAACAGGACATGCAATCCTGTTAGAAAATGTTGGGCTTTATAACAAAGGTGACAGACTCAAGTTGTTTGGTATAAGCATGACAAAAACAGCACAGGCACAAGACGAGGACTTCTCAATTTACTGTGTCTTATTATTAGTGGTTTATAAAGGATGAGAGCTTTTTCCTGACTAACTCAATGCCCCAGAGCCATTTCCCATCAAAAGTTGCAATTTTCTGCCCAGTTACAGACATTTGATTGGATGGGGGCAAGTGTCATAAATTTAGTGTCAGGTGTATTTCTCGCCCTGCAACTTCTGATTGGTGGAACTGATGTGAACACGAAGATGTTACCGTGATGCTCAAGCTACTAAAAGGAGGGATCGGCCAATAGAAGCCAAAGTTGGCCCCACAAAGTTTAAAGGGAAAAGCAAAAGGTAGCGTAGTTAAGCAAAGGGAAAAAAGTCCCAAAGTGCGTGGGACTAAAATAAAACTATTTTAGGCATGTAAATCATTTCTGCTCTTCAATACATAAGAAATTTCATCTCACAAATGGTGCCAAAATATGCCAAATGGCAAAAAGCCTGACTACGAGTTTATTAAACCCACTGTAACATTTCTGGGTTTCACTTCAGCAGCATCAATCTTTGCACAGATAATGGTTTTTTGTTGATTACTGGTTTTCTGGAGATTGTCTATTGAAGCATCTCCAAAAGTTGATTCTGTTCATCTGGACATAGCGTTTTGTGGGAGAAACGTTTCGTCACTCATCCAAGTGACTTCTTCAGAATCAGCTGACTGCAGGTTTCCCCAATCCCAACGTGAAAGGGGAAAGACCATCTCTGAATCGAGGAGGGGGCCTAAGGGTACATCTTTTGCCATCTTACAATGCTGTGATTGCAGCCATTCTCCAGCTCTCTGTGAATGGTACTCATGGCCATTGATCAGTGGTCTTTGATCAGTGGGTTTTGGTCAGTGGTTGTTGATCAATGGTCATGAGAATTTGCATAATTACGATTAAGGAACTGACCTCCATTGTTCCTTCAGTGGGCTGGTTTCAGTCATTATGCAAATGTTCTACTGAAGCATATTTTCAAGCCTAGCAACAAACAGAGTGATGTTAAAGCTGTTTACTCACCTCAGCAGCCAGAGCCTGATCTTCCACAGGTAACAAACGCTGTGATAAACAGTCAGGCTCTTTGATGTGTTCAAGTTTCCTTTGTATATGTTCAATTTTATTTTTATTTTAATTACTTACTATATACTTAATTCTTATAACCTAGTCTTCCCTAAACACACAAAACTACAAATCTTACTACTTGCAACAATTTTAATTGGAAACATATTCGAAATGTAGGTGTTGGTGTGAGTTGTTCTATTCTAGGAGTATAAAGTCTAACAGATTTTAAAAGCACTGGTTGTAATGTAATAGTAATTGTACAATAATACCGTTTTCATGGTCATTTTAAAATGTGGATTGTAATTCCACCAGTTTTATCTGGATTGAGATGTTTTTACAGACAGCTAAATATATGAACATTTACTAACATGTGCAGCGTCTTTGTGGTGGAATGACGAGCCTTATTTGATTTCAAAGTGAAAACAGAGGGAACAGAGAAAAAATTATTCTTGGACTCCGCAGCAGCGAGGAAGTGCACCATCCCAATTTTACACCGCCATACTTTTATAGGTTCGTAAGTGTTGCTGGAAGCACCAAGCATCAGCGAGCACCAATAGAAACATCAATCAGGTCAGTTGCCATTTCTGTTATCCCACTTAGTTACCATTTGCTTATTCTCAGCCCCGATGCTCCTGCGCTTTCAGCTTCAGAACAGCTCCAATTAAACAATAAACGTGCATATGTGAGAGTATGTGAGCGTGTGTGGATCTACGGGTGGAGCTAATACAGTCCAATAAAAGATTGCTTCATCCCATATTTGCAAAGTTCTTATTTTATCTTGCATCTATTAGCCTACGGGCATTCAGGACTTCAGCGCACCATAGAGTGAGTGTGTGCGTGCGTGCACACGGGCTCGCGTTTTGAGGGTGATGTATTGAGCCAATCACTGTGTGACGTCTCATACATCACTTTTATTGCAGTGGTTCGGCCCTAACCCTTTTTATTTTTTCTTGTGTAGCTCAATCTTTTCTCTCCTCTCCATTTTAGGCACAAGCAGCAGAGGAGAAGATAAATAATAAAGTTTTCATGAGACTTCCACATTCTGGGAGACAGAGAGTGCTTGTCAGTGCGCTCGGAGGCAGTGTTTATCCCTTTTGACAAGATTTACTATGTTGACCTGTGAACCTCTGGCTGACATTATCCTCTTGACCCTTTGTATCTGTCTACAGGTGGTGGCATCTCATTTTTGCATTTTAAGGAATCGCTGTGCAGTTTGTGCTGAGGTGAAGGCCATTAATAATAACGGCTGGGATCAGCTGCCATGCCTCCTGCTTTAGAATACAAAGTGGACCCTTTCAACATTTCACCGTGCTGATCAAAGTAAGCATTTGAAATTTTAAACAATGAAAACATCCTTTATTTTCAGAGCTTCACTTCCTCCTTTCTTCACCATCATATTTTCCTAATGTATCTTATTCTCAGCTTTAATGAGTTTTGATGGACTGTTTTTGTCTGGCTAGCCCACATTATTTGGCTCCATCTACATAGCCTTTGTTATGCTAAATAAACAGCCCCAGGACTTCTTTGTTAGTCTAATGCCACTGAATAAAAGTGCTGTTTCACCACTAATTGTCCTCTCTAATCTTATCACACATAATTGTTTTTATCCCAGCAAAATCTGTTTTTGCTCACGGTTCATCGGCCATTTGGCCACACAGCTCACTTTTGATTTGAACTCCCCTAAATCTGGATAAGCTGGTTTAGTATCTATGCAAATCTTTCAGAAAAACATATTTTTGAAGAGTCACTCCCTGTTACTTAAACCCATCGCCCTCTAATTACCACAAACATCCATTGACATTGACAGTAAACATTTTTTTTTTTCACATTTATTCATAATGTATTTTGGTGATTTGCTGGGTCATCCTTGGACCTCCCAGACCTTTCATTACAGCATCACTTGTACATAATTTGAATGTATCTTTTACCTCTGCGAAAATGTGCAAGTGTGCTGTAAAAAATGACTTATAAGTTCTCCTATTTATCAATATACAGCTGGCTGGATATGTAATCTGGAAATAGAAATTTATAATGTAAGGTGTGTATTTGTTATTGACAACCTGCTCGTAACCGGGCAGCATAAGAAATCAGAATAATGAAAAAAAAATCAAACTTCATAAAAGGCTTATCCATACGCCGTCTAATTGAACAGACATTTTAGCATCACATTGTACTTATACTGTACTATACTTATTAGTATATTTATCAGTATTTATCAATTTTGAATGATATAATACTACTTGATTATTACTAATATTGCTTCATTAAGTCATCACTTTAAAGTTGTAGCTTGAAATAATGCAGTTGGTAGATGTATCTTTAATAATAAATTATTAGTATCCAGTGTATATTATTTAATTATTAAATTTTTTGCAAAATAATAAATAGAATTAAAGTATTTGGGCCCTGCTCAGTAAATAACAGGTAATTCCTAGCAAGACAGTAGCATTTACATTTTTGTACTGTATATTGTTTATGTTATAACCCACCTCCTCCCTCCACGGAGGACTAGAGCCATTATAAATAAATAGAGACCATTGTTACCTGAAGCTCTTTAATTTATATAGCATGCAACAACTGTGACTATCTAACATGCACACCTGAAATCCATGGATTATCCAAGAATAATTTGAATGCCATTTATTTCAGCTACACAGAAAAGCTCAATATAATTCACATGTGCACCCGCTACTACCACAAATGCAACTGCATTCTGAGGGAAGCTGCTCTTTGCTTTTGATTTTATCTTTCTTCAAAGGTTTTTCTTTCTAAAAATCAGTCTATAAGTAGTGTCCCAGGGCGACATGGTGGCACGATGTTTACCACCGTCGGTCCTAAGTTTGACCCCACCATCTGGCTCGGGCCTTTCTGTGTGGAGTTTGCATGTTTGCCTGAGTCTCCGGGTACTCTGGCTTCCTCCCGCAGACCAAAGATATGCAGTTAGTGGGATTAGGTTAATTGGTGATTCTAAATTACCCATATGTTTGAACGGTTGTCTTTCTCTCTGTGTTAGCACTGCTTCAGACTGGTGACCTGTCGAGGGTGTACTCTGTCTCTCACCCTATTGTGGCTGGAGTAGGTTCCAGGCCTCTGTGACCCTGATAACGATAAGCAGAAGACACTTTCTTCCTCTAAAGTTTTGCCTTGTTTATATCTATTACAGGGCTTTTTGTGTGTCTTTGTGTTCGTTTTCCTTTTCCTAGGTCACTTTGCTGATTCTCACTTTATAGTCAGAACCATGTACAATGAGAAGTTTATGCCACATATGTAATCTTACTGTAATCTGAAAGTTAAAGAAAGGCCCAAGTTTAGTTAAGCATAGTTTAAGAACTAGAGGAGCTAACTTTAGAATCAACTCTCAACTCTCTAAACAGTTAAGAGACTAAGAAGGCTGCAGTTATTGCTTCCATGTAAAGTTCTTAGTAGTGAACTGGCATCAAGAACCAATTTGTTGCACACACAAACCAAAACCAAACAAAACAGAGACACACACACACACACACACACGCCAAAGTGGCATGCTTATTTGGAGATAGCACTTCATGTGACACAGCAAAGTATTACGTCAAAGTACAATTGGGAATTTTTTGGAGGCCTCGCTGTAATTCAGTGCAACTCTGCTAATGTCTTTACACAGATGACTTTATAGTTCAGTCTTGAAAGTGACAAACTTTTGCCAGGGGCACTGAAAAAGAAACTCTTCGGTTGAGCTTCCCTTAGAGAGATCAAGGATGAGAAGGAAAGAGGGTTAGGAAAGGTCGACAGAGTGGGGAAATAAGAGGAACAAAAAGAAGGGCAAAAAAAAAAATGCAAGGAAAATAAAATAAAAAAGAAGAACCAAAGGCCAAAGAAGACAAGAGATGTTGTCTAGCGCGCTAAGCCTCTGGGATGTCCCACAGATTTAGTTCTTTTCATTTTGATTTGATCCATGACAGCAGGACAGATCAGTATAAAAGCAGCCACTGCACTGCCGGGCGCTTGCTGTGGAACTAAGCGCTTACCTTCACATGCCTGAAAAATCAATCTACACTCCAACATTGCCAAGCGCTCATTTGTGTGATAACTCTTCAGCTCAGAGAAATATCAGGACTGCTGTTGTGTTTAGGGTATAGATTTCAAGTAAAACACAGGTCGGTGTTTCTGTAAAAGATACATTCTAACAGACATGCTATGTTGTTACTTACAAGCAGTACCATCCAGGGGAATCAATGAGAGGGAAAAACTGTTTGCTCTCCACATGTCAGGCTGTGCTTCATCTCTGTTCAGGTAGCAACTATCTGCCAGCATCAGTGACTTTCTGTGACTAAAATGGACAATACCTTGGCATCGAGTCACAGCACAGCAGAAAGTATCATAAATGGAAAATGGCCTGTATTTGTATAGCGCTTTTACTAGTCCCCCCTAGGGACCCCAAAGCGCTTTACCCACCCATTCACACACTGGTGGAGGCAAGCTACAGTTGTAGCCACAGCTGCCCTGGGACAGACTGACAGAGGCGAGGCTGCCATATCGCGCCATCGGCCCTTCTGGCCATCACCAGTAGGCGGTAGGTGAAGTGTCTTGCCCAAGGACACAACGACCGAGACTGTCTGAGCCGGGGCTCGAACCGGCAACCTTCCGATTACAAGGCGAACTCCCAACTCTTGAGCCACGATCACCTAAATGGAAAATTCAGTCTCAAGCAAGTCTTCTGTTTTGAAAATTAACCAGATGTTCCATGCTGTTTAATATCTGAGTTCCTTCCCTCCCTGTCTGGGAGTAATAATGGATGTCCAATCCATTATTATTATTATTATGGACAGCCTGACAATTTCCATCAAGAATAAGCTCAAAAATTTGTAATTCAATTTAAAATTAAATGAAATTAAAACAATGCAATTCAATTATTATTGAAGTATTGTTGTACAGTCTTAACTAGTGTTGGTCAAGTTACTTGACAAAAGTAATTACTAACTAATTACTGATTTCAAGAGTAGTTAGTAACTTTTTAATTTAATTAATTAAAGTAATTAATTAATTACCGTAATTGTCGGGCTATAAGCCGCTACTTTTTGCACAAGCTTTGAACCCTGCGGCTTTTAGTCAGGTGCGGCTTTTCTATGGATTGTCCATGATTTTTGTGATATCGTAAGACGATTTGTTTTGTTTGTTCTGCTGTTGTACGGCACTACGTTGCTTGGCGGAAGGATCGGGGTTCAAGAGTGGTATGTTGGTCACATGTCCATCCGCCAGGCAACATAGTGCCGTACAAGTAGCGCGAAAAACAAACTTCAAAGTAGCGCTATGCGTTCAGAGGGAGGCGTGGATGATGAGCGGCGATAAACTTGCGAAAAGCAAGTTATGCTCAACTCCACCGGTGGATTCTGACAGCGTGGAAAAGTGTGAAAACATCCACGATCACCAGCGGATTTCGAAGGGCTGGACTGCTGCATGATGGAGAGGACACCGCCACGGCCCTTCTGAGGGTGTTCGACTCTGACACTGACAACGAGGATTTCTTTTGTTTTGAAAGTGACAACGAAGGAAAGAAGCTGAGAGTGGATGACGAAGCCATCCTGAGCCTGTTCGTTTCCGACACTGGAGAAGAGGACTTTGGTGGTTTTAGTGCGCAGGAAGAAGAGAAAGATGGTGAATGACTGACTTTTCTTCTTGTTAAAGCTGTGTCGCTGCACCTGAGCCTAAAAGGTAGTCTGAATCTATTTTTCTGGTGTGCTGTAGGTTATTATGTACTACATTTGTTACTCATTTATGAAGCACAGCACATGTGCAAATATGTACCCATAACTTGTTTTTCAAAATATTAATAAAAGGGATGTGTCTCCAAACAGCCATCTCTTTCCTGACAATTCGCTTTGTGCATATTCTCTTACATATGATAAGTCAACATTGAAACACCTGCGGCTTTTGGTCAGGTGCGGCTAATGTATGTACAAAACAGGATTTTCCCCTGATTTTAGCTTGTGCGGCTAATATTCAGGTGCGCTTTGTAGTCCGGGAAATACGGTAATTATTTTTAAAAAAACATGATACACAACTTGAATACGTAATAAAGCAATAGAGCTTTTAGCCCAATTTTATTTTTTTCTGCATAATCCATCATATAAAACTGAATCAAATGAAGAAATCTCTTTTTAAAAATGTTTTCTTAGTTTTAATCTTTTAACTTTATGCACATTGCATTAAGCAAAAAAATTTAATTATATGCAACTGTCTTTGACTTGAAGAAATGTGTTTAACATTTAAACCTATTTTCTGCAGATTCCATCTTATAAAATAAAATAAAGTTTTGTGTTTACACTTTTTCAAATAGATGCAAGTAAAACACAGCAAAAAATAAATAAAATCAAAGATTGAGCAGCACTAAGTCCTGTCTCTTAAATCTGTTGTCACCTGTTTAGCAGGAGTGGGGCGGGTGGAGGTTTGCCCGGTGCCGCAGCGGTCATGTCAGTGGGAGGATCCGGGGGTTTCTCTGTGAGTGTCACATTCCCGTGGCAGCGTGCTCGATGCTCGCTCAGAAGTTTAGTTTTTTTTTCGCTGTACAAAGAAGTGTACAGTGGACGCTGATGTTTTTGTCACTTTTCACAGAGTCAAACTCGAGGTAATGTCAGTACTTCCAGTACTTGCTTTAAACGCTGCACGGTCGTACTCTCGCTGCACTTCATACACTCAACAAAAATATAAATGCAACACCTTTGTTACTGCTCCCATTTCCCATGGGATGGACGTAGAGACCTAAAATTCATTCCAGATACACAATATAACCATCCCTCCCAAACAGTGGTCACAAATCAGTCCAAATGTGTGGTAGTGGGCACATCTGCTATATTGAGATAATCCATCCCACCTCACAGGTGTGCCACATCAGGATGCTGATCTGACATCATGAGTAGTGCACAGGTGTACCTCAGACTGCCCACAACAAAAGGCCACCCTGGAATGTGCAGTTTTTTGCGCTACTGGGGGTCTGGGGACCCAGAACCGGTCAGTATCTGGTGTGACCACCATTTGGGAAGGTTACTTTTAAAATGTATTCCATTACAGAATACAGAATACATGCCCCAAAATGTATCCTGTAACGTATTCCGTTACGTTACTCAATGACAGTAACGTATTCTGAATACTTTGGATTACTTAATATATTATCATGCTTTTTACAACAACGTGAATGTACTATTGCTGTGTGATTTATTACTATTACTGAAGGTCCGCGACTCCGAACTGTAGTAAAGGGACCTCTGACTAATACGGCGGGGTCCCTGTCGGCTCGTAGCCGAAAAATAGCTTTACTTTGTTGTGTGGGTCAACTTTTCCTGCGAGAGACAGAGAGAGGCGTCGAAAGGCTGCTCCAACGGAACTTACCCAGATAGCAAGGAAACATTGAACATTGTTTTCGGAGGAAAACACGAACATGGTGTACAGTCGAGTCTTAATAGCTTACTTACAACTGGGCTCGTCAGGCACTCTTCTTGGCTGCAGTGGTTATTATTATATTTACATGCTTCCAGCTCCCGTTTTTGCTCGATGACAACTCGTAGTTTTCCACTCCCCTTTTTCTCCCTCCTCGCGCTCACAGACCCATAACGTGTATGGCAGTCCATTCTCCCTGCAACACGGACTACACTGCCCATGATGCTACATTCTTTAGAGCTATGCTTGTAGCATTCTGCCTGTTAGCTTAGCACAACAACAACAACAACGAAAAGGCGCTCTCTCACCCAGGAAACACACAGTCGCAGAGAGAGAGAGAGAGTCGCCCTGTAACCATGGCAACCGTAACGCTGCCGCCTGGAACAACAGAACGTAGCTGTCAAACAAAACCCAAACAGTCCTGACCCGCGACAATATGAAACAGGAAAGTACCGCAGTGTAATCCATTTATTTCAACAAAGTAACTGTATTCTGAATACCACCTTTTTAAACGGTAACTGTAACGGAATAGTTACTCATATTTTGTATTTTAAATACTCCCCAACACTGAACTTAACCTAACAACTTTTTGAATCCACCAGTTTACATTGTTTATTACAATAACTCATATAAGTAAGGGACCATAACAAGAGATCTTATCAGGCACTGTCAAAGATTTATCCACAGTAAATATTAGCAGTCTCATTCAGTGGGCTTTACCTCTGGTTAGTCTCCTGAACTCTATTTTCAGAAGTATCTCAGCAGGTTTTCATCAGCACATAGTCAAAAACGTTTAATGTTATTTTGCATCTCACTTTTGGTTGTTTTTGTTTCTCAGACCTTTTCTAGCACACAGCACTTCAAAAGCCAAAACAAGTTCATACCGCACATCCCACAATATCTTATAAATGATTAACAAGAAAGAAAAAGTATGCAAATCAAATTTTACTAAAATAATGTTTATCACTATAGTATCATAAACTCTGTTCAAAGGGTATGTACATTTTTTTTACTTTGCTGTACTAGCAAATATAAAGAAGTTGGTGCTATATAAATGTAACTTTTGAAGGTACAGAGTATTAGGCCTCTGTATTTTGTGAGGTGAGTGGTAGCTGGAGGTTGCCAGGCTTGGATAAACTCTCCTGAAACAATGAACAACTGGGTTGTAAAATATTTATGAAAGATCTTAAGTACTGCAGAGAGGTCATCCACAAATCTTAAAGAGCACTGCAGTAAGAAAACAGCCAATCACTGACCCTGAATCAGATGTCTACACTACTAATGGGCAGATAAAGTCAGATGTTGAGGTTTGGTCAGGTCGCAAAATCTCTCTCAATTCTGACATACTTACCTTCGCTACAGCAAATAATAATAAATATATTAAGTGCATTACATAACAAAATCATAATACTTTCTGGGATTATTATTAATAAATATTCTGGTTCCACTGAACAATAGTCTGTAGCTGTTCTTATACTCAAATTTACTGGGACTACCAACAATATCTTTTAATGCTCGTTTCTGCCACTATTAGCCTATTTATTCTACTGGATCTAAGCTATAACTTTTATTTCACCACTTCTTATATTCTAAAACATTTTGAGAGTAATGAAAACAGGTTTATGAACATTTTTCAGTGTGATATAGAAAGGATAGTAAATCCATGGGTTTCATGGCAGTAGGAGCCTTGGCTCCTTCATCCTGTTCATGGGCAGAGTTGTGCCTGCAAGTCCAAAGACAGTAAATATCTGCCAGGAAGAGCTGGAACAATGTCCCTGGTCCAAATGGTTTTGGAAGGTAGGTGTGAAAATGTACTGAATCTGAGTTCACATTCAGTTTCCTTTAAAGTAGGTTCACTGGGAAAGTGTTTCACTAAAAACTTTGTTGTGGAGTTGTCCAGATAGTGGCAGAGCTAGATTTCAACTAATTCGCAAACACTTGTGTCATTACACTTTAGGCATTTGTCCTGCATTAACTGGGAAAGCTCAACAAACCTGAGAAAGAAGGGGTCAGAATCCTGATACTGTACATAACTACAGTTAGGAAAAGGAAACCCTGCTTATACAAAAAGAAAGATGTAAGACTAATCAATGACAGAAAACACAATACAGAGATGCCCTGACAAGTATGTCTCAATAACCATGTGACTAATTAACTAATTATGTGGCTAATAAACAAAATAGCTAATTCACTAGCTACATAAATATCCACGCTCTGAATATAATCCAGTAAAGTATTACATCTTTACCTCAACTTATTTAAGAAAACAATAAAAAAAAAAAAAGAACTATTTTTGATATGACATTGGAGTACTGTTAGTCTTACAATACCCTGGTTGAAAATGGTGTAACATACATGCGTACTGAAGTTGAGTTTCCATGTTCTGCTGTCTGCCCCCCCCCAATCCCCCAATATTATAGGTTATATTACAGGTTATTTTTTAGAGTTTAAGATAAATACCTTAACTCCACCAACTTGTAATTAAAAATATAAAATCAACCTCTGCTGGGCTATTATCATCCTATGTGACCAGCTGTTTACAGGAACAATGTCATGTGCTAATCACTTTTTTTCTTCAAGACCTCAACCGTGCACACACAAAAACAATCATATGACCACTGGGTTCAAAAACACACGGGTCCAAATAAAACAGGGGCGGGCGAGACAAAAGCACCGTGGCAGTTCTATAACCATGCTGTCCTGGGAAAAAAAGTACATGAGTTGGTTTTTAAGCACTTAAAGCAATTAGTGCAGAGGATGGAGCCAGCTGAGCCATTGATTACGGTTATTTATAAACCTGACAGCACCCTGATGAGGAGACAAAAACTAGCTGCTCTGTCTTTCTCTCGGCTCTTCCTTTTCTCTCCACCTTCCACCATTCTTTTCCACCTCTGTGCACCTTTTCCACATCTTTGCCCCTCTATCACCTCGTGTTGTGTTTTTTTTCTGCTTCTTCTTGCTCTCACAAGATTTCAGCGCCCGTCGTATTTTCTTCTTTGCCTCTGTCAACTCTACTTGATGGATCACTCTCACGCACTTCTATGCTATTTAAAAAAAGAAGAAGAGAGAGGTAGAGGAGTAAGCTGAGTAGGTGAATTCCCTTACAGACAAAGAAAAATGTATTTCTGCTTTTCTTTACCACAAACCAATACTCCCTTAGGTCTGGCCTTGGGCCTTGCAGGAATCTGGGAATGGCATGAGACAAAGCAGCAACAACAGCCCCTTAAACAAGTCTGGACATTCTTAGAAGATTGTCTTGCATGCAGGTATGCCTGGATGGGTGTCACAGAGTGGGAATGGAGGCATCTAATCTATTCCCAGGCTCTGAAGCCTGCAGGCCAGCAACAACAGGGGCATTATGGTCAGACCCCAGCTTCACAGAGCTGTGCCACAGGGTCCGGTTTGGAGGTAGAGGGAAGAATGTGCATGTTTGTTTGGAGGTGAAGGTAGAGACGAAGATGTTGTTACACCCCGGCCTAGGCAACCGGAGTGCAACACGAAAAAAGTAAAAATAAAGAAAAAAAAAAAAAAAAAAAAAAAAAAAAAACACACACACAAAAACCCCCCACTAAAGCTCACCACCAAAATCCCAAAACGAAAGTATCGACAAATCTATTTACAACAAACTATTTATTTACAACAAAACACCAAACTATTTACAACACGGGGGAGATCGCGACCATGACACACTGAAACACAGGGTTTAAATACCTAGAGGGAGCAATCAGGAAAATGGACAACAAGAGGGAAACACAGCTGGGGCAACTCAGAACTGACGAGACAGGGAAACGTAAACTGAAAAGACTAAGATAACACAGACTTTCAAAGTAAAACAGGAAACACATAACAGTCACGCCAAAAACAACACACTGACAACACCGAAACGTAACAATGTGTATATAAAGCGGAGGAGAAGAGTGAAAAGGATCATGGAAGTATGTATAAAATTTCAGAAATTGGATACAAATTTCTCAGAATGAAGAAACAACAAATTCAAATTTCAAATTCAAATTTTATTTGTCACGTACACAGTCATACACAGTACGATATGTAGTGAAATGCTTGGACAACTGCTCGTGACCTAAAGAGAACAAAAAAGGAAAAGGCTATGAATAAGATAGGAAATAAATATGAAAAATTAAAAAGGGTAAATTTAACTAGGAAGTAATAAAATATAAATTAAGGTTAAAAATGAAATAACTGTACAACACAAATTAGAATGAAGGGTAAATTTAACTGGGAAGAATAAGATAAAGATAAATATATAAATTAAAGTTGAAAATAAAATAACTGTACAACAAAATACACAATACACAATATAGAACTATATAAGAATGTATGAAGAAATCTAAATATAAATAAATATATACACAATAACAGCAGCTGTACAAGTATTAACCGGAAATGAAGTGACCAGTGTTGTGCAAAACCAAAGTCCAGAAAGTCCAGTGTGTGTGTAAGAACCATATGTGTGGGTCAGTACTGTGTGGTGGTGTGATTGAGAGACCGTATCGCCTGCGGGAAGAAGCTCCTCCTCAGTCTCTCTGTGTTGGTCTTCAGGGAGCGGAATCGCTTTCCTGACCTCAACAGAGAGAACAGTCTGTTGTTGGGATGGCTGAGGTCCTTCACGATCTTCCTGGCCTTGGTCCAGCACCGCCTGCTGTAGATTGAGTGCAGGTCAGGGAGCTCGGAGCAGATGGTGCGCTCAGCTGACCGCACAACCCTCTGTAGAGCTCGTCTGTCCTGCATGGTGCTGTTCCCGAACCAGGTTAAGATGTTTCCCGCCAGGATGCTCTCTATGGTGCACGAGTAAAAGTTCCTGAGCACCTTGGAGGGCAGTTGGAAGTCTCTCAAGCGTCTGAGGTGGTAGAGACGCTGTCGGGCCTTTTTCACCACGGTGTTGATGTGACAGGACCATGACAGGTCCTGCGTGATGTGAACTCCGAGGTATTTGAAGCTGTCCACTCTCTCCACTGGGCACTCGTTGATGACGGGGGTCTGGTAGTTCCTCTCCTGCTTAGTGCTGAAGTCCACTATCAGCTCCTTTGTCTTACTGACGTTTAGAAGGAGGTTGTTCCTCTGGCACCAGTTCTCCAGATTCCTAATCTCCTTCAGGTAGGCCGTCTCGTTGTTATCAGAGATCAGGCCCACCACGACGGTGTCGTCAGCAAACTTGATGATGGTGGTGGAGCTGGTAGTGGCCACACAGTCATATGTGTACAAAGAGTACAGCAGGGGGCTCAGAACACACCCCTGGGGGGCTCCAGTGCTGAGAGTGGTGGAGGCTGAGACATGTCCGCCCATCCTTACTGCCTGTGGTCTGCCAGTTAGGAAGTTGGAGATCCACTGACACATAGATGAGCTGAGTCCCAGATGCTCCAGCTTGGTGGTGAGTGTGGAGGGAATTATGGTGTTAAATGCAGAGCTGTAGTCTATGAAGAGCATTTTAACATAATTCCCCCTTCTAGTGTCCAAGTGAGTGAGTGATGTGTGGAGGAGATGAGAGATGGCATCGTCTGTGGAACGATTTGGACGGTAAGCGAACTGTAGTGGGTCCAGTGTGTCTGGTAGTGAAGAAATGATGAAGTCTCTGACCAGGCGTTCAAAGCACTTCATCACTACTGAGGTGAGGGCTACAGGGCGATGGTCATTGAGAGAAGCAGGGTGGGGTTTCTTCGGGACAGGAACAATGATGGACTCTTTGAAGCATGTGGGGATCACCGACTGAGATAAAGAGATGTTGAATATCTCAGTGAACACAGGAGCTAGCTGGTATGCGCAGTCTCTGAGGATACGACCTGGGATGCCGTCTGGTCCTGCTGCTTTCCTGGTGTTCACTCTCTTGAAGGCTCTCCTTACTTCATGCTCGGAGATGACGAGCACGTTTCCGGTGCTGGCAGTATCTTCCTGTCTGCAGCCGTTAGCGCCGCTAACACTAGCATTGTTGGAGACCTTAGCTGCAGCCTCGAAGCGAGCATAGAAAGTGTTCAGCTCGTCTGCCAGAGTCACGGCCGCGTTCGTCATACCGGTTGTTGGTGCTTTATAGTCCGTTATTGTCCTTAGTCCCCGCCACAGGCTCCTAGAGTCACTCTGTTGGAGTTGTGACTCTAGTTTCCTCCCGTAGCGCTGCTTCGCCTCTTTCACCGCCCTCCGCACGTTATATGACGCGGCTTTGTACGGGTCCATGTCCCCCGTCATGAGTCCCGTGTTGTAGGCAGCGGTGCGGGATCTCAGAGCGTCGCGGATGGTTTTATCCACCCACGGCTTCTGGTTGGGAAACGTTGTGATAGTCTTTGTCTCCACGGTATCATCCGCTAGTTTCCCGATGAATCCCACAACCGCTTCCGTAAACACGTTGACGTCATCGTCGGAGCTGTTTCTGAACATGCCCCAGTCTGCGTCATCGAGTGCGTCCTGTAACGCGGCCACCGATTGATCCGTCCAGCGCGCGACCTTCCTCTGAACCGGAACTTCCTGTTTCAGCCTTTGTTTGTATTTTGGCATGAGGAAGATGGCGGCGTGATCAGAAACGGGGGGCGGGATTGTGCCTTGTAGCCGTCCTTGACCGTAGTGTAGCAGTGGTCCAGTGTCCTTTCACCCCTGGTGGGGCAGGTGATGTGTTGATAAAAGTTCGGCGCTGCGCGTTTGAGGTTGGCGCTATTAAAGTCCCCCGTCACAATAAGCGCAGCGTCCCGGTGTTGTGTCTGGTGCTGTGTGAGTGCCTCATGCAGCTCGCATAAGGCGGTGACCGTGTCCGCTTGTGGTGGAATATAAACGGCACTTACAATGACCGATGTAAATTCCCGAGGTAGATAAAAAGGACGACACATGATGGACAGTAGTTCCAGATTTGGTGTGCAGGAGCGTGTGAGAGGAACAACGTTCGCACTGTTGCACCAGTTGTTGTTCACCATTAAACACACGCCGCCTCCCCTTGACTTCCCCGAGTCCCGTGTCCTGTCCATGCGGTGAACCGAGAAGAACTCGGCCGGCTGGATGGCGTGGTCCGGCACCGCTGGGTTCAGCCATGTCTCGGTGAAGCAGAGGAGATTGCAGTCCCGAATGTCTCTCTGGAACTTTATCCTGGCCCTGAGGTCGTCAAGCTTGTTCTCCAGTGACTGGACGTTGGCGAGCAGGATGCTAGGCAGAGGTGTGCGGTGTGCACGAGCTCTCAGCCTGTTCCTGACGCCGGCTCGCTTCCCTCTAGGCCGCCGCCGCTTCCCTTTGTTCTCCCTCGAGATCTCACTCGGCCAGCTCGGATCCGGAGTTAAAAACTTCGAATTGTGAGTACATTGTATACCAATAGAAACAAGAGTGTCACTGTCGTACCTAATGTACCCAATGGTGAGGATTTTGCCGATTTAGAAACGCTGAAAACTAACTTAAAAAGCAAAGACAAAGAAAAAGTGGTCGGAGCAGTCGTGACGGCAGCCGACCTCACCGGCGCCATCTTTATTTATTTAGGTGTGAATGTGCGAGTGAATGTGAGCACGAATGGTTGTCTGTCCCTGTGTGTTGGCCCTGCGACAGACTGGCGACCTGTCCAGGGTGTACCCCGCCTCTCGCCCTATGACAGCTGGGATAGGCTCCAGCGCCCCCCGCGACCCTGAAAAGGACAAGCGGAAGCGAATGGATGGATGGATGGATAGTTTCAGTTATAGTTTTAGTTGTGTTTGCAAAAATTAAGTGTAACAAAATCCCAGTTTCATCGTATCAGTCATGCTCTTCTGCTTATCCTTGGGTGTTGAGACTATTAACTATTAACTCTTGCAGCACCGGGTGTTCATAATTTTGGTTCAAGTGAATTGATAAACTTTTTGAAGGCAATTGACTCACACAGTTATGTAGATGTCCCCGTCCTGTTATCTCGGGATGCATCACGCTGCCTTGCCTGGGGTTAGCTTCTGTTTTCAAGGTAAGCTAGGTTAGCCTTCTGGTGTGAGCTTTTCAAGTGCACTTTAAGGTTTGTGGGATTTTTTCGTTTTATAAATGTCCCTCACAATTTGTCTCTTTCCACTACAAGACACTTGCTTTATCCAAAACACAGTCATATTCAGAGTAATCCCAAATTGGACTCTGGTGCTTTCTCCCGACTTTTCCTGACATGATTCTGCACGTGGATGGAGCAGCAACCAGTGTCGCCAACTCCTCAGTAAGGAAAATCGCTATTGGTTGTCCTAACAGTCGCTATAAGTCTCTAAATCACGTCATCGCCCAATTTGCATAATTGGTCATGCTAATCTCATTGTAACCTATGTTGTTGGAGAGAGAAATAACATCGTGGAAGAGACATAAAGTGAGTAAAAAATGTCCTAAATGCATTTAGAGTCTATTTAGAACTACAAATTAAATTTCTTTTAGCAATTATCGTTTTGTTTTTTGTTTTTTTGACACAATTCCAACCCTGCTCCTTTACCTGGGCTTGGACCGGCAAAAGTGACCCGAAATAGGCACTCTGGTGGAGTTACTTTGTGTGTGTGTGTTTATAAGTAGTTTTAAACCTTGTGATCCACAAAACAGCATAAGAGTAAAAGAAGAACTGACTGCGTTACAGCACCCGCTACTTGTTGAGAGTAAAAGTGATACGCGCTTTCACGTCTTTTTTAGCTAAGGGGTCTGAAAACTCGTTAAATATAGCGACAAAGTCGCTAAGTTGGCAACACTGGCAGCAACACAGATGACCCGACTAACGTACTGCCACCTGCTGGCATGAGACAGCAAGCAAAAATCTGGAAACTAAACTTTATTTTCACCCTTGACTATCCGGTTGTTCAGTGATGACGCGACGAATCCTACTTCCGGGTCCAAAGTAGTCTGCGTTTAATATGGCTTTTGTGTTGTTAACATGTTTAATGTTATGTATTTTCTTCTATTTGATCTCAAGAAGCTCCTAAAACAGTCAGTGATCCCTGTTGACCTCCCTCGGCTTTTATTACCGCTAATCATTTATTTAAACTCAGTTTTTTTAAAACCTTAGGATGTTGTTGCGGCTACTCCAACCAATGGCCGCGGCAGGCTAAACATGAGGACACCGATGACGCGCAACAATTAACGCACAGAACACTTCTGTATCATTTGCTTCTTTATTTACACATGCAACTGTCCAAACTATAAATCAGCACATGGGATCAACTGTCAAACAAACGCACAGACTGCACAAGCAAATAACTGCAACTTACAAATAAATGCACCAGCTACTATTTCAAAATTCCAAACTGGTCTATGGCAGCAATTAGTGCATAAATATACAAACACCATCAAGTTACAGTCAAATATATCAAATCATTCAAATTGTGCTCAAGTTGCGATATATTGCGGTCAACAGAAAGTTTTGCCTCGTGCTCACCCTACCTTCTGCTCATCACATCAGGTGCTGTGCACAAGTGAGTGCAACCACATTTACCTTATACCACACCCATGAGACACGCCCCACACCCATGCACCAATACAGTGAGTCCATTTAAACCGACCCACTTAGTCAGACGGAAACAACTCATATGGCTCATACTTACCATGTAGGAGACATACTGATAAACATGATCAATCTTTTATCAAACATTCAAAGATACAATTTCAATTCCAAATAAATAAATATACATTAATGCAAATAGATATTTCAAAAAAGTCAATTTTCATGACTCTTCTGTTTCCTGTAGAAGACACACTTTAGTGATCGGCCTGTCCAAACAACCAGTCTTTGTCTTAACACGAACCCGACGTACAAGTCCTTTACTGTCAGAAATTGCTTCCACAATCCTTCCAGTCACCCAAGAGTTACGAGGCGCAGAATCATCGACAACGATAACCACATCCCCAGGAATGAAGTTCCGTCCGATTCTCTGCCACTTCTGACGCTCTTGAAGCTGGGGCAGGTACTCCTTGACCCAGCGCTTCCAGAACAGGTCAGACATGTACTGTACTTGCCTCCATCGACGTCGTCCATACACGTCCCCCTTCTGAAACACTCCTGGTGGTATCAATGGCTTGGTCTTAAGCAGCAACAGATGGTTAGGAGTCAAGGCCTCCAAATCATTAGGATCAGTAGAGGCTTTAGTTATTGGCCTACTGTTCACAATAGCCTCTGCCTCACAAAGAACTGTACAAAGGCCTTCTTCGTCCAAATTCTGCACTTTCAAAATGGAATTTAACACCTTCCTGACAGACCTTATGAGACATTCCCAAACACCGCCATGATGGGAACCAGCAGGAGGATTAAAAATCCATTTCATGCCCTTTTGCAGCAGCATCTCCTGAATATACCCTTTAGAAATGATTTCAGTCATAAAACTGGTGTATTCGTCGTGAAATGAACCATTCCTAATAAACTTTCGTTTAAGGCTCAGAGCTCGCTGTTCTACAGCCTTCCTATTATTTGGCATGTTTACCTGATTGCATCTAAAAGGCAAACCAATGGTGTAATGACCATCAACCAACTTAGCAGAATCCATCACTGACTTCATAAACCGCTGGTCTTCTCTAGATAAAGCCAACTGCTCATCTTGAATACATTCTGGTAAGTCAGTCTTCATTTGACGTTCTCACAGTTCATCCAATCTTGCTACGGAAATCCTATTGACACTCACATCAAAAATGTCAGTATTACAATCCTCTCTGAGAGGACCATTCACCGTCCAACCCAGCATAGTTTTTACTGCATAGGGACCTCCATCCTGACTTCTAACAACCTCCCATGGCTCTAAAGCCTTGGGCACATTGGTCCCGATCAACAGGTCTACCCCGGAATTTATCTCCAGTATGTTAATATGGTGCAAATGTGGCCATCTGTCGAGATCTTCCTGTCGGGGAATATTACGTTGATGAACAGGCATGCTTTTCTGAGTAAATAAGTCAGGCAAGTCACAGTAGTGATCTAAATCCAAACCAGCTACTTCCAAATCTGAAACCACATAGCTACTGACCATTTTCTCCTGAACCATTGTCCGCAAAAGAATGCCAGTTTTACTTCCTGAAAGATTCAGTCTATTCATGAGCGCTTCCGTACAAAATGAAGCTGAGCTCCCAGGATCTAGAAAAGCATAGGTTATCAGTGACCGATTACCTTTCTTGGACTTCACTCTAACTGGTATTATGGACAGAGCACTATTTTGCTCACCGGCCCCAGTAACACCACTGCTTTGCACCGCACATGAAGGACCTTCATCTGGTGGCTCTCTCCCTCCTATAGTTTGCACTGCAACACTTTCCCTCTGCTTAGAGTAGATATGTAAGAGCGTGGGGTGTTTCTGATTACAAACTTTACACAAGAGACGTTTCCTACAGTCCCTGCTTCTGTTCCCAATGCGCAGACAACCAAAACACACGCCATTCTCTTTCAAAAAAGATAATCTTTCAAAGTGCAACTTTCTTTCAAATGAAGGACACAAATCCAACATATGCCCTGCTCCACAAAACAAGCAGACCTTGGTCACAACTGAACCATTCTCTCGCCTCAATGCTGGCTCAATCTTCCCTTCCACCTTGGCCACTGTAGTAGCAAAACTACTCCGCTTAGCCTTAGGGTAAAACTGAGACTTATCCTTTCTCGCCTCTTTTCTGATGGCTGTTGGAGGATCCTGTATATCTCCAAACAATGGGTCACTTGCGATCTTAACTTGCCTTTCGACAAACTCAACAACGTCGCAAAAAACCACTTTACATTGAAATCTTTCCTGCAGATCGCAGACAACATTCCTCCACTTATCCCTGAGCTTATAAGGCAACTTCTTTATAACTGCTTGCATATTAACAGAGACATCCAACTCATGCAAGGACTCAACGTCTCCCATTGCATTACAACATTGCCTTAATAAAAACCCATATTCCTGCAAAGCCTTCACATCATCAGATTTTATAGATGGCCATTTACTGACCCTTTCAATGTAGGCAGCAGCAATTTTCAGCGAATTGCCAAAGTTCTCTTGGAGCAAAGATTTAGCTTTAGCATATCCATACTCAGCAGGCATATACTGACAGCTTCTGACCATTTCCCTTGGATGGCCTCTAGTGTATTGCTCGAGAAAATATAAACAATCCTTAGCACTGTGAGCTTGACTCTCCACCATGTGCTCAAAAGCTCTCATAAATGTTTGATATTGTAAAGGATCGCCATCAAATAACTGAATGTCACGCCTTGGTAACAAAAACAGAGACTGCTGCTCAGCCAATAAAGTTGTAATTTCATTTTGTTTCTTCAAAACTGTGACTAGATGATCATGACCCTCACTACCTTGCACTGTATGTGTAAGAGGTTTTGATTGTGAGTGAGACTGCGACATCATCTGAGTAGTTGAAACTGCACCTGGAAATACTTGATGTAACTTCGTCTCTGACCTTTCCAACGAAACGACCTTGGGCTGAAAAGTATTTTTAACCTTGGGCCACTGAGTGATGTGATGATTTGCTTTTCCTACAACTTTTGTTTCCAACATTAGAGATGCTATCACTTGGTTTAACATCATCTATCGCAGCACCTTTACCAACATTCCCGGTGTGCCTAGAAGGACCAGAACCATTTCCAGCAGCTAATGGATCAGAGGAATCAACACCAGGTGGATTTAAATGTGGCAAATCAAGCTCAAACACCTGATTTTTGCTCTGAGAGTTTCCCTTTGCATCATGAAGCCATTTCTTTATCTCTTCCATAAACTCAGTATTATGTGCTCGCACACTTATAAACCAAGCAGTTTGTTTTTCTTGCTCTTCTTGAGGAAGCAACGGAAGCAAAGTTTCATGCAGATGAATTGCCTCATTAAGCAACACAGACAAATTCTCTGACTGAGTCTGAACAGTGGAAACATTATCTTCAGATTGCTTTAATTCTTTAATAATCTTTATGACCTTTTTAATTTTATTAATCTTAGTGTGACGTTCTGTTTGAAGTCTTTCAATCTGCTTCTCCAAAGCCTTAGCAGTCGGTTTTGGCTGTCTTTTCTTTCCATCCACATCACCACATTGTGTTAATTGGTGTGTCTCCATTTTTCTTTAAAACATTACAAATCCAAATGCTGAACTGCACCTATGCCACACAGCTTCATTCCAACGCCTCCACTTGATGACATTCACTTCATAAAACCTTGGACACACACACAGGAGCAATATCCCCCACTATCTGCCTATTAAACCTAACTAACTTAACCTAGTCTTCCGTACATACTAGCGGTGGGTATTTATGTACCTCCATACCGTCAGCTGTGAGAAAGACAAACTGTCTTAAACACAAACTGCGGCGGTACTCCCAAGCCAATGGCTTCAGCCGCCTGATGTACAATAACTAGAAAGCAAATCAGTACAACGCCTTGTGCAGCTGTACTGCTAAAACCTAACAGGGGAACAAACTCCTGAACAAAATGTGCTCGTGTAGCCAAAGGCTTAATCTAAAAGCGGGTGGTAAAAGGCAACAGCAAACTACAAAACTATCATCAATAAAACTAATCTATTTATAAATAATCCAATAAAACCTACAAAACAACTTTCTGTTGACAAATTGTTGCGGCTACTCCAACCAATGGCCGCGGCAGGCTAAACATGAGGACACCGATGACGCGCAACAATTAACGCACAGAACACTTCTGTATCATTTGCTTCTTTATTTACACATGCAACTGTCCAAACTATAAATCAGCACATAGGATCAACTGTCAAACAAACGCACAGACTGCACAAGCAAATAACTGCAACTTACAAATAAATGCACCAGCTACTATTTCAAAATTCCAAACTGGTCTATGGCAGCAATTAGTGCATAAATATACAAACACCATCAAGTTACAGTCAAATATATCAAATCATTCAAATTGTGCTCAAGTTGCGGTATGTTGCGATATATTGCGGTCAACAGAAAGTTTTGCCTCGTGCTCACCCTACCTTCTGCTCATCACATCAGGTGCTGTGAACAAGTGAGTGCAACCACATTTACCTTATACCACACCCATGAGACACGCCCCACACCCATGCACCAATACAGTGAGTCCATTTAAACCAACCCACTTAGTCAGACGGAAACAACTCATATGGCTCCTACAGATGTAACTACAGCCCAACCCATGCAGCAGTATATGAATGACTAACCTCGTATTGTGGATGGATTATCTCAGTTGTTCTCCTGGCTGAAGTTTGGTCCTTTTACAGCATCCTGCCATGCGATTACATTTGTTCCTGACCACCGAGAACACTCACGTTAACTTTTATCGAGTGGAAAAAAAAAAAAAAGTTAGCTTGTTTATATTATGCTAACATAGCTGTGTCACTAGCGGTCACGTAGCACATCATTATATACCAGCTAGCCCAACTTCAGTAACCCTACAAACGTCACTGCTGTCTAGTTTTCCGTCTTCATTTATGCTGGAAGTGATGCAGAGCTGTACGTTTTAATTTGTTTCCAAATCCCTGCAGTCAGGACATGCTATATTGTATTTAGATAGAAGCTAGCGAGCTAACTCCCTGCTAACTTCTAACTCCGTTAAATGTCATAAATTCCGTTTTCATGGATGCCTGGATGTTAAACTCAATTGTTACACCTGGTAGAGCAGAACGCTGATCATTTTATTAAAGATGAAAGACTTTAGACAGTTTTTCAACTCTCAGTAATGCCATAGTGATCGTTTGATATATGGACCTGCAGCAGAGTTTAGACCCAGACACGGCCAGTGACGTCAGACTGAACAATCGGATTGTAGGACATGCACACATCAATGAAACTAAACACATTTTTGCTATAAATTCAGTTACTTTTAGTTAGTTTTGTGAACACTCATTACAGTTTTAGTTAGTTTTCCTTTTTTGTTTTTATTATATTTCCGTTAATGAAAATGTTTTTTCACTTCTATTTTTCGTTATTTCGTTAGTTTTCGTTAATGATAATAACCTTGCTCTGCACACTGGAATAAACATACAGTGGGGCAAAAAAGTATTTAGTCAGCCACCGATTGTGCAAGTTCCCCCACTTAAAATGATGACAGAGGTCAGTAATTTGCACCAGAGGTACACTTCAACTGTGAGAGACAGAATGTGAAAAAAAAAATCCATGAATTCACATGGTAGGATTTGTAAAGAATTTATTCGTAAATTAGGGTGGAAAATAAGTATTTGGTCACCTCAAACAAGGAAAATCTCTGGCTCTCACAGACCTGTAACGTCTTCTGTAAGAAGCTTTTCTGTCCCCCACTCGTTACCTGTATGAATGGCACCTGTTTGAACTCATCATCTGTATAAAAGACACCTGTCCACAGCCTCAAACAGTCAGACTCCAAACGCCGCCATGGCCAAGACCAAAGAGCTTTCGAAGGACACCAGGAAAAGTATTGTAGACCTGCACCAGACTGGGAAGAGTGAATCTACAATAGGCAAGCAGCTTGGTGTGAAAAAATCAACTGTGGGAGCAATCATCAGAAAATGGAAGACATACAAGACCACTGATAATCTCCCTCGATCTGGGGCTCCACGCAAGATCTCATCCCGTGGGGTCAAAATGATCATGAGAACGGTGAGCAAAGATCCCAGAACCACACGGGGGGACCTGGTGAATGACCTGCAGAGAGCTGGGAACAAAGTAACAAAGGTCACCATCAGTAACATACTACAACGGCAGGGAATCAAATCCCGCAGTGCCAGACGTGTTCCGCTGCTGAAGCCAGTGCATGTCCAGGCCCGTCTGAAGTTTGCCAGAGAGCACATGGATGATACAGCAGAGGATTGGGAGAATGTCATGTGGTCAGATGAAACCAAAGTAGAACTTTTTGGTATAAACTCAACTCGTCGTGTTTGGAGGAAGAAGAATACTGAGTTGCATCCCAAGAACACCATACCTACTGTGAAGCATGGGGGTGGAAACATCATGCTATGGGGCTGTTTTTCTGCCAAGGGGACAGGACGACTGATCCGTGTTAAGGACAGAATGAATGGGGCCATGTATCGTGAGATTTTGAGCCAAAACCTCCTTCCATCAGTGAGAACTTTGAAGATGAAACGAGGCTGGGTCTTCCAACATGACAATGATCCAAAACACACCGCCCGGGCAACAAAGGAGTGGCTCCGTAAGAAGCATTTGAAAGTCCTGGAGTGGCCTAGCCAGTCTCCAGACCTCAACCCCATAGAAAATCTGTGGCGGGAGTTGAAAGTCCGTGTTGCTCGGCGACAGCCCAAAACATCACTGCTCTCGAGAAGATCTGCATGGAGGAATGGGCCAAAATACCAGCTACTGTGTGTGCAAACCTGGTAAAGACCTATAGTAAACGTTTGACCTCTGTTATTGCCAACAAAGGTTATGTTACAAAGTATTGAGTTGTATTTTTGTTATTGACCAAATACTTATTTTCCACCCTGATTTACGAATAAATTCTTTACAAATCCTACCATGTGGATTCATGGATTTTTTTTTCACATTCTGTCTCTCACAGTTGAAGTGTACCTCTGGTGCAAATTACTGACCTCTGTCATCATTTTAGGTGGGGGAACTTGCACAATCGGTGGCTGACTAAATACTTTTTTGCCCCACTGTAATCAACATGATCAACCTTTTACGGCGTGTTATTTCACCATCTTATCGATTCAAATGCTCCATCCTTATGTGGTTTGCGACATTATGTTTATCCACTCTGTCTCTAAATGTTTGAAGAATTTTCAAGTTTGGGGTCAAATTTTGAGAATTTGACCATAAGTGAAATTTATGGTGTCATCACCCCCTTCGGGGCTTACCTTTCACAGTGTTGATGATATTCCTCTCTGTTCTTTGCAAGTACCCCCTTTTGGTGGCGAGAAACTGTTGGTGTGGTCAAGTGGGTGCTGTAAAAACAAAAGCTCAGGACAGAACAGTTATCAATCATGTACTTCATACAAAATTAGCATATATCGAATTTCATATTGATCCTCTGAGTGTAATGGTACATTTTAATTTTAATTTATCAAAGCTAAACACAATATTTTTCTTTATTTTGCTCTTGTTCTTGTGCAGCACCACCTCTCAACACATGCCCCTGTCGGTTCTATCCTACTTTTAGATTGCTGACTATTTCAATGAAAGCACCCAAAAGACGGGGACCAGTGTTTATTATTACATATCTCCATTTTGAATGTGACACGCCTATCATTCCCCTGTTATCCAGATATTAATAGAGGGGGTTTTTTTGGCTTTTTTTTTTTCCCCTCTATAACAGTTAATTGACTCTTTACAGTGGCCCGCTTATGGTTAATAATAACATGTTCAGTCATGAGTGAAATCAAACCTTTTCTTCACTTTAGCATTTAACATTCCCAACAATATAATGTGATACATTAATCGAAACACAGCTACTAAAACACACTTTTGTTAATGCAAACATCAGAAACTCAAAATTAGCAACTAAAGGGTTAAGTCTGCAGTTCACACTCATGTGAAGCTACAGCCTCCCCCTTTAGTCTCTGTCACCCTTCTGTTCTTGTAAAAACAAAACAAAGCCAGACACAACATCCACCCTTCTTTTACAGGCTGGGTGAATTGTTTGTGGACATTTACTAATCCTAAAGTCGGTACCGTTTTTTCTCAGTATCAAGTCAGTTAAAACTTTTAGTCGTCAGTCCATCACAGTCCAGTCACATGCATACATCCACACACATTCATACCAGATATTGCTGATAATGGAGTCTCACGCGCAGCCTATTCGAGCCTCCCTCACCAGCAAGATGACGTCATCATTTTAAAGGAAAACAGTTCCTCGTTTTTTGGACTGGATTGACTCGCTGCAATCCTTTTGGGTTCAGGACTTCTCATGTGATCAATATCCCATATAAGTGAATTTCTCCTGAGCCCATTACAATCATGGAGAAAAATACTTTGCAACTGTTTTCAGTAAGAATATTTTTATAGCGCTTTAAAGTTCAATCTCTCAGGCCTGGATTAAAGAGCTGATTTGTTAAATCAAGAACTCACAAAATACCAAAATATCACCACCGGTGGATCACACCTCTCAGATGTTCTTATTTCAGTGCACTGTAACAAAAGCAAAAACAAACGTAACCAATAAAATTGTCAAGGATCGCTGTGTGGCAGGCAGGAGGAGGACCCAAATTGCAAAACTCACAGACTCGGGGATGAACTCAAAAATCACAGCTTTAATGCTGGAGAGGCAGAACGTAGGAAATACAAAACTAAACTGGGAAAACTAAATACAAAGCTCGCCAAGGAACAGGGAGGAACACACACAACATGAGGGAGAATGCGACACAGAACTGAGGGAGACGCAGACATAAATACACAGGTGACACTGATAATCATAACAAGACACGGCAGGAGTGAACGCAACACTGACGGGAAACGGGCAAAGTAAAACAGGAAGTACAGAGGTTCAGACAGGAGGAGAGAGAGCACGGGGAAAACACAGACATAACGGGCTGGGGAAAACATAGAATAAAACACAAGGAGAGACGAGGGCTCACAGATACACAGGGGCACACAGGAGGTAACCAAATAAGGAACGTTTTAACTAAATAATCCTAGGAACCAAGGCATAACTAGGGAATAAAATACAAAACACACAAAAACTGAGAATACTGGGCCCACATGGCCCAGGACCATGACAAAAATACTCATATAATAACAAATACTGGGGCCCATTGCAAACATGTCCAAGCATAAAACCATCTTCCTCTCTCTTGGAGAAAGAAAACAATCCAAACCTCACTGATAAAATCAACCTAGTGTCAAGAAGAACCCAAAAGTCAACCAAAACTTCACCAGAAAGTTTTTCTCCCTCCCGGGACAATATTGTGTAGGAATACAGGCACCGTAACTCCTTTTTGCACCGACAAAAGACATGTTGGGTTTACTTGATTCAATAGTGGACACTGGTTGCACACAAATGTTTTGCTTTGGCAGAAACTTAAACAACTGAGTTAAATCAACACAACCTTTTCATATTTCGTAAACCTGTGCATTTTGTGTTCATAAAACACGATTGAAACATGTTCAGATGGAGTAAGTTGAGCTCCTGGAATATTTTAATCCTTCAATTCTGTCATTTTATTTCAACACTATTCAGTAACTTTTATCCAAATACTACTTGGTCACTTAAATACTACATGTTGTCTTCATATTGCATGCGGTTCAACAAAATCTAGATTATGGTTACCATAAAAATTGAAGGGGTCTACAACAACTACCATCCTCCTATCTTTATACTGGTTGCAACAGGGCTGAGAAATAACCCTGAAGTGATAGGTTATCAGGCAGGGTACACCCCGGACAGCCGACCAGTCTATCAGATAGAAACAAACAGCCATTTACACTTACATTCATGGATAATTAACTAGTAACTTCATCAGTCATGACAGAAGCTAATATTTCTGTGCTAGCATCGTTTAAACAGTAACAGCTTTACTCTAATATAAGCTAACGTTTACACCGTAATTTAAGCTAGCACCATAAAGACGGTAAAACACGTAATAATATCTACAAATGCATCTTAAAGCTGTTATATTAGCACTTGGTGTATTACTAACATAAGCACATTAACATTATTGACACTCGCTGACTTTTAATAGTCATTCTATAAATGCTGTCCGTTTAAATCAAGGGTGTCAAACTCAAATACACAGTGGGCCAAAATTCAAAACTGGAACAAAGTCGCGGGCTAACGTTAATATTTATTGAAATATATTTATTCCTCCAGATATAAGAATGAATCTTTTCTTATGGACTCAAACACGTTTTGCTGAAAAACTGAATATGGAACAAGCAAAGCTTAATACTAAACAATATATATATTAGCTGTATAATACCAGTAGGCCAGCTCTTAATAGTAATTTGGTATGGCTTTGCGGGCCAAATGTAATTAGGCTGCAGGCCAAATTTGGCCCGCGGGCCAGAATTTGACACCTGTGGTTTAAATGGTCTTACCTGTAAACACTGCTGTATCCACCGGATTCCAGCCAGAGTGGATTCTGGAGTCTTCCCACGCTCATGTTAGTGATCCTCCATCTGGATGGATGATAACAACCTTCTGAACAATCTAGCAGGAGATGGCCCATATATATGGGACTGATTTCTGCTAATATCGCCTGATGGACTCATAACATCCGAAGCGGGTGAATAAAGTCACCCAGTCGCTAGCTGTGCCATTACCCAGCATACACCACTCCCTGCATAAATGCAATAAACGATACAAAAGTAATAACTATAATTAATTTATCTGCTGTATCTGCTGTTTCTCAGGTAGTTGCTTACATTGTATAATTTATTGTGTTCTGTATACGTCACTACAATGTGATTTCGGAAATATATAAATATACGGACAACAAGCTCTTCCGCGGCAAACTCTTATCTTCAATAAACAACGTTTAGGGAGCTCTATAGTATTCAATGAGAGGACCCTGCACGTCAATTCTCGACGCGAGGGAGGTACCCTGCGTGTCGATAAGTGAAGCAGAGGGAGCCTGACCATGCGTCACACATTTGACGAGTTGGGAGTGAGAACATGTTGAAATGTGATGTCAGTGCAAACTCTTGCAAAGACTTTCTGAAACTCACAAGTTTCATTCCTATTTCATAACTGATTCATCAGCTTTAGACATCAGTTGCATTTCTACTCACTAAGCTTAAGTTTCACTTTCCACAAAGGCCCCAATGTTCCCTCTAATTTTTCACGTGTCTGAGCGAACACACAAACTCCCTGAGCGGTCCCTTGGACCACTGTGAGCGACATCAGACGTGTGCACTGCGGTCACGCTGGCATCTAATCCATCCAAGTTACATGGTTTGTTAAAATAATCAAATTACAGCATTTACATTTATGTTAGACTACTTTTAATTAACTGTTTTAGCCCACTTACAATGAAAATTTAAAAAAATCTAGTCATTGACTTGTGCAGTGTGTTAACAATATTGGAAGTAAAAATTGTCACGGTTCTGGGTCCGTTGGACCCAGTAATTTGAGTTTATTATGTTTTGGTTTACTTTTGCATCATGGATTATTCTTTATGTTTCTCTGGTACTTTGTGTTTCAGTTATCTTGGTGTTTTGGATTGTTTTCCCATTCTCTTGTTGTGATGATGATGATGTTTATTATTAGAGTTTCATGTTTTGTTTATCTATGTTTTAGGAATTGTGGTTTCATGTATTGTTTGAGTTTCATGTATTATTTTCTGTCCGCCCCTCTGTGTCGAGTCCGTGTCTTTTAGTCCGTGTACTTCCAGGCTGGACGACTGTAATTCATTATTATCAGGATGTCCAAAAAACTCCCTGAAAAGCCTTCAGCTAATCCAAAATGCTGCAGCAAGAGTCCTGACAGGGACTAGAAAGAGAGAGCATATTTCTCCTGTTTTGGCTTCCCTTCATTGGCTTCCTGTTAAATCCAGAATTGAATTCAAAATCCTGCTCCTCACATACAAGGTCTTAAATAATCAGGCCCCATCTTATCTTAATGACCTTGTAGTACTATATCACCCTATTAGAGCACTTCGCTCTCGCTCTGCAGGCCTACTTGTTGTTCCTAGAGTATTTAAAAGTAGAATGGGAGGCAGAGCCTTCAGTTTTCAGGCCCCTCTTCTGTGGAACCAGCTTCCAGTTTGGATTCAGGAGACAGACACTATCTCTACTTTCAAGATTAGGCTTAAAACAGAACAGGGTGATCCGAAGGGCCAGCTCTGTTCTAGGATGCCCTCTGGACCCAGTGGAGGTGGTGAGTGACAGGAGAACGGCGGCTAAGCTGTCATCCCTGATGGACAACATCTCCCACCCCATGCAGCAGACTGTGACAGCACTGAGCAGCTCCTTCAGTGGGAGACTGCGGCACCCACGGTGTGGGACGGAGAGATTTCGCAGGTCTTTCCTCCCCACTGCTGTCAGACTCCATAATAAAGACTTTAACTGATCAAGCACACACATCCATACATATGCAATAATACTAAGTGCAATAATCCTTTCTGTCATCGTTGTATTTTTACTCAGTTGTATATAGTATTTGTATTCTATTTTTATCTTATTGTATATTTATTTTATTTTATTCTACTGTATATAGTATTTTATTTTATTCTATTCTGTACAGTTGTGTACTGTATTTATTCTTATTGTATTCTAATTTTTGCCTCATAACTTTTGCACTGTCCACTTCCTGCTGTGACAAAACAAATTTCCCACGTGTGGGACTAATAAAGGTTATCTTATCTTATCTTATCTTAAAACTTTCCTTTTTGCTAAAGCATATAGTTAGGGCTGGACCTCCCTTAGTTATGCTGCAATAGACATAGGCTGCCGGGGGATTCCCATGATGCATTGAGTTTTTCCTTTCCAGTCACCTTTCTCACTCACTATGTATTAACAGACCTCTCTGCATTGAATCATATCTGTTATTAACCTCTGTCTCTCTTCCACAGCATGTCTTTTATCCTGTCTTCCTTCTCTCACCCCAACCGGTCGCAGCAGATGGCCGCCCCTCCCTGAGCCTGGTTCTGCCGGAGGTTTCTTCCTGTTAAAAGGGAGTTTTTCCTTCCCACTGTTGCCAAAGTGCTTGCTCATAGGGGGTCATATGATTGTTGGGTTTTTCTCTGTATCTATGAAGCGCCTTGAGGCGACTTATGTTGTGATTTGGCGCTATATAAATAAAATTGAATTGAATTGAAAATTGAATTTTAGTAGTGTTTCATGTTTCCTGTTTTATTGTGAAAGTCTTTGTCTTAGGTTAGTGTGTGCAGCTTTGTTCCCCCTGTCTCGTTAGCCCTGATCTCTCCCAGCTGTGTCTGCCTCCTGTTGCCCATTCCCTCATTACTACCATGTGTATATAAGCCCTGTGTTTTCCTGTGCTCGGTGTCGCATCGTACCCGCAGATCCTGCTTGTGTGTTCCAGTTAGTGTCTTCATGTTTGGTTTCTGTTTTGTTGGTGCCAGCAATAAAGCTGTGGTTTTCAGTATATTTCTGTCTCAGAGTCCTGCACTTGGATCCACATCTCCACCTGCCCGCACACAGAGCCCTGACAGAACGACGCAACCAGTATGGATCCAGCGGACTCACTTTTCACCTCTGAGGGAGAGAATCTCGCGCACCTATGGGTTCAGTCACCCATAGCTCAGTCAGTCATTACTGTTGGAGGATAATCCACGCTGCAAGCCCCTACAAGAGGCAGCTGGAGGTAGTGTTTTTTGATAATTTTTTGTCGTCCACTGCCTCCACCGTCAGTTTTCTAAACATAAATGGACTTAAGCAAATAATAACAGCTCTAAGAGCGAGGCTAGCCTTCAAACTGTTTGGCATGGGCGGTCCAGGAAAGGACGATTCAGCTACCCTCCTGGAGTCCCTCACCACGTGGTGTTCTCAACGTAAGCGGCAGTTTTTGCCAAGGTTTATCGCCAAATCGTTTGATCCATCCTTGAAGAAGAAAGGCAACCCTAGGCATCACCACCCAACCACACTTCCCTTTTCTCCTGTAGTACGGACTGGTGCAGTTTTCATTTCCACTCCGCAGCAGCGTTTCTCCATGTCACCTTTTACCAGCCCTGATCCCATTTCAACTGGGAAGCGGCGGATGCGCTGCCAGCATTCACAGTCCCAGCAGGAGTCTGGGATTTTGTCTGAACAGCCGGCTAGGAATGTTCTGGATGATTGTCATGCTTCGAAACCTGTCAAGCATGTAGAGACCGCTGTTCGTCCTCAACTCAACACATCTGTGAGCGCAAACAACGTGTGTTATCCCAGATATTCATAAGCCCCTGCCAGGTAACTCAGGAGTAGTTAATTCAGAAGTTGTTGTGCCTACTCCTGTGCCCATGTTTAAAAATGACCAGTGTGTTTCCTGGCCTTCAGTTCAGTTAGCTGCCCAGCAACCACCTTCCACTCAGTCAGCTGCCCAGCAGCCACCTTCAGCTCGGTCAGCTGCCCAGCAGCCACCTTCAGCTCGGTCAGCTGCCCAGCAGCCACCTTCATCTCAGTCAGCTGCCCAGCAGCCACCTTCAGCTCGGTCAGCTGCCCAGCAGCCACCTTCAGCTCGGTCAGCTGCCCAGCAGCCACCTTCAGCTCGGTCAGCTGATCAGCAGCCACCTTCATCTCAGTTAGCTGACCAGCAGCCACCTTCAGTTCAGCTAGCTGCTCATCAGCCACCTGTTGCTCAGTGTCCTGTGTTTCCTGCTCAGCAGCCGCCTGTAGCCCAGTCACCAACTCCACCCCCACCACTTTCATCTCAAGTTCAGTCACCCATAGCTCAGTCTTCACCCCCGCTATCTATAGCTCAGTCGCTACCACAATCGGATTTTCTGCAAGCTTTGTTACAGTCCATGACCCAGTCAGTAGCTCAATTAGTGGAGGAATCATTAGCGTTGTCATCTGCTCAGTCAGCCGCTCATCTTCACCCTCAGCCAGGGGTCCCAATTGTCTCTGGTCCTGCATCTGCTCCAGCTGGAGGGCTCGAGGAGTGTGCACAGTTGGTCCCCTGAACTTTTCATGGACTCTTGTTGAGCTCTAGTTTCATTTTTGATGTGTTTTCCTGCATTTTTGGACTCTTGTGCTCCTTGTTTTTTGTTTGGTACTTTTTTTGGACGAATAGGAAAGGAAGAGGGGGGTGGGGGTTGTTTTTGCTCACAGGCGGAGAGTGCTTTCGAGCCTTTGTTCTTATAAAACGCAGTTTTTACCCTTTCTTTCATCAGTACATACACTCAACAAAAATATAAACGCAACACCTTTGTTACTGCTCCCATTCCCCATGGGATGGACGCAGAGACCTAAAATTCATTCCAGATACACAATATAACCATCCCTCCCAAACAGTGGTCACAAATCAGTCCAAATGTGTGGTAGTGGGCACATCTGCTATATTGAGATAATCCATCCCACCTCACAGGTGTGCCACATCAGGATGCTGATCTGACATCATGAGTAGTGCACAGGTGTACCTCAGACTGCCCACAACAAAAGGCCACCCTGGAATGTGCAGTTTTGTCTCACAGCAAAATGCCACAGATGCCACAAGCAATGAGGGAGCGTGCAATTGGCATGCTGACAGCAGGAATGTCAACCAGATCTGTCGCCCGTGCATTGAATGTTCATTTCTCAACCATAAGCCGTCTCCACAGGCGTTTCAGAGAATATGGCAGCACATCCAACCGGCCTCACAACCGCAGACCTCGTGTAACCACACCAGCCCAGGACCTCCACATCCAAGATCGTCTGAGACCAGCCACCCAGACAGCTGCTGGAACAATTGGTTTGCACAACCAAACAATTTCTGCACAAACTGTCAGAAACCGTCTCAGGGACGCTCAACTGCATGCCCGTCGTCCTCATCGGGGTCTTGACCTGACTCCAGCTCGTCGCCGTAACAGACTTGTGTGGGCAAATGCTCACATTCGATGGCGTCTGGCACGTTGGAGAGGTGTGCGCTTCACGGATGAATCATGGTTCACATTGTTCAGGGCAGATGGCAGCTGAGAATGTCCCAGTTCTTGCATGGCCAGCATAGTCACCGGACATGTCACCCATTGAGCATGTTCGGGATGTGCTTGACCGGCGTATACGACAGCGTGTACCAGTTCCCACGAATATCCAACAACCTCGCACAGCCATTGAAGTGGAGTGGACCAACATTCCACAGGCCACAATTGACAATCTGATAGACTCCATGCGACGATGTGTTGCACTGCATGAGGCAAATGGTGGTCACACCAGATACTGACCGGTTCTGGGTCCCCAGACCCCCAATAGCGCAAAAAACTGCACATTCCAGGGTGGCCTTTTGTTGTGGGCAGTCTAAGGTACACCTGTGCACTACTCATGATGTCAGATCAGCATCCTGATGTGGCACACCTGTGAGGTGGGATGGATTATCTCAATATAGCAGATGTGCCCACTACCACACATTTGGACTGATTTGTGACCACTGTTTGGGAGGGATGGTTATATTGTGTATCTGGAATGAATTTTAGGTCTCTACGTCCATCCCATGGGGAATGGGAGCAGTAACAAAGGTGTTGCGTTTATATTTTTGTTGAGTGTATAAACAACGATAGTATTCAGGAAGTAAGTAAGTAAAACTTTATTTATATAGCACCTTTCAAGATAAAAATCACAAAGTGCTTCACAGAAGCTAAAACCTAAAAATAAAAATCAACAAAAGGCAAGTTTGAAGAAAACCAAACATTGCAGATTTTTTTCTTTTTAATCACAACTCTGGTTTTAGTGACCTATCAACACGATTTAAAAACTGGTATAAAGTCGACTTTACTAACCCAAAATTGTTCCGTCTGTCCTGCTCACATCTCAAATGGTTGTACACGTTGTCATTAGCGTGGCTTCACTCCACATCAGCCACGTCGCTTTGCCAGCTAAAACACCGGTGTCGGCACATAAAGACGCTGTCATAGCCTGTCAATGACGTTGATATACGCATTATTGGCTGAACTATGGGATAAGGTGGCATCGTTCTAATCCCAAATGGTAGCAGCCAGTCACTGACTAACACTGCAAAACAGGATTGTTGAAGTATTAATTTTAATTTCAATTCAGGTTAGATTTTTTTTGTGCGCAACGCAGATTTTCTGTGCGCAGAGAGCAGTGCAGTGTGCGCAATTGCGCACGTGCGCAGCTTAGAGGGAACACTGCCCACCATCAGTCATTAATTTTGATGACCAAGACCTATGATTGAAATTTTGCCTTGAAGGTCTTATTTGTCAGTTTTATATGTACAGTTCTGTTCTTCAATTCTTCAGTCAACAAGTTGTGAAAGCAGATTCATAGGGGCTTTGGTAGGTGAGAAGGGAATGCCTCAAAGGGAGAAAATGACCATGAAAATGACCCAGCACTGACTGACTGCCTGAAACAGTCAGGTAGTGTTGAAAGAGAGCCAAAGTCATCAAGTATGGAGCTGCTTAGATTGCTCTAGTTTCACTAACTCAAATCGATATCTCATTCAACATTTCTTTCAGCTATTATTGTGAAAAACAGAAGTGCATTCTTAATGTTTATATTCTATATTCTTTCTGCACCATTTACTATTTTCATTCATTTCCTTTTTAATGTTCTGAAACTGTCCATCCCTGCCCAGCTGCGCTCCTCAGAGGTATCCAGTCCATTTTTCTATCCTCAAGGATAGAAAATCAACGCAATCCTACAAGGATAGTTTATGTGGTAGGCCTGTGGTAGCCTACAGGAGGAAAAGGATTTTGACTGTTTGCCAAAGCAATCAAACAATATCACGTAGTATGTGGAATGCAGCTTTTTAAATCTTAAATTGTTTTCAAATTTCAAAACTGCTTCTTAAGATTTTGTGATTTTATATAGACCTCTTAATTTAGTGGTGATAATGGTAAATAAATGGTAAATGGCCTGTATTTGTATAGCGCTTTACTAGTCCCTAAGGATCCCAAAGCGCTTTACACAACCAGTCATCCACCCATTCACACACACATTCACACTCTGGTGATGGCAAGCTACATTGTAACCACAGCCACCCTAGGGCGCACTGACAGAGATGATAATCTTTATATCTATATATTTTTCTTGCCCTTCCACATTGATGAGGATTGCTGTAAAGGGGACAGCTGTTAACAACAGGCCAAGTTATCTATAGCAACATTTACTTGATCTCTTATTGCAAAACCAAAACACATCTACACCCATCTTACAGTGGCCAAACAGGTGTTCTTAAAATGTTCACAGTAGCATTACATAACTGCTTTGCCACTGTCCCTGTTATGAAAAAAATATACAAATTTCTAACAGGGCTTTCATATTTAAATATTTAATTTTTTTTTAAAAAGAAAAGAAGCACACAGTAAAATGCTTGGGGTCTTTTAATAGTGGTCTTTTTAACTGACCACATTTGCTTGAGAAATGTCATTGTAATCAGTGGGGTTTTGTGTGTGTGTGTGTGTGTGTGTGTGTGTGTGTGTGTGTGTGTGTGTGTGTGTGTGTGTGTTTTGTTTTTTAATGCTGGGACAAGGCATTTTAGAGACCGTAACTGGAGTAAAATTTTAAGGCACAGAGAAAAACACTCGTTTAACCATCTCTAGAATGAGGAAGGAGGTTCACGCCACAGTATAATGACCTCTTACACCAAAAGGATGTTTCAGAGACTAACCATGCAAGAAGAGCATGATACATACAGGAAGCTACTGTTTTGCTGCACCTATGATTCTGGATCTCTATTCCTTACATCTAGATTATTCAGTCCCACCATACCAGCATTTTCACTTCATCACAGTACCATAAAAATATACATTTTGCTCTGTGTGATGATGCAACCAATGTATATTATAACATCATGCGCTTTTCAGGTAAAGTCTTTAACAAGGGCGTAGATTTGGTTTTGACATTGGTGGGGATGGATGATTCAACCACCGAACCCTGCCCTGTTTCTTTTTTTTCTCCTTTTCGTCTTTGCTTCTTGATAAAAAAAAAAAGGAGAAATATACTTGCCTACATATGCTATTCTACATGCTTTTAAACCATTTAAAATTACAATTCATAGTTTTATATGTGAATTATATAATGTTAAGTTACTATTAAACAAATAACTGACTAAGTATTTTATACTTTAGTTTACTTCAACCATATTCCATATAAATCAGATATCATACAAAAATAAAAATACCTTAAAATACAGTCATGACAATAAAAGAATATGACTTTAAGGACTTAACAACATTACTTCAGTTATAGTACACCAACATCTCTTATACATTATCACTAAGGGAACACTGAATGACCTGGTGGTTTTTGTCAATAAAACTACTCATCTAAGATTACCACAAAGTAACAGATCTCTTAGCAAAATTATGCAACATTTTAGGCACACTATTGCCCCTATCAAGTCAGTGAGCTGGATGTTTTACTCTAAACATGAACTACTGTTACAGCAACAGACATGGACTACTGGTGTCCCACACAACAACTCAATGTCTTTCATGAACTGGCTGTGTGGAGGCAGATGAGGACCCAAACGCAAAACTCACGGAGACAGGAACTGAACTCAAAATCACTGCTTCATTGCAGGCTTCACAAAGAAACATAACTAAACTGGGAATGCTAACAGAAGACCGAGGGAACACAGAAAGACACACAGGTTCGGGGAGGAGACATTGACGACACGACACTGAACTGAGGGAGACATGCACATAAATACACAGAGGGTTAACGAGGGAAGTCGGAGCACACGGGGAACACAGCTGACACAGATAATCGTAACGGGACAGGGCAGGAGTGAACACAACATGAGGCATACTGACGAGAGACTGTCAAAGTAAAACAGGAAGTACACAGAGGTGCAGACAGGAGGAGAGAGAGCACGGGCATAGTGGGCTGGGGAAACATGGAATGAAACACGAGGGGAGACGAGGGCCCACAGATACATAGAGGGGCACACAGGGGATAAAAGTCACAAGGGGAAATCAAATAAGGAACAAAATACAAAAAGACATGAATACTAAGACTGCTGGGCCAACATGGCCCAGGATCATGACAAATGTCCACTATGTGAAGGAGCCAAACACATGCCTTCTCCTCTTATTAACTGAGATAAACTGCTGGCATATTTGTTTTACATCTATACTGTCCAGTCTCTCCTGGTGGACATGGTAACACGTTATTCATGGTTACATACAATTTTAGACTGATGTGGGCCAAAGCCTAAAACGATGTGCTGGGAGTTTGCTGTTCTCCCAGGTTCAGATATTTGAAGTTTGCACAGCTACATTCTCGCCTGAAAATTTTTTTAAAGTTTATTTTGCAACCCAGAAAGAGTAATAAGAGGGGCATGTATTGCCTTGCATAGCCTGTAACGTTATTATGATGGACAGATTTTATGAGTGAACTTGGCTTTAAGTGACTTACAGGTTTCTTTGAAAAACACTTTCTTATATCCAGGTTCTTCCTTTTTGCTGCCATCCTCCTCTCCTCCTTGCGGGTCCTTGCAGCGCAGGCTTGCCGCTGCTAAAACTAAACACAGCTCCCTGAAAGGCACAGCCAATCGCATTGGCCATATTTGTCACATGATATAGGACTCCAGTAGAGAACGTAATTTAACTCTTTCTGCACCGCTGGGTGAATGCCAAATCTACGCACTTGGTCTTTAATAATAATGTTTTTAAAAGTACATAATCAGTTTGCAGCAAGCAGAAAAACAGGAATGGGGAGTAACCCGACTAACAATGCAGGAACAACATAAAGAATACAGGAAGCTGCAGGTAATAGAAACAACATTTTTTTTCGATGACCAAGCATTTGTCTGTGAACAAATGTGGGTGGGGTTAAGGTCGTGTTTATTATATCCAAACTGTTGCTGACGGAAGAGACGAGAAATGAAACTTAACTGAGACCGACGGTTGCAGCCAAGATGAGTCCAGGGTATGCTATCCAAGTCCCGCTGTTGTCGATCAGACTCACATTGGGATCAGTTGACAAATAGGACCTTGGTTTAACGGTAAGCATTATTAGTGGTATTATTATTATTAGTAGTAGTAGTAGCAGTAGAAGTCTCATTATGTGTATACAAAATGATTCTAAACGTGAATGTGGATTTTTATTTTTTTTTTAATGGCCGGTATTCGGCATTTTCTCATGGTTATCAAATTGTTTATAAAACATTGGACAGTGCGAAACCGACTGTTAATGTCACACTTCAGTAACTCTAGTTTCTTTATAAGTTTTATTATAATAAGTGTTTTTTTTTCTTGTTCCTCTGGAACCATTATAATAGTAATAATGTAAATTATGCTCTGTGTGATGACACGACCAATGTATATCATAACATCATACGCTTTTCAGGTGAAGTCTTGTTTTTTTTTTTTTTTTTAAAGAAGTCAATAATCAGTTTTCAGCTAGCAGAAAAACAGAAATGGGAGGGAGGCTGAAGCCCCTGCATCATCAGACTAACCGTGCAGGAACATCATAAAGAATGCAGGAAGCTACTGTTAAAAGGAGCAGCATTATTGCTGCTGACGCAAAAGAAGAGAAATGAAACTTAAGTAAGACTCCAGCTGAGTCCACGCGATGCTGTCCAAGACCGAACAATCAAACTCACGGTGGGGTGAGGTGACATAGGACATCAGTCAGTGAAAATATTAATGGTATTATTATTATTATTATTATTATTATTATTATTATTATTATATGGGGAAGCCCACGTTACACCTGGTATTGTATTTAAAGATGTGTAATTACGCCATCTAGCGGACTTTAGACCCGCTTTACTTTTTCTACGTGGTTATTTATTGTATATAAATACAGACGTTTTAATAATGGTGGTGGCAAATGTCACTACTCGGCAGCCATCTTGAAGCGCATCGGGGCACTTCCTTAGGCAGTTATTTAGAAGCATTATCTCAATAAGTTTAAATTTCAGTGGTCATTAGGGTAACTGTCTATATATCACAGGTCTAATTTTATAAATATGGTTTTGCCCCATAGATTTAATTTCTGGGTTTATGAGTTATATTTTCTTATGATGTTTCTGGTTAAACACTGGTAGCTCAAATGCGAGAATCCTTTACAGACAGAGAGAATTCTTAATAGAAATCTGAGGGAGTTTAGTAAGCATCTTGAGTAAGTGACCTACAAACTGACAGGCTAATGCAGAGGCCGGGGTTCAAATTCACTTCAATTTGCCGTTTGCCTCCCCCTGCTCTTTCTCTCAGCTCCCAGCTGTCTGGTCTTATCTCCACTGCACTGTCGCAGTAAAGACACAATAGAAAAAACAAACTAAAATACCTGGAGCCACCAAATTTCTGAAAAGCAATAGCTTCCTCTACCACCCTAAGTAGACTATAGACTGCATATCTAGGTAGACTTAGTGCTTAGTGATTCTCAAAAAACTAGGAAAAACTTAACTTTGATTTTTGGTGTGGTTTGAATCCAGATCTCAAAGGGCAACTGTTGTTGCATAATTTTGTTTCAACACATTACACAATGTACAACCCCTCAACAAATTGAGAAACCACAAGATTTGCAAGATTTGCAAATTTCATAAACCCATATGTTATACACAATTAAAGCATAATTGGGGAGGGCTTGCATTTTTCAGTAAGACAGTGCTTATTGCAGCCATAGCTCCTACTACAAAGAAGACCCTGGGTGCTAAACTGCTTTGCCTACAGTCCAGAAGTGATTCTCCAATTTACTTAATCCATTTACTTAATATTGTAAACTGAATGTAATCAAAATTGTACTTAATATTAAATATGGCAAATGGCCTGTATTTGTATAGCGCTTTACACTGCATTCAGTCATCTTGAATGTGTGTGTGAACAGTGTTGGTCAAATTACTTGAAAAAAGTAATCAGTAACTAATTACTGATTACTTCCCCAAAAAAGTAATCCCTTTACTTTACTGATTACTTATTTTCAAAAGTAATTAATTACTTAGTTACTTTTTAAAAACACGATTTACAACTAGGGCTGCCACGATTAGTCGACTAGTCACGATTATGTCGACTATTAAAATCGTCGACGACTGATTTAATAGTCGACGCATCGTTTGAAGCTTTGTAAGATCACAAAGGACGCAGGAATGAGTAGTAGGATTTAAGAGTGTAATAACGGACTGAAACAGAAGATGGCAGCACTGCATGTACAAGGATGCCAGCTGCCGTTAAACCCCGAAGAAGAAGAAGCAGCTGTGTCCCAGAATTCATAGCGCAGCCCAGCGCAGTTGTCAACAATGGTGGCAGCTAGTTAGTTTTAACTTTACTCTTATTATTCTTTCTGGGTCACAAAATAAACGTTTAACATATTTTCAGGCGAGAATGTAGCCGTGTAAATCTCAAATATCTGCTCAGTTTATCAAGACACCACGTATTTTCAAAAGCGCTCCGACGTTTTCGGAGACGTCTGTTACCTACTAGCTCGTTAGCTAGGCGGGGGCAAGGCTAACTAGAGCCGTGAGAACACCGGACTCCCGGCAAATCGTTTTCAAACCCACCGCCGTCTTTCGCTAGTCAGGTTAAACATATATATAAGTCACTTAGATAACTTAAAAATGTTATTGTTTGGCTTTCTTTAGTATTTTATTTGTTCCTGAGTAAATCGGTTTGGCTGAGATTAAAGTTATAGTTTTTGCACAGCTAAAACTGTCAAGCAGACAGCTGATTGTCAGAAGTGTGAGACGCTGGAGAATATACTCCGGTGTCCTGTTATATTTTAGAAAGCAAGGAGTTTATTAAACTTCACCGAAACAATCTGCAAATTTCATTAAAAATTAATAAACTACCATCTTGTCTTTATTTTTAGTTAGCACAAACACTTCAAGCTGTAAGCTAATGATAGTTATATAAGACCAGATGCTTCTGGTGCAATAAGCTGTACGCTGTACGTCCAATGGATGATGATCTGATTAGTCGACTAATCGCAAAAATAATCGGTGACTAGTCGACTATCAAAATAATCGTTTGTGGCAGCCCTATTTACAACCTGAATAGGTGATAAAGCGATAGATCTTTCAGCCCAATTCTACTTTTTCTGCATAATCATCATACAAAATGTAATCAAATGGAAAAGTCTCTTTTTAAAACTTGTTTTATTAGTTTTAATCTTTTAACTTCATGCATCAAGCATAAATGTAATTATATGCAACATTCTCTGACTGGAAGAAATTTGTTTAATATTTAAACCTATTTTCTGCACATTCCAGCACATTTTTTTTTTTTGTGTGTTTACACTCACTCTTTCAAATAGATGCAAGTAAAACACAGCAGAAAATAAATAAAGTCAAAGACTAGCGGTCCTTTTGCTCTATTTTCACCTGTAAAGCAGGAGTAGGGTAGGCGGAGGTTACCCTGGTGCAGGTGTGCCGCAGAAGTCAGAGGAAGAATCCGCGAGTTTCTCTGTGAATTTCCCATTACGTGGTAGCTACTCGGTGCTTGTTCGGAAGTTTAGGGGGTTTTTTTGCTGTAAAAAGAAGTTTTCTTCCCACGCACAACGGACACTAATGTTTTTGTCACTTTTTATGGAATCAAACTCAAAGTAAGATCAGTACTTCCACGCTTTAAACGCTGCACGCTCATACTCTCGCCCGCACTGATATATTATCCATTGTTGCTCTGCACACAGCTGTTGTCACGAACGTCACACTTGCTTACGTCACTGTCATGAGACATTCTCGCAAAAAAATCACGTTTTTAGTAACGCAGCGTTCCTACGGGAAAGTAACGGTAATCTAATTACCGTTTTTGCAATAGTAATCCCTTACTTTACTTGTTACTTGAAAAAAGTAATCGTTACTCCCCAACTCTGTGTGTGAATCATTCAGTCATTCACACACACATTGGTGATGGCATGCTACATTGCCACTGTGATCAATTGAATAACAATGCCTGGCAGCATGGCGCACTGACAGAGACAAGGCTGCCGGACACTGGCGCCACCGGGCACTCTGAGGTGTGCAGTAGGCAACCAGTTGGCGACCAGTAGGCGACCGAGACTGTCTGCGCCAGGGCTCGAACCAGCAACCTTCCGATTACAAGATGAACTGCCAACTCTTGAGCCAGGTTCCAGTTTCATGTTCCCAGTGCCTTTGTTGTTTGTTTTTCCCTTCGTTAATAAATACTCACCTGCACCAGAACTGCCGCGTCCTGGTCCTAAATATTCCACACGGCTTGCCCTGGCAAACCGTGACAGTACGAACCAGCCACCATGGACCCAGCGGCAGTAAATCCGTCCGAGGAGCTCCGGGACGACACTACATATAATGTGGAGATTCTCCTCGGGCTGTGGCTAGAGAACCCTCCAGAGGAGCTTCGCCGCACCGTGGAAAGTCGGCTACAATGGCTCTTTTCTGGCCTGCCATGGCTTCTGAAGTCGCTTCCTCCGACCATGCAGGCTTTTCTCCAGCACACACCGCACCTTCTCTCAGCCACTCCTGCCTCGCTGCCCGACTCGCCGGATGTGATCTTGCCCGGCCCGTCGGAGCCGTCTGCGGGGAGGAAACGCCGATCGCACACTCTTCTCAGCTAGCTGCCCCGCAGCCACACTCTGCTCGGCCACCAGTGTCTCCCTCTTTTCAGTGCCTCCAGTGTCACCTGTAGTTCAGGCCCCTGCGCCTCCAGTGTCACCTGTAGTTCAGGCCCCCGTAGCTCCAGAGTCACCTGTAGCTCAGGCCCCCGTAGCTCCAGTGCCCCCGCTACCCGCAGCTCCAGTGCCCCCGCTACCCGCAGCTCTGGCTCCAGTGTCACCGGTCTCACACACTCACTCTACGCAGGGAGAAAGTCTAAGTTCCAGTCAGGGAATTTCTCGCGCTTTAGCTGCTTCAGGCACCGTTCTGCACTCCAGGGCTTCCCCAGAGGCTAGGTCTCAGTCCCCAGCTGATTCTGGACCCCTGAAGTCTAAGCAGCCACCTGAGAACTGCACCATGTCAGCATTGCCTGGGCAGAGCCCGTGCTCAGTGCATTGCCAGTCGCCTTTGTGTCAGCTAGTGGCCTCCATGACTGCTGGCTTAGTGATGACTTCGTCTCCTGTCTCCACAGGAGGGTCCGAGGGACCGCTCCGGCCTTCGTCTCCTGTCTCCGCTGGAGGGTCTGAGGGACCGCTCCGGCCTTTGTCTTCTGTCTCCGCTGGAGGGTCCGAAGGACCGCTCCGGCCTTTGTCTCCTGTCTCCACTGGAGGGTCTGCAGCGCCTCTGGCTTCCACGCCGCCGCCTGCAGCGCCTCCGGCTCTGGCTTCCACGCCACCGCCTGCAGCGCCGCCGCCTGCAGCTCGTCATCCTCGCCTGGCCCAGCCTCCGTGTCTTCAGCGTCGCCTGGTCCAGCCTCCATGTTTTCAGCGTCGCCTGGTCCAGCCTCCGTGTCTCCGCCTTCAGTGTCGCCTGGCCCTGCCTCGTTTGGGTCTGCAGCTAAACGGCCGCTTTCTAGGCCGCTGGCCAGGCAACTGGCCAGGCGCCATCGCCGTCGTGGGCGGTTCCCAGACCCTCTTTGCCTGAGTGGCCGCCGTGGCCTTCCGCACGGCCGGCTCCGGCTTCCACGCCGCCGCCTGCAGCGCCTCCGTCTCCGGCTTCCACGCTGCCGCCTGCAGCGCCGTCTGGTCCAGCTGCAGAGCCGTCAGCCTCGTCTGGTCCAGCTGCAGCCTCGTCATCCTCGCCTGGTCCAGCTGCAGCCTCGTCATCCTCGCCTGGCCCAGCCTCCGTGTCTTCAGCGTCGCCTGGTCCAGCCTCCGTGTTTTCAGCGTCGCCTGGTCCAGCCTCCGTGTCTCCGCCTTCAGTGTCGCCTGGCCCTGCCTCGTTTGGGTCTGCAGCTAAACGGCCGCTTTCTAGGCCGCTGGCCAGGCAACTGGCCAGGCGCCATCGCCGTCGTGGGCGGTCCCCAGACCCTCTTCGCCTGAGTGGCCACCGTGGCCTTCCGCACGGCCGGCCCCCGGACCGCCATCGCCTGAGTGGCCGCCATTGCCTTCCGCACGGCCGGCCCCCAGACCCTCCTCGCCTGAGTGGCCGCCGTTGCCGTCCGCACGGCCAGCTCCCGGACCCTCTTCGCCTGAGTGGCCGCCGTTGCCTTCCACACGGCCGGCTCCCGGACCAGTGCTGTCGCCGTTGCCTTCCGCACGGCCGGCCCCCGGACCAGTGCTGTCGTCGTCGCCGTTGCCTTCTGCACGGTCGGCCCCCTGAACTGTTTGGACTCCTGTGCTGGCCGGCCCCCTGACCTCTTCTGTTTTGGACTCTGTTTTCCTGTGCTCTGGTGTGCTTCTTTTCTTTTGGTTTGGACTCGTGTTTTGTTTTTATTTTTGTCTTTTGGCCTTCTAGTGCTCCTGTTTTGTTTTGCCTTTGTTAGTTTTACCCAGTTTAGGTTCCAGTTTCATGTTCCCAGTGCCTTTGTTGTTTGTTTTTCCCTTCGTTAATAAATACTCACCTGCACCAGAGCTGCCGCGTCCTGGTCCTAAATATTCCACACGGCTTGCCCTGGCAAACCGTGACAACGTTATTGTTTCGGTGAAGTGAATTTCTACAATACTGTTACTGTTAATTGTTCTCTCTGCACTGTTTAAATGCTTACATATACACACACAGTTACTGTCCCTCCACACATACGACTCGGTTCTGCTTCTATGCCCCATCTTTGTTTACTATTTCCCACCGAGGCTTCTAGACTTCTGATTGGCCAACATTTCTACACAGTTAGGAATATATCGCCACCTGTTGCTTTGGCATGTTCTTAGCAGCGTTTTCCTTCATTTTTGCGTTTACATGTGGACGGGATTATTTTTTTTAAACGAAAACGGAAAATCTCCGTTTTCAAAAATACCTGTTTACATGTGGACGTAGCCTTAGATTACGATGACCTGGATGACTGAGAACCTTCACAGACACTATGCTCAAAGCAGTTCAGCTCTGGTGTTTTCTCTGTATTATTTCAAAGTGTTTACCTTATTACCAAATCACAACAACAGTCACCTCAAGGTGCTTTATATTTAAAGCGTGACTGTTGTGATTTAGTGTTATACAAATAAAATGTAATTGAATTTAACTGAACAGAATCTAACACCAATAAAATGCCTATATATTACAGAGGAAAACATTGCTAAGAATAAGTCAATGAGATTTTGTTTTGTTAACACCAGAACATGCAATTGAAAATATACTGAAGTGAATTAATATACCTCTATAAAGACTAAAAACTGTATGGCTATTTTTAAATTGAGCTGCTGAAAGTAAACGGTTTATTTAAGTCTGTCTAACCCGGAATGTGCCCCACTTAGTTTGCCAGTGCTGGTTACTAGCATCAGCATGGAAGTGGAAATCTAAGTTGCAAAAACACTTGAAATGCACTTTCTATGAAGTATGAGACATTTTGTATCCAATAATAGTAGTTTTGAGAATTAAATTAAATGTACATTGCTTCTCTTCACATCCCCAACTAAGTACTTCACTAATCTATCTTTACTGTTATATCTTATTAGTATTTTAAGTATTCTATCTATTTTATTTATTGAATTTTATTGTTTTATTTATATTTTGATATTGCTAGGGATGATGCAATGATCGGGGACCATTCTTAATTTCGTTGTTCTCATGACAATGACAATAAAGTTTCTGATTCTGAAGATTAAATGGCTGAGTCTTAGTAGATAATTTCTGCAGTGACTGAACACACTTCTTATAATTCTCTTTTTTTTTCCAGACACATTCAGGCCAAGCAAGAGATTCATCACCCACAAGACATTTCAAGGGTCATTATACATTTTTGTATTCAGTGCCTGGTTTAAAGATTATGATTGTATCAAAATGTCAGCAAGTGCTTCCAGACTGTCTCCTCTTTTATTGGTCTATGACCTCAAACTTGTTTGCACTCAGTGCTGTGTCAAGGAACAAGAAATTACATATAGATTGAAATCAGTTCAACACAAGTGCGGACACAATGTCCTGCTCTGCAAAGCCAAAGGTGGCATTAAATGGAGGCCCGTTTCTAGACGGCCAATATTTCCAAACCCAAATAAGTATATGGCCTGTTGGTACTATGTAGAGGGGCGTGGTTGCACCCAGCACAAGAACCGGTGCACCTTTGCCAGAAGTGATGAGGAAGCTGCAGTGTGGACATTTGAAAAGCACCAGGGATTGGATCACGCACTTCTCTGTAATCTCATTGCTGAGTCTGAGAGAGGAACTTGTCAGGCTAACATTGATGAACCTCTGGGTGACCTCTTGGCAGATGTAGATTTAAAAGCTGTGTGTAATTTGTGCTCTGTCAAGGTAAATGAAATAACATACAACGTTCAGTCAGTTGTGCACAAGTGTAGAAGATCTCTGCTACTAGCTAAAGGCAAAGCCTCCGACCTATGGAAGCTTGTCTCTAAGCGACCTACACTTGCTCAAACTGTTTGTTACAAAGTGTGTAAATATATTGCTGAGGACTCCAGATGCACACAACACACGCAGGGTCGAGGATGCACTTATGCCAAAAGCCTTGAAGAGGCCACTGTTTGGAACTATCTTAGAGAGAAAAAAATGGATAAGAATGAGTTAATCAGACTTTTAACACAGTCTGTCTCATTAACACCAGAACATGCAGCTGAAAGCATGCTCCGGCACTTTTCAGGTGAATTCATTGAGGTCTGTAAAGACTGCTTTCAGGAACACCCACAAAAACTAACAACCAAAAGGTGGAATGATTTTTGTGCGGCAGACATAGCACATGCCTGGAACCCAGTCTTAGTTTATCACCTATCAGAGAACAGCAGGAAACATGTCTACAGTCAGGTGCGCCCGCTTCCCCCAAACTGTCAGTTTACATATTGTAGTTATGTAATACAAGGGAAGCCCTGCTGGCACACTGCCAGTGAATGCCAGTCTGCCCAAAGTGAGGTGGAGATGGCTGTGTGGAAAGCAGAGCATACCGGGCTCTGTGTTCGGCGTCACCTACTTCAGCTGAGTCAACCAGCGCAGACACAGCCCAGGAAAGTGACCATGTACTGCAAAGTTTGCCACCTGAGTCTTTCTTCCCCAGAGAGCTTCTATAAGCACTGCGCCTCTTTGGAACATGCCCAGTTAGTCGCCCAGGACACCACTACCAGGTGGAGAGGACGCGAGGTGCCACACAACCGGCGAGCTGAGCTTTGGCTTTGTGAGAGGTAAATGGCTCCAGTTTCTTTCACCATGAAGGTTCTGTAAGAAGGCTTTAAGCAAATACACCAAAGCTTTTTTTTTCTCAGTTCAGTTTAGTTTAAGCTCATTCTGTCATGTAATTTGTTCAAAGCAAGGACAAACAGATGTGGAACAAGTATTCAGATTCAGATCAACTGAATATTTTAACTAAAGTGGTTCTGATGTCTAAATGTAACTAAACAGCAAGTGAGCAGAACTGAAATAGGACATAGTTTCATGAGTTATGCTTCCAGCACCTCATTTGCCAGCTTATAAGCATTCTAAAACTAATGTTAGCACAGTGGCATGGTGATTAGAAGTCTAAGGAGCTTGGAAAGAAAAGCGTCTGGACTTCTTTAAGTTGCTTGAAGACGTTTCACCTCTCATCCGAGAAGCTTCTTCAGTTCTAAAAGTCAAATGGTGGAGAGTCCCAGTTTTAAAAGTGGGAGTATCCCCCCAAAGAGGGACAAAAGACAGGGAGTCCTTTGATGACCTAATCAGATGAGCCAAGGTGTGAAAATGGGTGTGGGTCACAATCAGCCAGGGTTTCATGTATAGAGGAGTGGGTGAAATGCCTTCAAGCAACTTAAAGAAGTCCAGACGCTTTTCTTTCCAAGCTCCTTAGACTACGATGACCTGGATGACTGAGAACGTTCACAGACATATGGTGGTTAGAACTGTTACCTCACAGCAATGGTCCTGAGTTCAATTCCTCCATCAGGCCTTCTGTGTGGAGTTTGCATGTTCTCCCTGTGTTTGTGTGGGTTCTCTCCAGGTACCCCGGCTTCCTCCCACAGTCCAAAGACATGCAGTTAGTGCGGATAGATTGAAAACTCTCATTTGCCCATAGGTGTGAATGTGAGTGAGCCCTAAGAATGTGAGTTAGCCCTAAGACTACTGGGCTAGGCTGCAACCCCCCAGTGACCCTGAAAAGGATAAGTGAATCAATGGATATTATGAATATGATAATGACATCCATGTTATTTTCATAGATGGTTTACAAAGCATTGCTTAACATTTTTCTTTTATTTTTTACTTTAAAAATATTTAGCAAAATCTATTTAATTATTTGATATCGATGTATATTGTAAAATGTATTTTTGTCAAGGAGCAAAATTCATAATCATAAACTGTTTTCATGTTCTGTCATACCATAGTAACAATCATTACAGGAAGGGAAATGTGTTTCAAATTACTTTATTTGTTTCACTCTAATCAGATAAGTTTATATCTTCTATGTTAGGGAACAACAGAAAAATATAAAGAATTTAAACCTAATTGTTTATGTCTATAGTGGTAAAAATCATTGAAGGACCATTTCCATTTCTTTTGCTAATTTGACTGATTCATTTCACTTATTATTTGTCGAACTTGTCATTTGATCCTAGACCCCAAACTTGTGAGTACGGCAGTAAGTGCCCAAAAGCTCATTCTATGGAAGAGCTGCAGGAATGGATGATGCGTGCTGCAGAAGAGAAGGAGATCAAACATAACATTCAAGCCCAGGGTCTCATGTCTTATAATGATATGCTCTTGGAGGAATACAAAAACAGCAGTAATGAAGTGTACATTGTAAGTATAAGGCTTGAATCCACTGTAAACAATCTTCATATTGTCTTGAAGAATTTTGTATTTGATAGGGTATGTTGGTGGATCAACAAGGTATGCTACAGTCTTTGGCAGCATTTCCATCACAGGAATTTTCTCCAGTTACTGAAAGCACACAGGCTGAAATTAAGCATAAGGGTAATGACTTTTTGCAACTGTGACATGTTGCAGCCCTTAACATTTTTGACTGACAAGGTTGTTGTTTCAGTCCAGGTTCTAGAATGAAATAACTTATGGTATGGCTGAAATTTGTGCTAAAGCCAACAAAGTGTGACCAGGCATGCTATAGCCAGAAGTGATAAATACAACTTGTGCTTTACATTTTGTCACAAAGTTTTTACAAGGATGGAAAAAAAATAATTTCTTGAGGAAATAGCCTGTCAATTTTCAATTTTTAAACAACGAGTTACAACATAAACCGCTTGCACACAAACATCAACATGTGCAGACTGCTCCAGTGTGTTATGGAGGGGTGGGAGTCATTATCTATGAATGGCAGCAAGTCTTGCCACCATTCTGTCACTGATCACCTCCACCAGAGTGGCGATCTCATGCCAACAACAGACTCGGCCTTCCTGATGAGTTTGTTTGGTCTGTTTGTGTCCTTTGCTTTAATGCCTGCACCAAAGAAGATGGTGCTCGCAACAACAGACTGATAAAATATATAGAGCAGCAAGCCTGCCCAGAGCATAATTAGCTGACTTAATGCAATGAATCTTACTTTTTACATGTTGATTTATGAGTAGAATTTTTTTATTCATCTTTTGACTATTCTAAATGATGTCTTTCACTTTTTCAAATGCTGAACAGATGTCTGAACATGTTGACGATGTCAGCATCTCTTGCGATGAAGATTCAACTGTGGAGTGTCAAGAGATTAATGCAACACTAAAATGGAATTTTCAAATTGAGACAGAGGTAAGACTTAATGTTTTTTTTATTTTCAGAAAACATGTTCATTGCAGTTTTTTTGTTTCAAGTGTGAAATTTGTGTTCCCTGTGTCCAAGCACAGGTTTCACTATTTTGGGACCACAGTCACGAAAATAGTGAAATTTGCGCAAAATTGGACTCACACAATCAGCATAAAAGAAGCCAAACTTTTCGTTTAATAAAATGTATCTCAGAATAATGACACTAATGGCAGAATCCTCCAGCCTTGAAACAACACATTTTCTAAACACTGTTTGAATGCTTGAGCCTTGATAGGGTCCAATAAGTCCAATTGCATCCTGGGGGAGGCTGGGGACCTGCAGTCTGAGTAGACCATTAATTAACATCTCCTTTACAGAGGTAGCCTATTACAGCAGAAGCCTGAGAAGTTTACCACTGCTAGAAAACAGCAGTGATAGAGGAAGCTGTAAGGTTGAAAAAGGATTGGCTGGCACAGGGTTTTCCTGAAGCAAAAAACAGTTTTTCTTTAGTTACTACTGAAGAAAAAACATGGATGTATGAAGTGTCTAGGGGAGCTATAACTAAAGCTTTTTGTTTGGCCTCAAGTTCTAACAAACAATCTGGTAACTCAAGAAGGAGAAACAGGGCTTGGCTGTTCACACATGGAGACTGGTGATCCCAAACAGGAACTTGGTTTAATAGTGGAAAAATACTGGGGAGCTCCTGAACCCAAGCAACGCATCCTCAGTACAGAAGGCAAAGTCTGAAGACCTACCTGGGGGAAATCTTGCAAATTTTCCAGTAGTTAGTTGTGGTAGTTGCAAAACTCCTCAATGGCAAGGTGTAGGATGTGAATGAGATTTTGTGATGAGATGCTAAAGTCTCTGAATGTGGTTTAGGCTGACTCCCCGTTCAGTGTTGCGGAGAGGTACCTCAAAGGTGTTTTAAAGGGTCCATTAAGAAACATTAATTACTATGATTTTTAAATAATGGTTCATTGGTGATTAATAGTAAATTTATATGTCTGAATAAAAAAATATGTAAAAAAGAAAAATGAAAAAAGGTTGTTGTTTTTTTCCTTTTTCTTTTTTAAATAGTTTTTTATTTTTTGCTTTTATTTGAATAACAAGGATATTTCTGAGTAACCCCAAACATCTGAATGGTATTTTAGACTGAACAAAGTAGACTTTCAGGCTTTAACAGTTAGATCTTTTACCAAAACACTAATTTTGTGTGGTCTGGTTTCACTGCTCAATGCAAAATTTGTATTGCCCAAGAAAGGTTCGAATTATGTTACAGTATCCAAATTTGTGTTCAAACAGAGAGAGCTTGTGCATGTGGCATTGCTAAAGCAAGAACCAGGAGCTTCGTTCACCCTTGGTGATGCAGATTCCGAACCTTGCATCTACTCATCAGGTGAACCTTTTCTCAGGGAGGATGGGACCTATGACATTACCCTATCATTCACATCCATCAACCCAGGCTTGTACAGACAATGGTTAGTGCTTGATTTTGACATGAGACCAGTGCTCTTGAAAAAACTCAAAGTCAGAGTAGGCCATTCAGTAGTCACTGAACAACCAGCTGTGAGCAGTGGAGCAAGATTTCAGAGTTGTGAACGTTGGCACAGAGGGAACAGGATAATCATCCCATGTTCGTCGAGGACAGAAGAACAGGATGAGTTATTAAAGATGTACAAGCCTCCACAGATTAGTTTCCTGTATAAATCCTCCCACAACATTCAAACACCACTGAATAATGAAAACTACAAAGAAAGAATGCACCATTTCCTCTACAATGAAGAATGTGCAGAAGACCAGGTTGTTTCAAGGTAACAGGTTTTTGTATATCATTTAAAATTTTCTGTTTGAATTTGCACATATACTCAGTTGCCTAAGTTTTTTTTTTCATATTTTTTTAGACTAAATGTTTGTGGAGAAATTACAGCACTGGATACATTATACAGTTTGCAGTTTGGTGTGGAGGCTCCTTGGGGGCAACTTTTTGGTGTTGTCTTGATTCCTTGTCACATTACACAAGACAGCCCTGAGGGACTGACACTACAACGAAGCATCCGATCTGCCCTGATAGCCCCTTTAACTTCTCGCCCAAACTCTAAAGTCTATGAAGCAAGCGTGTTGCCATACAAAACAACTGAGAATAAACTTTTTTTGCTACTGTCAAAGCAATGTTGCTTTGATCTTGCACTAAAAAGAAATGAATCATATCAAATGGAGGTGCAATTCCAGCTGGACCGCCTCAACTACTGCACCATGCACAGGGCTGTCGATCTTCTTCCCGATACAAAGACTGTGCTGCCAGTCCTTAAAAGTTGTGTAATTCCTGTTGGTAACATTACCTGTGAAAATCTCAACACAAAGCAGCAATTAGCAATTGAATTTATCACAGGGAATTCTAATGTCAAAAACCTTGTGGCACCCCTCCTGATTTATGGACCTTTTGGAACTGGGAAGACATTCACCCTTGCAACAGCAGCCAGAGAGCTTTGTAAGGATCCTCAGAACAAAGTTCTAATTTGCACCCACACCAACAGGTAATATATTGAAAATATATGCATCAGTCTGGGCAGTTTTCTCTTTATTCAAAGTTTGAATAATTTTAGACTTATTCAGAGTCTAAAATTGGGTTAAACTTTGTTCTAAAGTGAAGGGTTGGTATATCTCAGTTAACATTACACTTTGGTAATATTTCAACAACATTTTAATAACTATACATTTCTTTAAAGAACAAATCATTTCTGAGTAGATAGAGCAGGTCACTAACTAGAAGGCACTTAAGCACAGAAAAAAAATATAATCAAATGCTAACATTTACTTGTCATTTCCTTTCAGTTCAGCAGATCTATATGTCAGAGAACATTTCCATCCAATCATCAGCAAGAAAAATGGTGGAATCAGGCCAATCAGAATAAAAGCAAACAAACAAGGGACTGCTTTGCATGCTACTGATAGCATTACTTTGAAATACTGTCTCCTTTCAGAAGAAGGACATTATTTTCTACCACCTACAAAAGCTGCTCTAGATCAGCACAACATAATCATAACTACCACAACCATGGCAAGACATTTTCATGACCTAAATCTTCCAGAGGGATACTTCACCCACATTCTGATTGATGAAGCCTCTCAGATGCTAGAATGTGAAGCCCTAATGGCCCTTGGTCTTGCTGGGTCAAACACAAGAGTTGTTCTAGCAGGAGATCACATGCAAATGGGACCAAAGCTTTTGTCCGTGCCTGACCATGATCGTTCCAATCACACACTCCTCACTCGCTTGTTCCACTATTATCAAGGCCAAAACTGTGATGCTGCTAAGAAAAGCAGAATCATTTTGCATGAAAATTATCGCTCAACCAGAGAAATTGTGGAGTTTGTCGCCACCCATTTTTACGTTGGTAAAAATGATTTCATCAAAGCTGCTGGAGATGTTCCAGCTCCTACAAACTGCCATGCTCTGAAGTTTCACCATGTCAGGGGAGAGTGCCTCTTGGAGACAGTATCGATGTCTTGGTATAACAACGCAGAGGTGACAGAAGTGGTTGAAGTAGTGAAAGATATTCTTAAACACTGGCCAGCAAGCTGGGGTCACAAGGACCAAAGCTCAATCTGCATTCTGTCAGAGGGATTTCAGGTAATAACTTTTTGTGTTGAGTCCAGTTATAATCAGACTAAAAGATAAACATTAATCACAGTAATGATAAATACAGGACTTTAAGATTAATTTCAAGACACACATGTAAAGATATGATTAATAACATTTAATGTTTTTTCATTGATTTCCTTGATTTATAGGTTCCTCGAATTAGGACAGCACTTTCAAGCAGAAACCTTGCAAACATCAAAGTTGAGAGACTTGCAAATGTTCAAGGTAAAGACCCCTTGCCAGATTCTTCATTACTGTAGACAGAAAGGTAGTCTAAACTAACATCGCTATTATTAACATTTTCAAATAACACCTTGCATGTGTCAACAGGAAAACAGTTCAGAGCAGTCATAATGACAACTGTGCAAACACGTGACAGCCTAAAAACATCTCACCTGCCTGGTCTGGAGATGTTCAATGATGCCCGTGTTTTAAACACTGCGATGACAAGGGCTCAATCCCACGTGGTTGTAATTGGAGATGCTGCCGCCCTGTGTTGCTTTGGGAAATGTTCAGGAATCTGGAAGAGTTTCATAAACCACTGCATCAACAGCAACAGTGTTGCACCACAACATTTCACTAAAGAGTTCTTTGAACAAGATATTATGGAAACTGTAAAGTTTCAGAAGTTCGAACATGTGGATGAGAGCCATACTCTAGATGATGCGATTCTTAAAGAGCTGAAAGATGATTATGAGCAACTGAAAGCAGATGAAGACAGTTTGGAATTTCAGATGACCTTTTCAAATCACGATGGGTCAAGGGCACTATACAATTTCACCGATACTGGCACAGATCTTTTAAAGATGTGTAAAAAACAACCGGAGATTTACAAACATGGGAAGTTTTTCAGGGAATCACACAGGAAAGGCTACGTCATACCATTTCATAATCCGACCAAACAAATAAGCATCGTGGGACAGGCAAATCTTGGTAAGGCCTTTACTGGAGATCAAGTGGTCCTCCACAAAACAGAAGTTGTAAGCATCACCAAGAAAGAAGAATCAGCACGTGTACTTCTGTGCCTGCTTGAGGATGAAGATCACAGCAAATCACGACAGAATTCTGAAAGCAAATTTATCAGAAGGATGATGATACCGATAAAAAAATCGGAGCCCAAAATATGTATACTGATTTTAAAGAAGAAGCGCAACTATATGCCAATATGGGAGGAAATTGATGGAGAATGGACAGTTGCAACACAAAAGTATATTGATGAAAATCTAAAACAGAACAGTCTATTCAAGGTGCAAGTGATTTGCTGGAACAAAGACAATTTTTTTCCATTGGGGTACATCATAGATATTCTTCCAGTTGGCAGCTCTTTGGATTCTGGACTAAAGATCCTGAATGAAGAATTCAAAGTTGCATACCATCCATGCAAATCAGACAAGGCTGTTTACAACACTGATGAAAACAATACAAACAGACAGGACTTGCGTAAGATAATCACTTTTACTGTGGATCCTGCAAAAGCAAAGATCCTGGATGATGCTATCAGCGTCAGGGAACTTGAAGATCATTACGAATTGGGACTCCATATTGCTGATGTGGCAAGTGTTGTGAAGCCAGGTGATGATTTAGATAGGGCTGCAGAACAAAGTGGCACTACCTACTACTGTGCTGAGGAGAAACCTATTTACATGTTTCCCCAGGACTTGAGCATTCAACTCAGTCTGCAAGAAGGTCAAGATCGCAGGGTGGTCTCACTGATGTTCAAAGCAGAAAAGGATACAAATAAGATAACAGGAAAACCCAAATTTCAGCTGTCTACAATCAACTCTGACAAGCAGCTGTCATATTTAGAGGCAGAGGACATCATCTCCAAAAGCTATAAAGAGACCCCCAAATGTGATACTGTTGAGCATTGTGTAACGGTTGCTTATTGTTTTGCAAAAGCTCAAAGGAAGATAAGACTTGAATCTGATTGGGCTTATTCTCAAACCGATGCTGACAGATTGCCCGGGCAGCGCAAAGCACATCTGATGATTGAAGAGCTTGCTGTGTTATTTAACCAACATGCATCCAAGACTTTGATCAGCTGTGACAAAACCAGGTATTCCACACCACTTCGCTGTCAGGCAAAACCAGATCCTGTAAAGGTAGAAGAATTCAAAGAGGAATGTGGAGAATTTATACCATTGTCTTTTCTCGTGCGGCACAAAGTAGACCATGAACAACAAAGCCCAAAGTGTCAAAACTTTCGCATACTCCCTGAAGTGTGGAAAGAAATTGTTGCAGCTACCAGAACAGATGATACAGACAAAATGATAGATCTAGTTGCTGCTGACGAAATCCACCCTCTGGTACAACCAGTCACTCAAAAGTTCAGAAGGTGCTTCAGTAAAGCTTACTTCATCTGTTCAAAATCATCTCCTGAGGCAGAAATAGGGCATTATTCTCTGAACCTAAAGTCTTACACAAAAGCTTCCTCACCAATACGGCAGTACATGGATGTCATCTTGCAAAGACTCTTGCATTCTTACATATGTAATACAGATGTTCAATACACTAAATCAAAGATCATGGCTTTGTGCAGTCAATTTCAGGAGAGCCTCAAGAATGCCGAGAAGTATGAACAGAAGGCTGAGCAAATTTCATATGCAGTGAGCATGAAAAAACAAAGTGCTTCAAAGATAGCCTTTGTTGTTCATGCAAATCCTGAAGAAGACAGTTTTGCAGTAGCATTTCCCTTTAACAAGAACATATTTGTTGGGAATTTGCGAATTATGTACAAAGATTTGCAACTAGACGATCAACCATTTTACGATGAAGAAAAACACAGTGTCACTCTTAAATGGAAAAGGCGGATCTATTCAGCTGATGCCATGCAAATCCACCAAGAGCTGAAAATGATGGCAGATAGTCATCCTTGCATTGAGGTTCCATTGAGAGTATGGAAAGATACTATTGAGGCAATTGACAATGGAAAATTAGATCATGCAAAGCGTCTCATAATGCATGCTGATGCTGATTTGAAGGAACTGGGAAAACAAACTGTTTTGCCTCAGTCCTCTGAAGGTTACTATGTTCAGGCTGAAAAGTGTCTCTCTGAGGAGCAAGAAATACCAGAGATGCAAACTGAGCATTTTGTTGACATCCAACTCGAGTTGCAGCCAGGTGACATCCTACAGGTCCAATTGACTTCAAGCATTAAAAGAGGTTATCAAATGCCCACTGTTCAGTTGGTACACATTAAACCAAAGTTTGAAATGTGTGTTGACCATGTCAACAGCCCTATCACATGCTTCTCCAGATTGGCAGATATTCCTTCAAGGACTCATTACAATGATACCAAGGAGTATATACGGATCTGGAAACCTTTGTGTGAGATGGAATCTGCTGCCAATGCAGTGAATGAAAGTGATATCATTATCATTGAGAACCTCCAGGTAAAGTTTAACCAAGAGTTGGAAGGCATACTCAAAGGAAGCTTTTTCTTACCGCTACAATGGATCAACGAATGGGCCATTGAATTTAACCTTCGAAACTGCTTTCTGTGCATACGGAAAAGAGGTCTCAAACTGGAAACTTCAAATGTGGAAACTTCAAACGTGGAAAATTCCACCCTGGTAGACCCAAAAGAGTTCACATGGGTAGCCCATGGTTTCACAAGTAATGCAGAAAAATTAAAAAATGGTGGAAGTAAAGTGGAGTTCTACATTAGTCACCTGCCTATGGAGACCATTCCTGAATGTGTTTTTCAGAAAAACACTCATTTCACTGTTGAAATCATTCCAAAACTCATCCCTGACATGTAAGTTCAATTGTAGTTCAGTTTTATATTACATTGCTTACTGGATAGTTGAAACTTTTTTTCAGTTACAAATTTTCTTATTTTGATTGACACTGATTTACTTCTTTATTTATGTAGCCGGAAAGAAAATGCTGTAGTCAACATTACATCGGCATGTGACTTTGTTAAGGCTATAGCACTAGGGCAGCGCATTCCAAAAGAGGGTATGTCCATCATTCATCAATAAATAGTTTGATACTTATATCCACATTAGTTACACAGAAAATTACAAGCTCCAAACCCAGAATTTATTTAAATCTTTTGCATTGTCTTTCAGTTAAATCAAGCTTAAATATTGTGAGGAGAAACATAAATGGACTGCCAGAGCTGAACCAGAGCCAGCATCGTGCAGTAGATAAAGCTCTAAATAATACCTTCACACTGATACAAGGACCCCCTGGTAGGTGTGTCAACTTGTGTACCTTGATGGTTCATATTTTCTGCTAAGTCTTAAACCATTTTCTTTGCCTCTTAGGAACTGGAAAAACAGTAGTAGGTGTGTACATTGTACACAGTTTTTTTGAGCACAACTCTAAAAACAAAATGAAATTGGATGACCCAAAGGATAAGGAAAAGAAAAAGGTCATTCTCTACTGTGGGCCATCCAACAAGTCTGTTGATGTTGTAGCAGGCAAGTTATGTTGATTCTCTGCAGAATTTAATCTCAATTTCATCTTTGAAGTGGTCATCAAAACCCGTCGTGTTCCGTGTGTCTTTTATTGCTGTAACACAGGGTACTTAATGAGGTTTAAGGACAGCCTAAGGCCCCTCAGGGTTTACAGCCAAGAAGTGGAGATGCTTGATTTCCCCTTTCCAGACTGCAAGCTGCAGTTTTCCCAAAGAACCCTTCGCCAAGATCATTCCAAACCAGAGCTCAGGTACTGCAATCATATCAGTTGGTGACTAACTGCTTTTGGATTGTTTTGTTGATTGTTAATATAACACTGGCCTTTTTTACATTAATTTAGGGATATCACTATGCATCACCGCATGCGTCAGGACCAAAACATTTATTCAGTTCAAATAAGAGACTTTGATAAACGTATTAAACTTGCTTTTGAAAAAAAGGGAGAACTGACTGCTGAAGAAGTGAAAGAGTAAGTTATTTATTTATTTATTTTATTTTAGTGCCTGAAACATTATTTTTTGACCATTTAAATTAATGTATTGTTGGAAGATTTTGGAACATTTTTTAAATAAATGTTAGTGAAACTATTATTTGCAATAAAAGCAATCAATTTTGCATAAAAATCAGTTGAAGGAACTGTATGGATTGTTTTCCTAGATACAAAAACCTTCTCAGAGACGCTCGGGCATATGAACTACAACAGCATGACATCATACTGTGCACATGTACGCAGTCTTCCACCCCAGTCTTGACTAAGACTGTCACTGCACGTCAAATTCTAATTGATGAGTGTGCTATGGCCACTGAACCCCAGGCCCTGATTCCACTAGTCTGCAACAAACCAGAAAAGGTTTGGACATCATCAAATGCTGTGTTTCCTTCCTTGAGTTGCCCTGCTAGGCCTTTATAGAAACCACTGCTGCCTGTTCTGAGGTCTTTCTGCATTCTGTCTTCTTTAATAACTAAAAAGCATGCTCTCTTGGACTGAAACCAGGGGGTTTAAAGAAGTTTATAAAAAGAACCCCCATCAGTACTAAATGTGGTTAATAAGTAAAAGATAAAATGATGTTGCTTCATATTGCTGACAAGACATTTAAAAAAGATATACTTTTGCACAGAAACACACTAAGCAGTTTTCTGTTGGTTAGAAGTGTAAAACAAGGTTCAAGTGGTTCACCTAGGACTACTACTTCATTTTCATTTATGACTACTCCTAACTTCAGGGTATGATTTTTTGTAAATAAGACCCCAAAAAAGAGGGTGCCTCATCGCTGCTTTGACAGTAGTCACTCTATTGCTAGTTACTCACTCTGTCTTACACTATCACCAATATAACTTTCAGATTGTTTTGATTGGGGACCACAAACAGCTACGACCCATTGTGAGGAACGAATTTGTGAGGAAGCTTGGAATGGCCAAGTCTCTGTTTGAGCGCTACTATACAATCCATGAGAAGAGGGCAGTTATGCTGGACATCCAGTACAGAATGGTAAGAACATTAACTTTACACGATGTATAGCACATAATAAATATACTGGATTACAAAAGTTTAAGACCACATCAAAAATCTAATCTTACCATATTAAAGTTTTTATATATGCTAAACTTAATAAAGTACACACACATGCGCAATCCTGTATGTGTGTGGGGGGAATGGAACAAGAATTTAAACAGCAGATTAGTAAAATTGCCCGTGGGAACACATTTGTAGCCTGCCATGGAAGTAGGTTTCAAGTGATTCAGGTGAATTTGATCTACTCAACAGAGGCTTGTTCAAATCAATAATTTTGCTGTCATTATTCACCTGGATGCTTGACCTGCATGTCAGTCAATTTTTCATCAAAACATTGTTGGAAAAGTAAAACATCACTGACTATGTGGGGGTATAAATATGGCCTCAGTTATCAGATTTGAACAAACTTTTGGAGTCTCTGCAGCTCTATAGTTAAAGGGGGCCAAACAAATACGCTGTAACTATTTACTACTGACAGGTTTCACAGATTCACTCAAATCTTACTCACTCCATTCGTCACTCAAATTGTTTAGATAGAGAGTATCTTGCCTATATTAAGTCTAATTGACAATGCCAGATTAACAATTTGTTAGTATACTTATTAGTATAAGTATCTTGCCAAGTGGTCTCATACTTTTGGATTGCACTCTTTATACACTACATTGACTACCACATTCAAATTCTAACTAAACTGTTATTTACTTTGATAGCACGAGGACATATGTGAGTTCCCATCAAATGAATTTTATAATGGAAACCTGAAAACTGGAGTGGAACAGCAGAGGAGTGTCTTTCAAGTTGACCACAAGACAAAACCCATTGTTTTTGGGGATGTCAAAGGAAAGACGATAAGTCTAGTTGTCAACACAGCCCAAGGCAACCAAAACTCTAAAGCTAATCTTGAAGAGAGAAACAAAGTGGTACAGTATTGGATGTTCTTTTGTTTCCTCTTAAACAGTAACATTTAAATATAAAAAAGCAAAAGTTACTGTAAAGCTACTGGATGCTCAACTATTTCAATTTGGTTCTCTTGCAGATTACCATTGCTGAAAAGCTAGTGAAGACTGCCAGAATTGCACAGCAAAGTATTGTGATTTTATCACCTTATAATGCCCAGGTGTCAGAAATCAGGAATGAGCTGAAGAAAAAGAAGATGGAACAAATCCCAGTTACCACGATCACAAAAAGTCAAGGTGAGCTACTCTGTTACCCAACCACAAAACCTTTCCTAAAGTTTCCTAAAGAGGAAAGGCTTCAGAATATGTTTCAAAATATAGTAAAATATATTTAGAATAAATAAAACATTAAAACTATATCAAAATGTAATATAAGATAAACAAAACATAATTTGGAAAAAAGCCAACAGAACAAAAAAACTGTTCAGTTTAAAAAAGACCCATGTGTTGTAGTTTGCAGTTTGTTTTGGAATATAAAAGCAAATATAACTGACTTCATTTAATTCAGTTGACATGGAATTCTTTTTCTGGGTATGATTCAGGAATTTCTCACAAAATCATGAAACCAGAAGAACTACAACAAAGGATAATAACTAGGAAATTGGGGGATTAGGATCAGTTTGCATAATAAGCAATACTCAAAAGTGTCAAAGGATAGACACAGGAAAAAGTCAGTTATGCTGTTTAATGATAGCAAAATATGTGACAACAGTCTTGTCTTTTAGGAAGTGAATGGCGTTATGTCATCTTATCTACAGTGTGCTCTCTACCAAATGAAGAAATTGAGAAACAACCAGAAAGAAGCTGGCTTTCCAAACATCTAGGCTTTGTTGGTGATCCCAATCAGATAAATGTAGCCATCACCAGGGCCAAGGAGGGACTCTGCATCATTGGTGAGATAATGCAGCTGTGCAGATCTGTTTTTAAGAATTATGCAGACGTTGCTGAGCTCCTAATATATAGTTGTCTAAGAAAATCACTCTTGTTTACACTATTAATTGAGTTGTGGATTTTTTGAAATTACTACCACTGTCATATTCCTAACCTAGTTTCACTGAATAACCAATAACGATTATTTTAAAGCATGTTTTAAAACATTTTGGTAATTAAAACCTAAAATGTATTCAGTTATAAATATAATTTATTATTGTGTAGAGTAAACTATTCAATTCTTCATTATTGATACTCATAAGTCATAATAAGTTTTAATTTTAAACATTCACAATGCTACTTGTACATGGCAAATACCTCACCTGAGTAAAAAGTCTGACTTTGGTGCGTTGTCTGCAATTTGTAGGCAGCTTGTATGCAGGAGGCCATATTAGCAGTTGTAGTCTTGTTTCATATTTGCTTTTTGGGTGGTAAATGATGATGCAAATCAGCTGTATTGCCACTGTATTTTTGGCGAGACGTTTTTATACAGGTCAGTTTGATGACCAGATCATTATCTAGTTTTCAGCATCACTTTTTAAAAGTGGATGTTTCTAAATTCAGCAACATTACAAAGATGAACGAAGCAGTCTCTAACATGTGTCTATTGTTTCAAAGGTGACCAAGAATTGCTCATGTGCAGTCCAACTTGGAGACATCTCTTGAACCACTACACTCTTCACAATGCAGTGACAGGTGCAGACAAGATTTCAGTGTGTTCAGCCACCTGATTGATTCTGTGCTTTGTGAAGTTTGCAGCAGCAGACCAGAGCTCCTACGGGGAAGCTAGTACAATTTTATGATTTTTTTTATGTCATTAGTTTTCTTCTTTTTTTTCAGTTCTGTTTTTAAGTTTATATTGGAAATATTTCTTTTATAACATTCACCTTACTCATTTGAAATATGAATAGTAAGTAGGAAATCCTACAACACTTCATTACATGAATTGCAAATATTGAATTTTGTATCACAGTGGATATTTCAGTTGTGTATCGCTAGCAGGAGACTTGGCATGTTATTATAGATCTTTTAAGTTAATTTAGGTATACTTGAGCTGTATGAACTATCAAATTGTCAGTAGTTCCTGCTTATTGATGAATTATTTTGTTTTCTTACCTGAAACCTTGGTTTAGCACTTAAACAGCCTCACCATTCAGTGAGCCTGTCACTGTTTTTAAGGAAATATTATAATATTGCTTTTTTTTTTCATTTTACATTTTTTTATATTGTATCTTCAGGGATCAGCTTTAGCTGGAATTTTGGACCAAAATCCTGGTTGTTTGTTGTATTGTTGTATGTATTGACATGTGTAAATTATAAGTTTGAATTTAAATGATATTGCTCCTTTATACCATGTTTCACATTGAACTCTGTCTTCAAATATATAGTGTAATAGTAATAATGCTCTCAAATTGATCAATATTCACTGTGGGTTTTGTCTTTGATTGGCTAATGAACTGTATTGAATAAATAATTAATAAACTGCTCAAAAAAAATGTAAACACATCCAAACTCAATCATGCTGGATATCTTTGGTGATAAGGACTGTTAAAAATGAAACAGTGCCACATTTATTTTGATGGAAATTAAAATCATCAGCTTACAGAGGGAAAAATTCAAAGACATCCAAAAAATAAAAGTAAAAACAATTTGCATGCTAGTCCATTTTGCCAAAGTTTCATAGAGCCACTCAAAATGGTACTCAAAATAGTGTGCACTATTGAGCCTGACAGTGCTTTGTAATGAGCTTTTTTAAAAGGAAAAAAGCTCATTACAAAACAAAGCTTCTTCGTTAGCCCTCATGCCATCTCTTTTCAACACCAAAAATATTACTCAAGAGGACAGCAGCTGAAATATGAAATCCAAAGATTCTGAACTGATCGTGCCCTGGGGGATCTCCTCCCAGACTTGTATCAGGGCATCACTGAGCTCCTGGACAGTTTGAGGTAGCATTGGATGGCCTGAAACATGCTCAGATGAGTTTGGGGGCCAGTTGGTGATATCAAATTCTTCATCCTCCAAGAACTGCCTGGATAGTCTCACCACATGAGCCTGGACATTGTCGTGCATGACCTATGCCACCAGCATAGGGTCTCACAATGGGATTTCATCCCCATACTAATGGCAGTCAGGGTTCTGTTGCCTAGCCTGTAAAGGTCTGTCCCTGGATATACCGCCCCAGACCTACCACCAAACCAGTCCTGTTAAACAATGTTAAAGGGAGCATAATAAGCTCCCAAGCCCTTTTGATGTCTGTCACATGCACTCGGGGTGAACCTGTTCTCATCTGTGAAAATCACAAGGTGCCAGTGGTGTACTTGCCAATTCTGGTATTTTATGACAAATGCCATTCAAGCTCCACAGTACAGGGCAGCTCACTAAATGACACCAGGCCCTCAGGCCACCCTTGTGAAGTTTGCTTCTGATTGTTTGGTTAGATATACTGTATTTAAACCAGCCTGGGTCACTTTGTAACTCTGGTGCTCCTGTGTTGCTTCTTGCACAAAGAAGCAGACACTGGTCCTACTGGTGGGTTAAGAACCTCCTATGGCCCTGTCCAGCTCTCCTAGAGTAACTTCCCATCTCCTGGAATCCTCTCCATGCTGTGCTGGACACACAGCAAACCTGTTGAAAATGAAACACATTGATGTACCATCCTGAAGGAGTTGGACTACCTCTGCAGCCTCTGGAGCATCCAGGTATCATCTCATGCTACCAGTAGTGACATTGATCATATTCAAATACAAACCTATGAAAAAACTGCTGGAAAAGATGAGGAGAAAATTGTCAGTGGCCTCCACCATTCCTCTGTTGTGGGTTTCTTATCCTTGCCATATAGTGCAAGGATAAGAATAGTGGTAATTTCATTAACAACAAAGCAGCTGAAACTGATTAATAACCTCCTCTAATACAAAGCTTAATTGACTTGATGCTATACTCAGATTAACAATGTAGTATATATGGAAACGCTTCGAGCAGAGAACCCATGTCAGTACAAGCTTCAGTGTTTCGTAAAGCTTAATTTGTCCCTTACTGCAGTGCAATTTCAAGACAGCTGCGATCAACTCTCCCACTTTTCCTTAAGGATGACATTTTTATCCAGGTCATGGACGGGGATGGAAGTATGCCTTCAGCGAGGGACACGCCCACGAAATCATCTATTGAAATCATGCAGGAGGATTAGAAGCCAAGCAAATATAAACAATCAATCTAAATGTTAAACAGATGTTTAAACAGAAATTAAATTTTCTGTTAATATCAGCAAATTAAATATTTACAACATGCATAATTCATAATTCAATACAATTTAAGTACTTGCAGGGCCAGTCACCTTTTTCCATGTTCACTGTGACATTAAGTTTTGTAGCTACAACACCAATAGTAAAATTCTCACGGAAGCAGCAGAAAAAAAGGAAGTGTGTGTGTGTGTGTGGAGAGAAAGGGACAGACTGTTATGTAACGCAGGCCTTGCCTTTTATTGTGAAGGCCTTTGCCGGAAATGCTTAGTGTTTCCTCACTGTCGTTTCTTCCTGTTTGTGTTTCGTGCGATATCGTCCCACATTGCTGTGGAAGTTTTCTGTGTTCTCTGTAGAAAGGTGACGAGACACACGGGAACTGTTGCTGGAAAAATGTGACCGTTTTTGTTGAAAGGATGAGCGATTGTCGCGCGGACACCGTCGGTGGGGATAACTGGCGGAGACGTACAAGGAGTGCGCGAGCGTGCTGCAGACAAACCACCGAAGCGGGAGTTGACGAGTCCAGCGTGCTTCGGTGTCTGAACGTGGGAAACACGGAAGAGGACCATGACATGGAGGAGGACACCAGCCTCTTCAAGCAGGACGGCCTGGAGCAGAAGGTCATGGCGCCCCGCTATAGTCTGCTGCGGGAGGTGGGAAGGGGAACGTACGGCGTGGTGTACGAAGCTCTGGCCCGGAGATCGGGTGCTAAAGTTGCTGTAAAGAAACTGCGGTGCGACGCGCCGGAAAACGTGGAGCTCGCCCTGCAGGAGTTCTGGGCGCTAGCAAGTCTAGAAAAAAGGCATCAAAATGTTGTTCATCTAGAGGAGTGCGTGCTGCAGAGGAACGGTATGGCACAGAAAATGAGTCATGGAAACAAACTGTCCAAGCAGTACCTGCGCCTGGTGGAGACATCATTAAAAGGTGGGGGTCGCTCTCGCTTAGCCCTACAGCTTTACCTGTTTGAGCTGAGATTAGATAAATTGGATAAAAGATGTGTTCACAATTAGTGCCGAAATAAAATAGCATCCTAGGTATTAGATAGTTGTGCTGTGTAGCAACATGTTTTGCTTTTAGGTTAATGTAACCAAAATAAGAGGATTATTCAGTGTACTTTTGACTTTACGTTCTAAGGACGGGGCACTGCGTCAGATTTAGATATGGATTTGCTGCTTGTGCCACGGTTTTGTCATATTTTGCTTCAATTACTAATCATTGGGGTTCATTAGTTATCAGTTTCAGTTCTGGCTTGGTCACAATTTGGATCACTGGTGACCTGATTGTTACCCAGAGGAGGCTGTTTAATCTTGCTGGTTTTACTTTTTGTGATTCGTGCCTTGTGCTGGCCTGTAGCCATCTTTTAAAGGCCCATAATAAGGTTCTTATGCTTGCAAAGGTTAGTTTGGAGGGTTAGCTTTGTCATTATAGCACAGTTGTTTTTGTCGCCATGACACAGACTCGCTGGGGGATGGGTAGATTTTGACACACTAAAATGGAGTCTGTTGCGTTGCTTGTGTTAGAGGTAATTTTCACATTCCACTCACAATCCGTGCACTTAAGACAAGTTTACACTTACACCGTTTTTGCTTTGTTGGTTTAGCCTGTCTCGGTGCCATCACCTCCCTGGCGATGCTATCACCTCCCTGGCGATGCTTTCTTTAAACGCACAGTGACAATGTTATCTTAGGACAGTTTATCTCAGGCCCACCAGTCATTGATTGGTAGGTTTTCTCAGTAGAAGTGGCTTTTGATATGTGTATTAACATACACCACATCTGTGTTCTTCTTTCATAAGGGGGGGGGGTGTAGATATGTCTCACCATTTACTTAGTTTACTTATGTAACAAGTACAAAAACCCCATCAAAGATTATTGCCTCAAGAAGATCAAAGAAGACGTGGGCAGTTTGCCTTGGATTAAAAACTGTGTTATGGGGCAATCGTGGCTCAAGAGTTGGGAGTTTGCCTTGTAATTGGAAGGTTGCTGGTTCGAGCCCCGGCTTGGACAGTCTCGGTTGTTGTGTCCTTGGGCAAGACACTTCACCCGTTGCCTACAGGTGGTGGTCAGAGGGCCCGGTGGCGCCAGTGTCCGGCAGCCTCGCCTCTGTCAGTGCGCCCCAGGGTGGCTGTGGCTACAATGTAGCTGCCATCACCAGTGTGTGAATGTGTGTGTGAATGGGTGGATGACTGGATGTGTAAAGCGCTTTGGGGTCCTTAGGGACTAGTAAAGCGCTATACAAATACAGGCCATTTACCATTTCTTTACAAAGTATTTATAAAATTTATTAACTTTTGTTTTTCTACAAGAAAACATAAGCTATAGACTGGTTGTTCAACACCTTTTTGACACTAATTCTTAGTGACATAAAATATTCCCACAGTGTACTGGTAACACATTTTCTTGGTAAGTGAAAGGTTAATTTCAGGCAGAGACGCAAATCCCCTTTGGGGTTGCGTCAGGAAGGACAGCAGGCATAAACTCTGGCAAGTCAAACTACGTGTCAAGGGAAGCATCTAAAAGTAGGTTTTCCTAAAGACATGTATAACATAGACTCGATAATACACAACCACTTAAAAGAGAGTACAAATAATGTAGCAACTTGTCAGTACAGCATAGAGCAGGGCGATATGACCAAAAATATTTATCACAATATACATTTCAGGGCTCTCAAAATTTCAAAATCCCTGGTAGCCCTTCGGGCAGGGACTCTTCAGTTTTTGGTAGCCCAAAATAAATTTAAGTAGCCCGAATAAAAAAAGAGAGCAATTTTTTGATTAATGTTTTGTTTCCGTTATAATATTATACATTAAAGTATAATATTGTAACGGAAACAAAACATTAATCAAAAAATTGTTGAAACACAAATTACAACATTGTATAAAAATTACAATCATCAACTTAAATACTTGGTTCTAATTGAACAGAAATTTCTATGAACTTGTAAGAACTGTGTAGTAGGGCTGCTCGATTATGGCAAAAATGATAATCACGATTATTTTCACTGAAATCGAGATCTCGATTATTTGACGATATTTATTTAACAATAACAATGTATTGAATAATGACTTTAAAGACTGTCAAAAAATAATATAAAATAGTGTGCAAATACTGATAACAGTGCAAATGTTTGCAATATAAAAAATAAATGAAAAATGTAAACATCTGTTTAGTGAACTTTGCTACAGTGTCGTAGCTGCACCACAGAGCAACACTGCAAAGTTTACACACTATGTCTACTTGATCCACGTCTGTTTTTTTTTTTTTTTCTTTTTTTAACCTCTCTTTTCAACCAACGGCAGTCACTCTCCTCTCCAAATAACTTCTGCTTAGCTTTCCGAGCTTCCCTCGGGTCCTCTTGTTGTGACACGTGTTCGAAATGCAGAGAGGTGCGCTCGATTTGCCACACGGAGCAGCGCGAGAGTAAAGCACGAGGGAGGGGCTAATAATCGGCTCAGGCATTTTTAATGATCGTTGAAAGCCCAGATCGTAATCGTGATTAAAATTCAATTACTTGAGCAGCCCTACTGTGTAGGACATGAATCAGTCTGTGTCAGATCCTGAATTTGAAATTTCCACTGAAGTCACGGGTAAGAGACAAGTGGAACCAAGATCGAGGCCATTTGCTTTTTGAAGTTTGCAAAGACTGCTAAATTTTGCCAGTGGTAATTCACTCTTTGCAACATAGTACGCTGTTCTAAACAGATTTTTCGGGTTTATTTTTAGTAATGCATTTCTCATGGATTCTAATGGGGGCCTTTTTTAAAATTACTGGTCCCAGTAACAAAGGCGCTTGTCGATCGAGGGAAAACCAACAACACACCCGGCATTCGTTGTCAAAATAAGACGCGCACCAGATAAGAAGTTGCAGCGTGCGGGACGTCGGGCTAGCGATTTTGCGAGCCCTGCTTTTGGAAATTTGCGATAACGATATAACTGACGATATAATTGACACTAGACAAAATACTCCACAACTTTATTAGTGCAAAAAAAAAAGAAACCCCATTAATGTTTTTTCACTTAAACAAGCAGCTGTTTTTTATGTGCATTAAAGTTCTATAAATAAATAAAATTTAACAGTGCAAATTCCTCGCTGACAGTTTAACCAAAAGGCATTTCCAGTGGAAACTGGCCGACATATCCTCAGCATAACCATGTATAATATCCACAAAACTTAAAAAGAGGTTATACACACACAATACGGTAATATTATGTTGAAGCACAGTACGTATCACTGCGCGAGGCTCCTGCCTACGATAGTCCATCAAGCAGTGCGGCTTAGTAGCTTAGCAAAGTCATACTAAAACATTTGACAGATTTTCGAGCGCCGTGTACATAAAATCGTTTCAAGGTGAGTAAGCACAACCAGAATTCATACATAAGGCACACGGGATTACACTGTCAATTTTCAGAAAAATCAAAGGATTGATTTTAAACGTGCTGTGTGGTAATAACGACGGCCCGCTAGCATGCTCTACCAAAAATTGTGGTTTGTTGTGTATCTGACGGGCGAAAGATAAACCAGTTCCACACCAGCGAAGTTGCAGCATTTTTACAAACCAATTCTGGTTCATCTGTTTCATTCAACGATCCGCTTTCGCCCTTCACATTCTCTGTCGCCGCCATGCTTTTTCCACCATGTGTGCATGAAAACAAAGGCACTGCGCAGGCGCATTTTACCCATATTCTATCACGATATTCCTCTTTCTTATCGTTGCCTAACATTTTACCGGTATTAATGTGAACGGTATGATGTGGGCCAGCCCTAGTACAGCATACCCTGTTTATCATACATCTGGACACTTACGAGGACCATAACTTGCAAAGGGATCATTCAATTCAATTTTATTTATATAACGCCAAATCACAACAACAGTCGCCTCAAGGCGCTTTATAATGTACAGCAGATTATACAATAACAGATACAGAGAAATTATAGCCAGCCAGTGCAGCAGCCCCAACATGTCAGTAAATTTGACACATTTTGCTGCGTCTATTTCTGTAATTCAGTGTCAGTAATGAAAATGAATGCACATGCTGCTGTCAGTGCTGTAGCCTGTATAATTATATCAACAAAGGAAAATAAAAATATATTCTTCAGCCGACCAGAAAAATCCCCAGTATGCTAGATTACCAGTGCAGCCCTGTATATAGACCTTTTGTAGATTGTGTACAGTGTGTATCACTGCTAGATATCAGTAGATTACATTTTCAGCCAACTGCAGTCAAAAATGTAATCAAACTGTTTGTCAGAGGGAAACTGAGTTTTAGCACAATGTCGGGAGTAAATAAGGATTTTTATGCACATAGTGTGTGTGTGTTAGAGCCCTGATTTCAATTTAGGAGATGAGTTTTGAGGTGAAGTGGAGGAAAGCTGTGGAGGGGGCAAAATGAGAGGGAGATAAAGAAAATCATGTTAAATGGTCATATATAATTTGAATGGGGCTGCAATGATTCATCGAGTGACTGGAGTATTTCTTATCCGATTACTTGAGTAATTGATGACTCATTAAATTACTCGATGACTAACGGTTTCCCATCTGTAGAACTGGAAGTCTTTTTGCACATCGAGATGCCTGCTGGCCATTAAAATGAATGCAGGTCTAAGGCACTTCGTCATACCACATACACATCACTTTGATAAACTGTGTCATTCTACATTTTTTTTCTCTCTTTTTTTTTTATCATTTTTGTTTTTACTGTCTATCTGATAAGTGTCTCGCTGTTACAGGTGAGAGAGTGCTTGGCCCCCCAGAGGAACCTTGTTACCTGTGGTTCGTCATGGAGTTCTGCGAAGGAGGAGACCTCAACCAGTTCATCTTATCTCGGCGACCCAACCCACGAACAAACAGCAGCTTCATGCTCCAACTAACAAGTGCTGTTGCTTTCCTGCACGAAAACAATATTGTTCATCGAGATCTCAAACCTGACAACATCCTAATTTCAGAGAAATCAGGGACTCCAGTTCTGAAGGTGGCAGACTTTGGCTTGAGTAAAGTTTGCGCTGGTTTAGGAAACACCAGTGAGGGAAAAGACTGTGAAGACAAGAACAAAAACGTCAACCTCAACAAGTTTTGGTTGTCATCTGCTTGTGGCTCAGACTTCTATATGGCTCCTGAGGTGTGGGAGGGCCACTACACAGCCAAGGCTGACATATTTGCCCTGGGCATCATCATCTGGGCCATGCTGGAGAGAATTACTTTTATTGATTCTGAGTCTAAGAGGGAGCTATTGGGTACCTATGTGCGACAGGGAGGTGACATTATGCCTGTTGGTGAGGCACTTCTCGAGAATCCAAAGATGGTACTGAGCATCCCACAGAAACGCAGGTCATGTATGTCAGATGGAGTGAAAAAGCTGCTTCAGGACATGCTCGCTGTCAACCCTCAGGACCGACCAGATGCTTTTGAGCTGCAAGCCAGAATGGACCAAGTTATGTGTACTACATGACCCTCAGCCATACTGTTCTACAGGTACACGTCTCGTTTTAATCACCCTCCAGCATTCTGTTTTGCTGACGGTTATTCTGCCTTCAGTTCGTCTGCTAGTACTGTTTGTATTGTTTAGCTAACAGCATTCCTTGTCCAGATTTGCTCCCTCTGCTGAGTCAAAGTGAATTGAAAAGAAAAAAATCGATCTGAACTCATTGTACATTACTGCTATCTGAAATGTTCAGCCTGCTCTGTAATGTACTGGAGAAGTATCATATGAAGTAACTTCAGATCATCCTTTAGACTGAGACAGTTTGGGGAATTTCTCTAAAGCATTGCCAATGCTATGTCAATACTACTTCATATGAAATCAAGATATTATTGTGGTTTAACATCAAATATGCTTAGTATTGACTGCACAGGTTTTATTTGATGTTGAGGACCAAGAAAATAGAAAACTAGCAAAGGAACCAGCCGCCAAGGAAAAGTACAAGATAGGAAGGCCTTGGGCTACCTAATTAATTCTTAAACTTATTACTAAATATTATTTAGTCAATATTACTACTGAATTTTTTTTTATTCACTAAGTACCTTCTGAAAGAAAAGTGGGAAATATCACCAGCCGATCTCCAGTAAGTCTCTTATTCTGTAAAGGAATAGAACCTTCCAGTCTTGAACTGCAGCTCGCCCCAGTGGTAATTGCTCAGCACATAAACCAGTCTTCCACCTGCTGCAGCTTCTGTAAAGACAGGCATACACTGTGTGACTTTTTTTTTTTTTTTTTTTTGGCCCATTTTGAGACGATTTTTCACCTGTGTGTCGTGCATCGTGTAGTATACATGGGGTAATGAGAGGCGATTAAGACCTCATGACCATCTCCCAATCAACGGTCGTATGGTCACAAGAAAATCAAACCTGTTTGAAATCCTGGTCACCCCTCGTGAGGGTATCTCACTGATGAAGCAGTGTCACAAGCTGATTTAACGCAACCTCTCACGCTGCGCATGCGCAAACACAGAAATAGAAGTGAAAAAGACAGAGCAGCATGGCAGTGCAGTGTGGGATCTGGACACAGATTGCAGTCTCCCCACTTCCGGGTTCCTCTTACATTTCCGGAAACAAGAACACCACGTGTTGTGTATGGACGCACACTGTGAGCAATCAGGTTACATCAGCACGTCGGGCATATAGTGTGAGAACATGCATTATGAGCTACGAACTTCTAACTCCTGCGATTCAGTCGCACAGTTTGAGCAGGAGCTGAATAACGCGACTGAAAAAATCGCAGTGTATGCCCAGCTTAAGAGTGACCCTCCAGCTCACTGTGGATCTCCAGAGCAGATCAAGTGCTGCAGTCCACAAAGGTGGAGACTGAGAGTTATCATTCCATAGGATGATATGATTTTGGTTAAGTAGCTGAATGATATAAAACACCAGTGCATCAGCAACCTAGCCAGCTAGCCAACATAGAGTAAAAACCATAGACAGCAGAAAAAATAAACGCAGACTGTTCGATATGACTCCACATGAACAACTGATTGACTGAGGTGGATCATCCACTAGTAAACTTATGGTGTCAATAATAAGTTGCCATATGTATTCAGGAAAACGGTCCAAGTAAAGTGTGTTTGGGGAAGCCGTGCGTTGTATATCAGGCCAGTAAAGTATGGAGACAAATTTGCCTCACAAAGGTAGCAAGTACGTATGATATGATCCACAAGGGTAAACTAAGCCTTACAAATGTTCTGTGATTTATGTGTAACATTTAAGGACTCCCGCATGTGCTTCAATCCATACAAAGATATGAAGCAATCTGACCACATGTAAAACTGTTTTACTAATGCATATATCCAAACCTGAATCAACACTGATCATGTACGCAAAATTTATGAAGTTCAACTCATGAATCTGATCATTTTCTTGATGTATGCATTTGTAAAAGAGTTTTACATGTTGTCAGATTGGTTCATATTTGTGTGTGGATTCCCTACTTTACTGGCCTAATATACAGTGCACGGTTTCCCTTCTCAAGGATTGTTCTGTCTCCAGCCTTGGTGGGGCTGTTCTCATATTGTTCCCTTGCCATTAAGAATACACCTTGGATGGTTCAGTGGAGAACAGCTGGTTTATTTTCCTGGCTTCTGTTCCTATATCTCTTCGGTTTGCAGTTTTCAAAGACTCCGGTATGGACAGTTTGCTGTACTTCTTAGGCATCCCTTTCTTCATCACACTTCTCTACATTACAGATAGTTGGCTGCCTTCCCAATGTGTTGCCTTGAGCTTATCTAGTCTCCTCCTCCATGTAGAGTACTACTGCTTTTGGCTGTTCATCTTGTAGCCAAGCATCTGAAGGACCACTGCTGTATTTCTTTTAATATTGGCTCTGCCCTGCTGTCAAATTAAAGAGAAAATCGGATCGTCTTCTGAGAAACATCTTTGGATCGTCTATTGCTGCCTACCTGTGCTTTAATAACAATCTATATTATTCATATGAGAATTCTCATTTCTGTTCCAATCTGGTTCCTGTACGTTATTTGCCTCAAATTACATTTGAGGTGTGAGCTACTGGGACCTATTATACAGAATTAATTTATTTGTAATAGTGGGCGGGGCATTTGTTTGTGTAGTGCCTACATACTTTATTTAGTGACTGGACTCTGGATATTTGTTCTCACATGTATAAATGCCTGTGTGTATTGTGGTGGTGCTAACCAAGACCACTGGTTGAGTGACCAAAGCCCCAGTTATCCTTTGACCTCTGAGCCACAGATGGCTGGTTATAAAGGGAGCATACATTCCCTTATTGAACATGGTCAGTGCACATGATGGGTGAGCGTTGTATGCCGTGACTGTACAACACACTATGCTTGTGTTTGCCATTGCATAATGTGACATTGGGGGGTGGGGGCACTACAAACCCAGCTGACCTCCGGTCTCTTGCTCTGCTTTCTTCCTCTAAGTGTTGTGAAGACTCCCACCACCCCTGCATGCATTGTTTCAGCCATCCCCTGCTCATCTCCCTGCACGTTTTCCATGCTGAGCAAGACTGTCATGAGTTCAAATGGGCTGACTCATTTACAGTTTAATAATTAATATTTATGCAAGTAAAGTCACGAGCACAGATTTTTTTTCTGCAGTGCGAAATTTTGCATCATTGGATAAACATCAGAGAATGCGTATATGTTTGTTTTTCTTCATTGCAGTCACCGCATGCTCCTTTCAAGGCTAACACACATAGTGATTCACTAGAGTCAAACACACAGATACGCATGCACAAAAACACATGAATACACACCAAATCTCCAACATCCAGAAGACACAATACTGTCAGTTATTTTGTCTCCTACTAATGTGAAAACAACAAGAAGAAAGAAAGGAAGGGTAAAAGCTGCCAGTATTTTTGCATTTTTATGTGCGTGATGGTGTGCTAGTTGTTCTTCAGCAAGGAAGGAGGGACAAGAAGACTTGTAGAGGTTTGCTGACCCAATAGGTCTGGAAGAATTGCAGCCTCAGTGTGTACAGAGATACGAGAGAGAGATGGTATTTGTTCTGCTGACATCCTAGTTAACTCTCTTTGGCTTAGCTACAGTTCACAATGACCTAAAAATCACCAAATATTCATGTAAAGGTAAGCTCTCCATCACACAATTGCTCCAAAAGGTAGTCCTGTGTGATGAGCGTTTTGAGTATACAATAAACCTGTTCTGAATAGTATGTTGCAAAGGGTCTATCAGATTCTCGTGTTGCACTCATTATCAATGCGTATTCAGATTGCAGGATGAAGCTCCAAATCCCTGTTAAAGCTATCTAAGTCACTTATGTAACAGTACAAGTGGAAATGCATGACTGCATAACTGGGTGCAGTCTGCAGGGAAAGGCGTAATGGTTAAGTCACATTTAACAAAGGGCCTGTTTGTGCTGCAGAATTCAGCAGAGTTTTTGGATCCTCTCAGCTCTACCATAAACACATCTGTGCAGTCTGCCATGCTGCCACATATTTTTAATGTGTGAATATGACCAGGGGATGCAAGGTTTTTGGGAGCTGATCACATAAACCAGGTTTTCACAGATTCCTTTATTTGACCACCATAATGTTACATTGTCATCTCTGCCAGCGATTTGGGGTTGGTCTGGCTGAGATGGATTCTTTTATGATATACCCTGGGATCTGCCAAGTCAAACATTTGTTTTGTCTTGACTCTAGAGTCAGCTTACTCACTGTTCTTGTAGGTTACAGTATTGATATTCACTCATTTGATATACTGCTGACTTTGCCCTTGAAGATATTTCTGTGTAATTCAGTTTACATTCATTGTCCATCTGCTGGAAGCAAATGTGTCAATTGCTTAACGTGTGTGCAGTCTGCAGTGGGCATTGCTGTAATAAATTTGGGAGCTATTTACTGCAACAGGTACTGATTCAGCACATCTGCTGCTCTTTTCACATACTCGCCACTGCACATAGATCAGCCTTGTAGAATGTATGTCACTGAGGTCTGTCCAGCTGTCTCTATGCCATACATGTTTTTCTGAATCTGAACAACACCTGGCACCGATCTGAAATCCTCCAGGGGACAAGGAAAACACTTTTTAAACATGTTATTATTTTTAATGGCAGATGTGCTGCTACCAAACAGAAATGTGTCAGGAGAAAAGCAGTGTGCAGTTTGATCTTTTAACTCCAAAAATCAGCTAAGATTGACACGCTTGGTTAGAATATTTGAAGTCACAAATGTGACAGATGTCACAAGGCCCCGAGGCACATGAGGCACATGCACATGGCCTCTAGTGAGGTCAGCTGCCCATTGCCTCTGGTCGATCCCAGCAACAGTCGCCTGGGATTTGGTGCTGTATAAATAAAATTGAATTGAATTGGTTCTTTGGGACTCTCGTCCTTCTGCTGGGTTGGATACACAGTTGTTGCCAAAATGTGTGATCTCAGGTCTTCTCAGGTACTCTTTTGGGCTGTGGATGGCCCGATCTCCTGGATCTATCTCTGTCTGCCTTTGGCTCCTGGGGATTGTTATTGCAACTAGCCACCCTTGTAATCAAGTACATTTTGTAATTTCTCTCTCTCTCACACACAGTCAAGGAACTTTGGCACAACGGTGCATTCAGATCATAATTCTGATGGCAAAATGTGCTAGACATTACAGGTTTTTTTTTTTTTAATTTCTAACTTTATAGCAAATGAATTTATCCTCTGTATTTGTAATATAGGACTTTAGAAAAACAAAACAAAAACTTTGTCACTTTGTCCCAAGCTTGTCCACCTCCATGTCCCACGTGTAATAAACCAAAGGTTTTGTGCATCTGTCTGCTTGTTCACTGGTTCTCCTGCTTCTTTGCAGATGTGTGTTGCTGTCCAAAGCTGGTGCATCTGCCTTCATTCAACCTGAAGACTGTGAAGATAAAGAAGTAAAGAGCAGTTTCTCCTGTAATGTAGATGGTGAAATGGGATCATAATTCTTTTGCTTGTTAGATTAAATTCATTTGCCAGTGCTACTGATAAATGATTTGTTTCATCTTCACGATGGGAATAGATGGAACGGATAAAAGAGATGCAGCAACATTTTTCATTTCACACTTGACTTGAAATGGCGACACTTTGGTCGCCAGCCTGGAACTCTGATGATATTTAATGAAAACACTGTGATGTAAGATAAAAACTGCTGCTGGAAAATTTTCACTTGATGCGGTGGAGCGTGTGTGTGAATTTTTTCGTTTTGTTTTGGGGGTGTTTTTTTTGTTTTTGTTTTTTCTCTAAAAAGTGACAGCTTTCTGATCTTAGGACATGATAGAAAAGCATGTCAGCTGCTTTTTTTTTTTTCTCTGTTGGGTTTAAATTCTAGAATTAAGTAATAATAGCTGGTAAACTCTGTTAGCCACTGTAATAATTCCAGATGTTTTAAGCCAGAATTTGTGTTGTGGTCCCATTTGCCATCTTTCCAAGCTGCTTGTAGGCTGTCTTGCAGGCCAAGGTGTCAGTCCAAGCTAGTCCTTTCAAAATTTACTAATCATTTAATCTACAATGTGCTTGTCCATCACAATCCACGACAATCAGATCTACTCAGCTGAAGGTAAAAGGGTGTATCTTCACATTTGGGAAGTGGGACCTATTCATTACACTCCACCCCCTCCTGGTCACTACTGCATGCTTTCTTACTGCAGATTGCACCACCTATACAACATTTTGGCTTCTTTTTTGAATATCTCTCATTGAAGTTGAACTTTAGTGACACATCACCGCTCCATGTGTCATACCTTTAAATTCAAATTTGCACCAGCTGCTTCACCATCTTTGATTTTGCATGCAACTACATGATCCAGGGTATATGGGCCTTGATAATTTAGCTTCTTCAGTATTTAATTGTAATTATAGAAAAGGGAACCATGAATGTAATTTTACCCAAATAAGTTTTCCATTAATTTCAAATGAGATGGTGACTCAGCAGTTTGTTTTTTTTCTGTTCTTGGAGCTTTTGGCATGCAAAGTCACATTTTTACTGGGAACTGCAGTTGTGCTGTTTGAGCAAAGAAGCAAAGCTGCTGATGTCTTTCAAATTTTATGCAGTTTAGTTGTGCCTGGTATCAAATGTTTGAATGATTGCATTTGTAAGCAGAGGGAGATGTTAGTGCAATGACCCCCAGCTCAATATTTTGGATTCAGTTGGCTGCAGAGTTGCACTGAGCTGACTAAAAGTTGTCTTTGTAATCGTGCTACCTCCTGTTTCCCCTTTTCATTGAGCCATTCCTCACACATTCTGGGTAGATTTCATTTTTGCTTCCACTCATCAATGTCTGTTCTAATTTTCCTTGATGGCATGTTTAAAAAGATTTGCATTACAAGAACATCACATAGGTTTTGAAAAATCTGCTGCTGCCTTGTTTCTTTGTTTTTCCTTTTGTTCAGTGTGTTTAAAAATTAAAAATAACAAAACCCTTATTAACACTGACAGAGATGATTACATTTATTTAGCCCCGGATAGGTCATGAAGCTCTTAAAACAAATGTTAATTTCCTGACCTTCTGTGATGAACATACCTCAGCTCACCTCCTTTGTTTTATTGTTTTTTTTAAATGTTTTATTGATAAACTGGAGATGAGTTAATTTGAAGAGGGAAACTTGAAATGACTGTTTTGTTGTTGTTGTTGTTGTTTGTTTTTTAAATCAAGACTTCTGATCTATTGTTTGATTCAAATGACTCTTCTTAAAATATTATCCATATACATTCTGCTCCCGCTTTGTGCTTTCTTTTGCTGTTCAGGTTATGGAACTATTATGCCTGTCTAAACTTCAGTGACTGAGTCACTTGTTTTCTATGCAATCCAGCCCTGGCTAATTTGGTTGTAGCCCTTTGCTTCACATCTCTACAAACAGTTGAACACAATGAGGTCCAGAGTTTAAGTGGCTGACCCTTTGCAGCAGTCCTTCGTTCTGCCTTTGACTGCTAAAGCCATTTGAATAAATGGAAATGTTTGTGGGGGGTTTTTGTGTTTTTGTTTTTTTTATTGCCAACTACATAAAGGAACTGTTTTAATAAAGGTTGGAAATGCCTCTATTCTGTGTGACTTCTTAACATTGACATCACAGCGACTGGAGTGTTGGTAGGTAAGGGGAAGTTTTTGATGACAAATATTAGGATTAAGAGTCAAGTTTATTGTCATTACACATGTATAAATACAGGGTAATAAAATACAGTTAAGTATACAGATGTTTATATTGCTATACAGAGACCAAATGAACAGATGAACTCCAGACAAATGTAGTGTTGTATACATATGTACAGATGTACCGAGTGCTATGAATATAGCTTTCACTACTTAAACAGTAGCAGAGGTGTAGCGCTCTGAAAAGACTATAATACTGAACAGTGTACGCTCTATAACAGAGACTATGCTATGTCAGTGTCCTGAACTATAGCAGTATCCAGTGTGAGCATATCGTTAGCTTCATAGCATAATTGCCTAAGTCATTTGACTAAGTCAATGACTTAGGCACTTATGCTATGAAGCTAACGATATGGTGGAGGCTGAGAATGAATGACAGTCATGATCTTGGTCATCGGGAGGGATAGGGGGGAGGAGGGGCGTAGGAGGGTTGAGTAAGTGTGGATGAGAAGGTTCAGCAAGGGACTGAGTTCAGTACGATGACAGCTGTGGGGAAGAAGCTGTTCCTAAACCTGCTGGTTTTACTCTGAAGGGTCCTGTAGCGACATCTGGAGGGGAGGAACTGGAAGAGTTCATTGGCAGGATGAGAGGAGTCCCTGAGAATGATGCGTGCCCGGTGTAGACATCTCTTCTTGTGGACATCCTCAATGGCAGGAAGTGGAGTCCCTATGATGCGTTGGGCGGTTTTCACCAGTTCCCATACCAGACCGTGACACAGTTGGTCAGGATGCTTTCTATTGCACAGCGGTAGAAGTTACCCAGTATGTCAGCAGACAGGTGGTTCTTCCTCAGTGTCCTCAAGAAAAAGAGGCGCTGATGAGCCTTCTTGACCAGGCTGGAGGTGTTAGTTGGCCAGGACAAATTCTCAGAGATGTGGGTGCCCAAGAACTTGAAGCTGAAAACCCGTTCAAAATGTATCAATTTACTTCCGTCCATGGTCCATCCGTAAACTGTCTTCTGTATATATATTAAAGTTAATATGAATTCTAAAAGTCTTCCAGAGCAGTAAGTCGTGAAATGGTGGGTAGGTAGAATAGGTCTTGAAATAGGCAAATATACTCATATTGAGTATGCAAGAAAGTGCTGAGATATTGGGGGAAACTAAAATCATCCATTCGCTTCTCCTTTTCAGGGTCGCGGAGGGCGCTGGAGCCTATCCCAGCTGTCATAGGGCAAGAGGTTGCCAGTCTGTCACAGGGCTAACACACAGAGACAGACAACCGTTTGTGCTCACATTCACACCTATGGGCAATTTGGATTAATCAATTAACCTATCCCCACTAACTGCATCTCTTTGGACGGTAGGAGGAAGCCGGAGTACCCAGAGAACCCACGCAAACACGGGGAGAACATGCAAACTCCACACAGAAAGACCCCGGCCTGATGGTGGAATTGAACTCAGGACCTTCTTGCTGTGCGGCAACAGTGCTAACCACCGTGCCAACTAAAACTAAAATCATAAGTTTGCCAATTTAAAAAGGAATGAACAGTCTTTAAATGTTATTTTAGTTTAAGTTTAATGAAGTGAGAGACCAAAAATCCAGAAAAAATAATTTGCAATAAATTTATCCGAAGTTCTGTGGTAAGATGAAACCAAAACTGTGCTGGACATGCTTTGTTTGGAGGAATAGAGATGCTGAATATGACCCAAACAACACCATCCCCACAGGCAAGCACAAAAGTGGAAACACTATGCTGTTATGCTAAAGGCAGAAGACAACGTCACTGTCTTCTGCACCAATGGACAGGGCCATGTACAGTAAAATCTTGAATGAGAATCTCCCACCCTCAGCCAGGATGCAATGGATTGTGGACAGAATGACAATGAACCAAAACATACTGACAACAACAAAGTAGTGCCTAAAGAAGATGCACATTAAGGTCATAGCTTGTGTCCAGACCTCACCAATAGTAAATCTTTATAGGGAGTTGAGGTTTGAAGTTATCAAGTGGCAGCCAGGGAACCTAAAGAATCTGGAGTGTTTCTGTAAAAAGGAATTGGCCAAAATCCCTCCTGGGATGTATACAAATTTGGTACGCAACTAAGAAAGGTGATATCGCTTGCCCACAAGTGTTTCTCCATCAGCTGCTAGCCATATTTTGCTTGGGTATCAAATCCTGATTTCATTCAATGAAAATCAATTATCAATTAATACATTTTATGGGACATGCTTTTTTTTCTTCAGGATTTTGGTTAATATTTTGTCTACCATAAAACTTATAGACTGTTTATCTCTTGATAAGAGAGAAAAACTTACAAATTCAGGAAGGGATCAAACATTTATACAGGGCTTTTAAAGCGGTCAATAGAATTTCAAAATTAATTCTGTATTATTTTTTGTTAACAGCCTAGTTGCTGTATTCTGGACTAAGGCTACGTTCACACTGCATGCAAAAGCGCGTCAAATCCGACTTTTTTGACCCTATGCGACCCATATCCGATCATGGTGTGACAGTGTGAACGGCACAAATCCGATATGTTCAAATCCGACCTGGGTCACTCTGGTATGTGGTACTGAATCCGATACATATCTGATGTTTTAGAAAGCGACTGCTGTTTGATGGTCATGTCGCATTAAATCTGTCTTTTACATCACTGACACAAGACAGACGCCGATTATCAGCGCCAGAGAAGACATCGCGAATGCTTCCTGTCCATCCCGTGTAGGTGTCAGTGAAACTGTTGGGAAGACAACGTGAACATTTTATTTATATTGTATAATCTGCAGATTCTGACAGAAATCTGCAACTATCCTTTGAAGCACCGCTCCTCTAAAACAGCAATAAGGATCATTAGGCCATATGTAAATAACAAAATAACTTAAAGCAAAATTGGGGAACGTAAAGTCCGAAACAAGTCTTTATATCTTAATATAAAGATATAATCAGTAAAACAATACTGATTACATCAGTCAAACAATACTGTTTGGTCTGGGTCTGAACAGAGCGCGTTGTGTGTGACGTCTTCTTTTGCACAGCGGGCCGCTTTGAGGGTTTACACAGGAGCACGTTTGCTGTCACATTTTATTTGTAGTGTGAACAAGCAGACAAAAAAATCGGATTTGATCAAAAAATCGGAATTGAGCTTTAAGACCTACAGTGTGAACGACTGCAACTCTCACAACCACTGTCCACACTCCAACTACACCTCACCTCACAGTAAATGATCATTTCCATTTTAAGCATTTCCAAATAATCATTTTCCATACTGCTAGTATAAATATACACAGTATAATGCCATCACTACAATATACATGTTTTACACACTCCTTTTGTTGTTGACATTTACAGGCTGTGTGCAAAAGGCCACACTCTTCAAATTCATGCCAACTAATATTTTTACGTCCAGTAGGTGTCCTGCTAGAGCAAATGAAGCTTCAAGAAGCTTTGCGCTGGGGTGAACCAATTGGATGAAAAGCTTCAGTGCTTCATGGAGCTTCATCTGCCCATCACTAGATTATACTATGAAAAAGGAAAAGTTTTTAATTAAATTGCTAAGCAGATAAACTACTCAGAAACACCACTATGTTTGAGCAGGAACAGGAAGTGATACTCTACCACAAAGCAAGCGAACACCAAGTGACAGCACCAACAAGATGTGTGCCACATTATAAATGTGGCACTTACTAAGGCACTCTGTCTTCTGCAGTTTGAGCCCGACCTCTGTCTGAACTCTGTTTTGAACCTGAACTGAATCTGAAATTGACAAGCTGTTGCACACCAGTGCTCATTTCACAGCTGGAATGTGACAGTCCAAACACTTTCCAAACAGATTCCAAGATCATCAGTTCAAACAATTGCACATAAATGCTTACAAGTTATTTGGATATGTCACCACTATATGCCAAGGTCTGCAAGACCCAAACTGTCACCCTCAGATAAGAAGAAATTGGTGAGTGAGCCCAAGGACAACCAAGGAGCACCCAAGGATAAGGACAACCAAACAGTCAAAAAAATCACTAAAAGCCCCAAATTATGACGGTATTTGTGATGACTGTACGTAAACTTCTGACCACAACTGTACTTTCCGCATCTGTGTGCATGTGAGGTAGTGTAGACCAAGTGGCTAGGAAGGCGATAAGTAGACAGCATCAACATCAGTTTCTTTTAAGTGTACTTTTATTTTCGGCATCTCTATTATACCATTTTAAAACCTGGTAGGTAGTGATGGTCCGCTTGAAGCTGAAGCCCCGGTGCGTGTGTCAAAAAAATCAACACACTGCTTCAGAAGCACTGTGTCGAAGCTTGATTCGTTTGGCCAGAGTCACGTGATCAGTGACGTCCGAAGCTTCATTTAGAACCTAACTGCTTCGGTGTCTGATTCAATGGTTTATAAGGAAGCGAATCATTCGCGGGATTTGTGGTGTTTTGATGGTGACAGATAGCAAACCACTGATCATTCCATTGAGAGATTTGGAGCCAGCGAGGAATAGAGGAGGTTCTGTTGTGTGGGAGAATTTTGAGTTGATTTTGGTCAGTTGGGTGGGTTTTCCAGCTTTGTGTTCTGGCCGTTTGCTTTTGTTTTGTGCGTGTTTATTATATCTTATAATGGGAAAAAACTTAAAATGTCAAAAAAAAATCTGCTTTCATAGTATAAATATCATTAAATAACTTTAGAAAAACTTCCACTTGACTCTTTACATGTAATGTTATAAAAATATATATTTTATTGTTTAATTAATCTGAAAATGTTAGTCTGCCAAATGTGCAGCAATGTAATCTATTTATTCTCTTCAGCTGATAGTTTGTGGGGCCCAGGTAGACTGTATAACTGCATCTCTACCAGTTTCTCTGCATTCCAGCCTCCTCTGTTCCATGTGAAGGGATTTGCCTTAAGGCAGGAGAAATGATCTCCACGAAAAGGAACAGGTTCGGCCATCGCACAGTGGAACAAATTCTCTTCTTAAATAAAAATGAGAAAGAGCTACTTTAAATGCATCATGTTTTTGTTCATAAGCATTTTCCCTTTCCATTTCACAATCAATTCTACCTCCAGGTCAAAAATATGTCTAGGAAAATTTCCCTAATATATAATATTATATATATTATATATGCTCACAGCAGAAGCATACTCCACAATGTGTTGTACATTATCATATGTATATTATATGTAACGTGGTATTTTTCAATTATTGTATTTACCAACATCAAGAAGTCACAAGCAAAGAAAGACCACGCCATGGTGCATGTTTAAACAAGAAGAGTTTACTGGTCAAAATTATTTATTAAACAAATAAACCACATTTTCTTAACCTCCCAAAAATAAACTTTCAAAGCAACGGCGGCCCAATATCAGTCATAATGAAGCAGTTGGTTTTATTTTGTGGATTCAAGCTGCTCTTCGTATTTTTGGCCACCAGATGTCACCAGAGAGGACTGTGTTGAAAAGCTTCGAGTAATGAACCGTTTTTCAATACAAGCTTCAGTGCTTCAGAAAGCTTCATTTGGCCATCACTACTGGTAGGCAAAATCTCACTTGCTTTCAACAGGACTTTACACACACCTGAACCTCATTAGTCTCTACCATTGAAAAATAGGTTGGAACAAACACTACAATTCGAATCAAAAAACAGGAATACGATTATGCATCCAGTCGACAAACTAATTTACCCAGCTAAATGGCCTGAAAAGTAAAACACTGCATACAATACAACTAAAAATAAAATAAATAATACTATACAAAATTAAAAACCCTCTAGTTGGTTGTACCCAGTTGGGCACCAATGACATCATGACCCTATATAAACAAGTACTGGGGCGGCCCCTCCCACGCACCTGTTTTAGATCTAGGACCTGAACAAATGGATAAACATGGTAAGTATAACCAAAGCAACATAAGCAAACATAATTTGTTAGAAATTGACCTGTGAACAGAAGAAAATTCAAAAGACTTGATGGTTAGTATAGTATTTGCTTTAGAAATATATGCATGGATGTAATGGATGTAACCAATGCTACCACAAACTAACCCGGGAAAGTATGTAAAGCAAAGTTACACCAGCAATGTCTAAATTAAAGCATTATGGTCAACTGTAAAAAAACAAACAAACAAACAAGGGATAAATTATCAATATGGTAGAGGGAGAAGTGATAAATGAGTTCAAGCATAGCTACTTTGTCACAGTGCACCAGAGGGTCCCAGTAATTATGTTTATCTTCAAAATCTGAGGTTTTGTAACCGTCATTTGCTAAGACACAAACTGCATATGGGCTGAAAAACCAGAATGGACATTGAATGTGAAAAGCAGCTGTCTGTTTCTTCTTACATGTGTACCAATAATCTTTAAATGGGCGGAGACAAACAAATATGCATTATGTCATCTTGTCCATGTGCACTAAAACATAGTCAACATCTCCATGACCATGGTATACTGTTGTGAACTGGAATCTTATACATTATATTGCCAAAAGTATTCATTCAGCCATCCAACTCACTGAATACAGGAGTTCATCATTTCCATGGCTACAGGTGTATAAAATCAAGCATGCTTCTACATGCCTAGGTGGATAGCTCTCTGGGGCTCAGTGAATTTCAGTGCCAGGATGCCACCTGTGCAGCTGTGAAATTGTGTCCACTTGTGAAATTTCTTTATTACTAAATATCAGTCAAATAGTCAACTATTAGCAGTTTTATAATAAAGTGGAAACAACTGGGAAGGACAGCAACAGTCATTAAAATAGTAGGCGATGTAAAATCACAGAGCGGGGTCAGCGACATCACTACAGACCTCCAAAGTTCATGTGGCCTACAGACTGGCTCAAGAACAGTTCATTGAGCGCTTCATGCAATGAGTTTCACTGGCTGGGCAGTTGCATCCAAGCTTTACATCACCAAATACAATGCAAAGCATCTGATGCAGTAGTTATAAGGCACACCACTAACTGATTCTAGAGCAGTTGAGACACTTTAACAGGTACATGGCAGAGTGGGGCACAGAAAGAAATGGGCATGAATACTACTACTGTCTACTGGTAGACAAAGCAGTTGCCCAAGACTGCAACAAGACCAGACATAAGAACAGTCATTTTTTACTATTCACACTACATTTCTCATTTATGTATTGATCAAACTTATATTTTGATTTCTTTGATTAAGAATAGCAGTGCTTTGTTATTAGGAAACAGGGAGAAGCTCTGTTTTAGCACTGATCATTTTTACTAACATCAGGACCTTTTAGTCTGTCTTGGCTGTGATGTGAAGGCAATCTCTTTCTGTCACAGGTCACTCACACACATACATCTATCTATCCATACATCCATACATCTATCTATCCACACACACACACACACACACACACACACACACACACACACACACACACACACACACACACACAATAACAAGAAGGTTCAGCAGTTCATGGCAAAACTTAGGCAACAGTGCAGATCACAGTGCTATAACTGCATGAAGGGCCTGAGCTCAAACTAGCTGGGGTCTGCGTGGCATTTCCATATTATGCATGTACCATGTGGGTTATCTCATGTACTGTGCCTTCCCACAGCACAAGACATACTTATTAGATTATTTAGGTATTCTAAATTGCTGTGAATTCGAATGTTGTCTCGTTTTATAGCGTTACCTGTTTATGAGAACAACCATGTATGTATGTGTTGGGGTAAGCCACTAGGTGGCGACAAATAATCAGCATTACTAGTATAGTACTTCGACTTCCATTGTGTCATTGGTCTACTTCAATACGCACATGTAAATAGAACTGAAATAAGAACATATAAGAACCCAGTGTGTCATATATTATATCTTAGCCTGATTAAATCAAGTAGATTAACGATTGCTTATCTAGTTTGTGGCTTGCTGGCACCAGAGGTCAGAATAGAATGGCCAGACTGGTTCCACAGACAGTGTGACAAAGGATTATAGAGACTGTACATACAAAAAAGGGGAACTGGGACAGAGTAGAGACGCCTGGGGAAATTAATGTCATAAAGCAGAATGTCTATGTTGTGACATTCTGTACAACAGAACAGTTTTTTGATTAATCTTTTAATAAATCCATATTCTTTGATCTTTGAAAACGTTTCTGTAGCTTGTTTAAATATTATTTCATTTCATTTGTTTTTATGTGTTTCAGTTGGTTGGGCCACATACCATCGAAGTCATTTAAATATTATAAGGTACGGTGAGATAGCTAGCTGTATCCTTTAGTGTCGTTTTACACAGCAGTGAGCTGACTGCATCTGTGATGTCAAATGATTTAAAGCAATACATGATTTAATTTGTACTTTGTGCGTGTCTGTTTTTATTTTTACTTCCCCCCCCCCCCCCCCCATTCTTTACGTCATTATGAGTGTGCTACCATAGCTGGAAAAAAGTGGGCGGATACTTTTTATAAATTGCATATTCACTTGTGGGTTTTGTTTTTTTTTCCACGATTAGCTTTCAGTGGAGGTCATTGCTCTGAGCGAGCCGATCACTGACTGCTGTGTTTTTGTAGGAGATTTTATATGACAAAGGTTTTACATCAATGCGAGAGATGTCTGTAAACAACACAAAAGGACCTTGTGAGGGCAACCTAATCAATCTAAATTTTACGCACAGCTTTTTGCCGCCCGTCTTTATCACCGTGTTCATTGTCGGGACGGTGTCCAATATCTGTGGACTGAGAAGCGTATGTGTGAGCTGGAAGAAAAACGGAAACATCAACATCTTCATGTTCAATCTCGGGGTGGCGGACCTGCTGTATCTGTTTACCCTGCCGTTCCTCGTCTACTATTACGCGCGTGAGAGTGACTGGCAGTTTGGCCAGCCTTTCTGCAAGGTGACGCGCTTCTGCTTCAACCTCAACCTTTATGGCAGCATCGGCTTCCTTACCTGCATAAGCATCTATAGGTACCTGGGCATTGTGCACCCGATGAAAGTGATGGGGAAAATCACCAGTCGCCACTCTCTGGCCATAAGCGCTCTGGTCTGGGTTTTGGTCATTATTCAAATTACTCCTGATATATTCTTTGACAAGAATGATGAAAAAAAACCAAACTCGTGTTTTGACACCACCTCAACCAACCTGACCAGATACTACCTGCCATACAGCATCAGCTGGACGGTCACCGGGTTTGTCCTGCCTTTGGTCATCATTTTGGGCTGTTATGGACACATCGTGGTGGTTCTGGGAAAGAACGCCAATGTCAACCCACTGCTGAAGCAGCGATGTTTGAAACTGGTCGTGATTCTGGTCATACTTTTCTCCGTCTGTTTCATTCCCTACCATATATTTCGAAATTTAAATCTCACTACCAGGATTTTGAAACAAGATGGGCTTTGTCACCACCTCTTCGACGACATCTACATTGCACACCAGGTCGGCAGATTCCTGGCTTGTCTAAACAGCGCGATAAACCCGCTGATTTATATAGTAGGAAATGATGATTTCCTGACTAAGTTTCAAGACTTCAGTAATCGGACCAGGATGTCTCTTGCCGGACTCAAAAGCGCAATTATTTACCGCAAACCCATAGAAGCGGACGTGGATTTACCCGCAGACATGTGCACCAGTTTCGACAAGAGGAGTGGATAGGGCGCAGAATCAGTTTACGCGAGTTGCTCGTCTATACATGTCACGCACCGCCAGCACTTCCACAGATCCGTGAACAAAGTACGTGACTGCGACTGATGATTGTGCTTAAGGGAGGACTGGCGAGGGGTAGGTCACTGAGGTGTCAGTGCACAGAGAAAGTCAAGTGTCCGGATGGTTCCCTGGATGTTACCGAAAAGACTTAAAGCTGAAGCTCCAGCTCATATACCTCTATTTTTGAACTGTTCCAAGTGTTAAGCATTGTAACAACTTATATATTTTTATTTTCTGCGTATTTAGTAAGCCTCAAATCTTTCTTCTGTACAGTGCAGCAGGAAGTATGCTGTTGACACTTATTTGTGTTATGTGCTACACTGCTTTGGACTGTTAGATGAAGCTTTGATATACTTCACCATGAGTTGTATTTTTCACCTCAACATGTAACCGACTCAGACTCAAACCATAAAAGGGATTTTAACAGCACTTGTTTTAAGAGTCTGGCACAGCCTAATTACTGCCGTTTGTTTAGAGAAAACGGACACAATACAGCAACAGCTATGTATGAAACTGGAGTGGACAGTCTGAAGTAGAAATACCACTAAAACTTTTCAAGTGCTCTCTTATTTCTTCTTCTTTTTTTCCTTTAACCTAAATAAAAAAGTAATATCATCAAATGAATCCGCGTGTCACAAAGGTGAAATAATCTAATTATATCTCATACAGATGGGTAGCAAAGGCGATGCACATTATGCGGAACCCTCACGCGGTTCCATTGAAGTATGCGTGTCAAACATGCACCGTGGGAATAAAAGTTGCTGGGTTTCAGTCTGGTCCACTGTGTTGCTTTGCAAAATTTGAAAATCACAGCGAAGAATTAATAACGAATATACTGCCATCTCTGCTATGGGGAAACCACCATTACACAGGAATAAGAATACGGGCAAATATAGGCTACATGGGCTACAGTCAAGTATTTTTATACTGAAAAACGCGAAACTGTCTGGTTATTACATTTGCAAAGGTCTAACTTGTAGACCCCCCCCCCAATTCTACAGACATAATAGCATTATTATTATTTTTATTTCGTTTTTAAAAACGCACTTTAAACACTAGTCCTCTGTTTTTCAAATGGTTGCTTTATTACAATCAGGATTTTGATCATCTTTACAATAAAAGAAAGTGTGACATGGTCTGGTTTTTGTTGGGTCCTTTCCTGGTTATTGTGATTATTGTGAGGTTATTGTATTACAAGTTTTTAGTTTACTTTTCATTGTTATTCTTGAGCTCTAGTTTTGATTTATTATTATGTTTCTAGGATTATTCTAGGACTATTCTAGTCTGGTGTTTTAGAAATATAATAATGGATTCTTTGTGTGTTAGTTGAACGTAGCCTCTCCTGTGCTTTTTCTATGTTTAATTAATTGTGCATGTCTTATCTTTAAATCTAGTTAGCAGGACTGTTTTAAGGTTTGGGGCCCAGATAAGAGAAAAAAAAATCCCTTTTGGCCCGACCACTTTACTATTGCAAACCATGCCAGCCCTAAATCTGTAACACTTTGCAGACAAGGATCAATATTCTGTTTAAATAGATATTTTTATTTTATGCATGACTGATGAGATGTGTGCAAGTCATTTTTTACATTTTAATATTTTTATTGATAACATTACATTAAAAATATTTATTTATTCATTTATTTATTGTTTATTTATTTTACAGTGATTGGTACTTTACACAAAATATAACTATAAAATATAAATACAAATATATGTTAACTTTTTGGATGGAAGAGTATTTAAATTCTTATCTATAAAATGGTGAAAGTATTTTTTTTTATAATATTAGGTATTGGAAAACATAACTTAAATAATCCTTTGGGTAATAATTAAACAAAGTATAGCCAAACAAAATAAGTTTAAATGTGATTTTGCAGCAGTCACAGGCAGTGTGCAAAACATATGCAGAGCAATGCACACTTGTCCAAAAATGCACTTTATGTGATGTTATAATGATAATGGATTATTAATTAAATTAATCAAATTAAAACATTAATAGTGCATGGGGAAAAAAGTCCCAAATGACATCCTGCAATTAGACATGTTTTGTTTTTTTTACTTAAAATAACTTACCTCATTCTTCACATATCAGTGGGGCTGGTTCAGTGTCAGGAGTGTGGGTGTGAGGATACAACAGCCTGAGCCAGAGGTTTGATCTGTTTGGCCTCGCAGCAGGTAGCAGATAAGTGATTTAGTACATTTAGTACAATTACGTGTTGGCTAAAATAACTCAAACACGTTATTTTTTGTTAGAAATTAAATATATTAGCTAATTAAGTCAAACAGTGTCTGTGGACTTTATTTGTTTCATTTCCCCCTGTCTCTTTTCTTTCTTTAAATACAGACTTCAATTTTAACTGAGCCATCCTAACGTCTTACTGCTCGGCATCAGCTAGGAGCAAGTGCACCTGGACCAAGCCAAACTGAAATAAAGAGGGTGGAGGCGAGGTCAGAGGCTGTTGATACAACAGAGCATGTTGTATCAACTAAATGGCAATGCTGAGCGCTTCTACAAACACTGGTGAAAAAACAGGTCGCTCAAAGGAGCCAGCATTAAACTTCAAAATGTGACCCAAGTCTTCACTGTCTAAAAGCAATGTTTAATTAACAAACTGGACATTTGCTGATACTGGACCTGTCCTGGGTTTGTGCTCTTCAGAGTACGCACTTGGAGCACATGAGGTTGCCTGTTTGCAGTAAGCTCGCTTTCAGTCTTTGCTGGATTGTACTATTTGTACACTAACCACAATTGGTAACCCTGGATCTCCTGTTTGCAGTGCAGCTTTGCCTATTCATCTGTTTTGGCCATCATTGTCATGTTGGAAGACCCAGCCTCGTTTCATCTTCAAAGTTCTCACTGATGGAAGGAGGTTTTGGCTCAAAATCTCACGATACATGGCCCCATTCATTCTGTCCTTAACACGGATCAGTCGTCCTGTCCCCTTGGCAGAAAAACAGCCCCATAGCATGATGTTTCCACCCATGCATGCTTCACAGTAGGTATGGTGTTCTTGGGATGCAACTCAGTATTCTTCTTCCTCCAAACACGACGAGTTGAGTTTATACCAAAAAGTTCTACTTTGGTTTCATCTGACCACATGACATTCTCCCAATCCTCTGCTGTATCATCCATGTGCTCTCTGGCAAACTTCAGACGGGCCTGGACATGCACTGGCTTCAGCAGCGGAACACGTCTGGCACTGCGGGATTTGATTCCCTGCCGTTGTAGTGTGTTACTGATGGTGACCTTTGTTACTTTGGTCCCAGCTCTCTGCAGGTCATTCACCAGGTCCCCCCGTGTGGTTCTGGGATCTTTGCTCACCGTTCTCATGATCATTTTGACCCCACGGGATGAGATCTTGCGTGGAGCCCCAGATCGAGGGAGATTATCAGTGGTCTTGTATGTCTTCCATTTTCTGATGATTGCTCCCACAGTTGATTTTTTCACACCAAGCTGCTTGCCTATTGTAGATTCACTCTTCCCAGTCTGGTGCAGGTCTACAATACTTTTCCTGGTGTCCTTCGAAAGCTCTTTGGTCTTGGCCATGGCGGCGTTTGGAGTCTGACTGTTTGAGGCTGTGGACAGGTGTCTTTTATACAGATGATGAGTTCAAACAGGTGCCATTCATACAGGTAACGAGTGGGGGACAGAAAAGCTTCTTACAGAAGACGTTTCAGGTCTGTGAGAGCCAGAGATTTTCCTTGTTTGAGGTGACCAAATACTTATTTTCCACCCTAATTTACGAATAAATTCTTTACAAATCCTACCATGTGAATTCATGGATTTTTTTTTTCACATTCTGTCTCTCACAGTTGAAGTGTACCTCTGGTGCAAATTACTGACCTCTGTCATCATTTTAAGTGGGGGAACTTGCACAATCGGTGGCTGACTAAATACTTTTTTGCCCCACTGTATGTAGCCTATAACAGCTCGGTCACGTAATTTCATAGTAACAGCACATTCCTTGCCTGTATAACATTTGCATGGTTTTCAATGCAAAAGCTCAGTAGAATAAAAAACACACATTTATAGCTTATCGTAAGAGAGTCTAAGGAACAAAAAGAAAAACAAAACAAAAGAAAAACAAGTTGCGAAGAAATGAATTAACAAGGTCTGACAGTAAGCATTACATCTGCTGATGTCATCTATTGTTAAGTATTCTCTGGAACTGCGACGTTAATGGGGTCTAACTTCCTATCTTAAGCAGCACAATAACATAGGAAGTTAAGGGCAAGGAACATGGGTCTGGCTTTCATATAAGAATTTCACTAAATGACTTATCAGATCTGTGACCCATACTCGCATAGCAGCCAGTATGTACGTACCAGGCTTGTTAGACTAACCACTTGAGCTTTGGCTGCTATCACACCAGGACTGTTTTATAAACAGGAACATAACACAATGAGGATTTATATTTTCCCAGTATAACATTTTCCTGGTGGACTGAAGTGTACACAGAAGACACAAGTGCCTTGAGATATTTGACTAAAGTTGAAACAAGAATTGTGAACTGCTTCTTGATTCTGCAAAAACAACATGCACAACTTCCTTTCCCACCAGAATATTTTGTAAAACACCTCTCTGTAGGAAGTAATATATTGTCTGCTTTATGGCAATAAATCGCTGTAGTATGGAGGATCTTTTTCCTTTGAGGTTACAAATCATCATGATTCTCCCATCTCAAGCATATATTTGAATGGATCTCCCCACTCTGAATCTGAAACTGAATATTATGATGTGGAAAGAAACCAAGAGACAAAAATTCCTCTTTCTGAATGTGTACTTTATGTTCTTTTGGTGTTTGAGAAGGATCCAAACAAACGAATGTTATTACAACAGATAAATATTACCATCTGGCAGATTTTTCCTGGGACATCATTTCTAATTCTGTAAGCAGAGTCTGGTAACAAAAACAGAAACCAGCCTGATGGATGTGTAGGAGAAGTTAGAGGTAGCAACAACATGATACAGCTGCAGCCAGAGACCACATGCCACAGGAACACGTTCAGTGAGAGACTACGATTACCATAAAGCACCACTGAACGACACAGGAAATCATTCCTCCCTGTGGCCATCTCCCTGTACAACTCCTCCATCTAATGCACTGTAAACACGGCAATAGCTACATCTTTTTGCACACGCTCCTTTCTACTTGGTAATGTTGCTGTCTATTTTTCTTGATATTTATTTATAATTATATCTGTCAACCCTGGATATTTATTATTTGGTAATTTGTTTTTGTTTTTGTTTCTCTTTTTCTTAATGTTACTGTACTGAAGCAACTGTAACCCACATAATTTCCCTAGGGATTAATAAAGTATTCTTATTCTGATAGCAAATAAATTTGTCATGCAAATATTTTGGAAAATTAGAAATGGTCCACTTGTGACCTCGTTATATTGCTGCTTCACATTTTTGGTATCTTTTTGGAACTTAAAATTCTTCCAGATTCAGACTATTTGTCATTTCTAAAAAGAAATCAGCTCAGATGGGTTCAACCCTTGCGATCCAGATTTGGATAAGGGTGTAAGAAAATGTATGGTTATGTATAAAGCATACTGTCAGGGTTCCTGGGTCGGTGACCCAGTGTTTTCAGTTCACACTCACTGTTTATCTACTGCCTGTTCCACTTCCTGTTTTATTGTGTTAGCCTTGGTCTGTGTGTATTATGTTCAATCCTCTTCCCATTATCATTAGTTCATTATGTTCAGCTGTGTACTCACCGGTCCCTCATTATCATCATTATCACCAGTCTGTGTATTTAAGCCCTCTGTTCTACCCATTCAGTGTCGGGTCATTGATGATGTTGTTTCTGTCGTGTGTTCAGTCAGTCAGTCAGTCAGTCAGTCAGTCAGTCAGTCAGTCAGTCAGTCAGTCAGTCAGTCAGTCAGTCAGCCAGTCCGCTAAGTCCAGCCAGCCAGCCATCCATCCTATCATCTGTTGTCTACATATTCAATAAACCTCGTTCTGCACCACGAGTCCTGCATGTGGGTCATCCCTTCCTCGCCTCCGCACACGAGCCCTGACAGAATGACCCGACCCGTGCCAAGAAGACACGCTTTTGACCCAGCGGACTCGGACCTCTACGAGCGGCAGGAGGTAGCGCTCTCCTTGTGGGCTGAAAAACTCAAGGAGAGACAGCGGCTCTTCGCGGAGCGAGAGCACGTCTTCGAGGGCACTCGCTTGGCTCTGGGCGGGCCTCGGAGACGCCGCGTTCCCCCACCTGCTGCCTCACCTGCACCGGAGCATCTGCCGCGGAGAGTGGACGTTTCACGCCGCGCTTCGGCCGCTCCCTCTCTCGCCACTCCGCTCCACGCTCACACATCACCTGCCTCATTCACCGGACCTTCAACCTCGCCACGGCACAGCGGCTCCGTCTTCCACCTCGGCTCAACAGAGGCTCCCGTGCCAGAGGCTCGGACGTGTACCCCGCCCGCTTCCTCCTCCCGGAGAAATCGGCGCACACGCCGCCATAAAACGGACCACTTTCAGCCACTCCCGATGGTGAGCTCCAGTGACTGTTTTTCGCACTCACCATCTGATTATTCACTCAAAACGCACAATAACCCCATCTCTGATTCGTGGGATGTTTCCCTCCTGGAAGATTCTGTGGACTGGGAAGATTTGTTCTGCTCTGCTCTCCCAAAGACTGTAAATAGTGGTGGCAGGAAAACCAGAACAATCCCCAATAAACCTGCTAACATCACACACCCAGTCATTATCTCCACTCCCGTCAGTCAGTCTACCCCCACGCCAGTGCCAGCTCCCAGGAGGAGGGCAGCTGCGACCCAGTCTACCGCCACACCCGCTTCGGTTTCTCGAGTGGGGGTGACTGGTGTCCAGCCACCTCCCGTGCCTGTCCCAGCACCTAGGCTGAGGACGGCCAGGATCCAGCCTGACCCCCCTAGAGACTCAGCTGAGGCTCTCCAGCCAGTGCCCTCACGCTCTGGAGGCACGGAAGAGCTAATCAGTCCACCACTTCATCCACCTCCTTGACCCAGCCTTTCACGCACTAGCTTTATCCCTGGTTAGGCTGGCTGAAGTGTCCCCTGCTCAGGCACCGGCCTTACTAGCTCAGGCTGTAGCTTTATCTCCCTCATTAGCTCAGTCTGTAGCCCAGCCATTAGCCACACCAACCTCAGCTCCGTCGTCAGCCTCACCTGCTGTTCAGCTTCCAGCCCCGTCAGTTCACTCACCTGCTCTCCAGTCCGCTCCTGTCCAGTCACCCGTAGCCCAGTCGCCTCCTGTCCAGTCACCCGTAGCCCAGTCGCCTCCTGTCCAGTCACCCGTAGCCCAGTCGCCTCCTGTCCAGTCACCCGTAGCCCAGTCGCCTCCTGTCCAGTCACCCGTAGCCCAGTCGCCTCCTGTCCAGTCACCCGTAGCCCAGTCGCCTCCTGTCCAGTCACCAGTAGTCCAGTCGCCCGTCCACCAACCTGTTCAGTACCCAGAGCCTGCTGTGAGCTACCCTGCTGCCCAGCCAGGGGTTTCCGCACCCGCTGGCCCGGCCGCTCCTCAGCCAGGGGTTTCCGCACCCGCTGGCCCGGCCGCTCCTCAGCCAGGGGTTTCCGCACCCGCTGGCCCGGCCGCTCCTCAGCCAGGGGTTTCCGCACCCGCTGGCCCGGCCGCTCCTCAGCCAGGGGTTTCCGCACCCGCTGGCCCGGCCGCTCCTCAGCCAGGGGTTTCCGCACCCGCTGGCCCGGCCGCTCCTCAGCCAGGGGTTTCCGCACCCGCTGGCCCGGCCGCTCCTCAGCCAGGGGTTTCCGCACCCGCTGGCCCTGTCCTGTGTGTGCCAGGGGCTCCAGTGCCCACTGGTTCTGAGACCGTTTCCGCTGGAGGGCCCGAGGAGCCCGTCCGGCAACCTTCCTCGTCAGCTGGGGGTTCAGGAGAACCGCACCAGCCTCATGCCTCGTCGGCTGGAGGGCCCGAGGAGCCCGTCCGGCAACCTTCCTCGTCAGCTGGGGGTTCAGGAGAACCGCACCAGCCTCATGCCTCGTCGGCTGGAGGGCCCGAGGAGCCCGTCCGGCAACCTTCTTGGTCAACTGGGGGTTCAGGGGAACCGCACCAGCCTCATGCCTCGCTGTCACCTAGCTCTGCTTCTGCCTCGCCTGGCCCGGCCTCAGACCCTGCCTCTGCCTCGCCTGGCCCGGCCTCGGACCCTGCCTCTGCCTCGTCTGGCCCGGCCTCGGAGCCTTCGTCCTCGTCTGGCCCGGCCTCGACTTTGGCTTTTATTTCGCCTGCTGCAGCTCCGGCCTGTGCTTCGCCTGATCCTGCCTCGTCTGGTCCTGTGCCCACCGGGCCATGGCCAGCACGCCTAAAACTGGAGAGCCGCCGCTGCCTTCCGCGCGGCCGGCCCCCTGAACTGCTCCGTCTCCTTCGCCGCCGCCGCTGCCTTCCGCGCGGCCGGCCCCCGGACCGCCTTCGCCTGAGTGGCCGCCGTTGCCTTCCGCACGGCCGGCCTCCGGACCGCCTTCGCCTGGGTGGCCGCCGTTGCCTTCCGCACTGCCGGCCTCCCGAACTGTGTCCACGTCACCGCCGTTGCCTTCCGCACGGTCGGTCCACCGGAACAGTCTCGCCTCGGGCCACGTGGCCGCCCACCCGAACTGTCTCTGTGTGGCCTCCGTCCCTCCGTCCTGGGCCCCCTCCGCCCTGTTCTGGTTCTTTTTCGTTTGGCCGTCGGGTGCCGGCCTTTGAAGGGGGGGGTCCTGTCAGGGTTCCTGGGTCGGTGACCCAGTGTTTTCAGTTCACACTCACTGTTTATCTACTGCCTGTTCCACTTCCTGTTTTATTGTGTTAGCCTTGGTCTGTGTGTATTATGTTCAATCCTCTTCCCATTATCATTAGTTCATTATGTTCAGCTGTGTACTCACCGGTCCCTCATTATCATCATTATCACCAGTCTGTGTATTTAAGCCCTCTGTTCTACCCATTCAGTGTCGGGTCATTGATGATGTTGTTTCTGTCGTGTGTTCCGTCCAGTCAGTCAGTTAGCCAGCCAGTCTACCAGTCCGCTAAGTCCAGCCAGCCAGCCATCCATCCTATCATCTGTTGTCTACATATTCAATAAACCTCGTTCTGCACCACGAGTCCTGCATGTGGGTCATCTCTTCCTCGCCTCCGCACACGAGCCCTGACACATACTCAATACATTTGAATATGAATTTGTTTGATGTACACTTAAAACAGTAAAGACGACACATTGATGAGCTTGTATTAGTGTTAATCATCTCTACTTCTAACTTTCACATATGGTCTGTTTAACAGAAAGTTAAATAGACCAAAGTGAAGTCCTGACTCTTTGTGAGAGAGGGCAGCTGGTTCTGCTATGATCTAGTCTGACTTTTTAGTTAGATTACGTAAATGAATAAATTCACTGTAATTGTATAGCTAATGAGCTAATAATCAAATCAGGATATGTGGGGCATGGTTTTGTATAATATCATTAACTGTTGCTGTCTCTGTGGTAACAAGCAACTGCCATCAGATTAAATTTTAATGAATTATTGTGAATTTTTTATTCTTGTATGTTTAACAAGTTTAAAATGTCTTCGTTTTTTTTTTAATCATTACTTCTTGTTATATTATATTCAGTTATAAATATAATAAAAATTTAATTTATTGTCATTATAGTCTCTGTGAATTCATTTTTATTAGTAGTAGTACAGTTTTTAATTTCACCTCCTCACTACGTACGACTCTGGATACTGTAGCTCCTGTGAAAACTAAGGTCTCTAATCAGAAGTACCTGACTCCGTGGTATAATTCTCAAACACGTAGCCTAAAGCAGATGACTCGTAATCTGGAGAGGAAATGGCGTGTCACAAATTTAGAGGATCATCATTTAGCCTGGAGAAATAGTTTGCTGCTTTATAAGAAAGCCCTCCGCAAAGCCAGAACATCTTACTATTCATCACTGGTTGAAGAAAATAAGAACAACCCCAGGTTTCTCTTCAGCACTGTAGCCAGGCTGACAAATAGTCAGAGCTCTTTTGAGCCAACCATCCCTTTAACGTTAACTAGTAATGACTTCATGAACTTCTTCACAAATAAAATTTTTATCATTAGAGGAAAAATTACCAGTAATCATCCCACAGATGTAATATTATCTACAGCTACTCTTAGTACCATTGATGTTAAGTTAGACTCTTTTTCTCCGATTGATCTTTCTGAGTTAACTTCAATAATTACTTCCTCCAAACCATCAACGTGTCTTTTAGACCCCATTCCTACAAAACTGCTCAAAGAAGTCCTGCCATTAATTAATGCTTCGATCTTAAATATGATCAACCTGTCTCTAATAATCAGCTATGTACCACAGGCCTTCAAGCTGGCTGTAGTTAAACCTTTACTCAAAAAGCATCTCTAGACCCAGCAGTCTTAGCTAATTATAGGCCAATCTCCAACCTTCCTTTCATATCAAGCATCCTTGAAAGAGTAGTTGTCAAACAGCTAACAGATCATCTGCAGAGGAATGGCTTATTTGAAGAGTTTCAGTCAGGTTTCAGAGCTCATCACAGCACAGAAACAGCTTTAGTGAAGGTTACAAATGATCTTCTTATGGGCTCTGACAGTGGACTCATCTCTGTGCTTGTCCTGCTAGACCTTAGTGCAGCGTTCGATACTGTCGACCATAATATCCTATTAGAGCGATTAGAACATGCTGTAGGTATTACAGGTACTGTGCTACAGTGGTTTGCATCATATCTATCTAATAGACTCCAATTTGTGCATGTAAATGGAGAGTCCTCTTCACACACTGAGGTTAATTATGGAGTTCCACAGGGTTCAGTGCTAGGACCAATTCTGTTTACATTATACATGCTTCCCTTAGGCAGCATCATTAGAAGACATAGCATACATTTTCACTGCTATGCTGATGACACCCAGCTCTATCTGTCCATGAAGCCAGATAACACACACCAATTAGTTAAACTGCAGGAATGTCTTAAAGACATAAAGACCTGGATGGCCGCTAACTTTCTGCTTCTTAATTCAGATAAAACTGAGATTATTGTACTCGGCCCTGAAAATCTTAGAAATATGGTATCTAACCAGATTCCTACTCTGGATGGCATTACCTTGGCCTCCAGTAACACTGTGAGGAACCTTGGAGTCATTTTTGACCAGTCAAGTCAAGTCAAGTCAAGTTTATTTATAGAGCACATTTAAAAACAACCAAGGCTGACCAAAGTGCTGTACAGTAAATACAGATAAAAATACAATAGAACACAATTTCGTAAAACACCTCGCTGATCAAATAAAAAATAAATAAACAAATAAATTTAACCTTTCTAAAAGCCAATGAAAAGAGGTGAGTTTTAAGAGCAGTTTTAAAAGTTTCTAGGCTTTTGGAGAATCTGACGTGAGGAGGTAAACTGTTCCACAGTCTGGGTGCAGCCACAGCAAACGCCCTCTCTCCCTTTGTCTTTAATTTATACCTGGGAACATCTAAAAGCATCAGATCGGCTGACCTCAAAGATCTCCTGGGGCGATAAGTACTAAGGAGTTCTGACAGGTAAGAAGGTGCAGTGCCATTTAAAACCTTAAAAGCCAGCAGTAAGATTTTAAAATCAATCCTAAAAGCAACTGGGAGCCAGTGGAGAGAGCAGAGAACCGGAGTGATGTGGTCTCTTTTTTTTGAACCGGTCAACAGGCGAGCGGCAGCGTTCTGCACCAGTTGAAGGCGATGTAGACAGGAACGATCTAGGCCAGCATAGAGGGAATTACAGTAGTCCAGCCGTGAAGTAATAAAAGCATGGACCACTCTTTCTAGATCGTTCCTGCAAAGGTAAGACTTGACTTTGGCTAAAATCCGTAAATGATAAAAAGATCCAGAGCTGATTTGTTTATCAAGTTTAAAAGCATTGTCAAAAATAACTCCAAGACTCTTAATGGAAGAAGTGCAATCGGAGGTTAGGGGTCCCAAAAAGTCAAGAGAGAAGTTGGGATCTTTAGGAAGCCCAAACACAATGACTTCAGTTTTGCTTTCATTAAGGTGTAAGAAGTTAAGAGTCATCCAAGTCTTAATGTCAGACAAGCAGGAGAGTAGCGGCTGCAAAGAAACATTGCAGTTCAACCTCAGAGGGAGGTAGATCTGAATATCATCGGCAAAGATGTGGAAGGACACATTATGTTTACGGAGCACATCGCCCAGAGGGAGCAAGTACAGAATAAACAACAGGGGGCCTAGTATGGACCCCTGAGGTACGCCACAGGTTAAAGGAGCTCTGGGAGATGACAGTTCACCAAGGTGAACAGAAAAACTCCTATTATTCAAATAGGACTGGAAAAACTTTAAGACAGTGCCCTTTAAACCGACACAATGTTGAAGGCGGGCTAGCAGTATGTTGTGATCTACAGTGTCGAAGGCTGCTGTCAGGTCCAAGGTTACTAAGACAGCAGCACAACCAGAGTCAACAGTTAAAAGCAAATCATTAAAAACTCTCAGTAGGGCGGTTTCTGTGCTATGCCGAGCTCTAAAACCAGACTGGAACTTCTCATAGAGATTGTTGTTGTCAAGAAATAGCTGGAGCTGCATGAGGGCGGCTCGTTCCAGTACTTTGGACAGAAAAGGGAGGTTGGAAATGGGCCTATAGTTAGAGAGTAGGGATGGATCTAGATTAGGCTTTTTAAGGAGAGGTTGAACAACAGCGTGCTTGAAGGGTCACCAGGACATGTCCTTCAACGCACATATTAAACAAATATGTAAGACTGCGTTCTTCCATTTGCGCAACATCTCTAAAATTAGAACTATCCTGTCTCAGAGTGACGCTGAAAAACTAGTTCATGCATTTATTACTTCCAGGCTGGACGACTGTAATTCATTATTATCAGGATGTCCAAAAAACTCACTGAAAAGCCTTCAGCTAATCCAAAATGCTGCAGCAAGAGTCCTGACAGAGACTAGAAAGAGAGAGCATATTTCTCCTGTTTTGGCTTCCCTTCATTGGCTTCCTGTTAAATCCAGAATTGAATTCAAAATCCTGCTCCTCACATACAAGGTCTTAAATAATCAGGCCCCATCTGATCTTAATGACCTTGTAGTACCATATCACCCTATTAGAGCACTTCGCTCTCGCTCTGCAGGCCTACTTGTTGTTCCTAGAGTATTTAAAAGTAGAATGGGAGGGAGAGCCTTCAGTTTTCAGGCCCCTCTTCTGTGGAACCAGCTTCCAGTTTGGATTCAGGAGACAGACACTATCTCTACTTTTAAGATCAGGCTTCAAATTTTCCTTTTTGCTAAAGCTTATAGTTAGGGCTGGACCAGGTGACCCTGAATCCTCCCTTAGTTATGCTGCAATAGACATAGGCTGCCAGGGGATTCCCATGATGCATTGAGTTTTTCCTTTCCAGTCACCTTTCTCACTCACTATGTATTAATAGACCTCTCTGCATTGAATCATATCTGTTATTAACCTCTGTCTCTCTTCCACAGCATGTCTTTATCCTGTCTTCCTTCTCTCACCCCAACCGGTCGCAGCAGATGGCCCCGCCCCTCCCTGAGCCTGGTTCTGCCAGAGGTTTCTTCCTGTTAAAAGGGAGTTTTTCCTTCCCACTGTCGCCAAAGTGCTGCTCATAGGGGGTCATATGATTGTTGGGTTTTTCTCTGTATCTATGAAGCGCCTTGAGGCGACTTTTGTTGTGATTTGGCGCTATATAAATAAAATTGAATTGAATTGAATTCTGATCAAAAATCATATTTTGCATGGTTGAATCTTAACAAGGTTCCAAGTCGAGCTTCAACATGCAAAAAGAAGAAATAGGAGTGAGACAAAACATTGTTTGAGCATGCAATTTACTGGAAACAAAGCTTTTCGGAAGGATGGCACAGTTGCCTAGGGATGGGTATCGTTTAGGTTTTATCCGATACCGGTGCCAAACCAGTACTTTTGAAACGGTGCCGGTGCTTAAACGGTGCTCAAACCGGTGCTTAAAGAATGGAGAACACAAACTTTGTCCAAAAACCTCTCATGTTCAGCTGTTTTTTTGTAAAAAGATAACAATGTTAGCCTTTTCTGCAGCTATGGGGCATATATGGTATCACTCTTGGCTGGAAGCAGTGCTTAAACAATGGAAAAAACATAAACTTTGTCCAAAAACCTCTCATGTTTAACTGTTTTCCACTTTTTCTTTGGTCATTTTAGCCTTTTTGGCCAGGGTGAAGGGAGCATCTGCCATCAAACAAGAAGACAGCTGCATGTAGCTAGGATGATGTTTGCTAGTTCACCTTACGTGCATTAATGTAATAACGTGGTTAGCCTACTCAACGTAAATTACACACGAACAACATTAAGCTACTCACTCAGAGAAGAACGGCTGCTGCTGCATCATCATCCGTCATCATTTCTGCTACACTGGCAGGGCTAGGGGCCAGGACTCTCCTCTTCGGGTTTTTGGGGGATGTTGCTAACTCCAGGTCCGATAACAGGCAACCCACCCGCAGTAGATGTGCTCGGTGTGAGGTCTCGCAGCAAGCTATCAAATACGGCGCATTTCTCGGCTTTAAAAAAAACGCTATGTGTCGCCAGGTGTTTCATCGGATTTGAGGAGTTACCTCCTTTGACAGTATCACAGTATCAGCTTAAAGCACTTGTTGCAGGCTGCTGAGTTTGCATCTTTTGCTGTGAAGTACAGCCAGACTTTGACCGCTTTGCCTTGGGCATTTTTAATCTGTAGCTCTGCTCTAAAAGAACGTACGTACCTGGACCCGCCTACTATCCTCGGAAACGTAAAATGATTGGCTAGAATCTAAAGTGTATCACAGCTCAGGAAAAAAAGCACCGAAATAAAGCACCGAAATAAAGCACCGAAATGTGCGCTGCTTTTCGGTCTGGTTACTACCGTTTATGTCAGAACCGGTGCCATGATGGCACCGGACACCGGTACCCATCCCTACAGTTGCCCCTCCGTTGATCCTCCTTGGGCTCTCGCGCTCTGGGGGGCCTCTGGATGTCTGGGGCCTGGATCTCCTCCATACCTGCTTCATGCCCTGGGGGACGGGACTATGGCTCCCCACACCCTCTAGCAGATCGTTACATTGAGAAACCTTTTGAATACAAGTGCGCATGTCCACACAGGTGTGCACACAGGTGTACACACGAGTGCTCACAAAAGATTTTAATAAAGATTTAGATTTTTATAGATCTGTGCTCTAAACTTTTTAGGATACATTTTTGAGAGATGCATCTTCTCTCAGACAGCACAGGTACATATGGGAAAGCTTTAAAAGGAAACATTCAATTCTAGATTTACAATTCACCACCTGTTGTTATAAATTGTGGAGATACAGAAATTCTTTTATTGCTGCCATATAATCTGCATCATTATAATTGCATTAATAACATTCTTTACAGCATTATTTCATCTAATAATAATTCTCACAGTATTGATATTGCATTACAGTTGTTTATTGAAGATGTCCATTTGAGGATCCTTCCATTATGTTAACTTTTATTACAAGTAAATATTTTATACACATTGCATATCTGTGCTTATTTTGAGTTGATGTTCGGTTCATTAAGGGTCTTAAGCTTCACTGGCGTGACTGTCCAGGTGATACATGTTGAGGGAAACTAGAACATAGAAGGATAACTGCAATGCATGCCTCAGAGTCCCTGAGGGCTTGAAGCGTATTACCTTGTATGGAAGGTGTTATAGAAAAGAGAAGTTCTATGTCTGCTTATAGGTATTAAAGATGTACGATTAACTGTGACTAATGTCTGGAACCTATTTTAATCTGTCATTGACGCCATGGGGGGGCGTGTACCCCACTGCTTTATAAGTATCCACAACATGTATTTTGGTCAGAAGACATATGCTGATGTTTTCTCCGGGCTGTTAATAAACTCAACGTTTGATTGCACTTTTCTGGGGCCTCCGTGGTTTGTGACACTGCTCTACATTGATTGATTTCACAACAAAATCTACCATTTATAACAATAGCTTAGAACATGGATTCACCAATCTAAACTTCATGTGATTAGGTGAAAATGGATAAAATTGAAAACGAACAATCTAAAGTATCTATTTTATAAGAACAATTTACAGTAGCAGGTTTAATTTATATATCGGATGTAAAACTATTATTATATAAATTACAGTGTAATTAGCCATCAATGTTTTTTTTTTTACCACAACACCACTTTACAGCGCTTTTATAAGCAGAATTGTCTCAAAATAAATTACAATACACTCAGAAGTATAAAACTTATGAGACTTTGCAGTTCGTCTTTAAGAAAAGTGTTGTTTAAAGCCACCCTTACTATTTCTACTTATGGGACTTATAGTATCCTTTATTTAATCTACATTTGACACATCAAAACAAAACTTAACAATTCTAAACATTTTTGGATACTGAGTGAAAATCTCATTAGGAATTTGAAAGATAGAAATATTAGCTGTTCTCCTATTGGACAATAAACAATCCAAACCAATCCTCAAGATAACAGAGAAAGTAACAACTTGCCAGTTCACTGAGCAGTCTGTGAACAGCCAAGTGTTCAGGGTTCTTCAAGCATGATGCAGCTATCCAGAGAGATATAGACACATTAGATAAAGCTGTTTAGTGGGAAGTAGATTTGCATGAATTATTAACAATGGTTAAATGTGTGAACATGAAATTGACTTGGATAAATAGAGAGAGGAAGGTTGTATGCTGGTGATGGATGCTAAGTTTGATCCATAAACTGATGATTGAGCACTCAAAGCACTTTGAGCACTTTGTTGCCATCTGATAGTGTGTCAAATCAAGGCAGTAGGTCCAACTCAAGTGTATCATCCACTTCATCTGCACATCTCAGGGCAGATGACTGCCTTGCTCGCACGTCAACATATGCTCAAAGAAAAACACTCTCTTGAAGAAGGAGCAATTGAGGAGAAAGAAAGAACAACTTCAAGCAGATATGAGCAGTTTGAAGCAGATATAGCTGCAACTGTTGAAAAAGTGAATGTGCTGAGAACTGGATCCACTGTGCGGAGCGTTGCTTCACGGAAATCCATTGGAATGGAATCATATTTTAAAACAAAAAGAAACAGCGTCGAAATCCTTAATGCGGATGCAGAGACTTTTGTTCCACAGACGCTTACCACAGACAGTCACTGGGAATGCAGAGCTTCAAGTAAAAACAACACAACGGAGTATGAAAAGAGAAAGACCTGCACCCACTCTTATGGGACCTTCTGACACTTTTAGACCAATCCAACCTTTGTCTCGGCAACAAGCTGCTAATCCTGTAGCCAATGAAAACCTGCTGTCCATTATGGAAAAATAAAATGAATTAACTTGTATGTCGGCCCATCATCAAAGTCTCTCTTCACTGCCCAAAAGAGAGATTCAAACCTTTGATGGCGATCCTTTACATTTTTAGGATTTTATGTGTTTATTTGAACAGGTCATAGAAGCAAAGACTGGCGATGCTGGCGACTGCCTGCATTATCTTGCACAGTACACCAAGGGGCAGCCCAATGAACTTGTTAAAAGCTGTCAACATACGCCTGATGGTGCTGGATATGTAAAGGCAAAGACTCTTCTGTATGAGCACTTTAGGAATGGACATGTGATTGCATCTGCTTATTGAATAAAGTTCACTCATGGTCACTGATTAAATCAGAAGATGGAAAGGCTCTTCAGGCAGCGGCCTTGAGTGATGGGCACTAGAGTATCGTCCTGGACATGTGATTGCATCTGCTTATTGAATAAAGTTCACTCATGGTCACTGATTAAATCAGAAGATGGAAAGGCTCTTCAGGCAGCGGCCTTGAGTGATGGGCACTAGAGTATCGTCCTACCAAGGGGAAGATGCGGGTTGTTTGACAGTCTAGCATCATTCCAGGGTTTTTCTCTTAACGCGCAGCTCCTGAGTGGTCCTGACTTAACAAATGATTTGATTGGCGTGCTGACAAGGTTCAGGAAAGAGGCTGTTGTTTTGATGTCTGACACTGAAGCTATGTTTTACCAGGTGCATGTGCATGTGAATATACTGCCCTACTGAGATTTTTCTAGTGGTCTGGTGGTGGCTTAAATCAGATCATGCAAGAGTACAGGATGTGTGTTCATTTGTTTGGGGCAATGTCCTCTCCAAACTATGCTAACTATGCCCTGCGGAAATGCACAGAGGACAACAAAGCATACTTTAGCCATCAGGTGATTCACATCATTCCATAGTTTTTATGTGGACGACTGCCTTGCTTCAATAGGCTCTGAAGAGGAAGCCATCTCTCTTAACTCAGATTTCAGAGACATCTGCGCCAAGGGCGGCTTTCACTTAACAAAGTGGATAATAGCCACAGCGTTCTGGCAGTGATAGCTGAGGAGGAGAGAGCAAAGAAGGTTAAGGACCGAGACCTGGGTTGTAACCACCTGTTGAGCCAGCATTGGGAGTGTGGTGGTGCCTACAGTCAGATGTGTTTAAGTTCTGCATGTCCATCCCAAACAGACCATTGACCCTGAGAGGGATCCTGTCCACAGTAAGCTCCTTTTATGACCCTCTGGGGTTCCTTGCTCCTGTCATCTGCACAGCCAAAAGGATCCTTCAAGATCCTTCAATCAGCAGTTGCTCAAGAGTGGAAAAGCTGGATGGAAGAATTATGCCTGTTAGACAACATCAGCATCAGGTGATGTTTAAGAATTCCTGATTTATGAGAGACCACCACTGCTCAGTTGCACCAGTTTGCAGATGCGAGTGGGAAGAGGTATGGCGCTGTTACCTCACTGCTGCTGCACAACAGTCGTTCGCAGATACTCAGTTCCTTCATAAAGGGGAAAGTCCCGGTTGGCACCTTTAAAACCAGTCATAATCCCCGAGCATGGAATGTGGAAGTGGTAGCAGCAGTTCATATGGCTAGAAGGGAGGAGGGAGCTAAGACTACTTCTCCTAAACTCAGTGTTTTGGACAGAGAGCACCGCAGTGTTGAAATATATAAATAACGAGACTTCCTGATTCTGTGTTTTTGTGGCGAAGTGAGTGTCAGAGATCCTCAAGGCTTCTAGGGCCTCCCAATGGAGGTATGTGAACACAACGCATAACTCAGCAGACCTTGCTTTCAGACGTATGAAGATAGAGACTTTTCTACATGACACTGAATAATAATAATCAAGTTCTGTCAGAGGAAAATATATGCAGAAGAAATTTCCTGCCTCCAAAGGGGAGAGAGTGTGAAACAAAGCATTCACATATATGAGTTGAATCCTGTTTTGGAGGACTATGTGCTGCAGGTTGGTAGATGTCTCAGTAGGGCAATGGAAAAAAAATTCAAAGCACCCTGTCATAATCGCTAAAGATCTTCACATTTCTAATCTCATTCTACAGCATATTCATAAAGAGGTCATGGTGGAAGGAACCACATACTCTCGAAGCTGCATCAGAAATACTGGATTCCTGGTGCTGGTACTTTGATTAGAAACATTATGTCGAAGGTAGAACGTTTCATGGAGTTGCAGGCCAGCAGCAGATGGGTGGCTTGCCCGAAAGCAGATTTGACCAACTTTGTGGAAGCAGAGCGCGACCTGACACGAGCTATGGAAGAAAATCAGGAAAAGATCTCTGATACGCTGTCTTTGAAGGGAGTGAAATGGCTCTTTAGTCCTCCAACTGGATCGCATCATGGCGGAGCATGGGAGTGGTTGAGTCGTTCTGTCAGAAAGATTCTTAATTTCACCCTGCAGACACAGCATTTGGACGAAGAAGGACTCCAAACTGCTCTTTGTGAAGTGTAGTCCATCCTCAACAGTAGACCCATTACACTGGAATCCACTGATCCAAATGATTTGGAATCCTTAACACCAAACCACCTCCTCCTTCTCAAATCCAACCCGTGTTACCCGTCTGTTCCAGAAAGGTAATCTCTTAACGATGGAGACAGGTCTAATATATATCTCACCTGTTTTGGAAAAGATGGATTAAAGAATACTTGCCACAACTTCAACAGCGCCAGAAATGGGGAAGGATTAAATGCAACTTTATTCCTGGAGATGTGGTCCTCATAGTTAATGACTCTGCAACTCGTGGTTCCTGGATTATTGGCAGAGTCACAGGAGCTGTGCCAGAGAAAAAGGAGCTTGTATGTCAGGTCTGGATTAAGACCCCAACCAGCCGTGTGTGCAGACCCGTCACAAAGATATGCCGTCTTCAGGAGACCTTTGACCCATGATGACAATTTTGACACAGCGTGACATAACTTACGTTGATTTGACTTTAACACTAAGAGAGATACATCACAGACTGACTATATTTAGGCTATGTGCTGGTAACCTCTGGCCTATGACTGACTGACCATGTGTGGACAGAAGAAGAGAAGAAAAGAAAAAACGACTTCGGTGGACTTTTTGAGCATGTTATGTTGTCTAACTGGTTGTCTGTGATGTGATGTGTACGTCTTGAGTTATGGTGTCCAATATGTAATTATTACAGTACTGATGCAGGCAACAGTACTGATTAGTTGCCGGAATGTGGTTGATAGGCATAGCTTTGTTGGTGGGTGTTGGTGTGAAGTGGGTGATGGGGGAAGTCGTCTGTTGCTGACCGCTCAAGCCAGGAGTGTTGTCATCACTGTTGTTTTGGATGGATTTTAACAATTTTTGATACCATATAAAGAAGTCTTAAATTGAAACTGAATTGCATTACATTGGCCTCTAGTATCACTGTATGGAATCTGGAATCTTCCCATCCACCTGTTAGTGACCCTCCATCTGAATTATTAATATTAATATTAACAAACTAGCAGGTGGAGAAGGCCCCTAATGGCTCATATCTATGGGGGTGATTTCTGCTCATAACGCCCATTGTGTAGACTGATAACATCCGAAGTGCATAGGGATAAATCGCAACTGCTGAAACTTTTTGGAATAGGGTTTGCAGATATTTTTTTTCTTTGAGTACTACAAAGAAAACAGATTTCACTACTTGGGTAACACAGTGATACAACTGTTAGCAATGTCACCTGAAAAACATTTTATGACATTACCTTTGCCAACCACATCAGTGTCACTGAAAATGGTGAATATGAGCTGATTTTTCCACAGGTTACTCATTATGGAAGCGAGCCAGAGATTGTGATACAACATACAAGAGAAGGGCTGAAATGAAAGAATGAAAGACCTGTAAAAAGGACACAGGCTTTTCAAATCCTAAATAAATTAATATAGAAAGCGCTTCTTTTATGTGTAAATGAAATTGAGTATGTATGACTTATGACTGAAGAAACAATAAACAGTAAACCACTAACACTAGTAGACTTTACCACTAACTAATAATAACTTTATCATTGTTCTAATATTGTTAAAATACTTTATAACATATAAACCGTTAATGACAATTAGAAAACCTAATTACGTATTAGTATGTCCACATACCGTCACCAAAGCCTGTACAAATGGCAACAGGTCAACAACGTCATGACGTCACCCAGCGTTACTTCAGCCAGCCAAAGCTCTGAAGTAGTTCGAGGCGCTGTCGTTCTGTCCTGACCGCCTGACAGAGAAGCTTTATTTTCTTTAGACAGTGAAAACACCAGCAAAGAACGGAAGCGAAGTAACGGGAAGAAGAACACAGACTGTGCGCTTCTGTCCAGAAACCCGGCAACCATGGGAGCTGCTCTGGGGACATTTTCTTTTGCAAGCTGGGTAAGGTCTAATGCTGCGACTCAGAAGTGAGGTTTTTACAAGCACCTTGATTTAAAGTGATGAGAAATGTAAGGTGTCGTAACAACCTGAAGCTTAGACAGGTAGTAGGCTAGTGCTAAAGAACATGGACACACTCAGTTAGCTGCTATATTAATTCCCGTTGTGTTCTGTGATCTCGCCCAGGTTTGTTAAAACAGTTATGGTTTCGGTAACGTTTCAGCTACGCTGGATTTAGATTTTATCTGCAGAAATCTGAGAATCCCCCTGAAGTAGCTGCCGCGTGAGGAGCAGTTCAAATATACGGCACAACAGATAGTTAATCCCAACGCACTTGGTCATCTGCTGGCATGTGATTAACTGGATTAGTTTGCGCTTTGTTACATTATAATAAGAACACAACATGCGTCGTATTTAGAAATGTCAGTAGATGAAACGTAGAGAATGAAAACAGTATCTTTTTATATAAGGCAAGAGAGGAATAGCACTACATGGATACGCAATTAGGACTAGAGCAAATACCACAAATATATCTTGTAATAAAGCATTCAGTTTTTCACAGAGCTGTATTATCTGTCAATTTAACAACTTCATTTATACAAAAAGACAGACACAAGTAAAACTAGAAAAAACGGTATTAACAGTATGTTTTCTGTCTGGGTTTATTTATGGTTGAGATCATGATGAGGCATGGCCAACCATTTTCAGGCTGTAGGTTTTCTGGCAGACATTGTCAAGGCCAGTCTGCAGAAGAACTAAGCTGACCTTGTCTGGCTGGCATACTTGTTGACTATCTACCAAGTATCGTTATCACTTGACTCCACGTCTGGTATTAGTGTATATAAGAGTCCAGGCAGTGGTTTACTGTAAATTAATACATATGCTGTCTGACAATGTCAGGCTGTGATTGTTTGTTTTGTTTTTACTACACCAAAACTTTATCAGTTTAGTCCAGTTATATTTCTAAGTAAAGACACTAACATACATATACATATAAAGGTTAGCATGTACTACTTGCATTATATTACTGCTTCCCACAATCATGTGTCATGTGGGCAGGCCTGTGGGCACATTCTAAGTCTAGCCAAACTAGACTTAGAAACTTTGGAGTAGCAATATATATTTTACATAACGCTAAACAAATATTCTCGTGGCATATTTTCAAAGCTGTAGAATCAATGTAGCTAAAGTATATATTAGAGGAGGAGTCGCTGTGACAAATTCCTGCCCACAGGCCTGCTGGGTCTGACCACAAACACCACATGCTGCCTTTCTTAAATAGCTGCCCCAGTTTTAACAGTCTTTCCTGGGGGTTTTACTGCAACTGATAGCTCATTAAATGAAAGTGAATACTGAAATTTTGATACATTTAGGTACACATATTACCATACTATAGTTTGATACAACATCACACATGATTCTGTAGCTCTAACTGTTAATGTATATTGAATGTATAATGAATATTCTCCAGGAAAGCCTTAAAGACACTGCATGCCCATAGAGGGCATGCAGTGTCTTTAATTCAAGAGGTAGAATAGACCACTTGCATAAAGTTATTGGCGCACATGTTGGCAAAGTGCGTCTCCTCTGTCCTCACAACATTTAAAGCATGTTCCCACTGTGGTCCAAATGAATGTGCCTTTACCACAAGGTAACTGTGGTCCAGTAGTTTCCAGTGAGTAAACCACATTTGCTTCCTCCATTTTATCTTTCTACAAATTATGTATCTTAATACAAATAAAAAAACTGGTCTTGTCAAGGGGACCATTTGACAAAGCTTTTTGAACTTGCCATTCAAAAGTCTCTTTTCTTTATCACTTTCTGCTCACCATACATATTGTTACTGCTGCGTCACTTGCAGACATCCTGAACTACGAAAGTGGCCAAAGTCACATACTGTGCGTGAATTCCTCTGTGCGTTAATTGTGCATCAAAAAAGAAATTAAATAAATACATATATACATATAATATAATATATATTTGCAGCATCTATTCTGGCAGTCAGCATGCTGCTTGCCTGATCCCTACTGATATGCTATTGTGGTACAACTTGTCATATTTGTTCCATCCAGCATGAAAGTTGATTGAAGTAGCATTTTCTTTCATTTCATTTCATTTGTGATTAAGAATTTTATGCTAACAAGTATTCTATTTGTGTATACCTTTTACCTTAATCTTAAAGTGTATATTTGTTTCTTACTCTTCTTATATTTATTGTTTGTCTTTTGCACTGAATGGAACTGGAGCCTCGTTGTCTCGTCTCTCTATATACTGTATATAGCACAGATGACAATAAAGTTTACTTTAACTTTGACCACAATAAATACAACATACAACAATATACCATTCAGAAATGTTTTTTTATTAGCCTCTGCTTAAATAAGGGGCTTTACAGGACTGCTTGAATTCCTTTTTGTCATATTTTAACTAGCCAGTACTCAAACATTTTTCATGTGTCTGTTCAACATTGCAGGTTCTGATTCAATGTCATGGTAGGAAGGGGTATTTAAAACTTCAGGCTTTTGTCTTTAATATTTTTTGAGACCTAACTTCAGATTCCAAAGTGTGGAAAAACATGCTGGAAGTGGGTCAATAGACATTTTTCAATAAATTTATATCTTGAAATAGATTTGATATATGAAGATGTCGGCCCACCCTTTGCAGCTATAACAGCTTCAGATATTGCCAGGCAGGCGGGCAGCATAGACACTCAAGTTTGTGAATGCGATAACTTAAGAAGGAAGTCACCGAGGACTTTCAAATCAATACTATAGGTGCATCTACCAGGAGGCTGCGGGGTACCACTGGTGCTTGCCAATATTTTTAAAATTTGTGTTACTATCCATACATGTGTGGAGAGAGACAGAAACATGTTACCGTTTGCAAATATTTGATAATCATAAGAAGAAGAGCCCAGCCTGTTGTTCTTATAATATTATGTTCATATTAAATGAACAGTAACTGTAACATTAGTTAGTGACTAGGCAGGCCCAATGACTTTTATCTGTTTCTCATATAAACAGGTTTAAGTGGCTCATCTTTAAGTACCAGCTAGAAGTCTTAATATCCTTCTGTTCAGTACAGTCAGAGAAGCCAAGGTAGTGTTTGAACTATAGTACTTTTAATTAACATTCAAGCTCACTCATGTGCAAGCAAATTCATTTATGTATTGTTACACCCCGGCCTAGGCAACCGGGGTGCAACGTAGAAAAACAGAAATAAGGAAAATAAAACCACGAAGGCTCTCCACCAAAATCCCAAAACGAAAATATCCCATAACGAAAGCATTGACAAACCCATTCACAACTATTTACAACAAACTATTTATTTACAACACGGGGGAGATCGCGACCATGACATACTGAAACACAAGGCTTAAATACATAGAAGGAGCAATCAGGGAATGGACCACAGGAGGGAAACACAGCTGGGGCAAATTAGACCTGACGAGACAAGGAAACGTAAACTGAACACAGATAACACAGATAACACAGACTTTCAAGATAACACAGACTTTCAAAGTAAAGCAGGAAATACATGACAGTCACGCAAAAAACAAAACACTGACAACACCGAAACGTAACAGTATGTATTAGTTACCAAACACCAGCTTTCCCCCGACAGCTCACTCCTCGTCTTGCCTAGCAAACTAAGAATATTGATTTACTCATTATCTTAGAAATCACACATTTAACTTACAGAAAAAATGAGACAATGAGGCCTCCGGTTCCATGTGTCAGTTAGTCCAGTTTACTGCAGAATACTTTACTCTGTCAGTTTGCAACAGCTGGAAACACTCAGTGCTTCTGCTTTATTTGCAGTTCCAGAAAAGAGATACATACAAGTTTCTCCATGACAGCAGCTGCCAATAAAAGCTTTCATCGTTAATTATATTCAGGCAATATCTTGCACGTCATGGATATATATTTATAAGCACAAACATATGGACTTTTACATTGTTTTTTTATATATTTTTTTACTTTTTACTTTTGTTTCTTTTCCTTTTTTTTTTTCTTAGCTTATGTAAAATCCTTTTTAGCATGTTTGCACAGTCGGGGGGAGTACTTTTTTAGCCAGAAAAAACATTTCACTGTATGTTGTACCAGCTATAACTACATGTGACAAATAAATAAAGAATTGAATTGAAAGAATTGAAACTCATTAGGATTAACTAAGTAATTTTCACAATAAGAGTGAAGGAAATGTCCAGTAATAAGCAAACTTGTGACAACTTTTTAACCTGCAGAAAAAAAACTTAACGAGGGATAATTTGTTTAGTCTCAGAACCACACAAGCCAATCTGCTTCATATGTCCTCAAGCCTGATGGCAATAAAGTAGTCACTTTATGACACAACATATCAGATGGCACAGTGGTCAAAATACAGAGTGCTCTCAGTGCAAAGTAGTTTTTCTCTGAATGTCATTGTCTCTAATTGCCAGTGCTGTGCTGAGTCATTCAGTGTTACTCAATGAGACGTTACAGTAGACTGTGTACAGCATAACAGTACAAACATCAAGATCAGTCTATACTGGCAGTTGAATAGTTGAAAATCTAAAATAAATGATTGAAATATTTTTCTAAGTTACTAAAATGTGTTGTGTGTGCTTGTTGTCAGTACTGGAATTTAAAAAACAAAAATCCAAAGGTTTAGTAAAGTGCATCTTTATATTATGCGGTAAATGTTTGATTAAGAACATGTATATGTTGTGTTCTCACATTGATCGCTTACATCTTTCCTTACACATATCCCTGGATGTTCCACTTTTTCCTTCAAGTGTGATTTTTTTATTGATCCTCCAGGTGCCGTGCCTGTGCAGCAGTGCTACGTGCCTGATGTGTAGCTGCTGTCCGAGCATCAGAAACTCCACGGTGACCAGGATCATCTATGCCTTTATAATGCTGATAGGCACCATCGTTGCCTGCATCATGCTGTCACCGGGTGTGGATCGGCAGCTCAAAAGGGTAGGAGTTGACCATAAAAATACCATAAGATATAAACTTTATTGTGAATGTAAATGTCTATTATTTAAAGTTAAAATGAAATTATAATGGTTGAAACTGGTGCATAACTGATGCAAAAAATGAGCATTCATGCAAAGCCACCATGAGATTTATAACACGTGCATCAGCACAATTTGTTTCTCGTTTAAAACAATCGTTGACAATTGTTTAAAAATGGAGAAATAAAAAGTGATGCTGACATAACAATGTTGTTTCCTCTGAGACATTAACTGTGATTCAAGTAAAGTTTGTAATCAAAGTTCATATGAAAAAAGAAAAAGAAGAAAACAAGTGGAAGTCAAGGAGCAGATGACATGTCAGCCCCAGATAACACAGTCCAATCCAGATTCATAGCTCCCAAGAAATAGTACCAAGAAATTAGAATATGTGATAAGTGATGACATCCAGCAATAACAGAAGCTATTTTAATGAAAGGTAAAATCATTTAAGATAAGGAAAACTTGAATATGTATAAACCGAAGCAATTAAATTAAATATCAATCTGTCACTCCTTTCCGTGTCCGGGTGAGGTTTCCCGTGTTGGGTCAAATTAAGCCGCAGGCTCCACACAGTATTTACTTTCTTTAATTGCATTTTTTATTTCTATTTAATTCTGAGCATTTTTTTAGCTTATGGTGTTTTGGAAAATAAATAGTCAATAATAATAATAACTATAATAATAATAGTACTTTACACCTTATTTACTGCTAGTAAAAAGTTAGGATTAAAGTGGAGATGATGATAATTTTGATGAAAGCCAAACCGCATGTCAGCACAAGTCCAGGCCTCAAACCATCTCCATCAAGAGTGCTGTGCGTAAACAGATGTCTACAAACCTCAGTGTACTAAAGCAATTTCATAAAGATGAAAGAGCCAAATTTTCTCCTTATCAATGTCAGAGACAGATAAAATCTTGTAGAAAACCTATTACATTATTGCTGCTAAAGACCTGAGACTGGACTAGAGACTTTTCTTTATTTACTTCTGACTGTAAAAGAAGCTCGATCATCACAACCCTAACACCATAGCCCTAACTCGGAGTAGACATCAGCAGGTTTTTCTCCAAGTCACAAAGCTTTGACATCATAACAATCTGATTGTTCACATGCAATCTTGACTTATGCTGAACTAGTAACAACAATATCATGAGGATATATCAAATATATATCAAAACACAAAATTCCCTGCTGCGTATATATTGTCTCTCTGTTCTTTGTCATGTTGTTGTCATTTGTTCCCTTCGAGCTATGTTTCTTTCCTAGTGCTTAGTTTGTTCCTAGTTTCTACCTAGTCTCAATTTTTGAACTTTGTTCCCTGAATTACGGCAATAAAGCTTCCTGTTGAGTTTAGCTCTGGTTGCGAGAACAAATAAAATTTGAATCATTGGTGAAAAAAAACCAGTAACATCCTTCCTACAGGAGCTAAGTACAGCAACTGGTGATATTTATTTAGATGGCTTCTCTCTAATTGATCTCTTTGAACTAACTTTAATAATTACTTTCACCGTGCCATCAGCATGTCATTTCAGTGAGGAGAGATCATTAGAAGGAAAGTGGAAATGATATAAAGCTCAGATTAGAAAAAGGTTCTTGTTGTTTTCATTAGTTATACTTCTTAACAAATCAGAATCTGCAAAACGTACTTTAGAAATTTTGAAATCATAATCAGCTAAGAAAAGTTCAGGTGGTGTACCCGTACTTCTTATGGCCTCAGACAGTGGACTCTTTGTACCTGTCCTGCTAAATCAGTATTGTTGACTATAAGATTATACGAGACAGCATGGACCACACTATTGGATTTGAAGGAAATACACTGAACTGCTTTGAACCATGTATATCTAATAGATTACAGTTTGTTCAAGTAAACAGGGTGCCTTCTTCACATAACAAAGTTAGTAATGGAGTTCCACAGGGTTCTGTGCTAGGACCAATACTTTTTTATACGTGCTTGAGGCAGTATTATTAGAAAACATGACATACATTTGACCTGTAATTTTCTTCTACTAAATTCTGATAAAATTCAGGTTATTGTATTTAGTATTAAAAATCTTAGAAAACATTGTGTCTAACTAGAAACGTATTTCAAAGGTGGCTCTTCTTTACACTCTCTTAAAAGCCTCATATGCATATAAAAATCTCGTCTGGATGTACAGAAAACAAGGGTCTTTCTCTGATTTTCTGTAGATCCCAGGCTTTTGTGAGGATGGGGCAGGTTCGTCTGTCCGTGGTCTACAGGCGGATGTCAAGTGTGAGATGTTTGTGGGGTACCAAGCAGTTTACCGTATATGCTTTGGAATGAGTATGTGGTTCTTGGGGTTCTCCGTTCTCATGATAAACATAAAGAACAGCAGAGATCCACGTGCTGCTATCCACAATGGGTAAGTACTGCAGTAAAGCTAGCAAGATGTAAATATTTTTACCAGCACAGTCCTACCAATCCTAAGGTTCAGTTTTAGACTTTTTTAAACCATAGCAGGTACATAAACAAAGCAGCCATAGATCATTTGCATTTAAATATCGCATTTCCAGGCCTTCACTGTGTTTTCACTCTAGTCCACCTTGGCTCTTTAACACTGTGAGGTTGTAAAATGTAAATTATACAAGATGTGTTTTAGCAGAAGACCTTTGTTTTTTAGTTTACAAAGTTTTAAAAATGCAACAATAAATATTTATCATAGCTGTCCAATGTCATTCTAGCACATATATAATGTCCATTATCGTATTTGGCTGTAAAGGTCTTATTTGGTTTTATTTTGGTCTCACCAGCAGTGTGTCTTTCAAGTTTAAGTGTAAGGTCAGCATAACATAAAAAAAGTAATAGTAATAAATTCTAATAAAGTCACTAAATAAGTATTAAATAAATACATGTGTGATGCACATTCATATCAAAATCAAAGTGTGTTTGGACCTTTCAGGGTAACTGATTGGACTCTGGATATACAGTGGCTTGCAAAAGTATTCAGCCCCTTGAACTTTTCCACATTTTGTCACATTACAGCCACAAACATGAATCAATTTTATTGGAATTCCACGTGAAAGACCAACACAAAGTGGTGCACACGTGAGAAGTGGAACGAAAATCATACATGATTCCAAACATGTTTTACAAATAAATAACTGAAAAGTGGGTGTGCGTAATTATTCAGCCCCTGAGTCAATACTTTGTAGAACCAGCTTTTGTTGCAGTTACAGCTGCCAGTCTTTTAGGGTCTGTCTCTACCAACTTTGCACATCTACAGACTGAAATCTTTGCTCATTCTTCTTTGCAAAACAGCTCCAGCTCAGTCAGATTAGATGGACAGCGTTTGTGAACAGCAGTTTTCAGATCTTGCCACAGATTCTCAATTGGATTTAGATCTGGACTTTGACTGGGCCAGTCTAACACATGGATATGTTTTGTTTTAAACCACTCCATTGTTGCCCTGGCTTTATGTTTAGGGTTGTTGATGCTGGAAGGGGAACCTCCGCCCCAGTCTCAAGTCTTTTGCAGACTCCAAGAGGTTTTCTTCCAAGGTTGCCCTGTATTTGGCTCCATCCATCTTCCCATCAACTCTGACCAGCTTCCCTGTCCCTGCTGAAGAGAAGCACCCCCAGAGTGTGATGCTGCCACCACCATATCTGACAGTGGGGATGGTGTGTTCAGAGTGATGTGCAGCGTTTTGCATTTTAGCCACTAAGTTCCATTTTGGTCTCATCTGACCAGAGCACCTTCTTCCACATGTTTGCTGTGTCCCCCACATGGCTTGTGGCAAACTGCAAACGGGACTTCTTATGGTTTTCTGTTAACAATGGCTTTCTTCTTGCCACTCTTCCATAAAGGCCAACGTTGTGCAGTGCACGACTAATAGTTGTCCTATGGACAGATTCCCCCACCTGAGCTGTAGATCTCTGCAGCTCGTCCAGAGTCACCATGGGCCTCTTGGCTGCATTTCTGATCAGCGCTCTCCTTGTTCGGCCTGAGAGTTTAGGTGGACGGCCTTGTCTTGGTAGGTTTACAGTTGTGCCATACTCCTTCCATTTCTGAATGATTGCTTGAACAGTGCTCCGTGGGATGTTCAAGGCTTGGGAAATCTTTTTGTAGCCTAAGCCTGCTTTAAATTTCTCAGTAACTTTATCCCTGACCTGTCTGGTGTGTTCTTTGGACTTCATGGTGTTGTTGCTCTTAGACAACCTCTGAGGCCGTCACAGAACAGCTGTATTTGTACTGACATTAGATTACACACAGGTGCACTCTGTTTAGTCATTAGCACTCATCAGGCAACGTCTATGGGCAACTGACTGCACTCAGACCAAAGGGGGCTGAATAATTACGCACACCCCACTTTGCAGTTATGTGTAAAAAATGTTTGGAATCATGTATGATTTTCGTTCCACTTCTCACGTGTGCACCACTTTGTGTTGGTCTTTCACGTGGAATTCCAATAAAATTGATTCATGTTTGTGGCTGTAATGTGACAAAATGTGGGAAAATTCAGGGGGCCGAATACTTTTGCAAGCCACTGTGAAAGCAGATGAGATATTTGATTGAGACAGTTTTCCTGAGACTTATGACAGTAACAATTTGTTTCAGATTTTGGTTCTTTAAGTTTGCTGCCTTGGTGGCAATTACAGTTGGTGCCTTTTACATCCCTGAAGGGCCTTTCACCTACAGTAAGAATTTGTATTTAAAATCCTTGATAACTCAGATCTCTTTTACACACAGATTTGTTAGTTTGTATGAAAGACGAGTAGTTCAATTACTTGTGTATTTGTGTTGTCGCAGTATGGTTTGTCATAGGCTCTGGTGGAGCCTTCTTTTTCATTCTGATTCAACTGGTGCTGCTGGTGGACTTTGCCCACTCCTGGAATGAGTCCTGGGTTGACAAGATGGAGAATGGCAACTCCAGAGGCTGGTATGCAGGTCAGTGACTCTGGCCCAGTTACATGCTGTATTCATCTTCTAAATACTGTTACATAAGCGAGCACTTACTCTGAAATTTTTTTTTAAAAAGCGTACATGTAGCACACACAGATTTCACAAATCTACTTTCAAATCAGTTTTTTGGTTTCAGCTTTGAACTGTTTCTACCTTGTATTTTTAGCTCTACTGGCTGTCACGATCCTGAACTACATCCTGTCATTAACAGCTGTTGTGCTGTTCTTTGTCTTCTACACGAAACCCAATGAATGCTTCATCAACAAATTCTTCATCAGCTTCAACATGTTGCTCTGCATAGTTGCCTCTGTTGTCTCAGTCCTGCCAAAAGTCCAGGTGTGAATACACGGCATGTCTGCGATGCACAGATAAACAGAAAACAAAAACAAGACACACTATTCTAAGCACTGAAGATTCTGCTTTGTGTTTGCAAATGTTTGTGCTACTAGCATCATGTCATGATGAGCATCTATAGTAGCATCTACATGGAATTGATGCTAAGGCCCCTTTGCTGAGTTTGACAGTGTAAAACGGAAAGACAGAATAAACCTGAAAATGGTTGGATATCTCTCTCATAATTCTGTTATTTCAAAACATTATGACTGTGTTTTGTAGCAGCTTGGTTTAGTTTTGCTATAGGAGATAATATTGAAAAGTAAACATAGCTCTATTGATAACATTTCTACCAGCTATTTTTGTGCAAAACTAACTGAACCGTGTTAATGCAATAATAAAATAATATCAGATGGGAATAAAAACATTATTTAAGTCTAAATTTTAATTCTAATAAATGTACTCAGGTTGAATTAGAACAAGAAAAACTCGAAAAAGAAGGAAAATGAAAAAATAGCTGTATTTTCTTTGCCTCAAAACAGAAACATGAGTACAGTCAGGGGTTAAGGTGAGATTCAGCGGGCAGGGAACCCTAAAATCAGTTTTACAGATGGTGACAAAAAGCACAATTCACTCAATGTACTGTGATCAGCTGACCTGCTGCTCAAAAAAAAGAAAACACAACCCACTTAAACTGCCCACTATGGCACACGACTGCGCCTCTTTGTTCTCTTTTATGCGATATCCCCTGGTGATTAATGCACGAACATGATTACCTTTCATTTTTTACTGTTTAGGCTTAAAATTGATGTGTGAAGGCCAGTGATGTGAAATGATAGCTTCCTTCAAATGCGTTAAACCAAAAGTAACAAGCCTGTTTTGAAAATGTAAGAAGTAGAAAGTACAGACAGTAAAAAGTTATCAGGAAAAAAACCTTTCATGTTAGAGTTTAGCAGAACAGGTTTGCCCAAGCTTAGGCTGCTGCCCCCGCGACCCGGCCCCGGATAAAGCGGATGAAGATGGACCCACAAACATTCCCACTGTTGCTGGCCTTTTTTAACCATCTAGATATTTTCTAAATAATAAACAAAGGTTAATTTTTGTGTTTGGAGTGCTTAAACAGTAAACACAGGATTATGACTTCTTTTTCTATAATACATATGTACAGTTTCAGTTCAAACCTGTGGGAAGTAAATACTTGGCACTGATAAACCTTATCTGTGTATTTGCAGGAGTCTCAACCTCATTCAGGTCTACTACAGTCTTCTTTCATCACCTTGTACACTATGTTTCTAACCTGGTCTGCCATGACCAATGAGCCTGGTGAGACTGTTTATATTGTCTGGGAATTTCAATAGACTCAAACACTCCTTTATCTGCATATATTTATGTTCTTCTCCATTCATTTCAAATAAAAGATCTTTTTGTCTCATAACCTTAAGATTTATTGCTTTTTAGAAAAGCTTTGGGTTATTTTGTTCAAATTGTTTTTTAAAGTATTTTTTAATTAATATTGTTATTGTTTGTTTTGCTGATCTCAGACCGGGAATGCAACCCCAGCCTGTTGAGTATCTTCCAGCAGATCGCAGCCCCGACCCCGGGCCCTACAGAGACCGAGAACCAGACAGCCACCATGGCAATGATTACCACAATCACTGGGACAGAAAAACCTGCCTTTACATCTCCATACCTGCAGTGGTGGGATGCTCAGAGCGTTGTGGGCCTCATTATATTTATCTTGTGCATCCTGTATTCCAGGTAACATTGTAAATGTTGTGTAAAGCGCTTTGAGTGCTTTGTTAGAGTAGAAAAGCGCTATATAAGAACCCGTCTGTTTGACCTCTTTTTACTGTAGACTGCAGTGTTAATGAGCATTAAAAAAAACATGCTTACAGACTGATGCAAAAAATGATTTTGATCTCTGTAGCCAGTTTCCTCCATCATAAGCCAAAGACTTTTCTAGTCTTTGGCTTAAAAATTTCAACACTGTGCTGTTATTGGTGTAGAGTACTGCTGTAATTACTAGTTATGGTTCCTCACCTGGTGAAGGGTTGACCATTTCTAAGCCTTCCTTGTTAATGTGAACTGTGTTTGTGTCCGTTGTTTTTTCATACTGTGATCCTAATACTTGCTTTTCTTTCTTTTTGGTCAGTTCATTCATCTCTGTTTTGATTCCAGCATTCGTTCATCCAGCAACAGCCAGGTTAACAAGCTAACTATGGCATCCAAAGATTCAGTCATCCTCGCTGAGGGGGGCAGCACAGAACTGTCAGAGGAGTCGACAGGGCCCAGACGGGTGGAGGACAATGAGCGGGACATGGTCCAGTACAGCTACTCCTTTTTTCATTTCATGCTTTTCTTGGCCTCACTTTACATCATGATGACCCTCACTAACTGGTACAGGTCAGTGGCTCCCTTCTCTTTTAGCACAACACCTAAAGTGTAGTTTGAAGTGTTTGGGTGGTCAATAATCCTACAATATATATATGTGAATGGTAGTTTATTTCATTTCCTTTTTATACAGTGTGTGAAAAAGTGTTTGCCCCCTTCCTGATTTGCTATTTTTTGGTATGTTTGTCAGACTTAAATGTTTCAGAGCATCAGACAAATTAAAATGATGGCCCTGTGTGAAAAAGTAATTGCCCCCTAAACCTGATAACTGGTTGGGACCATTAGCAGCAACAACTGCAATCAAGTGTTTGCAATAACTGGAAATGAGTCTTTTACAGCGCTGGGGAAGAATTTTGGCCTGTACATCTTTGCTGAACTGTTGTAATTCAGCCACATTGGAGGGTTTTGGAAGGAAGCTGTTTTGGAAACATATTTGGTGATGCTTCATCCTCTGCATTGCGTTTGTGTGCTAGCAGTGTCCAAGCATTCTTCTTCTTTTCAATTTTTTTTTCAAGAGCTCACAAAAGCATTCTGGGGGTCTTTTGTGAGCTCTTGGATGAGTTGTCGCTGCATCCTTGGGGTAATTTTAAACAGACAGCCACTCCTGGGAAGCTTCACTGTGGTTCACTGGAGTCCCACAGCCTTAAAAATGGCTTCATAACCTTTTCCACACTGAAATATGTCAATTACTTTGATTCTCAGTTCTCCTGAATTTCCTTGGATCTTTATTTTAAAACCTTTATTGAAAAAACTGCATATTATTGTCAAATATTTACATTTGTTTGATGATGTGAAACATTTAAGTGTGGCAAACACTGTTTCATGCAATTGTATCCATTCAGATGCATGAACCAGACTGACAGAAACTAAACAACAGAAGGGATAAATGCTATATGAAGCAATGCATTCAAAATAGGTTATAAACCAAAACACATCCAATTATTTTTGTGTCAGAGGGAGACGTGATATGACACAAATGTTATGGTTGACCATGAGAGTCACAGTCTGGCACTAACATAACCCAGAAAATGGTTTAAATATCCAGAATTGCCCTTTATTGGTGTCTGCGGCTGGTATTATTCGGTCAAGTAGTACCAAGAAGAATGAGGACAACAATGGTCTACTGAATTTGCATATTCATTTCATTTATTTGTTCATTTTCAGGCACAACAAATACCTATATTGAACATAAATGCACAAAACAAAAAACAAAAATTGCCTGAAAAAGGAGTGGGACGAAGAAAACTTATTAAATCCCACCCCTATACTCACTCATCAACAAAAAAAACAAACTTCCCGCAGCTACGCCCATCATTGCATACAGACCCATCAACAGCCCCGGGCACATACAAGCATCTAAACGGCAGCTCGCAAACAACAATTAGAGCCTTCATAACTGAATACAGAATATATAAATTATAAATTGCATTACCACAGGTAACAGGCAGTAATAACTACAAGTAACAAACACACATACATATACATACATATATATCTACACACACATGTACATATATGTACATACATACGCACACTTTTTTTTTTTTTTTTTTGGAATCCATACCAGCAATGGTAAGAGGACAGACATTACAGAGCACACTAAAAGCATCATTGAGTATACTGTGACCAGACCAACTGTTTGTAGAGAAATTTAAATCTATGAATATTTTTGCATTGTTTCAATTGTAAACTCAGACTGTTCCAGATTTTCACACCACATACAGACACACAAAAGCCTTTACGGGTTGTTTGAGTTCTGGGTAATTTGAATTCTCCAAAGCCTCTCACATTATAAACCTTTTCTCGAATTTCAAATCTAGTTTGTAAATTTGCCGGTAAAAGTTTAGTAAAAGCTTTATACAAAATTATGGATGTATTGTAATTAACCAGATCCTGGAATTTAAGTAACTTTGCCTGAAGAAAGAATTTGTGAGTATGATCTAGATAACCAGCCTTGTGAATAATACGCAGTGCTCGTTTCTGTACTGTGACTAATGGATTAGTTGTATTTTTATATGTGTTTCCCCACACTTCCACACAATATGTAAGATATGGAAGAACCAGGGTACAGTACAGAGTACGAAGTGCATCAAGGAATTGTTTCACTTTGTTCAAAACTGCGAGGCTTCTGGAAATTTTGGTTTTTATGTGTCTGACGTGGGGTTTCCATGAAATTTTGTTATCAATTACGACTCCCAAAAATTTGTTTTCACTCACATTATCAATTGGTACACCTTCAATGATAATTGGTAATTCTACATTATATTTTAAATTACCAAAAAACATTGCTTTAGTTTTATTTATATTTAATGATAATTTATTTATGTCCATCCATTTTTTTATTAATTTTAGCTCCCTGTTTACGGTCATTACAAGATCAGTATAATCATCGCTACTGAAAAATATGTTTCATCTTTTGTTTTGAACTCTTTTTTTGATTATGATCTAGTTTTCTGTGCAGCTGTCAGTCCATTGTGCTTTTATTTATATTAGGAAATTCATAACTCATTGTTAAAACTGTAAATGGTCCCACAATGTTTCATTAGGGGTTTAATGGCACCATATAGGCCAAGCAAAGGCATTTCCTACTGTATAATTGATATGCTGACCTTATTTTTCTGAGGTGCAGAGATTTTGTGATTTCTGCTTGAACAAGTTAAGGAATTTCCTTCTTAAAGTAGCTTTCTCAGTTTTTTATAAATATACTTATTGCATTTTTTTGTTCTGACAGCCCTAATACAGACTACACCATAACAAGCAAGTGGCCAGCAGTATGGGTGAAAATCACCTCCAGCTGGGTTTGTTTGGCTTTGTACACATGGACACTGGTGGCCCCCATGGTCTTCACCAACCGAGATTTCAGCTGATCAGCCAGTCTCCACAGCGTGCTCTTATTTTTTGTCTGTCAAGATGGACTCAGGTTTTACACTTTTAGATGGATTCTGAGTGAGTTGATTGTGTATGCTTCCAAAGTGCCCTAACAGTTGCTTCAGATAAAGATTTTTTCTGTAGTGATTTCACACCAGTCACATCACTAACAATAGCAATATATTGTTGTATTTTTGTACTTGGGCAATTTTCTGGTTAGAGCAAACCTTTTGGATTTAAGTCAGCTAGATTTTTCTTTATCTTCTTCCTCCTTTTTTTTGCTGTAACACCAATTTATGGTGAATGCTTAGTTGAAAAAAAAAATTCTCAACATCATGGAGTTACACCTACGACTTACTGTGGAGCTGGGGTGAACTGCATTCACTACGAAGAGGATGTAGTTGGCTGTTCAACCTTCATATGCCTTATATGTCTGAAAAATGTTAGAATATCAGATAACTAGGGAGTATGTACATGAATGTCGCAGACATAACTGCAATATGACCAAAATCAGCTCAAGTTCCTGCCAAATGTAAACGGACCTGCAGGTCCATCAGACCTGAAGATGTCAGGTGGTTTAAAAATATCCTTAGAACAAAGAGATACAGGCACACCTCTGAATAGCCTAGAATATCTTTAGTATTTATTTTGATTATTGTTGTAAGAATGTGTTTCTGTAATTTTAAAAAGATTTAAATTTTTAAGAAAAGGACTCCATAACTGAATAATTACAGATGTTTGAGAATAAAAAATCTGAGCATTTGCCTTGTGTTCCAGATTTACCCAGTGTGGTTAATAAGTTATGAATTCTCTGTAATGCATCTGCAGTTTGTGATTATACTGACCTACTATATAATCATTTGCTTTGCTTTGACTCAGAGATTCAGTGTGCTCATCTATGCCACAGACAGGAAAAAAAGCATTCTGAAAGTCATCAAGTTATAATTGGTTCCACACTTTTTTGTGTTTAAATGTTAATATTTTCCAAGGACCACTGTTTTTTTATTTTTTTGGCAAAGCTGTGTACTTTGAACCTTTGTTATAACTCTCAGCAATGTGCTGTAAATGAATAAAGGCACATCTGGAGCTTTCTGTGTGCTTTTGTTTCACGTTTGATTGTTACAAGTGTCTCATCTTATATTGGTGAGACCCATGAATATAAGCAGCACCAATACAGGAAGCTCAATTATTAAGTGTTAACTTACTGCTTTGCAGTGTGCCAGAGAGCAGTAATTCCTTCAAATCAGTTTGATACACCAGTGCAATACCAGTAAAATACTAATCTTTCTGAGAAATAAACATTTAAAACCTGGTACAAATAAGTACAGATAACTGTTTTAATCTCTATGGACACTTTTCATAACAACTATGGCTTAATCTTTTTTTAACCATTTGGATGATACGTTAAATTGACGGGGCGTGTGCACAAGCAGCACCCGTCAGTCCTACGTTTCATCTGAAGGGATGTCAAATGCTATCATTCTTCTGTAAAGTAAATTTACCTACAGGTATAAGTAAAGTAACCTTAACCTTAAATCAGTGGCAGATTGGCACTGATTTAACAGAGCAAGGCCACTGCCTCTTCTTTCACCACTCTGAGATCAGCTACAGTTGTGCAGAAAGACATCCAGCAAATAAACAAGCTTCAGAGATTTATCATTGTGACAGATGAGTTTCCTCATACCTTGGTGATATGGAGAAGATGGCATGTGAAGAGGTTGTAAATAACTCCTTTTATTAGCAATGATGGACACGATGATGGAGAGGGGACACCAGCTCTGACCATCTGTCTAATAAAACAGGCAAATCCAGGCTCAGCAGCACTTTCAGAGTAGCATCTATATAAAATTAATAATAATTTAACATTTCTGCATCCAGCAAGAAGATATCTTTTCATCTATAGTAACTAAAGTATAGTTACCTTCTTGTGACGTCTAGGACACAGGAGTATTAGGTTATTGTGTACATGTTGGTAAGCTGTCTTGTGGCAACTGATGAACTGAAACAAATGAGTGTACTGTGTGAGCGACGAACATTACCTGTCCTTTTATTAACTGCACAGGGTGTCATGGGTCTGTAGCTCTGTCCACCGTTTTAGGGAACATATTTCGTTTTAAAGTAAGTTACAGGGCATTTCCCTGCTTTACCTTACCTGATCACGGGCAGGGCGTAGGTGTTGATAACCCGGATCTTGTTCTTACCGTTCAGCTGACTCCTCAGGACTTGCCTGACCCTCTGCAGGTACTTCGTGGTTGCAACTTTCCTAGCAGCTTCTTCGTGGTTGCCATTTGCCTGTGGGATTCCCAGGGACTTTTAGCTGCCCTTGATGTCTGCAATGTTGCCTTCTATTTGTACTGTTATTTCACGGTAGAAGGTAAATAAAACTGACAAAGCCAACCTGGTAGATTTAGTAGAATTGTTTTGAACCAATAATTTATAAAATCAAATGGCTATGAACCTCGAAACAAAAGAAATCAGCAAAATACTAGCTTTACTTTGCCAGCAGTATAATAATGACATAAAACTGCTTCAATAAAGCATTACTACATTTTCGCCTTTAAAAAAAAAAATTCTTCTTTTTTTTTAATGTTGGGTTGCTTTATCACATATATCACCAAATGGCAGAGCTTGGTCCAGATCCAGACGAAGTGCTCGTTCTGTCCAGACCAATAATCAGTGACAGAAAAAATTTGCCCGTAATGCATAAACCCAGAGCACTGTTTTATCAGTACACCATAAAACAATGGTCGCAGGTAAACCAGTCCCTACAGTAATCGCCTACTGTTTACGTAGTTAGGTAAGCCAATCAAACCCTAGCTTACTGCAGACACAAAATAGAGAGGAGCAGACAACTGAAGGTGAAAAAAGTTGATTCAGAAAATAGAAATTTTAAAATTGAAAAAGAATATTTTTATTATTTGCAAGTAAGGCCTGAAGTTCACTCTGTTACTCATGTGTCCTAATTTGAACAAAAACTTAAATATTACTATAATGAAAGGGAAATATATGGTTTCGATTTAACCCTAATTCATGGGATGAAAAAGACTTGAGATCTGGACCTTGTTGTGAAAGAAATCTTAGTAACCGGACCTGTTGGGTTTGTAATTGATTACCCCTGCTTTATCACATCATGTAAATTTTCACTTAATTAAAATGACATTGTGACACTGTAACTGGAATACACAAATTATAAATTGAAATTAAAATAATAATTTTTAAGGAATTAGAACACACTTACTTGTGTTTCAACATTTAATTCTGTTAATAGAAAACAACAACAAAACAATTGTCCCTCTCTCAACAATCTTTGTAACAAAACTTGAAATTGTTTGCAACTACAAACTACAGTTTGCTATACAAATAAAAATGTTCTGCACAAAAAAATAGAACAAAAAAATATGCAGCAATTAGAATACATATAGGAACATATAGCAATGAAACCAAGGTTACTCAAAACTTAGAGTAAATTCAAAGCAGCGTGTGCACTGACTGCACTAACTCTGCAGGTAGCTTAGAAGGTAGAGCGCCTAGCATCACCTTAGAAGAGTTAGTTTAATGGCTTAATAGTTAACTGACACTGTTAACTATATGAAATACAATATTGTGTGTGATAAAAACAAAAAATAATAATGAAATGGCTATTGTATTATCCAGAGGGCATCACGTGGTCTTTAAGATTGTCAGAAAAGGTTTATAGCAGTCTTAAATGTGGATAACCCAGCCTGTTTAACCTAAAGTGATATTCAGGCAGGATAAAATTTGCAGATATCAAACTAAAGCATTTCAATTTTTTTTGTTTTCTGTTTTACAGTTTTGTAGTCAGCAGAACTGCAGAATTAAAACTAAAATTATTTACTCCCCAGATGTGAAATGGTCCAAAGTAGGTTTAGACATCAACAGCTGTCTGTCAGGCAGAGTTTTGGAAATATGAAGAGCCTTTCCTCAGGCTCCTTCTGAGCACTATGAACCACCTGGCATTTGAATGTGCAGCCTTGGTAATTCTTGGTGGGATTGAGTTTGAGGAAACTGAACATGGAGTACAGGCCGTTGACGTTCAGGCTGGGGGGAGTATTAAAGACACCAGAGACAACCTTGTCTCCATCTTTAGTCCATGTCACCAACACCTCCTCAGGACAAAAGTCTTTTATGTGCAGGTGCAAAGTACACTCTTCATTCACTTTAGGACACTGAGGTTCGTGGTTGATGAACATCACATCAGGGGGGGTTCCTGTTTGAACAAAGCAACACATGTAGTAAAGCATTATGGATATATTGATATTGAAGGATCATTTTGAATAACTCTTGTTTGTATAATTTTCAATGAGAAAGAAAATGCAAACTGTGGAATGGAAATAAAGTAGTAATTCAAAGTAAAATTTTAAATAATTAAATTGCTAATTACAAGTCTAAAGTATCCTACTGGTAACAAAAAAAACCAAAAAACTATAAGATGTGGTTGAAATTTAGGATAGTAAGTAGATTTAGGATAGTGAGGCATAGACAACAAAAAAGATACCATGACCCGCTACTTTCTAAAGTACCATTTTAAAGCTTCTGTCATCACCATCCTGGTTGTAAAACCCCAGATGTGATGAGGAGGACAAGTTGTTAGCCAATGAGTGTACAGTTTCACAGATCATCAGTAGCTAAAGCTAGTTTAGTCACTTTGTTTTATTTTCTGACATTTGGGAATTTGACTCCAGTTTCTTTTAACACATCAAAAAGAAACATAAACCTGTCATCATAGCTGATAGAAAAGTAGTCCTTTTTAACACTGACTAGTCTATCTTCCCAGAGCATCATGGTCTCTGCTACCTTTGACTCTGAAGGTCAGGTTGTGATTTACCATAAATTGCAATCAATTTAATGCCAGAAAGGGACCTCTTATATGCCTCTGACCATTTTCAGACTGATCTCTGACCAGTGCTGTGTGAACATATAACAGAAAACTTAGCAACAAACCAATTACAAATTGTATCTTTAGGCACCGTTTTCAGCCTGTGACACACACACCTGATTTATTCCAATTTCTATAGTTCAATTTTGAATCTATAACACAGTTATAGTCTTTTTACACCAACAAAAATTTCCATTAGCTGTCATATCTTAGCAGAAAGGTTCAGCGTGTCCTTAAAAACTTTGAGGAAACTACAAAACACGAAAGAGGACAAAAGAAAAAGTGGGAGGCCTTAAAACTATCTATAGGATTAGTATCATGTCCTTGAGAAATAAATTTGTAAACATTGTGGAGACTGTCATGTTTGGGGCTACTAGTGGTGTTTGGGATGTTGTCAAAATTGATAGAATTATGACCATGGAAAACTATCGGGAGCTATGCATGGTGGTATTTTTACTGTAGACATATTTCCATTTATGTCTGCATGTTTCATAAATCACTGCATCTAGGTCCCATTTCCTAGCAAGATATAAAGAAATGAGGGGGTGTCTCAAGACCTTTGCATACTACATCATCACCAGGACATTTTCTTAACCAGCTAATCTAATCAGAGAGGCTGAGGTCTTTTAACATCTCCAGGAAGCTCCTGAGGATGTTTTACCAGCTGGTGTTTGCTGGAGTACTTTTCTATGCTGTGGTGTGCTGGGGGAGCAGCACAGTAAAGAAGGACTCATCCAGGCTGGAAAAACTGATCAGGAAGGCTAGCTCTGTGGTCGGCATGAAGCTGGACACTCTGGTGACAGTGGCAGAGAAAAGGACATTAAAGAAACTGCTGGACATTACGGACAATGCTGGGCATCCTCTGCACACGGTCATAAATAACCAGAGGAGCCTGTTCAGCGACAGGTTGCTTCTCCCAAAGTCAAGAACCAACAGACTTAAAAACTCCTTTGTCCCTGAAACTGAATTTCCTGGAGGAACCCACCCGAGGGATTAATAAAGTTTCATCTAATCTCATCTAATCTAAAACATTTGAAGCTGCTACCTTGAGTGTTGATGTGGTAAAAGACATCCTTGTACCCCGGAGCTTGGAAGCTGGAGTGGTAAACACGGCAAGTGTACATGGCCCTCTCATCCTCTATGGCCATGATGAGCTCGATCTTACTCCACACATTGTAGAGGCGGCTCTGGTCAGAGAAGGGGCCAAAGTGAGTGACGAGGTGGACCTTCTCCCCATCATTCCTGTACCATTCCAGGTCGATGTCCTGGGGGTAAAAGTTCTCCACGCGACAGCAGAGAACCAGCAGCCTCTCCACCTTTGGGATCTGAGGAATGCTGGAGATCTTAAGAAAAGATGGTTCCACTGGAAGTATGTGTGTGTGGTGGGAGGAGAGTACATGAGAAGAAAATGAAGTCAGTCAACAGGCATAATTTTATAATTAAATTATGTAGTCAAACATGCTAATGGTAGAAAAAGCTAAGATTGTGTCATACCACAAATACAGTTAGGTCCATAAATATTTGGACACGGACAACTTTTTTCTAATTGTGGTTCTGTACATTACTGCAACGGATTTGAAATGAAACCACTCAGATGGAGTTAAAGTGCAGACCTGCAGCTTTAATTCAGTGGGTTGAACAAAAAGATAAAAATAAAATGTGAGGAACCAAAGCAATCTTAACACAATCCCTTAATTACAGATGCTCAAAAGCAACAGGACAGATTGAATAACTGAAAATAAAATGTTCATTTCTAACACTTGTATGAAAACCCTTTGCTGGCAATGACAGCCTGAAGTCTTGAACTCATGTATGAACTCAGATGTTGGGCTTCCTCCTTTTTAGTGCTCTGCCAGGCTGTTACTGCAGCGGCTTTCAGTTGCTGTCTGTTTGTGAGCCTTTGTGTCTGAAGTTTAGTCTTCAGCAAGTGAAATGCTCTGTTGGGCTAAGATCAGGTGACTTGGCCATTCAAGAATATTCCACTTCTTTGCTTTAATAAACTCCTGAGTTGATTTGGCTGTTTGTTTGGGTCATTGTAAATCCATATTATGAAACACTGCCCAATCAATTTGACTCCATTTAGCTGGATTTAAGCAGACAGTATGTCCCTGAACACCTCAGAATTCATTCGGCTGCTTCTATCCTCTGTCACATCATCAGTAAACACTAGTGTCCCAGTGCCACTAACAGCCATGCACACTGCCTCTGCTGTGTTTTACAGATGATGTGGTATGCTTCCCCCCTGGAGAGTGTTGTTTACTTAATTGCTATTGTGAAGGGGTTTCTCATCGCCATGGAAATAATTCTGCAATCATCCACCACTGTTCACAAGTGCTTCTTTCTTTCTCAGGATGTACCAAACTGTAGATTTTGCCACTCAATTTATTGTACCAATATTAGGAGTGGGTTTTTTCTGTTTTCTCAGCTTCAGGATGGCTTCTTTTCAACGGCATGGAGCTGGCCACCTGTTTTCTGTTCACAGCAAAATCTTCCAAATGCAAGCACCAAACCTTAAATCAACTCCTGGCCTTTTATCTACTTAATTGATAATGACATAACAAAGGAATTGCCCACACCTGCCTGTGAAGTAGCACTTTGAGTGAACTGTCCAATTACTTTTGTTTTGATGCATGCTCAATCATCCAGGAAAGTAAATCTCCAAAAGTTGATTCTGTTCATCTGGACGTAGCATTTTGTGGGAGAAACGTTTCATCACTCATCCAGGTGACTTCTTCAGTCTCAGCTGACTGCAGGTTTCCAATCTTATAAACAGTACATTTGCATAATGACTGAAACCAGCCCACTGAAGGAACAATGGGCTGGGAGGTCAGTTCCTTAATCTTAACGTTTCTCCCACAAAACGCTACGTCCAGATGAACAGAATCAACCTTTGGAGATACACATAATGTTCAATGTCCATTGTCAAACTACAGTAAACAGGTAAAAAAACAAAACTTGTGTTAGTGTTCTAATATATCTGGACCAAACTGTAAATGATTGTCGTTAAATAACAATGAAAGTAGTTTTTTTCAGGATTGGCAAGACATGCAGCCCCAAATGAGATTGTTTAATTTAAATACAACAAAACAAAAAAAACCCAGAAGTTTCCAGTAACACAAACATTTAGTGCTTTCTTACAAATCCCCTTTGGGGTTGTGACAAGAAGATCTAGCATAAATTTTATCGTTGAATCTTTCATTAACCTCATGGGAAGTAAAAGCCAAAGATGAGGACTTTTGGAATGATGTCATCGGATATATGAATCAAAGATGTTTGGTGCGATTATGTCGCCTTATATGTAGACACCACTTAAAATAGGATCATGTGTTTATTTTCCCAAAATCTGGCAAACTTCCTATTTCATTTCATTTGTCTCTGGCTAACACAGAGAGACAGACAAACATTTATACTCACATTCACGCCTATGGGCAGTTTAGATTCACCAACTAACCCCAATAACTGCATGTCTTTGGGGACATGTGGGACTGTGGGAAGAAGCCAGAGAACCTGGAGAAAACCCAGCACATGTATAGAGAACATGCAAACTCTACAGAGGCCACAGCCAGTGCATTTGAACCAAGCCACTGTGCCTCCTAGTCTGGTATATAGCTATATATACTATATGTATATAAATTATGGTACAGAACTTAATTATATAATGTAATATAGATAAATAGAATTTCAACACAATCATTACTTCTTTTCTATAAATAGGATTAAATATGCCTACTGCACTTACTGGTACACGTGGATTGGGTCACGTGTTTCTCCAGTTAAACCTTTAGTTAGGATGCATGGCATTATGGGATTCCAACACAGTCTCATGACATTTCTCGAAATAGTTGTAATATTTAATCTTTAATCTATTGTTATTTGTTCCTGGAAACAAATTTTATAGTTTTTTTTCTGTACCAGTTCATGTCCATTTGCACATATTGAATATTTCCCACTTTTAAAGGTTGCATTTTAGTGATAAGAGGAATTGGGGGCGGAGTTAAAAACTTTTGCCACTGTGCTGTGTACGACAATTTCAAGTCATACACATCACAGATTTTCAAACAGCTTGTTTGAGGTTAGGGATTAAAAACTTATAATTAGAAAAAGATTGTGGTTTGGGAAGAATAGCTTTCTTTTCTCAGTGTGATACTTTGTGTTTCTCTGAAACATCATGCTTCTGTCATGAAATATCCTCCCTATTAAAAGAACTTTAATTACAAATCCATGCTCACACTCACATAAAACGTAACAGTTTGTGTGCACATGAACATGTTTTCTTATGAAACCGGGCTGAGGATTTCCCCACTGAGCTGAATTCTCAGAGTGCCCTGTCTGATAATCTGCTCCCAAAGCCAAAACTACTCACCTTTAACCTTGACTGTGGTCTCCCTTCTGAAGCTCCTGTCCTTGCACCACACTACACACTGGTATTTGGTTTGGTCTTCAGTAACAGTCAGAAATACAGGCAGGAGAGATGTGTGATTTTTGCCATCTGACTGCAGACTAGCCCGTTCGCTGAGATCCTCAGTCTCCAGCAGGGAATCTGAAGAACCTGACTCTGACTGAATCACTGAGTCTGGACTGGTTCTTTGTTTAAACCATTTCACTTTGAGCTCCCACCTTGTGGCTCCCTGAATGGTGCACTTCAGTTCTGTGGGTACCTGAGCGTATATGATGTTGGGCTGACTGATTTCCGAAACATTAAATGGAACTGTGAAGAGAAATAGCAGCATTTTCTTTTCATTTTAATGAAATCAAACTTTTTCAAAATCAAACAAACTTTATGATATCTAGGTAAAACTTTAAAGGGATGGTAATAAAGGGATAAAAAAGGCTCCCTAAATACAGAATTGAATTTAAAATCCTTCTCATCAGATAGAAGGTCTTGAATAATCAGGCTCTGTTTTATCTTAAAGGCTTCATAGTATCGTATCACCCCAACAAAGTAATTCACTTTCAGACTGCGGGCTTACTTGTGGTTCCTAAAGTATTTGAAAGTAGAATGGGAGGGGTAGAACAGGAGGCTTTCAGGCCTCTCTTCTGTGAAACCAGCTTCCAGTTTGGATTTGGGAAAGAACACCCTCTCTACTTTTAAGATTAGGCTTACAACTTAAGCTGTAGTTTTTCCCTTAATTTACACATAGTTGCCAAATTTGTTAAATCTGTAGACATCTTTAATGTGAACATCTGACATTATCGCATTCAAATAAGACCAAGCAAAGCAAATTATCAAAATTTAACAAAAGAAATGTGCTTGTGTTGATACATACCTTTGTAAAAATATCTGTAGAGATATAAAGATCCTCCAGTAACACAGGTGACCAGTAGCAAAGTTATTGCACTTGTAACAGCTATCACAGTGGCCGTACTGTGAAGCGGCTCTGATGGAGCTGAAGGAAAAGCACATGAAAGTAACATAGTAAATATTAAATGGAATGGTTCTTATATGGTGCTTTTCTTCTCTACTGGAAAACTCAAGTGAACTACAGGCGCTTTTGCTTTGTACTTTGCTTTTTTGTGCTTCCTGTCTAACATTCACACGCACTCATACGCCAATGAGCAACTTTTGGTTCTTGTCCAAGGATACTTTGCCATGCAGACTGGAGCAGCCAGGGATCAAACTATCAATCTTCTGATTACCTGCGCTACAGTATACCACTATGTATCTATGAAATCAAGCGATCCAAAGAATAAATGAATAAAATCCCACCTTGAACAGCCAGTGTTACAGATCGGTTGTACAGACCATTGTAGGTCTGGTGCTCAACTTGGCAGATGACATGTATTTCTCCACCCCTTAGAACTGAGGAGTGCAGCGTGATGCCACTACGAATGCTGTAGGTGCCATCTGGATTGTGTACAGCCAGCTCATTGCATACACGGGACAGTTGGCCCAACCCTGCATGGATGGTCTGGGTGCCATTTTGGATCAGCCACGTCACAGCCACTTTCTCTGGGTAGAAACCTGTTACATCACACTGTATGGTTTTCTCCTGTCCTTCTCTCACTGTTGCCTTTTCTGGGAGCAACACTGAAGGCAGAGCTGAAGGTGTACGGTTCAGAAACAGATATTACATTGTTATCATTAAAATTATTTAAAATGATTGTGCTTGAATTCGACAATTTGCACAAAAATGGATATAATGTCACTAATTGTTTTGTGCATCTTGGTCTTGAAGCTATGAAGACCATAAAGTCCTCAGTAACACATTTATTATTAATCAAGTGAGCAGTTGGGTAATTTTCTTAAAAAGAAAGTACACCCTCGTTCAATGCTAAGGTTTTATAGGCATAATAAAAATATCCAGTAAAGACAATCACAGATTAACATGGCATGTTACGCCATTATTTATTTAACAAAAACTAAGCCAAGATGCAAAACCACCTTTAGCTGCACCCATCCATCGCTTATGTAACGAATGACCACTGTACAGGATTCAGTACAGCCCAAGTTTGTTATTTTCATTTATCAAAGCTTAACATGGAAGCTCTGTAGAGCACTAGTGGGATCTTCCAGCAGCAAACACAACTAGCAGATCTCCATACCGTGCTGCTGATAAGCTGCACGCTGGAATTTTTACAACTTTGAGACAGTTCATTTAGGTTTGCAGGCAACTGTTTGTGCACACACACACATATATATATATATATATATATATATATATATATATATATATATATATATATATATATATATTACTGTAAATCTTATGAGAATACTACCTTTTTATAGTTCAGCCTGTTCCACAGGGTCACCTTGTTTAAACTTTGAGAATAAATTCATGCATGCATAAATTTCATACAGCGTGATGTCTTAAAGAAAAAATAACCTGCAGCTTGTCTGTTTGGTGAAGCTCGCTGACATCTGAAATGTCAATTTTTAAATTACCTGCAACTTCACGTTAAAGTTCCTCCTTTTTTGTATTATTAAGCTAGATAAACACTGTGGCTTTCTTGGCCCATATAACTCTCAGGCGTACCGAGCACTTTCAGAGCAGTGGACTCTGTGTAGATCAGAGGGTTGATGACTCTGCAGGTGTACAGTCCTTCATCTCCTACAGTGACATTATGAAGCTGCAGCGACGCATCACTCTGACGCAGGCACGTTTCATTCACCACAGAGCCTTCTTTGTACACATGAGCTCTTCCATCTTCCAGCGTGTACACCATGCTCTTCTTTGCGTGTTTGTCCACCATGTTCCATTCAATACTAAGAGCACTCCACTCCACTAGCTTATGCGGTGTGTCGAACATGCAGCTGAGCGTTACCTCATTGCCCACTAAGACACTGAGCTCTCTGGTGATCTCAGCCAAGGAACCTGGAAGGAGTCATGTAGACTTTGAGAACGAAAAGGACAGAGCTGTCATTTACAAGCCGGAACACTGACAAACACTCACCTTTACAGTACAAGGCAAGAACCATGAGTTTAATCGTCATGTTTGTAATACGCTGCTGATCCATGGGGTCTCAGATGTTACCGTCACTGTAAATTAAAAATGAAAGCAACATGTGACACATTCGTTTTTACTTGGGTGTGTTCGCACAATTCAAACACAGCTAACTGAAGATCACGTGGTGCGTTACAAATCCTGTGTTATTAAGCATGGTTGTGGTGGCTAAACATTCACCTTAAGTGTCTGCTTATCAGTCATAGTGCACCTCCTCTTGGACTTTGACCTGCCTACCTGACTTCTAGTGCCATTCAGACTCAGAATTTTAACTGCAGAAGAAAACCAAAGAGGCACAAGGAGAATCTGCAAACACTATCCACAAAGGCTCCAGCCAACCATGAAATTTAAACCCAAAACCCTGTACGTATGTCGTCACCAGTAAGTTCTGGTTTGGTCTAACCATTACAAATTGGTACTCGTGAAAATTTCTGGTAATTTCTATTCCAAAGTTTGTTCTGCATCCAACATGTTCACTGTATTGCTGTAAGGTCTTTACCTTACAATATAAAGCTCCTTGAGGCAACCGTTGTTGGAATTTGCTGCTATATAATTAAAACTGACACTTGAATAGCTGACTGTTCTCTACAAGTAACCTTCTCCGTGATTGAGGAAACACTCATTTCTGCCGTCTTTAAAATCCTGCATGACTGCTTCAGCTTATCAGTGCTCATGTCAAAAGGAATGCAGTAGTTTTATAAAGTTCTTAATACTAAATTGATCCACTTGTGTGTGTGTTCATAAATTCAGTTTACTGGTTCCATTTTTCATGGAACACAAACTACTTGATATATATACACACATATCTATCTATGTATGTCTCAATTCCCTTTCGCCCCTACGGGCAGTCTATCCTTCAAGCTTGGGTCCTCTACCTGGGAGCCTGACCCTCAAACCTTGAGGATACTGAGCAGTACCTTAGGTGCTTTTATATAAATCACCACATAAACTGCAAGATCTGAGGCCCCATTTATTAGAAATATTGTTATATTCAATTACAATTTTTGCATAATGTTAATTTACAGACTGTGCACAACAGTGTCTTAATTTCAGCGTTATGAAATTCCACAAGTCTGCCCCTGTACACACATGGGGAGTATCTTCACCCCACCATTGACCTCTTCCTTCCCCTCAACCGAACCTCGTCAAGCTTTTTAATGACAGCTGATGACTTCTTGGATGACGCTGTGTAGCTTTTCAGCAGCTTCTCAAACAGTTCCTCTGTGTTGGGGTGGGTACTGAGGAAGGCTTTCTCCAGCACATACAAGTCCACACCCTTATCCTCGGGCAGAGCAGAGATGTAACTCAGACCAAAATCTATGAGGACCAGGTCGGATTCTCCTCCCTCTGGGCTGGGTCTCAGCAGCATGTTGGAGGTGGTCAGGTCTCCGTGGATGACATCTTCATCGTGCATTTTAGCCAGGACCTGCCCCACGCGCTCGGCCAGCCTCTGCAACTTCAGCTCCTTGCAGGAGTCAGACTGTTGAGCAGATGCAATATAGTCACGCACAGTTGAGGAACCCACAATGTCCTCCAGGAAGATACAGTGGCAGGTATAGTCCACAAAGTAGACTACAGGGGCAGATATTCCTGTGAAGAAGAAAAAGTCTGATTTTACAAACTTTGTGTGACTACAATACCATTCAATTATCGATTAAGGTTTGTGTGTGGCTAAAAGATGTTTCAGTGTGGGCGGAGCAGATTTTAGAGAAAATGTTCAGATCCATGTTGAATAGATAACACAGAAGTTGAGAATGCACAACAAAACATAAGAGATAAAATGTGAGAAGGGTTGAATTTGTAATTTTTCATGAAGCTGACTTTATGCAGAAGCTGTGACTAAACATCTGTGGAAGCATTTGCTCATCTATTGTGCCCCCTTGTGGAGAAGAAGGGGTTTGTACACAACATATACCAACTATGAGTTATGTAGGGATCACTTTCTTGCATTTGAATGAAACGAGCAAAGGAATAAACACATTCCACTTTGTTGTTGGCTGCTTAATCATTTGGTCACAAACTAAATCATCGTGCAAGTATAAATATTCACAGATCTGAAGCTTCCAACAAGATAGAACCGCTGCTGTGTACGTCTCTGCAGACTGAATATCGTCTGTTGTTCAGATAATAAACGCAATTTAGCTGAAAAGTCAATCTGGCGTAATCATTGACTCACGACCAGCAAAGCCAACAGTCTATCCAGTGGGTTAGTTGGCTACAAATATTCTTAAACCACCTTAGGGTGGTGCTAATTGGATCACCTCCACCAGCGGAGGACTTGCCTGCTCTCCGACACCGTAATATGGCGCGGACCTCCTGCACGGTCCTGCGGTGTGTCAGCTTTTCGTCTAAGGCTGGGTGTCTGTAGCGTTTAGGGAACCTTTCCTTCACTATTGTTGGCGTTCCCAGAAACTCGGCCCGGTACACCCGGGCTTCTGCCCCTTGCTTCAACAACTCTGCTTGCCTGAGGAACTCAGGGACCGCCATGTTGCTCTCCCGCGCCATGTTTACTTCCTCCTCCTCCGTGCTCTTTTTTTACGTCTGCCACCTAGCGACCACAAAAATACCTACACATAAATACAGAGAAACGTTTTCGATGTAGAGCACATACACACAAATAATACACAAAATATACACAAATAACCTATGACTCACAAAGTTCACGCCATCTAAAACCGGCTTCTTGAACATGACTCGGGTTCACTGTACATAAAGAGGCCTTCATTGTTACTATTAATGCAATAGACCACCTTTTGAATGTGATTCAAATCATGGAGCTGACAAATCTGCAGGAGCTGTGTGATGGCAGCATGTCAACATGGACCAAACTCCCCAAAGAATGTTTTCACCACCTTGCAAAAACAATGCCTTTGAAAACTAAGGCAGTTCTGAGGGGAAAGGCGGTACAACACGGTGTACCTAATAAAGTGGCCAGTTAGTGTATTCATTCAATTCGATTCATTTATATAGTGTCAAATCATAACAGTCGCCTAAAGGCACTTTATAATGTCAAGACCCAGCAGTAATAATAGTATTAACATTTTAAGTGTAGCTTGCATTGATACAACCTGTTACATCCATATCAGCATTTTCAAATTGAAGACAGCCGTCGGCCATTCTGCTGCTTACCTAAACCCTTCAATCCCAGTTCTGAGCGGGTGTGGGTTTTTTTGTTTTTATTGCTTTGTCGCAGTCATGTTTGGTGAGGATGATTTTATTTAACAGCTTTACTCCTGGCACCTGATAACCACTCCGAGTTATTTGCCATTACTGACAAAATACAAGATGGGGTCAGGATGAAAAACTGTTCAGCAAATTAAGGATAAAGTAGAATTTGTAAATCCTGTGGCTTTGTTATATCACTTTTCTTTTCTTTTTCTTTAAGTAACTCAAAGATCCCTGAATCTATTTCAGAGAGGATTATGAAAAAGAAAAGACATTGATAGAATTTTCAAAGGAAAACAAAAAATTTTTTTAAACTTAAAACAGGTTTTAAAATTTGTTTAGACAAAAAAAAAATAGCTGCCCACAGTAGTTTCAACATCACAGTAGTTTCAACATGGAGGGTGGTGAAGCTCATTTCTAGAAATTTGAGATCAAATTGTCTTCTTTATATATACTTTGGAAGACTCCTACAAAACCATTAAAAAAATAATTCTACAGTACATTCTGTCCAAAAAAATAATCCATTGGCAGGCTGAAGACAAATGGCACCTTCCTGGCCTGCCAGATCTTGATAAATTTAAAAGGGGATGGCAAATAGGAGGAGAGGAGGAGAGGGGCATGAAAACAATGATAAACTTTTGTGTGGCAGGAAGTCGGCGTTGATAGACACACCACTGGAAGGGGGATTTGTGGGGTGTGGTCCTGCTATTGAACTTCAGATACAGATACCAGTATGAATTCCATAGTAAACACATATTTCTAAGGTACCATCAGCGCAACATTTTCATTGAAAATTAAATCGATTATATGAAGTAAGAGCAGAATTTCACCATTTCCAGTTTACCAAACCAGAACAAATAGCAGGCACACACAAACAGAGGTTGTTAAACAGTATTTCTGTTCAGCTACAATATAGTGTAATTAATTAAGGCAAGCCTACAGTGTATACAGTATATAGATTTCTTACATATCTCTTTTTAAAATGTAAGAATATATTCTACAGCTTTAATTATTCTAGAAACCTCCAGTGTCAGCACTGCAGATTATGTGATACTATATTATGTTTACTGCACTGACATATCACTATCATCACCAGTAATTATATCACAGTTAATAATATGCGCAAAATGCAGTACGAGTATTTTTTTTTAACTCTTCAGCTCTTTATGCTACTTATAAAATAAATAGTTAACTATAACTCAGCACGTCACTTTCACAGACACGTTAAATGTGGTTTGGGTTTTTTTCCGTCATTATTGTGTGTGTGTGTGTGTGTGTGTGTGTGTGTGTGTGTGTGTGTGTGTGTGTGTGACAAAGCGAGCGGACTGGTCCTCCTCTCTGCTCTGGCCGGCTGTGGGCGGTGCTTGCAGATCCTCTGCCTGGATTACCTTCCCGGGGAACTTCCATAGCTGACGACCTCTGGCGTCAAAACTTGGCCAAGAAATTCTTCTTTGCAATCCGACACTGCTGCCACGTAGCCCCAACTTCCTGGAGGGCCAGAGGTTTTCCAGGAGCATTTTTGTGTATTGTTTCCTGCTGCCAGAGGTGAGTCCATTTCTCTGTCCTACCCAAAAATATATAAATTCACAGCGGATTGCCCTGTGTGTGTGTGTGTGTGTGTGTGCGTGCGTGCCCACTGTGCTTGCTGAAATACAGTGGGAGGGATGAATAATGGAGCTACATTTCTCCACAACAGAAGAAGCTGGAGCGTTAAAATAGGCTGCAAGAGAGTTGTGAAGAGGAATTTTTACGGAATTTTGAATTTTACGTAAATATGGTGGCATTTACGTAACTATAAGTAAAAATGTTATTGAAGTGTTTTAAACAGGAAATATTTTACTTTTTACTGTCATGGTTTTAAGTGTGAACCCCAGCCGTGCTACAGATTTCTAAACATCGTATTTAATTCCAGGTGGATTGCTATTATTATCATCATCATTATTATTATCATTATTTTTGCAATAATAGTCGGAAACAAATATAATAGTTGTATAACGTATTTACTGCCTTACTATCGAAAAAGCACAGCAAATTTTGTAAAGAAACTTGTGAAATCATTCTACTTGCAGATTTTAAATATTTAAATATTTAATAAATTGAAAGATTAAATTAATCCACCTTTTACACAAAAAAGTTTGTCAAAAAAATTAATTGTTTTAAGAAAAGTGATGAAAAGTTACTCTGTTAAACTAGTCAGGTTATTCTCATAGAATGCTCTTATACACCCTGGACTGACACTAGCACAAAAAGACAGACGACTCTGCCAACATACGTCAATTAAAGCGTTAAGTTGAATCGTTGTCTTTTGTATGTTAGTTATGAGCACTGTCCAAGTTATTGATCAGTGAATGAACTGTTGAATGACTCATCCACCAGTCAGGAAAGTCTGGATGTTTCGGTGACAGTTCAGTGTTCCAGCTAATGAATACTGAAGCTTGTCGGTGATAATTAATGTCTTCCAGAGTCAGTAAGCAGAGACACAAGTGCTTTTTAACTACAGTAGTGGTGTTCCTCTCCCTCTTGATATTTCAGAGCGACACATCAAATTCTCCACTGCCTTGTCACTGTCAGGTGACAGGATGTCTAGCAGAATTATACTTTGACGAGCTAACTGCTTTCTACACAGACATGTTTTATTTCATTCTTTTTATACCTTCTTTGCATGGACTCCCTAATGAAATCATTGTAATCAACAAAAGTGTTGTCATGGCAGCGGTGCTGCTACAGGCTCTGATGGGCTTCCTTTGATTTTCTGTCAGCAGGGCTTCCTGTTGGTGCCAGAGCAGGAGGACAGTACACAAAATGGAGATGATCTTTTTATTGTTTCCCATATACTCTACAGTGAATGTCTTCTGAAAGATGGATTTAGAGCTGCATGGTCTGGCTTAAATGTGCACATAACAAGACAGAAGCAATGAGTAAGTAATTTTATGTAAATCAGTTTACCACAATCAAATGCTGATTTTTACTGTGACATAAAGTAAATTGGTGTAAATATTGTGTGAAATGCATTAGTGTTGACTAATGTGATCCGCCAGTGCAAATGCTTGCTTGATTGTTCTAGCTGCTGATAGCTCACATTTCACACTGAAGCCCTGAATCTACATTCAGAACATGGTTATTGAACAGCACAACATCTTTAATTACTCAAAGGTGCAAAGGTGAAAATTAAATGACTATCAAGGGAAGACTGAACTCCAGCAGCTTACATCTTCATCTTTTTCTGCCTCATTTGCATTTCAATCAATAGATTCTGAACATCAGAGAACCACAGGCTGATCACAGTGACCAATGTGGCTCATTTATTAGGGTACTTTCTAAAGCTAAAATGCACCTGTTGTTCTAACGTGATCAGCAAGATGAAGTTGTAGTACCACTTGCTGATGATGTCAGGAGTTTAGTAAGTTGTAAACTAACTCCTGACATCTGAAGGATTTAAGGTTTTGTCCAAATAACATCATCTAAGTATGCATCAAACCAAGCTGTTTCAAGTTCCATCTTTATTTCTAGACGCTAACCCAACAAACACAAAGAAAAAGAATGTTTCCAATTCAGTTTACCACAAATAACATAAAATGAATGGATTCAAATCTTATAACCGTTCAGTAGTTTTCTTCTGTGTAATTCCTTACAACTGAGATTATTTGGGAGGCAGTACATTTTCTTTTATACTTTAAAAATTAACCATCTTAATTTTTCTTTCCTCACAGGTTGTCCTATCACGCCATTGGCCAGTGTGGTGTCTACTCTGGGCGGACTTGTCTTTGGTTATGAGCTGGGCATCATATCGGGTGCTTTACTGCAGCTCAAGGTTGATTTCAGGCTGTCATGCATTCAGCAGGAGGTGCTGGTCAGCTCCTTGCTGATAGGAGCCTTGCTGGCCTCGATCATTGGCGGCTGCTTAATTGACCGTCATGGCTCCAGGAACTCCATCCTCATCAGCAATGTCATGATCCTGACAGCCAGCCTGGTTCTGCTCATCAACTCATTCTTAGCACTGGTCATAGGAAGGATCACAATAGGCTTTGCCATGTCTGTATCCTCCATGTCCTGCTGCCTCTTTGTGTCTGAGGTAGTAAGTCCAGACCGCAGAGGTTTCCTGGTAACACTGTATGAGGCTGGGATTACTGTGGGCATCCTGTCAGCTTATGCCATTAACTATATCCTGTCTGGCTATAAAAGAGGGTGGAAGTGGATGTTTGGTCTAGCTGTGGTACCAACACTGGTACAGCTCATGTCCATCTGCTTACTCCCTTCCAGTAGTAAGGATTCTTTCAACCAGAGTCAGTGCTTTCAAAATGACAGCACTGAAGCCCAAGAAGCAGATGACTCAAAAGTGCAGTCTAGCAAGAGAAATAAGAAGGTTCAACGCAGCACTTTCTACTTGTTCAAGTGCCAGGACAATATGAGGACTCGGACTGTCATCGGGCTGGGATTAGTTCTCTTTCAGCAGTTCACAGGCCAGCCAAACGTACTGTTTTATGCCTCCACCATCTTCCACACAGTGGGATTTCAGAGTGACTCCTCAGCAGTGTTGGCATCAGTTGGGTTGGGGTTGGTCAAAGTGATTGCTACTCTGATATCCATGGCGTTTTCAGACAGAGTGGGCAGAAGGCCTCTGCTCATCGGAGGCTGCTCTGTCATGGCTCTGTGCCTAATAACCATCGGACTCTTCAGTGGACATTCGCAGGTGACCGCTATGAGACCTTGTAATGCTCAAAACATTGACGTTAACGAAACACGGGCACGTCACTCACCTGTTGGCAATTACTCTGTTTTTGATACGTCTCTGGCTGGAAACCACTTTCTTTTTAAAAACACCACACAAGATAAAATCGGCCACATTTCTTTGGAACCCACTCCACAAACTTTTACTAAAGTCCACGGCAAAGTGATCAACTGGATCATCCTCCTGTGTATGATGGGTACTGTCAGTGCATACTCTGTTGGATTTGGACCAAGTGTGTAAATTTATTCAATATTATTTACTTTATAGATTTAAAGCTTAAATCATTTCTGTGTATTTGTCAAGCATAGCTTTACCTCCATTACAATTTTTACCTGTGGGTTATCATAACGTTTTTTGTTGTTTTTTTTTGGATCAGTGACATGGCTCCTCCTGAGTGAAATATTTCCAGCTGCTGTTAAAGGAAGAGCATTCGCATTCACAAACTGCTTCAACTGGGCTGCAAATCTGCTGGTCACCTTCACCTTTTTGAATGTTATTGGTGAGTCTTGGAGTTTCAATAGCACTATAGGTTTTAAAGTAGCTAGATGTTTACCTTTAGTTTACCAGAAAAAAAATAAATGAATAAAAAAAATCATAATAATTATAATAATAAAATGCTTCCAAAAAAAAAGTTCATTACATCTATTGATTTCATGATGCATGATAAATGGACTGCTCAGTCAAAGCGCTCTAAACTACATGCCACATTCACCCAGCCTCTGATTGATGCATCAGAGAGCAACTTGGGGTTAGTATCTTGCACAAGGATATTTGCAGAGTAGGGCCAGGGATTGAACCACCAGCCTTCCAATCAGTAGATAATCGGCTCTACCTCCTGCGCTACAGCCACCCACAAAAATGTGGAACGCTTCACGAATTTGCGTGTCATCCTTGCGCATCCTGGCCATCCGGTGAAACTGCTGGGAAGACAACGTTGGAGAAACGTTAACATTTTATGCTAAACTTCTCTGTATTGTATCCAATTTAGTGCGTACCCTAAAATAAAAGTACTGGATACAATAAAGTGTAATTACATTGTATTATGTGGTGAATATACATATGACCTCATATATAATGTACAAAAAGACAAGGATCCACTGTTGCAAACACATTAAATGCCTGAAAAAGCAACACGCTAACATTAACATTAACTGCTAACATTAAGCTACCAGTGGTGATCCCACCCTGACAAATGGCTCGACTTGCTAAGTCAGACTCATTACTGGTGGGAGTTGGACTCTGCCAGGGCTGTCCTTTGTTAACAGTTCTGTTTATAACTTGTATGTGAAGTGGCTTGGGATGAGAATTAGCATCTCCAAGTCTAAGACCATGGTCCTTAGCTTAAAAGCCACAGAGACGCAGTGTTTAGAAAAAATGCATCTCAACTGTTCCAATACTCCTGACACAGGAGGCAGTGGTTGTCCTTCTTTCCTGGATCGGTTGGAGCTTTCTTTAGGTGCCTTCCCAGGTTTAACAAATGTCCAGCAAGGATAACCACGTTTACTCAGGGCCTTCTTGATGTGATGTTCTTACATCATTAATGATCAAGGAACTGACCTCACAGCCCATTGTTCATTAGTAGTGCTGGTTTCAGTCATTGTGCAAAGGTACTGTTTATAAGAATGGCAAAACCTGCAGTCAGAAGACTGAAGAAGTCACTTGGATGAGTGACGAAACGTCTCTCCCACTGAAAACGCTACGTCCAGATGAACAGAATCAACCTTTTTGGGATTTACTTACCTGGATGATTGAGCATGCATCAAGATACCACTGTTATCATGGGTAGTATTTAAAGCAAGTTACTCTCTCATTCCCACCTCCAGTTTTTATCAGCTTTGCTTCTGGCTGTGGATAATACTCAAATACTACAATTATTTGTGCTTCTTGAGATGGGAATTTGTGATCGGTGTCATGCTGGCATATAAAAGTTGAAAGCTGCTTGAAAGCTTGTTAACTGTTAATTATGTGAAAATTCAGAGTGACTTGTTTATAACTGAATGGAAACAAGTCTGAAAGTGTGAAATATGGAGAATTATACTTTTTGTTTCTCCTTTTTTTAAAAGTACGATAGCTATAATGTTGACTTTTAAATGAACCCAACCTTGACCCTAAAAGTTCAGCATGAAATGTAGTGAGCTGGATCTCCTGTGCAGAAGGACAATTTACATGAAGTTAATGGTATACCAAAATAAAAGCTCTCCAGTTTGAAGTTAAATGCGTTGCACAAAATAGTTTAATATTTTTTTGATAATAACCAAAAAATGCAAAATATAAAATCTATAAATGCAGATTTTTTTAAAAGCTCAAAGTTTAACAGTTAAGATTACTTGTTTGATTTAAAATCCACTGTTGTGATTTACAGAAGCAAATTTGTTTTTCTTTATTTATTTTCATTATTCAAAACGTATGGCCCTAATTGTATGTCATTGACCTAGAACCCAACACACAAAGTAAAAACATATCAAGACCCACAGTGTAAATATGTTTTTGAACATGGTAGCAAAAAGAAATGTGTTTTAATTCTGCAGATATGATTGGCCTGTCAGGGATGTTTCTTGTGTATGGGCTGACTGCTGTGGCAGCTGCAGTGTTCTTCTACTTCATGCTACCAGAGACAAAAGGGAAGACTCTGGAGGAAATAGACAAGGAGCTGCGTTTAAACAGGTATGATCTGCAGTCTATTCACCTGATCAAATACAGAGTCCCGAGTGATGCAATGTGAGGCCTCCACTGTTGTTTTGCAGGTTTTACCACCATCTGGAGTGCTGTGGCTTCATCAGCAGCAGAAATACCTCCTCACAATACCAGAGAGTGCACTGTCAGGTTTGCACATCGGGGTGAACCAAAAAGATAATGAACTGTTTAGGAAGACATCACCTCAAACAGCTGACCTGAAATCTTTAGTCAAAATAAAAATCGACAGTTAGCGTGTGCCTAAGTTCATGAGGGTTGAACATGAATGATATAGGACTTTGTAACATGTCTTTGAGTTTAACTGGGTGACATGAGCTTGTTTTTTTCTTTACCACTGTGGGCTTATTGGATTTCTTTGTTAAGAGAACTTAACAGGTCAACATCTTTCCAGCTCTTGCTTTAAAACAAACAACCAAACAACCTTTGTCACATACACATTCATACAGAGTACAACATGTAGTGAAATGCTTGTGTCCGAGCTGCAGACAGGCTGTAGACATAGCCGCGCCATTCCAGGACTTGGCTTTAGCATTTGGGGGGGGGGGGTCTAGCCAGGACCCTTACTGGATACCAGGTGGGGAAAACGAACTTGCGACTCTCACTCCAAAGGTGTCTAGTCTTACCACTACATTATCCAGATGCAGGGGATAGTGGGGATGAGAGGGGACTGTCAAACAAAAGGTTTGCTTGTTTACCTCAAAATATCAACTTTAAGATGTTAAGTCTTCGGAAAATGTGGAGGACGGCAAATTTTTTTGGGCTTTTGTTTTCATAGATTTTACAGCTTGTCCTACTGAATAAATCTTTCATACTACACCAAAATAACTGTTTTCCCACCATCTACAACAGAAGCGTGTGTGTGTGTGTGTGTGTGTGTGTGGAGGGGGGGGGTTATATTCTATCACAACTGGGCCTATAAGCGGACCCATCCTGATGGTAGACTTTTTTAATGGAAAAAGGAAAATTAATGGCAGGAAAAACAACTGTGTTCCATCCATGTGAACAGGCTTCAAATTCTTGATATTGTGCAACATCTGAAGAAAAGCATCCACTTCAACTGGACACAAAGATTTGTTTTTGCACAGAGAGGTAGTAGATTTTAACCACTAGTAGAAACGGCATCCTAGTCATTGTTGCTGTAGGACAGAGTTGTACACACTGAACTCGAGATGGCAACACCTTTCAAAACTGAAGTTGCACTTTGGGATACACAAATATTTCTTTTCCATATTTATATTTTCAGTGTTCATTTAGCATCAGTGCATCTTTCTTAAACTCTTAATTTAGAGCATTTGTGGCAAGACATCCAGATGTTGCATTTGTAGCAGCCCAAGTCTGTGTAATCATGACAGACATGAATCAGACAGATTTACCTGATAAATAAAACACATGTTTATTTACACAAATATTCTCAAATACTAGTCTTCTACATAAGGACAGAAAAATATATACAGTGATGTAGGGATTTAAACTGCTCCATTGTCGGGTCAATGTATACATGTTTTGATTTATTTGCATTTTCAGGTTTTGAAATGGAAAAAAGGCGTATGTACAGCAGGATCTAAAACTTGCACTTCCAAACTCTGGCACTAAAACATTACGGGAAACCATCTTTCAAATGCTATTATACTCCACTGCTTCCCTCAACGTGTTGGTGAAAGCCAACAAACTGCATGACTCTTCAAAAACGTCACTCACTATACATGAGAGGTGAACTTTTCTCTAACAGTCACCAGCAGGTAGGGCTGTCTCAGTGAAAGGATTATACCTGCCCTACGCAATGCAACATTAATCTTAATTTACTTTACTTACTCTGGATTTTAAGGGGTGCATTTCCCTCATTTAAGCACACTCCTTTTCAAATAAATGGGAGTCTATCCCATTTTGCTTTCATTTCTGGTTGCACTTGCGTCTCAATTCCGTTTCATTTGTGGAGAGGCACGTGAAGAGAGTTGATGACAGCCCCTCATCTTGTTCTTCAGCTCCATAAAAAGTTCAGCAGAGGAACATAGAGGGCCAACAATGTTCCTCCTCTGATTGTGACGTGATTACACAAATACAAATCCTCGCATGTGGCTTTAAAGCACAAAGGTGTTCCAAAAAAAGAAAAAGAAAAAAAGAAGATATACATCACTGTACTTCATTTTGTTGGTATTGTGACAGCCCTACCAGCAAATGACAATGTCCTATGTTTTCATTTCATTCACTACACATATCACACTGTCCACTCTGTGAGCAACTCCTACTAGCTTCCCACTGGAGGGGAAGGGAAAAAAAGCAATTGGTCAGCCTCTTCTTCCAAACAACTTGAGTAAACTTTGGTTAGATCTTGAAGTATTTCAAGGAACTGGAAAGCAGCACATTTAGAGAAACCATTTCTTTGAGAACCTGAATGACCCTTACCTGGCTTCTTAAAAGATCGCACAACAACACTTGAGTCGAACAGACACCTTGATGGTAGAGAACTTTTATCCAGCAGTCCACAATGTTTTGGATTAGAGAAAATAAAAAACAAAACAAAGGAGGATGACGTGACAGGGAGTCACATAGCAAAAGAAGTCGAGTGATCTTGTTTGGTAAGAAAGGCAAGACAAAGCTACTCGGGCAGAGAAAGTGTTGAAGTGTCATTGTGTTTACATACACCTGGGGTACAGAACAGCACCAAAATACTGTGATCTGGAGGGTGTTTCAACTCTCCTGGGGAGGTCAGATGAGTGTTCTCATTAGGTTGTGTGTTTGACACTGCTCAGTAGTAAACTATATATATCCTCTTGGTCCTGACAGCCAGCATCTCCCTTTACCTTCTGCTGATATTCTTATTGACCAGTGCCTTCTCTCGCCAAACTAAAACACACAGTGGGGAGGAATGACCATTGCTTAGTCTCACCACCCAAAACGTACTTGGGGGCAAAATGAAAAAAATACCAGATAAACAACATTCATTTCATATGTCATGTTAACACTCTCATTCACAGGAGGGAAAACAGCTCTTTTTTGTAAGATAACTGCTGCCTCCAGCTGCTGAAGCGTAGTCACACAGAGTTAAGTTGGATATGGTGACGGCTGGCAGAGAACTGCTAAGACACCCCTCCCCCATCCTGACTGGGTGGTGGTGAAAGTGGGAGATTGATAACACAGGGAGGGGTGGGGGTGTTTTTAGTGTGAATCTGGGTGAGGGTGTCACTGTGGGGCGCCAGCAGCAGCGGGCACCGGGGTGCTCAGGGCATTGGTGGCAGCAGATAGGACAGGTGAGCCAGTGAGAGGCCCCAGGGCAGTAGAGGCTGGCAAGGCAGAGATACCTGAGAGAGAGAAGCCAGATGAGACCATCAGGACAGTCGAGCACTCTGAATATTAGCATTTCTACCTCAGAGCTGACAGAAATTTTTCAACAGTTTAAAATTCGCATGGGAATCGATAAGAATTAACCAATTCCATTATCGATTCTGATTGGGTGCTCATTGACCCGCTTGAAGAGTCACCACCATCGCATTGCATATCAAAGGCTACGTTCACTCTGCAGGTCTTAAAGCTCAATTCCGATTTTTTGATCAAATCCGATTTTTTTTGTCTGCGTGTTCACACTACAAATAAAATGCAACAGCAAACGCGCTCTAGTGTGAACGCTCAAAGCGCCCGCATGCGCAAAAGAAGACGTCACGCACAACGCGCTCAGTTTAGACCCAGAGCAACAGTATGTTTGACTGATGGCTCTTAATATGAAGACTTGTTTCGGACTTTACGTTTCCCAATTTTGCTTTAAGTTATAAAGTTATTTTGTTATTTACATTTGGCCTAATAATGATCCTTACTGCTGTTTTAGAGGAGCGGTGCTTCAAAGGATAGCTGCAGATTTCTGTCAGAATCTGCAGATTATACAGTACAAATAAAATGTTCACGTTTCTCCAACGTTGTCTTCCAAACAGTTTCACTGACATCTACACTGGATGACCAGGAAGCGTTCACGATGTCTTCTCCGGCGCTGATAATCGGCGTCTGTCTTGTGTCAGTGACGTAAAAGACGGATTTAATGCGACATGACCGTTCAAACAGCAGTCGCTTTCTAAAACATCAGATATGTATCGGATTGAGTACCACATATGACAGTGACCCAGGTCGGATTTAAAAATATCGGATTTGTGCCGTTCACACTGTCACACCATGATCGGATATGAGTTGCATAGGGTCAAAAAAGTCGGATTTGATGCGCTTTCGCCTGCAGTGTGAACGTAGCCAAAGACATTTGTGCAAATTAACTGAATGCTGTGTGGCCAAATGTGTTGCATGTTGGAGGTATCAGCTTTGGGGTCATTATTTTAAAAAAGTAATGTATTACACATTACACAGAACAGTTCTGCAGTACAGTTCTTACTCCCAGGAGAAAGGGTTTTTTTCTGTAAAATAACATGAAATGTATTATCTCATAATTACCTTTTAATAATATAAACCTATGGGTTACAGTCCCACACAGCAACACAAATCCCTATCCTAATAAGACAGAGATGATATTTCTCTTAGTATTTATGTGTGAACATAAAGCCAACAGCACAAAGCAAAGATTAAAACCCAGCCCACAGTAATTCTACTTTAGACATATGATACAGAAGCTGCAGCCTGACTGCTCATCACTTTGCTGAAGTTCAGGGTCTGGCTGCTGGGCTGGGGTCAGCATTCACTCAGCTTTGGGTTCTTGACTAGCTGTGGCTAGCATGCTGCGTGTGCAGCTGCTTACAAAGAGTCACAGTTGTGTTAATGGGATAATGTAGTTGTTTCTTTCCTGGAAACAATTTAAAATTTACCACTGCACTCTGATCCTTTTGTGCAATAGAAATAAAAGTGATGCCCATATCTATGCTGTAGACTGCACTACTAGTTTCCTCCTCCAGCACACAAACTGCCCAACTGCAAGTGAAACCAGTAAGCAAAGCAGGCAGCTTTATCAATTCCAAGGATTTGAACTACTGGTTCTGTACAAGAAGAAATAAATCCATAATTTAATGCAATCACACTGTGTGTGACCAAAGGTAAACCAGGAAGTAATATTACGAATCTGAAGTAAATTTTTACTTTAGGACAACAGTGGATATCCTTAATATGGCCGTCCCAGGTACACACCTCCCTTTTTAATAATAATAATAATAATAATAATAATAATAATAATAATAATAATAATAATAATAATAATAATAATGGATTGCATTTATATAGCGCTTTTCGGGGCCCTCAAAGCGCTTTTCAATGCCACTATTCATTCACTCTCACATTCACACACTGGTGGAGGCAGCTACAGTTGTAGCCACAGCTGCCCTGGGGCAGACTGACAGAAGCGAGGCTGCCATATCGCGCCATCGGCCCCTCTGGCCAACACCAGTAGGCGGCAGGTGAAGTGTCTCGCCCAAGGACACAACGACAGACCGAGACTGTCCGAGCCGGGGCTCGAACCGGCAACCTTCCAGTTACAAGACGAACTGCCAACTCTTTGAGCCACGACCGCCCCATTACATGACAGTAAACTGACATCCAGATTTTTGACATGCATCTTAATGAAGCTAATGCATAATAACTCTGCCATATTAGTTGAGGAAAATGTAAACCTAAAGCACAAGGATGCACAAACCCATAAGTTTTGTTTTTTTAAAGAGAAACTTGGATGGATTTAAAGGCATGGGGATTTAAATTGTAGGCCAGTATACTATCAGTATAAGTGCGCGTTCTCACCAGTTATCATGTTTGCTGTGCTAACAGCAGGGTTCCCACTGGGTAGGTTGGCTGATCCGGTCACACGAGACTGATCTTTCCCAATAGGGACTGTAGAAACAATAAATAAATTACTTCTTGTCATGGCAACCTTCATTTTATTGTTAGCAGAAAAAATAAATAACCATAGATAGACACAGAGGTGATGGTGAGGGCTTACAGAAGTATGGGTGATCCATGGCCTCGCGGGCAGTGAGTCTGGCCTGGTGGTCGTAGCGCAGCAGTTTGTCTAGGAAATCCAGAGCCTCGGGGCTGACCAGGTGCTGGTTCTCACTATGGACAAATCGCTCCCACCGCTTACGAGAATGCCTATTTTGGGGTGGGGGGGATTAGTGCCTTGTGTTTGTATTCGTTTACAAAACAGTAAACACTTTAGATCACAGTGGGCCAAAATTCAAAACTGGAACAAAGTCGCAGGCCAACATTAATATTTATTGAAAAAAAATATAAGAATCAATCTTTTCTTATTGACTCAAACAAGTTTTGCTGAAAAATGGCCCACGGGCCAGAGTTTGACACTCATGCTTTAGATTATCCCATTACAAATTTCTGTAACATTTTGTGGCCACCAAAATGGGTATACACACATGAATGAGTAATAAGATGGGAGTGGAGAAGATATACTCAGTGGATCATCAGTCACCCAGGAGCTAAAACTCTTCTTTTGAACTGTGATATTTAACTTAAAATGTGCAACATAAATACAATTTTATTCACATTGATTCTTTGTATTGCTCTGTTCTCTTGTGGATATTTAAATGAGTTCAGTCTTTGTGGAGTTTGGTTGTGTTTGTTTCTGACTGGAATATCACAAACCATGAAGAAATTCCAATTTGACCCATCTTAGATTTACCTGACCAGGGTTTTAATAGTTTTGCAATTTTCATTAGTTTTTATTTTTATTTAGTTTTGACTTCAGATTTTCAATTTTATATCAGTTTTAATTAGTTTTTACCAATTGTTTGCTAGTTTAGTTTAGTTTTTATTTTTTGAAAATCCTTAGTTTCAGTTTAGTTTTGATTAGTTTCTGTTATAGTTTTAGTTGTATTTGCAATAATTAAGTGTAACAAAATCCCAGTTTCATCATATCAGTCATTCTCTTCTGCTTATTCTTGGGTATGTTGCTATTCCAGCTACCATACCCTGCACCCTGGACAGGTCGCCTGTCTGTCGCAGGGCTAACACGCAGAGACAGACAACTCACATTCCCACCTATGGGTTCTTTAAATAAATAAATAAATAAATAAATAAATAAATAAATAAAGGCAGATGAACAACCATTGATACCAGGCAACTATAAAATTTATATCTTGGCCCCAATGAGACTATTAACTCTTGCAGCACCGGGTGTTCGTAATTTTGGTTCAAGTGAATTGATAAACTTTGTGAAGGCAATTGACTCACACAGTTATGTAGATATCCCAGTCCTGTTGTCTCGGGATGCATCACGCTGCCTGCCTGGGGTTAGTTTCTGTTTCTGGGGATGAGGGTTGAGTGTGCTCCCGTACCTTCTCAAGGTAAGCTAGGTTAGCCTTCTTGTGTGAGCTTTTCAAGTGCACTTTAAGGTTTGTGGGATTTTTTCCCCTTTAGAAATGTCCCTCATAATTTGTCTCTTTCCACTACAAGACACTTGCTTTATCCAAAACACAGTCATATTCAAAGTAATCCCAAATTGGACTCTGGCGCTTTCTCCCGACTTTTCCTGACATGATTCTGCGCGTGGACGGAGCAGCAACACAGACGACTCGACTAACGTGCTGCCACCTGCTGGCATAATTAGACAGCAAGAAAAAAATCTGGAAACTAAACTTTATCTTCACCCTTGACTATTGTATGACACGCACACATCAATGAAAACTAAACACATTTTTGCTATAATTTCAGTTAATTTTAGTTAGTTTTGTGAACACTCATTACAGTTTTAGTTAGTTTTCCTTTTTTGTTTTTATTTTTATTTCCGTTAACGAAAATGTTTTTTTACTTCTAGTTTTCGTTATTTCGTTAGTTTTCGTTAATGATAATAACCATGTACCTGACAACATGACCACCCCCCCCGCCGCAGGTGTATTTGCTAACAATAATTCAGCTGAACCTAGTACCTGCCAAGAATGTCATTGAAGCGAGGTTCCAGCTCAATGTTGTATTTGTCTATGTAGTCGTAGAGGTCTTCTGTCCCCAGCACCTTGGCTATTCTCACCAACTGCAGGAGAACATGCAATCATCAATCACACACATGCACTATAATAAAATCTATTTCCCAGCTGTTTACAGAAAACATCTAGACACTTAGTAGATCAAAACCCTATTAAACAAAGCTCACGGTAATATCTATAAATCCTGCTGGGAATTAATTTAATAGTCGTTTAAAAAAAGAAAAAAAAGAAAAAGAAACTACAGTAGTTGACTAGTTTGAAGGACAGAAAACATCAACAGCCAAAATAAATATTCTGTGTATACTTTATGTGCGTTATAAAACTCATCATCTTTAAAATTAACAAGTACAGGGAAACACAATAATAGCTTAGATTTATTCACCTGGTCATAATTGTCATGACCATGAAAGAAAGGTTCCTTTCTGAAGATCATGGATGCCAGCATACAGCCCAAGCTCCACATATCGAGGCTGTAGTCATACATCTGAATACAGAATACAGTGGAAGAGCCAATGATGAGGAAAGATGAGAGAAGATGACTGAAACACTACTCGCTGAAATCTGTTACAAAGTCTATTTATTTACCTTACAATATAAAGCACCTTGAGGTGACTTGATATGATTTGGCACTATATAAATAAAACTAAACTGATTTGACTTAAAATACAGCCTAGCAAAAGGAACAAGACTGTAATTTTGGACACAACAGGTTCATTCAGTGACTGACAAAGACTCAAAATTCAGTATCCACAGTACAAAGACCTCCAACTGCACTCCAGAAAAACGCTAAAGCACACGCTACTACCTCACTGCCATACCTGATAGTCCACCAAAAGTTCGGGTCCTTTAAAGTAGCGAGATGCAACTCTGACATTGTACTCCTGTCCTGGATGGTAAAACTCAGCCAGACCCCAGTCAATAAGACGCAGCTACAAAGAAATTAAGCGATTAGCACTCAGAACCAGGGTACGTACTAAGTACAAGTAAAGTAAGTGGAAATTAAAATATTGTGCTTCAACCTGTGAATGCAGTAGAGGGACTGTGAAGAATAGGAATCCACACAGAGAGGCAAACAGAAAAGCACAACAGCAATGACAATGAACTTTATCATGTTGTTACATTGCAGAAGCAACATTATCTCTCACCCACCTTACGGTGCTCATGATCTATCATCACATTATGTGGCTTCACATCTCTATGCATTATTCCCATGCTATGGCAGTAATCCAGAGCCTACAAACAATACCAAAGGGACTTTGTTAAATACTGTTTAAGTTTTTCTTCCCAAGATTTCCAAAAGAGCTAGAGATAATTAGTTGATTCTCCCTTCAGGAAAATGCTGATAACAAAATGAATTCAAGTATAAAAAGCCAAAGAAAAACACAGTCAAAGAACATTTTCCAGGGAATTAGTGTCTTGTGAAAGGTCTTCATCTAAACATGTATCACAACGTTCTGAGTTTGACACATCATAGAGTGAGCTGGAGGACTCACCTTGAGGATCTCATACATGTAGAATCGAATATCATAGTCCGTCAGGGTCTGGTATAGTTGCTGAATACCAAAAATAAAATCATTAGCCTTTTAATGGTAAAGTCCTACAGCTAAATGACAGCACCCATGTGTCACACAGAAGGAGCACTGTGCCAGTGATTGAGGATAGAACCAGAAGACTGTTGACTTTCTGGCACCGAAGACATAGCACTGGACTATCCTATTCCTCCATCACATACACACACGTGTATGGTAAAACAACGAGTATGCCAAGAAAGGAGGGTGAAATATATTACAATAAAATGCGCGACAGAATAAAAATCATAGTGTGTTCCTACCTTGAAGTCTGTGTTGTTAACATGTTCAAAGACTAAGGCAGGTGTTCGGGACTGCAAGAGAGACATTTCGTGTACTTTATTTTTCGTTTGCAGTTTCATACAAAATCCAAACAATTGAAGAAGAAGAAGAAGAAGAAGAAGAAGAAGAAGAAGACACAAAGAAAAAGCACTAAATCTATCTCTGTACAAGCCAAGCAGACAGCCACACTGTGAGCCTTACATTTTGTTTTAATATAAAACATCAAAAGTCTAATCAAACTGTGGTCTCTCTCACCATAGGCTGCACAACCATATCCACAAATAATGCTAATCACAGTGTGAATCAGAGCTACCAACTTTCACTATTAAATCTTTGATGCTCTATTAAAATCAGTTTCTATTTAAGTAGAAATAACCATGAAAGATATTCTCCACTCTCACCCAGGGAGATGAGTTCTGGAGATTTCTACCCTCTGCTTTTTGGACACATTTTTTTTTAACTGGTCGCAGAAGGTTTGTCCAAAAATAAATAAAATAGGTACTCAGAAACCACATGTTACAATAGGGTAGATATTTCATAAACAGGGTACTTCTGCTCTTGACTTCTAAAATTCTAAATCAGAAATCTTAATCTGTATTTGTTTAAATCTTGAATGACCATGATGGCTCAGACACAATGTGTTGCTCCACTGCTTGGACAGAGCCCTCACTACATTTTATTACTATAAAACTGCTTACATGTATCTATCTAGCCGTGGTTATTTAAGTACTTACAGACACAAATTTCCCAAGTGTAACCAATAAGCTGGCACAAGTGGTAGGTTCAATGTGCTATTGGTACAATGACACCATATCAAAATTTAATGCATCTTTTTTCTGAATAACACATTATGTAATCAGAAAAAAGAAAACGCAAATAAAATATAATTTCTGCTGTACTTGTGAACAAGACCTTAAATGTTCTTCATTAATAACTATGATACTTACTACAGGGTCTTTCACTATATCAATTAGAGAGATTATGTTAGGACCTCCACGCAGGTTCTCCAGAATCTTAATTTCACGCTTTATTTTCTTTTTCTTTACAGGCTAAAGGATAAACGAAGAAAAAGAGTTAGGATGCATAATGACTTCATGAGATATAAAAGTAAGCCTTTGTACAGCTTTACCTTGAGTATCTTCACCACAACCTTCTCGTTATTGGTGATGTTGATTGCCTCAAAGACTTCACTGTACTTGCCACGTCCTAACTTCCGCACTAACTGAAAATCATCCTGGTTTCTGTAAAATACAGTAATTTTGCAACCAAATATCAGTTACGAACATTTCTCAACTAGCATGTGTAAATTTGTCTAGAAGTCAAAATATTTACCCCCATTCAACCACATGGGACTCATAGTCCCAGTACTCCCTTGGCCGGTGAGTGTTGACCTCTGTGTACACTCGGGCCCGGCTTGGCACGGGTCCTGACATGTCCGACAGCTTGGCGGATATGATGGGGAAATCTTACTGCAGCGGATGACAGCCAGAGGGATGGAGGCTGGGGGGGAGGAAGAGGGGGTGGGGGAGGGAGGTAGGGGTGAGGGGGTAGATCCCACAAGGGAATGGGGTTGGGGGGGGTTTTGCCTGAGGATGGGGGGAGGGGCCACCAGGGGCAAGGTGGGAAAGCTGACAAAAAATGATTGGAACAGAAAATTAATGATCAAAGAAACCTGGTTTAAGGTATCTGGTTAAGATAACATACGCTAGCCTGTTTCAGTTCAAGGTTAAAGGAGCTAGTAAACACAAACAGAAGTGATTAATTAGTCAAATGGTTTTGGCCAAACCCTAAGAGAGAACATGACATCAACAGGTGGATTACCTGCGATGTGCGATAACTGTGATCAGTATTGCGATAACGATATGACTTCTGATAAAATAAATAGCAAAAAATAAATAAATACATAATTTCCGTTTTACTGCAACAGTTTTATTTAAAGAAAGCTGCTGTATTAGCAGTGTAACAACAAAGTGCACTTTAACATTGAAACATTGCCCCCATAAAAGATTTGAGGCTTGAATTCTGAAAGACATCCTTCCCGATCTCTATAATTAGTTTTAAATAAACATAACTTAAATTATACTGCAAATGATCTCAGTGCAGTTGTTCATCATTTTACCACTCACCAAGTAGTTATGTCTAGAAAATACACAGTCTCTAGACACCGTGTTTTCAGTTCAAAGTCTTCGGTGAGGAAGTGCACTGTGAAACTCATATATGGTTCCGTTGTATGACTTGACCATAGGTCTGTAGTGCTTGCGTAGTTTTCAGCTTGGCTTAGTTCAAACATGACGGTCTTGCGGCATGTTTCGTACATTTGTGGAATGGCGAACTGGTGAAGCCCTCCCTGCTAACTGTATTTATAGGCATCATGTCTTTAGCCAAAAAAAATGTGTAATGGCCTCTGTTATTTCTTTGTACCGCTTCGACGTTTTCTCATAAGGAGTTCCACTTGAAAAACTCTGATACAGAGACGGCTGTTGGACTGCGGTGCTCTTTGTCTTAACATTAGCAACCTTTGTTTGGCTAGCCCTGTCTTTCTGGAACTCTTCAAACAGTTCTCTGTGATTGTATTGAAGATGATGGTGGAGATTAGTTGTGTTTCCTCTGGTGGTTGCCACGAGTGTCCGGCAAGTTTTGCAGAGTACCTGTGTTTGGTAAAGGTCGTGTTTATTAAATCCAAAGTACCTCCAAATAAGCGAGGTACTATTTTTTTTTAGCCACGAGTTCATAAGTCAGTAGCGCTTTCGTCATGCGTCTCGCTCTCAGATGACAGAAACCCAGTAGTCAGTCGAATAGGTACTAGGTGAAAAGGGCTATTAATCCCAAATAGGGCAGGGCAATATGGCCAAAAATATTTATCACAATATATATTTGAAAATTTGCGATAACAATATAACTGACAGTATAATTGACGCAAGACAAAATACTTTACAACTCCACAACTTCATTAGTGCAAAAAAGAAAAAAAAAATCCATCAATGTATTTTCACTTAAACACGCAGCTGTTTTTATGTGCATTAAAGTTATATAAAAATTTAACAGTGCAAATGAAAATTCTTTGCTGACAGTTTAACCAAAAGGCATTTACAGTGGAAATTGGCCAACATATCCTGAGCATAACCATGTATAATATCCACAAAACTTAAAGAGGTTATACACACACAATACGGTAACATTATGTTGAGCCACAGTACGTATCACTCCACGAGGTTCCTGACTACGGTAGCCGTAATTCTCCGACAATCCATCAAGCGGTGCAGCTTATATATAGCATATCATAGCTTATCAAAGTCGTACTAAAACATTTTTTGACAGATTTTTGGATCGGATCAGTAATAACGACGGTCCGGTTGCACGCGCTTTGGTGTGTATCTGACGGACGAAAGCCAAACCAGTTCCACACCACTGAAGTTGCACCATGCACCAAGTTAGCACATGATTCTCCTTATGGGGACCTGATATGTTTAATATGCTGCTGAGAATATAGCCCAGAAGAAGCGTATAGTATAGCTTTTATTTTGGAAAGAGCCATTTCTCTGTGATAAACTCTCTTTTCCAAAGATGAGTGATTTCTCGATCAGATAATTTTTTTATTACTTTGTTGTTTCAGCAACATTAAATTTAAAAACTGTACTTTTGAGTTAAAATATATATTTATAATTTTAATAAATGACAAATTAAAAAAGGCATGAACATTTTTTTGTATCGAAAAAAAATATCAAAACCGTGACACCAAAGTATCGAACCGAACCGAATTTTGTGTATCGTTATATAGCGATATATTCTTTTCTTCTGTATAACGTATTTTACACACTATAAGGCACACTTACCATCTTTTAATTTTCTCAAAAATCGACAGTGTGCCTTATGTATGACTTCTGGTTGTGCTTACTGACCTCGAACCGATATTATGTGGTACACAGCGCGCAGATATCTGTCAAAAAATTTTTAGTATGACTTTGGTAAGCTATGAAGGCGCACCGCTGCCGTAGTCAGGAGCCCTGCGCACTAATCTGGGTCCAAAACGCCATCCACGTCAGGTCCCAAAGTCAAAAGGAACACTGCGGCATCACTGAGAGTTAAAAACTGTCTAAATTCTTTCATCTGTAATAAAATGATCAGCGTTCTGCTCTACCAGGTGTAACAATTAAGTTTAACATCCAGGCATCCATGAAAACAGAATTTATTAAATTTAAAGTTAGAAGTTAGCAGGAAGTTAGCTCGCTATTTACCAACTAAACACGATATACCATGTTATGACTGAGAGATTTCTGAAAAAATTCAAACGTACAGCTCTGCTATCACTTCCAACATAAAAGAAGACAGAAAAATAAACAGCAGTGACGTTCGTAGGGTTACTGAAGTTGGGCTAGCTGCTATATAATGATCTCCTACGTGATCGCTAGCAAAACATCTATGTTAGCATAACATTAGCACAGTGAAGCTGAAAGATGAACATTAACTTTTTTCCACTCGATAAAAGTTAACGTGAGGGTTTCTGGTGGTTAGGTAACAAATGCAATCGCATGGCAGGATGCTGTAAACGGACCAAACTTCAGTCAGGAGAACAACTGAGAAAAGGTTAGTCATTAATAAACTGCAACAACATGGGAATAGAGCAGCTGCGAGAGAATTCAGCATTAATAAATCAATGGTATGGAAGTGGAGGAAGCACAGTTTTTGTCTTTCCCCATATTCCAAAAGTGCTTCGTCTTAGGGCTGCGCGATATGACCAAAATCTCATATCCCGATATAAGAATTCTATCGTCCAGATAACGATATAAATCACAAAAATGTAAAATTTTCTGTAAATTCTGTGAATCTTGGGCAGCTCGTCTTGCGGGAAGTGTTTCCAGCTGCACGTCATGTGTCAAGTGTTTTAACCGATGCATGAAACGATACATTTTTAGACGTAAGTTGTAAAGGCCGCAGTTTTCTTTGTGAGTATTTATTACACGGCGTGCTGCGGGGAAAAGCCTGTTCTAACGTTTGAGTCTAAGGTTTATTTTTTAGCACCTGGCGGCTCTTTTTTGCTTCTCATCCGTAAATAATCTGCTCTTTCACGTGATTCAGTTTATTTTGAAAAGTCTCAACAGGATCTTGGGCTTTATTGTGAAAGGTTTATGTGGAACATAAGCAAGCGGACACGCGATGGTTTTACTGTCGTTGTTGCTAACCACAACGCATAAAAACAGGTGCTTGTCTGTCCGTAGTGTGGTTATATTAAATATAAGAGAAAGAGAGAATTTTAAGAAATTAATATAACCACTACAGTGACCATCAAAACAATGAAAAAATATTGCCGTAAACAGTTTATTTTGCGACACCACGAAACAAACAATAGCTAAAATGAAACGATAGACGTTTTTATATCGTCATCCGATATATATCGTTATATCGAACAGCCCTACTTCGTCTCTTTGCTATTTCTGTTGCCCGGCATAATTTGCAGATGTTGTATGCAGCCGCTGCAATGCTTTCGACCAAAACAGGTGCGGCTTGATGACACCATCAACATGCGCTATTGTGGTAGAGTGGTATAGTAAAAATCTCTACCGTTGGCCAAATTTCTATTGTTTCTACCGTATACCGTTTATACCACCCACCCCTACTCGCTAGTTTCCACATAAACATGCTATAGCATATTCTGACAGGGAGGTTTCGGGTGGGGGGGGGGAGGGGGAAGCTCTGCTATCACTTCCAACTAGGGCTGCCACGATTAGTCGACTAGTCACGATTATGTCGACTATTAAAATCGTCGACGACTGATTTAATAGTCGACGCATCGTTTGAAGCTTTGTAAGATCACAAAGGACGCAGGAATGAGTAGTAGGATTTAAGAGTGTAATAACGGACTGAAACAGAAGATGGCAGCACTGCATGTACAAGGATGCCAGCTGCCGTTAAACCCCGAAGAAGAAGAAGCTGTGTCCCAGAATTCATAGCGCAGCCCAGCGCAGTTGTCAACAATGGTGGCAGCTAGTTAGTTTTAACTTTACTCTTATTATTCTTTCTGGGTCACAAAATAAACGTTTAACATATTTTCAGGCGAGAATGTAGCTGTGTAAACTTCAAATATCTGCTCAGTTTATCAAGACACCACGTATTTTCAAAAGCGCTCCGACGTTTTCGGAGACGTCTGTTACCTACTAGCTCGTTAGCTAGGCGGGGGCAAGGCTAACTAGAGCCGTGAGAACACCGGACTCCCGGCAAATCGTTTTCAAACCCACCGCCGTCTTTCGCTAGTCAGGTTAAACATATATATAAGTCACTTAGATAACTTAAAAATGTTATTGTTTGGCTTTCTTTAGTATTTTATTTGTTCCTGAGTAAATCGGTTTGGCTGAGATTAAAGTTATAGTTTTTGCACAGCTAAAACTGTCAAGCAGACAGCTGATTGTCAGAAGTGTGAGACGCTGGAGAATATACTCCGGTGTCCTGTTATATTTTAGAAAGCAAGGAGTTTATTAAACTTCACCGAAACAATCTGCAAATTTCATTAAAAATTAATAAACTACCATCTTGTCTTTATTTTTAGTTAGCACAAACACTTCAAGCTGTAAGCTAATGATAGTTATATAAGACCAGATGCTTCTGGTGCAATAAGCTGTACGCTGTACGTCCAATGGATGATGATCTGATTAGTCGACTAATCGCAAAAATAATCGGTGACTAGTCGACTATCAAAATAATCGTTTGTGGCAGCCCTACTTCCAACATAAACGAAGACAGAAAACTAAACAGCAGTGACTTTTGTAATTTGCAGATAATATTGCTTGCAGCCGCTGCAATGCTTTCGACCAAAACAGGTGCAGCTTGATGACACCATCAACATGCACTATCGCGGTAGAGCGGTGTAGTCAAAATCTCTACAATTGGCCAAATTCATATCGTTTCTACCATATACCATTTATACCGCCCACCCCTACTTCATGGGATGGGTTTCTATGGTCAAACAGCTTCACCCAAGCTTTACATCACCAAGCACAATGTAAATTATTGGAGACAGCGCTGTAAAGCATTAAGCTGGACATGGAGTGACAAATCACACTTCCCTGTTTGGCAATCCAATGGACAAGTCTAGGGTTGGTGGTTGCCAGAATTGTCCCGCACTGTGCCGAATGTGAAATTCGTTGGAGGGGAATTATGATGTGGGGTTGTTTTTCACGAGTCCATTAGTTCCAGTGAAAGAAACTGTTAACACTTTAGTATAAAAAGACATTTTTAAAAATTTCATGCTCCCAACTTTATGGGAACAGTTTGGAGATGGCCTATTCCTGTTCCAACATGACTGCACACTAGTGCACACAGTCCATAAAGACATGGATGAGTTAAGTTGGTGTAGAAGAAGTTGACTGGCCTCAAACTTTACCAGCACTTCATGTCCAACATCAGTGTCTGACCTCACAAATGCACTTCTGGAACAATGGTCACAAATTCTCATAAACAGTGCTAAACTTATGAAAACCTTTTCCATTAGAGTTGAAACCATAATAATAATAATAATAATGGGATATCACTCAAGGTCTTACGCATGTCAGGCAAACAAGTAAAAGCAACATAATGTATATAACGCCAACTGGATGTTATCACTTCAGCTTATGACCCTTCGTTTTGACTGATAGGTTGCTCACCATTGGGGATTAAAAAAACCGTTAGCTCTCTCTTTCACACGTGATTGACACAGTCTTCCACATAGGGTAAATACAAAAACATCCCGAATGTACCTTTCCGCATATATTCCTAAATTTAACTTAACTTTAAGAAATGAATCGTCCCTCACTTATAATCAACGAAGAATCATGCACCGGGGACCTTTTTTCAGATGAACCGGTGATAAACTCGTGGGTTCAATAGAAATCCCGCTAACTTTAGCTAGATGGAGGAGTTAAGTAGTCCTCTAGCACATTTAAGTATTGCCAAATTGAATTAACCTTTTGCACAAGGCTCGCATACCACCTTTCACCGAAAACCGCAACACTAGATATAACGGTAACGTGGACTAGAGTCATGTTATCTTTCAATTAGATAATTTGCGTACCCGTTTGAATTCGACATTCGGTAAGTCAAATGTAATGCGGTGGATATTGTGTTTATCGATAGTTCAAGCACTTGATCTAGTTCGTTAAATCCAAGACCGGTACTGCTTTCTGTGTATTGAGGTTTCGTTAACTTATGGGCTCTGGGCAGGCCCTGTCTAATAGCCTGCTAACCTTATCATGGCTAACATTAGATTCCAACAGAAAAGCTGTTTTTGCTAAATCAACAGTGAACACAAAATTTGGCTGGTATTTACCCCCTTGATCAGTTCTAGGACCGAAATGCTTCCAAATAATGAGGGCTTCTGCAAACTAAGAGTCCTCGCCTCCCTCCTTCACCGGTGCGCCCGTGCCAGTGTATGATTTCTGCTGTATCAGAGACAATATGGCTGACCACCACCTACATCCTACGTCCCAGACATTTTCTACGGGGGCACTCGAGGGACAAACTTGTAGAAAGTTGCAAAACCATAGACTGTAGTACTAGAGACTCGTTAAACAATTATTAAGATATTCTGGATTGTATTTTTAAACCAAGGTAGTATATTTTTGTACACAAAGAAAACACGACTGAAAGACGTTATTGTCCTTATATTTTCTAACTGTCCTGTATTTCACAAGGAATGCTTGCTGCCTCTTGGCTTAAAGAAACAAGCCAAGAGTCAGCGTGTTCCACAAAATATCCCATCGTCAGTAACTCTCCTCAGGCTCAAGCTTGCGTATTGGGTGTTAGTGTGACAGATAAAAACTGAAAATACGAGAAGGAGAAGAAACATTAAACTAAAATGAACTTACAGAAGCATATTTTTATTGTTTTCTTGGCTGAAAGGTGTGTCAATTTCTTTGGTCCAATTATCTGAGGCTTGTTTCTAATGAATACTTAAATATCAAAGGTGTTTCTACAAGCAGCTGAATCATGGTGTGCACTTAGTCATTCACAAAACTGCACAGAGTGCTGTTAAAACCTCTTTTTCACATGACTGTAAATGCATGAAGCCGGAAGAGAGCTTGTTGGAATAATATGGTATGCTTTGAGGTCCTTGAGGAAACTTCAAAACTATGCTAGCTGTGTCTAAAAGGGGGCGCCCCAACATTAAGAAACATGCATGCTGTTCTTCAGCCTGTCTCCTTAGTGGAAAGGAGTAGTGGAAACATAATATAATGTATACCACACAGCTGTGCATCAGGATTCTTACACAGTGTTGGCTTCTTTTTGGAGCTCACTGGTTTATTGCAGTCTTTGCAATGATTTCATAAATTAGGCCAAAACGACTTTCAAATAATTGTGTTTTGAATAATGATTTATGCACATGTGGTTTTTAACCACGAAATTTTACATTTTTAAAGCAAACAGAATTTTTGCTCTCTTATCTCTTACTGAAAAAATAAGTATCTTCAAATATATATTTAAAATATGTGCCTTTAAAATGTTAAATATTCTAATATTATATTATATTATAAATAATAACTATTATTTTGAAGTTGGAGTGCTGAGAATTTAGTCTGTTTTGTATGTTTTAAAAACATTTTAGATCGACTTTATTAAAAATAAAGACCTCAAAGTGCGCAAACTAGCATTAATATTTTTTTTGTTTGTCTTAATTTTTGATCTTTCAAACCTTAGTATTGGATCACAACAAACTATTACAAATCTGTGTATACATGTTTGGAGGTGGAGGAGAGGTTCTGTTGCAGTTCCTTGTGCATTAAAATGGTTGTATTCAGTTTCATTGTTGTGTTGGAAAAATCGTCTCCTGACAAAGTCTCGAGCTGGAAGTCATCTTTTCATCCAGTATAATCTGGTTCACCTTGTGCATCCCCTCTCAGCACACTTTTGTTTTGTTTTTTGCATGGCATCCTTCTGTCTCTTGCACGGTCTTAGCATGTCAAAAGCACTTACTTTCAAATTTTCCAAATCAAAAAGTCATGTTCTTTACTTTCATATAATCTCCCTTTTATATTATACAATCTAGCATTTCTGAAACTTCCTTATGATCAGGATCTTTAATAGCTTCTTAATATTCTAAAATGGAAATAGGATTCAGTCATCATATCGCACATCAGCAATTTTAATCAAAAATAGTACAAAAACATTTAACAGGAACATTTGGTTAATGTAACTTGTTTATATTCCCAAATACCCTGCTTATCAGATAAGTGAGATGTTTAAAACAGCAGGAGCCTATTTTTGCTTTGTTCTCTGAGAGGTAGTTGGAGTAGAAGATGACATATTCATTTCTGATGGCGCACAGCGTGCAGGTCATGGAGGTTGTTAGGGGCAGTAGGTTTCTGTCAGTGAGACTATTCATTGTGCTCTTTGGGGAAACTGATTGAGGATATCCTCCAAACAATTGCTGTGGATGTTGAAATTGGTTCAAAAGTTTTCCAAGGTATATTCTTCCTCCCATCCATCTCCGAGATTCAGGAGGCTCCAAGCAGCGAACAATTGTATTTATTGGGTCCAAGCTCATTCTTCATGTCTAGTTAAAATGTAGACTTGCATGCTTCCTTACATCTAGGATACATTTTCCTATGTGATGTCACAACTTAATATATGTTGCTTTGTGTGTGGGGATTTGTCGGTGTCGAGTGGACAGTTATCGCTTAAAAATCTCTACACAAGCACACTACCTTTAATTACTCTGTGGTGACACAGAGGGTCAAAGGGAAGTGCACAGTAGAGTTTGATTATATGTCACAAAAGAGAATGGGAATTTAGTTACCCAGGAAAAATCTGTTTTACTTATCTAGTAAGGGTTAGATATATAAATATTTAGGGAGCATGATTCTTTTAAAAGCAAAGGAGTCATCAAACAAAGCCAAAAAAGAGAAAACACAATAGCATATGAAATCTTTAGGGACCATTACAGGCATCAGGTTACTGCGGAAGTCAGCCTCTTTCCTCCTTCAGAGCTTTCTGTGCAGATATGTTGTTGCATTATTTTGACAGGGGAGAAATCAGGCCACAAATTAGTCACCTTTCACCTCTAAATCAAGGACCACCGCCCTAAGGCTGAGACAGAGCACCAGGAGCAGCAGCCAAACTCGGAGCAATCAGAGGCCTGCCCCGCTGGACTGATATTGTCTGTACTAATGTCTTGGGTCATTCCACCACTTCCTCCCACTTGCATGTTGGGAGGAAAACAATAGTCTAGAGAGTGTGCGTTGTGAGAGCACAGTGTGTCAACACCGTTGCCCATATAAAACACACACACCCACACACTCTTTTAGACTAATATAGCACTCAAATTTTGGTGTATCATGGATTTCCCTCACTTCCCAATTAAATGTATCATAAAGACATTACACCTCTGTTCAATGACCGTCGTTCACTGTTTAGATGGCCTCTTTTATTCCTCTCTCAAACTGGGTGACTCATGCTATGGACTCTCAACTCTGTGGCCCTCTGCCCACAGAGGTCTGAGACATCTTCCAGAAGTGTGACATTATTTTCGAGAGATTTGATTGGCCAGTGATTGAGATTTCAGACCTTTTGATCTCTAATCTGGAACAGGTTAGGTTTGCAGCATAAATTACAATATCGATGTAGCCCAGTAAGAAGTGAAGCACCGTCATAGTACAGAAAATCCCAAGAGATATCTGAATAAGGTGAAATCTGTTTACAGCTCTGTTTTCATCAGATTTTGTTTTGGTTTTACATGAACAACAATATGGGGACGAGAACCCAGAATGCCTTTTGATTTCCAAGCTCTTTAGGTCTGTAGATTATGTGTTATTACCTTTTTGGAGGATTTTATGTTGCCTATGCCTTGATTAATGCATTGAGTAATTTCACAAAAGCTCACTATCTGCAAAGCTAAAGGCCTATTCAAATGGATACCAACACGGGATAATAAATTGTGACAATTTGCTTAATCATCTCAGGGATTTTGATGACAGTGGAAACACAGCATCAGATGAAGCAACATATTAGTGCTCAGACATTCTAGTCCCTAAAACTAGAAATTCGGTAGCTTTTGTTCCAACTATGTTTTATTTTGTGCTCTTTAAAACTAACATGATAAAAGTACATCTTTAATAAGTACACTAGAGCATAAGAAGATACCTTAGTATAGCTGTTCATATAGTCTAATGTTATGGCACACAGATACAGTGGGGCAAAAAAGTATTTAGTCAGCCACCAATTGTGCAAGTTCCCCCACCTAAAATGATGACAGAGGTCAGTAATTTGCACCAGAGGTACACTTCAACTGTGAGAGACAGAATGTGAAAAAAAAATCCATGAATCCACATGGTAGGATTTGTAAAGAATTTATTCGTAAATCAGGGTGGAAAATAAGTATTTGGTCAATAACAAAAATACAACTCAATACTTTGTAACATAACCTTTGTTGGCAATAACAGAGGTCAAACATTTACTATAGGTCTTTACCAGGTTTGCACACACAGTAGCTGGTATTTTGGCCCATTCCTCCATGCAGATCTTCTCGAGAGTAGTGATGTTTTGGGGCTGTCGCCGAGAAACACGGACTTTCAACTCCCGCCACAGATTTTCTATGGGGTTGAGGTCTGGAGACTGGCTAGGCCACTCCAGGACTTTCAAATGCTTCTTACGGAGCCACTCCTTTGTTGCCCGGGCGGTGTGTTTTGGATCATTGTCATGTTGGAAGACCCAGCCTCGTTTCATCTTCAAAGTTCTCACTGATGGAAGGAGGTTTTGGCTCAAAATCTCACGATACATGGCCCCATTCATTCTGTCCTTAACACGGATCAGTCGTCCTGTCCCCTTGGCAGAAAAACAGCCCCATAGCATGATGTTTCCACCCCCATGCTTCACAGTAGGTATGGTGTTCTTGGGATGCAACTCAGTATTCTTCTTCCTCCAAACACGATGAGTTGAGTTTATACCAAAAAGTTCTACTTTGGTTTCATCTGACCACATGACATTCTCCCAATCCTCTGCTGTATCATCCATGTGCTCTCTGGCAAACTTCAGACGGGCCTGGACATGCACTGGCTTCAGCAGCGGAACACGTCTGGCACTGCGGGATTTGATTCCCTGCCGTTGTAGTGTGTTACTGATGGTGACCTTTGTTACTTTGGTCCCAGCTCTCTGCAGGTCATTCACCAGGTCCCCCCGTGTGGTTCTGGGATCTTTGCTCACCGTTCTCATGATCATTTTGACCCCACAGGATGAGATCTTGCGTGGAGCCCCAGATCGAGGGAGATTATCAGTGGTCTTGTATGTCTTCCATTTTCTGATGATTGCGCCCACAGTTGATTTTTTCACACCAAGCTGCTTGCCTATTGTAGATTCACTCTTCCCAGTCTGGTGCAGGTCTACAATACTTTTCCTGGTGTCCTTCGAAAGCTCTTTGGTCTTGGCCATGGCGGAGTTTGGAGTCTGACTGTTTGAGGCTGTGGACAGGTGTCTTTTATACAGATGATGAGTTCAAACAGGTGCCATTCATACAGGTAACGAGTGGGGGACAGAAAAGCGTCTTACAGAAGACATTACAGGTCTGTGAGAGCCAGAGATTTTCCTTGTTTGAGGTGACCAAATACTTATTTTCCACCCTAATTTACGAATAAATTCTTTACAAATCCTACCATGTGAATTCATGGATTTTTTTTTCACATTCTGTCTCTCACAGTTGAAGTGTACCTCTGGTGCAAATTACTGACCTCTGTCATCATTTTAAGTGGGGGAACTTGCACAATCGGTGGCTGACTAAATACTTTTTTGCCCCACTGTATATTGCTATGTCTGGCCTATTCACTTGTTATTTGGCTGCTGCAAAGGATTAGGTTGCTCCCTGTTCTCCCACTCCACCCATCCATGGAAAACAATCATCAAATCGGAGGCAGCCGATCCAAGACCGCTGTCCCTTGAAAGGGCCCACAGTCCGTGTCCAGTCGTTATCTTCTCTGACAGACTGGCTGGTAGGGAACCAACTTCAGGGTTAGTGAGGGGGCGGAAGGTATCTCTAATGTCAAACAGTTGAGCTACAGCACCATAAGGGTCTGTTTAGGGCTAAATGTGGTGGAGGGAAACAGTATCGCAATCTTAGCCCTTCCTATATGCCCCATGGTATCTCCCACTAATGCTTACCAGATGGAGCTGAAGATGGGGAAAGTGCTGCTGATGACTGACAGAATAATTTATGTTCAGATGGAATTTTATACAGTCATGTACAGGGATATCACTAACTTTAATGAGAAACCACACGAGTCAGAGGTGGTTGCTTCATACTTTCCATCATGTGTCCTGTATCTAAAAGTTATCAACTGACTAATGCACAGGCTCTTGTGTGCAGGCTTACACTACTGTTGGTCGCAGTCACAATTCTACAGCTTTTGTTTTAGTAATGAAAAATCCTAATTCTGTGACATATCTCTGACTGAAATGTTTTCATCAAACTCATTTTAATATTAGACAAAGACAACCCAAGTAAATACAATATGGGGCTTGGGTGGGTGCCATTCTGTGCTTCAGGGGTGTGCCTGGTTCCCTGGTTGTTCCTGCTGGTGTGCTTTCTGGATCTGTTCACTGTCCCTGGACTCTTGTGGTGCTAATGGGTCCTCTTCCGGGCTGACCATGCTGCCTGGGACGTGCTGTCTAGACTCTAAATCACTAGTTGTCACCTACCTGCATGTTTGTGACTCAGCAGTGTTCACTACAGTTTGGTCTTCACTCTTGGTTGTGGCCACTGGGAGTTTCTGGTCACATGTGGATTTTCATCACTGCTCTGTGTTCTGATGTTTGGACTCTGGTAACCTTGATCCAAGTGGGGGTGTGATTCCAACATAAATCACCAGACTTCCTGTTGTTGTTTCTGCTTGTTTCTTCATCTGTGCTCTGTGTTCTGTTTCTGAGTTTCATTGTGGTGCATTTATCCGTCATAGATGTGAAATAGACATCAGGTATAGGATACTGGGGAAGATGACATGCATATGTTCACATATTTTTAAGAACTAATGATGTGACAGAGGACCTGCATCTGATGGTACATATGACATGTCAGTTGGCTTCTTGTTTCAGGGCACTTGTAAGCACTTTCCTTACTCCTTGATTTATTAGTAAGGTGTAGAAATACATTTAGAAATATACGTGAATGTTTCCCTTTCTGTTTAACTGTGACCATAACTATTCAAGTCTGTTATTGTTGCTTGTTTTGGGTCAGTAAATTTGTCACAGCTATCAAAACCAATTAAGTAACTGGTTATATAGTACTGATTGTGTGTGCCATAAATATCATGCTAGCTGACAGTTTACAGTAAGTTCACTGTACAGTTGTTGACTGATTTTCACTGTCTTTTTGGAGACATTCCCATCCAGGAATTAAAATAAGCATCAGATGAGTGTAACAGGCCATCTGGGCCCCGACTGATGTCAAAACTGGCAGTGACCCAGGGCCTCGGGCCCCACAGGGAGGGTGTCAGTAAGGTCGAGCACTGGAGCTTTTTTTCCCCTTCCTGTGCTTCTATGACATCTTCCTGTCAGGGGGAACAAAGGCCGCTGGGAGCCATTTATCGAGCTCCACAGAGCTCTACAGTTATCAGATAAGCTCACACAGCAGCTTCTAATTAGGTTTTAGCACTGACTGGTGGAGAGAAATGGAGGGTTGGGATGCTTTATGCAAGTGTGCAGTTATTTGTGCTGCCCCCAAGGACTGCAATAACTTTCTTTCAGAGGGGTGTACCTCCAAACATCACTTCGAGACTTAGAGGATTCAGTTTAGTCATATAATAAATCAAGATTAACTTTGAGTTCTACTATATGCACTACTATATGTGGGAATGAAAACTTAAAAAAATGCTGTCTACATGCAAGAATGCTACATGTGGTGTCATAAGGGGACCAAGGGCATGTGGTCAGAAATATAAACCAGACAAAACCACTTGAAAACTAGTTAAAAATTCAGATTATAGACAAATCTCCTGTTTTCACAGATTAGGATTGTTAAGATTGTCTACAGTAACAATCTGCTGGCAACATTTAGCATTCTTGCACAAGATGCAACTGTGAGACAAATTGCAGTTTACTCATACAGACATTGTTTTTAGATTATTTAGCGCAAAATAAAGAACTCAGGGAATGTTGGAGCAAAACAAACCACAGCACTGTTAGGAATTCATTTTTCAAAACTTAAAAATGTGAAAAAGCATTTAGTTTAGGCTATATTTGAAAAATATAGCCTTGATTTGTAATTAGAAGCAAATGGCATTGCAATTTAGACTCTCCAAATATCCCAAATCCACTACACTGCAAGTCTATAAGTTAGCAACAAACCAAATACTGTAAATGGTATTTCTGGTATAGCACAGTCTTTCTATGCTGAAAGTGTTTCGGCCTTAGTATCATGGGAATAAACAAGCCTACATAGATTTGTATAGATCTTACTATTGTTTAATTAGAACCTAGAACAAACAACACAAAAACCACAACAAATGTGTTTCAGACCCTAAAAAGTTCTTACAATCTTCATTTTTGGTTATTATTAAGCTAATCTTAATTGTTATTCTAGCTGACATTTTAAAAAGCTCTAAAAATGTTCCCGAGTCTGACTCGTATTAAACGGGAACTCTTTGTGGCTGCACTGATATAACACAATCATTATAGAACAGCCGCGGCGATCAAGATGTACGAATTGTACAAGATATATTAGCTTGGCACAAAAGCCTAGAAGGATTCATCATATAACTACTGCAAAAGCAAAACTGTTGTTTTTACATACTGATTTTGTACAAAACAACAAGGATCTAACAGTGAGGTGACTTTAAATTACTTTTGGAATGAGCCAGACTATTTGTTTCCTTTTCACTGTCAGATGCTTCGTTTACAGACTGTTGTGTTTATTAAACTTCTACTGTAGCTCTAAGCAAGAACACAAGTACAGTTAGGTCCATATATATCTGGACACTGACACAAGTTTAGCTTTTGTACCTGTTTACTGAAACATATTCCAGTTATAGTTATATAATGGACATAATGTGTATCCACATTCAAACTGGATGAAGGGTTTAGGAGTTTCAGCTCCTAAACCCTTCATCCAGGGGTTTTGCTCCCTCTTTTTAAGGGGAGCAAAAGTAATTGGACGCTTGACTCAAAACAGTTATTTCATGGACAGGTGTGGGCAATTTCTTTGTTATGTCATTATCAGGTAAGCATTTAAAAGGCTTGGAGTTGGTTTGAGTTGTGGTGCTTGCATTTGGAAGGTTTTGCTGTGAACAGACAACATGCGGTCAAAGGAGCTCACCATGCAGGTGAAACAAGTCATCCTTAAGTTGTGAAAACAGCAAAAAAAAACATCTGAGAAATTGGTACAATATTAGGAGTGGCAAAATCTGCAGTTTGGTACATCCTGAGAAAGAAAGAAAGCACTGGTGAACAGTGGTAGATGATCACAGAACAGTTTCCACGGTGATGAGAAACCCCTACATAACAGCCAACCAAGTGAGCAACAGTCTCCAGGAGGGTTAGGCGTATCGACATTCAAGTGTACTGTAAAGAAAAGACTGCATAAACGTAAATACAGAGAGTTCACTGCAAGCCACTCATAAGCCTCAAGAATTTGCTAAGACAGTGTCATATGATGGTGTTTCATAATATAGATGGACAATGACCCAAACAAACAGCCAAATCAACCCAGGAGTTTATTAAAGCAAAGAAGTGGAATATTCTTGAATGGCCAAGTCACCTGATCTTAGCCCAACAGAGCATTTCACTTGCTGAAGACTAAACTTCAGACACAAAGGCTCACAAACAGACAGCAACTGAAAGCCGCTGCAGTAACAGCCTGGCAGAGCACTAAAAAGGAGGAAGCCCAACATCTGAGTTCATACATGAGTTCAAGACTTCAGGCTGTCATTGCCAGCAAAGGGTTTTCATACAAGTGTTAGAAATGAACATTTTATTTTCAGTTATTCAATCTGTCCTGTTGCTTTTGAGCATCTGAAATTAAGGGATTGTTTCCAGATTGCTTTGGTTCCTCACATTTTTACGCAATTTTTTCAACCCATTGAATAAAAGCTGCAGGTCTGCATTTCAACTCCATCTGAGTTTTTTCATTTCAAATTCATTGTGGTGATGTAGGGAACAACAATTAGAAAAAAGTTCTCTCTGTTTAAATATTTATGGACCTAACTGTAAGAATATTTACCAAACAAAAAAAGAACAATCTAATCTTTTAACATACATACAAACTAATCTGCTTGCAGACTTGCAGATTGAGTACCATAATCCATCACAGTGGACACTTTTATTCTCACGACATTGTCTGAGGTTACACAGTTATACTATGCAGATTTTTCCAGTCAATATGCAGGCATTTATCCTTCAACCCTGTAAAAAGGTGTACTCCCATCAGCCTCTTCATGTGGCCAGAGCGCTGCTCTTCTGATGTAATCCACAACATTAACATTCAGCAGCAGCTGTGTTTGTCTGCACACAGGGTGGTAGGTGATATTAGCCGTGACTGATAAACACCACATGTGAATCCCAACTAAAATGATATACTACCAAAGTGGAGTTATGCACAGATCAGTCCTTAGATTTCTTTATTTGTGTAGACCCTGCCTCCAAATTTGCAAAACTGTGAATGGAGCATAGGTCATGTAAACAAATTAGGCCTTTTTTTCTCATAGGAGACTACAAACGTTTATGAAGAAACTTGAAGCTCTACCACCAAAATTCAATCTTTGTCTCTTCTTCTAGTCCATGGATAAACTTGTGCAGTTCTTGATATTTCCATCAAGAAGTGATTACTTCTTGATGGAAATATCAAGAACTGCCTTGGTGGGCCTTGAATGGAATTTCATGGTTATCACTACGAGCGCATCTAAAAAGCTTTTTTTTCTTCTTCTGGTCTGTTTGTCTGCAATTTTTATTTATTAAAAAAAAGTTGCCAAAGAGAAACAAAGGACAACAATGTAAATGTGACATGCAATTAAACCACTTCTGATGAAATGAGTTGATCATGGATTCTTGCATGATAACCAGTTAGCCTTTTTCTGCTTTGGGCTCTATTGTATTGGCTGGGGGCCTGAATGAACAAAACTATAAAGACGTTACCACTACAGGTCTGTAACAAGTAGAGAAATGTTGACATTGTTTATTTATTTATTGCTTAAACTCAGTTTATTTACTTACATTGAGTGAACCTACCCAGGAAACAAATTGTAAGCTTTGTTCAGCTTTGTTATAGACCAACCTATTTCAAAATATGGCAAATATTGTGTCACAAAAACAGTTTCTGTGCATCACCAATAAAAAAAAAACCTTTAACAGGCCATGCAAAGGGGACCTTTAATGATCTCATCACATGCTTATTGCTATGTTGGCAGAAAAATGCAAGAGAGCCATGCCTATGTAAAAATAAATTTAATCTCAAAGTAGATAAAAACATGTAGATAAAATCATTGCCTCTCAGATATCTTCTCTGACACTCCAGAAACTATTCAGGTGCATAGATCTATTTGAGAGAAAAGCTTCACACAAACATCTTGAGGACCAGCACCAAAGTGTTTGTGAATGTTCATTAGACCAGACCAAACCATTGTTTTTGTTTGTTTGTTTGTTTGTTTTCTTTTGTTTTTAATCACAAATAGGAATGACATCAGTAACATTTGTGCATGATAAAACCCATATTTGTAAATTGGAACCAGTAAAAAACACTGATGATATGTTTTATTGCTCCGTGCAATAATCAATCAGTCAATTAGCTTGACAGGTAATAGTGGTATAACAGATGACATGTAATCATGTATTCTGATATATCTTTAAATTATCCCAAATTATATTTAAAAACTGTGCAATTATACTAACATTTTCATGGATTACTTGACATTTTTATTATGTTCTTTATGATATTTCCAGGAACTTAAGACTACTTTGGATGGACTACTCTTTGAATCAGCAGCATCTTTTTCTACTCAATAGTTAAAGCACTGGTTATTATCATCAGTGTGGTAAGGCTCAACAGTTTCATTGTAAGTGCAATTTGATATGAGTCACTGTAAATGCTGAGTATGCAAAGTGAATTGTACTTGTACTGAAAATGTTTAAAGTACAAAACAAAGTACTCTTGGACACAGAGTTCTAGGATGTTACAGATTTAAAGTATTCTCCATTTTTTGTTTTGTTTTGGTTCATAGCTTCCAACTATTAGTAATCATACTTTAGGTGAGTGATCCAAAGTGCTGTACATAAGTGTAACCCCATCATGGATCTAGGGTTAGTATGGATTTCTGTTCCCCTAACATGTAAGATCTGTTCATCTAATGTATGTATGTAAGTAACCTTCTTAGTGCTGCTCACTTTGTATGTCACAATGTTATAATTTCAGATTATTTATCCACTATACCCCAAACAGTAACAATTTGTGTACTGGATTTCTGGCAACTGCTGGAGACATACAGGTAGTTCACTTGGCAATCCTCCTGTCTCACTAAATAACCAGACAAAGCCTCACAAAGTAAGAGGACTGCTGTAGTGCTGAGATGCTTCAAGTCTCTAGGAATATCTGCTGGGAGGAAGAAAAAAAATCCCACACTGCTCCAGTTTAGACACTTTCATCGTCGACTTAGCTGTCTCACACTGTTTCCATGCATTTTCACACAGTCTCGTCTGTCCTTCACCTGTGAACAAAGATGAATAATCACCTTCAGTTTCAGTACCGTCATCATCTCTGCGCACCCATGGAAAGTAACTCATTGCACTCAGGATCGTTGCAATTACACAGTTGTGATATGACACTTATAAATGATTAGATTTTTCACAAACACGGTTGTCAGTGTAAAAATGCGTTATATGCTTTACACTAAAGTCTCTAAATTAATCTCTCAAATTATTTGCAAAATAACAGAATTTAAAAAAATCACTCATTAGAATTCATTAAAGCACATTGTCAGGTCTACACTACCTGAAAACAATATTCAACAATTAATATACTGGGGTTTTTTACTAGCTATTTTTTAAGCTGTGCTTACCAATCTGACCAAAGCTCTTTTCTGAATTTGTCATTTTCGTATTTCCTCATCTGTCGATAAAAGCGGACACGTCGTAAGTTCTAAGTGCACATGTCTTCTGAAGTGTTTGTTTATCAGAAAGTCCAGCACGGTGTGTATCCATCGTGTATGTTTCTCATAAATATTGGAACCTTTTGGAATTAGCAACGCCCATAATTGCATCCTTCCTTATGTCCTGCTGCAGGAATGGTGCAGGAATTGTAAATAGATTTTCACCCCGAATAGAAGCTGTATTCCACAGAACGCGGATTTAGTGAGACTGGTTTTAATAATATAAGCTATACGTGTGCGCATCGGTCGAGGCAGAAAGTATAGAACATAATAAATGTAGTGTCGTGTATGCTGGTGAGCTGAGAATCTTCTGAGTATGTTACCCCTTTGCGCTGGTTGCTGAGGCAGAATGTGCAGATAGTCCGGGGCTGTTTGCCCTGCCCACCCCCCTTCACTTCTCTGTACACAGCACTCAGGCACGGCTGTTCGCCCTCTCTTCCGTCTCCTACCACCAGCACGTTGGCCAGGTGAGAAATATAGCTGGATGCCAGGCGCAGCGTCTCGATTTTGGAGAGTTTTCTGTCCACCGGCTCGGTGGGGATGAGCGTCCGCAGCGCCGTGAAGGCTGTGTTGACGTTCTGGGTCCGGTGTCTCTCTCTGGCGTTGGCAACGTTCCGCTGTCCGACTACAACTCCACCGGACTCCCGCCCGTACCCCTGATCGGTGCTGCCGTCACTCTCGCTGCGGTTCCCTTCCTCGTCGTCCGACATCAAGGTTAGGTCCGCGGGGTAAGAGAAAGGGTGCGTGGAGACGGGTCTCAGCATAGTGAAAGCCATTACTCAAAGGCAGGCGGGGAAATCAATCCCTTATATTCAAGTGGAAAACAGCGGCATGGAGACAAGAGTCGTGCGTAAAAGTTGCAGTAGCTCCAAGCCAACAGACTTCCCCAATACGTTCTGACACCCTCCTCCTGTGTGATAGTCAGCGTGACAGGCAGGGCTCTTATACAGTATACAGTAGTCTGCCAGCTTTACGTGAGGGGTGGAGCAGATGCAGACACTTCCATTTCCCCAAATGTTCGTTCTTAAAGTCTGGTGTTCATTTGATGATATGTGTAACACAAATGGACGCGTCACATGGAGAGTGTAGAGCAAAAAGGCACAAAAGAAGATGACAAATCTCGATTGTGCCGATCGTTAAAATAAAAACAAATCTGATCTGGTCTTTATCTGTCTGCTACTGGAGATTAGGGTCGTTTTAGACCGTATGGTACGTTGTTTGAAATAACACTGAGCAAAGATGTAAATTAGTCAATATAACAATATCTCAGCAAGCCACAACATGAAACAGCTGGTTACACAAATGCCCTGAGCCTTAAGTATCATTCTGAATGTCTCCCTTCTGCTATACACAGGTCATGTGACATGACACTGTCTGCGAGTTAAATAAATAAATACATGTATCATTATCTGCGAACCATTTGAAGGTTAAATGGGGGAAAATACACCCCACTCAAAAACATGAGGACAGGGCTGTGCTTTTTCAGTATTTTTGATGATATTCAAGATTCTTTGATGATTTTTAGAACATATGAGATCCTCAAATAATGTTCACTGTATGGTCGTTTCTATAAACCTCAGGTAGTTAAACAGTTTTCTTGTAAACAAAGGTTCTTTTCTAGTAGCAGTAGAGTCCAAAAAGGTGTCGTACATAAAGTCCACAATATTTGTCACATTTAAGTGAAAGTTATTAATAATAACACAATAGCATCATTAACAGATAAAACGAATGCAGTCACAATGTCAGTTTGAAACACCTATCAATGCAGTGCACAAACTGCACTTTCCACATTGCCCATAAAACAAAATGAACAACTTTGAGCTTTATAAGTTAAATGAAGGGAGGATACACTAGTAACAGACTTCTCTCATCATTAGACTCAATGAGCAACAACAATTAAGCAGCTGAACAGTCATAATATTGCATTATTACAATCATACAGGGGCGGAAACATTTAATTTACCATTTAAATGCATTTATTTAATTGACAAATTAAATAAATGTATCTATAACTTGTAACAAAGGATTTGAATGTTAGTACATTGCTGCTTCATATAAATAAAGAAGCTGAATTTGTGTTTTATGGTTGACAGTAAACAGTCTGTACAGACTTTAGAGGACCATTGTAGAGGTATTCTCCACCACTATCATCCAAGGCACCATGAGAATGGTTGTCTTTTAGAAATACAACTGTCTGAAATTACCTGTGACTGGTGACACGGTGTAAATGCAGTTATATATAGCTAGCGAACATCTCATCAGCTCAGCACTTTGGAATTTCCTCTTAAATTTTGAACTTCCTTTCAAGTTCTTTGTCTCTTCAGCCAAAGTTGCTCCAGCTTGTCTAATTTCGTTTAGGTGTAGAAATCCCATGAGGCCAGCAATTACAAGAGGATGTGAAATAAACAACAAAGCTTTCACATAACGACAACTTTTAAGTGTTTTAATGTATTTTGATTGACTGTTGATCAGCTGATCAGCGCAAGAAACCACTGAAACATTTTTACAAGAATGGCAGAAACTCATTGTCTTCATAAGAACTGATGTATAACATGCATCCATATCACCTGTGTTCTCTCAGATTTTAAAAACAACACAGTCAGCACAATTGCTGGCTCATGTCCTTAGAGCGCCAATGTGATTAGTGGCTCTACAGTTGTCCTATTAAAGTTTGTCTAATGGGTTAAGTGTTGTGGGTAAATAAACACTCAGCAGATGCTGGAGGTGATCAAGCCTGAACCTTTCCCCATGGAAACCGAGCAAATGGTTTCCAGATTGACTGGTGCTGTTAGGATTTAAGTAAGCAGGGAGGGGTTGACTGAGTGTCATCAAAGGGCCTGTTTTTACAAACACAATCCCCCAAGACATCAAACCTGGACACTGCAAGTCCTGACCCCCGGGGGCCCCCAGCTCAGCTGCACCAACAATACCACGACCTACACGGAACCTGGTCCCACTCATAAAGCGGGACACCACAGTGTTTTACCATGCTCTGCCAGCCGGCAACACGACCCCACTGCATTTTCTCTCCTTTCACAGTCTGGAACCATAAATTCTTCACCCCACCTGCCCCCAAACCCCTCACCTCCTACATCAACTTAAAGGAATGCCATTAAATGTCTGTTGAGGTGATTAAGGTTGCAAAGCTAGTAGGTTGGATGTGTGTCAGGAAAGATGCGAAAAGTGTAGTTAGTAACAGCTTCTTTTAGGTAATGCAGGTATTACAGGATAATCCGACCGATGTGACATTATCTATATAAATGATCTGCTTTCCTGGCTGATTATTAATATTCAGTTTTTAATAATGGCATTAATTAGAGTGAATTCATCATTCTGCTGTTCTGTGTGTTAGTTAGGTAGTGGGTGAGCGACCTGGATGTCACTCTGAAAACAAAAGTTCTATCATGAATTGAATACCTTGATGGTCCTCACCCCACCTTTCCCAATTTACTATTTTTGTTTGTCCAGACAGGTTTCAGTAGATACAACTTTTGAGTTTTTATGGAGTTGTTTTTGTGCTAGAACCTGGTTGTTTGAGCTGTTAGTAGACTCTGTTTTAAAACTAACTTTAGTTAGTTTGCTACCTAGTTTTTAGCTAGTGGGGACTGGATGAAAGCACTCATGCAAGTTGCTCCAAAAGCATCATAACCTATTCATGTTGTTGCTTTTATAGTTTAGGGTTAGTCATGTGTTCTTTACATGGAAATCACTGTGCAGGCCCTAAGAAGCAATCTGAAGAGTCTCAGAAGGTCTGATTTTTGCAGTTGTGTTACCGTCTATTGATTAATGACACCTGCTGAACATTCCTGCACATGGTACCTTACCTACCCTAAAAGTATGTGTGAATAAGCTGTTTTTCCATTGTCAGCACTTATTTTGTATAGAATAGAGAGCTTATGAAGCTCAGCATTGACAGCTTTCAACACCCACAGCACACAGCCTTTTTACTATTCTCATAGCACCTTCAGGTGAAAATAGTTCAACTTTTGGAAAAATACTGCACGTTACACATGTCACTTCCATCTGCATTTCCAACACAAAACCTGCTGCATATGGATGTAGAGCCTAATTATGAAGCTTTTGTCTGTGCTGATAAACCCATCATCAGCTAGCACTTGTCTACAGAAAGGTTTTAGCCCTTTTTCAAAGTCTTGGTTTAGCAGCAAGTTTAAACTGTTGTTCCATGCTAGCTAGAGAAGGCAAAAAAAACTCTCTTGCTAAATCCAAAACATGTCCACCAAAAAATCTTTCCAGTACAAACAGCAACAGAGCAAAAAAAGGTAGAGTGAATAAGTGGATCTAAACACAAATGATAAAAGCTGAAAATCACACTTGGTCTGGGTTTTCTCTAACAGAGTCAAGTGTAATGGGGCGGTCGTGGCTCAAGAGTGGGGCGGTCGTGGCTCAAGAGTTGGGAGGTCGCCTTGTAATCAGAAGGTTGCCGGTTCGAGCCCCGGCTTGGACAGTCTCGGTCGTTGTGTCCTTGGGCAAGACACTTCACCCGTTGCCTACTGGTGGTGGTCAGAGGGGCCAGTGGCGCCAGTGTCCGGCAGCCTCGCCTCTGTCAGTGCGCCCCAGGGTGGCTGTGGCTACAATGTAGCTTGCCATCACCAGTGTATGAATGTGTGCGTGAATGGGTGGATGACTGGATATGTAAAGCGCTTTGGGGTCCTTAGGGACTAGTAAAGCGCTATATAAATACAGGCCATTTACCATTACCATTTAATTGAATTAAGCTTTAAATCAAATTTCTGTTTTCATTTGCATTTTACACACGATCACAGCGTTCTGCAGTTCTTCAGGTTGTATTTTGACCACTTTAATTCCACTCTACTTTAAGAGAGTGGAATTAAATAGAAATATCTTATGATTCCTTTAGTTCTACTGTCATGGAGCTTTTTCCCACATTAATAACATCACCATACCAGACAAGAAATATTCAGTGATGCTTTAAGAATTGATGTCAACATTCTGAAATGGTATGACATGATGAATGAAAAAGACATACTTAAGCACTTATTTGTCAGTTTCTTGTGTTTTTATCAAACAAAGGAAGCAAGCATTATACCTTGACTGTTCCCATCATAAATATACACCAACAGGAAAGTGTTATTTCATTTTAAATATAGTTTACACATTTAAATAAAAATAAAAGCAATTCAGGTTTTCCAAGCAGTAAATTCCCTTTTTGCTATACCTCCTGGTGTATAAAGTGGAGTGACGAGAGAACAAGATCTGTCGGCATTAACGCTGTGGTGTCTCCTGTGAGGGAATCTGCTGGGAAAAACTGCAGTCAGATACCTTGACTCATCGGAAACAGCTGCACTGGAGGGAGAAGAGCCTGCTCAGCCAGCTGCAACCTGCTGCAAAGGGACATTTATGTGTGCTTGTGCTTTTGTATGCATGTGTTTGTGCTTTATTAAAGGGAATACAGCAGAGACTGGTAGGGGTGGCAGAAGGTTAAGAGTATGGAGGAGCCGCAGCAACAGCTTTTACTGGAGTTTAATGTTCATGAAAAGAGCATCTCCAGTGTCTTTATAAAGAACTACTGTGAACCTGGAAGAGCTCCAAAGCAATAACAGTGATCTTCTGAAGTCATTGTTCTAATAATGTTGCATTTGCACAGAAACCAAATGTCTGTCTTGTCTCTCACATATCAACAATCATCAGAACTGCCCAAATTGTGTTGGGTTTTTTTTTTTTCTTTTGATGTGAAAACGTAGAGCAGCTGCTTGTAACACACAATATTGAACTAAATTTCATCTTTAACATGATAGAACCAATGTGAGTAGCAGTACACTAAAATCAATATTTTGTCATAAATCAAAAGAAATATCAAGTTTTGATCATTGTACTTTAACTTAACATTTCAATTGTTATCTTTATTTTCTTTTGTGTCGTATGTACAGAATAATTATGTAAGTGCAAATTTTCCCTTAAATAGCTGACTTTGAAATATATGCAGATAATTAAACCTGAGAATAACCTCAAATAAATTGCAAGTCCACAAAGTTTGAACTGTCTGCTATGAGTTCAAAATGGAAAAGGAAACCTTAATATTTTTTGGCAAACATGCTCACAGACATATGATTTTCCACCACACTAAGTGTTCTTCCCGTACTGTCACTTTGCTTGCATCCAAAGACCCAGCGCTCAATACAAACCACTGATGTAAAGGATTGCTCTGTTTTTAAATTCCTATTTGAAATTTGAAACGAGTGTTAAAACGGAGACTGAGGTTGCAAAAGCAATTAAATATTTTTAGACTTTTTAGAATATGGCTGCCATTTAAGACTGGCTGCAGATTGCTTTATGCAGTTTTCAGTTTTTGCATAAACTGCTCGTTCACAAGCAAAATCTACAACACTCAATGATGACATATTGAACAAATAAAGTTTTGGCTAAGCATTGACTTCACATCATTGCCACGCTCCTAAAAAAATGAACACTGTACATTTTGACAGATTCTAAAGTTCATTTCTGAACACTTGGATCTGATGTTGTGATTTCGCTTAGAGTTTCAGGCTTACAAACACACAGAGCATCTAGGCAGAACTGTAAGGTCCCTGCTTTGTAAACCATCACCTGGGCAAGCACCATTTTCTATTTGGGTGATCAACATGTAAAATTCCTTACAGCAGAACTCAAATTGGATCCTGACTGGTAACATTTGGAACTTAAAGCAAAACAGTGTTTAAAAAGGGATCAATCCTGCAGACAAGAACGATCTACTACTTCTGCTCTTATGGTAATTCTGTGGTTTACTACTAGTGTCTACAGTTCAGTCAGAAACAGGGAGAAACCTTTTTAGTCAAATAATGCAACAACTCTCTTCTAGTGCTATGAGATCTCCGTTTTTGGTGTGCTATATAATAACACTGACCCCCTGCAAATAACAAACAGGTCTCTGGGAATGTGGATGTTAACAGCTTAAAGAATTCTGTATTCTTTATCACCACAGTACTGACTAATGTAGCTGTTGAAACCATCAGTTAATCCAGACAGTGACTATGTAATACATTCATCATCCAGCTGTCTCCTTGGATAAAATAGTCAGCACTTCTCATGCGAACAAAGGCTACTGTAAACCCTCTCTCCCAGTATGGAAGCAACAGGATTATCTTTCATTTGACCTTTGGTGTGACCTCCAGATAAGACACAGGCCATCCTCCTCCAACGACTCCACTTTCACACTCACATTTCCCCTCTTTTCTCTCTGATTATCTTACATGCCTCGTGACAGTTTAAGCAAGCAAGACAGGTGTGGAGGTGAAGTCAGTAAAAGTTCAACAAATATAAGCAGATGCATTTTGCTCACCTCTTGTTTTGAAGATGACATCATTGTTAGAAATTGGTCCCGAGTTCCAGTACCGTAAAGAAGTAGTTTTTCCTTGAACTTGAGAGTAGAAGAACTAGGAGTGTCATCATTTCCCACGGGATCCCTCAAGGATCCTAAATAGGCAGAACATCAAATCAACCCCTTGCCATACAGGAATTTGACTCACACGCAGTGATTCTTGTGGAGAATCTCACTGCTGGCTGCAATACCATGCTGAGCTCCAGCCAAGCTGGTTTCCTCCAAAGCCACTTGGGACCTCTGAGCAAAGGCTTGCACGGGTCACCAGAGTTTATCGCACCAGAGTGATCTAAAAGTTGGCTATTAAACCTTGTCTTACAGTACATGATGTAAGTGATATGGCTTCAGATCTGACAAAGGGGGCTATAAAAAGAGCTGTTTTGGCCTTGAGGTCAGTCACCTGCTCAGGACACAGTGGTCATATCTTCCATGTTGATTGGCAAGCAGTTCTGACCTGCAGTGGTGCTCTACTCCTTTGTCTGCAGTGGAATGCATTCTTATGTTTACCAACATGTACTGCACATAGTCTTGTTCCGAGACTAAAAAACAAAACTACAGGGCAATGTACTTGCATTTATAGAGCACTTTTCTTACTGACCATATAAAAGCTTTAGATTTTCACCACACAACACTTCACTCAGTACACTTCATCTAGCTCTTATCAGCCACTTTTAAACCACACAAATTAACCTAAAGTGCTTATCTTTGAACTGTGGGGGGACAAGCTATACACAAATGGGGTCAGGGTTTTAACCAGGAGCTTTCTTTTTGCAAGTAAACAGTGCTCACCACTGTACACCATGACTCACAGTTAAATGAGAAATATTTTTATTTTGCTAGATTTGTTTGCAGTGAGTTTTTCCATTGTGTCAATCATTTTGCTTTCTATATAAATAAGGCCAGCAAGCCATCCAAATCCAAACATTCAAAATGTCATGAAGCCGAGAAGGGAAATCTTTCAGTGTGAAAGGAAATATTTTTCACACATGGGCGTTTTTACCGTGGCCATCATGTAAGATTCATTATTTTGCCGGTCGTGGCTTATAAATGACAAATTATAGAGCAAAATTCTTCTTTTTTTTTCAGTTTTAAATTTGGAATTGGAATTTTGAAATTTTGTTGCTTTATAAATTCACCGGTTGATATAGATGTCTATATGGGTATGTGGTCTGTGTTTAAACATGTATACATAAATAACTTGAATATGCGTTTTAAATGGTAGCCATCAGGTCTCATAATAGCCATCTCGAGTCTGTGGTCTACTGAGATACATACTTGCATTTCCCTTGGGAAGTTGGCGGCCCCAGGACAGCTCTGTCTCGTCTAAACCAAGAGCCCAGTTCTCACGACACCTGACCCAGAGCACATCCTGTGACCATACTGCAGTGTTTTGCTGTATGATCTATGAAGGAAGGGTAAATAGTACACATCATCATGGGCACTTCTGACAAACATTGTTCATTCCTGAATGTAGCTCTTAATCCTCATGATAACCATACAGGCCTAACACTTCCATCAGTGTGGAGGCCAGCATGTGGCTGTGTAGTGTTTATGTGTTTTTCCTCCCTCTGCTGGTCATTAGAAGAAGAACAACTCTGAAATTGTCCTTTTCTTTTTAGGTTTATGTATGCAGTCTCTCAGGGATCACATCATCTAAGGACATAAGCCACAAAGATCCGACTAAACCAGCAGCAGATGTTCAGACCAAGAAATTATCAACCTGTGTGAGTCGATCAGAGACAGCAGAATAAATGCGAGTGGTTGGAAGACAAGACATATTTCTGTTACTTATTTCTGTATTCTTTATAAAATGTGACATGAACAAATTTTTAAAGTGCAAAATCACTTCTTAGTTCAACTGAAACTCTGAGATATTCCTTATGTAATGTGTCAAAAGGGTCCACATGAAAAATAACTGGATCTGTTTGTCAGGAAGTTTAGAATTAGAATTAGGAAACATAAATGTCAGGATTACAGTTCCATTTCTAATGGTCAACAAATAAATCTGTTTACCAGTGCCAGGTAAAGAGTAAGTATTATTTATTATTACACTTAAACATGCTTATTTATGTTTTACATGGCTTTTATTTTAGCTAAATTTATTTATTTTATTTTCTTTTAATTTTTTTTTCTGGGGGGGGGGGGGGGGGGGGGGTGTCTTTTCAGCACCGTAGCAAGGCTGACAAAGAGTAGAGGCTCTGTTGAACAAAACATTCCTTTAATTTTGACCTGTAATGACTTTTAACCATTAGAAAGAAATACTCACAAACAATCAATATATAGCTACTTTCTGTACCACTGATATCTCTTTCAACTCTTTGTCTCAGAGTTAAATTCAGTGAAAGAGCCTTCAACGTGTTCATTAGACCCCATTCCTATAAGTCTCCTCAAAGATGTCCTATCATTAGTTAATCAGACTTAATTAATCATTAATCTATCTCTATTACTGGGCTACTTACCACAGGTGGCAGTAGTTTTAAAACATTACTTTTAAAAAAGCCATCACTTGATCCAGCTGCAGGTATTGCAGGTACTGCGCAGCAGTGGTTTGAGTCATATCTATCTAATAGACTCCAATTTGTTCATGTAAATGGGGAGTCTTCTTAACACGCTAAAATTAATTATGGAGTTCCACAGGGTTCAGTGCTAGGACCAGTTCTGTTTACATTATACATGCTTCCCTTAATATCAGAAGGCATAGCATGCTTTTTTTTTTCACTGCTATACAACCGATACCTAGCTTTATCTGTCTGTGAAGCCAGATGTCAGACACCAAGTTAAACTGTAGAAATGTCTTAAAGACACAAAGAGCTGGATGACTTTTAATTTTATACTTAATTTGGATGGCATTACCTTGGCCTCCATTAACACTGTGCCAAGAATTACCTGAAAGGCCTTCAGTTGATCCAAAATGCTGCAACAAGAGTACTCAGAGGGACTAGAAAGAGAGAGCAGATTTCTCTCATACTCACTTCCCTTCATTGGCTTCCTGTTAAATCCAGAATTTAATTTAAGGTCAAGGTCAAGGTCAGATTTATTTATATAGCACATTTCCAACAGCCGATGCTGCACAAAGTGCTTAACAATAACAATAAAATTAAAAACTACAGTGTAATACAATAATAACAATAGAAACAATAAAATAGAAGAATTGAAACAATACTAACTAATTCAGATAAATCCAAAATGCTTGGGTCATAATGTGTTAAAAGCCAGAGCGTAAAAGTGTGTCTTTAGTAAAGATTTAAATTGCTCAAGAGTTTGAGCAGATCTAATATTAAAGGGGAGACTATTCCAAAGTCTGGGACCTGCCACAGAGAAGGATCTATCACCTAAATCCTTCTCCTCACATACAGGGTCTTAAATAATCAGGCCCCATCTTATCTTAATGATGTGATAGTACCATATCATCCCAATAGAGCACTTCATTCTGAGACTGCAGGCTTACTTGTGTTTTACTAGGGTATTTTAAAGGTAGAAAGCCTCAGCTTTCAGGCCCTCTTCTGCTTAAGTTATGCTTAAAGCTTTCCTTTTTGACAAAGAATATACTCTTTGCTGTAGCTTTTTGTAGGGTTTGACTCTTAGTAGCATGCTTCATTTTGTTTCTCTGTGTGAAGTTGTTTCCAGTTTGCTTGTGTTTCATTTTATTTTATTTACTTTATGTTAGGGCTAGATCAGGTGACCCTGAATACTCAGCAATAGGCTTGGGCTCTAAGGGAGTTTTTTCCTCCCCATTCATGCCAAGTGCTTGCTCTTAGGGAGTTATCTTACTCTGTATTATTGTAGGGTCTTTACCACGCAATATAAAGTGCACAGAGGCAACTGTTGTTGAAATTGGGTGCTGTATAAATTGAATTGAATTGAACTGACTGCTGTACTGTGCCTGGAACCTTGCATACTGCAAGGTTCTCCAGCCTGTGGGTAAACTTACTTCACTAACTGATATGACAACAGACTCTTTGGCACTTTATGACCTGACTGTCACTCTATTTGAACTGAGTACATGTAACAGTTATTGACACAAGTGAGGCCATTTAAGCAGGTATACTGTTAGATGGCACAATGTTGGACCTGCAGAGTTCAAATGAACATGTTGTCACGGTTCTGGGTCATTTGACACAGCATGTCGGTTTCTTGTATTTTGGTATTTATCTGTATAATGGTCGATGTTCTGATTCTTTAGTTATCCTGTTTTGAATATTATAATCTATGTTTCAGTTTATTCTGGTTTAGGGTTTTGTTTTCAGGTTGTGTTCTTGTGTTTAATGTAGGTTTAGTTCAGTGTCAAGTCAGCGTCCTTGTGAAGTGCTTCTTGTTTCCTGTTTTATTGTGTAGGTCCATGTCTCATGTGAGTGTATTCAGTTTGCTTCCCCTGTCTCATCTTGTCAATTACTTCCAGCTGTGTTCACCACCTGTGTGTAATCTCCCTGTGTTCTTCTGTGTGTATTTAAGTCGTGTCTGCTCGCGTGCTAGTTGCTGGTCTGTCTGTCAATCAGTTTCATCCGTTTGTTCTCCCTGCTATCTAACTTCATGTTCCTCTGCTCACCCATGTTCATGTTTAGTAGTTTAGTTTTTCCCAGTTCAGGTTATCTTTAGTTCTGTTTCACATTTTCACCTTGTGTTTTATTTTTACAGTAACTCTCCCTCACACCTCCATGAGTGCCTGCGCTTGGATTTAATTCCTCCACACGGCTCATCCCATTCGCCATAACACATGTTTTGTATTTGCATATACCCACAGACATGAGCAAAGGGAAGTTACTCACTGGTTTTTATTGTCATCACCAAATCGATCAGACAGGCAAATATACTATATCAGAGTATACTTTGGCTTTTGTTCTCATCAAATCCAGCACCTGGCTTCTTAAACATGTTAAATTGACAAATACATTAACCCATAATAAATAAATAATCTTCAAATTGGCAAATAAATAGTTAAATAAGTTAATAAATATGCAAATACATTATGCAAGTAACCAAGCCATCTGAGATAAATTAAGAGCTTGGTGATATATCAAATGATAGTGATGTGTAAATTATTGCAATTTATAAAAAGAATATAAAATATTTTGCATTTGTAATCAACACTGAGATTTTTTATGAAATTTTCTACATGTTTCCTGAAGAATTTACTGTGAGGTTATTGCTTATGTCAAAAGGCAGGATTTTGATACATGCATTTGAAAAGTCTGAGAAGTCGCGAGCCGTCGTCTGACTTAGATATTTGAACTAGAAAAAAAACATATAAAGAAGAAAGGATTTTCCTTTCAGTCCTCAGAGCTGCAGTCACCCTCTGTTGACTGCCCTTTGAAGCAGGCCGACTCGTAATGCTTGTTCAGGTAGGATTTGAGCGCGAAGCTTTTACGACAACGTTTGCAGGAGTAGTGTTTGAACGCTGAGTGCGTCTGCATGTGGGCACGCAGATTGGAGCGGTCAGCAAAGGCTTTGCCACAGTGAGCGCAGGCAAACGGTTTCTCCCCAGTGTGAGACCTCATGTGACCCTGCAGGAGCCAAGGCCGGCTGAAAGCTTTGCCACACACCTTGCACTCGTGCTTCATGTCATGGGTCAGCATGTGCATGGCCAGAGCCGGCATAGACACATAAACTTTGTGGCAGGTAGGACATTTCCTGGCCTGCTGGCTGTCCAGACTTCGGTGAGTCTGCTTGTGCCTACTCAGATTGGAGGATGTGGCGTACGACTTGCCACACTCGCTGCACACGTGACGTCCTTTGGATTCCCCTTTGGCGGGGCTGCAATCTGTTGAGCTGCTTCCCTCGCTGCTGTCCAAATGGCTCCCTTCCATGTGAGAACATCTCTGTTTAGGCCTCCGGCGCGAGCGACCATCAGAGATGAGAAAGCCACTGATTGTGCACGCCTCCGTTTCAGGGCTACTGCCGTCCGACTCAACTGTGGTGCTAGAAACGGGGCTGTCCGGATCTTCCATGTCGTGGTCAGAGAACTCTTCCCCGCTGCTGCCCCCTGGGGAGTACAGGGGCCCTGCTGTGAGCCCAGTCTGCTCATGACTTGACTCCTTTGTGCGCTTAAACACTGACGGGATGATGTAATCCTGGATGTACCCTGGGAAAGAAAATACATATTTAATATAGACTCTAGAATTACTACATGGAAAAGAAAAGTGCCTTCTTACCCCAACCTCAATATGAAATCTATTCAGGAAACTATTTGTAAGTGCCAGCTTTAGCAAGCTCTAAGACTGAAATATTAATGAATCTGTGATGCACCTTTCTGATTCAGTCGATATTCTCAGTGGCTCCATTGAGAGCAATCACAAAGTTAAATAAATGAAAACACAATGTGCTGACTCTGAATCAAGAGTCAGGCACGTATAGTGCAAGCCAGCCTGGACCTTCTTGTCAGAGTGCTGCAGCTGCAGCAGCAGCAATCTGTCTAAATGTGTTTTGGAAGAAGGAACGGGTGGGGAGGGATGATCAAAACAGAGCATCTATGCAGTGAATCCCCTCAATCACTAAATCGTTTTAATCAGATCATTCCCCATCTGTGATGTTTGTGAGAGTGTTCATGAGTATGGTAATGGGGAGCCTGAGTGACAGGTGGGGGTCTGCAATTTGGCAAAGAGGGAAGGGAGGGTTGGAGAGTGTTTTGTGGGTATGGTGGGGGTTGGTGGGGGTTCTGATCTTAGCAGCAGTCAGTGGTATATTGCCACACACACAAACACACACAAACACACACAAAATGGAACACAAAGGGAAGCAGACAGCTGGCATCCTAAATCTGAGGACAAATTATTCAACTCTAACACAAGACATGTGATGTTGGTTGTGGGTGAAAAGGGGGGAGGGGGTAAATCCACTCAAAGAATACTTTTTTATTTCTTAAATCTAAACACACAACATATTGTTCTCACACCCAGCCTCTGTAGAAATCCCACAGGTGAAAATCTCCTCTGCCAGTGCACAGCTCAAGTTTCACGTTATTGAATTACCTGCAGCACTCTCTATTTTCCAGTCAATACCCATCCTCTAAAAACCCTGTTCCATAACCTCTCACTGCTCCACATATGGATTGTGTTGCTGCAATCCTACTCCCTCTGGCTATCCAACATCCTGCAGGATCAGATGGAGAGAGATGGAGAGATGAATGGGCAGGTGGGGGGGTGATAAGAGGAGAGTCAAGGGCAACGGCACCATCTAAGGACACGACAATCCCACGTGGCTATCTGCTTTCGTCTGAGTTTTTATCTTTATTTTCTTGTTGGACCTGAGAAATGTCTGCATCAGTGTCTCCGCGCGTGCACGGCTCATCATTCACGTACACAATAGTATTAAAGCCAAAGGCTACTGTGTGATCTGGTCTGAGTATTAAGCCGATTTAGCCAGCATGACCTGAATACTATTTAGCATCTGCCGAGTTAGAAAACAAAAGTCCAGAGCCATTTGAAGTAGGTGGGTGAGCACTGGCTGTAGGGTTTTGGGGGTTTCCAAAAGTGATTATATAGGAAGCACGACGTAGCCCCTTTGTGTATAAATCCCTGTTTATTATTTGTTTGAGGAATAATTTTTTGCCTCTTCCTCCTTGTGAGGAAAACCATGTGAAACACTTTGTGCAGACAAATCAGTCTACAACCTACACAGCAAAGTAGAAAACGCAACTCAGAGAGACATTTACTCACTGTTTTCACTCAGATGCACGGCCAAGTTGGTGGATGACTCAGTGATGGCATGTGTCACGGTGTAAGAGTCATCCCAGTGCTGCTCCTGCTGCTGATGTTGATGATGATAGTAGTGGTTGGAAGAGGAGAAATCGTGAATCTTTGGCAGTTTCACCAAAAAGGAGCGTGGCATTTTTATTTTCCCCTGATGAAAAAGTGATCTAAACCTCCTAGAATAAAACGCAAACACGCAGTTGAACAGGAAAAATAAGAAAAACTACGCTTCCAGGTGGCCTTCTTGGAAAGGCCAATCAGCTGAGGATGCTGGAAAAAAATCTTTTTGGAAATTATTCAACGCCAAAAGAGAAAGAGAAAAGAGCAGCAAAGACAGAGCATAGCACAGAGTGGATGGAGAGGAAGACAGAAAGTGGTGAGGGTGAGACAGAGGCACACATACAGAGAAAGAGAGAGAGAGAGAGATGTCTGGACTAGCTGAGCTCAGCACTCTGCAGTCTTTTATACATGGCCCACGAGCCCCAAAGATCAGGTGGTGCTTTGGAAGAGGGAGCTGCTTAGCATTAATCCATCAAACATCCCAAGGGACACACGTCAAATTACCACGAGCCGTCTGTGCTTTTCCCTGCAAGCGCACTCACACACATGCACATACACACTCACAGCAGTCAACCACCACCTCCTCGTCTTCCCACCCACATCCCCCTCGTTTCGCCCCTCTGTCTCTGTCTGAAGAAGGGCAGACAATAGTGATGCAGAAGCACGTGGGTGACACTACACACAACATCTTGTCCTCCATTGTCTTTCAATGAAGTAGCTAACACAATTCATACTGCCTCAAACATATTTCACCCAACCTACCAACAACAGCATCCGCATATCCGGCTCGTTACTGAAATGTCAAACTGGAGTGACATGCTCCTAGCATCAAAATGGCTCTTATATATCTATCTATATCTATATATAGATATCTATATATAGATATCTATATCTATATCTATATTAGGGCTGAACGATTATGGAAAATAATCTAATTGCGATTTTTTGCCCCAATATTGCGATTGCGATGCGATATGCGATTATTTTTTAAGGTCTTTGTCTTCTGTATTATTAAACAAAGACAAGCAATACATCATATAGTATGGCCAATACTATATTACATTAATTTTAAACTGTTCTTTCCTGGAAGACAGACCTCTGTTATGATGACATGAGGTGATGCATGAATTGATGACTGACATTTTTATTTAACTTCTTCAATCACAACAGTATATTTGAACATACACAATAGTTTATTTTTAGCTTACAAACATCTGAGCATAAAGTGCTGACAAGGAACCCTGGTGTAAACATTAAAATGAAAGTCAGTACAATGTGCAGATTGCAGAAATATACATAAACAAAATCAGTGGCTTTACCACACTCAGTTTTTCGACATCTGTGAACTACTAGACAGTCATTCAATTAAAAAATAATATTAAATAAATAAAACTAATAAATAAAAAATACACACATCTTACTGATCTCTGCAGTCAGTAACATTACACATAAAGTGCAAACATAATAGCAATTGTATAAACACACACACAAACACGCCTTTAAAGTTTAAAGGCGTGAAATTGGACGGTCTAGTTCTGATTAGCGTCACCGCTGTCTCGGTGGAGTTTAATAAACTCGGCCGTCTGCTTCTTGCTATCTAAAATATAACCAGACACTGGCGTAAATTCTCGACTGTCTCATACTTCTGTTTAATCAGTTTTCTGTTTGACGTTTAGTCAGCTGTGTGAAAACCAAGGAGGAACCCACCCGGGGGATTAATAAAGTTTTATTTTATCTAATCTAATAACTTTAATCTCAGCCAAACCGATTTACTCACGAACAAACAAAACACTGAAAAAAGCCCAACAATAACATTTTTAGGTTGTCTAAGTGACTTATATATTACGTTTAACCCGAGCAGCGAAACTCCGCGGTGATCTGAAAATGATGTGCCGGGAGTTGTGCCGTTCTCGGCCGCATCAGTAACCCTCGAGCTCCCGGCTAGCTGTCGAGCTGGTGGGTAGCAGACGCCTCTGAAAACGTCGAAGCACTTTTGCAAATATGGGATATCTTGATAAACCGAGCAGATATTTGATGTTTACACAACTACTTTCTCGCCTGAAAATATTTTAAAAGTTTATTTTGTGACCCAGAAAGATTAGTATGAGTAATTTTAAAACTTAGTAGCGGCCGCCATTGTTGGAAACTGGAGTTTGGCTGGGCCGCGCTATGAATTCTGGGATATGGTAGTAATTTGGACAGCCTTCGGCGCGTCGCTGTGACGTAATCGGTCTACAAATGCGGCCTCAGGAGGATGCAGCCCATGAATTTGGACATGTCCAGAGTATAATCGCAGCCTTTGCGGTTAGAAAATTGCACTTGATCATGTCGCGATATTATCGCAAATGCGATATATCGTTCAGCCCTAATCTATATCGATCGATCGATCGATCGATAGATAGATAGATATGTTTAAAGTCAAATCTTCTCTTAAGCATTATAAGCACTATTTTTTCAGCTGCTCCCTTTAAGGGTCACACACCTGCACCTCTGCATGCCCCCTTCACCACATGCATGAATTCTCCCTGTTGCCTTCCATCATATTCTACTTTTGACCAAAATGTCCTTTATCTTGCTTCTGCAACGCAACCTTAATTTTGTCTCTAATGCTCCCAATCTGAGCTGTCCCTCTGATATGTATCGATTTCTGATCTTGTCCATCCTGGTCACTCCCAGGGAACACCTTAACATCTTCAGCCCCACCACCTCCGGCTCCGCTTTATGTCTTTGTGTCAGTGCCACCATCTTTAAACCATACATGCTAGCAGCTCTCACTGAAATCTTGAAAATCTTCCTGTTCACTCTTGCTGTGATCATTCTGTTCTTGTGTCTCACACACACAACAAAAACCTTCCTTCTCTTCACCATATCAGCCAGCTCTCTCCCTTAACCCATCATAGTCCCAACATTTAAAGCCACTGCTCTCACCTCCACTCTTCTGACTTTTGGTCAGCAGCACTGAAGGTGGTCATTGCTAATGTGGGCCCCAACCAATACGGTATGAAAATCTCAATCTTTATGATCCACATGCTTGATTTGGCAAAGATTTTATTTTGGATGCCGTTCCTCGCGCAACCCCATTTATCAGGGCTACACTCTGAGTAATTTATGGCTTATGTCCTCTACATCAGTTCCTCTAATGTCCACTTGAGGCTGGCTCGAACCATAACTCTCCTGTTTGTTAAAATGTGCAAATGTTTACATCATGGTATAATATATATATACTACAATATATACCATATACAACACAATAGACACTTTATGTGTCCCAGCGTTCCACAATAATGCCCCAGTACATATGAAGAGAGGGAAAGAAATGGTGCTTCACCCCCACATTAGATTACAGCATTTGAAGTTAATCTAATGTAGTTTCATAGTCATTCAGCAGATAAAAATTTTCCCATGTTTGACAGAGATTTTGCACTCACTGACCTCCTGTCCGAGCGCGTTCGTCTGTTTTCTTTTTCTTTCAGCTGCAGAACAAAACATATTTTTTTCATCTCCATCCTCTGTTTTCTCTAGGGCAGTTTTACATTTCTCTGAAGACCAACAAGCACTCTATAACCATGCAACCCTCATCAGGGTAAAAAAGGCCCCCACAGTGAGTTCCGGACTGTCGTCTGTGACTTGTTGACCTCTCTGTGCCTGCAGAGGTCACAGGGTCACATTGCGGTTGGTCCAGAGAGACAGCAGCAGCTTAAACGTAAGCTGGTTGGCTCACCTCACAGATGGCTCTGCAGGTTCAGTGTGATTGGATGATTAAAAACAAAATCTATAAACTCACTAACAGATGTTGATTGGAAAGGATTTGGAATTGGGACCTCATATAATGGCATGTTTAGAAATTCTCTGTGGTCCAGGCTAAAGAACAGACTCTCAGTGGTGCTAATACATTATTTTATATTATATATTTTCATATTATTGCCAACAAATTGAATGAAAAGTCCAGGATACAAATGAATGTGCCCTACCAACAAGTGTGTGCATCTCACTCCTCTGTGCTGAAGAACTGCAGGGTTGTATAGAAACTGTTAAAAACACACGAGTGACGGACAATGGTGAGCTTTGCCACCTTCAATGGAAAAGCGATACATCTAGCTAAATGAAAAAGATCATTGCATATTTCACTGCTACAATAATCTTAATGTTATAATGACTGCTGTAATGATATGACTGTCAAGAGTAAAAAGATGAGACAAGTCTGTGATCGAGCAGGGTGGTTTGTTAGTATGACAAGTATGAATATTCTCTGTTTATTTATTAATTTATTTGACTGACAAGAGTTGTGCTGCTGCATTTTGAGATTCTTTAATATAAAATGCTGATGTTAAGGGCCATGCCGAGTCAAATCAAGCTACGCGAAAGGAGGATTTAACTGTGGCGTGTTAAATAGCATTTATCCTTTTGTAATGTTTTTGATTGCAACCTTGTGTCTGCCAGATGGAAGAACAAAACCTAAGACTGTGCAAATTATATAACAGCGTCTTTGTGTGACAGCTGGGTGCTGTTTGTTTCAGCATTCAGTTTTACTAAAACACACTAAAAATTACATTTTTCCAGGAAGTACACTGCTTTTTAAACCTTTTTCTCTTTTTCCTGGTTTAAACTGGAGGACCATCAGTCTCATTAGTCAGAACAATTACAAGCTATTTAAAAAAAGAATCAACAACAAAGTGGAAAATATGGGAAACGGTAATGTCCAGTCTCTTTTTACAGTCTATGTTGGACCTATTTTTAGCTGTGTGGGTCACATGAACAGATGTTCTCTGATGTTTTAAGGTGTACATTCTGCGACTCCATAATTCTGTATTCTTTTAAATGATAATCTAAAACTGAGAATGAGCGATCCGGTCATTGCTGAGTCTGATTAAATGCATGTTAAGCAGCACTGTGGAGAATGCACCCAGAGATTGTCTATGAAAGCCTGTTGAGCTGCGATAAGTGAGATAATTTGTGTTAATCACATATAGTCATTAAGGCATCTGAAAAACAAACGCAGGTCCTTTTCACTGAGGCGTCTTTTCAGCACCTCTACAAAAATCTCCCACTCTGCCGTCTGACAATGAGGCAGCTGCATGCCCGTGAATGAGGGTGATTGTCTCTTTTCTTTTAATCAGCACACAAGATTTTCCCTTCTTCAATCTGCACATTTTTTTCACAGGTTGATTGTGAAAAAATTGGGAGTTGCAGAAGCTGGCTTGTGATTCATGTTTCAACATATTTCATGCTTTTTTTCCCTTTAACCAGGCGGCTTTGTACAAATGGTGTGAGGAATGCTCCTATGAGACTTGTCTTGCAGACCTCAACTCAATTAGAAGTGACTGTTTAAAGTCTTGCACAATCTGCCATATGCACACCCCTTCCCTTTGAGCAGAGAGGCATGATGAGAGGTCAGAGAAGGGGATGGGACAAACTTTCAGTCATCAAGTGAGGTGACTGACAAGGGATTGTGGATGCTAGGGGAATGCCAAAAAGGGGGAGGAGGTGATGTAGAACTGCGTTTTAATCTAGTCAGATCTCAGACCTGATAAAAGGAATCTGTCCATCTCTCTTTTAGATTCTCTGGTTCATCAATCACATATGCCACTGGCCTCTACTCTGGCTGATATCAGAGTCTCTAGGGAGAGGGCAAGCGTGAGCTACAGATGCTGTGTGAAATGGGAAAGCTGGCATGATAACGGGGAAATATGGTGAATACAGATATGATGATGCGCCTGATATACATGATGCTACTATAAGAGATGTTTTTAAAAGATCACGTTCATGTATATATGTAATCATAATGAGAAGAAGATTTTCTTTTGCCTTTATATGATGTGTTTTATATGATTCCGACTTCTTGTTAATTACATTTAAGGAAAGGTGGAAAAAAGAAACAGTAAACGATGTCTCAAGCTCAGACAGGGCCCCAGTGGATTGCATGATTAGTTGGAAACCTGACCTTTTGTTTTGTTTTTACATTCTCATGAATCTCACTCTCTTGGCATGCTTCCACTCATAACGTGTTTTATGACATCATGTCTGCATCAGACAACACACAAGCTAATCAGCCAAGATTGTGTAGCTTCTCCTGCAGATCATCATGCAGGTGTGTTGCTGAAGATTTCAGGCAAACACATCACTAGACTACTGCACCACTACCTCTTCTTGTTCTTCTCATGACCCCTTTCAAACAAAGTCCTTAGATGAAATATAATAACTATAAAAACCATGTCGCCTGCTCACTGATGTTGTCTCTCTTTGTTTTCTTTCTGTCTCTCCAACCTGGCTTCTCTCTCCCTTTCTGTTATCATTTGTTTTTATCTGAGCTCCAGAGCTTTCATTCATCATTCGTCCATTTATTCATTGTTGAACTGCCTAGTTAGTGAAGTCCTGGCTCTCGGTTGGACCATTCGGGCCTGACATTGTCTTCTCCCTCTGAGAGTTTTGGATGTGTGCCTCAAAACATCAAAACAAAACTCAAGAAAAGGAAAGCAAAGCTAAGCGATCCACATCCTGACTTCATCTCTGAACTTGCATGAGATTGGTATTGATCTTGTTACTGAGTCACTTCATTCTGCTTTTAAGAAATGCTTCTGACACGATTCAATTACTAAATGTGCTGTACTCTAAAAACCCAACAGCTCAGTTGTTCTTGGGTCAAATTCTGATTGATTGGCAAGTGTGACAGTGGGGGTTCACATGAAATGAAAAAAGCACAAAACCCACCCCAATAAAAGACCAAGTAACAGAATATGCAAAGACAGTGGCTACAGTGGACACTTTCATTGTTTGGAACCCTTTGCATCTGTCAACAGATCCTCTGGATGGGCTGTCTGTAGCTTCCTGCAGTCGGCCAACAGACTATAACAGTATGCCTGGCAATAGAACGGACTGGCCTTTATATAGCACAAACATTAGCAAGATGCTTCAATTCAGTGTGCATAAGACAGACATTTCAGAGATAGAACTTAATAATACCAAATCTATCTGCATACAGATGGAGCTGTTGCCCATTGAGAGAAGGTCAAGAGCATTGTCTTGGCATGTGGAGAAGATAAGTAGAATGTGTCTGTACTCATCTAAAGTAAAAAGTCACACCCAGTGAAATGAGCCAGTTGACCATCACACGGGCCATGCCTTGGTGTCCTTGGTACCTGGTACTGACAGAGAGTGTGGTGTCTAAATGAATCAGTGCCCTCTCAATAATGCTGCATATTTCTGCATGTTCTGCCAATTCTGTTAAATACACAATCAACTGATGGTGTCATTGGTGGTGACATTGTTACTACAAGTGTCATTTGTAGCCTGGAGAGCACTTACACTAAATGGCTCTTCCTTAAATAGCCCTTCAGCATTGGTCAGTTCAATTGCACTATGAGACAGAGAATTACCTGCCGCATGCTCCCAAATGGAATCTCTCAATTGATAAAACACACCGGGAACCATTTAGGCTAATGCCTTTGCATTAAAGGAGCTCTTGCCCTATAAATGTGGAATTAAGGTTAAATCACCACATCTGCATCACAAGAGAAGGTGCAAGCACTCGATGTTTGTCTTAATTGAGAGGCTTGTGGTTAAAAGCGTGTGCATGTTTTAGCATTGGGGGTGGGTTGGAGTGAAACATGGTGCCTGCTCTTTGTTTGACAAGATTCAGTGTATGGGCTCACTAGGTGGGGTACTCTCACCCTCACACACCCTTTGTCTTCCGGCCATCTGCTAGGGCTTCATAATGACGGGAAGGGTGAGTATGCGAGGAGGGGAGGTTAAGGGGTTACTGAGCTGGACTAGGGGAGGGTAAGTGTGTGGGGGAGTACATTCCGTCACCTTACAATCATCCACTCTGAGCTGAGCCGAGCCAAGTAAGGCCAGGCGACAGGAGGCTGTAGGTGCTTTATCACACTGAGAGAGAAAGATTTACAGCTTCCGTGACCCCCACTCAGATGACTCCCCATTTCTCACATACTCACTCTGCTTTACTGCTTTTTTCAGAATGGAAGGTTATTAGGGAAAGTTATTAATGACAGCACTGCTCAGCACTTTTTCAAGTGAATACATTTTAAACACTACACAAAACCAGAAATCCTCAGTTTTCCATAGCAGGCGTTTTTCTTTCTTTTTTTTCTGAGCATTAAAAAAATGCAATGCAATTAAAATGTATAATAAATTTCAAAATAACATCTAGACCAGGGGTCTCAAACTTGGGGCCCACATCACCCCTACTTAGGACCCGCATATTGACGTGAAGAAATATAATGCAATTTGGCCTTGAAGTTAATGTTTCTGTTGGGGAGGGTTTGTTTGTTGTTGAGTGTAATGTTAAAATAAGTTCTTTAAAAAGCAAAAAGATATTTAGTATGAAGGCAATATGAGCAGAGTGCAAACATGTGGAGGGATTGGCTGTGTTAAAAATTAATGTGCATGTCTGCATTTTGATTTTGTTAAATATGAACAAAATGATAGCAGAAGTGCTGCCACATGTCTGGAGTGAAAGACAGTACAATGTGTTTATTTGGTAGTTCAATGAGCACCTGCTTTTTTCCTGATCGATGCTCCAAGTGCCCTTTTCTTGAGACATTTTGTTTCAATGGGTGTGTGCATGTGAAGTTCTGTCTGTGCCCCTCAACAGTAACATTTAACTATTAATCACAATTTTGCTAAATAAAAGATCTGGCTTGTATCAGTCACATTATGACCATTAATCAATGCCCTTGTCACCCAGAATGCATTCATAAATGTGCACTAAATTAAAACTTTTGTGAAGAACACAATTTGCTTTCAAAATTTCAAAAAAGACGTGCATTTTACTAATGCAAGTCAGTTGTTCAGTCAACAGTTATGACAGGCCACAATACTGATGCCACCCAAATTTACAAATGATAACTGTAGATATCAAAACAGACGTTTCCATCTGTGTAAAAGTAGCAGTTGTTTGAGCCTCTTCTGCAGAAAGTTCTCTGCTGTTGCTCACTTCATGCAAGAAATCAAGATGATAGCTGTTGTATAGTGTTTTGACACAATTAATTATCGAGACATGTATTTTATTACAACTTAATTTAACTACATCTATTGTTTCAACTCCTTCTATAAAAACACGCTGAACTGAAGAATGAAGAATGCAGCTTTACGGGGGCACCATTCATCACACTGGCACCTCATATGAGCTCTTGAATATTCATAACTTTTTTCGGCCAAGATGTTTGAAAAGCTTTTTAAGGTAAGTGGCACCAATTTCAATTTTTATTAGATTCCAAGAAGAGGACTTCCAAAAAGTGTTCAGTGCAGCCACTGTCTGTCTTCTTATGGTGCAGAGTTTTGATTTGTTTTTGCAGTTCTCCTGTTCCCAAGGAGTGCACCAGAGCATAGCCCCCTTTCCAAAGGGAAACACGTATGCAGACACTTTTGCAAGACCATAAATTAGGCCTGACTCATACTGTTCACAGCAAACATGATCAATTGAATAGAGAAACGATTACCAAACATAACTCACTCAAAGTTTGATACAAGTCTACATAATGAAATAAAGAACAGTCCAGCAGCAAATACATATTGGTTACATTTGCTATTCCTTGGATTGTGACTGTTTGTAAATGGATTTTACTCTTGTGAACAAATATCAAGAATTGAGAGTTTGAATAAATGGCCAAGGAAAAAGAGGTCATTTCCTTCCTTCATAATGTCAGAACCTCTGTAAACATTCTGTTTAACTTAATTTTAACCTCTTAATGTGAAATATGGAAACCATGTGCTTATTAATTTAAAAAAATGTCTAATTTAGGTAATTAGTAGGGGTGCAACGATACACAAAATTCACGGTTCGGTTCGGTTCGATACTTTGGTGTCACGGTTCGATATTTTTTCGATACAAAAAAAATGTTCATGCCTTTTTAATTTGTCATTTATTAAAATTATAAATATATATTTTAACTCAAAAGTACAGTTTTTAAATTTAACCCTAACCCTTGTGCGCGTTTTTTATTTTGACAGCGAATGCGCACCTGCGGACCACTTATGTGCAGCCCTGGTTATTTAGCTCGTCATATTGCAGCCACAGAAATTCTTTTGTCCATGAAACCATAAAGCTGCACTTTCTTTTTGCCTTATAGTCTGATTTGTCATAACTTCTCCGTTTTGCGGTAAGCTTTTCTTTGGCTGTCACTTCTTCACCCCGACCTGTCTTATTTGGCTCAGCAGAACTAAAATATATATCCTGCTGCTTTTACACACGGACTCACACAATGCTCAGCGATGCTCTGCGCGATCAACCTCTCACATGTTTAAGCTGCGGAAGATTTCACTTGTCATGTTTGCATAGTAAGCTAACGATTAATAAGACGATGTCAGAGGAATTGGTGCACAAATTATCATCACTCACCAATCAGTGCTTTCGCTCTCTATACACCGTTCGCACGATTGCAAAGTGAAAGCAAAAAAACAAGCGCAAATTCAAACGCGATTTCAATATGTCACATATTGACAGTGGCTCACCGATGCCAATGACATAATTACCCAGCTACATTTCTGAAAGAATGCAAAAGCATTGACATATATTTTTCCTTCCTACAATAGCCCGACGGGCAGGGTAGCCCGTCTGAAAAAAATCGCTAGCCCCAGGACGTCGGGCTAGCGATTTTGCGAGCCCTGTATCTGATTGAGGAATCACTCATCTTTGGAAAAGAGAGTTTATTACAGAGAAATGTCTCTTTCCAAAATAAAAGCTATACTATCCGCTTCTTCTGGGCTATATTCTCAGCAGCATAAGGAGAATCACGTGCTAACAGCTGTCTAAATGACTCGGCTAAAGTTAGTAGCATGCTTGTTGTTTTGGTCTTTGCACTAGGATGATGTCGGCGTAAATGTGCAGTCATATTCGTTGTGTTCCCACTAGTGCTTTCAGGTTAATCTCGTTGAAATGACCTTAACGCCACAACACGGCAAATCTCCGTTAACGAGCTACCGCCGATCGCCCCGTGCATGGGGCTAGACGGCCAACACGTTAACGAGCTAACTGCGCTAACACACTAGTTCCCACCCATGTAATTAAGCATTGCGTGGCACATCCAACATACTGTTTTACTTTAGTCCATGACTCGCTTACCTTCAGGGTCATACGTCACATGAAAACCAAAATAATTCCAAACGCCAGATCTGAATGAGGGTGGGGGAGGTCCATCTTGCAAGGAGAGCTTAACTTCTGTCTTGCTAGCTTGCCCTGCGCTCTTCCTTCTGACTATGCTGTCTGTGTTGAGCGCTCAGTGGATCTGCGCTCGACAGTGCAGCCTAGGCGGAGTAGTCGAACTCAGATTCACTGAGCGCTCAACACAGACAGCATCGTCAGAAGGAAAGTTGATAAAATAAATTACAAATGTTGTATTGTTCGATACATATGCGTACCGAACCGAAAGCACTGTATCAAACGGTTCAATATCGATACGAATATCGTTGCACCCCTAGTAATTAGCCTGCTCAACATGTGTGTGTGTGTGTGTGTGTGTGTGTGAGAGAGAGAGAGAGAGAGAGAGAGAGAAACTGGTGTTAACCTGGCAAGCAGATGGGCGCCTGCACAGCACCCTGACTCAGGCCTGAACACCTGATCATCTGGGAGTGTGTATGCCAGTGACCATCTGACAGCTCCCACAACTGCACAAACTCACCTCACCACCACCATCACTAGAACACTACGCTTTACATGTGAATGTAACAAATGCAGTGTAATCAAGCCGGTGGAATTAATTATTAGGATGATGTGTGAATGCATATATTCGATAATCAGGGACTAACTAGGGGAACGAAGAAGGGCGAGAGCTGGACCACTTCAAAGCTAGAGGGGAGATTAAATTCATGTTTTAGGCAGCACTGTCTCTGTTCACTACATATCACAAGGTCAAGATATCCTCCTTTAGGTCTTTTTGTACAATTTATTTTAATTTTGCTGATTGCACTCTATGCATGTGGATTTGCTGTTCAGATGAGGTCAGTGGTCTTGTGAGTAAACTGGTATCACTCTACGTCATGATTTGGGGTTTCTCTGTCACTCATTATGGAAGTGTGAACATTAGTGCAAAAGCATGTCTTGGAAAAGTCCTACCTGGTCTTTTTTCAAGTAATCAATAGAAACAAAAAACAGGGCTGAAATGCAATGCTCTGTCAGAAATAGAACATACATCACCAATAATATAGATATATTTTGTCATATATCTATATTATGGCTAAAGCACTTCTGGATGGATGCAAACTGCATTTCGTTGCCTTGTACTTGTGACATGTGCAATGGCATTAAAGTGGAATTCTATTCTATTCTATTCTTATAAATATTCAGATTTTCTACCATAACATTTTGTTGCAGATTGGAGATGGTCCTGGGCTTGGTTGATTTGAAAGTTCCTTATTCTGGTGTTTATTGCATGTAGGGTGTTTTACATGTTTTAGTCTGTAATTTTTTTTTTATCCATATTAGAATGAAAATGATCCAGCTGATCACAGCAGATCACAACAGAGTGACTGAGAGATTCTCAGCACACACTGAGCAAGCTGACATTACAGCTGATAGAGGGGTTGAATGTGGAAGCCTCATTCACTGTGGATTGAATGAGGGTTAATATATAAGATCACTTTCCAATGCGTGAACTACGACAGTGAGGTTATTTAATTACATATAACACTGCATTTAGTTGATTGCTTCTCCTTGAAAGCTCTTTCTATAGCACATTAGAGAATGACTGGCACCCAGCTGTATCACCCACTGTGACTCATTCACCAGTGTTTTCCCCCACAGACTCAGGTCACGTGTCACCCTTTGTCCTGTTTCCTAGAGAAGTGGCAATGAAACAACAGCTGCTAAGCGACAATGATGTGTCTGGTTCCTCTCAGAAAAGCATCTTGCTGTTTAGCACAGAACGACTGACGACAAGCACTCAGTGGCGACCCACACCAGCGTAAAGCTTAGGCTAACAGCTTACTTTTACGACTAATGCCCCTCCAAATATGGCAAATGCACGAATAAAACAATGGAATAACTGTAGTTTGCTGTGACTTTCACATTATATCATATGCCTGTGAAAGTTAAGGTATTAAGGTATTAAGTTACAGTGTGTAAAGTAACACAGGTAGATGCCAGTAGATTACAGATTACAGTCAACTGAGATCTGTTTTCTTACTCCTCCCAATTCAAGTGCATAGCCCTAGCTCCGCCTGCTGCTGTAGGACGAACAACTCTGGCTTTGATTCATCTGGAGTGACTGTAGGATGACTCTATGTTTACGTTTCTTTGAATTGGATCTAAAATTGCTAGACTGGAACACTCAGTGAATAAACGATCACACAATAGATACAACATGAGAATCTAATCAACAAACTGTGATTTTTTTTTAGACACTCCAGCCTAACATTAGCTGACATAATGTGATTTTATAACCAGCTATTGTTGTTATTTAACTTATTAGACAGGAGGGTCCCGCGTTTAATCTGCTAATATGAAATGACCATATCAGGAATAAATAAGCAGGCTTATGCAGGTTTTCATGTGTTAAGAGCCCTGACTTCAGACCAGGTGAAGAGGAATAGGACGACGTTTTATCCAGATGCTGGTTGCATGGCTGCTTTCCTTCATGTTTTTGCTTTTAGTTTTATTTATTTATTTATTTTTATTAAAAATTTAAATTTAAATAACCACAAAAAATGACAGACTGTACCATTAAGGATTTTGTGCATTTTCCATTTCCGGGAGATGAAAATGTTAAATCAATGCCTCTAGCCCTTTTAACTTACAATAAGAAGTGTGAAGCGGTGGGAATGAGAATCAGCACCTCCAAATCTGAGGCCGTGGTCCTCAGCCGGAAAAAGGTGGAGTGCCCACTCCAGGTCAGACACGAGTTCCTACACCAAGTAGAGGAGTTTAAGTATCTCGGGGTGACGGGAGAAGTGCGGGAGTGGGAGATCGACAGACAAATTGGTGCTGCAGCTGCAGTGACGCGGATGCTGTACTGGTCCATAATGGTGAAGAGAGAGCTGAGTGTAAAAGCGAAGCTCTCAATTTACTGGTTGATCTATGTCCCTACCCTCACCTATGGTCACAAGCTGTGGGTAGTGATCGAAAGAACCAGATCACGGATACAAGCAGCGGAAATCAGCTTCCTCTGAAGGGTGGCTGTCCTCTCCCTTAGAGATAGGGTGAGAAGTTCAGCCATCCAGGAGGGGCTCAGAGTAGAGCCCTGATCCTCCACATCGAAAGGAGCCAGTTGAGGTGGTTCGAGTATCTGGGCGAAGTGTTCCGGGCATGTCCCACCGGGAGGAGGTTCCAAGGCCGACCCAGGACACACTGGAGAGATTATATCTATCGGAATGTGTTGGTGTTCCCCCAGACAACCTGGAGGAGGTGGCTGGGGAGAGGGAGGTAGGCTTCTCTGCTTAGGCTGGCTCCCCCGCGACCCGGCCCCGGATAAGTGGAAGAAGATGAATGGATGGATGGTTTAAACAGCATAGGGTTTGTGTAGGGGATGGAAATCGGCCAAGGTACATTATGAAATGCTAGGATAGATCTTGTTGAATTCAGCTGTGTAAGTGTACAAAGAGCAGTAAAGCTCAGAGCAGCAGCACATGTCAGCTGATCAGAGCACAAAAATCTGCGGGTGCTCACAACAGAAATTATTTAGCCCCTACAATCGATGTTATGCTTTCCCAACCTGCCAAATCTCACTTGAGTAAAGAAGGTGTTTCAGTACTTCAACTTTTACCAGAGAATTTTGCACAAAGTATTTCTTAAAGGTTTCCGTACTTCTACTTAAGTAAAGTACATCTATACCTTCGCCACCTCTGGTGTACAGTACCTCTGCTTGGAGGCATAATGAAATTGTAGTATGATTAAAAAACGTTTTCTAAATTAGATAATTTAATTAAATGTAACTAAGTCTGCTGGTCACATGGACAAAGTATAGACAGACTGTGACAGAAAGCTTGGTAACAGTGAAATGAAAAAACTCGATTTTAACAGGAAGAAACACAGCGGAAGAAAGTCATAGATTAATGACTAAAGATTAAATGTAGAGTGGTGTCTAAGCACCTAGTGACTGAAAATGGTGCTTTTAAAACCTTCCAGAATGCTTACCTTGGTAATCCAGAAAATGGAAAAGCTTCTAATGTGTTAAATGTTGCAAAAGACTTTATCGTTCACCCAGCAATTGGCAAATCTGCCTAAACCTAACCAAACAGCAACAACCCAAGTGACTGAATAACAGTCCCAGATCTGTAATTTTTTTGACATTTTATATCAGAAACAGAATCAGAGTGAGCCGGTGTGTACCTGGACGCCCATCCCCGGACACAAAGAACCACCAACGCACCGATGTCTGAGGGGGTCCGCCACTGGCAGGGGAAGTGGTGGTAGGGGGAGATAGGCCTCCAAACCTTGGAGGGCCTGAGATGTCCCCAGGGAGGTGGCGCCTGACACCCAACCTGACATATAGACACAGACATACAGGCACACACAGATACAAACATCCATTCCCACCCTCATGCTCTCATATGCACTTACTCCACACTCAACCAACGTGGAGACAGACATAAAGAGACGTTGTACACACGATCACACTCCCCAAGCATACTCTACAAACCGGGTCTAGGTGCCCCCGCCCCTGGAGGGGGGAACTGCACCCAGACCCAGGTGGTGTTTCCCTTTTCCCTGCGGTGGGGGGAGGCAGACCGCCCCGACTCCGCAGCAGCAGGAAGGCTCCACACTCCAGACCACAGTCGGACGGCCAACTCCTCCTCCTAGTCCTAGCCCCCCTGCTCCAGCAGGTCGCAGAGAACGGGGGTGAGAGAAGACTCCGAACCTCCCTCCACCCGCTCATTGTAATGTTGATGCATGTGTGTTCTAAGGTGCATTTAAAACCCAGGAGGGCTTGGAGCTACCTGCCCGAGAGCAGCAGGTAAGCGCATGGTCCCTCCTGCTAGCCCTCAATGTCTACGTGTATTTAACATTGAGAGGTGGGCAACGATGCCAGGGGTGGGGTGTACACCCTGATGGTACTTTGGACTCCGTGTATCGTGCCCACCCCCAAGATCCTATATGTATGTGTAATGAGAGTGTGAGTAATGTGAATGTCTAAGTTGTGGGATAAAATTGAGGCAGAGGCAGCCAGAAGGGGACAGAGGGGGGGGTAGCCTCCTCTGCACCCTGGTGACATACCCCTACTCCAAGGCCCTGCATGTGTGGGTGGTTGTGGTGGAGCGGGAAGAGGGAGGCAGCTGGAGATGGGGAGGGAAGGAAGGGAGGGGCAAGTGACCCCTCCCTGGGGCCAGCTCCACCGCTGACCCCAGTAGGCACCCCCATACTCCGCGACCCGCCAGGGAAAGGGGGCCCAGGCCCATCCAGACCGGGCCCAGTGCAGCAGCGCCGCCCGGCCCCACAGAGCCCGGGACAGTCCACCCAACCCCACCACAGAGAAAACTGCACCCACCCCACCATCCACTCATCTTCCAGACTACATAAGACAATAAACACCCAGGCTGAGATCTTCCTCCACCTCTCCTGTATCTCCCCCTCCTGCAGAGGGAGCTCCTGAGGAGAGGAAAGCTCCTGCAAGATGTGACAATCTCCCCCACCAGTTGAAGAGCCCCCCAGGTGGCTCGACGCACCGGCGGCACCCTGCTCCAGGGCTGGGCCCCCATGCACCCACCCGCCCACAACCCCGGCAACACACCAACCAGGACCCAAGCCCCCGAGGCCCGGTCCAGGTCCCAGCCCAGAGATGGAGCGCCCCCAGAACCTCACGCCCATCCCGGACCCACCCAGGGGCAGCCAGGCTACCAGGTCAGTAACCCACGTCCGTCAGCACAGACCCTCCCCTAGCCCCGCTGCACGCAGCCGCGAGGAAACAGTCACCGGAGAGCCAACAGAGCCCCTAACCGGACATGACCGCTACCCCGGGTTGAGCCCCCCAAGGAAGATGCCTCCGGGGAACCCCCTGACGCCCTAAGCCTGTCCCTACCCCCACACCAATCACAACAGTGAAGGCGGGACCAAACTATGACCCCCCACCCCCACTAGGTGATGGAGCTGATCAAAGGAGCCCAGAGCAATTGATCTGATGTGGTGGCAGAGGCTGTATCAAGACTAATGTAATCTAATAGATAATTTCTATATTGGTTAGAATTAAGATTATTTTTATTTTTCCAGTTCATGAGGACTGTTTTCTTGGCTATGCATAGGGCAGTGAAAACCATATGGGCGATATTCTTTTCTGAAGTGACATTATCTAAGCTGCCCAACAAACACACTAAGGGGGAAGTTGGAATGTTACATTCAGACACTTTGATAAGTCTTCACATATCTCGCGCCAAAACTTCTGAACTGGTGGACAGAACCAAAGAGCGTGGATATAATTGTCCGGTGAATTGGTTTGGCAGTGTGAGCAGTTGTTGGTAGACGTAAAGCCCATCTTGAACATCCGATGACCTGTATAGTGCACTCTATGTAATATTTTGTATTGAATTAATTGAAGACTGGGATTTCTAATTAAATGAAAGGTTTTTAAGCAAATCTGAGACCAGAAGTTTAGGTCTAAGTTAACTGATAAATCCGCTTCCCATTTTGCAATAGGAAGTGATATTGATTCATCTGTTTTAGAAAGCATTCTGTATATTTTGGATAGTAATTTGGGGGGTTTAAGAGTAAGAAATTGAACCACACTTGGTGGTGTTTGTAGTTCAACTTGACCCGGTTTAAATTTCTTTTTTACTATGGATTTAATTTGTTGATATTCTAAAAATCTTTTCTTGTTGATCCCATATTGTGTAACTAGTCCGTCAAATGAAATAAATTCTGTTCCTTCTAGTATATGTTCTAAATATTTGATTCCTTTATCACTCCAATCTGAAAAGTTTATCATATTATTGTTTTGTAATATGTCAGGGTTGTTCCAGATAGGTGTACGTTTGCATACACACCGGCTCACTCCTTGGCGGCCGCTTATCGGGGCCTGGAGCCTGGGGCTCGCTCGGGCCACTTCGGAGGTGGGGTGCCCCCGGCCTCTCGGCCTGGGGCTCGGTCACTCAGGCGCAGCTGGCTGCCGGCGGAGCTCACGGGCGCGTCACTGCAACTCCCCCTGGCTTCTGCTCCGCGGCTGCTGAGTGAGCCCTCATCTGGGACTCTCCTCAGCTCTTTCCGGGACAGTGGCGCAGCTGCCCCTCTGTTGGTCTTCCTTGGTCTCTTGTGTTCTGGGGGCCTCTGGATGTCTGGAGTTTTGATCTCCTCCACACCTGCTTCACGCCCTGGAGGACGGGGCTGTGGCCCCCCCACACCCTCTAGCAGATTATTACATGAAGGAACCTTTTAAAAAAACAAAAAACAAGCGCGTCCATGCTCACAGGTGTACACACGGGTGATCACACCCACAAACTACACCCTTTTTGGCTCCTACCTCAAAGCACACGGTGTTCTGTTGATCTTATGTGCTGCACAATAATGTTTAACATTTAGTATTTACTGTCATATTCCCATATATCATTGTGATGTTGTTTATTCTATTACTCTTGTTCTCTTCTGCTTGCTTTCTTTTTTCTTTCTCAGCAGGTGATCCAGGTGATTGATATATGCATTTTTTTTTCTCTGCCCGTTCTGTTGGTTTTTGTCTTTTGCCCTTCTCCCCCGTCCCTCTTCTCAGCTGTTTCTCTTTCCCTCTTTCTTTCTCCCCTTCTTTCCCCCAGTCAAGTCTGTCCCGTATTCAGTAAGTGAAAATAAAATAAACAATAAAAGGTGAATCAAATGGACCATTACGGCAAGGCTGGGATGGTCAGTTTGGTAAAGTAAATCCGTTGGGCATCTTTCTTTGCCTTTAGACAACAATTCTGATGGCAAAAGAGCCAAACGGGACAGGCCAAAAAAAAAAAAAAAAGAAACAGAATCAGAATACTTTATTGATCCCTGGGGGAAATTATTTTTTCGCTTTCCATGCATGGAGGGTTTCACCCCAAGTCCAGCACCCTAAGGCTGTACGCTAAGCGGAAGGAAGGGGGCCGGGGACTGGTGAGTGTCAGCACCACAGTCCAGGATGAGACAACGAACATCCAAGAATACATTGGGAAGATGGCCCCAACTGACCGAGTGCTCAGTGAATACCTCAGGCAGCAAAAACCCAAGAAAGAAGAGGGAGACGAGGAACCATCATGGAAGGACAGGCCCCTGCACGGTATGTACCACCGGCAGATAGAGGAGGTGGCTGATATCCAGAAATCCTACCAGTGGCTGGACAAAGCTGGACTGAAAGACAGCACAGAGGCACTAATCATGGCAGCACAAGAACAAGCTCTGAGTACAAGATCCATAGAGGCTGGGGTCTATCACACCAGGCAAGACCCCAGGTGCAGGCTGTGTAAAGATGCCCCAGAGACAATCCAGCACATAACAGCAGGGTGCAAGATGCTAGCAGGCAAGGCATACATGGAACGCCATAACCAAGTGGCCGGCATAGTGTACAGGAACATCTGTGCCGAGTATAACCTAGAAGTCCCGAGGTCAAAATGGGAGATGCCCCCAAGGGTGGTGGAGAATGACCGAGCTAAGATCCTGTGGGACTTCCAGATACAGACGGACAAAATGGTGGTGGCTAACCAACCGGACATAGTGGTGGTAGACAAACAGAAGAAGACGGCCGTAGTGATCGATGTAGCGGTTCCGAATGACAGCAATATCAGGAAGAAGGAACACGAGAAGCTGGAGAAATACCAAGGGCTCAGAGAAGAGCTCGAGAGGATGTGGAGGGTGAAGGTAACGGTGGTCCCCGTGGTAATCGGAGCACTAGGTGCGGTGACTCCCAAGCTAGGCGAGTGGCTCCAGCAGATCCCGGGAATAACATCGGAGATCTCTGTCCAGAAGAGCGCAGTCCTGGGAACAGCTAAGATACTGCGCAGGACCCTCAAGCTCCCAGGCCTCTGGTAGAGGACCCGAGCTTGAAGGATAAACCGCCCGCAGGGGCGTGCTGGGTGTTTTTTTATATATATATATATATATATATATATATATATATATATATATATATTAGGGGTGCAACGATATTCGTATCGATATTGAACCGTTCGATACAGTGCTTTCGGTTCGGTACGCATATGTATCGAACAATACAACATTTGTAATTTATTTTATCAACTTTCCTTCTGACGATGCTGTCTGTGTTGAGCGCTCAGTGAATCTGTGTTCGACTACTCCGCCTAGGCTGCACTGTCGAGCGCAGATCCACTGAGCGCTCAACACAGACAGCATAGTCAGGAGGAAGAGCGCAGGGCAAGCTAGCGAGACAGAAGTTAAGCTCTCCTTGCAAGATGGACCTCCCCCACCCTCATTCAGATCTGGCGTTTGGAATTATTTTGGTTTTCATGTGACGTATGACCCTGAAGGTAAGCGAGTCATGGACTAAAGTAAAACAGTATGTTGGATGTGCCATGCAATGCTCAATTACATGGGTGGGAACTAGTGTGTTAGCGCAGTTAGCTCGTTAACGTGTTGGCCGTCTAGCCCCATGCACGGGGCGATCGGCGGTAGCTCGTTAACGGAGATTTGCCGTGTTGTGGCGTTAAGGTCATTTCAACGAGATTAACCTGAAAGCACTAGTGGGAACACAACGAATATGACTGCACATTTACGCCGACATCATCCTAGTGCAAAGACCAAAACAACAAGCATGCTACTAACTTTAGCCGAGTCATTTAGACAGCTGTTAGCACGTGATTCTCCTTATGCTGCTGAGAATATAGCCCAGAAGAAGCGGATAGTATAGCTTTTATTTTGGAAAGAGACATTTCTCTGTAATAAACTCTCTTTTCCAAAGATGAGTGATTCCTCAATCAGATACAGGGCTTGCAAAATCGCTAGCCCGACGTCCCGGAGCTAGCGATCTTTCCAGTCGGGCTACAAGCTAAATAACCAGGGCTGCACATAAGTCGTCCGCAGGTGCGCATTCGCTGTCAAAATAAAAAACGCGCACAAGATGTTAGGGTTAAATTTAAAAACTGTACTTTTGAGTTAAAATATATATTTATAATTTTAATAAATGACAAATTAAAAAGGCATGAACATTTTTTTGTATCGAAAAAATATCGAACCGTGACACCAAAGTATCGAACCGAACCGAACCGTGAATTTTGTGTATCGTTGCACCCCTAATATTAGGGGTGCAATTTATTAAAATTATAAATATATATTTTAACTCAAAAGTACAGTTTTTAAATTTAACCCTAACCCTTGTGCGCGTTTTTTATTTTGACAGCGAATGCGCACCTGCGGACCACTTATGTGCAGCCCTGGTTATTTAGCTTGTCATATTGCAGCCACAGAAATTCTTTTGTCCATGAAACCATAAAGCTGCACTTTCTTTTTGCCTTATAGTCTGATTTGTCATAACTTCTCCGTTTTGTGGTAAGCTTTTCTTTGGCTGTCACTTCTTCACCCCGACCTGTCTTATTTGGCTCAGCAGAACTAAAATATATATACTGCTACTTTTACACACGGACTCACATAAGCTCAGCGATTCTCTGCGCGATCAACCTCTCACATGTTTAAGCTTGCTGCGGGAGATTTCACTTGTCATGTTTGCATAGTAAGCTAACGATTAATAAGACGATGTCAGAGGAATTGGTGCACAAATTATCATCACTCACAGATCAGTGCTGTCATTGCAAAGTGAAAGCAAAAAAACAAGCGCAAATTCAAACGCGATTTCAATATGTCACATATTGACAGTGGCTCACCGATGCCAATGACATAATTACCCAGCTACATTTCTGAAAGAATGCAAAAGCATTGACATATATTTTTCCTACAATAGCCCGACGGGCAGGGCAGAGAGATTTTTGTAGCCCGACTGGAAAGATCGCTAGCTCCGGGACGTCGGGCTAGCGATTTTGCAAGCCCTGTATCTGATTGAGGAATCACTCATCTTTGGAAAAGAGAGTTTATTACAGAGAAATGTCTCTTTCCAAAATAAAAGCTATACTATCCGCTTCTTCTGGGCTATATTCTCAGCAGCATAAGGAGAATCACGTGCTAACAGCTGTCTAAATGACTCGGCTAAAGTTAGTAGCATGCTTGTTGTTTTGGTCTTTGCACTAGGATGATGTCGGCGTAAATGTGCAGTCATATTCGTTGTGTTCCCACTAGTGCTTTCAGGTTAATCTCGTTGAAATGACCTTAACGCCACAACACGGCAAATCTCCGTTAACGAGCTACCGCCGATCGCCCCGTGCATGGGGCTAGACGGCCAACACGTTAACGAGCTAACTGCGCTAACACACTAGTTCCCACCCATGTAATTGAGCATTGCATGGCACATCCAACATACTGTTTTACTTTAGTCCATGACTCGCTTACCTTCAGGGTCATACGTCACATGAAAACCAAAATAATTCCAAACGCCAGATCTGAATGAGGGTGGGGGAGGTCCATCTTGCAAGGAGAGCTTAACTTCTGTCTCGCTAGCTTGCCCTGCGCTCTTCCTCCTGACTATGCTGTCTGTGTTGAGCGCTCAGTGGATCTGCGCTCGACAGTGCAGCCTAGGCGGAGTAGTCGAACACAGATTCACTGAGCGCTCAACACAGACAGCATCGTCAGAAGGAAAGTTGATAAAATAAATTACAAATGTTGTATTGTTCGATACATATGCGTACCGAACCGAAAGCACTGTATCGAACGGTTCAATATCGATACGAATATCGTTGCACCCCTAATATATATATATATATATATATATATATATATATATATATATATATATATATATATATACATATATATATATAAGTCACTCATTAATAAATAGCTGAAAAAGAAACATGTGTAGTTGTAGCAGCAAACAGTGTGTTAAGTGGATGCGTTGTACAGGGAGATGGCCTCAGGCAGGAAATATTTCCTGTGTCGTTCAGTGGTGCATCATGGGTAATCTCAGTCTCTCACTGAACGTGCTCCTGTGACTGACCAGCATGTCATGGAGTGGGTGGGAGGTGTTATCCAACATTGTCTTTAACTTGGACAGCATCCGCCTCTCCGACACCACCTTGAGGGAGTCCAGCTCCATCCCCACAACATTGCTGGCCTTACAGATCAGTTTATTGAGTCTGTTGGCATCTGCGACCCTCAGCCTGCTCCCCCAGCATGCAACAGCATAGAGGATCGCACTGGCCACAACAGACTCATAGAAAATCCTCAGCATTTTCTGGCAGATGTTGAAGGACCTCAGTCGCCTCAAAAAATAGAGACGACTCTGGCCCTTCCTGTAAAGTGCTGTGGTGTTTTTAGCCCAGTCCAGTTTATTGTCAATGTGTACTCCAAGGTATTTATAGTCCTCCACAATGTCAACACTGACCCCCTGAATTGAAACAGGGGTCAAGTGTTTCCTGGTCTTCCTGAAGTCCACGATCAGTTCCTTGGCCTTTGCCACGTTGAGCTGCAGATGATTCTGCTCACACCACGTGACAAAGGAGTCGACCACAGCCCAGTACTCTGTCTCATCATCACTGCTGATGCATCCAACCACCGCAGAGTCATCAGGAAACTTCTGAAGATGGCAGGTCTCTGTGCAGTGGCTGAAGTCTGTGGTGTAGAGGGTGAAGAGGAAGGGGGAGAGGACAGTTCCCTGTGGTGCCCCTGTGTTGCTGATTACCTTGTCAGACACACACTGTGGGAGACGTACATATTGTGGTCTTCCTGTCAGGTAATCAACAATCCAGGACACCAGAGAAGCATCCACCTGCATCGCTGCTAACTTATCACCCAGGAGGGTCGGCCTGATGGTGTTGAAAGCACTAGAAAAGTCAAAAAACATGACCCTCACAGTGCTCGCGGGCTGGTCCAGATGGGTGTAGACACGATTGAGCAGGTAGAGGATGGCGTCCTCAGTTCCAAGACGAGGCTGATAAGCGAAATGGAGGACACTGACAATCGTGTCGCATTGGACAGTTACACCTCCACTGTCTTGGACTACATCTGTTTCTGTGTGGACAATGTAACAACTTGGAAACGATTCCGTGTGTTCCCTAATAATCCACCCTGGATGACACACGGAGTTCAACAACTTATTCGAACAAGGAACAACGCTTTCAAATCCGGGGACCAGGAGGCATACAGTGCTGCCAGGGCCAACCTGAGAAGAGGCATCAAGACTGCCAAGCAGCAGCACAGGAGGCGTATCGAGGCCAGGTTTGAGAACAACACAAACCCAAGGCAGGTCTGGGAGGGCATCAGGGCTATCACGGACTACAAAAGAAGAACACCATCACCCTCAGCCGACAGTTCTACTCTGGCTGAGGATCTAAATCTCTTTTATGCCCGTTTTGACAGGGAGAACACCGACCCTGTCCTGTCCCCTCTCCCCTCAACCGACCCTGCTCCGGTCCTGAGCACTCATGAGCTGAGGCGTGTGTTCCGGAGCATTAACACCAGGAAGGCGGCCGGGCCGGATGGAGTGCTGGGCCGGGTGCTAAAAGACTGTGCTGCGGACCTGGCGGACGTCTTCACCTCTATATATAACACCTCGTTGTCCTGTTCACTGGTACCATCCTGTTTCAAAGCAGCAACCATCGTTCCCATCCCAAAACAGTCAAATGTCACATGTCTGAACGATTTCAGACCTGTGGCACTCACCCCCATTCCCGCCAAATGCCTGGAGAGACTGGTCATTAAACACATCAGAGCTGCTTTTCCACCATCCCTGGACTCGCACCAGTTTGCATACAGGGAGAACCGGTCAACCGAGGATGCGATCGCCACAGTGCTGCACACATTACTGAAGCACTTGGAACACAGGAACACCTATGCACGGCTCCTCTTTGTAGACTACAGCTCGGCTTTTAATACCATCCGGCCATACAAACTCCGTCCCAAACTCCACCAACTGGGACTTAACTCCTCTCTGTGCAACTGGATTGTGGACTTCCTCACTAACCGTAGACAGAGTGTCAGAGTGGGTAAGAACACCTCTTCCACCCTTGTGGTCAACACCGGTGCCCCTCAGGGGTGTGTTCTGAGCCCTCTGCTATACACTCTCTTCACCCATGACTGTATTTCCTCCTGCGCGTCCAATCTCATTGTTAAGTTTGCAGATGACACTACAGTGCTCGGACTTATATCCAACAATGATGAGACAAACTATAGGACAGAGGTGCAACAACTAGAGTCATGGTGCCACGACAATAACTTGGTCTTAAACACCAAAAAGACCAAGGAGATCATTGTAGATTTCCGGAAGAGGGGTCATAACAACCATCTGCCTCTCTTCATTGGCAGTGAGGCGGTGGAGAGGGTGAGCAGTTTTAAATTCTTGGGGGTAACTGTGACCGAGGACCTGTCCTGGGGCAACCATATCACCTCAGTTGTACGGAAGGCCCAACAGCGCCTCTACTACCTGAGGAGACTGCGGAGCGCACACATTCCCAGATCTCTGATGTTGAACTTCTACAACTGTGCCATCAGCAGCGTTCTGACGTATGGATTTCTAGTGTGGTTCCCCAGCTGCACCAAGGCCGATCAGCAAGCACTCCAGCGGGTGGTGAAAGAAGCTGGCAGAATTATTGGAACAAGTCTGCCAGAGATCAGTAATATCTTCCCCAATCGCTGTCTGAGGAGGGTGCACAGTATCCTGCGGGACCAACATCACCCTGCGCGCCACATTTTCCATCTGCTGCCCTCAGGGAGAAGGTACAGGTCTATACAGGCCAGAACATCCATACTGGCCAACAGCCTGTATCCACAGGCTGTGAGGCTCCTGAACTCTCTGCCCCCCTCTCACGGACAATAACCATATCCAACTTCTTAATAGCAATGAACTGGTCTGCATTGGTGCATCATATCTTTATTCTCTTCCCCCTCCTGCCCCCCCCCTCTTTCTTAAATAGATAACTATCATATCTGATATATCTCACAGTACAATAATATTGAATGGGTTGCATTGTTGTATTTTGTCATGTTTCTCAGGTCTTTGTCTGAATTTCTACGAACATTATTGCTAAGGATTGTCTTAATTGCATTGGAGTCACACTGGGTTAAATATGTACACTTGGGTTTTAAGGGGTATTTATTATTTTCTTCTTTTTTTTGGGTTGTATGGAAGCCCCAAACGCAATTTCATTGTTCTTGACAATGACAATAAATAAATAAATACTAAAATACTAATACTAATCCAGATGTGGTCTTACTATGGGTCGCAGCTGGTCCAGGATGAGCCTTTCCAGGGTCTTCATGATGTGGGAGAGGTCAGTGCCATGGGCCTGTAATCCTGGGGGCCACTGGGACGTGGCGTCTTTGGTATTTGTTCACCACACACCAGTATTCATAATCTACACATACACTGGAGGTATTGTCACCCCTCGTGTATTTAAAAAAATACTCAAAAAAGAAAAGAATGTTCTGAGGAGAGTTGATTATGTGAGCTGAGTGCTTCTTTTACCATACCCATGGGGGTGTTCTCCTATAAAATATGGCCATACTTAAGATAACTGAGAAATTTCAAACAGACCAAAGACACCATTTGAAGAACCATGTTCTAAAGCTTTAGTACACAGTGCAAATGTTCAGGTGAACAACAATAATTCCTCTTTATTTGCTCATGTCATCAGGATGAGTAGTATGAATCTGATCAATTTTCATCCATCTGTGGCTTTTTGAACCACATAATCAAAATAGTGAATCATTATTTTCAATTTACCATTTTTTTTTCTTCAAAACCTTCCATTTGGACAATGACGACACAAGCCTGTGGAAAAGTAATAATGTTTAATTCAAATAAAACCATGCAACAGGTCACCATAACCCTGATTAGATTCAACCCGTTATAAAATAAACATCCAAGTACATTGTGTTCAGTGGGTGATCACTGAATGAGAGCAGACAACTCCATGGAATGTACACAGGTCAGCCCAGAAAGTGAACAACCCAAAACGGGAGGGAAAAACAAAACAATCACAGCTGCTCCTGTTCCACAGTACAGTGACGATCCCGGAAAAGTGCCAAACACGGAAAGCACAAGGACCCGAAGCACCCCACCCACAGCGTCGACCCCCCCGCCCCACCCTTCCTTTCCCTCATCCCACGGGCTGCTAATAATTAATTACCATCACAAAGCACTATGGCACACAGAAGACAAGCCTGAGAACACGAGTGATGAGCCAGCAGTACCCTGCTGATAGATACGAATGTCTAGTAGCAGTTTAATTGTGTGTACCAGATATACACTTGTTTAAGGAAGGCCCCTCAAATTCACATCATCGGGATATCGCAGAAGCAAAGGGTAGATTTTTATTTCTATTTCAGGGAAATCTTTCAAGTATTGAGGCATCCCAAAAATGAAGAGCGCTATTATAGCTGGGGTTACAGAAGTGGTTTGTTTTTTCATTCAATCCATTATAGACATTTTGAACATGATTTGCCGCTGTTGCTGCTTTTCTTTTCCAACATTTACTCAATGCACTGACACTGACGGTGTGTTAAATCACAGTGAACAGCAGCAGCAAGACATGCTCACTGTCGTTGTAGTCCTTTGTTTTGTCACAGCATCATAGCTGTAAAGTCATTCGTGGATTACATTTCTCTAATCTTGACACTGGAATGATAAGCTACCAACAGTAAGAAGGAACCTTGAAAATATTCGTTGGAACTAAAGTACTTTGAATGGAAAAGTGGCTCAAGATACCCATACATCAGGGACTAACTGTCACCACATGTGAAAAGCCCAGAAAACACACATAATTGGTACACTCAAGTCATTTTACAATCTGGATGTAGAACACAAAGATCATAAAAAATAACATTATAGTAAGATGTACAGTATTCTTGTTTTGCAATGTCTGGTCTGCACTGTGAACCTCAAAGAATGATTGGGCACCAGGTCAGGAATCTGGGTTCACCTGCACATCCCTCTCTCCGTCCAATGGAAGGCTCCCGAAGGAGGAAGTGGGAGCAGAGAGTCTTGTGTAGTATGCATGCATGCACGTGTGTGTGTGTGTGTGTGTGTGTGTGTGTGTGTGTGTGTGTGTGTGCGCACACATGTATGTATGTGTGTGTCAGAGAGTAATGAATAGCAGCAGGAACTTCAGTTGTTGTACACCTGGCCCTCAGGTGGTTGGGAGAGCCTGTTGTTTTCTTTCATCATCATGTGCTGTCTGAGCTCCTGCAGCACTGCCCGGATGTTGTAGGAATTCTTCCACCGGGACAGTGATGACACAGCCTTTAGGTCGACCTGAAGGGAAATGAGCAGAAGGATGGTGGAGGTGCTTTTTATTAAGTAACCAATGACCCTTGGTTCAATCTACATAGAAAAGACAATTATAGACAGAAACTGGTGTCACGACCGAATGCTTGATCCCATGTGGTGTTTCAGAGTGGACAACACATCTTACCTAGACTCAGTCTCCCTCTTCCCTCCTTGAATTTAATTAGTACCAAAATCTTGTAACACCCATTTGAAAGCTTTTGGGTGTAAGAACTTTCCTTCCAGAAACCCTGCGTACACACTGAGCAGATGCCACTGTTTGCTCCAGTTGGCCTCCGCTAAGCTATTGCTGGTCACTCCCTTTACTTTGGTCTGAACTCGACTCTTCTCCATAGACTGCAAATTGTTCAGAATGCGGCCGCTCATCTCCTTACTGGTAGTGGACGCCGTGTCTCTATCACTCCTGTCCTTGCCGACCTGCATTGGCTTCCCATTAAGTATCGCATTCAATTCAAAATCCTGTTGCTCACCTTCTGAATTATTAATAATATAGCTCCAAGCTACCTCATTGAGCTACTTAGATTATACACCCCTGCTAGAGTACTAAGATCATCTTCCCAGTCACTTTTGGTACAGCCGAGATCCCGGCTGAAGACTAGAGGTGACCGAGCGTTTGCCTTGGCTGCACCTGATCTATGGAATAACCTCCCCATCGCTGTCCGCGAGTCTGATTCCATTCAATCCTTCAAATCGCAGTTAAAAACCCACCTATTTAGCCTCGCCTTTTCTACCAGTTAATGATTGTTTGTTAGTTAAATGCTTATTTCTATCTTCGGTCTATTCTTAACTACTTTTAATCTTTTTTTTTTTTTTTTTTTTAAATGTTTGACTGTCTTATCCTTTACATATATTGTTCTTTTATGCTTTTATATGCATTTCTTTTGCTTCTGTGTTTTTAATGCCATTTAACCTGCTACCATGTTGGTACTTTGACATAGCCTTCATCCTCCTCTGTTACTTCATCTTACCCTCTTGCATGTTAAGCACTTTGGTACACCACTGGTTTTTAAATGTGCTATATAAATAACGTCTGTTGTTGTTGTCATAGACAAACGTGTAGTCTATTACGTGTCACGTCCAAATCCCAGTTTCAGACTGAGGATTCATCAAGCCTGCATCTGCAAAAAGTTCATTTATAAACATTCATAATTTTTCCCCCATCATAATTTTTATTATTTTTTTAATACCAGGTAAATAGCTGCAAATAACTGTTGTTTGCAAAACGTGTGCACAGGTTTTTAAAATTTACTATTTACATTTGGATTTCAAGTTATAAAAATGATTCGTTAAACATGTTTGTGGTTGTTACAGTAAAAAATAAAACTTTTTTCCTACCTGGATTTTATGTTTTTTGTCTGATTTTAGATTGATCAATTGTGTCAATGCAGTATGTCAAAATGACAACATAAGTGTAAATTCAGACGTGAGGTTGTGCTGAAAAGAATGATACCAAACAGGGCAAGGTGAACAGTTTTAAAGGTGGAATATAGAGGTAAAATCAAAAGAACTCAAAAACTGCCAATTATACCCTGGACCGCAGAGTCCAGAGTCAAATGAGATACAAATGCAAGTTTTCCAACTTTTTCCCCTGAAATTCCTCGAGTTCCATCTGCTCAAACTAAACAGCGAGTGAGTTTTTGAGTTCTCTGTAGAGACACAGGAGCCCTTCTAAAAAGCTAAAAGTCATGCTAGCTTTATAATGAAAGACAGAATAAGCACCTTTGTGCAACAGAATTCAACATGATAATTATTTTATTTCACTGGAAGTGAAATATTTTATTGAACTGCATAACCGCGCAGCACAAAAGCAGAAAACTGTTGAGTCTACCTACTTCCTACTACTCCTGAGACTCGAGCCATATGTTATACCTACAGCAGCAGCAGCTACAACCAGGAGCAGACTATTTGTTGGTTAATTATGTTTTTACTGCACAAGTCATTTACAGTTCAGAATCCTACCAAGAAAAACGTGTGAGTGAATATTATAACTCAGTCAAGAATATCTGCAGGGATACTTACCAGACCGTTTGAGCTGTTCACACCACTTAGGTTTATCTTGTTCACAAAGCGGACATGAGGAGGATGCTCAGGGTATTTGGATCCACAGTCTATTTTCAGACTGTAGATCCTGCCTTCATAGACAGTCTGCAATGAAAAGAACAGAAGACTGGTTAGCTCAAAGAATCAAAGTCTAACAAACTCTAATAAGCTCTACTGTCACCAGTTCTCTGGAATTAACAACTGCTGACATTAGAGCCCATTTAACTTTTTATTCTCTTTCTGAACCGTGAGACTACTGTGAGAAGAAAAAAAAACATATTGCATGCTTTACAAAGCCTGATAAAAGAATTCGGCTCAAAAAATAAACGTTTATATTAAATCTGTCACTACAAAGCTTTAGTGAGGACGTGCTGATAAAGGTGCAGAGACATAGATGAAATCAAATAAGGTTCAACGCTGACAGCAGCTCTTTTTAAAGTTTATGTTTGTTTACATTGTCTATAAGCCATCAGCAGTAGAGGTGAAATCGCTGAAAAGAAAAACTTGGCACACAGGAGTCACACTTTACCAACATTTGAATATGCTGTGGTAAACCAGCAAGGCTGCCATAAACAGTGCTGGAAAAAATGCAAGCTAACTAGTTCAGACTTCTCGTTATTGTCAACCACACACTGAAGTGATGCATCATCACACCTCTCTGGAGGTGCAACCAAAGGCAGCACAAGCCCCTAAAACAAATGCTCATAACAAAAATAAATAAATAAAAATGCGTATTCCAACTTTCAGCACACAGAGTTTCCAAAACCTGAGGCTCAGTTACTCAGGGAACATTCACTGGGTAACTACTGTTTCAGAAATGACTATATGTGGACAAGCAGCTAGAGTGCTAATTCAGCAGCTACAGCTAGCAAACTGCACTCATAGACACACATTTCTGCTAATTAGTGCCATTTAGTAAAATCACATAAAATACTGGAATATCACTCACCAAAACTGAAGCATGGACTTCTATTATTTGTCAGACAATTTCTTTAAAATGCTGTAGAAGGCAACAACAACACAAAGTCGAGAGGTTGGACTACAAGAGGTGAATTACTAGACCACGATTAGCTCGAGTTCCCTGTGTCAGGACATCAGTCAATCAAAACAACCACCTCTAATTTATACAGTGGTCAACACTGCTTAACACAGCTATAAACAGGTATGCTGTAAAGATGGCCATTTTAACATAGAAATGTAAGGAGAGTAACACTTTTTAGGCAGCTCCACATTCACCTCTTTTTTTGGACCCAACTCGTGATGTTTGTAAAGCGCACCTGTCCACAGAATCAATGACTTCCATTCCAACCTCTCCACTATCATGGACAACACCGAAAAGCTGTTAAAGGATGTCAGAGACAAGATTATAGAGCTGCACGAGGTTGGACTGGGGAAAAAGACCTTCAAAGGTAAGACGCTTTTGAACATCTAAATAATTGAGAGAAGGCTTGGGAGAAAGTGCTGTAGTCAGATGAAACCAAAATAGAGCTCTCTGGCATCAACTCAACCCACTGTGTTTGGAATAAGTGAGATGCTGAGTATGCTCCAATTGGAAAATCAATGTTTCCTTCCTTGGCTGTATGTCAGTCTCCCTGGGCAACACCGAACATTACCAAACTTCAAATTGTCCCCAATGCATCCACTGGAGTGAGAGTGAGTGTGTGATAGTTAGAAATAAGAGCTACGGGAATGTGTGTGTGAATATGGCTTCTAATAAAATAAAATAAAAAAATAAAAAGGCTCATTACCAGCTTTACAGTGCTGTTTCTCTCCACACAGAAACACGGCACTGTAAAGCTGCATGTATGGCTTACAACTTGTTAAGGTTTTCAAAGTTGGCTTTTCTAATATTTGACTTTTTCCTGCCTCACCTTCATGCACATTATATCTTGTTGAATTAATAATCTTCCTGCTGACACAAGGGTGTGACAAACACAGCTTCAACAAATCATATCGGCTCGTGAAATCTCTGCTTGTGAGCAGCACAGCCACATGGTCAAACAGAATCTTTACCGTGTGGTTTGCATTTTATTGTCTTGTGATGTTTAAAAAGAAACCCCCTTTTAGTCAGCTTCCAAGGCAGAAAGCCCAGTGGCCGACTGAAGAAGATCAGTATTACATACTGAAGTGTTAGAGCAGGTGCTTGACGTGGCTCACCTTGGCAGGGCCAATGATCATGCCATTCCAGTGAGTTAGCATCATGTCGTCATCATCTGCAAGGCCCCAGCTCACTGTACCGTCTCCAACTCCCTTCTGACCTTCCTCCAGTTCCTCCAGCAGCCGAAAGCTGCGGGGAACTTTGACGCCTTTACAAACATAGACACACAAAACAAATGACAATTAGGCGACTTCTGTGCCATGACACGACGCAGGATAACCCACTGATTTCTTTTAGAAAGGAAAAAAATTAATTATACTGCTTAGCTTAGTTTCAATCAATCTGGTCAAATTTTTCAACACAACATAACCAGAATGAAGGAGAAACAAAACTACACTGATCTGAATAAAATTAAATGTAATCAAATACAGAAGCTCGACGCGTTGAGTAAACAGAGACAATTGCTTCATTTTGTTTGTAACGCTGTGTTTTCAAGCGCTTCTTCCGGAATGTTGTGTCTCCGGTGACTGAGCTTACAGCTAGCGCCGAGCAAAATACTCATCTAGCTACACATCAAGCTAGCTACGGGCGTCACCGCAACTATTACCACAAAAACGTCATAGTAGACCCTATAAATGCCACCTGGGATGAAAACTTGATTGTTTTCACTAGAGAGACCCCCGATGATTACAAAACGATATAGTGTGGGTGTTGCAGGCGGCAGAGTAACGCTCAGGGACCGTGGGCCAAATTAGCGAGTCCTTTAGCTAACTAACCAGCGTTAGTAACAGCATTTTCTTGCCACCAAAGTCCAGTTACAAACAAAATATCACTACAGCGATACGCTTAGGAACCGTTCATCTACTCTGGTGCTAAATGGGAAGCTGGGCATTTTCGCTCTAACTGCAAATCACGACAATATAGCACGTAAACTGTCGGTTTACCTTGTCCGGCGACTGCCATCTTTGTCACTGCTTTACGGAAGCGCGTACGTATGTTAAATATCGCTTGCGCATGCCCGCCCGAAAAATAATTGAAATGTATTATTATGATTATTATTGTTGTTATTATTGTTATTAATGTTATTATTTTACTCCTTACCTTAAAAAGCATCGACATAAACTAGCTTTCTAACACTGCCTCTTTAATAACTTGTTCACGACAAATATTTTTTAAGAACTAATCGACACTTTTATTTTATTTATTTTTATTTATTTGAAGGCCAGAACACGAGCTGAACTCACATTTGATTTGTCTTGGAACAATATAAATAATATTGGTACAATATCGGAATAGCTCACGCCACCGACACCGGTGTCTAATTCGTATGCGACATCGCCATCTACTGGTACAATATCGCCAATGTAAACTTGCGGAATAGTCTTAAGTTCACATTTTCTTGCCCCAGAACATCTTTAGAGCGGTTAGCACAGGATACCGTTCTTTATGAAAGGAGAGGGGAAAATGTGGTCCTATAATTCATAGCAACGGACCATTTATGAAAATGATCTACACAACTGGCAAAGCTACATGTACACGGTGTTGTAATTTCATTTTCCACTTCAGACCATAATCTGCTAAAATATATTTTAATTTTCAACAACGGGCTGATGGACTATAGTTGAACATCACACAACCATAAATGTATATACACTCTCTAAATCAACATTATGACCTCGATTCATTGATTCACACTGGAACATATCCAGCTGGTAAATATGAAAAATAAAAAGATGCATTTAGTTTTATGGGTTGAGGGGTAGATATGGTTTAATTACTACAAATGATTGTGATGCCAGTGGCAGGGGGATTTACTCACAGTACGATATAATCTATATGCAAAGATCCAGCCGGTCACTTCATACCCAGTAAATTAGTATCTCAAAAAGCAGACCCAAAGAGAGTACATGAGGGAGAGGGTGGTGTAGGCCTACTAACTACAATAAGAAAAAGTAAGTGCATGTGTTTCTGTCTGAAAATAGCAAAACAATTCAGATCCGCGAGAGGAGGGTGAAGGAAAATGTTTTTAATATAAGTGACAAGTTTTCTGATGGAAATCACTTTGCAGTCTGTGTGACGTCATGAGGACTGAGACTCAAATACAGCACATGATTTATCCAGATACAGCTGCACTATTACCAACAAGTCCACCTTATCAACCTGATACCTGACAATGAGTTTTAGGTCAGCACTGAGAAGCAACAACGGGAATCAAATACAACATTGAATAACAAAACTTCAGATATAAATCTCAAAGCCAAGGACCATCACAAAATCTAATCTTGAGTTATTATTTTAACATTTCTAACTTTACTTAAGAAAAAAACAAGTTTACAGTCTGGTACAAAAATAGTTTTGCTTTCCTTCTTCAACTCTGGAATAGTAAGGGTTTGGCCTCATAACTGACAGTTAATGCCAACAGCAATGGCTATAGCCAAGCTCAATGCTAGGCATCACTTCAGTGATTATAATTACTGAGCTGCACCTCTGACTCTTGGTGAGTGAAACTACAGTCAGTCATGTCTGATGAGGACATAGCATTAGCTTTAATGTACTGTGACAGTGTACAATGTACAACACTGTAACATTAAAGTTGTAACTTTAAAGCAGGACTTCACATTCAGCAGCATGGTATGTTGACTATGTGCATCATTTACACATAGTCTGTGATCACACCATCCAAAGGGATTATTACCAATGTTCCGTTTTGCAGTGTTAGTCAGAAAGTGACTGGCTGCTCCCGTACGGGATTAGAACGATGCCACTTTATCCCATAGTCCAGCCAATATATACGCAGCTAATCCACATCGTTGACAGGCTATGACAGCGTCTTTATGCGCCAACACCGGTGTTTTAGCGAGCAAAGCGGCTGATGTGGAGTGAAGCCACGTTAATGACAACGTGTACAACCACTGGAGATGTGAGCAGGACAGACGGAACAATTGACGGAAAAAGTGTGGACTTTATACCAGTTTTTAAATTGTGTTGATCGGCCACGCAAAACCAGAGTTATGATAAAAATATCTGCAATGTTTGGTTTTCTTCCTGAATACTATCGCTGTTTATATTTACTGCGGGAAGAAACGGTAAAAACAGCGTTTTATAAGGAAAACGCTCTAAAGCCTGTGAGCAAAAACAAAACCAAAAAACTCCACCCTTTCCTATTGGTGGAAAAATGTACCATGTGGACCAATCAAAAACTGATATGGCAGCATGGCCTTTAGTTGTTTAGGAAGGGGGGAAGTTTTAGGAGTGACAGCTGTGTTTTGAGATGTGAGAGATTTGCGATGTTTAGCGCAAATCTTGTGTAGTTAGTGTGTAGTTAGTGTGTAGTGTAGTCAATAGTGTTGTTGTGTGTGTCAGAACAATGAGGCGACTTTTGAATGTTACAGGTGTTACAGCAGTGATACATCTGCTGCTGTCAGGCCTGCAGGTATCAGGCTGTTGTTCTCCTTCATCTCATAGTGGACAGAAATTATTTTTTGGAGTGAACAAATAATTTGTGTGGCATCAGATTTGATGCAGAACAGCTGATTGTTCTGTAAATAGTTTGAAATGTTTATTTAATAAAAACGCCTTGGCTGCATTTTTAGGTAAACAGCTGCAAAAAACTTTGTTTGCATAACTCAGTTACTTTTTTGAAGAAGTAACTATATAATTAATTACCCAACATTGGTCATATATATATATATATATATATATATATATATATATATATATATATATATATATATATATATATATATATATATATATATATATATATATATATATATATATATTTATTTATTTATTTTTTTTTAATTTATTTATTTAGTTAACATGCTACACAGGTCATGAACAAGATTTTTTTACATTTTCATTGTAAGTGGGCTAAAGCAGTTAATTAAAAGTAGTCTAACATAAATGTAAATACTGTAATCAGATTATTTTAATAAACCATGTAGCTTGGATGCTGGCGTGACCACAGTGCACATGCCTGCTGTTTCTCACAGTGGTCCAAGGGACCGCTCAGGGAGTTTGTGTGTTCGCTCAGACACGTGAAAAATTAGAGGGAACATTGGTTATTACTTTTTCTGTTTTTTTATTCAGTGCTTCACTGAATTTGAATACTTTTTACCAGCAAAATTGCAGTTGTTTAAGTGTTCATGGTTTACATTTCCAGAAAATCGTTGATAATACCATCTTCTTCTTTCTTAAATCGAGTCGAATTTGGTAGAATTGTGGTAAAGCTCAGTTGTTTACTGTAAAGGGTTGTGTACATCTTCATTTTCTTGTAGGCAGGTGCACAAGAGGAATTATCCCTAGGCAGAAAGTAAAGGTGACGTTTTACCCGTTGCAGAAGTAAGGATGGAAACAGTGCATGTTCTTTCATGTAAAAGATTCAAGCCTGTAGGAGTTCACTCTCTCTTTCTCTCTCTCAGCTACTTATATTCTGAATTTTTGTTCCCATCAGTCACAATAGAGATGAGACTGGACAGCGAGTCACATATTTGGGTATGTAGTAATGAACATACTGGGGATGGGGGAAGGTTGTTCTCTGCTCCACGCCTACCCACACCTCCCCCAGTCATGCACTGCCTACCAGCCAGTCTCCCAATCAGTCCTCCATCCCCCATCATAGGCAGCCACCGAGCTCCTCTTTCCTCTCTAAGGACAAGTGGCTTTCAGAGCAGAGCCTGTGTGTGTGTGTGTGTGTGTGTGTGTGTGTGTGTGTGTGTGTGTGTGTGTGTAAGACACAGAGAGAGTAAAACTTGGAGATGAATGGCTCAGTGTTTTTCACACGGATGTGAATGCAATGTGTTGCTCTTGACCGACAGGCGTGCTCATTCACACTCTGCTTTCCCACTTTTCCATCTCATTTCTCTGTCATCCTGTTATGAATACAGGCTTGTGCTCGGAAACCTTCACACAGTCTACACAAATATCTACACAGACCAAAGTGTTAACTTAAAAGGTAACAGCAGTCCAACAATAACACACCGTTTTATGGTGCATTTAAACTAAACACTTCGTGGTCTGCAGGAGTACATTAGGACACGTTCCAACTTGTCTCAGCCCTTTTCTTTTACTTCATTTCTCTGTTGCTGAGGCACTGGCAGAATCCACTTTAGTCAAACAGTTTTCAGGACTTCTTTTTACCAAAGTGTTCTGTGAGTGGAATTTAAGGAAACAGTTGAATAAATTGGTGAGAAAGATAATAAATCATTAGTTTCACTGATTAGTTTCAGTGTGAAAATAGTGTAAATCTCATCCTATAGCCTTAATAACATGAGATCTCAACTAATCAGAACGCCTACTTTGGAGCAATGTGTCCACAGCATTTTCTTCCACCGTCATCAGGGAGTACTCAGATCCTTTACTTAATACCAGAAATATAGGAATACTGCTTTACACACAAAAGCCATGGCATTACCAGACCCATAACTACCAGCCAATAGACATCATATCATAGTGGAATTAAAAGCAGCACTACATGAAATGAAATAAAAGAAAGAATATTGAAATATGAAACAGAATAAAAGTTTAAGTCTGAATGAAATTCAATACAGAAACTAGAAGAACAAAAACAATAACTCATGCATAAAAACTGAAAAGTGGAATTAAAAGCTGTGCAAGAGTTATGTTTTTAAAAAGCACAACACAAAGAAGACCTTGTGGTAGAAAACATGTCTTTGGCTGTATGGAGAACAGAGCATCACAGCCCGAAGAGCTTAATCACCCCACAAAAGTCATTTGTAGCCTTCACTAGTGCCATTTCTGACTGAAGCTTAGCCGGTTCAAGCAAAAGCTTTTTAACTAGGAGCAGCCAGCATGGAGTACATGTCCTGCTATAAATTAATCATATTTAAAATTGAACAATGAATTAATGACGAGTCTATCCATGGTCAGTTTAGTTAGAATGGAGTCTGATAGACATGTTGAAAGTTTGGAGGAAGGACTCGTGAAAGTTAGTTTGGAAAGGCTGTCTGTAGTCACTGAAGTTGCTGTGTTGAATGGTACAGTATGGTGGAAGCATTTAGCCCACACTGAAAAAAATATGTTGTTGGATTTACTTAATTCAATGGTGGACATTTGTTGCACACAGATGTTTTGCTTTGGCAGCAACTTAAACAATTGAGTTAAATTAACACAATTTATTCATGTTCAATAAATCTGTGCAATTTGTGTTGATAAAATGTGACTTAAACATGTTTTGATGAAGTAATTTGAGCTCTTGAAATATTTTAATCCTTCACAATTTTCTCACTTTATCCCAACACCATTCAATAACTTTTACCCAATACTACTTGGTCACTTAAATACTACATGTTATCTTCAAATTACATTTTGCTATTATATTCTAGTATCAAATACACAATTTTCAAATGGAGGCCTTATAACAGATTGTATTGTTCTCTTCCAAGATGGTTGCTGGCATCCACCAGTAACCTTTCAAAACAACATGTCTAATTTCACTGCAGTAGTTAAAGAATTAAACTGACATTACTCCTCTACTGAATCTATATAAATCAACAGTTAAATAATGTCAGTTCTTCCGTGTTCTCTGGAATCAATCGCAGCAAAGAAATTAGACTGTTTCTTTTGAAAAATGTTGGGAAAGAACAATACAAAACATTCTATTTAAGGCCTCTGACATCAAGATTCAGTTAAACAACAATTATAACTAAACAATTTGAGGTAATGTTAGTTTCCATTAACATTAAATTAGGTTACTGAATTGGCAAACACCTTCCTATTAACACTACCCATTTTACCCCAATAACTAAAGAAATTAGCACTTGCAGGTCAAAACCTTTATTCAAGAGACGCAAAAATAACATTGATACAGTGACTGTCAAAAAATACAGCACTGATCATACTGTGACATCTTGGTTCAAAACAGCACACTTAGAAATATTCAACGTTCTTTACTTCAACTGAATGAAACTGAAAATACCATTTCACACGACCCATATGGGATATTTAGACTGTATAACTGTTCACGCTACATCTCTTCACTAGTAAAAGAAAGAAAAAATACAAAGAGAAATTTAAAAATGCTGCCAAACAGACAAACAGAACTTGTACAGAGCAAAAGGAAAAACAAACAACAACAAAAAACAGCTCGTCCTCATGGCAGTTGCAGAGTATATAAAAATGAACCCTGCGATCCGTTCCTGGAATTGAGCTTCAAAAATGCAGCAGAACAAGTGTGAGATTTAAATGTCCTCTCACCTAGAGCTGGTCACCTCACATGCATAACAGTGAGCTTCGTTGCAGGAGCAGTTTTGTCTTAGTTGTGAGCTTTTCTTGAGAGCTGAGTTGCATCCATCTCCATTACCACCCTTTGAATCACCTCAAAAGTGTAGCAGAGTTGTGATGGGTAACTCATGTTGAAGGAATAAAAAAGGTCCAAACAGCATGGCTACTGCAAAGGTCACGTTATCCAGATCTTGAAGAACAACATCAGAAAAGTCATTGCCTGGCGCATCTCTGGAGACAGATGTTCATTGTGGTTTTCTCAATCTGTGCAGTGGCCTCAGGCAAGTTCTGGTTAAACACAAAACATTTCTTTAAGATTCCTTTTTAAACTCATCTCTTTTGAATCTACCAGTTCTAATGTTAGAGTAATTTAAACCAATGCAAGCAACATAGTAAATAGCTATAGCCAAAGAGTGGCCTGCCATGCTGCCATGGTCTAACAGAGTTTCTAAGAGAGGGTGAAAAACATAATAATTTCAAATGCTTTACATTAGTTTTTGTTAGAAAGACACCGGCCCATCAGAAATCCAGGTTATGTCACTCAGAAGATGTTAGAATTTAGACTTTCAGCCCCACAATTTGGTTAGCTGTTGGTCAGTTGGTCTTTTTTTTTTTTTTTTCAAACAAAAGCTAATGTAAATACTGGTGGGATTTTCCTTTGTTCATTAGAATGACAAATTTAAAGTTTTTTCACACTGATGTGACCCCTAATACAGGGGTGGGGGTGGGGCCTCAAGGGCCGGCGGCCGAGTTCACTACCAGGCCTCATGTGAACTTCAAATTATTAAAGAGGACTACTGGTCCTAACCAGTCCAATGAGGATCAAGTGGATAACTAAATGCATTTTTAAATGTTGCAAATCCACAATCTACTCATAAAACACTCACCATGAACTCCTGCACCAAGATGTTGCAATTGTCTTTCACACAGATGCGGAGCACTTTGATGAGGGACTTCAAGCATTAATGTCATCCTAAAGTATTATAACAAAGAAAACAAAGATTTGTGAACTTTTCAGTAGCACAGAAGAAAATGATCCCAGACAAAAACTCTTGACTTTTTAAACCAGTCAACATGCAACACCAGCATCTACAAAGCAATAGCAAAAGTTCCTGTTTGACATCAACTTTATGGATATATCGTTTCCAGAACATTTATTTTTAAAAAAAAGATAAATTTTTCTCAGTGGGCCAGTAAATGCATGACGAAAATTATGGCATCCTTTTAGTGGAATCATTACTCACAGGTAATAGTTGACTGTTTCAATGGATGTAGCATAAAAATCTTTTACTGACCTAATGCAATACATATACACTTTGTAGTTAAAGAATTTTAAAGTTCTTACTGTCATAATGGCAGCTACATCCTTTAGCTTTGTGCCCTGTTCCCCCGATCACTTTGCAAACACTTTCAGCAGACTGTCAGAGAGAAACTCAGCTCCGTCAGAAACCTTGACTGTAAAGGCATGGTTGGGATGCACTGGAATGCTGCATTTTATCTAAAATGACATAAAATTATTTTGAAATAACAGCAGGCACTGTGCTTGGTTAATCAGTAATGTTTTGTTGAATAAAAACTGTGTTTCCAGATCTTATGGGATTAAAAAAAAATCCAAAGATGTTTGTTTCTGATTTGCAACCCAACAACCCACAAGTTACAACCTCATTTCAGTTCAAGTGTGCATTAATGTGAGTCCAGTAATCACCTTTCTGGCAATACATACAGGTATAAGTTAAACCTATGGCAGATTTTGGATTTCTCAGTTGTATTAATAGGGTGAGTATGCATGCACCTAATAATTATAAAAAACCTATTATAATTAAGTTACAGAAACGAAAATAGAATATACTTTCTTACCATAACACCTTGAACCCACAATCCATCAGCTGACTCCTGGTGAAATGCAGAATAGAGGTCGTCTCTCAATGTGCAGCAAAAAAAACAAAAACAAAAACAAAAGGACAGCAGGTGAGGGCAGGAGGGGTAGGGATGTAAGCTAGCATAATGCCGCTGATGATATTAGCTAAAGCTGTTCAATGTCCAAAATCTCACTAACACCACGGTGCAGTAAATACACAATGTAACTGAAGAGTCAGTTGGCAAATCTATTCACACAGAAAACCAAATTATGTTATGAGTGCCTCGTAATTAGGTTTAATGTGATATTACGGCTCTTGTGCCAAAGACAAATTCAAATGAAAAAGCGCCAATTCTTTGACAACAGATAAAACAGCAAATAAGCTAACGGCTCTTTTTTAGCATGTTACATGGCGACACTCTAGACGTTTAACTACATTTGGCTGAAATATGGTAAATATTAATTCAAAAAATCAAGACATACCAAAAACGTAGAGTTGGCTGCTCGACTTGACTGAGATGGATGCCTTTTTTAAACCACGATCCAAAGCCCGCGAGATGAAATCACGCGTGGTTTCACGAGATTTAACGTTGCTATCTTATTGACTTACTTCACCTGAACATGATATGAACAATTTAATACACCCTTTCTGCATATCATGTAGTTTTTACACTATATAGTTACATTTAACTTTAAAACATGAGGCAATTGTGTTAAATACATGCAAGATGCTTACATAAATCCAAGAGATGGCCAGTCCCTTTTTTTCAGTGCATATAGCTCTGAGGCTATGACAATTACTGGCATGTCAAGCCTTCTCACAGCACAAACTCCAAATCCCAACCTTCCACCAACATTCTACAATACACCAACATTTAATTAAATAAATATATACATACATTTGACCATTTTCATACAATTAAATATTTTAGATGAAATATTCTACACTTTACCCTTACACCTTAACATTTGCCCAAACACCCTGGAGAGGACACAGAAAAGACATGTGACACATTTGCCTAAGTTCTCCTAAATGGTAAACCTTATTTGCTCCCAGTGACAATTCTTTCCTTCTCACAGACAACCACTACATTTCTTGATGAGGAGCAGCTGTGCAGGACCTGGAACAAAGGCTACCTGCGAATTGTTAAAATACTCAATAAATAATTAAACCTCTTGTGTGCAAATGTTATTGATGTGCAAATATTGCTTAACCCTCTGGGCTCTATCCTGGCCATTTGTGGCCACTTCACTTTTCTTTTTTCAACCATTTTCGTTCTGTTAATGCAAGTGGAATGAAACTTCCCAAAGGTGTGTATTTCTTTCAGATTTTTTAATTTTCAACATCAGCTCCTTAATAATATCAATAATATTCACTATACACCATATACACTATATCATGCAATTTAGGTAAAATTGCTTTCATTCTAAACTCAACACATGAAAATTGTAGTTTTTAATGTTTTTTTACCAAATTACATCATTTACCCATTTTTGGCCAAACAAGCGATTTCATGTAACATTCCTAGTTTCTAGTAGCGGCCTTTGATGGCTTACCACACTCCAATAGACCAAAATAATGAAACAATTTTGACATAGGTTTGATCTTAAGGATCTAATAGTTTGTGTTTGTGCATGACATTGCAGCACAAACATGTATTTGCAAGATAGACTGGAATAAATAATGATGCATTAAACATTACATAGGCTGCAGTGAATTTCTGTGGATGCAGGATATTGAGCTTTGAGGTTCCCAGTCAAACTCAGCTTTGAAGAACATGTTAAAAGCAGTTTTACTCTTGTATTTTTCATAAAAAGATACCATACCCAAAATATTAACTCTAAAAACAAAAACAAAAAAACCCCAATCACAGGACATTTTACAGAGTTCAAACCTGCAGCTGCAGCTGCAGCTGGAGCACAAACAACAACAAACACAGTTTGTAAACGTGTCCTGGAGTTTCTGCAGGTGCAGACAGAGCTACTGCTGTAAGTAAGCCTAACAGCTTCCTGATCATTTATTCTGGCTGTATGGCAAGAAGGTCATCACTGCTTCAAGCACTGCCTATATGATCTGGTCAGAGAGCAAGGACAGCAGCAGTCATCTGTCCTTGAAGAAAAGTCATCTGCCCAAGATGAAGAAACTTCCTCTCCAGAAGATGAGGGGACAATCTCCAAAGAAGCTGACTGCATCACCACTGATGAAGAGTACTAGCCAGTGCCTGAATCCTCTTCTTTGGGGGAAGATTGGGGTTGGGGGGCATGGAGGTGGAGGCCGAGCAGCTGATGGAAAAGAACATACACTCAAAAAAATAACTCTTTAAATGAACATAAAAAAATCATGGAAAGAATTTCCACGTGATTAAATTGCTTTATTTTAGCATTATGCAATTCTGTTACTCCAACTTAATGCACTCAAGTTGGACCAACTTAATTAAAGATTGATGAATCAACGTATTTACTGCATTTTGATCCAATATATTTTAATAGTGTTGATCCAACTTAAAGAGTTTTGTTCCAACTCAATTCAGTAGGTTTTCTCCAACTAATTTACTAAATTTGGTCCCAGCTTAAGTTAATTGAGTTGAACCAACTCATACAAATTAAGTTATTCCAACACAAGTCTTTAATGCTAATAGAAAGCAATTTAATCACGTGGAAATTCTTTCCATGATTATTTTAAGTTAATTTAAAGAGTAATTTTTTGGAGCATTTAACAAAGTCTAGAGTCTGGTTAACATACATTTCACTATTACATCTAAAAGGTAAATAAAAATTTGTCATACACATCTTTTTGTTTTCTCCAATTTATTGAATTTATAGCAAATTTCACATAATGTATAAAGAATACATGAAATGCAAGTACAAGTTACATAACAGAAAAAAAGTAGTGGACAAAGTGGAAAGTTAACCTGTTAAAACAATTTTTTAACAACAATGAATGGCTGAAGCAGGTGATTTTCCGATGACCAATACAACTACTTTGAAGGTCAACAGATGCACTTTCAAAAAAGAAAATATCTGCAATTATTTTAGGTTCATGGTCCAGATACATGGTGTAGCTGTTGTAATGGAAACATTTCTCAACGAGAAAATAGTGTTTTGAGAACCTGTACTTTGTGTGCTGTTGGATAGTTCGTGTGCATCTAATTCCATAAGAATCTTGTGCAGGACCTCAAAGGTGTACCTGAGTTCCAGAGGGTAGCTCAGGTTCAGTGAATAGACCAGACCAAGCAACATTGTCACTGCAAAAACTACATTGCCCAACTCACCCATCACTTCCACCCCCTCTAGAACAATCACAACATCCTGAGGGTCATCGCCAGGCTCCGCACCCTCTGATCGAAAGACACAGATTCCAAAGACTGTCTCTGCTATGGCAGTGGCGATGCTTTTTATCAACTTCCTGTGACAATAAAACAAACAAAAAAAAGATAATGATTTCTCACTAATGTCCATTGCAAACAGTTTTAAAAGTAAATATCTGTTTTACATTAATGTAAAATACCTAAAAGCTTTATTCATTCAAGCCTTATAATAATGTAAATGTAATCAAAAATGACTGCCCGATATTTTTCCTGACTCATGAGAAGTTCATTCAATACCTCAACAATGTCTTTCAAAATCTTGTGATAGGGGTGACTGTGGCACAGGAGGTAGAGCAAGTTGTCTACTGGTTTAATCCCTGGCTTCTCTAATCTGATACTAAAACTATCAATGGGTAACATACTGAACCCCAAGTTGCTCCTGATACATCCATTGAAGTGTAAATGTTACATAAAAATCTTGTATGAATGAGGTTATTATAATGATATTATAATAATGATAGTATAAAACACTCAAGAATGGTGTGTGTAGTATCCAGTGAGAAACTTAAAGCTCTTACTTTTCCTATTTTAAAAGGTATTTTTTACAGCCACCGGTAATTTATAGGAAAACCCCATCCCCTGAAACTCTTTTATGTAGTTCAAGCTTATCTTTGATCATCTCCTTAGTTAAGGATACAGGCAAGTTAACATACCAGGTAATTCTTCACCAGCTTCTCAGGATCTTCATTCAGGTACACGCAAAGACCTTTGGCGATGTATTCTCTTCTGATTTCAACAGCATCAGTCTTTATACACAGAGGGGGAAAAAAACAAATATATACGGAAATCCATCTCAACGACCTAGCAGTGGGATTAAAGAACTTTTAGTTGAATTACCAGGAATTTGTGAGAAATAGAGAGGCTATTGTTTTACAGTCTTAATCTTTTCAAATAGTATTTATGCATTTTAGACAAGTCTGTCATTTTAATATTGTTTTGTAATTTGTGTATTAATTTAATCATGCCATACCCCCAATTCAAGAAAGTTTAGATGATGTGTACATAAAATCAGAATGCAATGTTTTCTTGGTCTCAAAACTATATGTCACTTACAAATGAATATATTACATTTTTAACATGGGAATGTGATAATTTTTAAGAAAAATATTAGCTCACCATGAATTTGATGAACTGGCCTGCCAGCTCTCCAGACCTTTCACCACCTGATAAGATTAAACATTTATTATCTTTACAGGAGGGAACTGCAAGTCTCCAAGTTTATTAAGTAGAAAAATATTTAATTTCAAAAAAATTAAAAAACAGGAAAACATATCTGTTCATGTTTTGTCTTTCCTCCTCAATGTACTAAAAACACATAAATTGTTAAATAAACCACTGTCCATCAGTTGCAACTTACAAACTTACAAATTTCAACAACCCACACGTAAAATGTAAATTTATCACAACAGTCTGTGTGGTAGAGCCAAACTAGCTTATGTGCAGAGGTTAAGTTATAAACAATATCTATATTTGGAGTAGCTAAGTCTTTCATATTAGGCTATCGTGCTAGCATGACATTGTGCTATATTCTTGCACTAACGTGTTAGCTAGCTAGAATGGCATAAACAAACAGATATTTTTAAAAACAAAAAAACAAAAAAACAAATGTGAATAAATAGAACTGAAAAGAATCGACAAACTAATGATACCTTTGTGCAAAAAGTATTTTCATCAAGATGGATAAAGATAGATTCACTCTTACCTTTCCAAGATGACCTTGAAGCAAACCATGTGCTTTCCTGCCTCTTGTTGTTTAGAATCTCACGTGATCTTGTGATATCGCGAGTCTTTAAGGCAGCTAACCACTCTTGTTAGATTTTATCATGTCATATCAACAAGAATAAATTTAAGAGGCGCTAAGTTGGTAAATTTCTTGTAGATCTTATATGATTTTATTACGTTCACCTTAGAAACATAAATTCATTGTGTTCAAATTACATGTTAGAGTCTTGTAAATGCAATAACCACCAAATTTCACTTTTTTGAGCGTAGGAGCATTTTCTGAGACCGAGGAGAGTGACTGAGTGGATCCCTCATGAAAGGAAAACCACTGAAGAGAGACTGCTCTACAATCCAGTGCCCACTGGTATCAAACCAGGGCTCAGCCTGTATGCAGTTTCATGCATTAGCAGCCTGAGATCTACTTTTGACTTTTTTTTATAACAAAGGAGATCTTTTAGCTGCTGTGCACCCTTACAAAGCTGCACGGGAGGCCAAGGTGTGAGGATTGGAGGATTATAGATGAAGTGGAGATGTGAGCCTAAACCAGAATAAAGCAATACATAGCATGTTGGATGACAACACTGGAAGTTCTCAGGAAGTAAAGAAGGGAAAGGGGTTCAGACTCCAACTGACGGAGGAGCTCCGAGGACAACGTCTTTCCTTTGGTCACCTTGGCAGAGGAACTCCTCAGATGAAAACTGGCACAGGGGAAACAACCCAGAGCTTCCTCCCCAGCTCCTCCAGTTGCAACAGAGGAAGATTTTGTTGTCTGTCTTTGGCTTCACCAAAACTACCACAGCGATATCCCACATGCCAAAGCAACGGAGGAATGTGCTTCTTTTGACAGCAACACACAAGGAACCAGCAGTCAGTGATGGGGAATAAAGGATGCGTGAAAGCAAGAAGCAATCCTGGACTACAATAGGCACAAATATTGCTTGGATAACTTAGAGGGTGTTGGCACCTTGAGTTGTAGAAGGAAAACTAACTGATGGCTGATGGCTCTTTTCTCCAATCTCCTGGATGTCTTGGGATACGATGCCTTTGTCCCACCGGAAACAACTTCACTGAAGTGGGGGAGTCCTCTACAACCTACAAATGAAGAGTGATGCTGGGAGAGCTGGGACACATGCTGGTGACCTCAACAACTGCAAGACACACTTGTCCCTGATTCTCAGCCACTTCTGCCATTGATCTCAAGATACATTAGTCTGAACCAGAGTGTGACCCACACCCCACCAACGAAATGAGAAGAAGGTGCAAAAGGCGCACCTCCAGGATTGTAACAGCAGCCCCTTGTACCAGGTGTAGAAAGTGTGCCTATAAAAACCACTCTACTGTGGTTAGTACATCTTGCTGCTAATGAGGATGCACACAGAAGAACACACATAGTGGAATATAAATTTTGATCATTTTATTGGTCATTTCAGTGGTTATTTGGTCATTAAATTGCTTTTCTGGCCAATAACACACCTTTTGTGATTTTCTTTTTGGTCATTTATCCCCTCCCCAAAGAAAAAAATAATAATAAAGTAAAAATAAATCATTATTACTGTTACTGTTACTGACCTGCAATGATGACCTGCATCATTCATATGCTAAAAAATCTGAACTTTATTACTATTTTCCCCCAAAAGCGTAGTAATAATACATAATATTATTACTACGCTTTTCAAAGGGTATAATATCTGAATTTGAATTATGTTTTGGTTTTCATGACTAGGACCGGTGCTAATCTAAAAAATCAAGTCCAAAAAAGTGGAAATTATTCTTAATATATATTAATTTTATAGCATTTTGTAAATGTAAACAGGGGGTGGCCATTTTTGGCCACGAACAAGCTGAGAGGGAGTTTTTATGTTTTTGCTCTCCCTGCACAAAAATAACAATGCATTATAATCAATGTTGATGTGAATCAATTACATGCCCCAGACTCTACTATTAATAATACAAGAAATTCCAGTAGCAATGCAATTATAGAAAATTGCGAGATGTGATGTTGTCTTCCAGCTAGTGCAGTGGACAAACAAACTGGTGTTTAAAGGGTTAAAAATGTGAAAAGTAATAACTATTTTATATTTATGAAAAAAACTGAAGTTAGTTAAAAGCTTTATGCAGAAAAAATGGCAAAAAAAACCCCATAAAAGTAATAAAACCTAATCTGTTGGTGGACACTTTTGGCCACAAACAAGCTGAAAGGGTCGTGATTTTGAACAAACCCAGAGGGTTAAAGTGTGATGTTACATAAAGTGCTCCTAAAGTGCTGTACAAGTTATAATACAAGTAAGGGAGTACTCTTCCTTACAAGGATAACAAGGCTTTTTAAAATGGGGGAACAAACCTGAGAACGGCTTGGACCCAAGGGCACTGGATGTCTCTGGGCCACTCACCTGAAGGAGAGGTGCTTGATCAGTCATTGGTTGTGTTGTACATGCAAGCAGCCAGAGAAGGGTGATAGATTACAATAATGTTTAATATTTTTAATGTGCATGATATAAAGCTAAGAAGCTAAGACTATGAAGTGGCATGAAAAGAAAACAGGAACCCAACCCTATATTAATAAAATGTGGCTTCTATCTTCTCGAGAGATATTCTTGTGTAGACTATATGTAAATATACTTTCTTTGATGTTTCAGTGAGGTTTTGAGGATCTTTGCATAATCAAAAAGAAATAATTCAGTTATCTGAAATAGCAATGTCTAAAAAATATGATCTTATTTTTTTGCACTAATTTCATCTGTGCTGTAGTGTGTACAACTCTTTTGTGACACAAAAAGAGCTCCATGCTCTGGATGCAAATGTCCCTGATAAATATACATGATTATTATAATATGAGTGTACATAGTGAGAGCAGAACAGACTCTACTGTCTTGTATTAGAGCTCGGGGGGATTTAACAAGTGCCGTGGTGGGTGGGGCTGAGTGTGATCTTTGAAGTTTATCTAGCTTCAACCCTCATTACAGGATAATTAAAAAGGGTAAGATAAAAGGCTTCTTTTCACAGGAGAAGACAAAGATTCAGAGAGAGACTCTCCTTGAGGATAAAAAGTGTGTGGAGCGGGTTTTGTGATCTCTGTGTGGTCTCTGTTGATCCGCAGTGTGACATGGCATCTCTAAACTGAACAGTGGATAAGAACTGCACCCTGAATAACACCACAGTCATCCCACACAACAAACAGTTCCAGTCACGCTGACTTAATGTGTTGTGAATGTTTGTTTCATGGTTCACTATAGTAAACAACTGCTGCTTGTTTGTTTTTTTCAAACCAGTCAGCAAAAGATTATCTATTAATATTTCTGTATGTTGACTTTATGAATTCTCAGCAACATACATTTGCAATATTGAAAGAGTTATTCTGATGATTGTGTTTTTATCACATATTTGGCCCTTTGAATCTCTCTGAATATATTTGATCTCAGATAGATTCCTGGGGCTGGAAAAATGGACGTCAGTTTTTCTTAAAGCAGGACTATTTGATGTAATAAAGTCTATGGTCACACTGGCAGATGTAGTCCATGCATGTTTCCTGTTGGCCAGAAGGGGTCTGCCATGCATCAGCCGGCTCTCTAGCAACTGATGCTGCATTCAGGAACTGGTGGAAGTACAGACTTTACACTATTGTTATTGCGTTCAATAAACTTTCCATCCTAACAGTCACTGGTTTTTGTACTACAAATATGAAAATGGAGTGAAAGTTATCTATTTAAATTCGCAGGTTGTGGTCTGGTGAACAACAAAAGACAAAACCACTCAAAATCTTTTAAGAAGCACATATTGGTGTTGGTCAAGTTACTTGAAAATAGTAATTAGTTACTAATTACTCATTACTTCTCCAAGAAAGTAACGACTTTACTGATGACTTATTTTCAAAAGTAATTAGTTACTTTATTACATAGTTACTTTTTAAAAACATGATACACAATCTGAATGCGTAATAAAGCAACAGACTTTTTCTATTTTGTCTGCAGCGGTCATGTCAGTGGGGGGATCCCGGGGTTTCTCTGTGAATTTCACATTCTCACTGTGCAGCTAAAGCTGGTCACTGCTATTTAACACAGATTACTTTACGTTCGCACGTGGTTATGTAAAATACGAGGAGCACTTGAAGGGAGCGTCATGTGTCCTCCCTTCGCCAGCCCCCTTTTTACGCCTGTGGAGAGCTGGGCGCTGAGCGAAGTATTCTCACTGTTGCTTGTGGAGGCAGAGAGCTGCTGAATGAAACCAAGCAGAGAACCAGGAGAAACTTTTTTTTTTGCTACATGGAGTAACCACGCTGTTTTTCATCAGTAAATTAGGTGTGTAAAGTTGTGAAAGTTGGACGCCTGACAGGAAATTTCCAAGCATGGACTGAGCGGCAGGAATATCGAGGAGGATTCGCTTTCTTGCCCGCTAATTTGTCTGCACAAGCACCGGCTGCGGAAAAATTGGATACTTTACTAAAACTTCGCTGTAAGGAGGAGTAAACCAGAGCTGAGTGACCGAAGAGTTGTACACAGAGCACGGTGAGTGTGGGTGAGGGCTGTGCTGTGAGTCTCTGAAAATCTGTCCCATTGAAATCAAACTGGGATTTTTTTCCCACTTGTTTTCCTCTAAGTGTTCAAACTTCTGCCTTGTGATCAGTAATGTCGGGGAAATGGGTGAAAACCTTTATTTACCAATATTTATGTGGATTTCACACAAATCCACACACACGTGCTCCTTATTGGTTATTTACAGACTTTTCGCTATTAGTGGTGGAGCAGTTGGAGCAGGTTGATGAGAGTTGGGTTAGCTAGCGTTGAAGTGAACTCACTCCGTACACGTCCTCCAGGAACCGCTGCTCCACTCCTTGCTTTTTATGGGACATTATGCGTCTTTTTTTATTTTATTTTATTACTTGAGTGCAAATATAATTTTTTTTTAAAAGTCACCCCCCTTTTATTTTTTTTTATCTGTTGAGTGTTCGGTCCGTTGATTTAAAAAACAAAACAAAAACAAAAAAAACAGAATTTCTTTTTCATTGACGAAACAAATTTAGTTTTTCAAAATAAAATGTCAGAGTCAGTTTTGAGCCCAAACTAGCATAAAAATATTTAATCCCATCATAAGACAACAGTTTGTTCTCAACGCGAAAGTGTTGCCTGGAGAGGCTTTTAATCGGAAAACCAGAAGAGAGAGATCTTGTCCTCATCTATTAATGATATTCTTTAAAGGCAAAGGTCAGATCTGGGTCTGTGTTAGTTTGTAGCTGCTTGTGTAAAATGTCATTATGATATTAATATACACTCTGGTACAGGTGTCACGGGGGCTCTCCAAAAGAGGGACTGTGAGTGTGTGACCATGGATCATGCTCGGCCTGTTAATTATAATGGCAATAATTGCTCATGTATTTCAGAGTGTTGCCAAGGCTGGGAGAACCATCATGAGCTGCTTGTTGCTGTTAGCATCTTGAAATAAAAAGTGACTGGCAGTCTTTCTTCAGGTTTTCAAGCAGCTAAATTGTGAAAGCCAGAGGCTGCAGCGATGCAGGGCGGTACAGCAAAACAACAACCAAACATGGACTTTAGTTCAGACTCTGACTCAGTCAGCTGGACTACACCAAAGTTTTGTTTTTCTCTTTTTTCCCATCTGATAAAACTCGTCACTTCTTGCAGTCTTTGTATAGTTCTTTCATCATGTGTTGGTATTACAACAGCTAAAGTAGGGTCTGGCTGACTTAAGTGGGGCACGTATTTTCATTGTCCCTGAGTGAAATGCTGTTGACCAGCAAAACCAGTAGCTGACATGTTTTCTTGCTTGTACATGGATACAGTCAGTCAGCAGGAAACGGAGCTTTCTGGTCTTGTGAAATGAGCTTGTAAATGTCCTCATTATGGGGTCCTTATGGGGTATAAATGCTCGACCTCCAGCGGCCAAAAATGGAAGAAAATTGGAGTTTTAAAAAGGTGCAAGATAAATGAACAGCTATTTATTGTTGCAGTAATTTTAGTTTAGAATATGCACAGGAGAAAACTTTACATGAAAATATCAGTGCTTGGTTGCCATTTTCTTCAGATGTTTCATTCTAACAGTATAGTAGCAAGTGTGCTCTTACCTTTCTGTACCTACAGCTTTTTGACTTGATTTCTCGGTATAACTGAACAGGTCTCATGCATAACAGGACTGACTTAAGTAATAATTGGTAAGCGCCTTGAAAGATGTCAGCATTCAACAGCCAGGATTTGTAGCAACAGAGGTTGTTAAGTGCCTCTCTAATAAACCACACTCACCTCACAAACTCTCTCACAAGCAAGGTGCCAGAGGTCAAAAGGTGATGGGGGCTGGGTGTTGAATGCTCTCGTTTTGGCAAATGGAGGAGCATGTGGTGTCAAAACCAATATCCTCACAGCAAACCATTGTCAGGTGGTGTCATGAGCTGAAGTGAAGGCAAACACTGCCTTACTAAAGGAACAGCTTTGTATCGGTTAGTGTCTGCTGTCATTCTTGTAATGAACAGGTGGGGAGAATTCAAGGCCGGATGAAGGTTTGATGAACTGTGGATGGCTGTTCACAGCAGCAGCTCATCAGTTTAGGCGTTGATGAAGCATTTGTGAATACTGTACGGAAAGTGTGACGTTTTCTTTTTTTTTTTTTTTTTTTTTTTTTTCCACCTTTTATTGTTTATTTTATTTTCACTTACTGAATACGGGACAGACTTGACTGGGGGAAAGAAGGGGAGAAAGAAAGAGGGAAAGAGAAACAGCTGAGAAGAGGGACGGGGGAGAAGGGCAAAAGACAAAAACCAACAGAACGGGCAGAGAAAAAAAAATGCATATCAATCACCTGGATCACCTGCTGAGAAAGAAAAAAGAAAGCAAGCAGAAGAGAACAAGAGTAATAGAATAAACAACATCACAATGATATATGGGAATATGACAGTAAATACTAAATATTAAACATTATTGTGCAGCACATAAGATCAACAGAACACAGTGTGCTTTGAGGTAGGAGCCAAAAAGGGTGTAGTTTGTGGGTGTGATCACCCGTGTGTACACCTGTGAGCATGGACGCGCTTGTTTTTTGTTTTTTTAAAAGGTTCCTTCATGTAATAATCTGCTAGAGGGTGTGGGGGGGCCACAGCCCCGTCCTCCAGGGCTTGAAGCAGGTGTGGAGGAGATCAAAACTCCAGACATCCAGAGGCCCCCAGAACACAAGAGACCAAGGAAGACCAACAGAGGGGCAGCTGCGCCACTGTCCCGGAAAGAGCTGAGGAGAGTCCCAGATGAGGGCTCACTCAGCAGCCGCGGAGCAGAAGCCAGGGGGAGTTGCAGTGACGCGCCCGTGAGCTCCGCCGGCAGCCAGCTGCGCCTGAGTGACTGAGCCCCAGGCCGAGAGGCCGGGGGCACCCCACCTCCGAAGTGGCCCGAGCGAGCCCCAGGCTCCAGGCCCCGATAAGCGGCCGCCAAGGAGTGAGCCGGTGTGTACCTGGACGCCCATCCCCGGACACAAAGAACCACCAACGCACCGATGTCTGAGGGGGTCCGCCACTGGCAGGGGAAGTGGTGGTAGGGGGAGTGTGACGTTTTCTCTAAAAGGTACCAAGTGGTTATTGTTGGGGTATGCCTGAAATCAGCAAATGTTTACAGGTTAAAGGAAGGCAGGGGGAAGGTGTAATTTTAGTTTAAAGATGGGATAAAGGGAGACATTTTCAGATCGTTTTCTCTTTGAAGTCTTGGTTGTGAAAAATGTAGAAAAAGAGGAGGAAGTTTATACTCGGCCTCCTTTGTCACCTCTGTATTGCCAGCCTTGTCACAGCTTGAAGGTTAAGCCTAGATTATACTCTGCTGGAAACCTGTTGGCCGAGTCGTCCTTCCTGTTACACTTTTTTGACATCCGCTTGAAGTCTGACGCCTGGTCAGCATAGTGGATGCATTGTAATGTAAATTGTCTGCACCGTTTGGAAAAAATAATAAATAAAGGAAAAACCACCACGCTCACGGACATCGTTGCAGGTTGCATTGACCCAACCTATAGTTAATTTTCTTGGGTAGTGCACGTCAGGTTGAGTGGAGGGTTAAGAGGGGTTTCCAGCTACGGTCGAAGGGACAACGTAGATTTCCCACTGAAGTCAACTGTAAGCACAAAAGTAGTCTAGCCAGTTTTTCCCCTGGACATTTTAAGTGAAAAATAACTGCTTAACACTTTAACAGTGGCTAAAGTAACCTTGTAAAATATTTCTGACTGGGATTGTAGGTGAAGCTTTTAATAATCTGCTTAAAGTTTTGGTTTTCCACTTATGTATCAGTAATTTCCATCTACCGTTTGCTCTTCCTGTCGTGTGGAGTGGAACTAGCGATTATTCCAGTGATGCTCATTTGAGTCAGTCATTTTGGTCACACATCACCACCTGCTAGTATCTTCTCCTTTGTAACCTGGTTGTATTTGATGGCGTATTTTTGCCTGAAGTGGTGAAACATATTTATGGCTTCCACCTTCAGCGGGAACAGTTTTCTCACATAGTTTGCAGACTACAGTGCTTTGTTGGAGGCTCTCTTTTAGGTACTGAATTGTGATTAGAGGCTGACACAGGGCTCTCAGGCATGTAGGCATGATATGGCACAGCTCTAGTTTTTATTGCAGATGACAGGAAAGGACAACTCTCAGCCAGTCTGGTCACCTCAATAGCGATCAGAGTAGAAATTATTTGTAATGGCAGCAAGATATGAACACTCTTCTTGTCTGGCGGGGGTCGGGGGCTCCTCCACTCCAGTGGCCAGATTAAATACTCAATTTAATTATGTCACTGAGCATTAAGTCAATAACCTTATCGGAGTGGTCCGGCTGTTTAATGGAGCTTTGTGGGCCAACAGATGCACCAAGATTAAGGACTATATGCTGGTGTTGCAAACCCTGAGAGGAGGGATAAAAGACAGACATGGAATCTGATACATGAGCCCCTACTGCGCGGTGCCATACGTTTCACCACAGACTGATGCAAATCAATTGAAGAGATCCCGTAGTGTTACAGCTAGGGTTATTTATATAAGGTTGAATCAGAAGTTGATAATAAAAATTACTATTACATTAGATACTCATTTGCAACAGTATTGATACCAAGAATGCCGTCTTTGCCTCCTCCGGCTGTCACACAACGTTACCCAGCAGACACCAACACTGTCTGCTGGGTAACTGGTCAAAAATGCCGGGATACTAATTCATTATTATCAGGTATTCTAACAACTTCCTAAAAAGCCTCCAGTTGATCAAAAATGGTGCAGCAAGAGTACCAACAGGGACTAGAAAGAGAGCAGATTTCTCCCATATTAGTTTCTCTTCATTGACTCCCTGTTAAATCCAGAATCTAGTTTAAAATACCTCTCCTCACATACAAGGTCTTGAAAAATCAGACCCCATCTCATCTCAAAGACCTCATGGGGCCATGTCATCACCAATAGAGCTATTTACTCTCGAACCGCTGGCTTACTTTTGACTCCTTGGATGTTTAAAGGTAGAGTGGGAGGCAGAGCGTTCAGCTTCCAGAACCTGAGAGCTGGTCCTCCTGTGAAACCAGCTGTTTGGATTTGGGAGACAGTCTCTGTGCTTAAGATTAGGCTTAAAACGTTCCTTTTTGATAAAGCTTACAGGCTGATGAGACAGGGACTGCTACAGAGAGGCCAAGTACAGGTTCACTAAGGAAGTGGACATTGCCAAACATCAGCACTCTGAGAAGATGCAGCAGCAGATCTCAGAGAATGACTCGGCCTCTGTGTGGAAAGGTTTTAGGAATATTACAAACTACAAGCCTAAAACCCCCCACTCCACTGATGACTTGCTCTTAGCCAACACCCTCAACGACTTCTACTGCCGTTTTGACGAGCCATCAGGCAGCCTTCACACCTCCAACGACCCCAACAATAGAGGCACTTTGGACACTCATTCCCCCACCTCTCCCCCCTCCATAGAGCCATCACCACCTTCAAACTGTTCACCTGCAACACCCGCCCCCTCACCCCACACAAAAGAGGATTTCACACCACCTCCTCCGACCACAACTCTTCATATTCATGAAGCAGATGTGAGGAAGCGATTTAGGAGTCTGAATGCTCGGAAAGCTCCCGGCCCAGACGGTGTGTCTCCTGCCACCCTCAGACACTGTGCAAACGAGCTGGCCCCAGTGTTTTCTGGCATCTTCAACTCCTCACTGCAGGCATGTCATGTGCCTGCCTGCTTCAAGTCCTCTACCATAATCCCTGTCCCCAAGAAACCTAGGATCACTGGACTAAATGACTACAGACCCGTGGCTCTGACATCTGTGGTCATGAAGTCATTTGAGCGCCTAGTTCTCTCCCATCTCAAGACCCTCACGGCCCCCCTCCTGGACCCCCTGCAGTTTGCATATAGAGCCAACAGGTCTGTAGACGATGCCATCAACATGGCCCTACACTTCATCCTGCAGCATCTGGACTCCCCAGGAACCTACGCCAGGAATCCTGTTTGTGGACTTCAGCTCTGCCTTCAACACCATCCTTCCAGACCATCTCCGAGGCAAGCTTTCCCAGATGAATGTGCCTGATCCCATCTGCCGGTGGATCACTGACTTCCTGACGGACAGGAAGCAGCACGTGAGGCTGGGGAAGAATGTCTCGGACTCCCGGACCATCAGCACCGGCTCCCCTCAGGGCTGTGTTCTTTCTCCTCTGCTCTTCTCCCTGTACACCAACTGCTGCACCTCCACCCACCAGTCTGTCAAGCTAATCAAGTTCGCAGATGACACCACCGTCATTGGGCTCATCTCTGACGGGGATGAGTCTGCCTACAGGAGGGAGGTTGAACGTCTGGTGTCTTGGTGCAGCCACAACAACCTGGTGCTGAATGCCCAGAAGACAGTGGAGATTATTGTGGACTTCAGGAAGCACACAGCCCCACTCCCCCCCATCATCCTGACTGACACCCCCATCACCTCTGTGGACTCATTCCGCTTCCTGGGTACCACCATCACCCAGGACCTGAAATGGGAGCCCACCATCACCTCCGTCATCAAGAAAGCCCAGCAGAGGATGTACTTCCTGAGGCAGCTGAAGAAATTCAACCTGCCAACACGGACGATGATGCAATTCTACACCGCAATCATCGAGTCCATCCTCACCTCCTCCATCACCGTGTGGTACGCTGGAGCCACTATCAGGGACAAACAGAGACTGCAGCGTGTTGTGCGCTCTGCTGAGAAGGTGATTGGCTGCAGACTCCCATCTCTGCAGGACCTGTACACCTCCAGGACACTGCGGCGTGCAGCCCGGATCTCAGCTGACCCTTCTCACCCTGGACACAGTCTGTTTGACCTGCTCCCCTCAGGCAGGAGGCTCCGGTCCATTCGCACCAGAACCTCTCGCCACAAGAACAGTTTCTTCCCCTCTGCTGTTGGACACATGAACAATAACCACATGACTGTCCCCGCCACTAACACATGACCCTACGCTGTGTCACTGCATCATTTCATGTCTGGCACTGATCACCACCTGCACTCATGTATATATCTTTCTACGTAGCACTCATAATTCTTATTCTCATGTATATCTCATGCACATATCTTTCTTTCTACATAGCACTTTAATTCTTATTGTCTGCACTGAAGCACCGCAGCAATTTCCTAATGTTGTAAACCTCAACATCTGGCAATAAACCCATTCTGATCTGATCTGATCTGATCTGTGACCTTTAGTTACGCTGTAATAGGCCCAGTCTGCTGGGGGCTGCCCATAAAGCCTCCTATGTATTTATGCAACACTACACATTTGATCATTGTTTATTATTACTCTGTGTCGCTCTTCCACGGTGTCTACCTCCCCTCACCCCAATGATGTTTCAAGCTTACTCTGTTGCGCCGTGATTTTTGACATCGCATTCTGCGGCACGTGGCACAATATTTCTGACGCTTGGGCTAGGCATGCACTTCTCGATTTTTGTAACCTAGTTTAACCTACCAGCATTTTAACGATGGTTATGGCGGACATTAATTCGAAGCCCCAAACTGGACAGTTTATGCTCTACTGTACACATTATCTGGCTCTGAAAAGCCTTTTTTGGTGACTGAGGAGCGCCTCTGGATTTAATTAGACAGACGAGTTTGTTCATTATTCAGATATGTAAATGGAGACCCAGATACAGGCAGTGCTATGGAATGTAAAATGGATTTGATAGTCAAAAGCCCTTTGAAGCAGCAAGTGAAGTGCTCTGTAGTTACGTGGATTATTAACTTATTACAATGGGCTGTGTGCTTCCACCCCTTGCTCTTTGGCGTGTGCGTGTATGTGCTTACAGTTGCTCCCTCTTGAATGAGGCTAGTGTGTTTGCACAAGGTCAGTCTCAAAGCAGGAGTACACGTGACACGGTGGTTTGCCCAAACACAGTCTACCTCCTGAGTTGCAGTGAGGTAACTGAAAACTACAACCGAACTCTTGTGCTGCCTGACATCACAGACGTACGAGGGGATTCATGTCGAACATTGAGCTAAAAATGAAAAGGTCTCATGTTGGTTTGATATAGTAGTTTAGTGTTGGCTGTTGTTGTGATTTGGTGCTATGCAAATAAAACTCAATTGGTTAAAGAATATTGAAATGAATCAAGTGAAGTTTACTGTTTACGTGAGATGGCAGCAGATTTAAAATGTGCATATTCACTGTCAGATCTGGATCAGCTTTTACAGGAATTTTGCAGCTGCATTACACATTTAGTTCCCAATTGCAATGCAGAATATTCTTTTATTACTAATTCTGAATGAAAGCTGCTTCTTTGTGACAAATACAGAAGTAAAGATTGGTCTGCATTTACTTCCTGTTCATGTTTGTACACTGTGTGGCACCATTTATGATTTTGCTGCTAAACGTGTGACCCGATGGTGACGGCTACAGGCACTATGGTACAAACAAAACCTGGTTTGTCTCGGTCTGCCTCAGGCTCTATTCACACCATATTCTCACAGCAGTTTTCTTTACTAATCTGATAAAACAACGTTGTAATAATGGAGCTAACCCATAAACACAGCTCTGTCTGAATTGTGGGGAAAGTGATGCCATACTTTAATTCATGCCGTAACTCTGCAGTTTCATCCATCTCTTCCTCTCCATTCATTGCTCCTAACTCAGCACTCAACACTTTCTGCAGCTCTCATTTGTTTCAGCATCCTGTCATTCTGCGCTGAAGCAGCCGTTTGTAGAAGGCCCTGAAAGAACGAGGCCCTGCTGTGCGATAGGTTGACATGGATGAGAAGAGCTTTGTCAGTGTACTCACAAAGAGAAGATATGACCTCTGCCTTTACCTGAACCACGCAATCTCACACTTGGCCTTTGTTCTTGTACCTTCGTGAGGTCCAAAGTATGGAAGAATTTTTTTTTTTTTTTTTTTTTTTTTTTAAGGCCTAACCTAACCTGGGCTTTAATCCTGCAATCAAAGTCTGGTTGTAATAGACCCTAATTATAAACCCACATCAATGTAGACACAAGATAAGAGGCTTTTTAGGAAACTGCAAAAACTACACACAGTTTCCTTGTCTGGAAACTGTGTGTAGTGCTGGGTGTTGTTTAAAGTCATATTGGTATGTGAGCCAAAATGGACCTGAGGCAAAGTAAACATGCCAGAATGAAAGATGCTCACATTTCTTTTGTGCTGTCTTTACACAACTGGAGATGGAGATGCATGATATCCAATGTGTTCAAGATTTATTTATATTCATTACCCAGTCACTGTTGTTCTGTAACATGACATCAGCCACTTTGGATTCAGTGGAAGTCTCACTGTTAAGGTTTTGGCTGCCACCATGCCAGACGGTAACACATCACTATACCACAGTGAGCTTTGCTGGCAGAACTGACTAATAAAATTGTAGAAATTTAAAAAACAAACAAACTATAAACTTAATACTGTTACACAAAGTACAATTGTGGTTATGAAATCACAAAACCAAAGAATATGGTGACAGAATAAGAACTTTACTGTGAAAATGACAGGATTGAAATATAGAGCAGCAGCACAACATTTAATTGGTCTTCAGGCATGTATCATTAGGTATCTGTAATCAGTATGTGAGGGTAAATAATTATGCCACAATGGACATTAACATGCAGTGTGTTTAAAAACAATTTGGCTTTCACTGGAAACAGAACCTGAGATAATTGTTGCACGTTATGTTCCTGCAGTGAAAAAGATTTGGCAGCATGGTGTTAAATTCCCCGCGACCCTGAAAAGGATAAGCGGTAGCGAATGGATGGATGGATGGATGGATGGATGGATGGATGGATGGATGGTGTTAAATTCCAGGTATCCTGCAGCTGCAGGAGTATATGAACATGCCACATGCATACTCGTAATTTTTTATTTCTTTATTTTTTTGTTAAATTCACTTTGCATGCTTTGGCTGAAAACTGATCCAGAACTCAACTCAAAATGAAACTGAGGCTTTTTGTTTCTGGCTTTTTGTGGCTGAAGTTACCTGGTCGTTCCTCTGCATGCTCCACAGAAATGCAAGAAAACTTTTTTTACTTTCCTTTTTTTGTCTCGCTTGCAGATAATTTCTGCTTTTTGGTCTCTGCAGCTTTAAAAATGGTGTTCTGCATTCCCCACGCTTTTCTTTCTCTTCATAAAGAGAACGTGGCCATGCCTTCTTTTTGTTTCTTTTGTTGAAGAGGAGGCTGAAAAGACCGGCCAACCAGACAGGAGAGTGTAAGGAAAGGGTGGGAGCTTAGAGACACGTAGGCATACCTCGAGGAGAGGGGGGGAGAGCGAGAGCGAGAGGGGGGGCGGGTGTCTCTTCCGTTCTCTTGTTTGTTAGCTGGAAAACAGCTGGTGTTTTGGCTGTAGACTCAGAGAAACGACAGGTGAGTGGGTGTGGTGGAAGAGGGAGTGTCCTCCATCTGGAAGATAACCTTGTGAGTCCAGGCTTTCATATTGAGAAAACTGCTTTTGAAAACTTTTTGAGCATACATGACTGTTTTCATGTTGAAATGTGGTGATTTAGTAGCAGATTAAGGGGATGGCAATCCTAAGTTTTTCTGTATTGTCCCTTGCATTGCTTAGCTGCAGTCAGGTGGCCATTCATCCTGAATTGTGATTTGAAGGGAGAAGAATTTAATATAATCCACATGACATCAGTCAGCTTTGGTTTTTGGCTCCAGAGGCAACAATATGAGAAGCATCTGCTGTGATGACACTATCTGGGTTTCTTTTCTTACTCTGTGTGTGTGTGTGTGTGTCTTTTCATGACACACAGACAAGCATGAAAAGCAGCATTTTGAAATGCCGACAGTCAACTGTTGCCAAGTGGCAACCATGGAGGCTGCTGGAGAACAGTGAACGCTCAGTTTCCCTAGAAACACCCTTTTTCCCCTCCCCTAAATGGACTCCCCCCCCCCCCCCCCCTTTAAGTCCCATTATACCCCCTGGGGGGGGAGTCCTGGGAAAACGAGGTTGCTATGGTAGGCCAAAGCTGAATGTTGGACAGGCATGTTAAAAGTTCAGGCCCCTGGCAAGCTGCTGCTGGACTCAGGTACAAAACTGGAAAACCTGAACTTCTACCTTTTTTAAATCTTCAAGGCTAACAAAGTAGGGTCTGCAACAAGCATTTAATTCATTATGAATTTCTTAAGAAATTCTGGTCTCAGAAGAGTAGTATTAATTTAAGTACTTGGGTACTTAATGTCTGTCAACTAAAGATTTTCCTAGTATTCCCAGGCTGTTTTCACATATGACCTTAGGTTTTGGGAGTACCTAATTGGAATATTTTTATCAGTCATCTTTTCCCATTACTACTCTACATGTGGATGCACAAATAGAACTGTGGTAATGATTGTATCCAGCAAGGATACTGTTAATGTCAGATTGAATGACCATGCTAAGTGGCTGACATTGGACTCTTTGTATGTTGCAAAGCTGTGGATAAACCTGATGAATGATAAGTGAATGTTTGCCTGCAGAAAGTACTTTTGACTTTCTTGCCCTCCTGCAATGATCCCACACCTGAGGAATGTGCTATAAAGCAGGATTAGCATGTTAGCACGCTATGTCAAGCTTAAAGTCAGACTTGAAAGTTGCTCTCTTTCTACCTGGCTATATTACCATGGAGACTTGGTCTAAATTTCGGTTTAAAATTGTCTAGAAGCGCCACGTGTTTACTGATTTTTACTGACAGCATGTTTTAAGTGCGATACAGATTTTCTGTTAGAGATTTTATATGTGCAAGTTATTAAGCCGTACCTTACTAAAACCACTGAACAAAGCGCAAACGGTCTACACATTGTCATAGAAATGATGACATTGTACATTAGTCATTTTAGTGTACAAATGTTTCTATATTTGTTTGGTTTTACACTGCTGGAATTGAAGTAAGTAGAAGACGGGACACCATCAGGAGTATCTGTGCAATCAATAAAAAGTTTTGTTTGATCTTCCAAAAAGCTAAAGTTTCTCACCATGTGCAATAATAACCCCACAGTGAGAAATGTGCAATATCTGTAATATAATTAGATTCTCCTTGTGTGCCACCCTCTTGTAAAAGAGGTATAATTTATAATTCACAATTTATATTAGTATTGTCATGTTTTAGTTTTGTCTATTCTTCTAACATGCTTACTATGACTGAGAGCTCTGCAAATGTCTTGTATATATCTTGTATCAAGATAATATCTTGAATTAAAATGTTTATTGTATTACTCTGTCTGTTAGATCACCAGATTAATAATTTCAATTCAATGATTTATCAGTTTCTTGTTGCATTTTACTTGTATAGTTCACTTTTTTTATTTTTAATCACCATTTTGTCATAATGTCTGTGACTGGACTGAGTCGCATTCCCACGGTTCACTTTGTGTGCAAGAAGAGTCATATTACCTGTGAAATGCCTCTTTTTGTGTGAGCACACACAGAGCCTGAAGCAGAAAGTTACCCGGTATTTCTAACAGTGGTCTTAGGTTTTGTTGAGCCAGCTAAGGCTTGTTTTAGGTTTGAGCAGATGTAGCGTGAACTAGAGCAGGGCGATATGGCCAAAAATATTTATCACGATATATATTTGAAAATTTGCGATAACGATATAACCGACGATATAATTGATGCGAGACAAAATACAACTCCACAACATTACTAGCGCAAAAAGACAACCTTCCATTTATTTTCACTTAAACAAGAAGCTGGTTTTTATGTACATTAAAGCTTTATAAAAATGTAACAGTGCAAATGCAAATTCCTTGCTGAAAGTTTAACCAAAAGGCATTTCCAGTAGAAATGGGCTGACATATCCTGAGCATAACCATGTATAATATCCACTGAAGTTAAAAAGAGGTGCTTTGCAACATTAAACTGCAGTGTGCAGTACGTATTTTTCGGACCATAAGGTGCACAGGATTATAAGGCACATTAAGCGAAACAAAGCAGTCAGATAAATCAAACTTTATTAAACTCATTCTTCTTGCTTCCTCCACTTCTGTACCATTGATTCATTAATGTTGAATTCTCTGGCAGCTGCTCTATTCCCATGTTGTTGCAGTATATTAATGACTAACCTCGTATTGTGGATGGATTATCTCAGTTGTTCTCCTGACTGAAGTTTGGTCCGTTTACAGCATCCTGCCATGCGATTGCATTTGTCTCTAACCATGAAGAACCTTCACGTTAACTTTTATAAGTGGAAAAGTGTTAGTGTTCGTCCTCCAGCTTCACTGTTTATGTTATGCTAACATAGCTGTGTCGCTAGCGATCACGTAGCACATCATTATATACCAGCTAGCCCAACTTCAGTAACCCTACAAACGTCACTGCTGTTTAGTTTCCTGTCTTCATTTATGTTGGAAGTGATAGCAGAGCTGTACGTTTGATTTTTTTCAGAAATCTCTCAGTCAGAACATGCTATATCATGCTTAGGTAACTAGCGAAACTAGCGAGCTAACTTCCGCTAGCTTCCTGCTAACTTCTAACTCCGTTAAATGTAATAACTTTTGTTTTCATGGATGCCTGGAAGTTAAACTTTATAGTTACACCTGGTAAAGCAGCAATGCTGATCGTTTTATTAAAGATGAAAGAATTTAGACAGTTTTTAACTCTAAGTGATGCTGCAGTGTTGTTTGACCTGAAGTATACGGAGTTTAGGACCCAGATTACTCCCAGATTTAAGAGCATCTTAGTCCGACAAATACGACAATAATGACGGCCGCTTGCATGTTCTGCAAAAAAATGTGCTTTGTTGTGTATCTGACGGACAAACACCAAACCAGTTCCACATCACTGAAGTTGCACCATTTTTACAAACCAATTCTGGTTCATCTGTTTCACTCAACAATCGGCCATGTGCGTATGAAAACAAAGGCACTGCGCATGCGCGTTTTACTCCCATTCTATCGCGATATTTCATTTTCCTATCGTTGCCTAACATTATACCGGTATTACCGTGAACGGTATAATATGGCCCAGCCCTAGCGTGAACACAGTCTGCAGGCAGTTTGAAGGCAGTATCTGCAGTGTATTTGTTGTCAATATAGCAGATTACAGATTATGTCTGCCAGTTTGTTGGCTACCCTTTATCATCAGCACAGAACATACAAAGAGCTAAAGTGAAACCAAGTATTGAAAACAAAAGTATCCATTGCAGCTACTATCAGTCTTTTTCATGCTGCATTATTATTTTAGATTTTTTTTTTTTTTCTTCTATTCTGGTCCAGCTTGTTAATCAGCATTTGAGTGATCATCCGCATCCAGCAATTTGCAGTTGAATTTTGGAGGACTGCACAGGAGCACGATTGCCATGGGTGAAAACCCTGCTCTGTTCACTGTCCAAGTTGAAGTCTGTATGCAGACAAACATGCACTGTATTGCCAAAAGTATTCACTTGTCTGTCTTCACACACACATAAACTGGAGCTACATCCCATTCTTAATCCATAGGGTTTACTATGATGTCAGCCCACCCTTTGCGGCGGTAACAGCTTCAACATTTCTGGGAAAGCTTCCTACAAGGTTTAGGGACATTTATGGGAATTTTTGACCATTCATCCAGAAGTGCATTTGTTAGTTCAGACACTGTTATTGTCGAGAAGGCCTGGCTCGCAGTCTCTACTCTAATTCATCACAAAGGTAGAGTCAGGCCAGTCAAGTTCTTCCACACCAAACTCGCTCATCCATTTCTTTATGGACATACTGGTGCACAGTCATGTTAGAACAGGAAGGGGACATTCCCAAACTGTTCCCACAAAGTTTGCAGCATGAAATTGTCCAAAATGGCTTCCCATGCTGAAGCATTAAGAGTTCCTTTCACTGGAACTAAAGGACTGAGGCCAACTCCTAAAAAAACCGTCACCCTAAACCCCCCTCCACCAAACTCTGCTCTGTTATTATATATGGCCTACTGCTTAGTGGCTGAGTTGCTGTTGTTTCTATTGCATCCTTTTTGTTAGAATACTACTAACAGTTGACTGGAATATTTAGTAGCAAGGAAATTTCATGACTGGAATTGCTGTACAGGTGGTATCCATCCACACTGAACTCCTGAGAGCGACCGATTCTTTCACAGATGTTTGTAGAACAGTCTGGAAGTGATTGAAACACCTGAATTCAGTGATTTGGATGGATGAGTGAATACATTTGGCAATATAAGAATTTTGTGGGACCTTAAAGAAAGCTTCACTGTGTTGAACTTTCTTATATACATGTATAAGGTGTATATTCGCTTTCTAAGTTTGGGATAATGAACAACCGACCAATGAAAAGTAAAATCCTCATTGACGGTTTGGTTGACTGCTAGCAGCAACCCTACTTAATGCTAATGCTATCTCGGCTACCCTTAGCAACGAGGCCCACATCTGTAAAGCTGTGAAGCTGAATGATTCAAATGCCCATGTGCTCTTGTTATCTTTGCTCTTGTTGGCAGCTACTGGTGCGCTTACGATATCCTGCTGCTCGTCATGTGCAGAAAGTAAATGTGTTGTCCCAGCACAGCAGTATTTTTACAAGCTGCCTATCATGTGTCTTCTTACCATGACACTTCCTGTTAGTTCATACTCCCTTAGAGGTCATGGGTCGTGGGGCTCTGCTACCCTTGCACTGATATAATCCTCCCTCAGCAGGGCTTTGTTTTAACAAAGCAGGGGACTGAGGTTAAAATGTTTGCAATAAGATGTAACTGCATCTGTGTGTGAGTGTGAACTCCGTGTGAGCCCACAATGTTTCCTTGCAGCCTTTGCTGTTAGATGAGCTGAAGTGTAGCAGTATACTGGCCTAAGTGTAGCTCTTCACTGTGTTGTTTGACTTAAAGGATATCTAATTCAATGTGAACCTTTGATTTTGTTCATTTTGTGAACAGCGTCTGCATGTGTGGGCTGGTATAACATCTGTAAAGCAGCAGCTTGCGTCACAAAATACTGGACCTCTCATGTTTTTAATGGAGGGGATCTTTCCCCCCTTGCTTACCAGGAATAATGTTTCCCCCTTGGTAGTTTTAATCTGGCTCCAAATGAACCAGGCCTTTGTTAGCTCCTTGAAGGGGTTTGTGTGTTGGTGAGTTTGTGGGATTATTTATTTATTTATTTATTTATTTATTTATTTATTTTTTTAAGCCACACCATTCAAGTTCATGTAACTTAACAGCAGCTCACGACTAATATTGTTATTCCCTGGGTGGTGTACAGCTGGGTATATATGTATTTGGACTCTGGTACAACTTTTTAAAATGTTGCCTCTGTGCGTAACTACAACGGATTTTAAATCAAACAATATGTGATTGCAGTGTATGCTGATAGCTTCAGTTAACAAATAGCATCAATATTTATAAATGGCTGTTTTCATATTGTGAAAATGGAGCAAACAGTGAAATTGAGTAACTCTAATTATCTAAAGATTTATGTCCAGTGTGTCTCCAACTAACTGCTGCAAACCTTCTGCCTTTGTGCCTTTATCTTTGAAAGTAACAAGCATTCCCTTGTTACTTTTTTTTAAATAGTGCATCCATTTACTGTGTTTGGCTTAAAAAGATTAAATTGAGCCTTAGGGAATGACCTGGTCAATGCTCAAATTTGAATCCTATGTAAATGTTGTGAAATGATTTGTATACAAGAAAACTCTTAAAATGTCTTGCACCTGCTGCACCTGCTGCACCTGCTGGAATTTTGAATGAAAAAGTAGCTAAAAAGAATTAATAAGCCAGCATTGAAGGATGATGGTAATTTTTTTCCAAACACATAAAATAAGTTGCGTCCTGCATGATCGGCTAAGTAGTCGCTTGTACCAGGATGGTCCTAACTCCATCCATGAGGAATGACAGGCTATAAAGTGATGTAACTGATGATGATGTGAGTAAATATCGCAACTTTGTCAGCATTAGTTTCATTTAGGGAAAAATTCTATCCTAAATGTATTTCTTGAACGTTATTTTCAGTTTGTATTTTCTTCCTCCTGTGCTGCCCTGTAAACAGGCAGGACTATCTCAGGCCCAACAGGGCATTAACATTCCTTCCACTCAAATGTCAGCCCAAGTCCTGAGACCACGAAGCTTCTGCCTGATAAAACTGAAGTCCCTCAGAGCTGCTAGAGATGTTTATGAGCTTTTGTGAACATTAAAAAGCAACATATGTTTATTATGCTGATCTGTTTTCTTACAGAAAATTCATTGGTTGAAAAGAGTCATTGGTTAAAGAGAAATAATGGGATTTAAAAAGTTTCCTTTGCAAATTGCAGACATTGGAAAGACTGTAGTGTGTAGTGATACACAAACCGGGTAGAATAATACAATGGTGACTACTGGAAAATAGAAATATTGATGCTGTTGCAATAAAATTAAAAATGCTTTGTGATGGACCATTATTTGCCGGTTTGCGTCCTTAAAGTGTACCCAGTTTGGCTTCCCCTCATTTAGTTGGTGTGTGTGTGCAGGCAAAGAGCTGGGCTGTGAAGTGTAGGTGGTTTACCTCAAGTGTTCTTCAGCAGCAGCGATTATCAGCGGAGAAGCTATAAAAGTTTTATAGCACTAACTACCCCTCCTGTTTCAACTTTGTTGTTTTACAGCAACACATTAGACATTTGTTTCTATTTGAGTAGCTGACAGTTGTTAGTCATCATGTGCCCTTTGCTTACAATGAGCTTGTGTTACACTGATTTAGGTCCTGGCAGTGAGCATGCAGTTGGATCTAAAATGGATTGCATGTTATCGGGTTTGTTCTTATAGATACCTATGCGTATTCTGGCTCACACTACAGATTTCCATGACTTGGCTACTTACTACTAGAGTTTGCAAAGCTACTCTGGTAGCATCCAAAAATAAACTGGAGCTGAAAGTCAGTGCAGTAGAGATGACTATTAGCTATCAGGGATACTGGCTGTCACTGGCCAACAGTAGAAAAAACAGAGCATTTAGAGCAGAACAAAGCCTGTTTGTTTGTTTTTGCCTCATGTGGGTTACTTGTACATTAACTAATTAATTGAATTGTTTAATTATTTGTCATTATTTGAAACCTTGGCAATGTTTCATGTCAGTGCTCACCATTGTAACACTATGTATATATGAAAACAAAGGAAAACTATAAGTCTTCTTTAGTATTTACATTGATTACTTGCTTCCAAACTGAGTGACTTAATGCTGTTTAGCAATGTAGTCCCACTAAATAATAAATAAAAACTAGATAAAACTTAAATGCTTCCTAAAAAAGTCTCAAACTCTTGGCCTAAAGGCCTGGATAACCCAGGATGCTATCCGGCTACAGTGAGGCTGTCCTCATGGCCCTTATCGATTAAACGAGTTCCCTGTGCTGCCTGCTGATCGTAGACAACAAATTGATTACTATAATGGCCTCATGACCCGATGCCCTGCGCTGGTAGGATTCAATCAACAGGCAGTGACCTCTTTTTAGATCTCTGACTTATTAGTCTAACAGCTGCTAGCTGCAGACATAGATGATGTCATACATCAGTCTGTTTGATTCTATGTTTTAGTGGAATTTCATGAAGATATCCTGGGCTTCAGGAAGTCAATTTTATCCCACTACATTATGTTATTACCAGACTATTTTTATAGCTAGTGTAACAGCATTAGCACCTCATCAAGCACTTAGTTAGTAAGTTGATTTAGTTGATGGGAAAAGCAGATTATATGTGTGCACGCTTAACAAATTAGCACTCAGTGGACTGACCAATAATCAGAACAATGAAATTTTTTTTTTATTGACTTTGTAGACCTTTGTAGATTTATATAACCACTACAGTTTCTAATACCAGTTCAGACAGTTTAACAGATGATAACTGTATGTAAGCACAAAGTATTTGGATGTGCCAACACTTTACCAAGGTCTGGAAGAACCACACTGTCACCCTCAGATGAGAAGAAATTGGTTAGGATGTTCAGGACCAACCCACCAGGGCTGGTCATGAACTGCAAACTGCTGGAACGTCATCGTCACTGTCCACTGTGAAAGTTTTACATTGGTATCGACTGCCAAGCGCAATCGTTACAGGATTACAAGCCAGCTGCCTTCTGGAGAAATGTGTTATGATCAGACGAGAGAAGGACTGAGCTATATGTTTCAAGGAGTATTTGCATTTTAAAAGTCATTTAGGAAGTATGCTGTTCAGTTAGTCCACCCCCCAAAAATAGAACAGTTCACATAATTCATTAAAAAATGAAATTCTCATGATATTCATGCCCATGGGGAGTCTATGTAAACTCTTGACTGCAGAAGTTAACAGGTAGCCATGGTTTAAGATGGTGTTTTTTGTTTTTTTTGTTTTTTTTAAGTTAAAATATGAAATACACTGGAAAATGTAGGTGGATGGCCATGCTCCTCTTTGACCTACTTTATTTAATGCTTGCAATATTTACCAGGTTTTCTGTATAGATATGAGATAATTAACACTTTTAAGAGTAAGGAATAGGCAAGTGGGGGTGATGGTCACCATTATGGTTTTTCCCACTACTGACTCGCAGCTAAAATCACAGAGGGATTGGGAAATTGGCCCACATGACACATTGTTGTCAGATTATAATGATGAGTTGATCCTTTTCTCCATGCAATTAGAGAACTGGCCAAAGAGATGGCACACTACTTGTCCTTTTCAGTGTGAGAGCACATTTAGAATTAATGGTTGAGCTGTGGCTGGAAACATTCATCCTAGAGAGAGACCCAGTCTTTTCTGGTTTACTACAAGGTTAAAAGAATAATCCCTACGCTTGCACTACTCTCCCAAGGAAGAGGGGTACAGGAACATATTTACCTCTGGAATTCAACCACAAGGCTATTTCAGTTTCACTTTGACTGCATGGCTTACTTTTTCCCCCTTTCTTATTCATTGCACTTTGTGGGTATAACCTTTGTTCATTCTGAAGTGCAATAACCAGATGTGGCTTTAGGAATGGAGCAGGATAGCATCATCAATGTGTGTACGAGCCTGAGAGGGCAGGGCAGGAGTTGTATTTAGATGCTGTATATATTTTCCAAGAAACTGAGATGGAGGAAAAACAGAAATTTTTGGTATTTAATTACAGAGCGGCCATGGCCAAAAGCACACGGTCAGGGGTAGTTTTAAAGCCGACAGCTTAACAACTTCAGGAATGGTGGCACAGTTGGTTTTTGTGATGCTGTGTCATTTCCTCCTGTGAAAGCTGGGTTTTTTGATGTGTTTGGGATATGATTATGTGCCAGCTCCAATGAACAGACAAAATAAAGCAGCCAAGACCTTGCTGCCATGTTTACCAAAATTCAGTCTTCAGTGAGCCAAAAGCGATGCTCCTAAGTTTAGGCGTTTATATTGGCTGGTAACATCTGTCTTTGGAACTCTATTTATACGAGAACCTTTCTGTGACAGCTGCTTTGAACGTGTCCTGTTCGTCTTCATGGGAATGTGACAGTGTTCCCGCCCCCCAGTTTTAATCTGGGCCTTGTACAATGTTGAGGTAGGTTCCTCTCTGCTCTGCCCCTTTCTCTGTGCTTTTGTAATTGTAGTATTAGGCATGCTGTAATCTCTCCTCCTGTAGAGTTTGTAGGAGGACAGGAGTTGGTCTTAGCCTGCCTGTTTTGGCTGGTCACTCCCTGGTCTGCTAAGCGAACGCACAGTGTCACCAGTCGAGTCACGTTTTGTTTCTTAGCTATGAAAAGCTTGGTTGATTCTTGTCACGGCCCTTTTCATGAAACGGGGGTTGTTCTTGTGTTAATGTTGTTTAAACAGGTTTCTTCATTTGAACTTGAGTCAAACGAAACAGGATGAAGAACCCAACTTCAGCTGAATGTACCTACCTAAAGTAACAGTGCTGTAGACTGTCTAATAATGCATATGAAACCTGTTTGCTTAGACTGATGAACCACAGTGTGATTCAGGTCAACTTTAATCCTGTAATAGGAAATGGGATGAGGAGAACAAACATCAGAGCATCAACCACAGTCCTTCCTGTTCCTGCCACATCAAGCTTATCAGCCCATCAATCTTGCCTATAGGTCTACAAAAACTCCTTTCCATAGTTTCAACTTCAAACTTGTCTCCAAACCTCACCCTTGGAGTCTGGGTCAAAGGAAAACCTTGAATAATGTTTAAGTGATCTTTCACCAGAGGGGATTTACCACAAAACAAGACCCAACGAATCCCAGCCAGAGGGCATAGTTAGCTGTGGGATCAGCTGGCAGAGACCTGTATATTTTAAAACCGCTCTGTTTTTAAAGCCCTGAGAGCAGATGGGAAAATCTCCAGGTTTTACTTTTTTTTTTTGTCTATTTTAAGACGGCATTCCTAGGACATGTTTGCCATTAGGATGTCCTGTGGGATGGCATCATGCACCTTTAACTGCACTTGCAGTGAAAGACAAGCATAAAATGAAAATTTATGGAGGTTAAAATGCTGGATTTCATTTATTCATTTAATTAAATCTATCTTTCAGTGTTCTGTGTTGTTTTTGTTTAAATTCGGTGGTCTATTTTAAGCTCAATGTACGCTCAGGCTCAATGCTTGCTTCGGCTAAAGCCTAAATAAATAAATAACAGCCAGATCTTGGTCAAAGTCGTAATTAAGGCATTTCTTGAAAATTAACTTGACAGTTTTATGTATTAGATTTAATAAAATAAGAAAAAGATTTAAATGGTCACTCCCTGCATTTTAAAACTGACCACATAGCCAAAAATAAGAAGCACATTCTACTGACTTATCGTAAACCTTTTGCCCGGTGCTGACTTTATCCACAGCGAGATCTCTCTGCAGAAGGATCACTCGGAGCTTTTGAATTATTTCTGTCAATTCATTCAAATTACACAATTGCTCATGGGATTTGACTTTCCTCCTCTTGTGGTGTCAAACCCACTTCCCCCCAGACCGCATCCCACCGCACTCATCAGCTATTTAAAGTGTTAGCGACTGCTCCCAATTACTCCTCCCCACACCAAACCAGAAGCTCAGGCCACGCAAATGGAGGCTTTTTGTTTTCATGCCTCCCTTCCTTTTGGTCAGCCCTCTTCTGTCATGCTCCTGTTATTTTTTTCCTCTTTGTGAAGATTATTGTGGGCTTTTTTTTTTTTTCTTTTCTTTTTCTCCCCTCCGATTCTCTTCCCTGTCCCACCAGTCTGCCAGTCTGTTATCCTCTGTGCTTCCACAAAGCCCAGTGTTTTGATTACATGGTGAAAACGGAGCCAAGTCTAGTTATTACCAGGCCGGGGTAGCGTGGACGACCAGGTCAAAGGATTAGCCAGAGAGGGGGAGAGAGGAAGCTGCTGTGGTGGGATTGGGCGGATGGTGTCGGAGGGTGAACCATTTGTGTATTCTCACAACCAGATGTTTCTTTTTTTTGGGGGGGGGGGGGGTCTGAATGGGTAATCTAAACCTCATTAAGCTGCTCCCCTTAACCAGGCACATTCTAACTCTTCAGCGGGACGAGGAAGCACAAGGAATCACACACCCTGTTACAATGTTACAAAGTCAAACCTAACCACAACTAAGTGATTATGATCAAGTGATACAGAATAGCAACTCAAGCACTCACTAAATCAGCACCTGCCCACATGCCTGCACAACTCCACTGCTACAAAAGAATAATAGTTGAAAGGCATATATAAAAACAAAAGTCTGCAAAATCTTGTCCTTCAAAAAAAATCATCAGCAGTGTTTGTAAATACTTTCAATTCTTTTGCGCCAATTTCAAAGTACACATCATAAACAAAACAATAAAGGGAACTCTTGTGAGTGTGGTCAATACGGTGTCAGGTACAGGTGATGCCAAACACGGTGTAGGTGTGCTGCTGTCGGCTCTGGCTGCTGGAGGGCTGCAGTGCTCAGCTCACGATGCACTGAGACCTTCTTCTTCACTCCCTACTTGTTTATATCCTAATACTGCATATTAATACATTTTGTCTACCGTCTCCTGGAGTGCGTATTTATATAGCTGTGCCTGAGCCATAATGCTAAAACATCTGTATGTGTGCTCAGCAGGCGAGAGCAAGGAGATATTAGAAACATCTAAGAGTTTCCCATGTCCAGCACAATGAAAAAAATACTTGCATAAACAAGTATTGTTGTTTTTTTTTTTTTTAAGTTTATGTTTAATCATTTAATTTATTTGGATGTGAGTTGCTGAAAAGATCGCTTTTCTTCACATTAAGAGATTGGTTGCTGTGTCTGAGTCAGACAGGAGAGGCTCCATCATCGACTATGATGGTGCCATCTTATCTGTGGTGAGGAAGGCGGACGCTGGTTGAACACACTCGCCATGTTTAGGAGACATTTCACACTTTACGGACATCTATGTTTAGTCTCAATTGCAAGTGAAACATTCGCACCGTCTAGTCTCGCACAATCACTGATTCATTAGTAGCCAGTGAACATTCTGGGTGAATGCACGACTGGCGGGAAACGGCATCACTGGGCCATGTAGGCCAGCAGCTGGTCAATTAACTTTTGCTTGATTTCATTTTTACTGAGCATTTTGCCCTCTGGTTATGTTGGAAGCCCAGAGTCACCGTTATCATGAAAACACATGCAGGACAGTTAAATGGCCTGTATTTATATAGCGCGATCGAGTAGTTAATGCTCTACTCGATCCGACATACCCCGTCCTGCTGTCAGAAATCCTTCCCTACAGTGCCAGATGTGTACTAATCCAAGTCCCTCACAAATACTGTGTAAATAATATGATGTGATTAGCAGTTGATTAAAAGTGGCCAGATGTGTCATCCAGTTATTAACTCCTTAGAGTTAATAACTGGATGACACATCTGGCCACTCCTTAGAGTTAATAACGGTAGAGGGAGAGGGAGAGCCCCTCAGCTCAGTAGGCACTAGCCAATCAGAAACAGAACGTTGGTAATGGTTGTTCCAGAATACGTGATTATAAGCTGATTTCCTAAATACTTTTTGGTAGTCTTGTTTTTGTTTTAGTGTGCTTTGCACATATGTGGCCTCAGTCTCTGTTTAATAGGTTATCTCCTAATAGCTGACACATATATTTGAATAAGCACAGAAGATGATCCCACGTAATTGTGTAGCTGTTTTTCCCTAGCTAAGCTTTTTTCATCTTTTTTTAACATTCCTCTGGTAACACTGATTTACAACCGGACAGTCCCCACGGTCATATTTTGAAAGTTCAGTTGCTAATCAACTAACCTGATTTCCATCGTATACTTTGCTGCAGTCAGTGAAAATTCATCTGTATGCTTTTGGACTAGTGATGGCTTTTTTCTGCTCTGTATTCTGTTCATTCATGAGCTGCTATCCCAGGAACTTGGTGTCTCTAGCTGCAGCCAGAATATCTTCGGTGCAGAAACATCCAAGCGTCATATGCACGTATGTTCACTGACTCTAAAACAATACTGAATTACTGCTTCACCACTTTTTCTACAACTGCAAAACGAGACATGTGCATAATTAGTCATATCTCGTGTATGTGAGTTGAGCCTGTGAATGCTATGCTAACACTGGGTCACTTTTTAAAGGAGCCTTATAGCTGTGTTTGGAGACTCCTCCACTTTCACACATACAGCGCATCATTTACTTTTATAGGTCACACACCTGACCTTGTATTATGCAGAACATTGAAATATACATATGCTTATGTTAACACAGTTTTAAACATAAACATCCACACAGTGCAGGCAGTTTAAGAGCAGGGCAGAGTTTATTAAAGCCATCTCGTTTCATTATTCAGTCACTAGCTTCGTTTTAAGTAAATAAAGCCAACACGCATGCACGTAGACTCGCAGCTAAAAATCTAAAGCTAACTGCAGAAGAGCAGCCATAAACTGAGCAGCCAGGGTAGACGGGGAAACGCTGCTCTGTGTTGTTGTTTTTATTTATTTACATGTTTTCTATGTAAGCCTGCAGTCTCTACAGCTTGATTTATAGTTTTGATATTTTTGAAGCGCATTCAAATAATAATAATAATCTTTCAGTCCTGCTCTCTTCGTGTGTTCAGACGTATTGCACCAGCTTTAAACATACTGTATTATTCTTTTTATATATGCTGACAGACTTCTGCAGCTTGCTGCACTCTTCCTGGACAGCTGTCTGTACTCATTAAATGATATTACTTCTATGGTTAAATAAATATTTGCTGTATTAGTAAATACTGATTTGAAAATGATAATGATGAGCAGTGTAGGAGGTTCTTTAAACTATTCCTTCAGCACTGTTTCGAACACTATTCATAATACATTTTATTGGCAAATTGTAATTCTTCTGCAGAAAAATGTTTTCCCATCAATCGCAGTAATCATGCCTAAGCTGGAGATCATATTAAATACTTTATATCCTGTTTAATCTCCCGTAATGCATCATTATGCACCTACAGAACTGCTGTTACAGAGCTCAGAAAAGTAGGCCTACACCTTGATTTTAAATAATTGGGAATCAGGACAATGGAAGCGTTAAATTTATTAATAACAAGAAGCACTTCAAGAGTGCAGCGCTCCGCCGAGGCCGCTCACTGTGGGCAGAATTTACTTTTTGTAAATTTGTACACTTTGTCCTTAAAGGAGAGGTCAGAGGTCAAATGTGACAAAATATTTGAAGTCTTTATACAGTACTTTGTATTTGTTGACACACTACACCTGTTTGACGGCTTCTTGACAATTTTCGACCAATAATTTATTAAGTTGACGTTGAAGGTTCCCATATGGAAAAGAAACAGTAAAAACTTATATGTGATTACTCATGAAAGTGGCCACTTTCATGAGTAATCACATAAGGCTTACATGATTTACTCATGAAAGTGGCCACTTTTGCATTACTTTCATATATTGTTTTAGTAAATATCCAAAACATACAAGTTTCATTATATAATTTTTCAGGGGATCTTATATCTGTTTTCACTCTTATATGCTTTTCATACAAGTTTCACACAAGACAGAAACTTTATAAGATTTATATCTAGCTTTTCCATATGGGTTAATGTGAGCTAAATAAAGTGTTTCTTTGTGCAGTTACGGAGTTCATGGTAAATGTGTCACTTTGGACATGGTGGCGTTTGTTTGATATTTTCTTCTTTTTTTTCCCCCCACGGCTCACTTTTAATAACAGCATCCAGAATGTTTATTGACAGTAATTAAACGACTTCACTTTTGAACATAAGTTTCCAAGCCATTTGTCTTTTCTCTAAATAACCAAATGGCTAAAATAAGACATTTTTAATTGGTCATTACACAACAGAATCTTTTCCTGTGGAAAAAAACAAAACATTTAATGAGGTTTTGGATGTTATTGCGCTCTTTTCACTATAAATGTGAATCGCATCATACCTGCAGCAGGTTGTGTAGAACCTGAGGTGTCATCTGCTCAAAGGGACGGACGGGGTCTGCAGATTAGTGTGCATGTAAGCGTATCAGACATCTTAACTATGACTGGAGGGTGAGGCAGGGGGTCATGGGGGGAGTGATACAAACTAAATCTGCTTAAATGAGCTAAAACTTCATCCACAGATTAGCTGGAGTCATCTGAGCACTGTGCAGGCCTGCTGAGCCCATCATGAGGTAGTGTTGCGAATTCTTTCCACAACAGCACTTGTTGACGTGTTCTTTGTTGGTTCACTGTGCCTTACAACACGTATGCACTGTTTTGTCTTTGTGCGTTGTCTAGTAATGAGATCAGGGTTAGACAGAGGTGTCTGCTGCTCCAGATAAATCAGACACGGCAGACTGTAGACTGATGTAGATGTAGATGTTGATGATGTTGATGTTGATGTAGACTGCTGCCTGCAAACCTAGTGTGCTACATAGAAGTGGAAGCAGTTGAGTAAGTAATGACAGTAAACTTAGTAATAACTTTGGTTCATTGTCCCAAAAAGCTTTTTAATCATCCTTACCTTATTTGGATTTCACTCTTTGCACTCGCCATCTGCTGTTGGAAGGATATTAAAGCATGAACTGGTTTGTTGTGAAAAATTGGACTTTATTCATTGTAATAAGTCTGCTTGAAGATATAAGCATAATCTATGGGCCAAAATCTTTAAGTCTCTGTCCTTCATCACACTGTCTTTTGTATAAGCAGTTTCTGTAGTACGGATGAACAAAATAGGAAGCCAGATGTAAAAATGGCAAAACTGGTGATGACGGATAAACACGAGACGGTGCCGTCTTTGAAGGGTTACTGAGTGAGCCGTCGTCTACTTCACGAGGTGAAAGCAAATGGCATCATTTCCCTACAGAGGTGATCACGTGAGATGTAATATGGTTTATAATCAGTACCTTAGGTAGATCGTTCTTCTGTAGTGCTTCCATTATCGTGTGTGTGTGTGTGTGTGTGTGTGTGTCACAAGGGTTTTGGTTGGCTCAGAAAGTGTCTGCTTATCATAAATCCTGTCCCTGTGGTGCAGTAAATTGCAGGTGGAGGAAATGCGTGTTCTAATAACAAAGGTGCTGATTTTGTAAAGCTCCTGTCAGATCAGCTCCATGTCTCCATGTCAATAAGCGCCCAATTCACCTCCATAAAAATCCCGTCCACAATGTTAGTAGAGTGGTGGCCCCATGATCGGAAGGTCGGAGGTTCGATTCCCCTGAACAGCTACCCTGAGGTACCCCTGAGCAAGGTATCGTCCCTACACACTGCTCCCAATGGCTGCCCACTGCTTCACTGAGTGAATGGGTTAAAATGCAGAGAGGAATTTCCCCACGGGGACCAATAAAGTACACTTTCTTCTTTCGTTACCAACTTGAAGTTGGAGCCATGCTTAGAAGGATGCAGCCAAATGTAATTGGTATGATGATAATAATTTTGTATACATTACATGTCAAGTGTTTTGTTCAGGCGAGAAACATGGACGCTCACAAGCAATTTTATTAACAATTAAACATGTGATTTTTTTAATTGGTCATTGTGACATTCAAGGAACAGTTGTAATTATTCAGGAAGCTGTTAAATCTGCTCTTTAACACTAGTTTCACTGTGTAAACTGTTTTCACTCAGGTGGGGATAGTGTGTTTTTCTTTTTTGGTTTTTTTTTTCAGTGGGGCAGGATGTGGGGCTCATTTCTGATTCTGTCTTTGTGTTACCATACACAGTATAAAAGATGGACTGAGCTAGGGCAGGGCCATACTATACCGTTCACGGTAATACCGGTATAATGTTAGGCAATGATATGAAAATGGAATATCGCGATAGAATATGGGTACAACACACATGCGCTGGGCCTTTGTCTTCATACGCACATGGCGGAAACAGATGAACCAGAATCGTTTGTAAAAATGCTGCTTCAGTGATGTGGAACTGGTTTGGTTTTTGTCTGGCGCTCAAAAATCTGTCAAATGTTTCGCTACGACTTTGCTAAGCTACGAAGCTGCACCGCTTGATTGATTGTCGGCTACCGTAGTCAGGAGCCTCGCGGAGTGATACATACTGTGCTTCAACATAATATTGTGTGTGTGTGTGTGTGTGGGGACCCCAAAATGGCACCTGTTACAGGACATGCGCATGAAGTGGATTTTAAACTCAAGTCATGCAGTAGAACATGGCAATAGAGCAGCTGTGAGAGAATTCAGCATTCATGAATCAATGGTACAGACGTGGAGGAAGCAAGAAGAATGAGATGAGTAAAGTTGGACTTGTCTATTTTTTACTGCAGTTTCATGTTGCAAAGCACCTCTTTAACTTTTGTGGATATTGTACATGGTTGTGTATAATAGGGTGGCTGTGGCTACAATGTAGCTGCCATCACCAGTGTGTGAATGTGTGTGTGAATGGGTGGATGACTGAATATGTAAAGCGCTTTGGGGTCCTTAGGGACTAGTAAAGCGCTAAATAAATACAGGCCATTTACCATGGTTAGGCTCAGGATATGTCGGCCCATTTCCACTGGAAATGCCTTTTGGTTAATCTGTCAGCAAGGAATTTGCACTCTTTTTTTCTTTTTTTTTTTGCACTACTAAAGTTGTGAAGTTGTAAAGTATTTTGTCTCGCATCAATTATATCGTCAGTTATATCGTTATCGCAACTTTTCAAATATATATTGTGAGAAGTATCTTTGGTCATGTTGCCCTGCCCTAGACTGAGCCATTGGTTTTTGACATTTATGAGCTACAATTTTAGTGTTTTAGCTTTACAACTGATATAAAGCACAGCTGAGTTGAACCCCACCGAACTGTACCCTCAGACAAGATGACTTTCCTGGATCCAGCCATTTGGAGCACTGGCAGCAAGCACAACAATATAATGAAATGATACCAGTTAGTTGCCCTCTCGTCTTTTGTGTCTCTCGTCTCTCTTTTAAACTATATCTTTGTCTCCAAGCTGCATGAGATACGCCTGAACTTCCATCAATGACAGAGGAATGAAGAGTAGGGTCCGTCCCTCATTTCACTGATTGTGTCCTTTTCGTCTTCTTCTTTTTTTAATTTAAAGTCACCTACATTAATCTTGAGGCTTCCCAGACAAACAGAGCGACGCACAGAATCTCAATCACTGATGACCACTCTGTGACTTTCACTCACTGACTCTGACGTTTCGGTCAGATGAAGATTTTCTCAATGCCTTTCTTTTAATGCCGCCGTCCTCCTGCTCTTTGAAGATGCTCCACACCGTGATGATATTAAACGCAGACTGCGATGAGTGCTTTTACCAGCTGCTGTAAAGCTTTTCATGTTGGCCTCCTGTGCTGTCAGATAAAGATGTGAGCGACTCTTCCACAGTGTGCCTGGTTTTGAGAGGTATCTACTTAAAAAGAATGATTTAGAATGAGAGCTTTAATACATTGTTGATAATCTTACACAGTACAGAGCTTCTATTTTAATCTTTAATTTCCACACTCCAAATAGGTGAATGCAAATTCACTCAAATCCCTATGAAAAAAATTCCAATAAAAACATTTGAGCATGAAATGTGACTCCACATCTCCGGTGTAGTCCTAATGTGGTCTTCGCATGTGGGCCATAGCCTGCATCGCTCGCTGCTTTTTGCTAATCAAATGTATTAAAATGTTCAAGTTGCTGGTCTGCTTGTTTTCCTTTGGGTCAGTCTTGATTATTTGCATTGCTTTGATATCGGCTTAGCAGATGTATCGGATTTTCCGGTTTGTTAAAGATTTTATTTTTCAGTTTAAATGTGTCTCCCTCCACTTGTTATGAAAGTTTATCTAGGTAAACTTTCTTGCTTAAGCCATTTTTTTGCTTCCACGTTGGTGTGAGCACAGTGAGAGCCCAAGAATGAAAGGAAGTGTTTTAAACCTAGTGTTTGGTAACTCCACATTATTAATGTTGATGGCAATCACTAAAACTCTTTCCATGTGCTGATCAACTGTCATAACACTGCTTGAAAAAATGTATTTAAATGGTCTGATCTGGTAAGGTTGTGCAGACTTTTTACAGAAAGGTGGCCAATCATGCACAGAGCCAACAGCTAAATGGAAATGACGCTTTATTTCCTCTCTGCCTCAACAATTCCTGTCCTCCAGCTTGTCCTATACTATATACATGTCTTATTTAAGCAGCTGTCTGCCTGTGCCCCCCTCCCCTATCTGTCAAAGTCTGCAGTGATACAGGCTGAAAGACAGCAAAGACAATGAAAGGCACAAAGCTAAATTGGATGACAAAGAGACCGAGAGAAGCAATACTGGGTGCAACAGAGGTAGAATAGTGATGAGATGAAGAGAATGGATTGAATGAGACAAGGGACATATTGGGGATGGAGGCCAGATGATACTGAGCTGTACAGTTAAACACATGAGGCTGATCAATAAGGTGTGCTTGGCCTAAGGGACACGTATACCTCAGGGGATGGAAGGCCCCACTTCCACCACCTTCCCCCTCACCTCACTACATATACATTCACACAGCAACACCATCAGTGTTCTCTTGGGGGTTGAGGCAGTTAACGAATCAGATCCTGACATTTCCCTGCATTTTTTTTTTTTTTTTTTTTTTTTTTAAACCCACCAGCTAATGAACCTTTGATGAGCGGGACGCTGCTTTGTGTGCTGCTGCTGAACTGAAATGTTATGTCAGCTGAGCTCAGTAGAATTTACTAGAATTTACTTCACTGACTTTGGAGCGTACGAGCTCTGTCACAGTAGACTGCACGCGCTTCTCTTTGCAGTATCAAACTTGGTTTTGACAGTTTACGGGAAGGAGATGAGATCATGGAGTGCTGAAGTGCAGTGTTAGATTTTAAGAAACACACACGTGTCATCATTAAACAGTAAAACGTGCTGAACTGCTAAAAAATATCAAACTACTCAAAAATTCAGCAGCTCCCTTTGATTGCAGTTTTTTGCTTCATCCAGGTTTTTCTTAATCCTCCAGGTGGCTGCAGAAAATAAAGGATATTATTTTAAAGCTTTGAACTATGAACTAAAGATGACTGAACTCACTGTGTGTTGTGATTAAAAACGTGTCAGTGGTGCTGCCAAAAGCGCTGTTTCTTTCATAAGAAGTAAAAATTAAAAAGAAATCAGTATTTCATGGGCTAAAACTGGTCAGCACTGGCACAGTACTGATAAAATAGACTGTTCAGGACTTAACTACATGGGAAAATGTGACTCACATTAAAAAATACCTCTAACACCCATTAGTCTGAGGTTTTTTTACCTCTCTCAGCCCCTGAGCTTGATTCTGTGAAATCACACTCGTATTCAAATGCACATTCCCTGGCAATTATTCTTATTATTTCATTACCTACCTAGTATTTCTCTTTTTTGGTGTGATATTTGGGTGTTTTTGTTGCTGCTGTAGTCCCAGACTGCATTCTTTCCCTTCAGACCTTAATATGTTTCGGCAGTGGTTGCAGATAGCATAGCACTTTCCCGGGTGGATCTTCTACTTTCTTGCACTTGCATTGCTTTGGCTTCAGGCGTTACCTCAGCTGGAGCCAGAAACTTGAAATGATGTGGTTTGGGACCACTGTGGAGCTCCACCACACATGGTGTCCACTGCAGGGCAAAAGATCTCTGCCTCAGTAGGGCCTTCTGTGGCGGTGGTTCCTTCCACTTTTGTGTGGCTCTCCTTTTTTTGTCAGTGAGGTGCTCCTACCTCACGCTTCCACTCCCTGCCTTTCTCCTGGTTAGTATGCAGAACAGAGTGACGTATTGTCTCATTGGGACACTGATAGTGTAAGACTTGTAATATCAAACATTTGTTAATAAATGAATGTCCCAGCTGGGATGAAGCTGGGAGAATAGTGGGTCAATTAAACAAGGGTGTGTCCTTCCTCACTCAGCGGGTGGGGGTGGTTACTGAGTCTCCGTAATGATTTTGTCTAATGAAAGTGGATATTCTTCTTCAGCCTCACAGGAGAACCGGGCACTCGATTAAACTGTGCAACCGCGTGGCTTGAAGGCCGTCACTTTCAGGGCTTTTCTTCTGGTTCTAGAGGAGCCCTAATTGTAGTCGCAGAGCTCGGATAACGGGCTTGACCACAGAGGACTCGCTGCTGCAAAGAAGAAATAATTAAGACATTTGGGAATTGGAGCAGCACTGTAGTTTGACTGTGTGTGCTTACATGCTGATTAGATGTTTTTGTGTGTGCTTCAGCGTGTGTAATTACTGGCCTCTAGTTAAGTGCCAGCCTGTGCATCTGTTACCTGAATCCTTCAAAGCCTACGTATCCAAAGAAGTGGAGACCTGCAGTCTGTCAAAACAAATACTCTTTAAATCTTAATCTTCTCTTTTAGGAGCTGAGCGAGCACATCCACACATCCATGAGGTGTAGGAGAAGACATGAATTTCTGAACTCACCATAGCTGAGCTGTTATCTGTCTCTACTGTAGCTCTGAGGAAATGGCTTTCATGTAAGCAAACTAATGGAAATGAAGATGGAAGTTTAAATCTTTATATTTACCATATAATTCATAATTACATGTGTAGTGCCATACTAATGTCACAGTCTGTGCCTCGTCGGTCTTGGTGATGCGTCGAGCTGCTGCTATGAGTCTGGCTCTATATGCCAGCTGGGAGGACAGAGTAATGACTAGTATTTAGACTGCAGTCAGGCTACTGTGCTGATAACTATGTGGGAGAGTCTGTGGAAGTAGGCTGTCAATTTGACTCACATATCCACAGTACACACGAAGCTAAGATGAAGTATAGGGGAGATTTAAACAGATAATCCAAATATTTTCTGCCCTGTGAGGGTTTCAGACAAAGAAGAAATAAACGCTGTTTTTCTCTGCGGTGTGCGACTGAACCACATGAACACAGTGAAGTGCTGCTATGCACCTATACGTTTCCTTTCTTCAGTCTTGCAGCTTTGAAATTCCTAATTCACTGTTCACTCTGTACCCAGTTGGTTCTAGGTCAGCCAAACCTCTGCAGTGTGCTTTCCATCTGCTCAGGTTACACTTGTACAATGCACCTTCCTTAGGAATCCAATAGGCATCCTTGTTGATTGCCTAAACCACAACGGTCTCCTTTTAATACAGATGAGTAGTAGCTCTACTCTCAGCTCCTTGTCCCATCTCTAAAGGTGAGTGCAGCACATGGCCACAGCTGAATACAGGAATGTAGAACGCCTTCACTGGCAGTCCTTTCCTCACCACAGACTGGTTCCCACATCGTCTCACAAGTCTCCTAGTAGAGGTGAACAGTATTCCTCAGCCAGGGTGGGAAAAAAAAAAAGGCCCCTCTTTTGTGGAACCAGCTTCCAGTTTGGATTCAGGAGACAGACACTATCTCTACTTTCAAGATTCAGCTTCAAACTTTCCTTTTTGCTGAAGCATATAGTTAGGGCTGGACCAGGTGACCCTGAATCCTCCCTTAGTTATGCTGCAATAGCTGTAGGCTGCTGGGGGATTCCCATGATGCACTGGGTGTTTCTTCTTCAGTCACCTTTCTCACTCAACATGTATTAACAGACCTCTCTGCACTGAATCATATCTGTTATTAACCTCTGTCTCTCTTCCACAGCATGTCTTTCGTCTTCTTTCTTTCTCCGCAACCAGTCGCAGCAGATGGCCCCGCCCCTCCCTGAGCCTGGTTCTGCTGGAGGTTTCTTCCTGTTAAAAGGGAGTTTTTCCTTCCCACTGTCGCCAAAGTGCTTGTTCATAGGGGGTCATATGATTGTTGGGTTTTTCTCTTGTTATCAGGCCTTTGCCAAATGTGATGGCATGCTGAAGAGGTACTCAAACCATCTGATTCAGCTGTGTTGGAGTAGGGATGCATCTAAAAGCTGCAGGATAGTAGCCCTCGACGACTGGGATTGGGCTTTAACAGTAACTGTAACTTGTCAGGGGCCAGTAAGATATCGGTGAATAAAACAGAGAAATATATTTTGCCTGGTATGTTAAATCCACGCTTTTCCACCATGTAACCACATCTGTAATTCTCAACTACTGTTTGCTCTTCCTGTCATATTGAGTGAAACTACCAAGTACTCCAGCAAATCCTGGTTGAGTCATTTGTTTATATTTGGGTTGTACATCACCAGCTGCCAGTATCTTCTCCTTCATAGCCTGGTTGTGCTTGATGGTGTGTTTGTTGCCTGAACAAAATCTTCCTGCACATTTTACAAAGTACTGTGCTTTTGTTGGAGCTTGTTGAAGTAGCTCAGTTTATATTAGATACTAAATTATCATTGGAGGCTGACACACAGCTCTTTCACAAACATTTCTGGGCTTGTCATTCTTGTTAGGGCGATTTGGTGTGTGTGTGTGTGTGTGTGTGTGTGTGTGTGTGTGTGTTCTAGTTTCAGTTAGTGTTTTTATATGTTCATAAAACACTAAGCATATTCATGCTTAAATTTGTGGTGCACTACGCAGCTTATTGCTCATTAAATAACTGCTGTACTGTTAGTGGGCCACTTTTTTTTTTTTTTCTTCTTTTTGCTAACTGCAGGCAGCGGGCGGCTCATGGGGGCTAGGAGGGTGTCCATTGTGTTTTTAATGTAGCTGTCCTCCCCCTTTTTATTACAAAAGAAGGGGTGAGAGATGGTCACACAGTGTGAACAAGCCCCACACTACCCCCTCCTGTACTTTCCCAGCCTCCCTTTTCCTGCCACAGGGGGAGGAGGACAAGGACAGAAAATGGGACCACTGATCCGTTTTGATTGCGCCACAACGGTTGGAGTGAGTCATAAATCAAACCCCTGACCTGTCCCAGCTCCTATCGTCCTCCCACATATATGCAACAGCAGCATCTTCTTGTGTTTTCACCCTGGCTTGGTTGGGACTGGTTGTACTGGGAATTGACTGGGTCTGTCATTACGTAAAGATGGATGGAGTGAGGTGCGGTGTGACCCTCCTCCCCCTTCAGGATTAGTTGTTTCAGATGAAAATATTATGGGTTATTCTATGGGTTTTAGCTTGACTGTGAGTTAGACATTATGATGCACACACACCAGCAGCTGTGTAACTGATGCTGTATAATCTCGTTGATCCTTGTAGCAGTGCGTCGGCCTCAGAGCTGTTTGCATTTATGCTAAGGGGTCAACTTGGTCCTTAAAGACGAGCCGACTGCCTGTCACCTTAGTGTTTGATTTTATTTTTGCTCACTTGTCCTGACTTAAGATTTTGAGACAGAACAAGTTGCATTTGGCAAGATGAGGATAGGACTTTGACATGCTGATAATTTAGTTTTCTACATGTTACCTACCAAGCACAGCAGCTGAGGAAGTGATTCTTCGTGCTAATTCTTCATTCTAAAACAGCAAGTGTAACCACAACGAGGAGCGAAAATATGCTAATAATATGCATTTAGCTTCCTCTACTATCTAATTCTTTATTTTTACTTCTAAATATTAGGTACAGGATCTTGGCATGTCTGATTGAAGCAGTAGGAAGTGTTAACACAACACATCCTCATATCAGCTCTTGAACAACAAATGGTTCCATTTTGAGGTAAAATGCATCATTTTCCAATCTTAATGTGTTTACACTGATCTGTAAACACAGGAAAAGACTTAGAGACGTGGGATCCAGACACCATGAAATGTCCTGTAGAGGTAACCACATCGATGCTGTAGACAATGTTAAGCAGACATGATTCACTCTTAGTTTAGTAAGCATACTAAGTTATGAGAGGAAAATAGTATCTGTACCGCATGTCTGGTGACACTTTGCATACACTTTTCTCTTTAAAAATCATGCAGGTATGGCATTTATCACTTTTGTTGCTGATGCAAAGAAAGCAAAGTGCCGGTTCCTGCTTGCATTTCGAGCTCAGGTCATTCAGACTTTGTTTCACTGTGAACGGAGCTTTGGGTAAATTCAGAGCAGGGCTGTAATCCCTTGCCTTCATGTATAATGAGGTGTGTTTTTGTGGAGATTGAGGGGCGGCTGAGCCTTGTGCTGTCTGGAGCATGATGATGAATGAGACGGTTAAGAGTGGAGATGTGACAGCAGTGTGGTTTTCTCAGCCCTGCACACACACACACACACACCTTTGAGGAAGATTTAGATCCAGTACATTAATTTCCTGACACCTGGTTACTCTCTGAAATCCCCACGGCTGGGTGTGGTTGAGTTTTTCTTTCAAAGCAGATTCTGCTGTGATATTTGAGTTTTATTCCCAATGCTAAAACGATGCTTTTCACAATTTCATATGGCTAGGTCCAAGTTTTCCCACATTTTAAATGGAAAAAGATAAGTAACAGCTGAAATCCTTCTGTTGTTAAATAAATAGCAGCTTTGTATAAATAACCATCTACAGTATGAAATTGTGACTTAAATCACTTAACAGGCCACTAAACAGGAGAGACTGCAGTTGAATACCAGGCAGCAGTGTACTGCTTAGCCTTTGGAGAGAGGGGCGCTAACCGGCTTGTTTCAGATAAAGGCCAAATATAAGATAAATACAGCATTTTAATGAACTTTGAATCATGCAAAGCTGCTCTTTTATTCTATTAGGAATGAGTAGAATAAGTCTGATATTACATATGTAATATCAGACTTATTCTACTCATTTCTGGGTCCTGGTGTCCATGTTTTTGTTCTTGAACTCTCACACAGTATCTTAACAGTTTTAACTTTTAAAATCATTTGAAACTGAGTGTTAAGGGCTCACATGGATTATTTGTACATTTATTGACTTCATAAACTGAAACTTTGGCCATGCTTAAACTGAGCATCTGCCACTGGAAATATGAGACAAGATATGTCATGGCACTTAATGCGTTCAGAGATGTTTCCACAGTTGAACGATGGGTCTAGTTCATCCCAGACTTCAAGCTTCCAACGCCACACGTGCACACACTCTGTTTTGATATAACATAAAGAAAGATGAAGATGAAAGCACCTCTGCTTATTTCAAATGAATGGCTTTCAGTTCCTTAGATCTCTTATTTGATGAACGCACAGTGAACAGTCCATTTTTCAGCTCATTACAGAGCTGAAAACACCCACTGAAATGATTTAACATCTACCTAGAGAACTGTACGGACAACCAGAAACTAAACTATGTTCCCATGGGATGAGCAGCACTCCACACCACCACTGTGGCTACCAGAGGAAAAGGTCAGCCTCTTTTCACACACAAATAACTTTACAAGACCTTTTAAAATTTTACCAGCCTTATTGTCTGGCGAGCCAGAAATGATTTAAATCCCTGTTCCTTGTGGCGCCCCTTTAAAATGCATGCTATGGAGTGCAGATTGCTAGTGTGCATTCCCTGTAGGAGGTAAGACTGATGCTAGGAGGGGAATGTTCCCTGTGTAAGCATTTAACTTTGAACACGGACCTGCTTCAGAGATCCAGCACTATTTATGGTTAGGGAATGAAGTCAGAGGATGTAGGCTGGGAAGGAATCTGATGCAGTTCTTCCTACAACATTGCACACTTCAGTGATGCTTTGTGGTGGTGATGGCTTCAGAGAGATCGAAACCTAGCTTGCTACAGAGATGCTGATTTCTACTTGAAGTCCAGTTAACCACAGTCATGTTCTGTGGTTAATGTTTTCTATTTGTTTTCTCTTTCGAGTAGATTTATGTTCATTATGACGTGTGTGTGTGTGTGTATAGCAATTAAGTTTGCCCTTCTGTGGATGTAATATCCAGACAGATTTTTGATGTGTAGAAACTGAAATATGTTGCAGTCCTACAGCCTAATAAGCACGCTGATATCCGTGTCCTTCAGCAGCTTATTATAAACCTCAGGCATATAAAATGGGACAGAGTGAGAGACAGTGATGCTCTGTCTCTCTGCTTCATGTATGCACATCTACATTTTCAGTTTTTTAAAACTGAACTTCTCTTTCCATGATGTGCCTCAGTGCGCAGGCTCTGCTTGACCAGCAAGACTGACTCCAGCCTGCAGCCCGTTCACCAGGGGTGGCCCAAACAGTGAAGGCAAGATCTCCTTCAGGGGTGGTCCTCTGTGGCAGAGCAGGTTTCTGGTTTAGGATTACTCATGGTTTCAAACATTGCCCTTGCTCTTTGGCTGCAGTTATTATTGTGTTACATTAGCTTATGTGACACATTTTGGCCTACATTCTCACACTGCTGCACAGCTAAACTGCACTTCAAGGCATTTTCTGGAGAGATTAACTTGCACAGATACTTAAAAATGCATCCACAAAGACTCACTCACTCATTAACTCTGTCTCTCGCTCATTCTCTCTCTGTGTATATGTATAAACACTCTACCCTCCCCCCATAACATATCCAGAAAACTGGCTACATTTGCATGGTAAGCAGCTCATAAAGGTCCCGTGCCTGCTTGAGCTGCATCACATTCTGCCTGAAGCACTAAACCTGGAATAAAACATCGGCTGATGCGCAATTCTAAGAGGAATCTCAGGCATTTAACAGAGCCCATAATAGGAGGCTGTCTGAGGAAGTCAACAAGATGGTCTTAAGACCGTTTTCAGTGTCGTCAACAGGATTATGCAAGAACATCAATGTTCGATTTCTTGAAACATGGAAACGTTTTTTTCCTGAGGTGGATCATGAGGTTGGCGATTGAGTGCCTTTCTTCTGTCTGTCAACAGTTATGAAACTGGTGGAAGTTGTGGCTCCTGGGCTAATAAATAACACTAATAAATGTCACTCTCTTTAACATTATTAAAATGGAGCACTGGCCCTGGTGGAAGACTGTTTTTTGGGGTGGCTTTTACTTTTGTCTGCTTGTCTTTAAGCAGAATTGTTTAAAAACTACTTGGCTTAATTTAACTGAATCGACAGTTAAGAGCAACATGTCCAAAAATGAAGAATGCCCAGAGGAACAAAGTCACAGCAGCTGAGAAACAAACCTGAGATGACAAAAATAACCACACAAAAACCGCACAAAACCCAGAATGGAACTGATTCTGATTGTGAACTGAAGTTTCCCCTTTTCCCTTCTAGAAAAGGAAACGGGGGAAACTTTCACAGAGCATCTATTCTGTGACATGTTTGTTTGTTTGCTGAGGTTTATTCGGTTGAGCCCTCCAGTGAATGCAGCTGTGTTAGCGCTTGTTTGTCGTGGTTATCAACCTGCGTCTCACTCTCTGGAGTGGCTGCAAGCTTCAACAGAATCATGATTTTCATCTCGACTTTGTTGGAGAAGCTCTTGAATTTTTATGCCTTTGCAGTCTGATTAAAAGAGCTCCAGCAGGGCTCCTTAAACTTTTTAAAGGCTTCATTCTCACCTCAGTACGTTATGTAACGAGCCTGGCTCCATAAACAACACACACCTATGTTTCATTAAGGCAACATTATGGAAAAGGGGCATTAGCTGCATGGGACCACAAAGAAGCTCTTTGTGTACCGGTGTGTTTTACACACACAGCATTCAGAGAGGAGCAGACAACACAGCAGTCACACTAACATTTACCCTTCACTCTGCCCTTGTCAGTGCTCAGGCAGGCACCGAAAGGAGTGTGTGTGTGTGTGTGTGTGTGTGTGTGTGGGTCTGTCTAGCCTCTCTAGAAGAGTGCACTATGTGTTTTGCAAAATCCCATCTACAGCCTTGCTTCAAGAAGCCTTTAATATTCCTTAGGTATAACGGCTGACTGCTTCTCAGAAAAAGAGCTGCTTTATGAGGAAAAGAGGATTATGGTGCTGGTTTCTAAAGGAAGGAAGACAGAGGTGTGTGTGTGTGTGTGTGTGTGTGTGTTTGTACTTGAATAGCATGTCAATGGGAAATGAATCTTTTGTTTTATAGCAGTAGTTTTTTTTCACCATTGTGTCTTCAGTGGCTATGAGTCCGTCCCAGACCTACAGCAATAGTTGTGTTAAGGGTTCAAAGGTTAAAATCAGCCAAGGGTCTAACATGTGACTGCTTAGGGTTAGGAGGATTAGCCATCTGCCACCCCAACCGGTCGTGGCAGATGGCCCCGCCCCTCCCTGAGCCTGGTTCTGCTGGAGGTTTCTTCCTGTTTAAAGGGAGTTTTTCCTTCCCACTGTCGCCAAAGTCCTTGCTCATAGGGGGTCATGCGATTGTTGGGTTTTCTCTGTATGCATTATTGTAGGGTCTACATTACTGTTGCTGTGATTTGGCGCTGTAGGAATAAAATTGAATTGAATGCTCATTGGCCGTACTTTGTGCGACTGCTGACGCCAAAGGTAGACAAAGAGAAAGTGGTGGCTCTACAGGTGTGTTTACATTCAGTGGGAGGTTATTCCTTTTTGCCTTTTGTTTGAATATATTTGAATGCTGCACTTTGCAATTCATTGTGGAGATGGCACACACTGATGATCCCAGCCTGTACTCCATTGTTGTCTTGGAACAGTGCCATCTTATTCACAAGAATTTAGTTTCAACGGTACAGACATGAGCTGGAGTGCTCTACATGTCGGCATCTGTGGGCTGTATTCCTGCTAGTTTCCTCCCTTCTTTTGTGGCACTGTATGCTCATGTAAAGGTTGCTGCCCACTAAGTCCTTAATTTTTCACATCAGTCTTTTTTTGGACTCTACTTGAGTAGCTTGTATTATTATACAAGCTATTATATTATAGCTTGTACGTTAGGGGTGTGAGAGAGTTCAGAGACTAAATGTTATCAAAAACTTGAGCGACAATGTTACTGAACATGACCCCCAACAGGTACAGTAGTCTTTGTTGTAATAACAGTGGAGAGAAGACAGAGTTGTGGGTAGACAACAGGCAGGAAAACAAGCCTCGGGTGGATTCAAGCGAGCAACAGCCTGCAGTGACCTTACTTTGTGTGGGACGTCTGCTCAGCCCAGACAACATCAGAGATATACTGGCGCCCAGCATCTAAATGATGAAGGAACCTTTTTTTTAAAAAAAACAAGCGTGTCCATGCTCACAGGTGTACACACGGGTGATCACACCCACAAACTACACCCTTTTTGGCTCCGACCTCAAAGCACACTGTGTTCTGTTGATCTTACGTGCTGCACAACAATGTTTAATATTTAGTATTTACAGTTATATTCCCATATATCATCATGATGATGTTGTTTATTATGTTGCTCTTTTTCCTTTGCTTGTTTTCTCTTTTTTTCTTTCTCAACAGGTGATCCAGGTGATTGATGTATGTATTTGTTGTCTGTTTTGTTGGTTTTTTGTCCGTTATCACCGTCCCTCTTCCCCGCTGTTTTTCTTTCCCTCTTTCTTTCTCCCTTTTCTTTTCCCCAGGCAAGTCTGTCCTGTGTTCAGCAAGTGAAAATAAAATAAACAATAAAAGCAAAGGTGAATCAAATGGACCAATACGGCAAGGCTGGGATGGTCCATTTGGTAAAGTAAATCCATTGGGCATCTTTCTTCGCCTTTAGACAATAATTCTGATGCAAAAGAGCCAAACGGGACAGGCAAAACAAACAAACAAAAGACAGAATTTGTGTGTGTGAAGGAGAGGGCGACTGGTGAAAAGGTTGACATGCAAGGAGTAAAGATGGTGAAGGTAGATGAATTTAAATACCTGGGCTCACCATCCAAAGCATGGTGCAGGACAGTGCATGAGAGAGGTTCAGAAGAACGTGCAGGCAGGGTGGGTGGAGACGAATGCCAAGGTTGATTTGTAACCAGAGAAAAAGGGAAGGTTTACAAGATGTTAGTGAGACCTGCTATTATGTGTGGTTTGGAGACAAAGCTCAGGATCGCAGCGTGAGGTGGCAGAGTTGAATCTGTTAAGAGTGCAGAGGAAGGATACTGGATATACTGGACGTTGAAGATGGTGCTGCCAGGAAGGAGTCTTGGTGTGACACAGGGATGATCCACTGTGGAGAGCCATAGAGGAAGGAGGAGGATATTTGTTTTAATGAGTGAAGTTAATCAGTGGTTAACCTCCTACTTGGCTCCAGTAAACTGGACTTAATATAAACTTTAGGAGGAGACAAGGTGTCAGCGCGTTTGTACTGATGTTTGCTATTGTGGTCAATTCTTCCATTCTTCCTTGTACAGCTTATCTAAAATCTCGCATCGGAGCCCATCCTCCCTCCGTCTCTCATAGCAGCCATCTGTCAGTCCGTGGCTTACTGTCTGTATCCCTCTCCCACTACTAAGATAAGATAAGATAAGATAAGATAGAACTTTATTAATCCCTCGGGTGGGTTCCTCTGGGAAATTCGACTTCCAAAAAGCACAGCAACGACCGAAGTTACAGTTACTAATTCTAATAATAGCTTGTTTTTGTGCCATATTGCTACTAGCTATGTTTCTGCTCCATGAGAGCCCAAATATTTGTCTTTCTCATTACTGCATGAAGTTTGAACAACTGACCGACTGCTTTGTTTAGCCAGTCTTCACACACAACAACTTCTGTATCTTTTGATTAGCTGTATTGCTCACACATCTCTGATAGCCAGAGTAATACCTCTCGCTCTGGTTGACTAGCATGTGAATGTTTTGTAGTGACCATTCGACTAAATATGCAGATCGAGGTAGATTATCACACATATTTGCAGTGCTCCAGCACTCTGCTTCTGAATGGTGGTGTGAGCATGTTTAGTGTCTTGTGACATGAAGCAGAGATCTGTTCTTTACTTTAGGCTGGGATAGGCTAATACATTCATGAACCCATTAATAATGTAATCATTTTAACACTGAATTGTCAAGTGATGATGTGGTGCAGCTGTTTGTATCGGCACATAACATGAGACATGAGAACTAAAAGCATCTGGTGATTGGTGTTACTGGACATTGTCATTGTTGCAGCAGCACATTTTTTTATGAGCACGTGACCCTGGATAAATATTCAGTCATCAAAGTTGAGCCGAGTTTCAGAAGCAGACTGTAGATTATCCCAGACTGAAATCGCAGCGCTGTAGAGCAATGGTAAAAATGACCACAGCAGTTTCAACCAAGAATTTAAATAGTTTCAGTGGAGCAGACTCAAATACGACTGCCAAGAACAAATCTTTTACATTTAGCCTTTTATAGTTTAACCTCAGTCTTTGCACATTTACTTGACCCAGCACCGTGTTATAGTCTGTCATGCATTCCTGAAGATTGCACAAATGAGCAATTTAATCCTCTGACTCTCAAATGAGTTATTTTGTGAATGAGTTGCCAGTAGTGCTTGTTCTGGTCTGCAGCAGACTACATGCACATGAACCAGAACCAGCACACAGTGCAAAGTGGAACTGCTGTTGCCCCCTACAGCACAACGTGGTGGAGCCCAGGACAAGATCCTCTCTGGGAAAGGAACTGAGAAATGTTGACAGCTCTCATAGTCACTGAATATGCCAGCGAATAGGCTCTTAGTGGAATCCAAAATAGCACGGGCTACTTGCTTGTTAAAAGTGACTGACCTTTCAAAATAAGAGCAATGAGCAATTAGATTGTTTTGTTTTTTTTTCCATTTCTTTCATTTAGTAAACAAACAAAAAAGCCCCAACAAAGCCAAAACGAGTTACCAATAATATGAGTGTGCTCAGGAGTTTGCATACACTCATCTTTGGCATGAATATCAGGGGCATTTGGGGATTTTAGTCATTTCTTTGAACTGTTCTTTTCTTATTGCCACCTTCTGTTTCTGGGAAACCTGAACACTTGATTTTGCTGCTGTTATATTGGTTTCATTCTCAGCAGTGTGCTTCTGGTGTTCTGTACTGCAAGGCCAAATGGCATTAACAAGCTGAAGGGCTGCGTGTATCTGTTCCATCTCCCGTGAATGAAGGAAGAAATGTTGAGCAGGGGGTGTCTGTCACTCGTGCAGCATCAAACAATTGGGCGAGCAGTATAATTCAGGCTGGAACAGAGCGCTTTTTTTTTTCCTGTCAAATTTGTTTATTTGTTATGAACCAGAGAAATTCAGCCAAAATGGCCGAATGTTGTTGTTGTTAACTGCTGCAACAAAAGAATAATGTAATATCTAATTTTACCTTAAATATTCCAACTCAGAAACGTATGTGTCCAGGAGCTGCTGCTTTGTCAGTCCTGTTCAGGAAGTTGCCATTCAGGTGTTCACCCACTCTTAGTGTTGTGTTTTCCAGCTGCATATAGGCCAGTTACTGTGGTGCATGGAACCAGTGGGGGTGTGTGGGGGTAACGATAGCTTGTCCTTCCTACTTTTGCTCTCCGTCAGAGGATTTTCTGCATTCTTTCTGATAATGTGTGCATAGTTTTCCTCACCATAATCAGCATGTGAAAACACAGGCTATAATTTGCCTGTGAAGACATTGCCTCATTAAAAAAACAGTGCACGAGTGTCCACACATGCACGCTTTTCTTCTAACTTCCCAGCATATCAGCGCTACACAATGACTGAGTGTGGTTAAAGCTAATATTAAAGTCCAGTGGAGGAGAGACGCACAGGCTGTAGCTTCTCGTGGTTTCTAAAAGTCACACAGTAAACTCATAATTATCTTTCTCTGTCCTCATGTTTCCTCAATGGTTGTCGAGATCGGTTTATTTATGAAAACCTTTTCACAGCAGTCGTTTGAAAAGTTTAAGTACATCCTTACTATTTCATTCCAAATTAAGAGGAAAGTAGCATCTAGATAATGCTAGAAAAGGCCAAACAAGTATGTCTTGTTTGGAAGGGTTGCCAAGACAAAGTCTCTTCTCTCTAAATAAAACATGGAAACAAATCACAGGACTTCTGGAACTCTGTCCTTTGAACAGATGAGACCAAAGTAGACCTCTTTAGCCATAATGCATAGTGCCATACCTGCGGGGGAAGCAGACACAGCCTGTCAGCACAAACATCTCAGCAGAGGGCTGATGATTTGGGTTTATTTTGCAGGCACGGGACCCTGGGCACCTTGCAATCATTGTGATGTCCTCTGTATACCAATGCATTTTACAGGGAAATATGAGGCTATCTTCTGGCTAAAACTTGGCTGAAGTTGGGCCATGCACTGTGACAATGATCCCAACTAATCTACAGCAGTGGCCCTGTCCAGACCTAAATTTGATTTGAAATGCTGATGTTATTGCTGCGCATAAACAAATGTTTGCAAACCTCAATGAACTGAACATTAAAAGGATAGAAAGAAGTGTGGGCCAAAATCACAACACAACAATGTTGGAGACTGACAGTCATGTTAATGATTATGATTTTAAGTTACTGCTGCAGAAGGTGGCTCCACAAACTACTGAATCGAGCGCTCTGATGGGGGGGAGAATATGACTGTATTCAGACTGGAAATAAATTTACAATCTGAAAATGAAAAGAAAAAATGTTTAGTTTTTTTTTCCTTTGGATGTTGTATTGCATCAAAGTGTTCTTAGTATTGGGGTCCTCTAGTGAGAACCTCTTATAACATGTTGTATTGTAGGCTCTGAATCTGTGGGTATGCATTGACCTGCCCGAGTCAAATGTGACCATGAGGCTCTCTGTAGACCTCTGCGAACACTGCAATAAAACAACTCTGCATGTGTCCTTCCGGTGGACTCGAAGCACACTTGAGTAGTAGGAAAGAGTGTAACAGGAAAATGACTTGTATCATACAGCTGCAGACACCTGGACAAGTATAAAAAGTGATTAAAATACGATTTATATAATCCACTTCTGCTATTAGAAAATAGTGAAGGGCAGCAAAGCTATCTCCAACTGGCCCCAGGCCTCTAAAAACACACAGCTTGTTGGCACAATTTGACTGATGGCTCAGAAACCCACTAGGCCCAACAAAGTCTGCAGACACACAATTGTGTGTGTATAACTATCCCACAGTGTCCTGTGAGCAGGGCCAGAGCTGCTGGGATGGAACAACCTTTATTCACTGAAGGGGTTTCTCTCTGAATAGGTGCTGCCCTGCCCACTGTGGCTCCTGGTGGTAGGGCTGCTCAATTAATCGAATTAATCACGATTACGATCTGGGCTTTCAACGATCATTAAAAATGACTGAGCCGATTATTAGCCCCTCCCTCATTTATCCGCGACACCTTAAAGGCCGGTCTGTGAAAATATTGTCGGGCATAAACCGTCCGTGGCGCAAAAAAGGTTGGAGACCGCTGATTAAGAGGACCCGAGGGAAGCTCGGAAAGCTAAGCAGAAGTTATTTGGAGAGGAGAGAGTGACTGCTGTTGGTTGAAAAGAGAGGTAAAAAAAACTTCAGTGGTGTTGCACACTATTTTATATTATTTTTTAAAGTCATTGTTAACCCTTTAAAGCCGGTCAGAGCAGCACGCTCCGTTTTGTGTAACTATTTTTAAATCCCTGAAGAACCCTGAGCCGTGTAAGCTAGCGCAATAAACCGGAGGAGTTGTACTTACATCTGATGCCATCAGCTTGTCCTCGGTCACGGTTTCCTTCCATAAAAAGCGCTTGCAGGAACAAAAACATAATATTCCAGAAACACGCTTTGCCGATCCGATCAGCTGTTCGTAACACTTCCCACAGTGAAACAGAAGTCCTGCCCGAAACCGGAAGTGACGTCATTTTCGCGGAAATTGTAGTTTTTTTTTTTACTTGTAGGCCTTAAAAACCTATACTGGTCATGTTTGACTTTTCTGAATAGTTTCTGGGATGCTTAGAACTCGAATTGCACTGCTGGAAATAGTTTATTTTGATGCACCTGCTGTTTTCTTTGCAAATTTGCATCATAGGATTGTTTTTTGTTTTTCCTGCAGTATATAAAAATTGCTGTATCTCCAAAATAAAACTATGAAGACACTCAAAATAAATTTCCTGTTGTTGTAAACTATTTTTTGCAACTTTTTTGTATTTAAAGTTTTGAGGGATAAGCCTCTTAAATTTCTCCAAGTAGAAATATATGTAAAAAAAACAAAAACGATTTTCAATTTTTTTTTTTTTTGTAGTTTATTGCACTTTTTTGCAATCAATGTAGTTACTATGGACTTAATGCATACATATTATTAAAATATGGGCTATAACAGTTGCATAGCAACTTGAAATGCTCCCACAAATGGCACTACAACATGTAAAAATATAATATAAGCTCTGGCGGACTTGGTTCTATAGTAGGTCTTAAAGGGTTAAATAAATATCGTCAAATAATCGAGATCTCAATTTCAGTGAAAATAATCGTGATTATCATTTTTGCCATAATCGAGCAGCCCTACCTGGTGGAACAGAAGTAACAATATGAATGATTTTTATTTATTTTTTTATTATATAGTTCTGGGCCTTGACCCAGAATTTTACTGTTGGCTCTATGTGATAAACACTGAATGTGTCCTGATCTCTCTTCTGTTCTTCTCTCCTCTCTGTTTCTTATTCGTGTCCATCAGCTACAGTTGTGGTCAAAAGTTTACATACACTTGTAAAGAATATAACATAATGGATCTACCGAGTGTCCCGTTATTTCTAAAACTCTGATTTTTCTCTGATAGAGTGATTGGAACAGATACTTCTTTGTCACAAAAAACATTCATGAAGTTTGGTTCTTTAATGACTTTATTATGGGTTAACAGAAAAAAGTGATCACATCTGCTGGGTCAAAAATATACATACAGCAACATGAATTAGCAATTTTGGTGACTTAGAAAGTTGTCAGTGAACTGAGCTTCATAGCATGGCCTCTTAACTTCTTGTGAGTGATTATGAGTGACTACAGCTGGTGACTTCTCTTAGACAGGTTAAATAGGGCTCATTGGATACAAACGCCCACAAATGCTACAATGGGAAAGTCAAAGGAGCTCAGCATGGATCTGAAAAAGCGAATTATTGACTTGAACAAGTCAGGAAAGTCACTTGGGGCCATTTCAAAGCAGCTGCATGTCCCAAGAGCAACAGTGCAAACAATTGTTTGTAAGTATAAAGTGCATGGTACTGTTTCATCACTGCCAAGATCAGGAAGAGAACGCAAGCTATCACCTGCTGCTGAGAGAAAATTGGTCAGGAGGATGAAGAGTCAACCAAGAATCACCAAAAGGCAGATCTGCCAAGAATTAGAAGCTGCTGGAACACAGGTGTCATTGTCCACAGTTAAACGTGTTTTGCATCTCCATGGACTGAGAGGCTGCCGTGCAAGAAGGAAGCCCTTGCTCCAAAAGCGGCACCTTAAGGCTCGACTGAAGTTTGCTGCTGATCACATGGACAAAGATAAGACCGTCTGGAGGAAAGTTCTGTGGTCAGACTAAACAAAAATCGAGCTTTTTGGCCACAATGCCCAGCGATATGTTTGGAGGAGAAAAGGTGAGGCCTTTGACCCCAAGAACACCATGCCTACAATCAAGCATGGTGGTGGGAGTATTATGCTGTGGGGCTGTTTTGCTGCCAATGGAACTGGTGATTTACAGAGAGTAAATGGGACAATGAAGAAGGAGGATTACCTTCACATTCTTCAACATAACCTAAAATCATCAGCATGAAGGTTGGGTCTTGGGCGCAGTTGGGTGTTCCAACAGGACAATGACCCCAAACACACATCAAAAGTGGTAAAGGAATGGCTAAATCAGGCTAGAATAAGGGTTTTAGAATGGCCTTCTCAAAGTCCTGACTTAAACCCCATTGAAAATGTGGACAATGCTGAAGAAACAAGTCCATGTCAGAAAGCCATCAAATTTAACTGAACTGCACCAATTCTGTCAAGAGGAGTGGTCAAAGATTCAACCAGAAGCTTGTGGATGGCTACCAAAAGCGCCTAATTGAAGTCAAAATGGCTAAGGGACATGTAACCAAATATTAGCACTGCTGTATGTATATTTTTGACCCAGCAGATGTGATCACTTTTTTCTGTTAACCCATAATAAAGTCATTAAAGAACCAAATTTCATGAATGTTTTTTGTGACAAAGAAGTATCTGTTCCAATCACCCTATCAGAGAAAAATCAGTTTTAGAAATAACGGGACACTCGGTAGATCCATTATATTATATTCTTTACAAGTGTATGTAAACTTTTGACCACAACTGTATATAACGCTCCTCAGAGGCTGACTTATGAATCGATGGCTCTGCTTCTGTCTAATCACAGTCTGACCTGGTCTGTGTATCTTAACTCAGACTCCAGAGGAGTTAAACACAGCGTTCAAAACTCAGGGTCAGTGTGTTTCCATGGCAATAATGGCGTGATGTTGCGTCTCTGCCCTCGTGGGGTGGAGTCTCCCACTGGAAAGCTGCCATCCACCGTGTAAACACACACCGTCCACTTTATGCTTTACCTAACCCACTGTGATGCAGAGAACGAACACACACACACACACACACACACACACACACACACACAGTGCTGGTAAACAGTTCAGAAAGCTACTTGAATATATTAACAGTAATGTCATGCAAAGGCAAGACAACGGTTTGTCCTTTAATCACAGGCCTCAATGGTCCTTCGATTGGATATATCCGTTGTGATGCCGCCTCCTCAGTGAGTCTTCAGGCTGTATGTTGACCTTTCTGGACTGCAGTTTGGTAGTTCTTCTGTTCTGCAGCCTCAGTGAGTTCAGTGGCACATGAACTGGTTCTGGTTGGTTTGGCCTTCTGCTAGCAGTTTGCTGACTAGTATCAACAAAACTTTCAAAGTAAGATTAAGAGGATTATTTGTAGTAAACTGATGAAAAATTATGCTGTTCTTTCAGACAGTAAATAAATAAAACTTTTTTAAAATGAGCTAAAATAAATGTGGGGGAAAATTGGGAATTGTACAAAGAACAGTTGATCTCATCTCTAACATATTGGCAAAATTACTGCTTGGTTCATGAAATGTGTGCAGTTGCCAATATTGTTCTTAACACTGTTCAATTTTCTTTGAATAAGAATAATTCTAAATACTGCCATGCCCCAGTTTCTGTGAACAAGGAAACATTTTTACCTCAAGGTGAAGTGGTGACGATATTGTAAGAGAGACTCCTGCACAGCCGGACTGAAGTCAATGATGTCACAAAAGGACTTTTCCAAAGTTTTTTCACCAGTGTGAATAAACTTTGGAAGAGTTTAAGGCTACTAATGCGTTTTCATTTGAAAACACATCGTTTTCTCTCCATTTTGGCCTCCCGTCCACACTGAGTTTTCGCTCTAGAAAACGCATACATTTGAAAACGGTGCTTTGGCATTGCAGTGTGGACAGCGAAAACAGACTTTTTGAAAACAATGACACATTTTAGTCATATGATGCAGTCATGTGACCAATTAAACTAAGACAGCGGAGGGCATTATACAGCAGTTGTTTTGTTTGCTCTCAATTTTGACAGCCCTAAAAAAGATTAATATCAGTCTGTACGTGCTCCTTTTCTTCAAATACTTTCATTCTCACTCGCTTTTGCTACTTTGTACTTTTGTGTTACTCGCAGCAACAACTCCACCTCATTGTTAGTCCATTTAAAAACTTTGCTTTTCCTCGACATTTTGCTGCGACGTTTCAAAGAACCAGACACTAAATAAACAGCAAGGAGGCAGGTCTTGTGTTTCACGCATGTGCAGTACTGGAACGTGAGCGTTTTCGACCGTTTCAATGTGGACGCACAACTCTGTGAAAACAACTGAAAATGCTGGTGTAGACGAAAACGCCACTTTCAAATCTATCCGGGTTAGTGTGGGCGTAGTCTAAAAAGATAAAGGTGATGCTCAGGCTAAAATACCAGAGGTGCTGAATATCGCTTTTAGTTGGTATTTTATGTTTGTAAATTAATTTCATATCTTTATGCATTGATTTGTAATTCTCAGCATTTGTTTTTTTGCGTGGGGGTTGCTTTGTTTTTGGAGGGGGGGACCAGTATAAAGAAAACACTGAATCAAACTTGTGAATGAAATTTTTGTCTGCACAGATTTTTTTCTCTTTTTTTATATATGCAAATACTTGTGTGTATTCACCGTTTGTGAATGAGCCTCGGTGTGAGGATGGACACAAACAGATGGAACATGCATCAAGGTTGTATTCACAGTGCATTTTCTTCTCTGTGGCAGATCATACCTCATCCTCTGAACTTTTTATGTGTCTCTAGGTTTTAGTTTATTGTAGATGATAACACTCCCACCTCGCCAACACTAAGAACTGAGTGGAAGGCATAAGATATGACTTACCCTGAAACATAATAGCTTGGATTTCATTCAGAAGTCGTGGCCTTGCAGCGCCGTAGATACTCTGTGGTGTGTCTACTGTCAGCCGCACCTGTTTGCTGCATCTGATCCAGATACGATCCAGATAAACCGACCCTCTTTTATAGCTTCCTGTCTGGCAGCTGTTGCTGTTTGTTTATGATAGCCCTCATGGCTCGCTACTTGCTCTCATTTAACATTTAATTCCACCACAGTCGGGCACTTCGTCACACAGCTTAAAGTCATGCCATGCTTTTCTAGTCCCTCAGGACCCCAAAGCGCTTTACACAACCAGTCATTCACACATCCACACACTGGTGATGGCAGCTACATTGTAGCCACAGCCACCCTGGGGCGCACTGACAGAGGCGAGGCTGCCGGACACTGGCGCCACCGGGCCCTCTGACCACCACCAGTAGGCAACGGGTGAAGTGTCTCGCCCAAGGACACAACGACCGAGACTGTCCAAGCCGGGGCTCGAACCGGCAACCTTCCAATTACTTCTGGAAAGACCTTTTTCTTTTAATGATGAGAAACAGTCAATATAACTGCAGTAAGGAGAGTAAGGGCGATCATGGCTCAAGAGTTGGGTGTTCGTCTTGTAATCGGAAGGTTGCCGGTTCGAACCCCAGCTCAGACAGTCTTGGTCGTTGTGTCCTTGGGCAAGACACTTCACCTACCGCCTACTGGTGATGGCCAGAGGGGCCAATGGTGCGATATGGCAGCCTCACTTCTGTCAGTCTGCCCCCCAGGGACTGACACTGTAGCTGCCTCCACCAGTGTGTGAATGTGAGAGTGAATGAATAGTGATATTAAAGCGCTTTGACGGGTCCCGAAAAGCGCTATAAAAATGCAATCCGTTGTTGTTGTTGTTGTTGTTGGTTTTAAAACTAGGTTTTTGTTATTGAACTTTCACATTATTTTGTTGTCTGTTAACTTGAAGGGATGCTAATAGGGCTGGGTATCGTCACTGATTTCTAGAATCGATTCAATTCCGATTCACAAGGTCCCGAATCAATTCGATCCACGATTCGATTTAATTCGATTTAATTCGATTCGATTTAAATCTGGGAAATTTTGACAGTCAGAAATATTATAATTCAGATCAGTACATTTACATATTTTTGTATCAATAAAAAGGAAGCTGACACACGCAAGACTTTATCACAGGTGTGAGCGTCACAGCAGATGCCTTTGTGTCAAAGTAGCTGAAGATAAAACACAGAAAAACATGAAGGTGATTTTCCTGGCCTGGGATTTTATAAAAATATTCTGCAGTACATCAAAAACGAAAGAAAACCATTAATCAACATATGAACATTACCTCTGAAGTTACAGCGGTTTTATTAGAGACACGGTTAAGCGTTTTGCATTTTGAATAATTTTAAAAAGTTTAAATTTGTTCAGTATTGAACAGCAGAAATTAGGTTTTCTTTTCGGAAAATGTAAAAGGGAAAAAAACAGCGGCTGACAGCGCTGTAAACAATAGTAGACTGGTGCGTAACAAGCAAGCCAATAATGAAGAAAGGGAAACTGTTCTTGAAGTACAGAGAGAGAGAGAGCTGCGCATCGCGGTGGAAGCAAAACAGTAAAAGTCAGAGTGAATTCATGACGATGTTTATGTGAAGCGTTTGGATCTTCTTTTGCTGCTGGTTCGGTCAATATTGTTTGGAGAGAGATCAAACTAACAGCTTTAGAATCGGCTCATTAAGGGCGTGAACACAAAGCGCGATTCAAAGAATCAGCGCGCTGTCGGCTTTCACCCCGACCGTGAGAAAGGCGACATCTAACTGATTCTGATCCGCGGGTCGCGCTGTGTGTTTAAGTCTATGTGCAGAATCCGTGTTCCTGCTCTCATTTACTGTCTTAGCTGTTTGGTGGTTCTTGAAATTTTGTGAGATGTCACCAGAGATTCTGGCATTTCGGGCAAAATAAATTTATATTAAAAAAATCGATTCAGGATTTTAATGAATCGATTTTACGTTATCCAAGCCAGAATCTATTTTAATCGATGAATCGATTATAAAAACCCACCCCTAGATGCTAACCAACAGAAGGCAGAGCCTAAAAGATATTTAGATCTTTAAGTTGTAGTTTTTGGAAGAAGATGTACTTAATGGATGGTGAGCCCAAGATAGCGTACGCATCTTTAAATCTGCCAAACTGAAAAAGCTGAGAACAAGCGTTTTGTGTCTGACATACAGAGAGGCTGATTTATCGTGAGGAAACAGGAACACATGTCCATGTGCTTGGTCAAAGTCATCGAGGGCCACCCAAACACAGAGGTGATCCTTAAGACCCGATCCTTTCCTGTGCCAGGCTCATCCTCTGTCACCCTAAAGTGATTTCCTCAGGGTTATAAAGTTTAACAGCCATGGGAACTTCCTGTACGGAGGCAGTGAGAAGTGACTGCCCTTGTCTGACAACTGAAACGTGTCCAGGAAAGCTCACCGTTATGGCACTGAGGAACTTCATCCCTTAAATAGTCCTGACCCAGAAACCTATGAACTTTTGTGTCTTCATTTCTGGAAAGATGTTTCCTTCCGGAAGAAAGCACGGGCCAACGATTTCCCTCCTCCTCATTTCCCTTTTCATTCCTGCTCCCCATGAAGTTAATCACCAGTTAAAATACGTTCTTTAAGATGGGTGGCAATTATTGAGGGTTTCTCTATAAATAACTATTTGGAAATCCATTATGTCAAATAGAAGTTAAGGAAAGACTGTTTTTGGCTTTAGGTAAACATATTGTTCTGTGACTGTAGGCATGTTGTTGGCACCTCACCTCAGGTAATCCATTGGAGCATGTGATCTAATTAGACTTTGGAGCAAATTTCTGCATAAATTTGCATATTAATGGTGGGTTTTAAGAAAAAATGCTCCTTCTCTTGGATATTTGAGCTTTGCTTTGTGTGTCATTATTACTAAGAATGCAGAACATGAAGCTGGTTCATCGAATAGCTACATTTCTTATTTGCATTGTTGTCTCAATATACAATCAACAAAACACATCCAAGGAAAAAGTAGAGTAGAGGTAAAGTAAAGACTACTACGAGTAACGAGTTTATTTCCCAATCCTTCCTGAAGGAAACACAAAGATTTGGCAGCTGCAGAAACTTCAGGGTCCATTTCTTGTAAATTCAAATGTAAACTTAATACGCTGCCACTTTGATCGGTCCAGCTCATACTCCAATGGGATATGGTATATACTCTGTCTATTGGAAACAAAAGAAGACTGCAGAGGCGAGCAGCAGCTTCTCAGATTTGATTATTGATTAACCATTTGAAGTTCCAAGTCGATGTATTTCTTGTGTTTGTATAAATCCTAGTTTTCTTCCACTTTATTATGCAAAACAGGCGATTCTGTGCCGGTTTTCACATCAAACTCTTCCATGATTGCATTTTCTGAAAATGAGGAATGATGTCCAACAGCTGCACTCACTGTAAAGTGAATGTTAGCTTTAATAATCATACTGTTTGCAATGCTGGACAAAGGAAGTTTCATGATCAGGCCTACTTGTGGTTTAAAACAAACAAACATAAATAAATATATATGTATGTATCCATCCATCCTCTTCCACTTATGTAATTCAGGGTTGCGAGGGGGCTGGCGCCTGTCCCAGCTGCCGTAGGGGAAGAGGTGGGGTACAGCCTGGACAGGTCACCAGCCTGTCACAGGGTTTGTCCACACTCATGGACAAATTAAAATCACCAATCAATGTAACCCCGCTAACTACATGTCTTTGGGTCATGGGAGGAAGCATAGAGATCCCACACAGACGCACGGAGAACATGCAAACTCCCCGGATGGTGGATTAGAACACTGGACCTTCTTGCTGTGAGGCGTAGGTGTATTAATGTTGTTTATACCACTCGTGTAGCAAAGCAGTAACACTGGTGACCTAGTGAAACAAAGAAGAGGAGGATGTTGGACAGCCAACGTGTGTCAGCTCTCACAGACTTCAAACCAGGGGTGTCAAACATAAGGCTAGGGGCCAGAATCGGCACGGCAAACACTCCAATCTGGCCCAGCGGGCTGCTTTTAGACAATGGCATAAATTGGGACTTTAAAATGTGTGAAAATGCAGTTTAACAAAAAATGTTGTTTTTTTTTTTAAAAAGAAAAGAAAACAAAGAACTGCTGTGGTGTTTCACACTTCAACAAGTAAATGAAATGATTTAATTGAGAAATGGTTTACAGCCGGTAACTGGTCGCACAAGAGACATTTTCTATGGATTAACCCAAAAGTTGTGTTGTGTAATGTGAGATGCAGTGTAAATGTGTAATCAAGCTTTACAGTCAGTCCCGCCCACTTAAGATCAAAGTGGCCTTTATGTGGTCACGATGTAAATGAGTTTGTTACTTTAAAGCATCCTTTGTAAATGCTGTTTGTTGGTGTAGAGATTTTTGGAGTGAGTGTTTGTTTTGTTTAAAGCGTAGTAGGAAGAAGTTCTCATTATAGGCATGTGTTTGTGCTCCTGCTTGGTTGTGTTTATTCTCTAAATCATGTCACTAATTAGAAACTTGCTTTATTTCCCTCCCCCTTGTTCTGTGAATGAATGGGTCATTATGGATGGTCGCTGTAATTAATGGTCACCTCATCCTCTAGCTTCACTCCCCTCTTGCCCCCTCTCATTCTTTCTCTGGCTTATTATCATTAGTCACATTCCATCAGTTCTCAGTGAGCACTGAGGCTTGTCTGCACTCGTTTCTGGTCTTTTTTTCTCTCGTTGTATCCCCTTCCTCTTTTCCTCACCCCCTTCCTCGCAATTTTACGATTGTCCTTCTGTAGCCCTGGGCCAGCTTTTTCACTTCAGATATACTCTGTGCCCTGCTCTGCTGTTGCTCTCATCCGTCTCCTTCAGAATAACTGAGTATAACAGGATAACTGAGTTGAGAATGAATGAAAAGATGGACTCGGTGAAGCAGATGATGGCTCAGTTTAATGCTCTGTGGTGCTGTGGAGTCTGGCAGGCGTGGTTTGTGCTACAGGGAATCTGTCCTGCTGGTCCCATTCATCTGCTTCAGCACCCACTACTATCATGACCTTAACAATATATTAGTACATTTACCTTACTATTTATTTTTTTTTGCACATTTACACTAAATCTGTCCCTTTTGCTTGCGCTGTCTTTGGACGCTCATCATATTCAGTGTAGTCATGGTCTCTTAGCTCTGTGGGAAGCTGCTTGTTTGGAGCCATTTGTGGTTTATGGATCCCCACTGACACTGCAATCATTCAACACTACTACACTGCAGAACAGTGTACTCAGACAATTTGCATATGAACCAAACTATTATAGTGAACTGAAATAAAACCTAAAAACTAAGCGTGGAAGAAGTTTTTTAGTAAACTAAAATATAATAAAAGCATAACATACAGGAAATGGCTTCAGTTCTACTGTTTGGGGAAATCTGTCATAAAAGCCATAATTGGGCTCATCTCCACAAAGTCTGCTTTGGTACTTGTGTGTTTTATGTTGGGGTTTCTTTTGTTTTTGTTAATAGTTTTGTACAGTAGACAGGAAGTACTGGGACGACTTGTTGGTGAACTTTCTGAATGGTGAATGGACTGGTTCTTAAGTTGCACTTTTCTGATCTACCTGAGCACTCAAAGCACTTTTAATTAGACACTAGTGAGATAGCCATTGACCTACTGGTCTTAGTTCCAGTGTAGCGAGGCTTTAATGATGGGGTCATTGTATTAGTGTATATTCTGGGTGTAAAGCTTAAAGTGTCTTTTTCTAGCTTTATTGTATTTCCAAATGTCTTTGGGTGCCTGCATCTTTCATAACTGCTGGAAAAGTGCATATTTTATTGCTACTGAGTGAGGAGACTAGAACAAGACTGGAGTCCATTACATAAAAGAACATTTAGATAAAAGCAATTACAGGCACATATTTCTTCGCTCTTACATCTGGCGGATGCCCAAGGCGTGCTGAAGTTAGAAGGCTTCCACTCCGAGTCCAAATGTAGGGGAATTGAATCAGGAGTCCATTTTCTAGTTCTCAGGTGTCTGAAACTTTGAAGTTGAGTCTGATTGGATTATTTGATGCAGGAATGGGAAACCTTTTCTACATTTCTGTAAGTGTCACAGTGGTCCAGTTTAGTGTGCTTTTGGCTTTTTGTTTTGCAGCTTTGTGAAAATAGTAGATTGCTAACTGGGGCCTGCAAAGTCGAAGGGTTAGAGAACACATCCCTTAATTCTAGCGCTGTTACAGTAATGTTAGTTTAACTTGGTAATCCTGGAAAAAGAAAGCCACTCTATATTTTTTGGAAAAATTCTTTTATAAATGAATGTGCCAGTCATTTCTGCCTCTGCTCTGTTAGGCTCGTAACTGCTTCCCAAGTATAATCCTCACAGGGAACTTTTCCACCAGGGAGCTGCAGCTTTATAAATAAGATATAAACACTAGCTTCCCCCACCCTCAGGGGTCAAAGGAGCCTGTGTTTAGGTTTATATGTGATCATTCCCAGCTCAGTCACCAAATGAATCTGCGTGCTTGACCTCATTGGCTGTGCAGGAAGATGCATGTTGTTGGATGGAAAAATCAGAAACATTTGGATGAGAATTGACATTTGGTAACATGTGTATATAATGTGTGATATAAAGTATCCATTATGATGATGATGATGATAATAATAATGCTATTATTGTTATTATTATTATTATTAGTATTAGTATTAATAATAATAATAACAACAGCAATGATAATGATGATACTGTCCTTGGCCTCTTACCAGACCTTTACCCTCATTCCCATATATAGGAGATTTCCACCAACAAAGCAAGCTTTCTAATGCTCTTAATCTGGCAGGGGAAAAGGTGTGTGTGTGTGTGTGTGTGTGTGTGTGTGTGTGTGTGTACGTACACTGGTTGAAGTTCAGCCTCTTCAGTGGCATGAATAGCGTCTTTTTCCCAATCTCCCTTTTGGATAAGCCTGAACTCGTAAGAGATAAATCTGTGCCAGCAGTGGAGTGCGGGCAGGCTGTGGAGGAGGAGAGGTAATGAGCAGCCATATACTGTATGAAGAAGAAAGTCGAGCTTTCAATGTCATTTAACAATTATAACTGAGTAAACGCTGTAGACTTGAGGTAGAAATGAGGGTTTGTGGTGTATAAACAGTCCATGCAGTCCTGTTTTACCTCCTACCAACTTGTTTTTCTGGCAGAGACTTGGAAGGTTTTGTACCTTGTATCCTAGCAATAAGAGAGGATTGAGTACTGGGAAAGTGTGTGACACTGAGAACCACTCTTGGACTGGCATCACTTGACTTGGCCCCTACTGCAAGGTTTTTATGTAGTTTTTTCTGATTTTGGTTTTATTTTAAACACACAAAAACGGATGTAGTCTGTCAGATACGGGTCTGACTGGAATTTCAATGAAAATGAGCTTCCCACAGCATTCTTTGGACTGTGGTGGTACTCAAAAATACTAGGTGCTGGAGCCCTAGAGGCAAACACACATGCTTCATTGGCCTGCATTAATATCCTTTTAGATGTGTCGTCGCTCCGCTTGTCTCACTGTCTAAGAATAGAGAATAATGATATATCTTCTGTTTGCTTTGTGTTGCAGGTTGTATCCAGAACTATGTGTGTTTAAACCCAAGCTGCTGGGAGGTCAAGAGGTGAGATGCCTCTATAAAACACCACTGGAAACAAATGGTGAGAAGCTGATGTGTCCTATGGTTTATTTCTAGTAGTCCTTCTGTTTGAAATAATCAAACTTAATGAGATGGTCATAAAGTCCAAAAATAGACACAGTGTCTTCTTATGTAACAGTGAGTTTTATGAGTTGCCCTTACATGGTGGAATGAACAGGTTTCCATACAAACAAGGCTTACATACAGCAGCATTTAATATAGGTTAGAATTAGTAGTTAGGACTACTAACTAGACTAATACAATTACATGTGTAGTCTTGACACATATACAGTGAACTGTATAAACTGGACAGTGGTTCTTCAGCCGACATATCCTCAGCATAACCATGTTTAATATCCACAAAACTCAAGAGGTTACACACACACACACAATACAGTAATATTATGTTGAAGCACAGTGCGTATCACTCCGCGAGGCTGCCTACGAGAGCCGTAATGCCATAATGCTCCCACAATCCATCAGCTTCGTAGCTTACGAAAGTCGTAATAAAACATTTTTTTTGACAGATTTTCGAGCGCCGTGCACCACATAAAATCGTTTCGAGGTCAGTAAACACAACCAGAGTTCATACATGAGGGGCACTGTCGATTTTCCAGAAAATCAAAGGATTGATTTTAAGTGGGCGTGTCTGTGAAGGTTCTCAGTCATCCAGGTCATCATAGTCAAAGGAGCTTGCACTGAAAAGCGTCTGGACTTCTTTAAGTTGCTTGAAGATGTTTCACCTCTCATCCGAGAAGCTTCTTTAGTTCTAAGGTCAAATGGTGGGGAGTCCCAGATTTAAACCTAGTGGGAGTTTCCTCCCCAAAGAGGGGAAAAAAAGACCCCTGATGATCCTCTAATCGCCTGAGCCTAGGTGTGAAAACGTCAAGACTCTAGAACAGCATCTAAACAACTCCTCAGTTTATGATTCAACAATCATGAATGCAAGAAAGTGACTGCGCAAAAATGGCATTCGTGGGAGAGATCCAAGACACGCAAAGTCTCATCTCATGTTTTCCAGAAATATCTTGACGATCACCCAAGTGTTTTGGGAAATATTCTGTGGCCTGACAAGACAGAAGCATTCCATAAAAACAACATCATATGAGCAGTCAAACGGGGGCCTGTCAGTTTGACTTGGTGTAACTGGAACCATGAATCTCTCTACCAGAAAATCCTGAAGGAAAATGCCCGGCCATAAGTTTGTGGCTGAAGCTCAGGCTCACTTAATTATGCACCAGGACAAGAGGAAGACCAGTAGCAGGGCACCTCTGAATGGCTGTGAACTGGCATAGTCCAGACTGAAATCTGATTGAAGTGTGTTCGCATGACCTCAGACAGGCTGTTGATGCTCTCAAGCCCTCCAGTGAAGTTAAAACAATCCTGCAGTTTAAAGGGGGCCAGACTTGCTTCAAAGATGCGAAAGACTCGTTGCAAATGATCACAAATTCTTGATTGCAAGTTTTGGCGTCAAGGGTGGCACAAGAATTATTAATTTAGATTTCATCTACACTATGTGCTCTGAAGCAGCCTTTTGTGTTTGTTTATTTTTCCCCCGTTGTTTCATTTCATGTCCTGCCTCAGTCATTTTGAGACAGAAGTTAAATGATGTTAGTGGACAAAACTGATGTTGATCACTGCTCCTCCTCCGTGATCACACAGGTGATACAAGAGAGCAAGCTTTGCCTGTTTCGACTATAGCATATCTATAATTTCTCTTGGCTGTGTCATGTCAACGTTAATAACACAATTACCTGAAAATAAAAGGAGTCAATGACCCCATTAGGAGGACAGAGAAATAGTCTTGCATTAGCTAGTTATGAACTAGTTATAGAAAAAATTTTTTTAGTCTTATTGACCATTTAAAGCACTTCAGAAACGAGCCATATTTAAGCATACATTCATAGAGTGCTTTATTCGCCATACTTTAGTTTATCTGACGTCCGTTTTCAGTTTAGAGTTACCAGTTAGCCTAACACATATGTAACCTAACAGACCACAGACCTTGGGTTGGGGGAGGAACCTGTAGTACCTGTAGGAAACCAACGCAGGCAGAGAGGGAACTCTCCACAAAAAGGGCCCACTTTGGGTTTGAACCAAGAAGATTCTTGGGAGACGGTGCTGATTGGTTCATCGCTCTGCTAATTTCAATTCAATTCAGTTTTATTTCTACAGCGCCAAATCACAACAACAGTCGCCTCAAGGTGCTTTATATTGTAAGGTAGATCCTACAATAATACATTCAGAGAAAAACCCAACAATCATATGACCCCCTATGAGCAGCACTTTGGCAACAGTGGGAAGGAAAAACTCCCTTTTAACAGGAAGAAACATCTGGCAGAACCAGGCTCAGGGAGGGGCGGGGCCATCTGCTGCGACTGGTTAGGGAGAGAGGAGGAAGACAGGATGAAGACATGCTGTGGAAGAGAGACAGAGATTAATAACAAGTATGATTCAGTGCAGAGAGGTCTATTAATACATAGTGAGTGAGAAAGATGACTGAAGAAGAAATACTCAATGCATCATGGGAATCCCCCAGCAGCCTACAGCTATTGCAGCATAACTAAGGGAGGATTCAGGGTCACCTGGTCCAGCCCTAACCACACGTCCAATCCACACATGCAAAGACATCAAACCATAGGTGTCCATAAATTATGTGTAATTATGAGAAATGACACAGGGGAAAACGTACTGGATGACTCTTCTGGTAATTCTTTTCACTCTTCGGTTTGAAATTTTACGGGGAGCACCTGGTCGCGGCCGGCTTCTCCGGATTATGGCCTCAACAATGCTCACTGGTACCTTCAGCAGTTTAGAAATTCTTCTGTAACAAATCCCATCAGTATGTTTTACAAGAATAAGGTTGCAAAGGTCTTGAGAGAGCTCATCATGAGATGTTTTATAATTGGGCTCCACTACAGTAGCTTTGCATGATTCACAATTCAAAAATGATCTTTATCTATGTTGGTCTTGAGTCTTTGAGCTCATCTGCCTAAAGATGTTTTTCACTGTCATGTTGAGAAAACTTTTTTCTGATTTGTTGTCCTTTGCAAATAAAGGACAACTAGAGCATAGCCAGCCCTTTTATTTACATCGTACAGACTCAAGAGTAGAAGTGTTTAGAGGAGGATTACTTGTTCGTATGCTCACCTCATTATTTTGGTCATGATTAATATTAATATATAGTGGGGCAAAAAAGTATTTAGTCAGCCACCGATTGTGCAAGTTCCCCCACTTAAAATGATGACAGAGGTCAGTAATTTGCACCAGAGGTACACTTCAACTGTGAGAGACAGAATGTGAAAAAAAAATCCATGAATCCACATGGTAGGATTTGTAAAGAATTTATTCGTAAATTAGGGTGGAAAATAAGTATTTGGTCACCTCAAACAAGGAAAATCTCTGGCTCTCACAGACCTGTAACATCTTCTGTAAGAAGCTTTTCTGTCCCCCACTCGTTACCTGTATGAATGGCACCTGTTTGAACTCATCATCTGTATAAAAGACACCTGTCCACAGCCTCAAACGGTCAGACTCCAAACTCCGCCATGGCCAAGACCAAAGAGCTTTCGAAGGACACCAGGAAAAGTATTGTAGACCTGCACCAGACTGGGAAGAGTGAATCTACAATAGGCAAGCAGCTTGGTGTGAAAAAATCAACTGTGGGAGCAATCATCAGAAAATGGAAGACATACAAGACCACTGATAATCTCCCTCGATCTGGGGCTCCACGCAAGATCTCATCCCGTGGGGTCAAAATGATCATGAGAACGGTGAGCAAAGATCCCAGAACCACACGGGGGGACCTGGTGAATGACCTGCAGAGAGCTGGGACCAAAGTAACAAAGGTCACCATCAGTAACACACTACAACGGCAGGGAATCAAATCCCGCAGTGCCAGACGTGTTCCGCTGCTGAAGCCAGTGCATGTCCAGGCCCGTCTGAAGTTTGCCAGAGAGCACATGGATGATACAGCAGAGGATTGGGAGAATGTCATGTGGTCAGATGAAACCAAAGTAGAACTTTTTGGTATAAACTCAACTCGTCGTGTTTGGAGGAAGAAGAACACTGAGTTGCATCCCAAGAACACCATACCTACTGTGAAGCATGGGGGTGGAAACATCATGCTATGGATCTGTTTTTCTGCCAAGGGGACAGGACGACTGATCCGTGTTAAGGACAGAATGAATGGGGCCATGTATCGTGAGATTTTGAGCCAAAACCTCCTTCCATCAGTGAGAACTTTGAAGATGAAACGAGGCTGGGTCTTCCAACATGACAATGATCCAAAACACACCGCCCGGGCAACAAAGGAGTGGCTCCGTAAGAAGCATTTGAAAGTCCTGGAGTGGCCTAGCCAGTCTCCAGACCTCAACCCCATAGAAAATCTGTGGCGGGAGTTGAAAGTCCGTGTTGCTCGGCGACAGCCCCAAAACATCACTGCTCTCGAGAAGATCTGCATGGAGGAATGGGCCAAAATACCAGCTACTGTGTGTGCAAACCTGGTAAAGACCTATAGTAAACGTTTGACCTCTGTTATTGCCAACAAAGGTTATGTTACAAAGTATTGAGTTGTATTTTTGTTATTGACCAAATACTTATTTTCCACCCTGATTTACCAATAAATTCTTTACAAATCCTACCATGTGGATTCATGGATTTTTTTTTCACATTCTGTCTCTCACAGTTGAAGTGTACCTCTGGTGCAAATTACTGACCTCTGTCATCATTTTAGGTGGGGGAACTTGCACAATCGGTGGCTGACTAAATACTTTTTTGCCCCACTGTATATACCGCTAAACATTAAAGTTCAGTAAGGTCTTGTGTTTCAAATCATAATTGTGTTGTCAAAAAGAGATTAAAAATAGATGGGTGGATGGTTTCTAAAGTAAGTTCTGTTATGTGTGAATCCATGATATAACTTCTGTGTCTGGAAAATTCTTTGACATCCTGTGTTTTGTTCTTTCCCTCAGCTCTGCCGCCATGCCTCTGGGGATGGTGCGTCTTTCATTGTCAGCAGTCAAAACGCTGCTTTCTCTCCTGCTGCTGGCCACTGGCTGTCCCTTAATTTTATTTCCTATAGGCACTGTCCAAGGATCAGACTCATTCCCATCCAATTTTTATCCTACGTTTATCCGAAATGACACTCTGTTTGAGCACCTGGCCCTGCATCCTGACCACAACGTGGGTCGGGTCTACGTCGGGGCCCGAAATCGCCTGTTCCAGTTGGATCCCTTCCTCCAACCTGAGCTACAGGATGACACAGGCCCCGTTACAGACAGCCGGGATTGCTTACCTCCTGTAACTGAGACCAACTGTCCTCAGGCCCGAGAAACTAGCAACCACAACAAGCTCTTGTTGGTCAATCCTTACTCTATGGAACTTATAACCTGCGGTAGTGTCAACCAAGGAATTTGCCAGAAGCGTAGCCTGGATTCTGTGGATCAAGTGCTTTTTTCCACAGAGAGGCCGGTTGATACTCAGTACGTAGCGGCTAATCACCCTAATGTTAGTACTGTTGGGCTTGTGGTTCGCTCTCATCCTGACAAGCAGCCTGTTTTGTTTGTGGGTCGGGGTTACACCAGCAGCCATCCGCCTATTTCCACGCGAAACCTTGCCCAGGATCCCATCTTTTCCTACGAAGAGACTGCCAAGTTGGCCGTGGCTGGCCGCCTCTCAGAGTATGATCATAATTTTGTTGCCTCGTTCGCCCACCGTCAGCACGTGTACTTCCTTTTCTACAGAAGGGACCTAAAGTCGCCATCGCGCGAGTACCGTACCTACATCTCTCGCGTGTGTTTGGATGATCAGGCCTATTACTCCTATGTGGAAGTACCGCTGACATGTCGTTCAAGGACGGGTAAAATTTACAATCTCTTGCAAGCTGTCCAGCTGGGCGTGTCCAAAGAAGACGTAGGGGGCCGGGGTTCAGAGACTCTAGTTGGTGTTTTCTCCACTCGTTTGGCTTCAACTCGGCCCAGTGAGGAGTCGGCTCTTTGCGTGTTTAACCTTGAAGATGTAGACCGCAGGATCAACTCCACCAGAGACTTTTGCTATACACAGATGGGTAAAGAAGCAGGAGTGGAGGCAGCCTACATTGAATATGACGTCAAATCCAACTGTGCCAATCTGCCAGAGGTGAGCTCACCTGTTGAATCAGCTGGTTTTTGTTCAGCTACTTAATGTCGTATGGTTTTATTTAAGACACAAAATTAGGGTGAAACGCTTGCTATTTCTGCTCGCACTTTGCTTGTAAACTGCTTGCTTTGCTTGTTGTGCAGATATTGTGAAACTTGCATTAGGAAGTGAGTTTCTTCTGTGAAGCTGCTCAGTGGTCAGCGTTCAGTGACGGAGCTCCGCTCCCGCGTCACTGTGTAATTGTAGGTTTGTGTCTGAGAGGGTGTTGCTAAAAGGAAAAATTACTGCCTACAAGAATAATGATAGCCTTTCATTATATTGTGTAAAAATGTAATTTGTGGTTATGAAGACCTTCCTTGTTCCTGGACTATTTTCTTTCCTGTGAATGGAAATGTTCACACAAACTGAAAGTGAACACAGTAAACCATTAACTGTGAAAGCTAATACGCAGTGCACCATCACTCACCTTGTTTTCATCATTCTGTTTGCAGAAGAACATGTTGTTGTACTCTAGTGATGACTCTCCTGAGTGAAAGCTAATGTTAGTGCATCTGTGCACAGCAGTCCTCTTCCAAGAGAGGGATCTCTATACAAGACAGGAGTTGAAATTTAATGTAATTTCTTTCTAAGAGACGGTATCGAATTAGACCTCTTAAATCCAGCTGACTTTTTGTATGTATCCTTGTGAACACTGAATTTGGACAGAATGCTTGACATCCCTCTGTTATCGTTCTCTCGTTTGCAGTAGATGTGAGAAACCCGTGCAGCCACACAGCCGATTGTCTTGAGGGGAGAATCTATAGCAGGTGGTGCAGTTTAATACAATTACTGGTCAGGGAGGATCGATTGAGGCATTAGCTGTACTTAGTGGGGTGGAGTTGGTAGTGTTTAACAAGGCCTGACAAAGAGGGATAAAGAAAGACGAGAGAGAGAACAAGATTAAGGGATACAGGCACATAGTGTGACAGAGAGATGTTTTTGAGTCCAGGTAAATCATAGCAAAGCAGATGGTTATAGGCGAACAGTAGGGAGGCATCTGGAGCTGAAAAGAGACGTGATATGATGAGGATGTCAAATCTGGCACGCAAATCATCCCCGTTCACTGTTTGCCACAAATGCTCCATCTGTAGCAGTGACAGAGTCTCACACCAGCTCTGAACCACTGGAAACGGATTTTTTTTTTAATGCTGATCAGGATTTGTGACTCATGCCTGACATTAGTGGCTGGAATGCACTTCAAGTGGTCTTTTGACCTTATGGTTACTCTCTTGTGCTTTTACTGTCCATATAATTTATGGCTAAAAGTCCGGATGATCTAGTGTGCACAGCACTCGTCAGCCAAACCAGCAGGTCGCATGCAAGCATCCAGGGCATGTTCCTAGACTGGGTGTCATAACTTTAGAACTCTATTCTTAGCATGCAGTGTTCTTTGTTTGTTTTCCCCTAATGCCTCGGTTCTCCCGATGTGGACAAAGCAGGCCCTTAATTAGCTTAATCAGTCCTCTGTGAAGCTCCCCATATGGTCAGCGACATGTTCACAGTCAGGCTCAAAGCTGTGTGCAGTGGTTACATCTGAAAACATGTTTTTACTGAGCTTCTCTTAGGATGAAGCCAAAAAAGGAATCTATTCATAACACCACACCAGCCAACAACACGCAGTCCATCAAAACAAGTAGCGCTCGACAGGCCGGGCTCAGGTTCATCCCCTCTATTTCCTACTGTTAGGACAACCAGTGATGAAGCAATGACCCCGATGTAACATTCTTGTGGAAAAACAAATGGCCTGGAACAAAAAACAACTGCCCTGCAGACAGAGCGAGGACTCTCGCCAGAGCTACACTGTGGAGAAAAAGCAAATATTGTGTTATAGTTTTAGTTTGTTCCCAAACCCCAGCCCTTTCACAATACATCCTGCTGTGATTTTACTGCAGTAGGAGCGCTGCTGTTATATTTTTGGCTACTGGCTTAATAACAACTCACCCGAGGGCTTCTTTGTGCACAACACTAACTGAGGAGTTTACATTTAATTTGTTCTTTATTTGTGTTTTGCTTGAACGTAACACGGACTGCAAACGGATTTTCTCTCCTGTTCCCCCACTGTTAGAATACCCTGGATGCCTACCCCTGCGGCTCCGACCACACCCCCAGCCCCATGGCCAGCCGGATTCCTGTGGAAGTAGAAACCATATTAGACAGCCCTTCTGCCCGTCTTACTGCTGTGGCTGTCAGCAGCAGAGTGGGACATACCATCGCCTTCCTGGGAGACTCCAAAGGGAACTTACACAAGGTAACATGGCTCATCGTGTTTCAGGACATGCACAGACAGGTTGCGCTTGGATTCTGGTCTTAAGAAAGAGCATTTTGTGCCAACTTTGATGTTCTGCACAGATTGTGGTGGAACGTTCTTTTGTGCTTGTTATTTTGAGTTCAAACCCTGAACCGTAGTAACATGCTGGGTGTATTAACTGTAGGGCTGCCACAAACGATTATTTTGATAGTCGACTAGTCACCGATTATTTTTGCGATTAGTCGACTAATCAGATCATCATCCATTAGACGTAAAACTACAGCTTATTGCACCAGCAGCATCTGCTCTTATATAACTATCATTAGCTTACAGCTTTAAGTGTTTAAGGTCTGTGCTAACTAAAAATAAAGACAAGATGATAGTTTATTAAATTTTAATGAAATTTGCAATTGTTTCGGTGAAGTTTAATAAACTCCTTGCTATCTAAAATATAACAGGACACTGGAGTATATTCTGGAGCATCTCACACTTCTGATAATCAGCTGTCTGCTTGACGTTTATTCAGCTGTGCAAAAACTATAACTTTAATCTCAGACAAACTGATTTACTCAGGAACAAATAAAATACTAAAAAAAAAAGCCAAACAATAACATTTTAAGTTATCTAAGTGACTCATATATATTTAACCTGAGTAGCGAAAGACAGCGGTGGGTTTGAAAACGATTTGCGGGGAGTCCGGTGTTCTCACGGCGCTAGTGAGCCTAGCCCCCGGCTCGCTAACGAGCTAGTGGGTAACAGATGTCTCCGAAAACGTCGGAGCGCTTTTGAAAATATGTGGTGTCCTGATAAACTGAGCAGATATTTGAGGTTTACACAGCTACATTCTCGCCTGAAAATATGTTAAACGTTTATTTTGTGACCCAGAAAGAATAATAAGAGTAACATTAAAACTAACTAGCTGCCGCCATTGTTGGAAACTGCGCTGGGCCGCGCTATGAATTCTGGGACACAGCTGCTTCTTCTTCTTCTTCTTCTTCTTCGGGGTTTAACGGTAGCTGGCATCCTTGTACATGCAGTGCTGCCATCTTCTGTTTCAGTCCGTTATTACACTCTTAAATCCTGCTACTCATTCCTGCGTCCTTTGGGATCTTACAAAGCTTCAAACGACGCGTCGACTATTAAATCAGTCGTCGACGATTTTGATAGTTGACGTAATCGTGACTAGTCGACAAATCGTGGCAGCCCTAATTAACTGTAGTGTACATATGCAGAGATCAGCTCAGCAAACATTGAGCTCAAGTCTTCCCTCTGTTCACCTCCAGACACTGGCTGCTCTCTGCTGTCAGGTCTGAAATCTTTGTGTTTACAGACAGACGGGCTACACTTGGTACACCCGGAGTAATCTCTACAACATCATCCTGCTGGCGGTGGAGTTGGGTTTCTAGCAGCAGTCTTACCTTTTTAACAGTGTGCTGAAACATGAGACCAGTGCAGAAAAATAAACAGTATGAAAAACACCTAATCCATCCACTGATACTTTCATTATTGAGAATGAATGTGCTTCTGTGTTTTTAATACCACACTGCTCCATAAGAGAATTTGTTTATAATCTTTCCTCTCTTGCTTAATGCTGTTTATTTAAACCTAAGAGTTCACCTTTTTAAATGCAAATGTGAGCCGGTAACTGGACTTTACTAATATCACTTTTAGCCACTGAAACTATTTTTTGTTTAATAATTAAAGTTAATAAATTTAATGTGGTTAAAAAAATAATGATGATGTTATTAACTATTTTCTGCTTTTTGTAAATACTAAATTAAAATTCATGATAATTTTTTAGCCTTAAAAATATCATTTTGATTAAAGAGCTTGTGCTGGTGGATTAACCTTTACAGAAACATACAGTTGAAACCAGATATTTACACAAACTTTTTTTCCTTTACCGTCAAACATCAAATTGGAGTAAACTTTTTGTTTCAGATCCATAAATATTCACTTTTTTTTTGTCTTTGTGACATGTCAGAATAAGGAGAGAAAAAATTTATTTTTTATTACTTTCCTTTGTATTTGAGAGAATTGCCCCAAAACGGTTTCCCTTATCCTTCCACAAGCTTTCTACAGCAGTTTGCTGGGATCTTGGCCCACTCCTCTCGACAGAACTGGTGTAACTGGGTCAGGTTTGTAGGCCTTCTTGCCTTTTCAGTGCTGCCCACACTACTTCAGCAGCTTGACTTTGTCGTCCTTAAGACATTTGTAACTAATTTGGAGGTATGCTTGGGGTCATTGTTCATTTGGAAAACACATTTGCACCCAAGCTTCCTTCAACTTCCTGGCTGATGATGTATTTTGTGAAGTGCACCAGTCCCGTCTGCAGGATGCTGCCACCCCCGTGCTTCACAGTCAGGATGGTGTTCCCTCCTTTTCCTCTATGGAATAATCTGGAGTTAATAAACTTAGTGTGTGTATACTTCTGACTTTGGTGAAAGTAATAATAAAATACACAACAATGTTCTCTGTCTTTACTCTGTCATTTCACAAATACAACAAATGTGTTAATATTTATTAATCTAAAACAAAAAATTACTGATTTGATGTTTGACAGTAAAGAAAAAAAAGATTTTTTTCTGAAGTGTATGTAAATATCTGGTGTCAACTGTAAAAATCAATTTAGGTAATCACCATTACTGTTAATTTAGGGCAGCTGTGGCACACAGCTTACACTGGGTGGTGGTCTAATAAAACTGTTAAGCTCTGTGTACAAGTTTTGAATTTGATTATTTAATAAACCGGACCTCCGTGTCATTCTAAAATAGCAAAGCATGAGAATGACTTCTGTCCGTAAACACTTTTGATTTTGAACCTTGTTGCTGTAGAATCCAACCTCTTCCTCAAAGATGCTCGTTTTGAGTTTAAAATTTCCTCCTGCATCTGGAGACAGAGATATGTGCCTTTCCTGGTAGAGGTCTCCCTCCACTTCTTGGTTTGCCTGTTTTATGTATGTTGTACATCTTAACATGGCTGCATTAAAAGATTCAGGGGGACAAAATGGATTATATCTACTAGAAGCCCAAATGAGCTGGTTTTTGTTGTGTGTCGAGCAGTGTTGTTACTGATGCTACAAAAATACAGCATTCAGCCTGAAAGCAAACAAAATCATCTTAAAGCTGAATGTCCACCTCTGTGCTCATTGGCCCTGTTTAATTAAACCTGTTAAAGCTGCAAATGTGTGTGATATTTGGCACAATCCTGTGAACTCTTGTCAGAGCTCTGTGACAGTGGGTACCAAACATGAGAAATACAGACACAGTTCATATTGAATGAACTGTAAGCTTTCGGCTCAGTGACCAGATTGTGTGAAGCGCGGTGGAGATGACATGCTGTCAGTCGGATTTCAGAGGTACCTGAGTCATCCAGTGCTGTGGGTTCTGAGGGAGATCAGGTTGAAACTTGGTAATACACAAGGAAAGACAGACGATTCTTGTTGTTGGCGCAAACGACCATCAGAAAAAGCAACAAGATTAGAGTCTGCGATTGAAGGAATGACGCCGACTTTGTGTTTGTTGCTGGCAAGCCTAAAAGATGCAGAGAATTATGTTAGAATGATCTAAAATATGTTTTTATTTTGATAAACCGTAACTTCAGCAACAAGATCAGTTGGCCCAGCAATTCCCTTGTTACGAGGAATTTGTAGATCGTGAGCTCGTCTGCTCACAGTTGGCTCTTTGTGTGGTTTTCCTGAATGGTGACTTGTGGTCAGGGCCCCCTGCACAAGCAGAAACGGCACAATGACGCCTATTAACATGTTTTCTGTACGATTACGTCACACTAACCCAGCTAAACCTTAGAGAGCTCCACTTTTGTGCACTGTCATCGCTGACTGGCAGACACATGCACTTCAAAACAGAGAGCCTCATTCAGAATTGAGTTATTGATCATGACAGCAGACAGTGTCAGTTTCATTAATGAGCACTTTGTCTGTGCAGCCACAGACGGTCAAAATACATAGATATATAGATATATATATATATATATATATATATATATATATGTATATATATATATATATATATATATATATATGTATATGTATATGTATGTATATGTATATGTATATGTATATGTGTATATATGTGTATATATATGTATATATATGTATATGTGTGTGTGTTTACTGTATGAATAAAAGGGGAAATTCCAACATGTGGAATCGGTTGAAGGTCTGAGGGTCCGATTGTGGTGGATGATCTGATGTGGTGACTCCCAAATGCAGAGAAAATCTTTGGTATGTTTGTTGAAGCCAGCCAAAATTCTGACTTTATACTATGACAGTGTTTTTAGGTGCAGGTGCTCAAAGTGCGTTGAAATTTGCTGATTTTTAATTTCATCTACTGCGTAATTGTTTTTGCAGTACATGAAATTGAAATGTTAAGGACTGAAATCCATTTCACATCCAATGCGAGCGTCACAATCTAAAGTCAAACTCAAGCATCAGCATCATGGGAAATACTTGTAGATGTGGCCTGATTGGTGAAGCCTTGCCCGTCTGGCCTCTCTAAGATGGTCTTTTTATACCCGGCCGTGTTCCTGCCAGTGAACTGAATGAGCTTCCAGTCATTTCTTTTCAGTACCACTGTTGGTGCCCCCACTCCAACTATTTTGAGACAGTTTTCTGCCATCAAATTCAAACTGAGCTAAGAGCTTTTGCAAGATACCAAACTTTTTTGATTTGATTGGTTTTTTTGTGTTTCTTTGTTGATGAAATGTGGCTTTGTGAGATCTGCCAAACAGCTGAATCCTGTTTTTATTTACATCTTGTACAGAATGCCAACTTTTTTTGGAATCGAGCTTTTGCTCTGTGTAAGCACAGAAATGATCGCAGGGTATAAACAGAGTTGGTTTAGCTCTGCATTATCTTCTAATTGAGACGTGGTTTGTACAGAAACACTGTCTGTGTTAGGGTGCCAAACGGGATCTGTTTTTGTTCAGACGCTCGGATTAAAGTCAGTCTCATTTGCATTTTAGATCTGTTAGATCTCCAAAGAAATTGAGAGGCTCTCTGTCAGATCAGGAACTTGGATTTCCTCAACGGCCAAGAAAATGTCTTTTCTTTATTGATTGTCATTCATTATTCAGATTAAATATATGTGGATGGACAAACCTTTGTAGCCATAAGCCATTTTCACATATGCACTGTAGCTTTGTTTACATACATGCTGTCTTCACCCACAGAAACTGTACTGCTCTTCAACCAGTGCATTGGTCACAGTGTGAGCAGTGTGATCTCTGTACCAACACCTCCTAAACTTTCTAGCATAAATAAATATAAAAACATCAAAGCTAGTATTCATTCACTCAGTACTGAACAAAACACACTGAAATCGAACAAATCTGATGTGTTCACACTCAAAGGTTGTAAAATACCCCAACACAAATAAGTTAACCTTTGGTTTGATAAGTCGTGTTGGTAGTTTAAGTGTGATATGCAAACTGCTGCAAAGTTTTGAAAAAACGCAGCCTTCTGATGTGGTGTCAGTCAGTTTGAGAGATGGGCAAGCTCACACTGGGGTGTTTTTCACAGGTTCCACCCACTGCCACCCACATCATTTCTGAATCTCTAGAGCCTGCTGATGTAAGAGTTTCTTGCTGGTGACCAGTTACAGACGGCTCTAAACTGGTGAAAATATCTCACCCAGTTGAAGTAGAAGTTAAACCTGGCAAGTGTCCCGGTCACTGAGGTCTGATGGGGCCCGTGTGAAAATGTTTCCTTTCTTGTTCCTGTTGTGTGTGAGAACACACAGCTTCAGTTTCAGACCTGATGGCTGCTATGTTTAAGTGTTGTTTAAAGCTGTATGCGTGTTATTGTAGAAAATGTGATTCATGAAAGAAAGCGTAACAAACCTGGAGACTCCAGTGTGTCAGTAAAGAGAACACTGTGGAAAGAACCTCATTGACTCTGTTCAACTGTTTAGAGATGATCTAAAGCTGTTTTTCGAAAAAGACTGAGCGACGGAGTATCTGAGCTGAGGTGTTGTTCTGTTCCTTTCACACTGAAATATGTGACTGTGGCACTGGGTGGAATGGATCTGATGGCTGCTGTAAATAACGTCAAACTGCTGATGTGGAGCAGTTGGTCAGGCTGTGCACTCGTGTTAACCTACATTACAGCAGCCGTAGAGCCCGCACACTGATGGACTGCAGAGACCTCCTCAACCTTGTTAACTATGTGAATGAGTCAGTGTCGTCTGTCAGACCTTAGTTTCTCATCAGTTGTGTGGGCCTTGATATATTTAATACCTGATCACAACCATTTAGATTCATATAATTGTTAAACTGGATTAGGCTTCTTCCATTAAATGAGTTCTTCCATTGAATCAAAGGGAAACTATAAAAGGAGTCTGAGTCAGAAGCTGTTGGGGGAAAAGGAACTGCTGATGTAAACAGAAAGAAGTCAGATTGTCACTGCAGGTACAACAATATCAGAACTATGGCTGATTTACAGTGTGGGTAATGTAATTATCAGGTTTTGACTGGAACGTGTGGAATAAAAAAGGCCTCTGAATCTGCAGCTTTAGAAAAATATTTTACTAATAATGAAAAGGGGCACGGTGGCACGGTGGTTAGCACTGTTGCCGCACAGCAAGAAGGTCCTGAGTTCAATTCCACCATCAGGCCGGGGTCTTTCTGTGTGGAGTTTGCATGTTCTCCCCGTGTTTGCGTGGGTTCCCTCCAGGTACTCCGGCTTCCTCCCACCGTCCAAAGACATGCAGCTTGTGGGGATAGGTTAATTGATTAATCCAAATTGCCACTAGGTGTGAATGTGAGTGTGAATGGTTGTCTGTCTCTGTGTGTTGGCCCTGCGACAGACTGGCGACCTGTCCAGGGTGTACCCCGCCTTTCGCCCTATGACAGCTGGGATAGGCTCCAGCGCCCCCCGCCACCCTGAAAAGGATAAGCGGAAGCGGATGGATGGATGGATGAAAGGGGCTACATGTTTTAAAGATTTACAACTAACTGCAAAAAATCCAGAGTACCTTTCAATATCAACAACCTTAAAAAGACCATTTTGAGCTACCAGTTTGACAAATGGTTAAATTGAAGGATTTTGCAGTTCCATCTCTGAATAAAACGGGAAAATAAGCTGTTTATTTTTATGTTTTCATTATAACTGCACTTTCCTTTTTAAAACTGAGCATGTGAAGAGATGCATATTCATGTCAGCAGCCGGTTCACCTGTTATCTAATCGTTCATATTTATGTTTGCAGGTGTTCTTGGGGCCAAACGGTGAGGTTGAGGAGTACTCTGTGACCCCCATACAGCAGAATGCAGCCATCAGCTCAGACCTCATCCTGGATCAGAAACAGGAACATCTCTTCATCATGACCCATAACATGGTACACACACAGTAACTGAACTCTTATAGCCTCATTTCTTTACAGATAAATCATTTTAAACCTCATGTCTAACCCAGTCTCACTTCTTTTGCTAAAGCGGCATGTATTTGGGATTATTTTAATGACCACTGGGAAATCTGGGCTGCCTATTCTCTCATTTTTTTATTTTTTTAAAATCAGGAGCTTTTAGGAGCTTAGTGTGGATGGTTTGCATGACTGAACTTGATTGTGTTGTCCTGGTTCCAGCTGCAGAAGAGGCCAGTGGCTGAGTGTCAGCAGCATCCAGACTGCCACTCCTGTCTCTTGGCCCACGACCCTTACTGTGGCTGGTGTGTCCTGGAGGGAAGGTGAGATCGATATCAGCAGTTATGGCTACACTAAATATAAAATACAACAGTCAAGATTTATTTGGAGTTCAGACTGATTCATTTTATTGTTTATTAATATAATTATAAACCAAGAAAATGCCAAAAGTGCAGAAATGTGTTTTCCTTCTTTCTTTTTTAGAATGTTTAAATTACCTTAGCAGCAGCCACAGTGGTCACACGTTTGTCACTTTGTACTGTGATGTAAGAGATGAGTTCTAGCAGTTTCAACATGCAGAAAAAGTCTAAATGAATCCATTAAATCCCAAATTCTTCCCAGCAAAATGAGATCATGCATTTTACTCCTTACTGACTTGGCCTACACACAGTATGTTTAATTTTGCTAATGTTATAGGGGGTTAAAACGGCAACAATTGTTGCCGGTGGGATTACACGGCTTTAAAAAAGAACCTTAAATTAAAGCAAAAGCAAAGCTATCAGCTAGCATTAGAGGCTACATTATACCAGACAAATTAAGGGGGAAAAGCTTTGTTGTTTTACTTCCTTCGTAGTTTCTTTGATAAGCAAACTTTCTTACAGTGTTTGCTCAGGTTTTACATCATGATATGTATTATAAGCTAGATTATTTCGTGTTACTTAAAATAAAGATCAGTGCAAGCATGTGAGGAAAATGGTAGCAAACAAGAAACCTCCTGGCAAGCTTGTTAGTTTTTGAAGTGTTTCGCCAAGTCGGTTTGCTCCGGTGGGATTGTGTCTGAATATGATTAAAGTGCCTCTCTCTGTTCTGTCAGACTCTCCTTCCCTGCTCTCTCCTTTGCTCTGCCTTACCACCTGCCCTACAAGCGTTTGCACGTTAACTACTTCAGTATTTATCTATTTAAATAAAATACTACTGGACTGAATCTTATTTGAACAAGATGAGCAATTTTGCTTTTTGTGCTGCCGCTGTACATTCCCACTACTAACAGGTTGAGCCACGTTTAGTTTAACTCTAGATAGAAACTGGCCTTCTGCTTGTGTTTTTGACATATGTAATGGAGTTAGGGAGCCTTGCTTCAGCTTGCAAAACAGTGAATATAATTAACTCTGCTTTCCCTGCAGGTGTGTGTTGCAGTCACAGTGTGCTCGTGGGAGCTACCCAGGGCAATGGTTGTGGAGTTTTGACATGGAGCAGCAGTGTTTGGTGGTCCAGGACCTCGTCCCCTCCAATCTCAGCAGGGAGGAGAGCAAGATGGTAGGTCTACGTCTTCACTTTAGTCGAGACGCAAAACAAAACAGAACGGATTTGAGGATGACGGTCTTTGTTTACAGATCCACATTTCTTATTGTGGTTTCTGTTGACTCCACATGATCATCCACATCAAGTTCCTAGAAGTTTCTCTGAAGAAAATCTTCATGACAGAATCTGTAGATATCCCCACTCTGGCTGTAATAATAGTCTCCTCACATACCAAAACACTCCCAAGTTATCCCTTATCAGTTGAGCTGCTACATTTGGTGTACCTGGGCATGTGGGTACGATGTCAGTGGGTTTAAGTGTGAGGGTATCAAGAAGAGAGTGACTGGCTTGTGTCCTGTCATGTCCTAGCATAGCACAATATCTGCGTGAAAGATGGCAACAGAAACACATCCACACTGTGGTTTCTCCCATCAGCCTGTGTTTGCCTGGCTCTAAATGATTTCTAGTTCCAGAGGATATAAATGGAAATATAACTATTTATTACTAATGTAATAATAATATTGTAACATGGAGCTGCATGAGTTAAATGTACCTATAGCTGGTAGTGTGATAGCCTGACAGCTACAGTAGTGGCAGTGAGGATCGTTTTCTCTTCTGGCAGCTCACACATGGTACACCTTTTAATACTGACCAATTAGGGAGCTAGTTTTATAACAGGCTCCTCGTGTAGCATTTCTACTCTGTGAGATACAAGAATCCACGAGCTGAAAAAAGCCCACTGATCCAGTGGATAACAAAAAATAACCAAATTCAACCAGTTCTGGCAGGACATGGATTCAAACTGAGAATCAATCCTAAGGACCACAGCAGCTCTGTACATGCTGTGTTCAAGTGACACTGGGATGAACTGACAGAAATCTACTGGTTTACAGGAGGTTTGTTTTAGTTAGCAGCTCCTCTTTGTATTTATGATGGTCTATTCATGGGATATCCATTATTGTTACAGTATCTAATGCATTAATTTTGCCTGTCCTTGAGACGCCCGGTACTACAGGAGCAGAAACATTACGTGAATAAGCAACACAGCAGCTGGAGCCAAACATAAAACCAAACCTTTGTCAGTATGATTCATGCTCCATCAGCGGGGAGTGCAATTTAGTTTTCAAATCTAATTATTCCACATGGACGTTTACAAAAGAACAGATAGGATTTATGTGTTCAGACAGCTTAATCACTTACTCTCAGCATGACCTTCACTGTACCCTGAAACGCCACAGGTCTGTGCCACATTCTGTCAGCAGCTCATGACAGTTCTGTATTTCTCTCAGGTGTCTCTGTCCATCCCAAGACTTCCAGTGTTAGAAAACGGGGAGTCGTACTCTTGCTACTTCCAGGACAGCCACACTCCTGCTACCATCACAGAGACCGGGGTCACCTGCCGTTCTCCCGACACCAGCAGGGTGCCTTTGGTTTTTCGAGGACAAGGTGAGTGTTTTCTATTGGGGGTTTTTCCCTGCAGATCTGATGCTGTTGGCGTTTATTCACTCGTTTGCATGTTTCAACTTTGTGATTGGAGGATTTGCCTGCACCCTGGAGGATTTGCATGACCAGACCAGACATGCCATTTACAGTTCAATTGTTATGCCAGTGAATGGCCTAGAAAAAAATGGCTAACCAAATCCATTTTTTCTAGGCCATCTTACACAGCAGAGAGTAATCTGTATTTGAAAGCATAAACCGGTTTCATCCACGGACTGCTTGCTTTGAAATACATGCTTTGTGTTTCCTGACTGTCTGGTGCAGTGAAGGCTGCTTGTAAGTCAGTGGTAATGAGGAGACTGTAAATAAAAAAGAAAACCCGAAGCCTCTGTAGAGAACACATTCACCCAAACATTCATGTTATGAGAGAAACTCTCACGTAGAGTGTGGTTCCCATGTTTGTTGTTGTTCTCAGGGTGTAGGGCTCACCAGGAATCAGTCGGGTTACAGTTATATTCTGACATTTTTGTTGTAAATACACTGATAATTGCTCCATAAATATTGTGTATTAGCCTCAAACTGCAAGAGACTGAACTGGGAGCTGTGGCACAACATCGGTGTAATCGAGTGTTTGGAGTCTGTGGCATGTTGTTACTAGTGATCAAAGAAGTCTCGTATGTCCGTTCTTGGTCTCTCTCAACAGCTGTTCGTCGGAGCCGCTTCAAACGTGGCAGAGTTTAACTTTTTTTTTCTTGATCAGTTCTTATTTTGGCTGAAAGTTGCCGTGTCCTCATCACAACAAGTCCTAACAAGATGAAAATCTGCAGCCAAGTCTCAAACAGGCCCTTAAAGGCTACAAAGGTTGTCTGTGACTCTTCCTTAATTTACTGTCTCAGGTGGTCTGTTGTTTTTTTCTGGTTAAGTGAGCTAATTTTGTTCTTGCCTTTCCAAAGCTGAACCAAATAAGTTCAATCCCTCACTTACTGTATGTAATTTGAATGAGCAGTTCTAAAGGAAGCCTTTGAACACACATCTCAGTAGGTATAGTAAACACAGTTTAACGAGTGGTGACACAAACTGGGTTTTTTCTCTCTAGTCCCCAAACAGACTCTGTACTAGTTTAAGGAAACGGCTCAGGTCAGGACTTTGAGTCCTTTTGATCGCAGTTTCTGCTCTTTATGAGGAGATACTGTAGATGTGGTACACAACTGCTCCCCGTTTTAAACATCCATCAAACTGAACATTTGTAGGGAAGCTGCTGTGTTTGTGTTTGTCACCGTCCTTGTGCACCCCAAGGATGGTGCACATAGGTTTCATTAGGCCTCTATGTTCCCTCGGCTTGTGCAGCTCGTTCTCGAGACTCGGTGGATCAGAGACGGTAAGCCTGACCAAATATGTTTCTTACTGTGCTCGCTCAGCGCTGCGCTCTGAGCAGAAACTTGTTATGTTCTCTTTCCTCAGGCTGTGCTCCTATCTGTGTTTTCTTGTCAGATTTTGTCACAGTCACCTTGTCTCTACGTTTTGGCAACGTCACGGTCACGGCAAGGGATTTCACCTTCTACGACTGCACAGCCGTTAAGCAGCTGTCTGGCAGCCAGCCGTGAGTTATCGCCGATGATTTATCAGCTGTGCTCTCTGTCTGTCTCCTCCTGATCTGTGCTGTTCATGCAGACCCTTTAATCGAGTCTCACTCACCATCAGAGTCTGTGCTTTTCTGTTTAGTACCTGGGTCACTCTTTGTCCCTCCATCAGTTCACCTTGCGCCCTTCGTTATTATATCTGTGTCTGTATTTCCGCCCACTCACTGTCCTCTTTTTAATTCCCCTGTTCAAGCCTGTGACCCTGGGTTTTAGAAATTGCCAAGTAAGGCTCGCTTACTTGGCAATTGGCAAGTTTTATTGAAATTATTGAGTCGTGCAGGTAGAAATGACCAGTGAGAACAACAGAGTAACTACAACAATCAGATATCAGAATAATGCATCTATGAGCAGCGGCTCATAGATGCATTATGAAAGACATATAATGAAAGACACAAGTAGAGAATGGCCAAAAAACAATAGAATTACAGTCAGAGGTTGTACTGGGTTTCAGTTTGTACATAGAAGAAATAGCATGTACATCCTGTTTCACTAAATATGGCTTATAATGATTGTAGTGTTGTGTAAATCCCAAATAACACTTTCATTGTATTTAGGAGTTAATAATAACCTGTGTTGTCATAAATTACACGCACACACTCAGATTGGTGCGTGTTGATCAATCTGTGAGACTTCCAACAGTTAGATCTGCTTCTATTAGAGCCGTTCTTCTCATAGCTCCTAATCCTGCATCACTGTTTGCCTCTCATCTTGAAAAGAGGCTTGTACAGTTGCTAAGGCAATTTCTATCCTGTCTGTGTGCAGATGCCGCGGTTGTGTTTTAAGCCGATGGGGCTGTAACTGGTGCGTCCACCAGCATGCGTGTACCCACAAGCCCACCTGTGAGGAGGGAGTGATCATCTACAACCAACATGTAAGCTGCAGCGTGACGTCACATGCAGACATTGTAGGAAAAGCACCGACTGATCACCAGTTTGAACTGGAGCTTCATTTGCATTCATCAGTCAGTTCGTCGCCCATAAGCCAAAGATGTGCATTCTTCTCTTTGATTAAGGTTTCCTGTGGAGTCTTGAACTGCAGAATAGTTGCGCTGTCGTTACACTTTGCATGAGTGGACTCTTGTGTAATGTGGTACAACCTTTTAGAGGTTGTGGGCAGTAAAACCGACTGAAATTAGTTGTTTGTTTGTTTTTATAACATTTCAAAACAGTTGCCCAGAGGCATTTTAAGATGGGTTAAAACCAGTGCTGCTAACACAAATCACTGTCTTTCAGGTGTCATGAGCCACATTAACCTCAGATCACATGGTCTCTTTTTTCCTTGATTTTTCCTTTTTATTTTTTCCTTCTGCCTCACCCTCTCCTCGTCTTTTCCTCCTCCTCCCCCAGTTTAAACTACCTACCTCCTCTCCTCCTACAACCAAAGCTATTAAAGTCATCACAGCCACCACTACCACAACAGCTACCCCCACAACTCCTCCTACCACACCAACTACTGCCACGACGAAGACAACAACAACAACCGCAGCCGCCATCACCATAGCTACCACTAAGGAGTTAACAACGCCTACTCTTTCATACACCAGTACCAGCCATGAGCCAACCCACCCGGGCACGACCCTGCCCCCTCAGCCTCCCACTCTACCACCCAGCACCTCTCCAGGCCTGGAGGTCACCACCAGAGAAGAAGAAGAGAGTGAAGCCTCTGAGACTGTCACACACAGTGACTGGGAAGATGCTGTAGCTACACAGAGTGTCACGATGGCCACGGCAGAGCTGATGCCCGTCACCGTGGCTGATGGTCTTAGTGGGGACCTGGACCCTGTCGTGCCTCTGATGATCCCAGACTCCTCGCCACCAGAGGTGGTGACGGCCTTACCCCCTAGCGAACGGCAGGCAGCCAAAGAAGCGCTGACCCTGGCAGAGGCTCCCACCATGGTGTTGCCTGGGTTTCCCCCGCCCACACTTTTCCATATGGGTGAACCGGCTGATTCTGAGCCTTCCCTTTACTTGGACTCGACCCAGACACCCACACTGGTACCACCGCAAGACTTGCACACTGAGGCAGGAAGCCCAACTGCTGATTCTGAGGTGCCCCTCTGGCGAAAGGAAGCAGAAAACTACACTGAGGGTGCTGTCCAGGCAGAAAATGACACGGCTACATTTTCAGCTGCCACCGTGCTCTCAGGTGATGGGGAGGTTGACCGCATGTCCCAGTCCTACCCTCCCCAGTTGCTGAATGCTGACTCAGAGCTGGACTACCAGTATGATTCAGCTGATGGCTTCCTCCCGGTGAGTTCAGCCGCCTCAATCCTCCTCCTGCTTCTACTTCTTCTTCTTCATGGAAAGGGTGAGCACCCTCCCTGTGCTTCCAGCTTCTGACTGGAGTCCTACTATAGGAACAAAGCTCACAACTGATTCCCTAGTCTCTCATTCTTTCCCTGCATTTCCTCTTCCGTCTCACACCTGGAATCTGTATCCTTTCACTGCACAGACTGACTTCAAGAAACCCGGCTGCTCCTGAGTTGCAGCAGTTGTTCTTTTGTCTAAATATCTTCACCTTTCCTTTTTCCAGACTCTTTCTTTCATTATCTCTATACAAAAATCTTCACCACCTTGAGCACGCCCCCATCCCGACATCCCCCCCATGACTCCCTGCATCTGACTGAAATCAATTGCAATCCCTTGTGGGAAAGTAAAAACTGACCCTAAACAAGAATGAATATATTAAATGGTTCGTTCGATCCACCTCACTGTAAATGTTGCGTGTATGTGAATATAAACACGTGTGATCTGTTCTCCTGCAGGGGGACGAGGGCTCGTATGTCAGCTGGGGTTCCTCAGCTTGTCCGTGTGTTGAGAAGGTCCAGGGTTCGTCACTGCTCCCTGTCAGAGTGGAGAGAAAGATCACTTTACTGGCACATAACCTCCATCTGTATCAGGTACAGCACACAACAGCATCGAGCCTGTTAGCTGCCTGCCCAGTGTACTCTTTCATGCAGTGTTTGTGTGTTCAGGATGCAGAGCTGGACTACGAGTGTGTGTTGGTTATTGAAGGGCAGACGGTGGTGGTAGACGCCTACGTGGAGCCAGATGACATGAACCCATCAAGCTTTGACATCACATGTCAGCTACACCAGGTCTGATATTGTTTATAAAGCATTAGTACCTTCATAAAATTGCTACCTTCAGTATTAAATAAAGGCAAAAGTAAAACTAAATGAAGGCCGGTTCACCCTCCCCAGGCAGGATGAACATTTCCCTTCTTCTGCTACCTGTGTTTGTAAAGCAGCGCTTGTCTGGAGTGTAACTGATAATGAATAATTAGTTTTAATGTTACCTTAAAAAATGGGGCCTTTTTCTTGTGTCCAGTACACATACTCTGCCCCAGTGCAGGAGTATAATGCATTGGTGTATGTGAAGAGGAGGGACACCTTCCATGTAGACACTTCTCGTGATCTCTATGGTAAGGTCATATTAAGTTTGTTGTGCTTTAAACATATTGCTGTTAGTTTTCATTATGAGCACATGTTAACTGTCTGCTGCTCCTCTATGTCTACTGTGCTTTCAGTGACTCTGTACAACTGCTCTGTGGGTCGATCTGACTGCAGCCGTTGCCACACAGCAGACCCAAAATACGGCTGTGCGTGGTGTGGCGGTCCCAGGGCCAGCTGCCTGTTTTCAAACTCCTGCAGTGAACCTGTGCAGCAGACGTGCCCTGCTCCCGTCATACACTCTGTGAGTATTCAGAGTGTGGGAAATAATACAGTGCACTGGGATTTATATTTGAACTGCTTACAATCATAATTGGAGGCTTTATTGTCAAGTTTTCACTTCTTCCTCTTATCACTCTCACTTACTACTTATTGTCCCAAAATTACAAGAACAATGATGATCAGCCATCACAGTTAGATGGAACATGTTGTTGATATACGTTTTGGTTTGAGACAGTGGAAGATATTATAATACTGGAGACCATTTGTGTTCTAGTGGAGTCATTATTCGAAGATGTAATACATCCTTATCTTACATTAGGCCTCATCAGCTCATCACTTCATCTGTTTAAGCTTTACACCAACTTGCCACTGATTGGCTGCCCCTCAGAAGCACAAGTTTGAACAGCAGGTGGAAGGCTCTTCTCTGCTCAAAGCCAGAGCTGTCTGTCGGAAATGGGAAAACAAAATTGAGGATATCCCTTCTCTTTAACGTCATACAGAGGCAAGAGTAGAAAAAAGTAAAAACTGGAACAGTATGTCTGATAGAAAATGAGGGAAAACAGCAGATCCTCTTTAAATAAAGCTTCCCAATGATCTGAGTGCTAAATGTACAAACACAATTCTGATTTTATGCCTTCAAAATAAGCTTTCTTTCGAGCTTTTGGCTCACAGGGGTTACTTGGACACAGACTGACCACGTTATTTCAGAAACAGTGAAGCAGTATATGTGTAGCAGATGTTAACTTTAACAAGACGCAAGATATGGGGAGTTTACATCCGTTTATATTTTGGAAAATGAATTATTAGCTGTTAAAGATGGTGACACAGCTGTTGCTCACGTACTTTAAGGTTCTGAGGGAAATCATACTGTTAGTCCTGCTCTGAAAAAGCTTTTGTTTGATCAGCATTTCTTTGTGTTAGACGTCAGTGATAATAATGCCCTCAGAGAGTGTAAGTTGCACTGAATTTAACCCTATAATGCCCTTTGTATCATATTTGATACGTGAGTTTCTGAGACCTCTATCTCATCAATGTGATCAATACTTGCCATAATTTCAAAATGTTATGGACAAAACGTTTTTTTGTCTAAAATTAACATTGTTGTTAACAAAAAGTTGCCAAAAACTCCCAATGTATCAAATGTAATAAAAATATATCATTCACAACAGCGTTTGTGGATTTTGTTATAAGGGTTAGTAAACATCTCAGTTCCAAATAATCAGAATTTTCTGATGGGTACATTTTTGATGGGTTGGGTCTTACAGGGTTAAAAATATGTGTTTGCATTTGTGGCTTCACCACTTGCTTTGAATTTATTGTAATAAAACACTTGGTTAGACCTGTTTTTTCTTTTGTGAATGCTTTTGCATTGGTCAAAAACTAGAAAGGTTGTTTGGATTTTTTGTTCCTGCCTCCAATCAGGTCGACCCACTCTCTGGCCTGTTGGAAGGAGGCACCATGGTGACCATCTCCGGCTCCAACCTGGGTCAGAAGGCTGAAGACATCGTCCAGTCTGTGTTAGTAGCTGACGTGCCCTGCACAGTGATTTCCAACCTGTATGAGGTCTCCTCTAGGTATGCATGCACTACTGTTGTTTCTCATAGACTCTCTTTGTACTGATCAGAAAACTACAGAAACATGGCTTGGTTTTCTGAAGAGCAATGTTGGTCTTCCAGAATCGTGTGCATGACCAAAGCCAGCGGATTAAAGACGAACCATGTGTCTGTGAGAGTGAATGGAGGAGAATTTGGCCTCTCCAGACAGAAATTCAGCTACCAGGTATATTAAATTCAGGTAGAGTAAATTAGATTTTGTTGACCTGTCTGTGAAACTTGGCATTTTTGTTGCATCAAAGGACACTAAAACCTACATTGCTGGGAGAAAAATGTGACTTTAAGAGGTGAAAGTTTAGTATAATATTCTTTCTATTTATTAATTGTTTATAAAATAATGAAATTGTGGTTCTAACACTGGAGGTGTTTGAAGCAGAGAACATCTGCTATTATTTCTGTTTGTTCTCTTTGGTCCACATATCCATAATAACATAATGTGGGCTGCATTCTTTAACAGTATAATTCATACAATATTAGAAGTCGCACATCTAAGAAACAAGAAATCTTTGCCAAGTTTTACCTTTCTTAAACAGTTTAAGATGAATGATTTTAACCACACGATCAGTAATCACAAATATTTCTCAACAAGTCCACATTTTTAAATAAATCTGTGTAAATACATCTCCCTATATTAGATAATAGTTTAACATAAACACTGGAATTTCTTTCCATATATTTCCTTGGATCTCTGTCTTATTAAGGCTGAGAGGATCCAAGTGTAAGAATAAGTTCTTGGATTTGGCAAACTGGGAAAGGACACAAGCCAGTCCAAAAGTCCTTGTTTCTCACTATCGACAGACTTTCTTAATATGCAACAAGAAGCAAACAGCTGTGTTACACTGTGAAATACAGCTGCTCTCTCCTTCTTCTTAGAACCCAGTTGTGAGAGGAGTGTCACCTGAAAGAGGCCCCAAGGCGGGGGGAACATCCCTGAACATCACTGGCCAAAACCTTCTAACGGGTCGCCCCGCTGACCTTACCATCACTGTCGGGGACGTCCCCTGTAACATGTAAGACACACACGTATAATGGCCTGTTTGTGGTTAATGCAAAGTCGGTGCTACTGTTTTTCTTCATTTAAGGTTGTAAGGTCAGACTGACCCTTGACCTCCTCGTGTCACCTTAGGATCTCATCATTTCTTTGTTCCCCCCTCAGTGTGTCAGAGGTGCAGAGTGACAGTGTTCAGTGTGTGACGGGGAGCAGTAATAAAACAGGAGACCACCAGGTCACCCTGCATTACGGCAGCATCCAGCGTCACCTCAGCAGCCCCGCCTACCACTACACCAACAACCCCAACATCACCCGTGCCGAACCAGCCAGGAGCTTCCTGCAGTAAGTCTGAAAGCCCTCACACATTCAGCCTTCAAAACGTATTCATACCTCTGAAGCTCTAAAAACTTGATTCTGTTCACTTGGACGTAGCGTTTTCATCCAGTCTCAGCTGGCTGCGGGTTGTAACTGTGACTACACTGCAACCTTATAAACAGTACTTTTGCACAATGACTGAAACTAGCACCACTGAATGAACAATGAGCTGTGAGGTCAGTTCCTTGACCATTGATCAACATGACAATTTTCTGCGTCCAGATAAACAGAATCACCTTTTTGGGATTTCCTTACTTGGGCGATTGAGCATGCATCACAACGTTTTAACCTGCTCTGGTTGATTGGATTGTTACAGTGGCGGTCGACTGATCAAGCTGTCTGGATCCAACCTGGATGTGGTGCAGGAGCCCCGAATGGTGGTGACTCTCTCCCGCTTCCAGTCGGTCGGCCAAAACAAGAAGAGGAAACGGCGGAGGAAGAGGAGCAAAGGAGAGCAATGGAAGAAAACCCTGGGAAGGTCGGTTAGGATGGTTCCTGACCCCGTCTGTCCCGGAGACCAATTCTGCTCCGTCAAACAGGTCGGTGTGTGCTGCTCAGCACAGAGCAGTTCATTCGAGTGATCGTTCACACCTTTTAACCCAAATGACCCAAATCTGCCTTTCTCATCAGTTCGTTGAGCGCTGTGAGGTAAACTCCTCCTCCCTCATCCTGTGCCGCTCTCCGATGGTGGACTCCACCATCTGGTGGTCACGGGTCACAGTGGAGTTCTTGCTAGACAATCTGCGCTTTGACTTCAGCAGTTTGAACTCTGAGCCATTCAGCTATGAGCGTAACCCCACCCTGCAACCCCTGAACCAACAGGACCCTCTTAAGGCATATCGCTATAACCCAGGCAGCTTCATCCAGCTGGAGGTGAGAGGAGAGGCAGCGATGTTTCAGTTTTATTTATTTACTGACAAAATAAGCAGACATAACATATATCTCTTATGTCTTATTGCCTGTTCTCAGGGGGAACACCTGGACCTAGCCATCACTAAAGAGGAGGTGGTGGTGTTGATTGGAGAAGGTGTATGTGCTGTGAAAACCCTGACCAGCAACCATCTGTACTGTGAGCCACCACCACAGCAGCCTGCACCAGGACCAAACGGCAAGAAGCGAGAGGGCTCGGACAATCTCCCCGAATTCACTGTGAGAAAATGAGAGTGTCACCACCGTGTGAGCGCCTGATGGGCCACTCAAGTTTGAAAGCACCTCACTTTTTTATTTAACATGTATTTCAGGTCCAGATTGGCAACCTGAACTTTTATCTCGGCAAGGTTCAGTACGACAACCTGAGCCTGTCCACCTTCCCACTAGAGGCTCAGATTGGAGTTGGAGTTGGAGCCTCCATAGTGGTCCTCATTGTGCTCATAATTGTGCTTATTTACAGGTCAGTGGGTGGACTGAGAGTCTGTGTTTTTGTGTGTTTAGTGTGCAGATGAGTGCTACAGTGGTTCTCTACCTGCTGAATTCATATGTTTGCTCACACATAAAGAAATGAGCAGTACTGGGTCCCAGTTTAGGTCACCCACTTGGACATGCAATCATGTCTCAAAGCTCAGTTCACACGCCCAGGTTTGAGTCTGACCCTGGACCTGCTCTTTCTCTCTCCCCACTTTCCTCCGTCCTATCAAATAAACCCAGAATACCCGGATACGTTACATGGAAGTTATAAATTGATTTATATGTCACTGAGTTAAATAATTATTTAATCCCCTACAACTGAGCCAGAATTCTGCAGCAGATAGCTGATAAAATGAACTGAATGAATGACAGATACTGCTAATCTGAATTTGAAACACACCTGTCCACAGAATCAATTTCTTGCACAGTTTGACTGGATTTCCACTAATCGTATGTAAAACCTTCTTCCCGTCTGTTAGGAGGAAGAGTAAGCAGGCTCTTAGGGACTATAAGAAGGTCCAGATCCAACTGGAGAACCTGGAGACCAGTGTGAGGGACCGCTGCAAGAAAGAGTTCACAGGTACAGCATTATGAGGAAAAAAGAGAGCGGCGGCTATATGGATGAAGACGGGAGATAGGAGGGCCTTTTCCCCATGTTTCATCAGTTTTCTTCACCTCTATAGTTGCGATAGGCTGAGAGCAGAGAACCCCCAGATTTTATTCTGCCAGCTGCTATTTACAAGCTCGTGCCTCCTGGCACTGGCCTGTAGCAGCAGCCTCTGACCTTTGTGTTCTTAATCACTTTGATCCAGACTTGATGACGGAGATGATGGATATGTCCAGTGACCTGGTCGGCTCAGGCATCCCCTTCCTGGACTACCGTATGTATGCCGAGCGCATTTTCTTCCCCGGCCACCGAGAGTCTCCTCTGAGACGAGACCTGGATGTTCAGGAGTGTCGGCGGCAGACGGTGGAGCAGGGCCTGGTGCAGCTTTCCAACCTGCTCAACAGCAAGCTGTTCCTCACCAAGGTAGTCGCTATCACAATCACAGCTAAAATGAAGCTTTGCAGAGCGAGGATTCATCTCCTCTTTTCCTCTCAGTTCATCCATACTCTGGAGAGCCAGCGGACCTTCTCCCCCAGAGACCGAGCCTACGTGGCTTCGCTGCTGACGGTGGCGCTTCATGGCAAGCTGGAGTATTTCACAGACATCCTTAAGACGCTCTTGAATGATCTGGTGGAGCAGTATGTGGCCAAGAACCCCAAACTGATGTTACGAAGGTAAGCTGCTGCTCATAGATTCAGTCTTTGGCATGTTCAGAAGCTGCAATGCTGCTGCAAGTGTGTGTGATTCTCTGCAGAACAGAGACAGTGGTGGAGAAGCTGCTGACCAACTGGATGTCTATCTGCCTCTATGCTTTCCTCAGGGTGAGTCAACATAAAAGCAGTGATGCACAGTAGTAGGGATAAGTCTTTTTTAAAAATATTGGGATATAAAACATTTTAAGACTTTGAGATTTTACTTGGGGGCATTTTAAAGTGGAATATAATGACTTTGAAATTAGGACCAAGCTCCAAAAAGCAGCCACTAAAGCTGTGACCTGTGTCCTTTTTGTTCATTAAAGTCAGTGCGCAAACGCTTTAATTTCCCACAGCAAAAAAACAAAACATGCTTAATTTATTGTTTTGTGATCACACCATTCATAGAAAAGTACATATTTGTGCTTGTGTTTATTCAGAGAGCCCTGAGAGCATGTTGCTGCGTTAAGGATTTCAGTGCATAAAGCTGACATTTGCACCAATGACTCAACTACATATCGTATAACATGTAAATAGAAAAATTACCCACGCTGCTGCACACAGCAGTAACTTTTAAATAGCAGTTTCCAGTACTGACATGTCAAAACACAGAGGGGAATGAAAGTCCTTCCAGTCACTCCAGTACAGTGGAAACATTTCTAGTACATGCACTGATTCTTATATAGCGCTTTTCTACTCCTTTATGCCTCATCTGTTTACACTCATACATAGAAGCACTTATTTCTGCACCTACGTGCTTTCTAGAACCACCAACCTCCTGATTCACAGGAGACCTGCTCCACCAATCTGAAAATATGAAGCTCAGGTTTTCCTCAAGGTTTGACTTAGCAGAACATTTCTTTAACACATGAAGTGTGTAGAGAAGCACTGTGTAAGAATTGGTGCATTGCAGTGTGTTAATTATTTGTGTGTGTGTGTGTAGGACTCAGCGGGGGAGCCTCTGTACATGCTGTTCAGGGCCATAAAGCACCAGGTAGATAAAGGACCGGTGGATGCTGTTACTGGCAAAGCAAAGTACACCCTGAACGACAACCGCCTGCTGCGAGAGGACGTAGAGTACAAAACCCTGGTGAGGGGAGTCTAGACTGAAATAAATAACCATTTTGGCTCTAATGAAAAATTCCCAAGGAGGTTGTATTTTTCTTTGTCTTCCCCTCCTTTCACTCTTCTTTTCCCTGCAGACACTGAATGTGTTGGTGCAGGGTGGAGGGGTCAATGAGACCCAGCCTGTGCCCTCCAAAGTACTGGACTGCGACACCATTACCCAGGTGAAAGAGAAGCTACTGGATCAGGTGTACAAAGGCACATCCTTCTCACACCGGCCGCACGCCGAGTCGCTGGACTTGGGTGAGAACCACACACTGCGTGACACACCAGACTCTGAAAACTGATGCACCTCGTGTCAGCCTCGAGGAATCTGGTACTTATGTCTCTTTATGATCTCTCTTTTAGTTTACCCATAAGTTGGGAAATCTAAAAGAGTAAACAGGACCTTTTATAAAATAAAGGAGCAGCTCGATAAAATATAACCAAACAAATTAGCTGAGCGACGTAAAATGAGTGAAGAGGAGAGAGCTTAGTTTCACAGGATAAGTAGAAAGTTCAGTATGATCAACCAGAAAAGCAATAAAACAAAATGGGGAAAGGCAGGACGTTTCACTGACTGCTATAAAGAGAGGGCTTCATTTGCATTAAAACACCAGCAGAAATATGGAGTCATAAACTGGGAGCAGACGTGGGAAGTCAGGTGTGCAGCTTCATCGAGCCAACTGAAGTCGCAGAGCTGTAAGGACGAGTTCATCGCAACAAAGGAAATAACTGAATCGGGAGGTCATTCACAAATGTGTCTCACAAGTAAACTTGTGTGATGGCTTCAGGGGCCTCAGCTTTGGCTGTGGTGCCTGACACCTCTCAGGGTTGTGACAGGCATGTTTAATTTATTGAACGCCTGTCGTTTGATTCCTACTATCATCTTAACCATGTTTTAATAACTTTGCACTTTTTGACTTATGTACGTGAAAAGTGTTACAAGGATAAATATCTCTTGCTTCTGTGGACTAGGCTCTCAGAGACTGGGGTTTAGGGGCATGAGAGCAGGACAGATGTGGAAAACATCGGTGGGACCTTGACTACCATGTGATTGTTGGGTTTTTCTCTGTATGTATTATTATAGGGTCTTACAATATAAAGTGCCTTTAGGCGACTGTTGTGATTTGGCGCTGTATAAGTGCAGCGCTCGTGAATTAGCGTTCCTTCTTTTCATATTTGTTGCCCTGTAGCGCCCCCTACAGCGTGACAAAAACAAATCCAAACCAAGCTCACTGACTGCTCAGTCTGTCAACACTTTCCTCAAAGATGAGAGAAAAACGTGGTAAATTTAAATTTTACAGCACTGTCAGTACCTGCATGATAACATCAGCCTGAGCTGATGATGGGAGCACCTGAATGAATTTGTGAACATCGTTAAGTCGCTCGAGTTTGCTAAGATGAGCATGTCCCACAATCACTGTGCTGATGTGCGTCTGCCTTCTGTCATGCAGAGTGGAGGTCGGGCGTTGCCGGTCATCTCATCCTGTCAGACGAGGACTTGACATCTGTGGTTCAGGGTAGCTGGAAACGCCTTAACACGCTTCAGCATTACAAGGTCAGAGTTATCACTGAATGCTTTACAAAGCAAACTACACTGTTTCATAGCCTGGGATAGGACACGGCCGACACCAATGGCTGTTTGTGTTCCTCCATAGGTCCCAGATGGCGCAACGGTGGCACTGGTCCCTCGTCATACCAAACACATTCACCATGACAACCACGACTACATAGCAGGAGAGAGTGAGTTTGTTCAAATAAAAGATAAATCAACTTGTCAGCCAGTTCATCTTTCATTAGACTTTATTTGACTGTCACACTGACAGTAAAAACGATTCGATCATTTCCCTACTCAGTTCTTCAAATTGTGTGAGTGTTTATGTGGAACATGAAGTGACAGATGGAGGAAATCAAAAGTAGCAAAACCAGAGAGCGAGTCACAGGCAAGCATCAAACCTGTGTGTGTGCAGAGACGCCAATGCTGGAGGATGCAGATGAAGGTGGAGTGAGGCTGTGGCATCTGGTAAAAGCCAGTGAGGAGCCCGAGTTGCCCAAACACCGCAGAGGCAGCCTGAGGGAGAGAGAGAGGGCCAAGGCTATCCCTGAGATCTACCTGACCCGCCTGCTGTCCATGAAGGTACAACACACACATCTGGGTCTAGTCCCATTGAGTAGAGACTGTAGGAAGGAGATGAGGAGTACAGGAGTACCACACTTTCTAAAAATCAATCTGTTTTTTAAACTACACACAGCTGTTCTCCTAATTTGTAAGCTACAACGCTACAAAGTTAAACAGACACACACATATATTCTTTTAGCTAGACAAGAGCAGAGTGCTGACACTTTCACTTTCTTATGCTCTAATGTGAACTTTACTGTGTTTGTCAGGGGACGCTGCAGAAGTTTGTGGACGATCTTTTCACGGTGATCCTGAGCACGAGCCGTCCTGTCCCGCTCGCCGTCAAGTACTTCTTCGACCTGTTGGATGAGCAGGCAGCACAACATGGCATCTCTGACTCAGAGACCATCCATATTTGGAAGACCAACAGGTAGACGATAGTCTGATAGAGACCGCTGCTGGCAGATGATAGTGGGACTCTGTCATGTCTAATACTGTCGGTACTGTTTCTCCAGTCTCCCTCTGCGTTTCTGGATCAATATTGTGAAGAATCCCCAGTTTATCTTCGACATCCAGGCATCTGACCACGTGGATGCCGTGCTCTCTGTGATCGCCCAGACCTTCATGGACTCGTGCACGATTGCAGAGCACAAGCTGGGCCGGGTTAGTACGTTTGCAAACGCCAGTTTTCCAGCAGCGTCCTGTTACTCTTGTGTCTTTGAATGTCGTTCTTCTTCTTTTTGAACAGGATTCGCCCATCAACAAGTTGCTGTATGCCAGAGATATCCCCCGCTACAAACAGATGGTGGAAAGGTTGGATTGCTTAAGCTGCTCAGACAACACTGAACAGGTGTTTGTGAAATAAACGTATTTTATCAGTCGTACGTTTGAGGTTGATTACAGTGATGGTTATTGCAGGTACTATGCTGACATCAGGCAGACCATCTCAGCCAGTGACCAGGAGATGAACTCTGCTCTAGCTGAACTGTCCAGGGTGAGTGCAGCCACAGCTCAGAACACACACACACACACACACACACACACACACACACACACACACACACACACACACAGTGTGGCCGTTCACTTCAATGCCTTGTGTTTCAGAACTATTCGGGAGAACTGAACTACCTGGTGGCACTGCACGAGCTCTACAAGTACATCAATAAATACTACGACCAGGTGTGTTTCTACTCTTTCCAGCCACTAGAGGTGGAACAGTACACCATGATGCAACAATGTGGAGACTGTCTAACAATGCAAAACACATTTAATACAATTTAATTAATTAAGATAATTTTCATAAAATTCTGAAAAGTCTTTTTTCATTGATAAAATTCGGTTCTTTTTCTGAAGTAATCAGTTATGTTCATTACAAAAGAGCCTCTGATTCACTCCAGAGCTCCGTTTCATCCAAGCAATAATCCTTCCCTTGCTTAGTTTCAGCAGCTTCTTTTTTGTGGGATGTGAACGCATCAAGGTTCCTATCTAACCAGCCAATCACATGGCTGACACTGTGTTTAGACATGTGGGCCTGGGCAAGCTGCTGAATTTCAAAGGTGACTCAAGTAACTTTAGATGTGGCACGGTTGCTGGTGGTTGGTGCCAGAGTATTTTGGAAATTGTTGATCTGCTGTGATCTTTCCACACAACCATATTTTTTTTTTTGGGGGGGGGGGGGTTTACAGATAATGGTTTGAAAGAAGAAATTACCCAGTGAGCGACAGTTCTTAAGGGGATCATACCCTGCTTTGATCACCTTAGCTTTGAACTGACCGGAAGGAAACAGCAGCTCAGACAGCAGCAGAGCATTGCTTTATTACAGAACATGTTGGATACTGAAGCAGAACCAACACACATGGTGCCAGTCCTGTCAGCTAAGAACAGGAAACGAGCTCAACAAAATTGGACAATGACAAAAAACACTGGTGTGATGTGTATTGATTTCTGCTGCAACTTCCAACAAGTTAGGGTCACCGTTTGGTGGTCGGCGGTTAATGTTTTTCAGTGTTCACGCTTGCAATGGTGGTGCAAAATGACAAAATCTACCATGTCCACCTGTTTGTGACCCATCTTCTGATGTCTGATGTTTCCAGCAAGATAATGCACCATATTCCAAAGCTCACATCATTTAAACTGGTTTCTTGAATATGGCCGTGAGCTCAGTGTACTCACCACAGTTAGCAGACCTCAGTCCAATAGAGCATCTTTGGGATGTAGTGGAATGAGAGACAAGATGGCTCTGACAACAAGTCCAGCCAAATGTCTGAGAAAGGTTTCCTGCACCGTGGTGGATCTGTGCTGGGAACAATGAAAGCAGTTCTCAGGGCGAAGAGGGCCTAGTGTTAACAAGGTGCACCCAATAAAGTGGCTGAGTGTAGAAGGTTGAGGCTAATTAACAGCAGCAACTATGCCTTACTCCAAACTGCTGTTAACAGCACTAATTCAGGGGACAAAAGCAATGTGGGGAAAGTGTTAGAAACGGGGAGGAGTCTGAGCTTTTGGCTCAAAGGGAGTTTTTCCTTCCCGCTGTCGCCAAAGTGCTTGCTCATAGGGAGTCATATCATTGTTGGGCTTTTCTTTGTATGTATTATTGTAGGGTCTACCTTAAAATATAAAGCGCCTTGAGACGACCGTTGTTGTGATTTGGCACTGCATAAATAAAATTTAAAAGATTGAATTGAATTAGAACATCCACTTCTGATTCTTTTTGGCCTTCATCTGAAGAACCTGCTTTTTAGGGGATCTAGTCGGGTCTACCAGGTGTTTTGGTTGTGCTAAGCTGCCCAGAGCCTTCCTTTTTAACCATGGACCAAATTGTTGATTTGGCCATTCCTGAAGTGTTTGCAGTCTCTCTCATAGATGAGAAAATTTGTCAATGTTACTTTAGAGCCTATGAAAATGTACTCAAACAAATTGTCTTTGCTAAACTCCCTGAATTAAAACTAACGTCTAAACTTCAGTCACATCTTGTTTGTTTGAGTTCAAATTCACTGCGGTGGTGCGCACAGGCAGAATTACTGCCCCAAAACGTGTGGATATGACACACGTCTTTACTGAGAAACAGCTAATGTTTGTCATTTCTATATTCTCAGTCTTTCTTCCTCTTCATTATTTTGCCATCAGATCATCACGGCGCTGGAGGAGGACACCACAGCCCAGAAGATGCAACTCGGCTATAGACTGCAGCAGATTGCTGCTGCTGTGGAGAACAAAGTCACTGACTTATGATGGAGGCGAAATGTGTCAGCTGTACTGCCGTAACACCTGCCACTGTTACAGGAAACAGCTCGGGCACGCTGGCAGTTAACTTTAACGGACAGAGGGGAAGATGGACTCTTGAGGAGGATGTTTTTTGTTGTTTAAATTAGAGCTCACATCTCAGCAGCCTTTGTGTTTTGGTGACTGCTGACAGAGCTTTACAGTGCGGACACTGTGAGCTTCCTGTAGTGCAGGACAGTGAAAAGCTCAGTGGATGCTTAAGAGAGAAAAAAAAAAAGGTCAGTCTGACCTGCTGTCGCTCTGCTCATTTCATGAAAAAGAGATGGTAGCAGTGTGTGTTTTATCTCTACAGTATATGTGCTGGAGTCAAAAGGTAGCTGGTGGACAGCCGGGTCTGCAGACTGAAAGTAGGAATCTTCCATCACTGTGGAGTCCGTTTGATGAAGCGGTACCTCTTATGCCTTGTGTACTTTGCTGCTGTATGGTTATTTCTTGGTGTGTGTCTGGTGCTTTATATATAGATGTGTGAGTGTGCGTGCATGTGGTTGTCCATATTCTCGTGGCTGTTAAACTGCATCGTGTACTGCCACGTTTTATGTTTCTAGTACAAAGTGGTGAAGTAACTGGTTCTTATATTTTGGATCTAAGAGTGAAGAGTATTTTGAAAAGAGAGACCTGAATTTTAAGGTTATGTTTTTCACATTTTAGAACTTGTAGTCACTGCTCAAAGCAACATTTTAAAGTCGCTGCCACGCTCTACCTCAGCCTGCCGTCTTTCATCAACTGCTCTTATTTTCATTGGTAGAAGCTGCCTATTTACTGCTTAGTTAACTTGGCCTGTTACACATTTGTCTGTATTGATGTAAATGTTGTGTGATTTGTAATACGATTTTTTTAAGCAGAGCAGCAGCACAGCCGAGGTGCTGCAGATTCACACTTGGTTGCTAACTAGTGTGACAAATACTTTGCTGGAAGGTTAAAAAAAACAATGACCCAATTTTTTTTCCCCCTTAGCAATCCAACTATACCGTACTGTAGGAACACAAGCTGATATATGGTTATCAGCCCCAGCAGCAAAAACACTCATGTATACCTTTCAGGCAGGTCCATCTACCAGTACTGCAGCACCGCACACACCCACTGGACTGCTGTAAACACACACACACACTTGTTTGTTAATTCTTTACCCATGTGAGAGATTGGAAGCAGAAAGTGTTTTTTTGAAGGTACTTAAACCTCACATTAAACCTCACCCCATTTTTGTTTCTTGATTTTATTCATATTTGTGTGGATGTGTCTCTAGTGTACAAGTCACTGGAAAGTCAATAGGAAAGCGAAAAGTCCCTCTGTTTAAAAGACAAGCCTTCAAACTGTTAAAGTGCAGTGTCGTGTGAACCACAGTTTTTATAGTTTTTATATTTTGTACATTTTAACATTCCTTTTTAGACCTTGGACATTGTATAGATCACACTCCTGGTATGTTTTTTGTGTGCAGTTCTTTAACTGGACAGTGTTTCGTGTGTTCCACATAGACCTTATAAAAGATGGATGATGGTAGACTGACAACCTGAGGCCTTGAGTTTGTCATAAGGTTGTTGCCTCTTTGAAGCTGGAAGTGGCTGTTTGTGGATTTCAAAAAAGGCTGGATGCCTAGCTACTAGCTGGAAACATCTAACTGCTTGATTAACAAAGCAAACTAAAAAAGAACTGATACAAAGAAGGTTCAAACATCATTGCTGGCGTTGGAAACTGTATTCTGTACTCAGCGATACATGACAACCAAATAATAGTTGATGTTTTTTGAAAGGGAGTCTGTAGACAGGATGGTTTGTAGCCATATCCTGTATATAAAAGATGTCGTCACCTCTGGCTTTGTAAAGCTCAAGTTGAGCTTTCTTTTTCTTTTCTTTCTTTCTTTCTTTCTTTTTTTACCAAGGGGCTGGATTTGATTGGTGCACTTAGGAGCACTATATGCTCATCGGCTAATGATTCATGAACTTCAACTTTTTTTTATTCAATTGGACCTGAAACGAGCCCACGGCATCACCAGGAAAGTGTTTTCTCACACTCTTATACGACTGGATGTGTTTTTGCACCCAGAGCAGTCAACTCCTGCTGGCCATTAGAAAAAAATATAGGTTTAAGAGACATGTGCCATTGGCTTCATTTTGCAGCCCCAGTGGCTACGTCCATCTTTTATATACAGTTTGCATTTGTATTGGCATCAATGGTTTGCACTTAAAGGCAGTCACCATGGCCCAGTGACTGCATCTATCTTTCTATGTAGAGTTTATGGTCCTGCAGTTGTGTGTGGCATTTGATCAACGTGATCAAACTACTCCAGGCTCAGTAGATGTTGCTTGTAGCGTAGCCGGGCTGGGTATGGTTGGACATATTTTTTGATGCTGGTTTTTGTGTTGAACTCTCTTTCTCCTTTAATATTTACAGCAGCTCTTTATGTGGGAATTTGTTTAGTTTCAGGTGATTGTAGGATTGGAAATCAATGGGGAAACAGATTTTGACACAACTATAGAAACGATATAACAGTTTGAGTAGTCTACATGCGTATTTTATAAAGTGCACTTGATTTTTGTTTTCTCAAATCTGATGTTGTTTAATGTTTTAATACACAAAGTACTACAAGTTGTAAATTAGAGTATCTACTACTGAAGTATGCTAGTACCCAGTCCCAAAAAAAGGTGACAGTAGAAAAGACTTTTTCTACCCACCCTCCACTCAAATGAAGATTTATCAGTTTGAGCCCGAAGTGTGTAATTACCAGGGTCAGTGTGTCAGAATGTGGGCCATTTGTTACAACACTACATAACACAGGTAATAATGACTTTTACAAACACATGGAGTCTGTTCATCTTGAGCTGAGAGCTCAGTGATGAACAAAGAACCATTGGGGGGAATCCAGGCTGTATAAATTTGGCAATGTAGAGCAGGCTCTGCAAGGAGCAGGTTTAGGATGTTTCTTATTTTGTGTGTTAATATCTTTGTACATACTGATTAAAGATGCAGCTGTAGTGATTTAACCTGTTTAATAAGAGAAGGTGAACATTCTCACAAATGAAATAAAGTATTCTGAAAGCTGTCTTTTTTCCTTGATTTCAAAAACCTACCACTATGAACGCTCTCGGGCATGTTAGGACTTAAAAACAGCTGTGCTACCAGCTAACATAGCCCTGCAACAAAGAGGGCCAAATAACTTCAAGGGCCAAATTGCAGTATATTTTTCACATCGATATATGGGCCACAAGTAGGGGTGATGTGGGTCTAGTATATTCTTATAAAGAACAAATGCACTGAATAGCTCAGCAACACCAAGAGGCCTGGGATGCAACAGATGACCTCAAATGTATGATGACAGAATTATTTCCATAGTTAAGCAATTTCACAACGTCTAACCAAGTCAAGAACGTGAAAGGAGGTGGGAGCATCATTGTAGAGGCCTCCAGTCAAGTGATGAGTTTAGCTTACTGAAAGCTCTGTCACCTGCAGCAGTCACAGGCAAAATATATGCAGAGCAATACACACTTGTCCAAAACAGCCTTTATGTGGGTTATAATGATAATGGATTATCACTATTATTACAATATTAGTATTGTGTAGAAAGAAAGGGTCTGCCTGATTACATGTTGGCTAAAATAACTCAAACATGTTGTCTTCTGCTAGAAATGAAGTAAGCTAACTAATACTAGGAAAGTCGAGCAGTTTCTTTCATGTGGACTTTGCTATGAGTCTAATTGCCACCTGTGGGTTTTTTTTGTTTGTTTGTTTGTTTGTTTTGTTTTTGTTTTTTTGGATAGTCAGACTTGGCTTTTAACTGAGCCATTCTACAGTCTCTCGCACTCAGTATCAGCCAGGAGTGGGTAACCTGGACCAAACCAAATCTTGAAAGTTAACAATTTTCGTTAAAAAGCAAAAAACTGACAGTTATACTGTTAGAATCGTCACTGTTCTCCCCTTTGCGATGCCCCCGATTCCATATAAAAGGCAGAGGTCTCCCTCCGGGCCCTCCCTCTTCCCTCAGCTGGGTTAGACGCATGGTTGTCATCGGGACGCGTGGCCTCGGATCTTCAGCCCCCTTGGATGCCGTGGATGGTGGGCGTCTCCTGGGTCTTGTATATTTGTTTGTGAGTCTCCCTCTGTTTTGTCTTTTCGGTGCTGTGTATCATTTGAGTGCCTTGTTGCAGAAGTTGAGGACCCAGCGTCTCTGACTTCACCCCCCCCCCCCCCCCCCCCCCCCAAATCTTCCCCAAGTTGGATTTACTGTTTTATGCCTAAGTAGGGTAAACAAAGGGGTAGACTGTACAATTGGGTGGTTGTTTTTCTGTTTGGAGAAACAACAGAGGTCAGAGCAGTAACTATTCTAAATCATATACACCACAGGCATATGTGGTCCACTGTTATTTAATAAAATGAAGAGCAGGGAATAGGGAATTCTTTGTATGCATGCCATGGAGCACTAGACAGCAATAAATGTAAAGTAACAATCATCATATGAGTGGGGATTAATATTGTCTGTAATAAAGAGTCAAGCAATTCTCTAAATGAGATCAACCACTCTCCTCAACACTATATGGGCAAACATTTGAGAAAGTTCATATTGTTCAGTGTCCATGTAGTGTATCTGATGGAAAGCTGACTTGGAGACCTTAAATAGATCAAATTAAAACCAAACATAAGATCAACAATCTTTTGCAGTGTTTATCAGGTTGTTCTTGGTGGGCATCTGGCCAGTCAGTGAAAAACAGTTACTGGCCCTGAATGAGATCTTGACTGTTCTGTAGCTTATAGGCTAGATAATCTATTAGTGTACAGTAGACCTGGTGGACATGATGTTAGGTTCACCATGGGTTGAATAGAAGAGTCAAAAGAATATAGTTGTTAGATCAGATAATTTATAAGCACCTATTACACCAGGTAAACGATGCAGACTAGATGTTACATATGAAATATATTCCAATTTGCAAATGTTGTACAGTAAGGGTGTAAGTGTTTATTTCCTGCTCATGTAGGTGTGGAAGGAACTGGATGTAGATGTATTGGGGAAACAGTCAGATTTACAGATACTATTTAGCAAAGATGAAGTCAAATTATTATAGTTGTTATATTCATGATCAAGTCAAGTGGCTTTATTTCAACCATGTGCAGTGGTACAGTACACAGTGAAGCGAGACAACAGTCCTCCTCGACCATGGTGCCACATATGACATAACAGACAATCAACACATGAAGTGCAAGTGCAACACCAGACAGAACAGAACGATAAAGACACAGGACAGTGCAATAGAAAAGTACAACAATGACAGTGGGTTGTGCAAAAGACTGAACACTGTGCAAAAAGTCACTTGATGTATGAAGGTGTGTGTGTCAGTCCAGTCACCGAGTGTTCAGGAGTCTGACGGCTTGGGGGAAGAAACTGTTTCACAGTCTGGCAGTGAGGGCCCAAATGCTCCGGTACCTCTTGCCAGAAGGCAGCAGGGTGAAGATTGTGTGTGTGGGGTCCTCCTGGTGGCTTTGCAGATGCAGTGGGTGCGATTGGTGTCTGTGATGGAGGGAAGAGAGGCTCCAATGATCTTCTCAGCTGCTCTCACTATCTGTTGTAGGGTTTGCAATCCGATGCGATGCAGTTGCCATACCAGACAGTGATGCAGCTGCTCAGGACGCTCTCGATAGTCCTTCTGTAGAAGGTGGTGAGAATGGATGGAGGGAGATGAGCTTTTCTCAGCTTCTGCAGGAAGTAGAGATGCTGTTGGGCCTCTTTAGTTATGGAGCTGGTGTTGAAGGACCAGGAGAGGTTCTCCGCCAGGTGGACACCAAGGAATTTGGTGCTATTGACAACCTCCACAGAGGATCCATCGATGTTAAGTGGACAGTGATCTTTATGTGCTCTCCTGAATTCTACAATCAGCTCTTTTGTTTTGTCCACGTTCAAAGACAGGTTGTCGACTCTACACCAGTCTGTTAGCTGTTGCACCTCCTCTCCGTATGCTGACTCTTCGTTCTTGCTGGTGAGACCCACCGCAGTCGTGTCATCGGCAAATTTGATGATGTGGATTAAACTGTGCATTTATGCAGAGTCATGAGTCAGCAGAGTGAAGAGCAGTGGGCTGAGCACACAGCCCTGAGGGGCTCCAGTGCTCAGTGTGGTAGTGGTGTTGGAGATGCTGTTACCAATCCGGACTGCTGTTCAGGCCCAGCAGGCTCAATTTTCCAATCAGGTGCTGAGGAATGATTGTGTTGAATGCTGACCTGAAGTCTATGAACAGCATTTGACATCATCGATGCACCTACTGATGTAGCTGGTCACAGATGTGTACTCCTCCAAGGTGGTGTGGTCGCCATTTGTTGCAGCCTCCCTGAACACGTCCCAGTCAGTGTACTCAAAACAGTCCTGAAGAGCAGAAAGTGCTCCTGTAGGCCAGGTTCTCACCCGTCTCAGCACCGATTTGCAGCATCTGATGAGCGGTCTACATGCCAGAATTAGCATAACAGACAAGTAGTCTGAGTATCCGAGGCGAGGGCAGGGCTTCGCTCGGTACACACTGGGAATATTTGTGTAAACAAGATCCAGCGTAAGACTCCCCCCTTGTTACAAAGTCTACATGTTAATGGAATTTAGGAAGCACTGACTTTAGTTGATGATAAACGGTAAGATCCTAAATGTATGGCAGGAGCACTGGAGCATCAATGACCCAGGAAGACATCTAATATTCAATTAAGTATTTGATGAGATATGCCAATATTCAGAAAAATTGGCAGGATCTGAATGGAAGAAATAATAAATACCTGTTTCAGAGTAGAGCACACATTGTATTTAATAGACAAGGATCCAACTGGTCTCTGCATGCACTGCAACCCAAATCTCTCCAGCATGTATACTTGGAGCGTCAGGCCTATGATCAGAAAAGAAAAAGTATATTATCATAATAGGAACTTTCAAGGAGCTGAAGATTCGTTTTACTTTGGAAGACCTCATTGGAAAGCCACTGCTGCAGGTCTATAGGTAACTGGTGTGGTTATGAGAAGGATAGATTTATTAGAAAGAAGCTTTTTAAAAAATATTTTTTTTATTTATTTTTGTCAAGTTCAAAGTAACACTCCAGTTCAGTAGGTGGCGCTAATGTACCTTGAGCTGGTCTGACAACCGCCATTAAACCAAAGAGTATAAGAAAAACAAGCGGCAGAAGAAATATTAACCCCCTCACCTCAACACAATCGACCAAAATGGAGTAGTGCCGAAGGCAGTACTAGATGAGAATTCGTGTAATGTAATTCATTATTCGAACAGACATTATTCCATCGCAAGGAAAATTTAAGACTTTGAGAAACCGCAGACACCATTTTTGTTCCTGTCGTCAAGCTTTCTGCAAGGAACAGGTAACTCCAGCGAACTAGCTGGGTTGCTAGCAAAGTTAGCATTAGCGGCTAGTGCTAATTTTAGCTAGCTATCCCTGTAATTCGACAATAGTAGAAAGAAATCTTAGCATGATTTCTTTGGCACAAAATATTCACATAAAACATTTCTCTCGAGTCATATTTACTGTCACATTGCAACATCCCGAATACGGTTATTTTTTTCCATCACACGCTGCAAGGCTAGGGTTGCTAATCTGAACGGTGTGCAACGTAGTTTGCATCAGCGTACAGCTTAACACCCCTTGTCTTGTCTATTCTACTTTGCTGTTCTGCACAGCGCTGCTTGGGTTAACCTAATACGCTAGTCTTCCATATAGAAGATGTTCAAATCACAGTTCATTCATTTTCAAACCAGACCTAACTCTTAAAGGTGACAGACCGCATGACGTTAATTGTTGCCATTCGGTTCAGCCGTCCAAATTTTTGTCATTTTTGTCCTCTAAAGAAATCTTTTGCTATCAAAAATGTGTTTGTTATTCATCAAATGGGCTGAAAATAACAGAAGTTATTCAGTGCTATGCTATGCATGATTGCAATAAGTTTTAAGTAATTTGATTTATCTATAGGGTTTTTATTGGATTTTATAACACTTGTGGTCCTCGTGGACAAAAATGACCCCTCAGTATAAAGTGGTGCATTAGGGTAAACACCATGCTCCTTTCCAAAACATCTTTGATCTTTGATCTTTGATGTATGGGGACACACACACACACAATAAAATAAAACAAAAAAAAAAGGCGGGGAAAAAGCTCTTTTGTCACAAGTTTTGGGGCATTTCTTGCTTTACTCTGGGAGAGAGAAGCAGCAAAATGAAGAGGCAGAAGCTCTTTACTGCACAAGAGACTTGTGAGCTAATTTTTAACCAAGCTGTTGAAAAGAACGACCAGGATGAGGATGATTCATCTTCAGACGCGGAGGAAAATAATGATGAAGATCGAGCATATGGACCACATGCTAGTTCTTTCTCTGAAGAATCCCCCACATCGCCAGCTGCAGAAACTGAAGAACAGTATGAAGTGATGGAAAACGATGAATATGATGAGGAAGAATCTGAACCTGAAATGGAAGAAGTATCATCTGTGGAAGACTACACTTCTGATGAAGAGAAAGAATCAACCGATGAGGAAGAATCTGTGGAAGAGGACCCAGCTGAGACAGAGGAATATTTCCAGTCAAAGGACAAAAAACTGATCTGGTGTTCGGTTCCTCCCAGTGACAGACGACGCATGATGAAAGTAGAGAGAGACAAAAGCCACTGTGGTCCAACCACATATGCAATTTCTCGTATTGATGACATAAAATCTACTTTTGCCCTGTTTCTGCCCAAGTCTATTGAAGAGGTGATACTGAACATGACAAACAAGGAGGGGCGTCGTGTGTATGGCAACAAGTGGAGGAAGATGGATCCAATCGACCTGCAGGCATATGTAGGTATGTTGATTCTCGCTGGTGTGTACCGCTCCAATAAGGAACCTACAGCTAGTTTATGGCATGCTGAGTCTGGTAGGACATTTTTTCGTGCTACCATGACACTGAAGGTGTTTCAGAAAATCTCAAGAATTATTCGTTTTGATGATAAAGACACAAGAGGAGATCGGCGTGCACGAGACAAACTTGCTCCCATTCGGGATGTATGGAACAAGTGGGTGTCTCTTCTGCCAATGATGTATAATCCAGGCACTGATGTCACTGTGGATGAGCGTCTAGTGCCCTTCAGAGGTCGCTGTCCATTTAAACAGTACATTTCATGCAAACCAGGAAAGTATGGCATAAAAATATGGGCAGCATGTGATGCCAGGTCTAGCTATGCATGGAACATGCAAGTATACACTGGCAAACCTGCTGGTGCACAGTCAGAAAAAAATCAGGGCAAGCGAGTTGTTCTTGAGATGACAGAAGGTCTCCAGGGGAAAACAATAACCTGTGACAACTTCTTCACATCATATGACCTTGGCCTGCAACTACTGAGAAGAAAACTGTACATGGTGGGAACAGTACGGAGGAATAAGCCCGAACTGCCCCCTGCACTGGTGTCAAAAATGAACAGGGCTCAGTTCTCATCAAAGTTTGCCTTCACCGAGACCCATGCTTTGGTGTCCTACCACCCCAGAAAACAGAAAAATGTTCTTCTGATGAGCACTCTGCATCGGGATGCTGTTTTGAGCACCAGGGATGACAAAAGGCCAAAAATCATCGAAGATTACAATCGCAACAAGGGGGGTGTCGATAACCTCGACAAGGTATTGCACATTTATTATTTATAATATTTGTCATATCATAGATGGAAAGGATAATGCACTGAATTTGGGTGTAGGAAAAGAAACTTACATATCTGAATAGTTTTTGGTTTGTTTCTTTTGTTTCAGGCTACGAGTGTGTACACATGCAAAAGAAAGACAGCCAGTTGGCCCCTCGTTGTTTTCTACAACATTCTCGACGTGTCTGTATACAACTCGTTTGTCTTGTGGTCAGAGATCAATCCAGCCTGGAATCAGGGGAAGTGCAACAAGAGGAGACTCTTTATGGAGGAGCTTGGGCAGCAACTGGTGATACCTTACATCCAGCGACGGAAGGTTAGCACTAAGCTGCATTTCTGCTACTCTTTATTCTACAGTGATCTCAGAATGTGAACTATTTGTAATTGTACTATGACTTGTTATAATAAAGTTTGACTTGACTTGACAGGTTATTCCCCGCACACCAGAAACTGCCAGATTCGTTAGGGAGAACCAGCAGTTCTGCTCCAGCTCTACCTCTGCAGCAGAACTTCCTCACCCAGCTGCCCCTACTGGCCCATCATCCAAAAGAAAAAGGTGCAAGTTCTGCCCCAGCAAGATTAGTCGCAAAGCATCAAAAATCTGCCAAAAATGCAATGCGTACATCTGTAAAACTCACACCATAACTGTGTGCCATGCATGCAACTGAGGGCACATTCAGACTACTGTATTATGAAAAGTTACTTTTGAAAAGTTAAATGTTTTGGAAATGAATGTTGGCATGTTTTATATGTCAGGTAATGAGTTCAAATAAAGTTGAATATATAAATTGCAACAGAGAGGTGGGTGATACTTTATGCCTTATACAAAGTTGAACCAGATGGGGACATTTTTGACCCCTGAGGACCACAGGTGTGATTATGTGCTGCCATTAAAAAAATTCAAATGATTTAAAACCAACACCCTCACTAAATTCTGATATATACTACTCTGTGATAAGTCAAGTACTGAAAACTATATAAATTCAAATTATTTTGATGTTTCATGTTATTTTTACTCAAAAACAGTATACTTTATATAAATGGGGTCTGGTGGCCTAAAATTGCAAAATTATGGCGAAATTTTGTCATAATGTGTTGGCCTTAAGTAAAACTAAGATGTAACACTGAATTGATTGACAATTTATACTTTATACTTTAAAAAACAGTCAAATGAAGTGGGGACATTTTTGACCCCTGAGGACCACAAGTGTGATTATGTGCTGCCATTTAAAAAATTTAAATGGTTAAAAAAAAAAAATTCTCACTAAAGTTCAACATACAGCACTCTGTAGTTAGTCAGATAGTCAAAATTATCTAAACAATTAAATATTTAATTTTCTCAATTTGTTTTCGCTAAAAAACAGGGTGTATTTTTTGTAAACAAGGTCTGGTGGCCCTAAAATGTATAATGTTGGGTAAATTTTGTGTTAATGTGTTGGTCTTAAGTTAAACTAAGATGTAACACTGAATTGATTGACAATTTATACTTTAAAAAAACAGTCAAATGAAGTGGGGACATTTTTGACCCCTGAGGACCACAGTTGTATGTAAATCGGGAGGACATTATGAGGGTTAATTCAACAGGGTTCGTTCTAGGGCTGAACAATATATCGCATTTGCGATAATATCGCGACATGATCAAGTGCAATTTTCTAACCGCAAAGGCTGCGATTATACTCTGGACATGTCCAAATTCATGGGCTGCATCCTCCTGAGGCCGCATTTGTAGACCGATTACGTCACAGCGACGCGCCGAAGGCTGTCCAAATTCGTAGACTCCTCCGAATGTAGCCGACAAATGCGTCCTCCTTTTCCCCGAATTTGAAGGATGGGTCGGGTGTGTCCTTCGTGGCCTACCATATTCCAGAATTCATAGCGCGGCCCAGCCAAACTCCAGTTTCCAACAATGGCGGCCGCTACTAAGTTTTAAAATTACTCATACTAATCTTTCTGGGTCACAAAATAAACTTTTAACATATTTTCAGGCGAGAAAGTAGTTGTGTAAACATCAAATATCTGCTCGGTTTATCAAGATATCGCATATTTGCAAAAGTGCTTCGACGTTTTCGGAGGCGTCTGCTACCCACCAGCTCGACAGCTAGCCGGGAGCTCGAGGGTTACTGATGCGGCCGAAAACGGCACAACTCCCGGCACATCATTTTCAGATCACCGCGAACTTTCGCTGCTCGGGTTAAACGTAATATATAAGTCACTTAGACAACCTAAAAATGTTATTGTTGGGCTTTTTTTCAGTGTTTTGTTTGTTCGTGAGTAAATCGGTTTGGCTGAGATTAAAGTTATTAGATTAGATAAAATAAAACTTTATTAATCCCCCGGGTGGGTTCCTCCTTGGTTTTCACACAGCTGACTAAACGTCAAACAGAAAACTTATTAAACAGAAGTATGAGACAGTCGAGAATTTACACCAGTGTCTGGTTATATTTTAGATAGCAAGAGGCAGACGGCCGAGTTTATTAAACTCCACCGAGACAGCGGTGACGCTAATCAGAAGGCTAGACCGTCCAATTTCACGGCCGTTTACTTCCGGCCTACCCGACCGTCTGAGGACCAGTGCGGCCTCTTCAGCTTTGCCTCTGCCACTTGAAGATGTCGTGGAGGCAGAGTTGAATAGTTACCTGTTGACCCCTGTCATTGACGGAGAGGATGATCCCTTAGCCTGGTGGAAGGTGCACAACATTCACTTTCCACGACTGTGCAAGATGGCCCGCAAATATCTGTGTGTGCCGGCCACAAGTGCCCCCTCAGAGCGTCTGTTCAGCACTGGAGGGAATATAGTGACCTGCACTCGCTCATCCTTAAAGCCAGCAAAAGTAGATACAGTGGGGCAAAAAAGTATTTAGTCAGCCACCGATTGTGCAAGTTCCCCCACTCAAAATGATGACAGAGGTCAGTAATTTGCACCAGAGGTACACTTCAACTGTGAGAGACAGAATGTGAAAAAAAAAAAATCCATGAATCCACATGGTAGGATTTGTAAAGAATTTATTCGTAAATTAGGGTGGAAAATAAGTATTTGGTCACCTCAAACAAGGAAAATCTCTGGCTCTCACAGACCTGTAACGTCTTCTGTAAGAAGCTTTTCTGTCCCCCACTCGTTACCTGTATGAATGGCACCTGTTTGAACTCATCATCTGTATAAAAGACACCTGTCCACAGCCTCAAACAGTCAGACTCCAAACTCCGCCATGGCCAAGACCAAAGAGCTTTCGAAGGACACCAGGAAAAGTATTGTAGACCTGCACCAGACTGGGAAGAGTGAATCTACAATAGGCAAGCAGCTTGGTGTGAAAACATCAACTGTGGGAGCAATCATCAGAAAATGGAAGACATACAAGACCACTGATAATCTCCCTCGATCTGGGGCTCCACGCAAGCTCTCATCCCGTGGGGTCAAAATGATCATGAGAACGGTGAGCAAAGATCCCAGAACCACACGGGGGGACCTGGTGAATGACCTGCAGAGAGCTGGGACCAAAGTAACAAAGGTCACCATCAGTAACACACTACAACGGCAGGGAATCAAATCCCGCAGTGCCAGACGTGTTCCGCTGCTGAAGCCAGTGCATGTCCAGGCCCGTCTGAAGTTTGCCAGAGAGCACATGGATGATACAGCAGAGGATTGGGAGAATGTCATGTGGTCAGATGAAACCAAAGTAGAACTTTTTGGTATAAACTCAACTCGTCGTGTTTGGAGGAAGAAGAATACTGAGTTGCATCCCAAGAACACCATACCTACTGTGAAGCATGGGGGTGGAAACATCATGCTATGGGGCTGTTTTTCTGCCAAGGGGACAGGACGACTGATCCGTGTTAAGGACAGAATGAATGGGGCCATGTATCGTGAGATTTTGAGCCAAAACCTCCTTCCATCAGTGAGAACTTTGAAGATGAAACGAGGCTGGGTCTTCCAACATGACAATGATCCAAAACACACCGCCCGGGCAACAAAGGAGTGGCTCCGTAAGAAGCATTTGAAAGTCCTGGAGTGGCCTAGCCAGTCTCCAGACCTCAACCCCATAGAAAATCTGTGGCGGGAGTTGAAAGTCCGTGTTGCTCGGCGACAGCCCCAAAACATCACTGCTCTCGAGAAGATCTGCATGGAGGAATGGGCCAAAATACCAGCTACTGTGTGTGCAAACCTGGTAAAGACCTATAGTAAACGTTTGACCTCTGTTATTGCCAACAAAGGTTATGTTACAAAGTATTGAGTTGTATTTTTGTTATTGACCAAATACTTATTTTCCACCCTGATTTACGAATAAATTCTTTACAAATCCTACCATGTGGATTCATGGATTTTTTTTTTTCACATTCTGTCTCTCACAGTTGAAGTGTACCTCTGGTGCAAATTACTGACCTCTGTCATCATTTTAGGTGGGGGAACTTGCACAATCGGTGGCTGACTAAATACTTTTTTGCCCCACTGTATGCTGGTCTTCCTAGCAAAAAACCTGTGAGCTAGGATGATTATGGCTAGCTGAGCCATACTCATTGTGCACTTTAGTTTGTGCTGTGTTGCTGTTACTTACTGCAGATAATCAAGATGTTCAGCCAGTTTTAATTTAAAGGCGTGTTTGTGTGTGTGTTTATACAATTGCTATTATGTTTGGACTTTATGTGTAATGTTACTGACTGCAGAGATCAGTAAGATGTGTGTATTTTTTATTTATTAGTTTTATTTATTTAATATTATTTTTTAATTTAATGACTGTCTAGTAGTTCACAGATGTCGAAAAACTGAGTGTGGTAAAGCCACTGATTTTGTTTATGTATATTTCTGCAATCTGCTCATTGTACTGACTTTCATTTTAATGTTTACACCAGGGTTCCTTGTCAGCACTTTATGCTCAGATGTTTGTAAGCTAAAAATAAACTATTGTGTATGTTCAAATATACTGTTGTGATTGAAGAAGTTAAATAACAATGTCAGTCATCAATTCATGCATCACCTCATGTCATCATAACAGAGGTCTGTCTTCCAGGAAAGAACAGTTTAAAATTAATGTAATATAGTATTGGCCATACTATATGATGTATTGCTTGTCTTTGTTTAATAATACAGAAGACAAAGACCTTAAAAAATAATCGCATCGCAATCGCAATATTGGGGCAAAAAAATCGCAATTTGATTATTTTCCATAATCGTTCAGCCCTAGTTCATTCTGTGGAGGTTGTTCAGTATCGCGGCTTCTCTTTTTGCAGCTATAATGGAGCCATCGGAGCAATCAGGCCCAGACTCAGGTTCTCAGGATGTCAACCCAGTGTTTCTGCAGCAGCTCAGAGAGCTGGACATCCCAGAGGAGGCGGCCAAACAGGTGGGGCTGTATAACCTCAGTGTGCACCTTATATCCTGTGACAGCATCACATTTCTTTAAAAGTTGATGGTACTTACTGTGTCAAATAATGTTTGTCTGAATTTAGGAATGTTTCTCACAGCTGTGTCACAAACACTGGAAATCGTAAAGCATACTTGCACAGTGTGTGTATGTGTCTACCAATGTCTGTTCTAAATCTCAATGTATTGTACATAAGACTCCTATTTTATTTTTATGTTTTTATCTTTATTTTGTTTTAGTGTACACTGAGGGTCATGGGAGCATTTTAATTTCAAAATTCCTGTTTGATCTGTACATATGGTTTTTGACAATAAAGCTAACTTTGACTTTGTCTAAATCGTAATGAGTCACAATAGCAACTTCATTGCTCCAAATAACATTACAGTGTTTGGAATATTGATTTATTTTGTCCTCAGGAACAGTTTCTTCAAGGACTGATCGAGGATACAGCTCTGCAGTCTCAACTAAAACAAAAAGGACTCACCAATAATTAGATATGCGGAAATAATTCCTAATAATATCTAATCAATGAGGAAACTAACTGCAAAAGATGACAATTATTTCTATAAATTTTCTTGGCTACCAAAATAAAGTCTACTTTTACTTCACGGCTTTGTTTTCTGTCCCTCTCCCTTGTCTCTCTTCACTGTAGGCACTCTTGCATACTCGGAATGTGTCTGCCGAGGAAGCGGCCATGTACTACTTCAACAAGCTGGAGAATGAGGTGCCCATAAGCTAGCCTTAATCCCTGCAGGTACACCTTGGTACATTGGACCTTGTGGAGTTTATCCAAAGCCAAATCTCAGTGTCTCTTTGTGTGTCTGCTATTTAGGAGGAGGGTGATGATGACCTCATTTACAAGATGGTGTTTGTGGTGAATATGGACCTTGCCATGGGCATTGGGAAGGTTAGTTCAATGGGACCATTTTTTCAGCTGTGTGTGTGTGTGTGTGTGTGTGTGTGTGTTGTGAGTTGTGCCCAGACGATAAGGACAGTAACAGACTGAATTAAATAAAACGGAAGAATATATTACAAAGTTACAAAATATAACAAATAGCTTTAATATATACAAATAGCTCAATTACAAATATCTAGAATATTACAGAGATTACATATATATGATTGAAATTTTACACTAAACTGTAAAACCTTATTAGTTAGTTTTACTTAGAGGATATGCAAAAGAGTGTAACTGTTGCACTGCGTGCTGTCACTCCCTGGATTGAAACAGAGGCCACAGGTTTCCTGGTCGTCCTAACATCCAAAATCAGTTCTTTGGTCTTTGTCACATATTCTGGGCAGGGATAGCTCAGTAGGTAGAGTGGTGGCCCCATGATCGTAAGGTCGGGGGTTTGAATCCACTGAACAGCTACCCTGAGGTACCCCTGAGCAAGGTACCGTCCCTACACACTGCTCCCCGGGCGCCCAGTGGCTGCCCACTGCTTCACTGAGTGAATGGGTTAAATGCAGAGAGGGATTTTCCCCACGGGGACCAATAAAGTACACTTTCTTCTTCTTCTTCTGACAAATGAAGCCATCGTTACTTTGCATGAACAATGCACTTTGAGGTCAGTGATGTACATTGGAGGCACTCAAGAGTGGTCATTACAAATGTTGTATTTTTAACAGCTGCTACTAAACCAAAGAAAACAAGGGAATGAAATTAGGGTTTACAGCTTTCCTTCCATAGGAAGAGGAAAAACAAGGGGAAGGAAAATTCCAAAAGACCTGCAACTGGCTTCTTGGCACGTCTGCTTGCACGCATCTGAATCACTCATCCATTGTTGGTTTTTGCACTAAAAAAAAAGTATATATTTTTTTGTCTCATTTTGAGTTAAAGTGGGAGTCATTGAGCTGCGACATACTGCTGTCGCTTACAGCTGAGGTACTTTTTCTTCTCCACATGTCAGCTCATGAGACAGCTGAAGTTACATAAGATTTAATGTTGTGGTACTGTAAACAGAGTGTTGTTGCTTTTTTTGTTTTTTGTCATTTTATGTTAAGTTTGTGAGAAATGTAACACTGAATTGATTGAACTCGACACTGTTTGTGTGCAGGTGGCTGCTCAGGTTGGTCATGCTGCTGTGGGCTTGTACCAGGCTCTACAAGAGAAGAACAGCTGGAGGGAGATGGCCTGGAGGTGGGACCACAGTGGGTAAGACCACAGTATTATTTTCTAGAAGACCTGATGCTTTATTTTGGAGCTCTTCTTAAATATTTTTCAGCATTTCTGTGTTCATTAAAAGTCCTCCTGTGTCAGAATAGTGCTCCAGATTGCTATCTACATTGACAATCGGAGGGAAAAAAAAACATGTTCATGTTGCTGATACAGGGCCAAGAAGGTGGTGGTCCAGGGCACCAATGTGGCTCATCTGCTGGAACTGCAAGCCCTGGCCATGAGCCTCAGTCTGCCCACATATCTTGTCCAAGATGCGGGACTTACCCAGGTAAAAGAATTTTTATCTTGTATCCAAATATCTGTGGTGGTGCAAGTAGACATTCCAAACATATTGTTACATTATCAGTAGTAATAGTTGTGGTTTAAAAACAAAGTCAGTTTTTGTCAGTATTGTACAGTGGCTTGGCATGAAGATGTGTAAAGCTGAGCTCTAAACCAACCCTTCTGGTCTTTGGAAGGTGGAGTCTGGGTCCCGCACTGTCCTGGCAATCATGGGGGAAGAAGAGATGGTGAATAATGTCACTGGCAGTCTGAAGCTGCTCTAAACCGCTTCTAGCTACAGCTCGGGAGAGGCATGGCTCTGCAGTGTCACAACGATGCCAGCAGAGGACAGCATTTCCCAGCAGTAGGGAGAGTCTTGGACTTGACTCTCCCTGAAACATGTTCCTCCCCACCAGAAAACAAACACTCTGCCATTTGTTTCCCTTTCTGTTCTCTGTATAAGCTGCTTAGTAGAAAGCAAGAGGAAGAGAGACTGGTTCCTCACTGAAGAATAGGACAAAGACAGTAGGAAAAAAAGTGTACCCCCCCCTGTAACCTGCTAAGAATAGTCTCAGTAGAGAGTAGAGTCAGTATACACATGCTTAATCTGGCCACTTTCAGTGTATTTCCTGGTTAGCCGATATTGTAAATATGCTTATTCAAAGGGCCTTTTAATGCAGACACACACATTTATGTCATTAAAGTTAAAGCTTAATCAGATGTAGTACTTCTGGCGAGTCACTGTTCCTCAGTGAGGGTGATCTATTATCTAATATGTGAACACTCTTTTTGATGATGTAATGATTTTGTGTCTATATGCAACTTCTCACAAAGATCCCTGATCTAGAGAGTCACTAAAACCACTTATTGATAAACAACTATATTTTATATACACCTGCTTGTTAGGGCCATATTCTTAGAACCTGTGGTGTGCCATCATAAACAGTATGCACAGTTACTAGACATTGATGTTTTGTTTTTTTCTTCTTGCAAAGGAGGTAAAAAGTTAGGTTTGGATTTTCTTGTTTGAGTTTGATGAAGCCAAATTGTCATGTAATAAGTTTCTGCACATTAATATCAATACACAAAATTGTGAGCTGTCATGTTTCCATGTTGTCACTAAAATATATATATATCTTGAGCAAGTCCCTTCTGTTCCGTTCTGAGCTTATTACTTAGGATCTTGTGTAACAACAATCATAGAGGGGGCAAGTAGTGTCATGCATGCAGTATTAATATTTATTGAACAGACTGTTGTGATCCTATGGTTATGTCATTTTTAGTAATGTGTCCACACTTTGATAACACCTGTCTTATAAATGGATTTGTGTAAGTGCTTCAGATTATAAGGACAATTAAAAAAACAACGACAACCTCCAAATGAAGTAACAAGGTGTGCATTGTGTTTTCACATTACAGAACCTCACGCAGAGACGGTGAGCAGATGAAAGATTTACTGAAGCTGTGGCAGTGGGGGAGGGTTGAACACAGCAGTGTTGCAGTGCATAGTTTGGACTGGGCCACATGACACTGCTTTTTCACGGCAGTACTGTTAAGTATGGCCACAGCCTGCCAACACAGTACGGCTGGGAAACTTGGTCGTTTTCCATCTGTTAATAAGCTCAAGACCTGCTTTTTAAAAACGATTTCAGTGTTCAAAGAGGGATATGTGAATGTTATCTCAAGTAATCAGATAAACATCAAACACTGCAACTGTGCTACGTACCTGTTCACCATAAACACATTTGTGTATTTAGGTAGATTGATACTAATTTGGAACCCTGGCTTTGATGTTTACTTTAACCCTTCAGATGTATTTGAACAAAACATAGTTCTTATGTCCAGTTTAGCCCAAAGTTGTACCTCTAAAGCACTTCTGGGCGTGGTATACTGCTCTAATCAGTCAAATATAACCAAAATAGAACTGCCAAATCCTTTTGACGTCGATTGTTTTTCTCGATTCTGTTATCTGAGTATCTAAGAGCTAACTTTATTATAGAAGCCCCAAAGTACAATGTACAAATTGTGTTATTCTTGCTGTCTAATCTCGTCGTTCGTCAGACCCTGCAACAAATGACGTTGGCATTTATCATCGTAGCCAATCCAAAGTCGCTCCTGAGTCTCATGACACGATAACAAACCAATGGCGTCATCGTGACTAGTTTGATTATAAATGTGGCAAAATTATCCGTCGTGTACTTGTATCTTTTGAAAATGTATCCCCTTAGATGATTTTGTATATCCAATGTGTGCAGTAGGCTGGGCGACAATGTTATACTTCGGCTGCGTCTCAGTGTTCTTCTGTATAAATGCTAAAATCACAGAAAAAGAAGGTGCTCATTTTTCGGATATAACTCCCGGGAGTGGATTTATTGAGCAACGGCTAGCGTTGTTTTCGTTGTGACGGCCACTTTTTTCTGTACAAGTGTAGGAAAATACTGGTTTCGGCAGCGGGACAGAAGTAGGAGGGACCAGTAATAAGTGGATGCAACCCAGGAGTACTGGTCAAGTTCCCTGTCCAACCCCTCAGCAGACGCTACCAAAACGACACCTCATACTCCATTCATCTGACATATCGGTAGGTGGGGCTGACCCAGTGGGCTAACCCTGCCTTTGGTGTCCCTGGAACTGGGCCCCAGAGACCCCGTGTAGCTAACGCTTGCTACTATGTATTAGTACAAACACTCCTTCCACAGTAGATGAAAGTAACACACAAATAAAAAGCAATAATCCCACTAACGACTTAAAATAAATTCCACGGCATGTGAATTTAATAAAGAACAATTCCCGAAACTCTGAAGGTACAGATCCTCTGCTGGGTATCAAATTATCTCCCGATCCTGCCATTCACTCCTGCCTGTTCACCACCACTACACACATATAATGAAAGGAAATTTTCGCACCACTCCTCAAAGCAGTACCCGCCCTGTTTTACGTAGTAAAAGGAAAAAATAATCGACGCTGCCTTTCGCCAATGACTTGCACGTATATCGCGCGCGTAACATGAGTGACATATTGGAATCGAATCACTGACGAGAGGCGGGAAACATCAGCAAGGGCCGCCCAAGGAGAGGGCCCCTGCACGGTCGCCAGGGAAACCCCGTGGCGTGGTTGTGTGTCAGTTTCGCTGGGACCCGCGGTCGATGCCGGCGAGGAGGGGGATGGGCGCCTCTGCGAATGTAAGGACCGAGACAGAATCAGAGCTCTGTATCACATACAGCAGCTTATGCCCCATTATAAATAGCGATTGTAAATATACAAGACACTAAAATAAACTGATGTATTTGCCGGGGAGCTAATATAGATACTCAATGGATGCAGTGCACGTGAACAGCACAGGGAATTTAACTTTCCGTCTATGCGTGGGAGACCCTGAGAAGTTTGTTTCCTAACCCTGGAGAGGGAGCCACTTATAAGGGCAAAGGATACAGGAGACTCCGAGGCCGATATACAGGCCTGATTGGAATCGATGTTGGGATGCTCTAAGGACTTCCTACTTTACATTATATTACCTCGTTTATACAAGTTTGGAATGCCTCTTTAGGTGAGTACTTAACATTTGTGTCAATTGGCTATATAGTTCTCGCTATATACGAGGGTTTGTAACTATAACCAACACACCAAATAACCATATTTTCCGTCTACCCACCTCAGCTACGAAGCTACATAACTTAGCTAGCTAAGTACCTAGCGCCTACTTCAATTTATTACAATAAGTTATTTCCAGAAGAGTAGTTTGCTTGGCTGGCTAAAAAGCAACCTTTATCGATGGTCTGCCTTACAGGGCTGCTCCGGGCTGTGTCTGGACTTCCGTGCCCTTTTCGTCGGCTCCTCGTGTTGTTTTTTTATAGCTAGCTCGGTAGTCTGAGAATCCATCACACTGTTAGTTTTGTTGAGCTCTAATGTTCGACCAGTATTTGAACTACGTACGTAAATCTGTTAGTAACATCATGTAAGTTAACACGAGTTTTACTCGTGTAGCATTTAGGCCATTAGAGGTCCCTTAATTATTTTTCTTATTATTTTATTGGTGTTAATGTGAAAGCTAAACGTGTCCCAGTTGGCTGTCGTTCTAACGTTACACGAGTACTTAAGTAAACTGTATTTTTCCACGAGAGAACTAATGTCGTTTTCAAACATTTATAAATAAACTTCAAGTTGTTTAAGTTTGAATACCAAGCCCCCGCAGTGGTTAACCTTACAAATTCAAAACATTAGTAACAGCACACTACACTTTTGCGTTTCTAGGCATGTTATTGTGTTAGTGTCAGATTAGAATACAAATGCATTCTGTTTGTTGGGCTTAAAAGTTCAGAACCAGAGCGCACAGGAAAATGCAAACTTGTTTCACCTTAAGTCAAAAACGATTTGTTGCGTTGTTTATTGACAGCATTGTTTTAAATTGTTTCCATTGTTACCACGAAATTCTCAAAGTGTTTGAAAGTAAAGTCGTGAAATGGTTTGCCACTCATGTAAGCTCAGCGGACAGCTGCTGCGTTGGAGAACGTTAGCAGAGGCAACAAATGCTAACCTAGCCTTTGAGCTAACTTTCTGAATGTTCTGCAGGCAATTGTGTCCTTATTTTGAACCAGTATTCTACAGCTCATACACACGCAGAGAAGTCTTTGATGTGTATACACACGATGATGTGTTTGCAAGCCGAAATCCCGTGGATTTCTGCCCCGAGTTTTATGGAAAATACGGCGCTCACATCATGGTGGTGTTTGCTACATCATGTTAATGCATTTGTCTCATTCCTAGCTTCGCTCGGGTGTGTTGTTCATACTGAAAAAGCTCAGTTGTGCTTTGGCCATATATCTCTTGCCTCTTGTTTTCCCTCTGTGGATGTAGGCTCTAGCTCTAACAAACAGAAAACCAGAGTTGTTGGGTAGTGACTTGCTGTTCTTCACCTCCCCCAACCTACCAACCCCCAGTCTCCGTGGTGGCGGTTAAAAGAAATGGGTGGTATTTCAGAGAGGGGAGCGCTTGTTTCCTTTTTTAGCCTCCATTTTTTTAATTCCAGCGTGTGAGTAGCACTGTTGAAGTCTGACTGTAGCAATCACAACTTTTACTCAAGTTGAAGACTACTAAACGTCTTGTTACGTTTTAACACGTCGTACTTTGTGGTGTTTGACATTCCCAACCTTTTCTTGATTATGACACCGTATTTCGTTTTCACCTACACCTCCGTTGGGGTGAGAAGGAAAAAAGCTCTGGATTGTTATTCAATTTCGAAGTTTAGATTAGAGTATCTCTATGCAAAGTAATAGCATAAAACAATACCTTTCCCTGTGTGGCTTATTTCATGATGAGCGTATTTCGGAATACAAACTGTTGCCCAGTTTGTTGCCAGAGTAGAGTTTCTCCTCTGGGTCGCACCACATAAGCTTGCATTGTGCGGAGCTGAAATTCGGCGCTGTGGACGCAGCAAGTAGAGAAGGGAGACAGTGCTTTTGCTTTGGTAGGACAGTTGAATCAAAACCACTGGACGTGAGATCTGTCTTGAATTCACAAGGGCTTTATTTTGTCTCATTTCCATTATTATTTTTTCATTTATTTTAGTTTTAAATTACTTATGTAACTGAATACTATACTATGAACCCAGATGGTAATCGTTAAGTTATTTGTTGTTTGGTTGCTCACCACTAAAAATCTACCTAATAAGGAGATTTGAGGCTACAAAACATATGTGGCTTCTTCTCCACTGAGCCCTCTTTTACCTAGCTTCATGAGTACAAAGGTTACACGTGCCTTGCTGGGGGTTCAGCCAGAGTTAAGTATTTGGATCGATCTGTATGGCTATTGGAAGCCAGATCAGTTTTCCAAGGATTGTTTTGATCGGTTGCAACTAGCATTCTCTGAATATGTTTCCTGTCTTTTAATAGACAGAGTGAGCTGCAGTCCCCCCCCCCCCCCCCTCCCCCCCATTTCTTATCTTGAACAAACAATACACTTACTAACAGAGACAAAGACATGGGAGAGAGTAAGAAATGCATCTAGTATTTAGGACAGGGGCAAGTACATACAGCAGCAAACGTTACTTACTTGACCCACCACTCCAAGGAAGCTAAAACTGTACTGCTGGGTTGCTTGTTACTGCTCTGTCGGAAAGCCTTCTGCCATATTGGTTTTCCAGGCCTATCAAGTAGCTTTGCATATGTTTTAGCGAGAGGTGTGTGTTTTTGTGGTGGGGGTAGGGGTAGTTACATCAGTTAGGCTGTCTTTGAGAGCATAATAATCAGTACTTGTGTGTACATGTGAGTGGAAATGTCTGAGGGACATGGACCCTTCTTTCCCACTATGGGCCGCTGAAAATTTGGCAATATGAAGAATGTGCAGACAGACAAGGTTAGCTTGGCCCAGTTTTTGTGTTGGTGAGAAATGCTCCGCTTCACTTAATAATTTTCACCTAGCAATTTAAGACAAAGACATATAACTGCTTCATGACATGTCCTTGAAAGCATAATTGGCCCGAGTAGGCACTGTGGATCATGCAAAATCTTTAAAGGTTTTTAACTCTGGTTTATGTTTATGTACAGAGGAGAATAAAGCAGGATGTTGGCCTATTTCCAAATGAAGACAGGATTCTCTCTGCGTGCAGACAGTGGGAGAAGGGCGCAGGGATTGTTGCTGTGAGGGAAAAGGGGGGGGGACCCTATCCTCTTAGCTTTCCATTTGCATGCTGATGACACTCTGTATCATTACATGGAGGGCAGGTGTAGCTATTGATATTGTAATAAGGTTTTGTGTGTGCTGTGCTCATGTGATCAAGTTAGCCAAGTTACCATTGTGGTTCCATGTAACCTGTATTCACTTCAGTGAATATGTCATATGCATTTTAGTTGCGGTGCATTTTATTAATAATGTTTTATTCCTTAAATACAAATTAATCTTTTTTAAAATAAATTTTTAAAGTGTTATTTATCTTTTTAATATCTTCAGTACCCTTGAGCTACCCATCAACCCTTTTTTTCTTAATTTTAGGTACATATTACTTTCTCCTCTGTAGCATTTCCTCTGCAGCCGCTGTGTGTTATGCGGCTTGCTGTCTTTCACAACAGGGTTAAAAACAAGTCCCTGTGACGCCTGCCTTAGTGGTGGCTTCCTATTGGTGCATGAGCTCTGAAGTTGCTCCAATGGGGCGCAGCTCTTCCTCAGTGCTGGGGGAGCAGTGTTGCAGAGGGCTGCGCTGGTTAATTCTGTTTTGTGCCGAGAAGCAATGCTTCTCGGGAGAATAATGGAGGAGGAGGAGGCGGCTAGGGTTAAAAAAAAAAAAAAAGAAACACAAGGCTGAAGGGGGGTGAAGCAGGCAATCTATGTAATCGTCTCTTTTGCTTGCTTGCTTGCTCTTTCTCTCTCTCTCTCTCCTTGTTTTAGTGCATTGTGATGTTGTGTCCTTCATTTCCTTTTCTTTGTCTTACCTCACATTGCTCATCTTGCTCTCTACTGGTATGTGGTTTTGCATACAGCTTAGAGTTTCTGTCTGTCCCGTCCACCTTTTGAACTGCAGGCAGCCATTTTAGACTTCGCCACATTAATCCTGTTTCTTTCTTTCCTCTCCAGTCTTACTGCCTCTTCCAGTGCTCACCACAATAATAATTGTGATGATGATGAACTGCCCAGCTGTTTTGTAAAAAACATCAGATTGGAAAATCTAAAAGGACAAATCTGGATGTGAGTGCCCTGAGGGTGCTGTCAGTCTGGTAGAAAGCTTAAAAATAAAACAGAGCAGAAGGAAAAGCATTTTTTTGGTACCAAAGTCAATCCAGACAAGAGTCTGCTGCAGATGCCCTTTTTTCTAATGCACAACACTGGGACTAAAAATGGGGTAAATGAGTGACCAGTGCAACCTGGGGGGGGGGGGGAGAGAGGGAGAGAGAGAGGGACATCTGACTTGGACTATGAAAGGCTTATATATAACAGCAGTTCAAAATGGCTGCCAAGGTCCACTCTTTTCTCCTTTGAGTGACACCTTCCAGTCTCACACCAGAAAGTACAGCATATGTATGCTGCAGCAACGTGGTGGCAGGGCAAGGCCTCATGCCACTCTAGATAATACTGTCACCCAAAAGAGGAAATGGAAATGTCATGTAAATGTGTTTGTCATGCAGTGAGATCACGTGGTGTAGGACAGAGGGTTTATATTATGTCAGAGCATGAGCTTACCTAACAACAAGATTCCTCCTCCTTTTGTGTGTGTGTGTGTGTGTGTGTGTGTGTGTGTGTGTGGGCGGGGGGGGTGGGGAGCTTCCTCTCATACCTTTGCTAGACTACTCCTTGGAAAATATCTCTTCCCACATTTAGTAGTATTTTAAAGGGAATTCTGCTATTCAGGAAAACTCGAGTGTTCTCTGAAGCTTTTTAAAATGTTTAGCTTAGTTAGCTCCCCAACAGAGAAATTTTCAGTTGAGGTTTATCACTACAGTAACCCTGTTGGTTATTATCCTTTTAATGTTGCTGTTGTTTTGGTGCGCTGAGTCAGTCTTTAATAGCAGCCCATTTGACTTCGACTTCAGGGGAAGAATGACCATACAGGTGTGGCAGAAAGACACTGTCTGAATTTTGCTTAGTCCTTTGTTTTTTCCTCTTCAGGGTTACTGAGCCTGAAATGGACAGTAGCTGGCTTGTTTGGCTTGAAACAGATGATTGATTTTATGTCATGCTTAGCCCTGCTGTCGACTGCTCTCTCCCTCACCCTTCTTACAGCACCCACTTGGCCTTTGTTCTCTATTGTGTGTCTCTCATCTCCAGTCTGGTCCTGGTCCATTCAGGCAGCTGGACATTGTTGTGTTAATGGCAGGCCACACTGCGCTCCCAGGAAGCTTGACCGCTCAGCATGACAACAGCCACATCATGGCTAAAGTTGAAGCATTATCTAGTGACAGATAAACTCAGCTGCAAGTCACTATAGCATATAATATTCTTAACTGTGTGTGGACCTGATGCTTGCATCACTTATTCATACTTCGTCCCTTTACCCACATGTTTTGAGGTTATGCAGAGTAGGCTTTGTTGTTTATATTTGTGTACAGTTGCCTGAAGCCTCAGTCAGATCACAGCTTGTTCCAGGAGCATTCTCAGCTGGCTGGCTGTGTGGAAACCATATCTGTTTCAGGCAGCTCTTGCACTTTGTAATTGTGGTTGAAGCCCACGATTATGCTGCTGCAGTGCAGTGAGGGATAGTCTGTAGTCCCAAGTATCTGAATGTTTCATCTTGTTTATTCAAATGTTCTATTTTGCCTGGTTCAAAGATTTCAGGGAAGAGAATGACACAGTTTGGAATAAGCTACTGATTGAGCTGTGTGGGTGATTTTTGCCTTCTTTTTATGAGAATAATAATAGTAATATTTTGTTGCTTGAGAGAAACAAACTGTTATGTCACCATGGCAGTGGAAGCCATTGTTAGTCATATTAAAATGTACAAATAAACTACGTGGATAAAAATACCTTCCATAAAGGCCATCTTTTCATATCCTCCCTTAAGAGGCTCATTATCCTGTAGATGTTCTGTGTTTAGAGAAATCTGCGAAGCAGCATTATAATGCATGTCAAAATGCTCGGTACAAATCTATGTTAAAGTCCCTCACATCCTGTTTAGTGTATATGTGTGTGTGTGTGTGTGTGTGTGTGTGTGTGTTTATCATTTTGTTTTATTGTGAATTTGTTTGGGTAAGTGTGAAATAAGATCTGGACTGAGCCATGCTCTCCCTGACCGCATATCCCGTTTGTCTTTAAGCCAGGCCCTATTGATTTGCCTGCTCTTCATCTTCTATTTCCTTTTGCTGTTGCTTAGAGTGCAGTTCAACCTGCACATTTCTGGGGAATGGCAGATATATTCATATCCTGCCTAGTACAGCCAGCATGTGTGCGGGGGCAGAGTGAGGGGGTTGGTGTAATCTCACTGGACTGTACGTGTTGTGGAGGCTTGGTCGGGCACAGGTGGACACTGTGCATGGACATGATGTTAAACTCCAGTTTTGTTTTTGGGGAATTTTTTGCTTTTGTTGTTGTTGTTTTTGTTTATGTTTGTGCCTGTGAAGACCACTTATTGGTTTCATCAAAGCTATAGGTGGCAAGACATGGTGTTTGGCCTGCTTCGCCAGTTAATTTAATGTCTTAGTCAAAATTGTAATGGCACATAAAATAGAAAAAAAAAATGCACGCACAGGTTAATCTTTGTGAAATTGAAATCTGAGAATAGCCACTGGCTTTGTATTTCTTTCATTTTCAGAAAGAAAAACAAAGCCAGTGGTTGTTTTTCAGTGTTCTACCTGTAGTGTAGTGTACCTGTAGTGCCATGTTCTTTGTCTCTTGGAGGTCATTTAGCTCTTAGTGTAGCTTCAAAAACAGTATTTTAAATTTGCAACACTGAAGTCAACATTTTACTGTAAACAAAATGGCCACAGTACATGCTCTAGAGTTTGTTCAGTTGACTTAATTGCATTTATTCCAGTGCTGTGCCTTTCTCACATGGTAATATCAGCATTACCTTAATGCAGAAGTGATATTGCAGTCCTATTCTAAGGCTTGGAGGTGAAGGATTTTATAACTCGTTCTTAAATGCTACTCAAATGTTGTATAGTTCTAGTCAACCACATTACTGGATCATTTTTAGAAGGAAGGTTGGTACTCTAGCCTTCTCGAATGTTGTGGAGATGTACAGCTCATTGTCCTGGTTGGTGGTGTTGAACTGGTCACTGCCATTGTACATTGAAAAAACGAGAATAAAAATTTATCTGAGTAGCATTTCTGGCATAGATTACCAAGGGCAGTTTGTGAAGTTGGCTAGTTGCACCATCTAAAACAAAGCCGTATTCCTCAAGGACACATTATCTGTATTGGGATTGAAAATGTTGGTGTAATGCTTACCAGCAGCAGGTATGATGCTAAACTTTTGAACATTCACCATAGTTTTTTGTTACTCGTTCGATGTGGTAAACCAAATCTGGACTTCCTGTCGTTTTGTAGTTTTTATTGACTTAATCTGTACATTTCTTTAGAACAATGTTTTGTTTTTGTTCGTTTATTTGCCAAATTAATATGGTCCACCATGTAAGGTCGTTATAATTTGGTTACATAAAGACTTGGTTAATAGTGCTGCAGTAGAGGAAATGATCTGGACTAAGATTAAATTTGCCATTCTGTTGTTATTTGTGAAGCACCATGTTAGATTGTGTGTGCATATATGGCCTAAATGTTATGCATCTATCTGCCACCAGATGGCGTCTTGTTGTTGAGAAATGCCAAACATCTGTTACTCTAGGCCTGATCTTATTATTAACACTATTACCGTAGCTTACCTCCACCCGTGTGTGAATGTGAGAGTGAATGAATAGTGGCATTGTAAAGCGCTTTGGGTGCCTTGAAACTAGCCTTGAAAAGCGCTATATAAATCCAATTTATTATTATTATTATTATTATTATTATTATTAGAATGAGATCACGGATACCGGTAGCATAAATGAGCTTTATCCGAAAGGTGGATGAGCTCTGGCCTGGCAATAGGATGACAAGTTTAGTCATTCTGGAGGGGTTCAGAGTAGAGCAGGTACTCCTCAACATCGAAAAGAAGATGGCTGTTGCCTCCAGGGTAAGCTGTTCCAGCCTGGCATGTCCTACCAGGTCGAGGCTCTGGCGTTGATCTGGGACGTGCTGGGAATATTACAGTATTTTAGGACCATAAGGCGCACCGGATTATAAGGCGCACTGTCGATGAGCGGGTCTGTTTTCATACATAAGGCGCACTGAATTATAAGGCGCATTAAGCGAAACAAAATCGGATCAAACTTTACTCAGCTTACTCTTTTTGCTTAACTTCCGTACCATTGATTCATTAATATTGAAATCTCTCGCAGCTGCTCCAATCCCTTGTTGTTGCAGTATATTAATGAATAACCTCGTAATGTGGATGGATTATCTCTGTTGTTCTCCTGAAGTTTGGTCCATTTACAGCATCAGGAGCCCTCACGTTAACTTTTATTAAGTAAAAAAAAAAGTCAGCGTTCATCCCTCCAGCTTCACTGTGTTTATGTTATGCTAACATAGCTGTGTCGCTAGCGATCACATAGCACAGCATTATATACCAGCTAGCCCAACTTCAGTAACCCTACAAACGTCACTGCTGTTTAGTTTTCTGTCTTCATTTATGTTGGAAGTGATAGCAGAGCTGTACGTTTAATTTTTTCAGAAATCTCTCAGTCAGAACATGCTATATCATGTTTTTAGGTGGAAACTAGCGAGCTAACTTCCTGCTGACTTCTGTTTTCATGGATGCCTGGATGTTAAACTTAATTGTTACACCTGGTAAAGCAGCAACACTGATAATTTTATTAAAGGTGAAAATTTTTAGTTTTTAACTCTCAGTGATGCTGCAGTGTTCGTTTGACTTTGGGGCCTGAAGCGGACGGAGGACCTGGATTACTCCGCCAGGCGCCTGACTACGGTAGCCGTAATGCTCCGATAATCCATCAAGCGGTGCAGCTTCATAACTTACTAAAGTCATACTAAAACATTTTTGACAGATTTTTGAGCGCCGTGTACCTCATAAAATCGGTTCGAGGTCAGTAAGCACAACCAGAAATCATACATAAGCTGCACTGGATTATAAGGTGTACTGTCAGTTTTGGAGAAATTTAAAGTTAAGTGCGACTTACATTGTGGAAAATATGGTATGTCTATGAGCTGGCCTGGGAAAGGCTTGGCATTTCCCTGGTTAAGCTGGTGGAGGTAGCTGACGAGAGGGAGATCTGGGATTCCTTGCTGGTGCTCCCGTGACCCACTTCAGATAAGAAAATAGCTGGATGATGTTGTTTTGTTATTTTAGAGTTTATCTTTTAGTGCAGTGCGTGAGCAGCGTACATCATTCATAGTGTGGCGCATTGTGTTATGCACTATTCAGACGCAGTTCATTCATTTTTCTGATGTTAATTTGTCATATTTTAATAATATATATGCATGCTCGTCACTATATGAAATGTGCTCACTATTTAAACCAGGTATTTGTACAATATACAAAGACTCGTCTGGCATTATGAGAGAGATTTAAGTGACGTTTGTGTCTCCTTATGAGCTGTTCATTTTGTGTGCATGTTCCTCCCCTTTGGACTTGTCTCCGAAATGGCCTCTGTTCTACTGAAGTGAAAAGACTTTGAGCCTTTTGGTAATTTGAGCCCAGTATTCATGGCTGGAGGAATGAACAAGGGAGAGAGGGTGGTGTTAGGGAGGAGAAGCGAGGTAAAGAAAGGCTTTCCTTCTTCGTATGGAATTTACCTCCCTAGCACCCCGTCTGGTTCTTTTGGAAGGATCCCAAGTAGTGAGACTTTGAGTTGGGTAGGCCCAAGGTGTCTATTTCTGAGGCAGTGATCTTCCACAGGGATCGCCAGCAGCTTAAAGAGCCCCTGAATGAGGTGCTCTACTACATGCCATCTTCTAAATATCTAAATCTGAGGCAAACTTCAGTTAGTCGTTGTCTGTCTGTGCTTGTTGTTTGTTTTCATGTATCCAGTAAGTCATGCTTAAAGAGCAGTTCCTGAAAGAGCGAAATATTTTTGTGTGTATGTGTCTTGTGTCCTTATCTGATAGATGCATGGGAGCTGTTTTCTTCTTGTCACCTTCCCATGTGCATAGGCACATGTGCATTTTCAGCTCTATGGTGCTGACATTCTTTTTGACAGTGAGCTGACCTTGACATTATTGGAAGCTCCCAATCTTTCTGTAGTTGTCTTGGGGCTGGGGCACAAGGGCAGCACTCGCTGTAGCCAAGGGACCACTCTAGAAATGTCATGCATCCTGTTGTTCTTAATTAACATGGATGCCTGCTATTAAAGCAGCCTGTTTGAGTGTCGGGCTTACTCTTGTTGCAATGGATCTTATCACTATGGGGTTTTATAAGCTAATGTATCTATTTGCTTGTTTGACCAGGGGATGACCTTGGTGAGAGCCAAATCCTCTCATTGTCGTGTGAACAGCGCACAGGAAGACGTGTTCCTCTTTCTGCAGATCTTGCCTTTAGCTCCGCTTCTGTCAGGGTCGTTGAGCGAGCGCAAGCAGGAGAACAAGATACAGTGTGGGTCAGTGTTTCAGCTAAGTGTGGTCACATGACAAGAGGGATGGGCCTCATCTTGAATGACTCACCTCTACAGCTGTCTGAGCAAAAAAGCGCCTCCTATTGGTTTCTCCATTACTGCATCCTGATGGGAGTGTAAGCAGAGCTGTAAATCCCCTGGTTGTTTTTTCTGCTCTTTGAATAGTCTCACCTCCCTCCTCCATGTTAAACACCTCCGTATGGATAAGAGATGGGCCCATCACACAATGTCCTTATCAAGTTATCATTGTAGACGCAGGCAGATAAATGCTCTCTTCGACTACATGAAGCCTTTATTGTCAAGATGACTCAGCAAATTTGGTTCTTCGTTATTTGTGCAACAGTGGGTTTCCTGTTTAATGTTTAGGTTATGTGGTCGTGACAACCTGACAACACTGTCAGTTTTCAGTCAAGGCAGTAACCTGTTGTAAACTCTGGTAGTTGTTTATATATTAATGTTTATATATGGTAAAGTGCCCTTATAAGCAAGCCCTGTCTTTTTCATTAGGGAATGTACATTCAGTTAGTGGTCATCTTTTTGTGTCTAATCAGAAATATGGACTTCACCATAAATGTTGACCTTTGGAAAGCTGTTGGAAAAAAAAATGTTGGAGGCAACTCAGTAACTTATTCATTGTTTAATCAAACAGCTGTGACAAGGAAAGTTGTTTGAGTAGGTATAGAGTCAGCGTTTCACTAAACATAAGTCTGTAGCCTTTTTTCAATGCTGACACTCTGATTCCATAACAGGAAAACCACACTAAATATGAAAATGATTAACAGCTGCATTCAATTTAGCTGTGTGTCCAGGTTCCTGGCATTGCACACACTTTCCCTTTGGTTTACTGCAGTGATTTGCAACCAAGGGTACAAGTACCTTCGTGGGTGGGAGTCAGGGTTGCTTTCGTGGGAAGTAACTGACGGTCCACTCCCCAATGAAACACTTAAATAAACAAAAGTAAGAACAGGAAGTATAAATTAACTGCTAGGTGTCATGAAAAACCTGTAGAAATACACAAACAAATACAAAAATACCTTACTTGGTACTGGTAACAAGTGAAACCTTTTTGTTAAAGGCCTACACGAGAAGTTGCAACTAGCTAACAATAAGGATAAATGAGCAGAAATGTTAGCTAAACATAACAGAAAAAATACTATGTTTAGCAAACAGTTATGTTTTGTAAGACATTTGAAAATTATTAGCTTTAAATACAGTTAGCAGTTAATTATGCTCTAAACATAAAGAGTAAACCATTTGACTTTTCATTTTTAAAGGATTTGACTAAATGTAAATGATAAATACTGCAGTTGAAATGTCAGGCAATAGGTATGGATGAATAGTTGTTGGATGACAGTTTGCAAAAAAAGTGAAATGGATATGAAATGTGAGTAAATTGTTCTTGAGTCCAAGATTTTCAGGAAATGGGGCAAAAAGGTTGGCATTTGATGCCTTACTGGAACAGTTTTATATCTGTGCCATTCCTGATATTACATTTAAATCACAATAATACTTCCTGTTTTATAATATTAGACACACAAAGCTGTCTATAGAAGATAACATGTCTATGATTGAATATGCAGTTCATTCCAAGATGCATTGCTTATTTTGAGCCATTCGTTGATTGTCTGTATTCAGGCAATGGATCTGTATGTAACTGATGGCATGTCTGTCTTGTACCCATTCTTCTCAGGTCCCCCATGACCGTGAGCCGTGGGCTACGGCTCGGCGGCACCCCACCTCTGGAGTGGTCTGTTGCTGTAATTGGGACCCTGTGATTCCTCGCTTCACCTCTCCTCCTTCCCCTATCCCATCCTGTCCCCCCCCTTCCCCTCCCCTTCCTCCCCCCTCTTCCCCCCCTCCCACGCGTCGCTGTGCTGGACGTCATGAGCATAGTAATCGCTCTGGGAGTCACCACACCTGAAACGTCTTATTCAGATATGGCTGCTGGATCAGAGTACGTAGTCAGTTTCAGCAAGGTGTGACTTGCAAGAAATGTTCTGTAAGAGCTGGGTTTTGTTGTTAAGATCATCAGCTCTACTGATAAAATGTTTCCCAACCTCCTTATACTCATATGCGGATGTAACATGGCTTAAATAGAACAAGAGTGCCAGGAAAACAAACTTCCTGTTTAACCTGATTATCTACATGTATTGCTACTGTACTGCACAACAAGGAGTCAGATAAGTTTTCAACCATATCCAGAGATGTCTGGAAAATGTGCGTTTATGTGGAACTATATAATGCTCTATCTGCTCATTATTTGTTAAACATAAGCGTTAATGTGGTTGAACAGGGAATTTAAGATTGCAAAGATCTGACCAAGGGCAAAAGAGTAAAGTAGCTTGAGTGCTCAGGGCAAAAGAAATGCTGAAAGCAATGGCAGTAGTCATCATAAAGCAGAACATTTTCTTTCTGTTTGAAGGGCATTTCCTGTGTTTGGAAAATGTGATTATTTGTTTCTAACAAAGTATGAATATGATGCTAACACTGCTGCACCCCCAGTGCCCTCTAAGATGAATTCAAGAAGCGCTTACACAATGCATAATCAAATGTGTTATTTTGAAATAATTTCTAAGGGGACTGCTTTGTACTTTGAACATAAAACTGTAACATGATGTTACATGAAGTCTGTATTTTGATAGACATTGAAAAAAATACCAGATGTGACATTTTGACATGAATTTTCAAGGTTGTTTTAAGTTGACTTGAGACAACCACTGTCTGTTACACAGACAAAAAGAACAGCCAATATCCAAGAGTTGAATTATTCTCCCTGTGTCACAGGTTCTTATCTTCCACCTCTTATTAAGCAGCTAGATGTATGTTGTTCTTCTCCATGCCCGAACTATTGAATAGCATCTGAAAAAATGTATACAGACAGATCAAGTGAGCACAGTTGCCACTTCTTTGAAGGTAAATCTGCCTACGTGACTGAGGTTATTTGGAATGCAGTTGGACCCTTTCCCATCCAACCCTGTTCATGGCCCCCTTCAGTTTCCTGCAAAGCTCAGGCAGGGGAGTTTAAAAAAAAAAAAAAAAAAAGACAGACATACTACACACACAGTGGTTATTTATTATTTTATTTATTTTTTTAACCTTGATGTTAGCTTCAGTATTGGAGTACGAGGCAAGAGTAGGGAAGGTTGTTCCTGGTCTGGTTAGACCTTAACTAAAGGGCGAGGGAGTTGCATAACATAATGGCGGCCCACATTCCATTTCCTAAATTGCTGCTCTTCCAGGCAGGGCAGCGAGTGAAGGATCTTGGTGCCATCTAGTGACTGATCTTTATTAAAACAGATGCTTGTGTAACATTGGTAAAAAAGGCAAAGTGGGGAAATGTCTACAGCATTATCTATGTGTCGCTTACAATGTTTTAAATATATATATATATTGTTATTTTTTCCAGCCCTGAGTCAGTTGAAGCAAGCCCTGCAGTGAATGAGAAAAACTACAACAACCACAGCTGTGGGAGCGCACAGAGTCATGGGTATCGGGGGCTACCATATGCTGTGAGTTCATACGGCTCTTCCCTAATCATCAGCTCTAATCATAGCATGTCTTATTGAAGTATTACTTTTCATAATGGGAGTACTTGTGTACAATTGTGAATGTTTTAGTGGCTTAAAATGACCCAGTTTAATCTATCTGATCTTTCCTTTTTCCTAATCTTTTCAAGTGTCTTCTGTTATGATTTCACAATAAGAGTAAAACTAAGAACTGGTGATGTTTGTAGTTTAGATGTATAAATATGAGTCCTGCTATTAGTCTTTGGTAACCACACACTACTTCTGGTATTAACAACTGAACTGTTTCACATACTTGGTTTTTTTTTTTTTTTTTGCCCTCATTTTCATTCGTCTCCATTTTCCGTTTCCCTTTTTTGCCTGAACACCCGTTGTTTGAAGATGCAACAGTCTTCCGTTGTGTGTTGTCAGGATCACAACTATGGCGCGCCCCCTCCCCCAACCCCACCCGCCTCCCCGCTCTCTCAAACCATCATTCCCCGTATGGATCTCAACGGCGTGGTACGCAGCTCTCACTATCACGATACTGCTGAGGACAACTCGGCCGACAGCGACAGCTCCTCAGAGGAGGATGGGGCCTCCTGGTGTCACTGCAACCTGACGCCGGACGGCCTGCTCATCAAATGCGACAACTGCAGGTGAGACGTGTAAAAGCCCTTCTTGTCTGAATGCTGGAACATAGGTTCCAACTGCTGTAACTGGTACAAGTGTGTAGCACTTAACCTGTTTAATGGAAATAAGAGAAAATTATTTTTTATTAAAATTCAGGCTGTGACAATAATACAACATGCGGTAAAAGCCTTTATGACATCGCCCCCTTTAATTTTTTTTGTCTGATTTGTTTTGTTGCCTTTGTATCACAGGGGACTGGACAGAAGGAAAGGAGTAAAAGGCCAACACAGGAAAAAAACAGAAAATGTCTCAGGTATCACAGTTCACTTCATAAACTACAGTTTTCATCTCAGAGAAGGCGGTTTATCAACACCTGTTTATTTGCTCTTTTTTTGTAGCTGGAGAGAGTAGCGCAACCGAGAGTGGTGATGAAGAGGTGTCACCCTCCACCATCTCCTATACTGCCACCCAGCACACACCAACCAGCATCAAACTCACTGTCAACAGAGTCAAAAGGAGCAAATCCAAAAAGAGGAAGAAGAGCACAGAGAAGGCCCGTGGAACACAGAAGGCCAAGAAGATTAAAGTGAGTAAAGCAGAGTATGAGAAAATACAGTTTCCCACACACAGGTGCCTGTTATTATTTCTACATGGCTTCATCTTGTCATTGCACGCCCTGCATCTTACAATATTAAGTACCTTGAGGTGACTGTGGTTTGGTGCTATATAAATAAGATTTAATTGAATCAGTTAAAGTATATTAAAATTTCTTCGTTTACAATTTTAGTTAATTTGATGCTAACTAGCTAGCGTACAGCTCTTCCCACAGGCTCATTACATTACTTTTGTGGTTCCCGATGCCAGTCGGCTGCTCTCCGGGAGATCCTCCTGTCCTATAAACTTCAACTGATTGTTGGTTGTTCTTGAAATTGGGAGTATATTAACTGAATGCAATGCTAGCAGGTGGGGCAGATTCAGCTATTCTTATTGTATTTTAATGTTTCATCTAAGAAAATCATCTTTTATGCACACAATACATGCATGGACACACAAACCCTCTCTGCCTCATAAGATTACATTGTGTAAGATCCACAATGGAGTTTGTTTTGTTTTTTTTCTCTTGTGCTGCTTTTCTTGTACTGATATATTGACCCCAGCTCAGTTTTTATGATAAAATCTCCATTTCTTTAAATTGGTTTATTTTTCTTTCTTTTAGGCTTTCAGAGAGGGTTCTAGGAAGTCTATGAGGATGAAGGTAACATTAGACAGTTCTAGACAACAGAGCCCATTAAGGAAAAAAAAAATCCTCTCTGTGCATCTCACATAGACTCTTAGACAGTTCTCTTGATCATGACTTTTGTACAGAACTCTACCACAGAGGCTAGTGTGTTGGATGAGAACACAGAAGAGGGATGGGAGAGCAGGATCCGCCAGTGGACAGACCAGTATGAGGAGGCTCTTGCCAACCAGTACAGCGCAGATGTGCAGACACTGCTCCAGCTTCACCGATCAGCCAGTACCACCATCTCAAAGAGCGAAAGTGGTGCCACGACACCTGCTTCAACCACACAGATACATGCCTCAATGGATTCTATGGACACCATCAACCGCACTGAGCTGACCTGTAACAATACGGTTTTGGGCTCACAGATGCAGGTCAGTCCTACAAATAAAACTTTGTATGGATAGATTTTAAAAAAATGTTGAAGAACATCCCAGTCGGTATGATAAGTGACTTAGTTGTGCCATTATGTCTCCATTACTGGTTTTAATGGAATCTGCTGGCTAGGGATGAGAATTAATAAGAATTGAGCGATTCTGATTCCATTATCAATATCACTTATGGATTCGATTCATGCAAATTAATTACATGCTGTGTGGTCAAATGTTTGTGCATGTTGGATGTTTTTCCCATCTTTGTTGTGATCAGTGTTGGGGCTGTTACTCAAAAAGTAAAGTTAAAAAGTTATTTCACAGAATACTTTCTTAAAAGTAATGCAGTACGTTTCTTAATTACACCCAGGAGAAAGACATTCGATATACTACTCACGTTAGTTTCATCTTACTCTGTAAAATGACCTCAAAGACACTGTCTCATAATTACAATTAACAATATAAACCTGAGGCTACAGCCCCACACACCAACACAAATCCCTATCCTAACGAGGACACAGGATCTTTCTCTTAGTAGTTAGGTATGGACACAAAGCAAAGATGAAAACCACAACAAAGAGACTTTAAAGCATTTGCCACGGTCATTCTAGTGTAGCAGTCTCCACTTAACCAATGTGCTCTCATCCTTTTTATGTCATGAAAGTAATATCCACATCCACGCTGTAGACTGCACCACTATTTTCCTCCTGTGACACACAAACTGAAATCAGCTGATCGTAGCAAGAGTGCAAGAACCCATAACCAAACTAACGATTCCAAGGAATTGGACGACTGGGAACTGGTTCTCTACAAAAACCAGTTCTCGATTCCCATCCCTACTGCTGGCTGCTTGCTAAGATCCAATCGCAATTCTGTTTTCAAAGAACCCAGTGATATTAATTTTATCCTCTGTTATCTTTTCTGATTGACAGTTAAAAATTATCCTTTGTTATACTGACCCTCTGTGCAGTCTTTCACTTCATCCGCTATCTAATAGCCCATTTTAGTTCTTCCCCCCTTCCAGGAAACTTTATTCTGATTGGCTGTTTCTTGCAAGGAAAAGGATTGAACAGGAGCCACTCTCTGAGATTAAGGCCAACCCCTCTCTGTTTCAGGCAATTTTTCTGCTCCTTCGCTCTTCCGGATTTCAGACACTGAGTGCAGTCTCTGTCCAAGAGTCCAAGATTTTGGTTTATAGTTTTTACTTTATACCCTATTTACTTATGAAAGAAGATAAGGAAAAAGTATAATATTTTTAATGTTTGCCTGTCTCTTTAAAAAATAACTTTATAGCTCCAGCTTGGCCGAGTAACACGGGTGCAGAAACACAGGAAGATACTCCGAGCAGCAAAGAACCTGGAGCCGGACACACTCATTATTGAATACCGGGGAAAGGTCATGCTCAAACAACAATTTGAAGTCAATGGGCACTTCTTCAAAAAGTAATTGTTAATGAGCTACTAAACTACAAAATATGTAATCGGAATTTTGTCTAAATACATTGTTTCACCTGTGAACAGCTTTTCACTCTATTTTTCTTTCTAGACCATACCCGTTCGTGCTGTTCTACTCAAAATTTAATGATGTAGAGATGTGCGTTGATGCCAGGACTTTTGGAAATGACGCCCGCTTCATCAGGAGGTCTTGTACACCCAATGCCGAGGTCAGCTGTTAAGCATTTTGAAAAATAAATCTAAATGCTTGCTAGTTAGCAATGTTTGACGTTTTCATTTAATTCTTGCAGCTAAAACAACCCATAAGCTTGCTTTCTACCACAGGTCCGGCATATGATCGCTGAGGGCATGATCCATCTGTGCATCTATGCTGTCAGGCAAATCACAAAAGACTCTGAGGTCACCATTGGATTTGACTACGAGTTCAATAGCTGGTCAGTTGCTGTCCTCTCTGACGTTCTCCTTTCTTTTAATCAGCAGTTTCTGTTTTCTTATTGGGTTTTTTTGTTTGTTTTTTTAACAAAATAACAGTAATTACAAAGTGGACTGTGCCTGCCATAAAAGCAACCAAAACTGCCCAGTGCAGAAGCACAACCTGAGCCCTAGGGATAACTTGGTGAGTCCCCCTTCCCTGCCGCCTCCTTCCCCTTTGATTGGTGCTGAGACACGAAGGAGAAAAGCACGAAGGAAAGAGCTGGAGGGCAGTCTAGCTGCTGATGGAAACCAGATGCTGGAGCAGCAGCAACAGGACACCAGCGATCTACAGGGGACCAGTGACACAGAGGTGTGTGTGTGCGCGTGGTTAGATTTGATTTTCCAAATAATTGTGTTCAGCGTTGAGGTTAGGCAGCAATAAGAGTTCTACATTAGCTTTAGATTAAAAATCGCCACATCAATAAACACTGCTTTAATACATTTTTGTAAAGTGCAGGCTTGCGGTTTTTTAGAAGTCGTTACATGATTCAATTTGTTGCTTGTCAGGTAAGGTCATTACCTCATGTGATGCTTGTCTGTGCAATTAGGAGAGACTGACAGATGAAGTTAAGGTGGAAGAGGGGGACGAAGGAGAAGTTGATGAAAATGGGGTCATCTCCAATAAAAAAGTAAGTCACATTGCATTTCATGATTTAAGTTGTCCACTCTCGGTAATTCACATAACACTGACTTACATGTCTGCCTGTCCACATAGTCTCTTAACATCCTCGAAAGGAGGAGGAGAAGAATAGGAGGAGCTGAAGTCAAGGAGGAGGGTTTAGAAACTGAGGATGGGGCAGGAAACCCCACAGGGAACTCCTCCATCCCCCAGCACGCTGGAGTTGGGATCAGCACGCGACGCACCACCTATGTTGTGGTCAGTCACGAAGAAAAATTTTAGATTTCTAATTTCTTTTGTGTTCTATATTGAACCAGTTTAATCATTGCATTTATGTTGCAGGAAGCACCATCTATTGAAGAAAAACCCTCCCTCCCCATCCTGCCTGCCCCTGTTGCTCCCCCTAAACCCATAAAACCATCCAAGCCTCGTCCTAAGAGTCGAATATCTCGCTACCGGTCAAGCTCATCCCAGCGTGCCCGACGGCAACGCCAAGCCCTCGCCCAACAAGCTGCAGCAGCTGCAGCAGCAGCAAGGGCAACAACACCAACATCAGCAGATCAGGGTGCTGCTGTGGACGAGGAGGGAAGTCAGGGTGCATACGGTGCTGAACACAGCCACGGGGAGAACAGCCTGGGTGGTCCTCTTGTAGATGGAGATGGCCAAGGCCTTAACTGCATGAACAGAGGCAATCTGCGGTACCCTAAGACCAAGAAGGTAAGACTTTCTACATATACTAAAAGTAATACAGTGGAACCCCGTCATACGAAATTAATTCGTTCCCGAGGGTCTTTCGTAAGTCGAAAATTTTCATAAGTCGAAGCCTTTTGAGTAAACGATAGGCTAATTGCTAACTGCAACAACAATACGTCGTTCAAGTGGAACAGCGAAGTGCAAGTACGAAAGCCAAGGGGGTTGTCACGTGATTCGGAAGGCTTGTGGGCATTGTAGGCATTCTGGGCTCAGCCAATCAGAGCCAGCGGATTTCGTTACGCGGGCATTTTGCTGTAACACGGGCAGAACTATTGCTGTTAAGTGCCTTCGTAACTTGAATTTTTCGTTAAATGGGGTATTCATACATCAGGGTTCCACTGTACAAAGTCCTTTACCTTCTATGAACTATGCAAATGTAACTTTCCATTTTCTTCTCAGTACCTGGTGACAGAATGGCTAAATGACAAAATTCCTGGAGGAGAGAGAATCCACCAGGAGGTGCCTGTTGAGCGCACACTGCGGATAACCACTGACCCCACAGTTCTAGCCACCACGCTGAACATGCTTCCAGGTCTCTCTCAGTCATCACTCATCTGCACCACACCCAGACACTACATCCGCTTCGGTTCCCCGTTCAACCCTGAGAGACGCCGGCCTCGTCCGCTCCAAATGGATGGCACTTACGGCTGCTACAAAAAGGTAAACTTGGAAAAAGGTGTTTTTGGGATGGATGGGTGTGTATCCCACACACAGATTGGATGTTTCACATTTGGTGGCAAAACAAGTGTGTGTTCTTGTCTGTTTTCTCTTTTTTTTTCATAAACCCTTTGTGGTCGTCTTTATGCAGAGATGGATCAAACAGGTGGAGGATGAGAGCTGCTCGGCCAGTGTGGAGGATGGCACAGAGTCCACCTCCTCCCAGCAAAGTACCAGTAGCAGATCCACACCGAACCCCCTATCCAGTGGTAATTGCTTCCACACCTCCATCTGGCTAAGAAAGCACCAAAGCTAGCAGATCAGTGAAGCATGATTCAGAACTCGGCACTAAATGAAAAGTTTGTTTGTAACTGCAAATATGTTTGACTGTTGTAACTGTGGTCCTAGGCTACTTAACGTTCTTGTTGTTTTTGTCATGTTTTTTAAATCACAGAACTCACTGCACCTTTTAAAAAGCGTCGCTCCAAGTATATTACAGAAATAACACCAGCACCCTCGGACCACCTGCTTCGCCCGCTATCACCCATCACCCCTCCACTTCCAGAGGACTCCCTCCACCCACTGCTCCAGACTCCCTGTGGCTCCCTGCTGCCCAACGGTCTGGCCTATTCACCTATGCCCTCACTGCCTGCCAGCCGCTGCAACACACCGTTGCAGTTTGAAGTAAGGGCATAAATATCCACACAGTTTTCTGATGCCTGAGCTTATTTACTATCAAAGTCCAGTGAAATCCAACAGGCCACAAAGGAGAGTTTAGTGATGTACAAATTTCCTTTTCTGTCAGTCCGAGGGAGCTGCACTCTGCTCAACTGACTCATCTGTGTCAGGACCTGTTGCAACAACCTCACATTACCTCACTTAGTAGTTCAATCTTGTTGCACAGCAGCAAACTCTAGAAGGGCTGTGTGTAAGAGTTTGATGGCCACCACCCCTAAACATCTCAATCTCTTGGTTTTGAACAGATTGCAAGACTTCAGAAAAAGACACACGCTTGGTTTGACACTAATAGACTTTGTTTTGTCTCTAGAACATATCATCCCCTGAGGCGTCTCCTGTCCATCGTCCCGAGTCCATATCCCCTGAGGTACATTTCTTCTCACATATCATGGCACTGATAAAGAAAATGGCTTTACGGTTGACATAACAATGAAGTTTATTTATTTGTTCTTCCCGTTTCCTGTCCTGTCCTTCAGCCATGTCTTCAGACAGACTTTGATGCCTCTCGGCCGCAGTTCCCAGACCTGTCACTCCCCTCCAACATGGAGAGCCCTGTTGCCATGACCTCGGATGATTTTTCCCAATCTGGAGCAGGCCAAGATTCGCAGGGCCCATCTTCTGTAGGGACCAGTTCCCTAAACCCACTGTCATGCCCTTCTTCAGACATAAACCCCCAAAACAGGGAGCAGGCCTTCAGGACAGAGTTCAACCTCATATATACCTGCTCTCCTCTCAACGCAAACCTGGGCAACCCGACAGCCACCGACCGACGCCTCTCCCAGTCAGAAGGGGGATTCTCACCTGCAGATTCCTTCCACGGTTCGATAAGCGGCCAGGGCCTGTTTGGAGAAGTGGGCCCCGGGTCCATGTCACCGTTTGGAGAGCCCCATTTTGGAGGAGGCTACCCTGACAATGGCACACCGCCTCACACCAGCAATCCACCACAAAAAAAGAAGGCAAGTTCCCCATATCTTAATGATACACGGAAAAGATGTTTGAGGTAACTTTGCAGGTAAATCTTAGGGGTTTCTTCTCAGACACAAATAACTTGTGTGAAACACAAACTGAAAAGCCAGAACTCATGATGTGCTTTTCCCCGTGCTCTGTTTGCCCATTAACTTTGTCTTAAATCTGTTTGGTCCCCTGTGTCCGGTATTCAAAACCAAACATCACAGGCATTTAGAAGCTGACCTCTTATGTGTATCTGAAATGATTTCCAGTCTGTAGATTTTACCCTTCCTCCTTTTTCCTTTACTTTCCTCCTCTTGCTCCTCCTCGTTGCTCCTTGACACTCTTTGCCAAGTCTCTCTTCCACTTTTCTTCCAAGGCAGAGGGCCAACCAGCATACCATTAGTCTGCTGACAGGGAAGCCAGATTACCAGGCAATAGCTGTAAGAAGTGAATACAAGCCAGTACAAAATATGGTGAATATTCTCCCTACAACTACATCTTTAGAAGTGTGCATGTAAATATTGTTTCTTTGCATCTGCATACAACACCCACGCCATGCTCCAGCAGCTCTGCCCTCTCCCCTTCTCCAAAACCTACATTGAATTATGATTCTGTAGTTTCCAGAAAGAGTTATTTTGCCATTTCAGTCAAGCTCATTGAAGTGTGTAAGGTTCATCCATTGCCTTCAACACAAGAGACAAATTCCACAAATTGTTATGATGGTGTCGGGTGTGCTCATGCTCCATCTCATCTATGGCTCTTTCCAAACTGGGACTTGTGGTTTATCCACATCCACTGTAAGAGGGGCTAAATTTGTCAAAGTGGTTCACAGCAACCCTCCCCCCCAAAAATGAAAACGGACAGTATCACGTGGCACCAGAAGAGGGGCGTAGCATGGATCAAGGGTCTGACACATGCATAGATTAACATTCATTAATCTTATTGATAATTGTTCTGAAGCTGCTTGGAAAAACTTAGTTCAGTAAAGCAGCAATTGCTCCTCAGACTGCCAGTAACATGTACTTCCTTACTGCCTTAACGAAAAATCTGTGCCTTAGTTGTGTTGTAATCTCAAACCCCTCTGAAATCCTACGCTGTAATTTGATGTGCACCTCCCTGGATATATAACTGTTGTGGTGACACAACCCTCAGCTATTGTGATCGGCCTGTTTAATACCATCAATTCCTCCTGTGCATTTCCGAGTACTTTTCAGCTGCAGTGTTTGAATTCATCTGTTAGAAAATAACAATCACGACCAGAGAGAAAGTCCCAGCATTTTATTGGTTTCTACCAGCTGGCACTGCAGCAAAACAAAACACTAGAAAACGAGCACAAGGTAATTAATCCATACGGATAAAGGGTGTTAGCCACTTTTGTAGGTTAAGTCATATGCTATAGAACAGGAGTAAGCAACTCCAGGCCTCGCGTGCCGGTGTCCTGCCTGTTTTAGATATCACCCCGGGTCAACGCACCTGAATCGAATGATTATGTCAATACCAGGCCTCTGGAGAACTCCCAGACATGTTAAGGAGGTCATTTAGCCATTTAAATCAGCTGTGGACACAGCAGCAAGGACAAATCTAAAACCTGCTCTAGAAAGACTGACCACAGCCTAAATCTGGCTTCAGTCAGCCACATTGACTTGTTTACTCTTCAACCTAAGTTTCGTTTAAGGTTGTTATATCTCTGCGTTCTTGTCAAAATCAACAGAAGCATAAAAAAAAAATCTTATAATTAACTGCGCTTGGCATTTAAACATTTCATGCTCTTTTAATAGGTGACCATTTGTAGACCTTATTGTGGTGGGGGGGGGGGGGGGGGAAGGTAAACTGATAGCTTTTGGTGCTCTGTGGTAACTTCATCCTGACATCTGGTCCCTCTGACAGTACAGCCTTGTAGCTTACCTCACATGTGATGTTAAACTGGTTGAAAGATTCAGGCAAGAGCCATCCATGTCAGTTATATATCTATATATACTATGTGTGTATATATAAATATATATATAATATATAGATGTGTATGTGTGCGTGTGTGGTCATGCCACTCCCCTGCCTCTTTCATAACCCTCTGTTCTTTTGTGTCATGATGACATTAAGCTGGGATGAGCACTCTCATTCTCATTGTAAACGGTGCAGGTGTGTGTATGTGTCGTGCGTGTGTGTGTGTGCTCGAACCTTCTGTGGATATGTTTTCGTAGTTATTGTTTCAGCGTGATTGCATCATGGTGTGGTGCATTTAAAGTTGCTTGCTCCTCTGTCAAAGCTTATGTACTAACACTGCATTGACAACGCAACAGTATGTTGTGTTTGAGTCTCTCGTGACTACAAGTCTGGTCATGGAAGAACAACAGATGTCGTTGCTCCCTGCTGGTGAAGGTGTTTCTCTAAAAATTCTTTAATAGTAATTACAGTTTTCAGGTGAGTCCTCTCTAGCGTGGTGCATGCGGTCTGCCTGTCACTCAGTGCAGTTTTGGTGAATGGTGTGATTGAGCGAGCAGCCTGGCATAAGTGAGTCCATCAGTTCCTCAGCAGCAGGGTTTGAACAGACTCCCTCTTCCCTCTGCTGCTATAGGTGTCTTTGCTGGAATACCGCAAGAGGAAGCAGGGCAGTGGTCGTGACTCGGAGCCAGCCAGCAGCAGCTCCTCTCTGGGTGGCACTTCCACACAGCCTGGCTCCCACTACAACAAGGAGTCCCATCATCCTCATAACCATCAGCAGATGCCGCTTCCAGCATCTCCACAAAGCACCTTCTCATCCTCAGCACACTCCACCTCAGTCCCACACGTAGAGGAAGTCAGTCCTCCGGAGCACCAGGGCTTGTCAGTGCAGTCCAGACGCCAGGACAGCAACAACCAGTGGTGAGAAGTCCTTTTAAAGATGACTCACTAAATTGGCCTTTCAGTACATGTTCGGCTATGTTAATTGCAATAATTCAGAGCCTAGCAGATAAATAAATAAATGAATGGAGATCTCACAGTTGTCTGTTTTCCAAGGATGGTCCCCACTACTGTTGAGCGTCTGAGGGAAGGCCAGGGGGTTCTAGAGCGAGTGCTGAGAAGCTTCAAGGTGGACCGGAGTTACAAGAGGAGTGAAGGCTCCATAGAGAAGGAATCTGGTATGAATGCATTCGACACGTCACAACAACAAGAATATATTGTTAGACTTTATAGACAGCCTAGTATAAAGCAGTATGTTAGGGATGGCTATTTTAAGGAAAATTAGTATTCGCTGTTCGCTGGGTACCATTTGACTGTTTTCTTTTTTTTTTTTTTTTTTAAAGGACACCCAAAGAATATAGTAATCGTCATCTTTGGCATCTTTATTTCTTTGTACAGTAGGAGATGATCCCATAGCACCTCTAACAGCTAAAACCTGGTGCTAGCATGTTTTTTTTATTTTATAGTACTTGGTAAATGACTTTTGGCTTTGGCAGTCCCTTACATCCTGCTGTGTGCCATTCTAAAGCAAAGACAAATCTATAGTTTAATACAACAAATGGTCACAAGCAATTTGATTCATTTATATTTTGATAACTGTTGAAATATCTGTGTATGCTCTTTAATTTTCCTTAAAACGTTGCTCTTTTCTTAGTGGTGAAATTGGTTGTCCTGTTTTGTTTTCAGATGTAGATCGATATGAGATGCAGGCAGTGTCCATGGCTTCTTCCACGAAGAGTCCACACAGATACAGCCCCTCTGTTTACTCTCACCAGGTAGCTGGTCCACATCACTTTGAACTTGCTGTCCCTGTTTTGCGTTAGTTGCTTGTAAATTAAGTTCAGTATTCAACAATGACTTCTTGGGTGATTGGCAGAATTTTTTTCAAATTCTGTTCTCCAACCGTTATGAAGGAGACGATCAAAAACAATTAGTCTGCTGAATTCATTTGTCCTATTAAATTCAGCGCTTCCATTTTCTTTAGAGGTGCAGTCATCCCTCTATAGAAGTATGTTTTTCAACAAGATACGATAATAGAGATAAGATGGCCTTTATTAGTCCCACACGTAGGGAATTTGTTGTGTCACTGCAGAAAGTGGGCAGTGTGAAGTTACAGCAGCAAAGTTTAAGAAAAACAGTGGAACAGGATAAGAGATCGTTGTAGAAGTAATAGTCAGCAAGGTTTCGATATTTGACCATGTGTAGCATCACTTCAGGCGTGTCGGCCTTGAAAGATGAATATGGTACCTGAGACGAGACATACTTGAGGAAAAAATTGCTAAAACTTACTTCATTTTAAGAGTGGCTCCCCTCTTAAAATAAAAAGGGGGGTTGTGTTTTTGTTTTTCCCTCCCCCCTCTTCTCTGAAAAACAAATTAAACATCTAGAGCTGGAAATGAGCTGAACAGAAATGTATCAGTGTCACACAGTGTGTGCCTATGTATGTATTTGTGTGCAGGCCACAGAAAGCCACAGACAGACTGACAGCCCGATGTTCCTCCAGCAGACCTCCAGCTCTCCATTCCGGTGTTCCTACAGCCCGTCATCAGGCCAGAATGTCTACCAGCGCCTCTCCTCTTCCCACCAAGGACACGCCCAGGACCACCCCCCAGCCTCATACTCAAGTCCCACCCCCACTTCCTCAACAGACTCCAGGCCAGCGACAGGCTCGCTTCACCAGCAGAGTGGTAGCAGTAGCGCGGATGGAGGCTACAGCAGCAGCCACTTAAAAGCCAGCCTTTTGAACAGCAGCAGCCTGGTGGGGGCTCCTGCCCCAGGATCCCGGGTCCATGGGCAGACTAAAACAGACTCTGGTGCGCAGGCCTCCAAAGGGAGTCAGCATCAGGCACCTCGCAGCCTGAAGTCAGGCAGCCCAGGTCAGGCAGTGCTGCAGGCTAGCCCCAGACTGCTGTCGGCCTCTGGACCGACACACTACCCCCAGCGAGGGACGAACCTCAGTCAGTTCCAGCACTCTTCCCTGCAGGGATCCGGAGTAAGGACACAGTCAGGAAGCTTTTAGGACCTTGTGTGTGTGTGCGCGCGTGCGTGCGCGCACGAGTGTGTGTGTGTGTGTGTGTGTGTGTGTGTGTGTGTGAGCTGTGCATCTCCTCAACCCCTGAGGCTGCAGTACAACAGGGATCAGGAGTTTGGGGAGGGCAAATGTACAGACCTAAGAAGAACAAGGACTTGTTTGAGAATTTGTCCCATATTATTTTCTGTCTTTTCTTTTCTTTCTTTTCAGAAGAATAAAAAATAATTAGCACATCCTGCACAAAGATGAATCATTGACTTTGGACATTATTAGCGAATCAGAGGGAAAAGTGATTTGGCTGACACGTTCAGAGAAAAACAAAAACAAAGAAATCATATGTAAGTTGAAATTGTTGTTCCTCGAGAGGCTCGATAATGTCAGAAATGAAAACCTTCCACACAAATGTCTGTACAAAGTTCTACCACACCTGTGGTCACTGTGGTATCCAGGTTGGAGAAATGCTGAAATGCAAGAGTTACAGTTTAAATATCTTGTTTGTTTTGGTCGAGGTTACTTGATTCGGCGAGTGGCCGAGTCTGCGCTGCAGTAATTGTTTAATTTGGTAAGGGGGGAAGACGACCTGTTAATCATCCGTTATATAGATGCATTAGAGAGACGGGGAGTTTGAGCTCTCCCTAAAAACTAGGATCATTCCATATAATTACCAGCTTCCGTTTTCTCAAACATGAAACCAGCCCATTTCCCCCCAGCGACCCAGCCTGCCTTGGTGTTATCTTCTGTTCTCTCACCTCACTGGACTGTTTTGGTTTCACTTTAGGACTGCTCTGATATTATACTTGAGAAATACAGCTCTTTTGATTCATGGTGCTGCATGTTTTGTTTTGTTTTGTTTGTATTTGTTACGATAAGTTTATAATCCAGTTATGTTCCACCCCACAAGGCTGCATTCATCGTTTTTGTTCTCCAAATCTATACACTCATGCAGGAAAAAGAAGGTTATTAGTGGGGCTATATTTCTAAGCCAAGCTGTTGGGTTTTCATACTGCAGAGTTTGTTTTTTTCCTCTTGTCTGACCAATCGTTGCATTCCGTGTGACGCTGAGGGGAATCGGGGGCGAGGATCTCCGAGGGAGCATTTGGATTGTTTCTAAAACCTAGGTGAAGAAAAAGCTGCTATCCTCTCCTGTTGGAGCTGCTTCCCTTTCCACAGAATGCTGTATTTTGTTTGAATTTTTTCCTTTTTAATTACCAACACATACTGACTTGTGAAGAAAGCGACGGTCCCCCGTCGGCCGCAGCAGGACCTAAGACTAATGTCAAGGCGACAAGGGTGGCCGCCTGCTCCCTCACGTTTTTCATTTAGGACCGGATGTGGGGGGGAAATGGCCACGTTTGCGTGGACGACTTCAAGGACCGAGGGGACCAGTTGTGCAACTGGACACCACCACACACCACTACAGCTCACCACCCTCTCCCCTCACTAACACACAGGAGGGTACTCATTTTACATGAATGTTTGACACATATGGAAAAAAATAAAAGTTGTGACCCAAAATTAACCAGCACCTTAAACTGAAAGAGATACGACCTAAAAAACACAATAGGACATTATGTATGATTATGTGTACTTGTATAGAAAGAAATGTGATATAGACTTGTATGGAGAAAATATCGTACACTGAATTTACCGCATGATCTTTGTTTGTAGGGTCTGAGTGACCACCTTTTGTCAGATGGATGGAAGCAAATCATTGGGTCTGTTCTGGGGTTCCTCCAAAATCCAGGCGCTGCGTTTTTTCTGTTGTTTTTGTAAAGATCCTTCTGTTGGTTTGCTTTTATTTTTACACAGATCATAGTAGTAACTATTTCAATTGTTCTCCTCCAGAAGATTTAAAAAGCAAGAGATGTAATGCATTTTGATAATAAAACAATCATGATGGTAATGTATTTTGAAAACTACCATTGTGATGGCATCTGAGGGAGACTTCTTGTGTGATTTGCACCTGTCGAGCTGTCTGAATGGGATTTACATCGTTGGGGCTTGTACGATAGTTAAAAATGGTCAATTTTCCACAGTATTATTGAAAACATTGCAGTCTTGTTTCAGCTAGCAAAATGTCTTCATTCATCTCCATTAACAGGGTTGCTTCTCTTTCAGTTAATAGTTATCAAATGTCAGTGCAACATAATCACTTTGCTTAACCTGCTAGGATTTCTCTGGCTAGAAGAGTGTTAAATTTACATATGAAAGTTTCCGAATTTATACGAAAAGGCGCTATTAGACAAATATAAATACAGAAGGGTTGATACAGCCTTTCAAAGAAAAACTCTGGTTCTGTTACTTGCGCTTTATTTTTAAAGGTGGTGATGCATTGAACCAGGTGAAGGTTAGAGCATACTCATGGAAATGAGTGTCAGTGGCTGATGGTGGTTTGGTTCATGCAATTTATACAGGAGGAATGCACTGGCCTGTGGAGTTGGATGAGATCATTTTCTGTATATGCTCAACTGTTAAGAACTATTATGCAGCTTAAAGGTTTAAATGTACTTTTACTGAGTTTTCTTAACTGCATCAGTGTTTCTCAGTGCCGTCTCTCTCCACTAGAGAGCAGCATTGAGCTGCAGACTAATGTAAAACAAACGACCCAAGTGAAAGTCAGCTTCTCCATTGTCACTCTGATCTCTGATACTCTAGCTGTGTTTGATCATATGTTCAGTCTCAAAAGTTACAATATGCACTTATACATAGCAACGTCACAGTGACAGAAAGCGATAGTTTCTATGGATGTGTTAATTAGAACCATCACTGGATGTCGCAATTTCCTCTCTTGATTTTCAACAGCTTGCCCATGGAGCTGTTAAATACAGTTATTTAGGGTCTTTGCCTTACAATATAAAGCGTGTGAGGCACCTCTTGTTCTGATTCATCACTACATTAATAAAAATGAAATGAATTAAATATTATGACAAAACAAACCCTGAACTTTTCTGACCTTTGGAGCTGTTGATGACGCTTTCCAAACAAGTTTTGAAATTTAACAATGAGGTTATATTTTTGCAAAAGCACATTTCTCAGTTACAGCATCTGCTAAGTTGATTTGATTTCAGTGTTTTACACAGATATATAGTTTAGTACGCTGTATTCAGTTTTATCTGCGCTCATAATCACTATGCATATCTTTCTGTAATAGGTGAATAACACACTAAGAACATCATGCTCTCAGTTGTAGAACTAAATGAGTTACAGCAAATAACCCATCAGTGACCTGGAGAGTTGCACTGACGGTCTCTACAGAATATCTTTTCTTTTCTGTTCAGTATAGAAAAATGTGTATTCCTTTACTGCAATCAGTTTCACCCAGCAACAGCAAACATCCTCCTGTAACCACTTGCAAACCAGTCGTGGAAAAAGGATTTTTCCCTCATGACCAATAGTTATCACGTGGCCACCAGCTGATCAATAGTCTCCTGCAAATTGATGGATGGATGTTATTGTTGCCAAAAACAGGTTTACTGCACCTTTTGTCCCACTCACATTATACTGACACTGCCAGTGGACTTCAAGGATCAGAGGCAGCAGGGAGAATGTAACGTGGTATGTAAATGCAAGAGATCAAGGGTTTCTTTTCTTGGATCTGCATGGCAGCTGCACTGGTGTCGCTTTAAGTGAGAACTTTATGAACCTCATAAATCTGTTAGGGGGCATTCCTTGGAGATTTTGAGGTAAATCTCTGGAGAAGATCCTGGACTGCTCTGTGAAAGGCATGTCTGTAGCAGAACTGGCAGACTGTAATGGAAAGTCTGCACATTTATTCTAATGACAAATATAAGCGTTATATCAATGCTTGTTTGTGGGATGCTGCTATAGTTTTCTGGGTTGTGCCACTTTCGAAGCAGGAAGATCAGTTACACAGAGAAAGGTCGCTGACTGATGTTTTCAGTTTTGTCAAGCCAGCAAATGCAAAAAAAGAACTTTGTTAATTACCAAGACCACACTGAGGGGAAAACATACTGCAAAGGCAGTGGGTTGTCACACATGGTCATTTCACACCACATCATGCATTGAAACACTGAAGTACATAACTAAGTATCAAAGTAGTTAGGACTGTCCAGCACTCTACCTGACCCTCCCCGAGGCAAACCTGAAGGACCACAGCTGCTCTCTGAGGTGACTGCTCCAGCCTCAGCAGATGGAAGGCTGAGAGAAGGCACAGCAAGGAACTATGTTACTATTCAGCCAGTAGTCTGGACACACTGCACCACAACCAAGAAAGCAGCGATCACCCACGACTTACTGTGTAGCCTGCTGCCCCTGGTCATTTTTTAGCTGCACAGTCAGGGTTAGAAATAACAGGAAACATGGCTAACCAACACAGGGGTAGAAAGTTGTGCCAGGACATGATGATAAGCTGAGAAATACACCAGTTAAGTTCGACGCATTTGTTTATGTAGTTTCATATAAATTTAATGAAATAAAAAAATATAAGCAACTGTCTGAGTACAGTCAGGTTCATCGTGTCTCTCTAAGCTTGATATTACAGCTTTTGGTAGGGGGAAGATTCATAAAAAATGTATAGAGTTTATCTGCGGTGTTAGAATTATATTGGCAGTTGTCATTTGTACAAATACTGTCACATGCGTATTCTATTCAATTCAATTCAACTTTGTTTGTACAGCGCCAAATCACAACAAGGTGCTTTATATTGTAAGGTAGACCTCACAATAACACATACATAGAGAAACCCAACAATCATATGACCCCTTATGAGCAAGGACTTTGGCGACAGTGGGAAGGAAAAACTCCCGTTTAACAGGAAGAAACCTCCAGCAGAAACAGGCTCAGAGAGGGGCGGGGCCATCTGCTGCGACTGGTTGGGGAGAGAGGAGGAACATTTAACCCTTCCAAGATGACGTTACACCTTTTCTGACAGCTGGAATGATCATCTGTTTACAACATCACAGCAGTCATAAGGAATTCCTTCCCTGTAGCTGCCATGCTATGAAATATCCAAGGTGGCTCAGGTGCACAGGAATTTGGCCTTTCAAAACAGAAATCTTCAGTCTTACAGTTGCACTGTACCACAAACTCCACCCTGCTGCCACACAGGCAGTTTCACCCTCAGTGGGGAAGTTCATGAGTTTTGATAACAAACCTGGCACCGAATGCACTGCTGTCACATTTGGGGCCAAAAGTCCGTTTAGCTTAGATTAAATTCTTCTTTGTTGAGGATTCTTAACTCTTTGCTTTGTTCCTTGATAATTCACGGTCACGATTCCCAAGCATGTCTTTCATCCAGTCTTCCTTCTCTCTCCCCAACAGGTCGTGGCAGATGGCCCCGCCCCTCCCTGAGCCTGGTTTTGCTGGAGGTGTCTTCCTGTTAAAAGGGAGCCAAAGTGCTTGCTCATAGGGGGTCATATGATTGTTCAGTTTTTCTCTGTATGTATTATTGTAGGTCTACCTTACAATATAAAGCACCTTGGGGTCATTGTTGATGTGATTTGGTGCTGTATAAATAAAACTGAACTGAATTGAAAATTGAACAATTCAACATAGCAACTAGCTGGCTAATGTTGTTGCTAGCAAGATATGATCTGAAGCCAGAATTTGTTTTGCTCTCATTTTGTGTTGGAGTCCGTGTTGTGTCAATTTCCAGACTGGTACTGGTCACCATGGGCACTGACAGTTGAAGAGAGGCATCCGCAGTCTCTTAGAGGGGACCCAGAGTGTCACCAAAAGTCTCCCTTTTTCTAGAGCATGACAGTCAGATACATCCAGACAGTGCCAGTAAAGGGCATTTAATTAATCATGTTTGAGAAGATTCAGGAATCCAGGCTTCACTAGTATCTTATCTAAGATCAGCTGGGAAAACGCCTGTTAAAAGTATGGCTAGATGTTATCACTGGTTCCCTTACATGAAGGCTTCTCATTGACATGTATGTAAATAGAATGAAAGACTTTAACTAATGTTACATATAACAGTCATTCATCATCAATTGATCAGTATTAACTGTAAAGACATTTCCATTATATTTCATTTGAATCATGAGCTTTGCTCCTGTGTCTGTAAAACAGAAATTAAAAATTTTAGTTACTGGTTTATTTATTTATTTATTTAAAATGACACTAATGGTGATAAAAAGGTTATATGGCACTGGCAGCCATGCTGGACTCTCCACTCTGCTCAAACATTCCTGTTTCACTACTAGAGATGGGCAGTAACGCGTTACTGTAATCTGATTACTTTTTTCAAGTAATGCATAAAGTAAGGGATTACTATTGCAAAAACGGTAATTAGATTACCGTTACTTTCCCGTAGTAACGCTGCGTTACTGCGTTACTAAAACCGTGATTTTTTTGCAGAATGTCTCACGACAGTGACGTAAGCGAGTGCGCCGTTAGTGACAACAGCTGTGTGCAGATCAACACCAGGGTAAACCTCCGCCTACCCCAGTCCTGCTTTACAGGTGAAAATAGAGCAACAGGACTGCTGAGTCTTTGACTTTATTTATTTTCTGCTGTGTTTTACTTGCATCTATTTGAAAGACTGAGTGTAAACACAAAAAATATTTTATTTTATGTGCTGGAATGTGCAGAAAATAGGTTTAAATGTTAAACTCATTTATTCAACTCAGAGAATGTTGCATATAATTAAATTTTTGCTTGATGCATAAAGTTAAAAGATTAAAACTAATAAAACAAGTTTTAAAAAGAGACTTTTCCATTTGATTGCATTTTGTATGAGGGATTATGCAGAAAAAGTAGAATTGGGCTGAAAGATCTATCACTTTATCACCTCTTCAGGTTGTAAATCGTGTTTTTAAAAAGTAAATAAGTAACTAATTACTTTTAAAAATAAGTAATCAGTAAAGTAACAGGATTACTTTTTGGGGAAGTAATCAGTAATTAGTTACTGATGACTTTTTTCAAGAAACTTGACCAACACTGTTCACTACACAGAGACATCAGAGCATCCCATAACCAAACTACCACTCAAACAAAGGCAGAGGAAAAAGAAAACAAGTATAAACCAATCACTTTCATCTTGATTAGGTACAATTAAATAACAGTCTTGGGAAGGAAGGAAGACCAAATCTTTTTTATTTATATATTTATTTGCATGGATGTGTCTTTGACATATGACTCATTCAGAGCAGCTCAAATGCCATTGCTGAGCATGCCACAAATTATTCAAGGAAAAAAAAATCATAGCAAATACCAATTTACTTTTGCTGTTATTAGTACAACTGTTGAATTGATTGGAGGAAGATAGGGTGGTGTATAAGTGGAGGACGGTGCACACAAGTGGACTACATCTTATGTAGTAGGCGCAATCTGAAAGAGGTAGGAGACTGCACGGTGGTCGCACAGGAGAATTTAACTAGGCAGCAAAGATGGTAGTCTGTAGGATCACTTCAATCATCAAGAGGAAGCGAGGGCAGAGGCTCAGGAAGGAATTGAGACGTGCTCTGGGTGGAAGGGAAGAATTACAAGCTGACTGGGAACATACAGCTGTAGTGCTGAGGGAAGCTGCCAAGCTGTTTGGTGCATCCTCTGGACAGAGGAAGTATTGGAAGGTTAGGCTTATGGCAAAGAGAGAAAATCTATCTGCTTGGCCAATCTATCAATTGGCCAGGCAGAGAGAGACTGAGATGGAAAAGATGTGCAGTGGGTTAGGATGATTAAACACAGAAATGGAAATGTGCTAGTGATTGAAGAGTCTGCTGACAAGACAGAAGACAGAAGAAATACTCCAAGGAACCGATGAATGAAGAAATCGAGAGTGAGAGGAGGATAGATGGTGGAGAGTTTTTGAATCAGGAAGTGCAGAGGATTAGTAAGGAATAAGTGAAGGCAGCTATGAAGATGATGAAGAGTGGAAAGACAGCTGGTCCAGATGACATAGCTGTGATGGTGTGTGAATTACCGGGAAACTGGTGGAAATGGTAACATGTAAGGAGTAGAGATGAGTTTAAATACCTGGGGTCAACCATACAAAGCAACGGACACGGCAAAAGAGAGGTGAGGCAGGGTAGTCTTGGTGGAAACGAGTGTCAGGGGTGATATGCGATAGAAGGGTAGCAGCAAGAGTGGAAGAGAAGGCTTACAAGGCGCCAGTGAGACCTTACTCCACCACAATAAGAGGCTGAGGTGGAGGAGGTCGCAGAATTTTAGATGTTAAGATTTAAATTCAGATTGACCAGAAAGGACAAGAAAGAGAAATGAGTACATCAGAAAGATATCTCTGAGTGAGCGGTTTGGAGAGAAAAGGTTGAGATGGTTTAGGATGTATGCAGAGGAGGTTTGTGGATGTAGTGCAGGGGGTTGGTGTGACAGAAGAGGATACCAGAGACAGGGAGAGGTGGATGCAGATGATCTGCTGTGGTGACCCCTAAAGGGATCAGCCAAAACAACTATCAATACATGTGTTGTAAACATATACTTGCTTGTGCAAAAACTAGTTGAGAAATCTGTACTGGAAACTTTAACCCTGAGAAAATCTCACAAAAACTAAAGATCCTTTGGTGCTCACATGTTCTTAACTGCTCCAGTCACGCAGGTATTCAACCAATGAGGATCAAAAGTCAAACTAATATTACTGCAGATATTATGTGATGATTGAACTGGATAAACAGAAGAGAACGGTTCGATGGATGAGTGTTTTAATACACCTCAGCAGGAAAAAGGAAAAAGACTCCTGAGGCTGACAGAAAATGAAAGGACATCTATCACTTGAGATGACTGTGAGTGCAATATCATACCACTAAAATGCTCAGGAAACTCTTCCAAAGGTTAAATCTGCATACTTTCATTCATTGCATGCCTCTGTGTAGGGATGGGTACCGGTGTCATGGCACCGGTTCTGACATAAACGGTAGTAACCAGACCGAAAAGCAGCGCACATTTCGGTGCTTTATTTCGGTGCTTTTATTCCTGAGCTGTGATACACTTCTAGCCAATCATTTTACGTTTCCGAGGATAGTAGGCGGGTCCAGGTAGAGCTACAGATTAAAAATGCCCAAAGCGAAGCGGTCAAAAGTCTGGCTGTACTTCACAGCAAAAGATGCAAACTCAGCAGCAACAAGTGCTTTAAGCTGATACTGTGATGCTGTCAAAGGAAGTAACACCTCAAATCCGATGAAACACCTGGCGACACATAGCGTTTTTTTAAAAAGCCCAGAAATGCGCCGTATTTGATAGCTTGCTGCGAGACCTCACACCGAGCACATCTACTGCAGGTGGGTTGGCTGTTATGCAACATCCCCCAAAAACACGAAGAGGAGAGTCCTGGCCCCTAGCCCTGCCAGTGTAGCAGAAATTGTATTTTTGTATTGTATTGTATCTTTATTTATTTCAGACATAATAAAACAAACAACCAAAAAACAAAAAAAACAATATATACTCGTCCACTATGAAATGATGACGGATGATGATGGCAGCAGCAGCCGTTCTTCTCTGTGTGAGTAGCTTAATGTTGTTCGTGTGTAATTTACGTTGAGTAGGCTAACCACGTTATTACATTAATGCATGTAAGGTGAACTAGCAAACATCATCATAGCTACATGCGGCTGTCTTCTTGTTTGATGGCAGATGCTCCCTTCACCCTGGCTAAAAAGGCTAAAATGACCAAAGAAAAAGTGGAAAACAGTTAAACATGAGAGGTTTTTGGACAAAGTTTGTGTTTTTTCCATTGTTTAAGCACTGCTTCCAGCCAAGAGTGATACCATATATGCCCCATAGCTGCAGAAAAGGCTAACATTGTTATCTTTTTACAAAAAACAGCTGAACATGAGAGGTTTTTGGACCAATTTTGTGTTCTCCATTCTTTAAGCACCGGTTTGAGCACCGTTTGAGCACCGGCACCGGTATCGGATAAAACCTAAACGATACCCATCCCTACCTCTGTGTGTCTGCCACTATACCAGCGTTTTGAATATAGATTATAAATTTAATGCTCTTGATGATGTCCTAGTATTTTTTAAAGATGCCCAAACTGACAGCACTAGCATCATTTGCCTCCTACAAGCTACACTGATATACAAATCCAAAACATGGTTACTAAATAGCTTTGATATGTGGTCAAAATTGAGGTAAGATCAAAGCCTGTCTTCTGACATCCCATTTTAAAGTTTAAAGAAAATATACTGTAAAATGTAAAATTCATGAGGAAAACAGATAAACAGACTTCAGTGACTTTAGCTGGTTAGCTATGGCTAGCCCACAACCCTTTTTCCACTGAATAAAAGAGATGCTCTAGCTTCTTAACTGACTTTGTTGAACATCAACTTTACAACTGAAATTTACGTCAAAATATTAAAAACAAACAAAGAAACTTTCCCGGATAGGCTGAGTAATTAGTTTAAATGCCTTTTACAGCATTTAATTCATGATAAATGATCAAACTAGCCCCTGACTATAAATGGGCGCGCTAACTAAAGCATCTTACAGACTTTTGCATTATTGGTAATCACCAAAAGAGATTTTCCACAAGGGTTTTTAGGCCACTTTAAACCCCAACAGAATCCTAAATGTTCCAAAGTTGTTTTCTTTCAGAAAATTATCCATGAGGTTTTTTTGTGGTTTTTATTAGATCGTCCTGATCTGAACCTGTGTTGACTTTCTCTGTATTCATGCAACATCAGCACTAGGGTATTAGTGCGTCCATCAGAATCTAGATTCTATTTTATTATTCACTGACTTTACAGAGCTGTTGGATTAAATCTGTCAGCTTTTCAGGCAGCAACTTGGAAAAAGCAAGTTTAAAACTTTAAAAACATCTAAGTAAATAATGATCACGATAGTCTTTCTTTCCACCTTCTCATTCAGTTGTGCCTTCCAAAATGAAAATGCCTTGTATAATCATCATGTCAGCCAATTGTCTGTGTCCATATAAGATTAGCTACATAGTATGCAATTCTTTTTCTTGTCCTCTCAATACTCTTCAACTGCTGGACAGTGCAGCAGACTGAGGAGTCTGAGCCCCAGCATCGTCTTTCAGGCCTGAGATAGATGCAGCATGCAGGGCTGTTTTTGGACATACAAACAGAACCCAGCTGAGGAAGCAGAACAGATATCGCCCCTTTGATGAACAAACCAAAAACTGTAATGTTGTGAAATACGAACGAATGAAACAGCTGGTTTTGGCCACCTGTTGGTATTATTACACACAGAGTAAAGGACAAACACATTATACTGCTAACAGCTGATGAATATGTTGTTTCACGTATGGGCAACAAAATGCTTAAAAGTATGTATTTACCTATTTCCATAGAAACATGTTTATTTTGACGTTCCCGGGCTCAGACAGTGTCGTGTACAAAGAGAAGTTGAAAATGAACCTAAAAAAGACTTCAAAATGACACCTCGTCTAAATTGTACAAAAGTTGTTTCATTTCTTTTTTGTTATGTCATAAGTAGCACCTGTGTGCTTTTACATGCGCACTTCTTCTTTTGACTTTTAAAGCTGTAAAGTGGTTTTTTTCTTCATTCAATAATCACATTTCGTTAACTCTGTGAGCTTTGATGTAATAACTCCTTGGAACAATACGAGTGTGTGTTTGCGAATGATTTTATCCCAGAGTTTGGTAAAGCTGATCATCCCACTTTCTCTCAGGTTTTGTTTCTTCTCAAACAGTTTGACTTTGTTAGATTAGTTCGTGTCAGTCCTGCTTAACAAACTTTGACCTCCAAAACCCAAACCAAAAGGGTTTCACCTGCAGAGCTTAGGACAGGAGATGGATGGAGGAGGTGAAGTATCGGGGAACGAGGCACAAAGCTGGAAGAGGAGGAAGAGATCTTTGGTTCTCAATGGAACCGCTGAACACAAAATCTTGGATCCTTAGTTTCTTGTATTTCAATCTGGTTAAGAAAGAGAGAGAAAGAACAGAGGCAGTGTCAGGACAGCAGCATCTGAGCTGAGAAATGGAAACTGAAACATGCCATGAGAGACAGGAGAGGGTGGCAAAGCAGGTGTGTGCCAGGACTCATTCTTGTCCTGCATGCTATATACTATTTTGTACTGGCAGGGATAGACTGTGCTTGAACACTGGGGTTATATGTCAAGCACAAAATTAGGCATCATTTGCACACATTTCTATCTCATATGCAACAGTTTAGAGTGGAAATGTCTCCGTAAAATCATGCACAATTCACAGACTGCACACATCTGTTGAAACAGAAAATTCCTTCCTCACCTTCAGTGAATTTCATGTGTTTGTTATTTTGTGAAGAACACCAAGACAATGCCTCCTATATTTTCTGAATAAAATCGGATATGTATCTGAGAAGATATGATGTGAAATGCCCAACCTGTCCTGTCTCACAATGCTAAAGAATCCAAATATTCCTGGATCCAGACTTCTGGACTCTGCGTTTTGAAGCCTCAAAGTTAGTGGGGTTATTTTTGGTATATAGTTGGCACATTTAGATGATGACTGTATTCTAAAGCTTCCGGTGTAAAACACATATAACTGCTCAGACTAATAAAATACACAAATTTCACTCAGCACAACCACACAGCAGGCATTATTATTAATCGACAGCGACATTCATGAAGACCATAACCACTATCGAGCTGTTATGATGGATTAAATTATCAAGAGAGTCCAAGATTTGTATTCTTTTGTTCTTTTTTGTTTGTTTATTTGTCCCGGACTTCAGACAGTCTTCAGCATGAATGTTTTGGAGTGGGATGTACCACAGAGAAGTGTCACGCCTTGTAGTTCAAACCAGCCTGCGATCTTTCTGTGAACCAAACCGTGTAGTTTAATAAAGTTATTTAAATTGATAATATCATATCAAAAATAGCTGTTAGTGTCGAAATCTGTTGGCAGTTGAATATTTTCCCTTTAAAAGTGGAAAAATAATTATTTTGTATACAAGACCCAAATGGATCCATATGAAACCAGACGGATGTTAGAGGCTGTGACTACTGCCTGGTATTTGGCATTCAGACATTTTCTAGTATTTTCAATTCTATTCTCCTGTAGATCAGTTTTGCACGTTCATTATTTTCCTGCTGACTCCACACACATTCAGCCATGACTCACTCTTCTTTCCTCTCCTATTCTGTTTGGTGTTGTAACCTTTAAATGAGTGATGTTAAAATTCAAATGACTGTTGGAGCTTCCTTTGTTTATGTCACATGACTGCAAGTCAAAGTAGGGGAACTGTCACAAGGACTTTGACATATGAATCAGCAGGTGGTGAATAAAAGGCCAAAAACAAACAGAAACATTGTAATGTGACAGTCTTTAACGTTTTTCTTACAGATTTTGCAGCCTCATTCTGATACACTTTCAATGTAATTTTATCCTTTAGAGCTGCTATGTCTATTTGAAATGCATAAACCTTCATAGTTATGCCATGAGATCTTAGGTCTTTAATGTTTTATTAATGTTTATTGATAACTCAATGAAAAAAATGTTTCTTTTGATGGATTAAAAGAACCGAAAACTATTGTAAATGTCACAAATACAAATGGGAGCAACTTACTGGCCTGTGAATACCAAGGTCAGATCAAGTTTAATTAAACTCAGTTAAGCAAGCAGCAGTCTGATTTGAGGCATCCATTATTTAGCCAGTCACAGCTGCCCCTGGATGAACCTCCTGTTTGTCACAAACAGGCTGGATGGGGAGGGATGGGGGTTGAGTTTGAATGTTGCTGATGAAGGCTGCCTGTGGAGAAGGATATTAATAGCTCCAGCACTTACCAGATGACTCATTCTTCAAACAAAACCGTCAAATGAAAATGATTTTTTACCCAAAGTTGGTTGGATGTTGGGTGAGATGTGGAGGTTATTGAATATTGTATTATCTGTTAGGTGCCGCGCCTCCAAGAAATACATACGTACTGGACCCAGTTACAGTGTGAGGGGATTTTTCTTGCACATTATGTTTCTTGACATTTATGTATGTTTGTAAACACTAAATTCTCTGAGCCTGGTTCTGCTGGAGGTTTCTTCCTGTTAAAAGGGAGTTTTTCCTTCCCACTGTCGCCAAAGTGCTGCTCATAGGGGCTCATATGATTGTTGGGTTTTTCAGTGTATGTATTATTGTAGGGCCTACCTTACAATATAAAGCACCTTGAGGCGACTGTTGCTGTGATTTGGTGCTATAATAAATAAAATTGAACTGAATTGAATTAAATTCCTACTGCATCAGATATTTGACGTGGTGGGCCTCATCACAACGGTAAGTCTAATATGGTTAAAGCTGTCAAAGAACTTGGAGTGATATGGAGGAGAGCTAAAAGAACATTACACTGCAAACACCAACATACAGCTGCTTTGCCATTTTAACTGAGGACCACCAGTCTTTTAAAGCATAGGTTCAGATTTACATTGCAATAACGTCAGTGCTCCAAAAGAAAGGACAGCACAACATAATGTATTTACACACAAAAGCGCCCCTGTTGACCATTATGAATAATGCAGCCTAACTAGTAAATAAAACCCTCACTCCAAGAAATCTGAGATGTGTAAGATTTAAATCACTTCTCACAAACCCACAAATGATTCACAGTAGAGCATAGAAAACATATCAAGTGATTAAACTGAGACCTAATATTTCATGAAAAATAGCTCATTTTGAATAAGATGGCAGCAATACTGTCACGGCTGGGTTCTCTTTTGTTTTCTTTGTTTTTCTCAGTGAATCTAAGCTTCAGTTGGAATGGTGGCTCCACCTCTGGGCAGAGTATTGTAGACTGTACTGTCTTCACTCCTGTAGTGATAATCGCTGGAATTGTCACCTGGAATACTCACTTGCCTGCAAGCCCTCTGCCACTGGTCACTTCCCTCTTGGAATCGACCTGCCTCCTAAGATACCCCTCATGTTTATGCTCACTGCCACGTAAGACTGTAGTCCACTCACTCTTGGACATAGTTCAGTACCTATTGAGCCCTCTCGTTTCACTCTGGATTCACTCTTGTCCCTTTGCAGAACTCCCATTGTTGATCCTATTAACCGTGAATTCAAGCTTCCTCTCAGTCACCTTTGCATTATTTTTTAAATGATTTTGTGCAAATAAACTTAAAAAAAAAATGCAATCAGCTGGAATCCGCTCTTAACAGTCTGTAAATATCCATGGAGGTAACCAAGGAGACCAGCTGCTGGACTAGTGAGGAAACCTATTCCTGCCTGATTCTGTTTTAATGCAGTGCTGCAGAGATTTCTCCAGACTGGCTGAATCTCTTGACATTATGCACTATATATGGTGAGATATTAAATGTTTTCACAATTTGAAATTGATGAACATTATCTTGAAGTTATTGCAGTTTTTTGCTGACTTCTCTTGTCTTTGGAGAAGCTGTCTCTCCAGGGTCACGTTGTGGTCAATGGTTGTTGGACATTTGATAAGATACTTATGTGGTCATATTAAGGTACATATATTTCTACTTATTTAAGCTATGTGTTACATTTAACATAATTTTTAACTTCTTTAACAATGGACTTTTCCTAATTTTGGGATATCTTAAGTTCTTTCTGTTAAACAGAACTGAGAAAGGCTTTCTTTCCCTCTCATGGTCTTCCACTCATCCAAGCATTCATGCGTCTCATGTTTGCCATTTTTTAAACAAGATCAAATCATCTGACATTGAAAATCAACTCTCACATGTTTTAATGTTATTTTTTCCAGACTACAGGGTATCTTACTTGTTCTGTAAAGAACAGATACATAACATGAGGAATCTGTAGACAAGGCACAAGATTTTTTCATCATTAAGCATAGAACATGTAAAGAGCAAAAGGACTACGTTTTCTGAAATTCAATCTCAAAACCATCGATTATTATCGGCCAATAACTTTGCTTTTTATTAGCTTTTAAAATTCTAAATTTTGAACTAGTGTCCTTGTAATTAGTATCCGTCATCTACTACCTGGATATGATGGCTATACCAGAGGCCCTGAAAAACTGGCTGTGTTCCCCTGTGGGAAGGTAACACATTCCCAGAGTAGTCACCTCTGTTTCTTCATATAGAGTCAAATCCACCAGAGAGAGGGAATAAACCCTTTTGTCAAAAAGCAATTTATGAGGGATATGAAAATTGTCCTAATTTTATGATAAAATCATAATGAATAATTGATCATCATGATGATCATAATAATAATAATTAAAAAAAATAATTATTAACAACAACATGGCCCTGTGACAAATTGGCGACCTGACCCGGGTGTACCCGCCCTTCTCCCTACAGTAGCTGCAAACCAGCACAACCCTGAACTGGCAGAGCATAAGAGAATGGATCAGTGCCTTTGGTTTTAATTATTCAGTTATACACTGAATACTTAAGGTATGTAAAGTGCAACCCACAGCCCTCCTTGAAGCAGTAAGCCAAAAAACTAAGGACGGTCCCAGCCTTGACCAATGAGAAACATAGCTGGCGTGGGCCAGTGCTGACCAATGAGAAACATAGACTATATATATATTGCCCCCTATGATGGCTGAGAAAGACTGCGGTAAGATCCTGTTTGACGTCCAGATGCAGGTGGACGCAGGAAGATGACCATATTTCCAAAAACTTTGAACACTTTCCTTTAACATTCAATTTGCTCTAAAAATTACTTTCACTTTGTAAATTGTATTGAGCATTTTCTTTGACAAGGAAGCTAATTAAACAGAATTAGAAAATAAGGATAAGTAAAAGTTAAGTGCAAAGTTTCTCACAAGACAGGAAAGCCATCAAGTTCTCAGCCATAACTGATCAAAGCACATGCAAGGAGAACATGCTGGAGATTAACTCGACAAAACTGCAGGGTCTTACACCATCCATTCGCAGAGGTGGACCAAGATGGAGCTAAAGGAAGGAAGGAAGCAGTTTTAATGTAACACTATGGTAACTAAAGGATCTCACTGTGCACGCATTTTGAACATTTCACATTCATGATGGTCTGCTGGTTTGTTTAGCGCTAGTAGTGATAGATTGCTATCCCATCAATGACATTGGTGCTTAAATTAAATCAACCTGACATCGCATGAACACCATTGGATACAGCTGAATCCTTGAACTTAAATCCTACTTCTTTTATTAAAAAAAAAAAGAGTCATGATCTCAAAGAAAGAAGTGAAGAAAAACTCAAGGATATAAGTGTTTCATAGGCCGACGCCAATGAGCAAAACCGAGGCATAAGATGGAAAATGCAACAGTAATTTTCATAATGAACTGCATCTCTGAGTGGTCAGATGGTGGATGCACCTCGTTAAATTGTGCATCATTTGCTTTTATTTCATAAAGGACATTTCAGTATATCTTTTACTAATACCGGAAATTAGAGCATATTTCATAGCTTAAATTAAAAAAAAAAGACTTCAAAGAAGCACCGTTGATATTCACAGTACTACCTCCAGTGATTGTAATCACAGAACCTTTCCTGTGACACACCTGTCACCCATTTATGTGTGCAGAGATTTTTAAGTAGACCACACACATTGACGAATATACACAGAAGCTTGACATCCTGCATCACGCACAGTCTTCAGTGAAAGGCCTTTCCCGACTTGACGTCTTGACACATCCACTTGCAGTGGGTCCCGCTCCTTTGGGAAAACGTGCCCGGGGATGTTTTGCTCTACATGTGACCACCCACTAAATTCTTTCGCATTTCTAGCTCTGTGCTTTTTATTTTAGCCTGCATTCACTCAAGTCGATACACGAGTATACAAGAGTCTCTAAAGTGAAGGAACACCATCGCTCTCGTGAGGACAAATGCTAAATATCTGACCTGACAGCAGGTCAGCTGAAGCTCAGACTGAAAATAAATTGTTTACTGTGCCATTTTAAATTGACATAACTGGCAATTTAAAACAGACACTATTACTTGACAAATTGATCGTGACTAAATTAGCGATTAAGAAAAATGCATGGATATGCACAGGATAGTAAGTATTGAGACTCTCTGAATCATGTTGCAGATATAATTTTAAATGGATACCGTCAGTTTTCAAAAAGGGTAACAAAAGTAGCAAAAGTAGTGGCTCATCAGCAACTGCTTACACTTTTCAGCTAATTGAAAATCTTATTGTATTGCTTTACTGGCAATACAATAAAAAAAATACTGAAATGGGATACCGAGCAGCATGTATTTCTATTCTAAATAATAACAGGATATTATTCAGACTAAATCTGAAGAGTTTAGTGTCTGTTATATTCATGATGTGATAAATACAGTAAATCAACCATGAAACCACAGACTGAAGACATGATGTACTCGTACATGTGCACTTACCCTTGACACAATGAAGTCTGTGGAAAAGAAACAAGGACAAAGGTCACACTTTGACTGATTGAAGGTTGTTGAATGAAAACATGCCTGGTAGTGGCTGTGACCTGACAGCTTTTAACAGTATTCTAACTTTATTTAGTATTAAATAATTATGTTATGAGATATCCAAATGTGACGTAATGTTTCAGTTTGTGCACTGACTGATTTTTAAAGCTCGCTGCCTGCCAGAGCTTATACAGAATTCACTTTTCAAATAATACTTGACTGTTTGCGGTTCATAAGAAGGGATCAATTACTATGTTTCTAAAAATCTTGCAACAGCCAAATACTTCATACATACATAAAGGGAGTTCTGGTCACATAGTTAAGTCACTATATCAGAAGTGCCATCACTGTCTGTGAGTGCCAATGCAGTTAATGTACTCCAGTCTGATAATCTGTTTGCTGAAGGACTTGTCAACACTCCTACTGTAATACTCAATTCAGTTCAACTCAAAATGTATTTGCACACATTGATTTAGCACCAAAACACAATGGAAGTTACCACAAGGTGCTTTATATTGTGAGGTTATGTTCTCCTTGTGCCTGTATGGTTTCTACCATGAAGGCCTCCAAAGAGATGCAAGTTAGGTTCAGTGGAGACTCTAAATTTCCACAGGTGTGGGTCAGTGTAAGTGGTTGTCTGAATGTACTCTGCTGATGAAAAGCAAAAGCAGAACCAACTTTCAGACAGAAGCTTATCCCAGTTCTTGTGCACAGTTTATTTTCAAGGCTTAAATGAGAATCACACGATTACAGAGAGTGAAATATTATACAGGAAGCAATTGCTCATTCAGGTATTGCTTTAGTGCTGATAGCTGGTCACTAGCACTCTGTTGAAGATTTCCCAAGATAAGCCTCTAATGCGTTTACTGCCTCTAATGTACACTATGTTTCCAAAAGAATTGGCTTGCTTGCCTTCACATGCATATGAACTTGAGTGACATCCCATTCCTTGGCCCACCATTTGCAGATATAACATCTTCAGCTCTTCTGGGATGGCCTCTCCCTTAGAGATAAGGTGAGAAGTTCAGCCATCCAGGAGGGGCTCAGAGTAGAGCCGCTGCTGCTCCACATCGAAAGGAGCCAGTTGAGGTGGTTCGGGCATCTGACAAGGATGCCTCCTGGGTGAGGTGTTCTGGGCATGTCCCACTGGGAGGAGGCCCCGGGGCAGACCCAGGACTTGCTGGAAAGATTATATCTCTCAGCTGGCCTGAAAACACCTTGGTGTTCCCCCAGACAAGCTGGAGGAGGTGGCTGGGGAGAGGGAGGTCTGGGCTTTTCTGCTTGGGCTGCTGCCTCCGCGACCTGGCCCTGGATAAGCGGAAGAAGATGGTTGGATGGATGGAAGTCTTCTGGGAAAGCTTTCTAAAAGGTTTCTAGAGTGTTTATGGGATTTTTTTTTACTGTTCTTCCAAAATCACATTTGGAAGATCAGAGGCTGATGTTTTACAAGAAGGCCTGGCTCACAGGTCTCTGCTCTAATTAATCCCATTAGGTGGAGGTCAGTACTCAGGCTGGTCAAATTCCTCGACACCAAGCTCATTCATCCATGTCTTTATGGACATTGCTCTGTGCACTGGTGTGTAGTCATGTTGTCAATCCTGGAAATGTTCCCAAAGTTGGAAATGATTATTTGGAGCATGAAATTGTCCAAAATGTCTTGGTATGCTGAAGCATTAAGAGTTCCTTTGACTGAAACTAAGGGGCCAAGCCCAACTCCTGAAAAACAACCCCACAACATAATCTCTAAATTTCACCAAACTTGGCACAGTGCAGTCAGACAAGTACTGTTCTCCTGGCTACCACCAAATCCAGATTTTCATTTGGATTGCCAGACACTTCAGAGGGCACAACTCCACTGCTGTAGAGTCAAGTGTGCTTTACACCACAGCATCTGACACTTTGCATCGTGCTTGGTAATGTAAAGCTTGGATGCAGCTGCTCAGCCACGGAAAGTTATTCCATGAAGCTCTCTAAGCGCTGCTCACTAATCTGAAGGGCACATGAAGTTTGGAGATGTGTCGCTATGGACTCTGCAAAAAGTTGGTGACCTCTGCGCACTGAGCTCCTGAGAATGACCCATTCTTCATTTGGATTGGTAAGTGAAAACTTTTGGCAATAAGGTTTTCTCCAGAAAATCTTATCTTTAACCTGAAAAACAACTCTAATAGCCCCAGTGCAGTTTGTCACAGCCAGCGTCTGGATTTTGGCTTGGTTTTTAAATAAATGATGATAATAATATCTGTTATTGTTCATATGAGGCTGCATTTATCTGCTATTGTTGTGATATGGTGCTAAATATATATCAACAAATATAAATAAAATGGAATTGAATGGAACTGAATTAGTTTTTATTATGTCCTGATATGTGAAACCTTACATTTTAAACATGGTGTACTAACCTTTTGTCATGAATTTTCTACATAACATAATGATGCTCTTTATTTCCAATGAATTTTTCTGCCTTGGTTTGTTTTCTCCAATCCTCACCTTTGTTTTCAGCCTTCAGCTCCTCCTGCAGGAAGTCCCTCTGCCGATTGCCCAGCACGAAGGCCAGAAAGGAGAGGATGAGGGCATCCAGCACGCCGATGATAGCCAGAATGTAGGCCCAACGAACAGAGCAGTTGCCCAAGGTATACTTTCCAGTGTCCTCACCACACATGTCCTGGATCACCTCTGCGTCCCAGCCATCCGGGAAGATCATACAGCCAAGCACGAGACAGATGGCTAAGAAAAAAAGAGGGAATGTAGGCCAGCAGTGAGCAAAGGGATTACTCAATTAATAATTAGTACAAAGATGTGATAGATAAACAGTAGTCACAACAACCTGAGTGGAACTGTATTTGTCTTGTGTGATACGGGATTTTGTTAGGGACCACGTATGATATCATGCAGAGTGATGGGTCAAAGTAACAGATGTGTTACATTTAAAAACAGCTCATGACAGAAAATGTCAAGGCTGTAGGACCCAAACGCATGCTTCATAACATGAAGGAATAACAAAAAGCCTTTCTTTGCTGTAAGACCCAAACACAAGGAAACCTAACCTAGAACTGGAAACTAGGAACTGGGACTGGGACTGGAACTGGAACAGAAAACTAAGAAACCGCAGAGCACAGACGACACACACAGCAATGTGGGAAAACAACAAGAGGCAGAGGAAGACAGGACTAAACACACAGAGGATAACGAGGGGATGGGATATACAGACATAATGAGACAGGGAGGAAGCCGAATGAACGTACTGAACACAGGACTAGGGACTATCAAAATAAAACAGGAAACATGTTTCACAAGGTGTAATGTTGCATGTTGTAATTGGCATGTTTTAACTTGGTGTGTTTAATTATTTTGCATGTGTTGCTGTGTTTTATCATTTTTGATAATGTTGTTTTATTCTTACAGTTTTGTTGCATGCTTTTATTGTGACATTTGTTGACCTGTTTCTGGGGAGCACGTCCCCCCCTCATACTCCCCCGCCCATGATCGCTTAACAGTTTGGCACACAGATCATGTGACACACCTGTGAGAGATCATTGCCTGGAAAAACTGCAAGGAGATTGACCAATCAGGGTTCACCTTTTGGCCACTGAAGGCCAATAAGTGGGCCTGTCAGGACGGATGAGAGTCATCGGGTGGTGAGCGGCGGCTAACGGGCAAAAGGACTAGGGTGATGATGATGATGGTGGTGATGATGATGGTGATGATGGTGGTAATGGTGGTGATGATGATGGTGATGATGATGATGATGATGATGGTGGTGGTGATGATGATGGTGATGATGATGATGATGATGATGGTGGTGGTGATGATGATGGTGATGATGGTGATGATGATGATGGTGGTGATGATGATGGTGATGATGGTGGTGGTGGTGGTGATGATGGTGATGATGATGATGCTGATGGTGGTGATGATGATGATGGTGATGGTGGTGATGATGATGGTGGTGATGGTGATGATGATGGTCATGGTGGTGATGGTGATGATGATGGTCATGGTGATGATGGTGATGGTGGTGATGATGATGGTGATGATGGTGGTAATGGTGGTGATGATGATGATGATGATGATGATGATGATGATGGTGGTAATGGTGGTGATGGTGGTGATGATGATGATGGTGATGATGGTGGTGGTGGTGATGGTGATGATGGTGGTGGTGGTGATGGTGATGATGGTGGTGGTGATGGTGATGATGGTGATGGTGGTGGTGGTGGTGATGATGGTGATGATGATGATGGTGATGGTGGTGATGATGATGGTGATGGTGGTGGTGATGATGGTGATGGTGATGATGATGGTGGTGATGGTGATGATGATGGTGGTGATGGTGATGATGATGGTGATGATGATGGTCATGGTGGTGATGGTGATGATGATGGTCATGGTGATGATGGTGATGGTGGTGATGATGATGGTGATGATGGTGGTAATGGTGGTGATGGTGGTGATGATGATGATGGTGGTGATGATGATGGTGATGATGGTGATGGTGGTGGTGATGATGGTGATGGTGATGATGGTGGTGATGGTGGTGGTGATGGTGATGATGATGGTGATGATGGTGGTAATGGTGGTGATGGTGGTGATGGTGATGATGATGGTGGTGATGGTGATGATGATGGTGATGATGGTGGTAATGGTGGTGGTGATGATGATGGTGATGATGGTGATGGTGGTGGTGATGGTGGTGATGATGATGGTGGTGATGGTGATGATGATGGTGGTGATGGTGATGATGATGGTGATGATGGTGGTAATGGTGGTGATGGTGGTGATGGTGATGATGATGGTCATGGTGATGATGGTGATGGTGGTGATGATGATGGTGATGATGGTGGTAATGGTGGTGATGGTGGTGATGATGATGATGGTGATGGTGATGATGGTGGTGGTGGTGGTGATGATGGTGATGATGATGATGGTGATGGTGGTGGTGATGATGGTGATGGTGATGATGATGGTGGTGATGGTGATGATGATGGTGGTGATGGTGATGATGATGGTGATGATGATGGTCATGGTGGTGATGGTGGTGATGGTGATGATGATGGTGATGATGATGGTCATGGTGGTGATGGTGGTGATGGTGATGATGATGGTGATGATGATGGTCATGGTGGTGATGGTGATGATGATGGTCATGGTGATGATGGTGATGGTGGTGATGATGATGGTGATGATGGTGGTAATGGTGGTGATGGTGGTGATGATGATGATGGTGATGATGGTGGTGGTGGTGATGGTGATGATGGTGGTGGTGATGGTGATGATGGTGATGGTGGTGATGGTGATGATGGTGATGGTGATGATGGTGGTGGTGGTGGTGGTGATGGTGGTGGTGGTGATGGTGATGATGGTGATGGTGGTGATGGTGGTGGTGATGGTGATGGTGGTGATGATGATGGTGATGGTGGTGATGGTAACCACGAAGCAACGCCGTGTAAATAAATGAAAGTGACTGCTCTCTTTCTTTCTCTTTAATTATTCGGCTAAGGCCAATGGAACTTTTTTTGTTTTATTGTTTCTACATAATTAAGTTCTTGTTGGCCGTTGTCTTATTGTTTGTTTCTATGGTAAATAAATTTTATTTTAGCAACTTTTATTAGGTTCATCACTTAGAATGAAGCAAAATGAAAGCACTGATCGGGCAATCTGCAAATTCTTCCTGGAGAGTCTGGCTGTCATGAAGCTTTTTCCTTTGGTTGCTAGCACACAAAATGCAACTACAAAAATGCAATTTTGTAGCCACTGAAAATTAAAATTAATTGACATACAACACACACAAGACAGCTGTGCATTAGTTACATCACTGTCACATTAACCATAGGACATCTTTTTGTACAGAGGTCACAGACCGTATATAAATTCCTCCATGTGTACTCAACTGTAAATCTCCACATTACATCTGATGGCCCTGTTCTTGTGACCATTTGGATCACTTTTTTCCCTATTTTGAACTACAAAAGGATGCATCTGTGGAAACTTTGTGTGCGTGTTTATATGTGCATGCCCCCATAAGGCCCAAGTGATCCCTTGGTGTGTATGGGCCCAGCTGACGTCAGGCTGGCCCTAACAGATGGGTCCCTGAACGCCTCATTTACTGGACTATTGCTACTATTGAGAGCAGCACAAGGCAGAAACCCCCCCAGAAAAACTTGTATGAACTCAAAACGTAGGAACATGCAGGAATGTTGAGGGTTCAGCTGTTATAATGGACACTGAGCTGCATTCAGTTTACTTCAACGATAACAACACTATCCAAACACTCCATGTCTCGTTATAGACTGTGAAATAATACAGTTAACTATTATAGAAGGATTTGCATTTTTAAATTCATTTGTGTAAATATCTGGATAGATGTTTATGTTAAATTTACTAACAAAACAACAACATGTAAATGGTTTGTGTGAATGTGTGAAGCTCTAGGCATGGAGAGTTTTTGTAAATCTGGACTATGCCAGGGCATGAAGTAGAACCATTGCTCTGCATCTCCACCAGAAACAAAGAGAAAAATTTGCTGCCAACACCTGAACAAAAGCAGCTTCGGTGAGTGGTTTCCCCACTAATTTATTATTTCTAAGAAAATCGATTAATGGTCTTTATTAATTAACGGCATAAAAAAAAAAAATCATGGTCTAATAGTCATTTTAGTTATGATGCCAGACATCCCACAATTTTGAATTGGTTTCTGGGGATGTTGTTTCTGAAATACTAACCCAAATGAAACCCTCAATAAGCTCAGCTGATATTTTACCCACAATCTAATTTGTTAAACTCTTTGACTCTATCGATTCCTCTGCGGTCCCTCCAAATTGCTCTTTGCCATCAGGCTGTGTTCCAGGCTACTTCAAACGCGGTGTTGTCCAACTCCTGTTGGAAAAACAAAGCCCAAACCTGGACTTGTCACTACCCATGGGCTATAGGACCATTTCAAAACTTCCTTTTATTGCCAGAATATTAGAAAAGCTTGTTGGGACACAATTACGGAAGGTTTTGAAGTAGCAAAACTTTCAGTGTGGGTTTCAGAAAGTTACATTCCACTGGAATAGCTCTCCTTAAAGTCCTCTAATGACCAAATATAAGTGACTGTTCAGTCCTTGTTTTGTTGATAGAGGAGTAGACAAACTGGCTTTCCAGGCTAAACGATAATCTTCTAAATTAGTGGGAGATGCTAGTTCCTCTTCAGCTTATGCCTTATCTGCTTAAGGTACACATTTGAGAATTATATCAGGGAGTCAAATAGTCGACTACTCTTGTAAGAATTTTGGATAAAAGGAAGGTCGAAGATTGTTTAGCAGTTTAATTACTATCTGATGAAATAAAAACAAATGTGCAATATAAATGTTTGAAAGAAGTGGATCTATCAAATGATCCTAGATATATCACCCCTAGAGTCAGTGTCAAAGGGACTCTTCTAAGTGAGAGTTTCTATGACAGACACTGCACAAGTATGATCTTTGTACCTCAGTGTTTACCGGCACATTTAAAATACGTCATCTAATTTATGCAGTTTACTTCAGAAGCAACGACAGCAGGTTTAATGTGCTGTTACGAGTTTTTCTCCTGCCTGTATGACAGAAGTGAACAACATTCACTTTTAATGATTCATCCAGACTCATTTTAATCCATGTCAGGAAAGCTGGGGAGGTCCCCTGTGTGAGTGTCTCTGAATGTGCACTCATGCATATTAGAGAAAAAAAAAATCAATGTAGGTTTCCTGTGAGTTAGCTCACTGGTGTGAGAGACAGTTGTGTGTGTGTGTGTGTGTGTGTGTGTGTGTGTGTGTGTGTGTGTGTGTGTGTGGTTTCCAGACTAGCACAAACATGATCCCATTTTTGTAGCATGATACTTTGATGTCCTCATATTCCTGTCACTCTTCTCAGTGTGGGGTTTAATTTAGCCGCTCTCTGCTGTGGAACAGGACGCTAATAACACAGCTGTGGCCTCACTGAAAGCTTTGCTCTGTCTTTTTCTTTTTAAATCTCTACTTGGTGCATGGACTTCCCCAGGTACGACGAGCCCCTAGGACTCAGTAAGGTTTGGGAAATACAGTTATTTTGATTACAGGCTGCATTAAAGGTACCGTGTGAGGGTTTAGACAAGGCATAATAAATCTGAGCCTTTCTTGAAGTCTAATGTGCTGAAAGCTCATAAAATTAATCTTTTTTTTTTTTAACATTTCATTGAAATGTAAAAATATGTATGAATTCAATACTACAGGTCACAAGCAAGCAAAATCCAGCTGCTCGCATTTTAACCAAAACTAAGAAATGTTTGTATGTCTCATATAAAAACCTTTTTATATGAGACATACAAAAAGTATGTGGTTGGTTTTTGATTTAGATCTTCTAGTTTTACAGCTAATTACATGGAAATTTTGCTTAAAACTTTTTTATCACTATTACCTGATAATTTACATGATAAGTCTAAGACCTCCTTTGTGCAATGGCCATTAGAAGAGCTTTTCTTGCTTTAATCTTATTGAAATAACCTTCCATTAAAATTGAACCCCCACAAAAATTAGAGCCTATTCATTATTTTATACATGAGCAATCATTTCCCACACTATATAGTGAAGCCAGTCAGCTATTTCAGGCATGCAATAGATCTTACACAGAGCAATGATTTGTTCTTCTCATATCCTATACCAACCACGCCCTCCCAGTTCAGGGATTGATTTAAGCTGAAGAATGTCATTTCTCCTGTCAGTGCCATTGCTGCCCCGTAGCCACCTTAATATCCACCTGCTATTCATCCTGCTTTCCCTGTATCAGTCATTTTTGTTGGGAGAGTTGAGCTTCAAGTGCATCCTGCTGCTGTAACAAATAAATGAGAAATAACACCTGTTTGTGCCGGCATTATATACGGGACAATCACAATGTAGCTGCTGTCAACTTACAATGATTCAAGATTTACTGGTTAGAGGGTCATCAGTAACAAATGTTAGTCTCAGAAAGGAATGCTTAGCATGCAATTTAAAGAAATAAAAACAAGCATAAAAAAAACCCCCAACAACCTACTGTGTGCGCGTAAAATGCTCATTGGATGTACTGGTCTTCCAAAAGCTATTCACTTCAGTTGTGTTTTATTAGGATGCGTTCATGTTATGTTGGTTTGAGCTGTGGTGACTCAAAAGGCCACAGAATCTGAATCATCATCAATTCTGGGATCAAGCTGTATTTCCTAAAGAAGGAGAAATGTGTGCAGCAAAATGATGACGATTTTCTACCACTCAGCTACGTCACGCACAGTAGACTGTGGCAGTATTGAATCTGGGTCTAGTCCAGATTAAAGCTCCAGCCATCTGAGCCCAACAATGAATAACAATTCTTTTCATACAAAGTTATAATGAACTGCCCCTGCTCTGCACAGACATGTGTTAATCTTTAGTTTATCACTAAAGTTCATTGTATGTTTCCACTTATTTATTCAGCTTTTTCTTTCCCCTGCCTTTCTTCTGAATGATTGTAAGTTTCATACATGCAGTACAGGTTAAAAGTACGAGTAGATGAGAGGCCATGGTTGAGAAGAGAAACACAAAAAAAGAGGGTGGAGGGATGCTGCTGGGTGGAAAATGAGGCTAACTACACAAAAGACAGAGACATAAAGACAAGGTGGTGATGAGGATGGAAAGATTTGGAAGAGGGGAGAAGGAGGTGGTGAAAGGGCAGCAAGTGGCAACAGAGCACATGATGGCCATTGTTTTTGATGTGAGGATGAAAGAATGGGATCCAAGGAATACACAGCGGCAGTATACGCACTGTCAGCCAAAACACGGCAAACAGCCAGGGCAAACAGATGGAAATCCAACACTTCCTGTGGTGTGCCAGGGAGGACTATCCCATTTCCAGCTGCTTTTTAGAAAAGTCGTTGCTCATTGTGTGATTTATTCTAGCATAATTTAAACTGATCGTATGAGACATGAATAAGAAAATCTTATGCTAGTGGGCAATTGGGCTTCTTTGGGACCAGTGGAACAAGAGAAATGCCTTCCTTATGTATTTTTTTTAAATAAAGAAAGTAAAATCACACTGATGTTATTTAATATGTGCTACATTCTAAAATAAAATCAGTTTTATAAGTCAGGAATATGACTTATAAATATTCCTGAGATGAGCTCCCTCCACTCCATAAATCCATTAATGGACACTACAACAGAAAAACAGTATTTGGGTTCAGGTTGAGCAAGGCTGTTCCAGCCGGTCCAATAGCCACAGCGCTGTTGAATTTCTCAAGTAGAACAAGATCCACCAGATGGGGCACATGGTGATGGGACACCAGGTGCCAAGAAGGCTGGGTACTCTGAACTTTCATTCAGTGTGTAAGTAAAGTTTGACACACCCATTCTCTAACCTGGAGGTACAGGGAAGCAACCCTTTCATCGACTGTCTTCTCGCCCTGTAGTACTAACAGTAACCTCTCCTATGATAAGTGGACATCAACTCAGTCCACTCTGTAAATCTAGTATCTTACAGCTTTTGTTGTAGCTTTGAACCTCTGGTGCCTTGGATACTGGAGTTTAAATGTTTACAAAGACAGAGCCACAATTAAATTTGAACTTTGTGGCGCTTTAGCCTGAAGAAACTTTCTGCTCAACCCAATGAAATGCTGTGTTTTTGTATGTAAAAAAAAGTACCTTGCTACCTGATGTAATAAGTTGGCATCCCATTCATTTAAATACACCATATATTACTATCATTTGTTTGTTTGAACAGTGTCAGAATAGCAAGTGTCTTAAAATAGCCTCTTGCATTTGTATCCATCTTTACGTAATATTTGGTGAGTTCAGTGTACTGTGTGTGCAGGCAGAGTAGAGCAGCTCACTCGCATATCGTTGTTTCCTGGAGCAAAGACCAGATTAGGATCAGCAGTCAGTCTCTCAGGTTGCTTCAGAAAACAAACAGTGAGGACTCAGTAAAGTAAAATTTCTCATGCAATTTCAAACAAGATTTTGCATCATATGTTTTTGGTTCTTTTGCACTTGCAACTTAGTTGGCTTCAGTAACCATACAAGCTATTTATGGACATTGAGGCTGTATCATTTTGTTTGACTAGAATGTCTTTGCTGTTATCACAAGATAATCGTGCAAAATATTTGAATTTATCAAGAAATTTTAAAGATAAAGACCTACTTTATTGCCCCAGGAGGAAATCTGTCTTGTGCAAACACAGATCAAACACACGCAACAATACTTCACGGTCTCTAGTCCATTCATCTATTTTCTTCCGCTTATTTGGAGCTGGGTTGCAGCTGAACAGAAGCATAGGTCTCCCTCTCCCCCTCCTCTAGCTTATCTCCAACGAGGAGAAAGCTTCTCCAAAGGCTTCTCACTTTGAGTTAGTATGATGAGTTGGAGCGTTTGCAGCTTGGAGTAGAGCCACTACTCGTCCACATCCTCCACATCCTCGCTGGGGTTGATAAAGGTTTTCTTTTTAATTATGGGCACAATCAAACCTAGAAACAAATCATTACTAACTAGGCCAAGTTCTGCTAAGAAGGTAGCGCCCAAATCAATAACAACTATCTAGAAAGAGAGATTATTTAGTAATCTGTTCTTTGCATTTTGTCAAAGTAGACTAATTAGAAGCAAACAACTACAGAAAGCTGCAGGCATGGTAACATGATATTTTAGTCTTATCACGTGCTTGCTAGTTGGTGGATTGGGATGAGAAACAGAAAGAAAGTAGTTTTACATGTTAAAAAAAATACTACTACTACTACTAATAATAATAACTATTTATAAAGCACTTTCAAACAAAGTGCTGAATGGCTATTTGAAGATAGAAAAGATGAATGAATAAAAACAATAAAAACTGATGAAACAAAAAGGAATAGCAATAACAACTAGTTAAAACTTTAGGCATAGAATTAAGACACATAGGACAGGGTGAACAAGTAGGTCTTTAACTTAGGTTTAAAACCCTCCAAAGATGGGGCATGAAAAGAAAAAGCATGCTGCGCAGTAGTCTTTCTTTCTGGCTTTAGGACGTTTTAGAAGGCCAGAGTCCTGAGATCGGAGAGCACGGGATGGAACACAGAGGTGCAAAACCTCTGTGTTCCATCCTGTGCTCTCCGATCTCAGGACAGAGAGATACGAAGGTGCCAAATCATTTAAAGCCTTGTAGGTGAGCAGCAGGACCTTAAAATCTGCTTGAATCTGACAAGGTAGCCAATGAAGAGAGTTCAGTACTGGGGTAATGTGCTCAAATTTCTTAGTTTTGGTTAAAATGCGAGCAGCTGGATTTTGCACTATCTGTAAACCTCTAAAACTTTTCTGTGGTTAACTCAGAAAGAAGAGCGTTACAATAATCAATGCGTGAAGAGACAAATGCATGGACAAGAACCTCTGCAGCTCGTCTGATTTTAGCTATGTTCCTGAGGAGATAAAAGGCAGTCCTTCATGACTTCAAGGAGAGCACTGCATCAAACCACACATCCCTGCAATTTATGACATAGTCATCAATTTTCATGGAGAAATTTTGGGACAAGTACTGAAATTTTTTTGGTCCAATGTCTTATCAGCATTAAGAAGCAGTAAAATTATCAGATAGCCAGCCTCTAACTGCAGATAGACAAGCTTCTAATTTAGACACGTCAGCACAGTTTTCTATGGTTAAAGGAACATATAGCTGCAGGTCATTGTAAGAGTGAAAGGTTACATTCAAAGAACGTAGAAGAGGCAGCAGATAGAGAGAAAACAGCAATGGGCCAAGTACAGAGCCCTGAGGGACCCCATGCCTCACAGCACAGGTCTCAGAGAGATCATTTTTAAAACTAACAGTCTGAGATCTCCCAGACAGGTGTGATCTCAGCCATGATAAAACATTTCCTGTCACTCTGTTAAAATGTTCTAGCCTAGCCAATAAAATACAGTGATCCACAGTGTCAATCGCAGCAGTAATAAAACTAAGGTGCGATCATTGTCTGCATTTACCAACAGATCATTTACAACGTTGGTTAAAGCTGTTCCTGTGGTGTTGTTGGGTCTCAAAGCAGGCTGAAATGGCTCAAACAGATTGTTTGTTGACAGATGGTCGGTGAGCTGCTTAAAAATAACTTTTTCAAGGACCTTAGACAAAAAAGATAGATGTGAGATAGGTCTATAGTTTGCAACTTTGTCAACATCCAGTCCAGGCTTTTTTAATATCAGTACTAACGCAGCTGATTTCAAACAGGAAGGGAAAACTCAGGGATGTTTCTGCGGTTCACCTCAGTAACCACAGAGAGGGTGTGATTATTGCTTACAAAATGTTTTTACTGGACAAATACATGCAGTTCAGAGTTTCCTGCTCCCATGGCCAGTATAATAAAAAACAAACAAACAAACAAAAAACTCCTTCCAGCCTCGCACCTACTAAATACATGGGGAGAGACTAATTAGCAAATCCATGCCAAGTGTGCACTCTCCCCAACGGACACCACAACCTTCTTGCCCAACCGCTCCCTCCTAACACCAAGCCACAAACCATACCCCCTCATCCCTACATTTGTAGCACAAATGCAATTTCTTTCTTTTTTAATAGTCCAAAGAGTCCTTCATGACCGCATCTGTCGGCCTATGTATCATCAATAGGGGGCTCATCTCAAGCCACACTTCATCACTGTCTTGCTGTCCTCATGTATGTATTCATCTTTTTCAGATTGTACCATCTGCATAAGACATGGTCAGAGAAAATGACGTATTACTGTAATCACATTGTATTTATCTGTAACCATAATGTAACATGATGGATATTTATTATTTGGGTTACATAACTGCTTTAGTTTGCTGGTGTGTGGGAGTAAAAATATAACCAAAATTGCCACAATTAATAATTTGTCATTAGTGGGAGCACTATGGGCAGCAGACAGGACTTTAACAGTGTTAAACTGTGAAAAAAGGAATAATATAATGCGTCAGTCAAATATTTGTAAAGAAGACTAAAGCAGGAAACATCATCATTGTCAGTAACTGTGGTATCATAACTGAAACTGCTGCAGTAATTTTAGCTCACGCTTCCGTCTTTGACCCGTTTGATTGACTAACTGATGACTGACCGCTCCATTGCTCCAATAGCAAACGAGTTCCACAGACCAGTGTTTAATATCTTGTCCTTCGTAGGCCAACTATAGCTACACCCCACAATCACCACACAGATACTGATCAAGATGCCAGCATTCAAGTTGTGACCATTAGCACTTAATGTTAAAATGCAGTGATAACTCATTTTTTATTGTGATAATACAGGAATTTATCATGTGTCTTCTAAAAAAGGTACTCAGCATTTTCACCAACACTAATGCACTCAGCACCAAGAGAGCTGAGTGCATTAAATGGTCTGTATTTGTATAGCGCTTTACTTGGTCCTAAGGACCCCAAAGCTCTTTACACTACACACAATCATCCACCCATTCACACACTGGTGATGGCAGCTACATTGTAGCCACAGCCACCCTGGGGCGCACTGAGAGGCGAGGCTGCCGGACACTGGCTGCCCTCTGACCACCACCAGTAGGCAACGGGTGAAGTGTCTCGCTCAAGGACACAACGACCGAGACTGTCGGAGCCGGGGCTCGACCGGGGCAACCTTCCGATTACAAGGCGAACTGCCAACTCTTGAGCCACGATCGCCCCATTAGTGCACTTACACATTTTCACTGGCTTCCAGTCAGTCCTAGAGCAGTTTTTGAGTGCTGCTGTTAGTTTATGAATAACTTAATGGCTCAGGGCCAAAATATATTTATGATGTACATAAATAACAGTCAATTAGCCCTCAAGGAAGCAGTCCGATGGTAATGCTTCCAGGAAACGGCATTTTTCTGAATATACAGGAACTTCTTTTGTGATCTAGAACGCTCTTTTACCATTTGTAGATTGTAGTAAAACTCTCTGAATACATACAGGACCAAAGCAACTCCTGTTTTACCTACTGATGGAAAGATTGTCATGGTCCAATGTCCTAGAGTCAGAGTTTTGAAGTTTATATTCTTTTTACTGGATGTTCAATTTGGTTCCTACCTTGTTTGTTGTGTATATTTCATATTCCTTTGTATCTTGTGGCTTTAAGTTCTTCGTTATGTACATTTGTATTCCAGTTAAGGCCTCCACCCTTGTGTCTTTAAGTTTAAATGCATTAGAGTCTTGTCACTGTGTGGAGTAAAATTAGTTTCAGCTGTTTCTTGTTATCCCGGTGTTTCCCTTATTGGACCTTTACATTGATAGTTTTTTCATCACCCTAAAACAAATGATTTGCTTTCAATCTGGCTCTTTGCCTTTGGGTCCTCGCACTTGCTACACCCGACAACTTATGACAGGTCTCCCCATCTCCTCTTTGTTGGTGTGGTCTTTTTGTGCTGTGAAGCATTTTGAGCAGGACCAGCCTCTCTGGGCTGCCACAGCTCTGCACTGTCCACAGCCAACTAAAGCCCTATTGCAGAGCTGCACCGCAGAGCTAATTAAACCATTATCTGCACGCTGCCCCAGAGTCTTCGGCTCAACTCCAGTCCCATCAGGATATCACAGACACAGGAATATGCCCTTCATTTTCTGAAAGCAAGAGGAAAGAAACTTCTTCCACTAATAAAGGTTAGAGGAGATGGAACAAACAACGATGAGTTTGAATGCTTTGTAAAATGCAAATAAATAAAATGCAATGAATTTATATTTTGGTCATACTAAAACATGGAGAATATATGTCAAAAAAGATAAAATGCAATAGATTTTTTTTTTTTATTTGATGGAAGCAACAGGTCTCAAAAAAAGTGTTTTATTTTTTACTTCATCAGCCACAAACTTGTTTTCACTTAGTGAAAGGTTTGAATTTCAGGCAGGCCAGTTCAGCATTGTCTTGCTGAAATATGAAGGCCTTGTGTGGCTCGAAAACCTCTATATACAAATTATATAAAATTCAAATTTGTCTGACTACAGAGTCGTTTTCCTACTTTTCCTCCGTTTATTTTAAACACTGTGGGCCGGAGGCGATGGTAGCATTCCTGGATGTTTTGTTCACGTATGGCTTCTTCTTGCATGATAGAGCTTTAACCTGCATTTGTGGATGAAATGGTGAGCTGTGTTCACATACAATTGTCAGAATCATGCCTGTTGTTTACAATTTCATACTGAACATTATTCTCAAATTGTACCACAATTTGTTTATGCATTTCTCTTTTTTTGCAGAACCTTTGCTCGTGTACTTGTGAGAAACACTGCCTCTCTAAAATGCTTTTTAAATAAAACAATTATCTGCAATATCTTCCTCCAGCTGTACCCGTTTTACACACTTTTGTTGTCCCGTCCCAAGTTTTTTGAGACCTTTTGCTACCATTAAATTCAAAACAAGGTAATGTTTTTCTTAAAATGATAAAATAATTAACTTATTAAATAGAAGAACTTCTGTGTCAGGAAAAAATTGGGGTTTATGACTTGATTATTTGCAAATCACTGCATTCTGTTGTTATTTTACTAAATATCCCAGTGTAACATCCAGCTCTTGTAGTAATGACACATTTAGTCAGATTGGGGTACTGGTGATGATTTGGGTTCCCTGGTGTGATGTTGTCCCCGTTTTCTTTGTGGTTAACTTTAAGGAATTAATGAAGAAAAGCAATGTGCCGAAGTCCATGTAAGTCAAAAGAGAAAATGAGGTCAGACTAAGTCATTAACTTAAAGAAAAGTCGTAATAAATTAAAAAGAAGAATAAACCAAACTCACCTTATCTGCCGCTCCATGAGTGAGAGTGTGCAGTCCTTATGTAATGTGTGCCAACTTGGCACAAGGAGCAAAGAAACTTAGGAACCAATCAGCAATGGAAAAAAAAGATGAGGAAATGAGGTGGTGAACTGTGGGTGGGGGCTACAAGGCAACAGGGCTGACTGCTGCATCAACACAAATACAGTGACTATTGACAAAGATGAGTATGTCCTTTACCACGGTGGACCTTTAGTATTTGTTGCAGTTAATAAGTTATCATGAGCAGGATATATCATTTCTTATGGCTAAGCAAGCTCTTCAAAGTCACACTGTTTAAACGGCATCAACAGAAATGTCTTTGAAGCTGTGTGAATATTTCGTTTCCAAGAAGAAACTGTTTCCATAGTTTTATCCTGCTTTTTTGTGGATCCAGGTAGTGCTGGAAAACAGTCTATGCTTACAAAAGGTCCCAAGTCCATTGCAATATGTAGCCCTGGCTCCAGCTCCCAAATAGGATGAATAACTGAGCCAGCAATATCTCCTCCCAGTTAATGTCAGTGCTTCCAGACCAATTCACAAACATACTCTTCCCCAAACACACACACCACACTAGACTCCATGTTTTCATAAAAAAACACACACATGCATAGAAATTCAGACTTTTAAAAACTAAGGTGAGGAGTTCTGAAATAATGATGCAATCATGCAACAAGAGTATCAACAAAAGCCAAACCTTCAACACAACTATCACCGCTATCAACACTCACTGAATTTTTAAACCCATTTGAGAGCAGTTTCAGGTGCATCACGTCTAGTTAGTGTTTTTTTTATGATTAGGAATCTTCTAGGGGATTCTTGATGTTACTGAGCATGTGGGACACACTTGTAGACGCCACCTGAAGTGACACAATCTGTTCAACAATCTGTGATGGGAGAGCCTTTTAAAGCTCACACAAAGAGTTGTAACCGAGATAGCAAACACCTCTGGGTCTAATCTGGCTCCTTTTGGAAGTTGACACTTGGTTATAGTTTAGTGAATGTTGAATGGGCCAAGTATGGCTAAATAGTCATGAGCAAGGCTCAAGAGAGATTATTGTTGTCTGGGCCACATTTGGCTAAAATGCCACAACACACCCAGCATCTGGTGGGCATGAGAGGAAGTCAATCAGCCAACGTCAATGGCCAAAGCCAAATGTGGCCCATAACAAACTGCAGATCAAATTTAGGCCAGACTTGGTATCAAGTGTTTCACATACAGCAATGCTGTGACTCAACAAAGCACCACTCCAAGCCAGATCATAGGCTGTATATAAATGTCATACTTTCCATTTGGAGCCTCAGCGCTCGAGTATTGGCCACTATCATGTTTTTTTGTTTGGGACCAGAATTGAACATATTTGGATGAAGGAGTGGGGTTCTAACTTTATCATATAAAGCTAGGATCTTTAAACAGCTGATACTTCTAGAATTTTATTCACAAAACCTGAAGCACAAACTTCTAGGATGATCTGAACCACACACCATTAATTAATTAATTAATTAATAAAGCATATATCAATCAGAGCAGCCATGACCTTAACTCCAGTATTTAAATAGTTGAAAATTATTAGGAAATTAGGAAAGTGAATATTATCCATCGAGTCCTAAACTGTGCTTTTAAAACCAGGCTGTAAAAATGCTTTTTAAAGCATTTTAAAAAATAGGAGTCAATACGCACTCAATCGCTTTTGGAGGCAGCTTCAAGTGCCAATTAGAAGAACTGTAGTTTTTGGCTCTCTGTTTCATTTTCCAATCCTGGAGGTCACAGAAAAAAAATGATCAGCCACTGACAAAACTGAAAAGCTTCATCAGCTTAATGTGAAGAAGAAAAAACACTTTGCACTGCACTCAGCACTGATGGGAAAGACTCCGTGTAACCCTCTCAAGTCAGCTGTATGTTTGTTCTGGTTTTGTATATATATATATGAATGAATGAATGAATGTAGTGAAGATATATTATTGAAATGCATGATTTGTAGATCACACATAATGTTGGCTAATCTTGTAGATATAACCAACATAGAAGCTGTGATCTTTGATTCAATGCTGCTGAAGGCATTTCATTATCATAATTCCATATAATTACACTGACACATTATTTTAACGAGCCTTATGTAAAACAGGATGATAGGGTTCTTGAGGAAAGACCCAATAATAGCCAAAGGCTAAGATGAAGAAATTATTTTAACTCTGAAGGGATGATCTCTATTCTATGTGACCTCCTCCAAGCGTTCATTCTGCTGCACTCATTCTGTTGAGGACCTGGTGACACTTTTTGACAACGACACAAAGGGTGGGTAACACAGGAGGACCCCGTTCTCCTCAAGCTGCCCCTACCCCACGCCAAAAAGCCTGGGAAGACTCAAATTCCCCCTCTACCTCAAAACACACCAAAGTGTCTTCCATCCATACCGCATAGCAGCTGCATCCAGGCGCAGATCTTGTAGACCGTGGCAGTGTTGCAGAAGAAGAAGAGGGCGAAGCAGCCGATGCAGGTGATGATGAGCACCATGGACATCAGCACGAAGAATGAGGCCGCCTTAAAGGCTCCTGACGGGATGGAGCCGAATTCGTAGAAGCTGCCCTGGCACGAGAATTCCCGGTTGGAGTTCCCGTTACCCACGCAGTAGTGGAACAAACCGAAGTAGCCGGCTTGAGGTGTGTTGACGCTGTCGCCAATCCAATAAGGCTGGAAGAACACCACCACGTTAATGATGGCCAAGCAGATGGTGAATATGGCCCACAGGACCCCGATGGCCCTGGAGTTGCGCATATAGTTGTCATGGTAGATTTTGGAGGCTTCTTGCGAAGGCAGCATTTTTCTTTCCCACCCCCCAAACCCTCCTCACCCACCGTACACAACAGCGCGCCAACCTGCTATTTCTTCTTTTCTCGAACTAACTTCTTAATCCGCAAGTACAAAGGATGAAAATAAATGTCTATTCTATTGAAAATCTCGGGAACAATTGTGCCCGCATACAGTGGCTGTTCCCTTCTGCATCCAGATCCTGCTTTTTTCCTTTCTTTTTTGTTTTAGTCTCACATCCACACGCCCCACTCCTTCCGTTTTCCTTAGCTCTGATCAGTCACTCAGTCAGCGGTGAAACGTGATTCGGCTAACGGGAAAAGGCTCCCCTCTTCTCCGCTTTTCTCAGTGTGTAGAGAGCGGACGGCCGAGCTCACAGAGCGAAACGCTTCGGCCACGGATGCGCATCATTTCAGCGCTTCTCGGGCTTCTCGTATCCGCTCTGCTGCGCATCCAGACCAGGATGTTCGAGCAAAAATAACACAATTAAACTAAAACAAAAACGCTTCAAAACGATGCGTGACAGCAGTAACTTTCACCGAGCTGATGAGGAAGCTTTCTGAACATCAGCAGAGATCCAGAAGAAATACAGAAAGACACTCGTGCAGCTTCTGACATGCTGCACGAAGAAAACTCGCCAGAACACAAAGAAACCCTTACACCCCAAGTGTACGCTGATGGACAAATCAGTGCTCCAACACCGCTGCACACACTGACAACCTCATGACTGTGGTTTTGGATATTCACTTCCTCTCCTCGCTCCCTTGTGTCTCTGCTCTCTCTCTCTCTACAGCCAAAAGCACACACGCATCACTAATCAAATAAGTGCTGACATTAATAAAGGGCACAAAATGTAAACATTTCTTACAGCGAAGAAAGACATTTGCAGCTCTCTGCTGTAACCAGCTCTGCCCAGGAACTTTCCTACAAACAAAGCTAGATTGCCAACCCAGCGGATCGAGGCTCCCGAGAGTGTGATGTTTCTCGTGGTTTCATTCAAAATATCTGAAAATTAACTCCTATATCAATTAACAGAAAATGAAGATCTCCATTAATGTTCAAGACCCGTTTAATCTATTGAAGAAGACTTCCCCTCCTGATAGAAGCAAAAGCAGTCATTTTAAACATGACCACTTATTTTGATAGTTCAAAGGACACATCTAAGCTACCTAAACTGGGTTTAAGGTTTTAATGTTCTTTCCCAGTTTTATCTACTGCACCTACTAGAGGAATGAAATGTAGCCAATATAAAGGTAGTCATCGGTTGTATTTTGGTAGTGGCCATAATAACAGAGCTGGTAGTTTTCATCTTGTGTGTGAGTGATCATTGCAGATCATGGTCCCTGTGGGAACTACTCCAGTACTTATACAGAGATATGACAGCTGTGCGAAATACAGTCACCAAATTTAACAGGTTCATATTTGAACTCAAACTTACGGCTGGCTTAAAAAGGGACTAGTGTGAGTGTCCAAGCTGATAGAACAGAGACAAATAGGCATTTCAAAAAAAGTTTATTGGTTTTCCAATGAAATAAATAAATAAATATAATTTTAGACCCATGAAACTATTTAGCTAAAAATATGACCAAGAGCCATTTAAAATACATTTAAGTCAGGTGCAGGAAAAATAGAGGGTGATCAGGCCCTTAAGATGCAAAGAAGATAAAGTAAGACATGTGTCGCGCCTGGCGTAGCAGACGTGTGGAATGGAGATAAAGACCCAAGATGCGGACTGCTAAGTAGTGAGTGAGCTTTATTAACAAAAGGTGAAATACAGCACAACAGGAAGGGGGGCGAGGAACAGAACAGAAAATACTCTAAACTGGGAAAACTAAAACTTAAAGCCAGAACACGAACGAGGGTACCTTGCAGGGAGAATCACCAGGAAGCCGGAGGCACAAACACAGAATAACGGAGGGGAATAACGCAGACGAACCAGCAACTATACTAAGACAGAAGACACGACTAAAATACACTCAGAGAACACAGGGAGATTACACACAGGTGGGGAACACAGCTGGGAGTGATTAACGTGACGAGACAAGGGAGGCAAACTGAAAACACTCACATAAGACGCAGACCTTCACAATAAAACAGGAAACACATACTCGCAATGACACAACACACAGACTTCACACAGACTGGGGAACACAGAACATAGGAACATAAAACGTGAACAGAGAATGTACAAGAACCCCAAAATAACCAAAACCACAGAATAATAATAACATAAACACAGAGTCGCAGACTCCGGATCCTGACAACATGACTGTTCAAACTAGCTATCCAAGATGCAACAGAGTGGTAAAAACAAATAACTGAATTGCAAAATACAAAATTTACCAACACTGTTACCAAATGTCTTGATGCATGCTCAATCATGGAAATCCCAAAAGTTTTTTTTGTTCATCTGGGAGAAACGTTTCGTCACTCATCCAAGTGAGTGATGTGAGTGACCGTTGACCACTGATCATTGATCAATGGTCTTTGATCAATGGCCATGAGTACCATTCACAGAGAGTTGGGGAATGGCTGCAATCACAGCATTGTAAGATGGTGAAAGATATACTCTTAGGCCCCCTTCTCAATTCAGAGATGGTCTTTCCCTTTTCTTGATTCCCCGCCAGCATTCCTCCCTCTCCAGGATGTGTACATCCTCATTATTGAAAGACTGTCCACTGGCCTGTAGGTGTGAATAGACATCTAAACGCTACGTCCAGATGAACAGAATCAGCTTTTTGGGAGTGTTACCAAATGGATGTTTGTGGATTCCACCACTGACGCAAAGGTTATGTGGGCATTAATGACCGTCAGAGTTAACTTTCAGCTTGGAGGAGACAGTGATCACAACTGAGTGTTTCAAGGTTTATTTACAAGTGGTAAGAAAAAGAGAGAAGGGCACTACAGGTGAACTCAGGTGGTGTTTGTAGAGAAGGGGCAACTGTTAGACGTGGCTGGACTGATTCAGAGAATTGCAACAGCTGAGAGAGTTGGCAAACTGTGTTCTTACTTGTGGTGCAGATGAACAGAGCTTGAGAGAGGTGCCGGTGGGCAGGTAGAGATCTGAGGTGAGTGGCTGGGAATCAATGGAGAGCAGGCAGGTAGAGCCTTGAATCCACAGGGAGTGTTGGACTGTGAGAGTGATGAAAGTGTATTTCTAGTTGTGAACTCTTGAATCCTTAAGGGAACACAGGTTGATTTTCTAAAGGGTGGGAATCAGACTTCAGGCAAGGAACTGGGAGACTGGGTTACAAGAGAAAGCACAAAAAAACTAACTCTAGACTTGAGAGAGCCAAGTTACCACCACTGTGGACAAACCAACTGTGAGAGAATGGAAGATATACAGCCACAATGTATATATGTACACAGCATGTGTGAAAGTCAAGCCCAGAAAGTGCAGCTTGTACCAAGGGTGGAACATGGACCTGCCCAGCTCTCCACCTTAAAGAATAGAGAAAACACAGATGAACTCAACACCTGGCCAGATGCTGATAGACTGGGAAAAACTGGTATTAATGGTATAACTTAAATTTCTTCATAATATGACTTTAGATAATAAGGTTTGACTAGTTTATTAATTTTATTAAGCAGAACATTAAATAGAGCATAAGGAAAACTGTTGATTAAAACATGGCTCATGCAGTGTATGAAAGTGGGCCGATTACATTTGCCTTCATATCTGCACATCAAGTGGTCATTGCCTGTCTGGCTAAAACTGACTGCTGGATTTGACTTTTACAATCTTCCACATAGATTAATGTCACCACAGTATCATGTCCCCTGAAGAACAAAGCAGTTCTAAGACTAAAGAGACAGATCATGCCAACGTAACTGCCATGAGGATTCAGGTATAAGATAAACTACACAGACTGTGTCAGCTCAGCTGGGTTCAATTCTTAATTCCAGGAATGTCTTTTGAAGTGCATTCTTCATGCTGTCTGTTGCAAGAACTGCTGTTCAGAAACGGGTGCATTCAGTCATGCTCTGAAAAGGCACCCCAACGTCACCCCGTGAAGTATAAATGCCCTGTCCTACTCTGCATACTGTCTGTGTGCAAAAGAACTTGTATACAACGTTTAGTTCCACCACAGGAAACTGTGAAGTCTAAACAATGTCACTTAAATTATGTTCTTTTAGTCAGTGTCATTTGGGTAGAAACAACCTCTGACCATGGTAGGCTAGTGCTTCTTATCTCTGCTGCAGGCTACAAACTCCAAGATACATAAGTCACTATCAGCACAACAAATCCTACTTAATCAATGGAGGATGAGAAACAATCTGGGTAACATAGACTCCAAGATGTGACTAGAACAGAAATGTATGGTATCATTAAAGAAAATATCTCAAAGCACTTTGATCATGTTAGCATTTGGGCTCCTACCATACTTCTTCTTCTTTTTACAGTCTGTACCCTATTTGGATAAGAAAGCCACAGACTAAGTTTTCTGGTAATTCAAGGGGGCTTGACTGTAGGGTTTAAACAAAAATACATTATTTTTAAGCCACGTTATTTGTCAGATGAATATATTTGTGCTCCAAAAGGCACCAATGCAGTTGAGAAGTATAGTTCAATAACTTGAATTAGCAGAGGTGAGGCTGAGCAGGCAGCTACAATCAGTGTGGCAATGCCCCTTTAAGCTTTATCAGTAATAAATGTAGTAAAGGGCAATCTATTGGAATTAACTTGCTTTGGCAGCTAGCTCAAGTGGACATTAAAGGACACACACACACACACACACACACACACACACACACACACACACACACACACACACACACACACACACACACACACACACACACACACGTTACAGGGCCTTTCCCTGTCATGTTTTCCCTGTGCCTGCATGGGTGTCCTCCAGTTACTCCATTCCAAAGAAATGCATGTTAGGTTACCTGGTAATTCTAAGTTGACCATCGATTGGCGGTAGATAACGTGCTTGGTGAATAAAACATTGTATGAAAATATAGTTAAAATGTCACTTGCAGCAAAAAATGCTTTAGTCAGTAAGACTAAAAAATTACATTATATTTACAGAGATCATGTAAACAAAGCAAAACAGATTTACATACTCGGTACATCATCAAGCACAGTGCAGCTAAAAAAACGATTTAGAAAAAGACAGCAAAAATCTAAGTGGAGTCAGAAATCTGTCTAAGTTATATGGGCTGAAGTTTATTACTCCACATAGCTAGACACCTGTCTAGTTTGTTATTTGTTATCTATAATGAATGCTCACTGCTGGCAGTGTTTCTGTAGACACGGACCTGCACTAGTCACACTGGAGGGAAAAATCTTTTTCTAAAAATGTTATCCACATCATTCAGGACCTTTTGTTTACTGACAACACCATGTTATGCATCAGGCACTGGAAAATTTGCCAAGGATTTTTTATGTTGTGTACTGGAAGCTTTGAATAAGGGTTAAAATAGACTGCAGTTTCAGATGGAACAAAGTACAAACAGACAGCACATGACCTGCTCGATAATATCAAAATATAAAACCCTTCAAAATAAAAGCCCCCCCCCCTTGTTAACATTGTCCAGTCTATGACAGAGCCAACACACACAACCATTCACTCTCACATCCACACCTACTGCCAGTCACCAGTTAACAGATCATGCACGTCTTTGCAACCTTCTTGTTGTGAGACAAGAGTACTAATCACTGCAACAATATGTGATCCACTTTTTTTATCAAACAAAAGTGCCAGTTGTATTTTCATTGAAGACCACGTTTCATGTCAATTTGTTGTAATTTGATGCAATAAGTGACCATATTTAAACAAGAAGTGTTCGAATTTATCAGCAAATATCAGCAGAATCTTGTTACGGTAGTAAGTTTAATGCATTCCCCCCCCCCATTTGTTTGTTTCAGCTGAGCCTAATCCCCCAGCTATCACTCCAGATAATATAGTGAATTTGATTAAAATGTTGTAACCAAATAATGAATGATAGATTGAAGCTATATATAAGGGACTTTAGTGCCTATTTTCAGTAACTCTTCCTCTTCTGTAACAGAACCACATTGTGTTACCTCGTAATGTTTGATAATGTCAGCACTGATGAATTTGGAGTGTCAATTAAAGAGGGAACTCTTTAACTGAACTCTTTAAATAAGACTTCATGATTACTGAAGAAAAGGTTGAATGTTTAGTTTCTACTCTAATTAAGCGCTCGCTAATTGAGTTATTGTAGGGACGCAAATAAATGTATTTTCGTTTTCCACCCCTATATTCTGCACTTTGGGAAGCAAAAAATTAAAATTTTACAAAACAAAAGCAAAAAACAAACAAACAAACCTCAGCTCATTTTTTCTGTATGCATAGACCGAGCTCTATAATTTCTCCAATATAGTTTCTCATATGAAAGTGGTCTGCTAGGATAATTAGAAAGGTAAGTAAAGTTAAGGTTAGTAAAATCATCGGGTTTTTTTACTTTAATTTTTAACTCGGTCTTTATTTCCGCTCAAATACTGTGATCAGATTGTTTACCCAGCCGTAGTAAAGTAGTAGCGAGTCCTTCCAGCTGATCCAATCAGGCACCACCATTTAAAGGGGGCGATGGCTGTCACATGGTTAAACCTGCTTCCTGTTTATCGGCTGTTTTACTTCGGTATCTGTTGCACAGCTTGCGACACCACTCGGTATTGCTGAGGCTGTTATCCACTTCTATTTTGCTACCTTACAGCGACAGGACAGTTTACTGTATACATTTAACAGTTTATGGTCGTGGTTTCTAAGGAGACAGGAAGACATGGCACTGAGGAAACGTGAGTAGGCCGGGAAGGATCCTGGAGATTTCCTGACTCCAGGTGGCGGGGAGTTTTACTTTATTGGTGCTGAGAGACGAACGAAAGTTTACCCTATGTCAGAAAATAAAACGGCTGTTTATTTATGTTGAATGAATTTACCAGGGCTTTGATTTGGTGGAAAAGACGAACGATAGGCTACGCCTGGGGACCTGAGCTAGCCTGTTAGCTAGTCTTGCTAACCTCTGTAGCCTGCAGCGGCAGCAGCTGTGGTTTGAGTGACCGGCTTTACGGGCTGGCTAACAGGCTGTGTTTGGAGAGTGGAACGGTTCGCTGGTGCCCTGAATTCAAGAAGACTCCCCGGCTCCGGCTCCCTCAAGCGGGCAGTCAGGAAAAAGCTGGCTGGGAAGGGATGGCCTGGTCGGTCTCCCCGTCCCAGAGGACAAGGCTCAGCGGTGTTTGAAGGAGGTCGAGTGCGGCTCGAAGCCACCGCAGCGGGTCGAGGCACTATGACGGACATCCACCTCCCCACGGCCGGCAGCTTCCCGGCTCCCGGGCTGTTGGTCAGAAAGAGTGAAGAAATAACGGATTTGATAGACCTGTTTTCCAAGACGCAGTACAGGGCAAAGGAAGTCACTCCGCAGGTACTTCTCTTTTCTCTCTACTTTAGCTTCATGATAAGTTACTACTTTTGCTAAGGATGCGCCAAATGGTGTTTGTATTAAATCAATCAATTTAAATGATGAGTTGCACTGAAGACATGCTCAACTCTGCAAAATAATATCCAAACAGTAGTACGTAACTTGCATGCATGCTTTTTTTAAGTTGTATTGCTCAAGCTAGACTCTGATGATTGTGTGGACAATGTTTAGACATCTGGCTAGCAGTTTGACTGCTCAGTGTCTAATAATGCAATCTATGGGTATGCATTTGGACTGTGTGGCTAGAATCTGCCATACCAAAACAATGGGATCTTATTGTCTCTCCACATGAGCCTTTTGGACTATAGTATTATCTAAAGGAACCATTAAGGACTATTAATATGTTTATCTCCTTCAGGTGGAGGCCATAGAGACACGCTGTCTGCAGCTGTTTGCCAGAGATTACAAGTACAGCATCATCCAGAACACCAACGGAGAAGTGTGTGGACACTACCCCCGACAGATAGTTTTCCTGGAGTATGAATGCCTAGATGTGGAGAAAGACAGGTATATCTCCACTGCTCAGTCATCCCATCCTTTTTCCCCTGATACAAAGTTCAGCCTAGTTACAAATTACCCACTTGTTTGTTTGTGTGCCTCTTCTTCCATGCACACCTTATTATGGTGTGGGGACCAAAGATCATCCTCCGTCTGCAGCCCCTCTGAACACATAAAGGAGGCAGAGGGGTAAAGTGACTGTTGTGTCACATGGAGTCAGTCACATTATAGCAGTGATTCAAAAAGGCCCTCTTTCTCATTGCTGATTCATGTAGCGCAACAAATTTCCAGTAGAGTGCTAGAAATAGATAGCAGCAAAATCCTTCATATGCACAGCAAGATCTTTATATCTTGTCAATTAGTTTTACACAATTGAAACTCATACATTGAAAAAGAAATTTTCTTTCAGTTAAAGTGATTCCAAAGTTCATGTCAGCTGAAAAATTGTGGAACACAAAAACCTGATTGCAGTTAATGCATGCAACCACATGTATAACTGCACCCAGGGGAGTATAGAAGCAACTTATCAGTTGACAATTAGAAATGTTAAGTCATTTAGTAATCTAAAGTAGCAAACATGTATGAGGCCAAAATGCTGGCAGACTTTACATCAGAAACTTTTCTGATTCTTTCTAGGTTAGACTCTTAATCTTTGCACAGTTACCTGTAATGATGAAGCAAAAATAGCTTTTTGGAGTGTTTTGTTTAAGACTTAAATATTCCTTTTGAATGTATTCATGTGCAGCCATGTTTCCAGTTTTTAAGTGTCAGTTAAAAACAAAATGCACTTTCTCACAAATGTTTAAGCTGCACGTTAAATTGAAAAGGGCAATGGACTGTGCATATTAACTACTGAGTACGATGCAAGAAACATGGTTACAAAATGTATTTATGTAAATGGATTTTAGTGGAGACAAAAGTGAGAATCAGGAAAACTGGGAAATTGTGTTTATCACTAAAATGAATGTTTAAGATTATCCAGAGTTGCACAGGGTTTCAAGCATGTCGCAAAAATGTTGCAATGATCTAAAGTTGGATACAAAGTTAATACCAATATTGCAGCTTGCATCTGTAATAAATGTTTGCATTATGGGGTAAAAGTATGCTGAGTCATCTGTTAAGTATCAGGTATTGACTCTAATCGTTGACTGACCTCTGGCCGCTTTATCACGTTTGATCCCTTTACTTTAGGTAATCCTTAGGTGTTTCTGTGACTGCACTTACATAAGGTTAAGTGTGGGCAAAATATTGGTGGCTTTTTAAAAACAAACTAAATTTGTAGCGGAAGTGTTTAAAGAAGCTCCTTCAGCAGTGCAGTGTTGCTTTCCTGCCACTACTAGCGATTTTTATTAGTTTAAACTTTCAAAATGGACCAGTCCAGTGATTTAGTCAGGTGGCAGGATGTATAGTTAAAACAGTCAAACCAGAGCAATGTATGAAAATGCTGAGGGCTTTCATGTGTCAGTGTGCTAAAGTTTTTCTAAGAAAAGAGTTTTTAAAAAAGCTGTAACTATCAATTTCATTTCTGCTGTAGTGGTTGCAGTTATTTTAGTTTTTGAAGCTGGGGGAAGATCGGCAATATGAGCGTAAAAGCTTTTAAGATTTCTTTATTGTAAATTTGCATAAATGAGGCTGGTTTCATTTGGAGCAGAAATTTGTTAACTGCTGGATTGTGTTGTGTAGTTGATGTGCAGAGCATGTGGTGGTTTGTGTGTACAGGTTTGAGAGCACGGTGCAGATCTCTAAGCTGCAGGACCTAGTGAACCGGAGTAAGATGGCTCGCTGTAGAGGGAGGTTCGTCTGTCCAGTCATCCTCTACAATGGCAAGGTATCTGTATTGGTCTTGGTTACATACAACTGTTCTTTTTCCTCCATGTGACAAAATTCTGATGTCAAAGGTGTGACCTCCTCATGCTGTGGTTGCTCCTTAACACTGACTCTTGTGAAGCAGGGGAAAAAAAGTACTCAAAACAAACCCAACCTGAATAGTTTGAGGTTAAACATGCAGGTAAAATGTGTACAGTGCTAACAAAGAAAAAAAATTAAGCTGAGTTGGAAGCAGAAGCTCGTTTGAATTATGTATCCTTCTCGTGTTGTTGTGAGGAACCAAAGGGAACGCGGGAACGAGTAGAAGATGAATAAGGGCCAGAGCATCTCGGACCCAATTCAGCCTGCATGCATCAAACTTAAGTTTATTAGATCTGTGTGGGTGCAGTGAACCTGTAACACTCTAAAGATTACGTAGTGCCAGCACCAGCTAATGTTACATCTGTGTTAAGGCACGAGGCGCTGAGGTACAATGATTCTAGGGTACTAATGCTAACTGTCCGTGCTATTTTGCGAGGCCATAATTTTGGTCTGACTGACTTTGTGGAGCATTTTCCTCCTTTAAGAAGTAAAGTAGCTGAAAGTTCAAAATTTTCAGTTTTCTGAATGTTTAAATTTGACAATGACTGAAATATAAAATGTTGTATTCTTTGCTTGCCATATTTTAGCATATATGCCGATCATCCACACTGGCAGGCTGGGGGGAGCTGTATGGACGCACAGGCTACAACTACATTTTCTCAGGTAAAAGCACACACACCTGCAAATGGCTTAAAGTTAGTATAAACGTGAAGTTGTGGCTGACTTATTTTCATAATAAGTTTCAGTTTAGATTCTGACCTGTGAGTAGCTGCAGCCCTTTTCTTTCTGAGCCTTTGTTTTGACTGAAAGGTTGCCTCCACTGAAAATCACCAGCTCATCAGGGATGACTACAGTTGTTTCTGTTTTAGTTCCCTTTTAACATCAGTTGAGGGGAACGTGTGGGGGGTGGAACTGCACCGAATATTAAGATCACTTAGCATTTCTCAGGCTGCAAAGTTCACTGCTGTGGTACAGTAGCTGTACTTCCTGGCATTCTGACAAATGGTGCCATTTCTGCATTGCTGCACACACTGAGACTCTATGAACTAAGTGCAAAGATTACTTCTGCATTACAGAAGCTTTCAGAAAATTCTCCAGAGACTTGGGATTGACTTTTAGGAAGACACTTGCTGTTAATGGAGTGAAAACTTCTAGGCTCACACATGCAAATTTCTTTGTATTTGACTACACAACTCTTAAGAGTGCATTCACTGTTTACACCCCATTTTAGGACTAGTGGGTGGAGCAGGGTCCTAGTTTCAAGTCTGCATACTGGTTGGGCCTTTCTCTGTGGAAGTGTCTCCCTTTGATGTGGGTTCTGCTTGAGTACTCCAAAGATGTGCGTTAGGTTCAGTGATGATACTACGAGGTGAATGTGAGCTTGAGTGGTTGTCTCTGTTAGCCCTGCTATACTCACAACCTGTCTAGGGTGTACCTCACCTCTCACACATGAGGTGGGGTAGGTTCCAGCCCTCCCATAACTCTTAAATGGATGAGTGGAATAAGATGGCTGAATGATTTCCCACTTCCATTAAGGTGTTAACTTTCCCCTTTTATTGGAACAATGTTTTATCTGATGCTGCACTTATGCAAAGTCTGCAACAATTAATATTTCCAAGCCTGTATGTGGAGAGATTGACCCGACTAATGTTTTCCTGCTATTTTTATAATTTATCTTTGTTTAGGGGGCAGTGATGACACATGGACGGAGTCGGAGGAGTTTCCAGAGGATGACAGGGTAGTCAGGTAATGGTTACCTTACCTGCTGTACACACAGGACATTTTTTTTTAAATGTATTTATTTTGTATTTTAAGAATTGTGTTAATCTCATGGAGTCAAAGTCTCATCTGTGATAAACAAATTAATCCATTCTTAACACTGTCTAATAGGACTTTTGTTTTTAAGAGAAAAGTCAGAATTTGGCTCTGAGGGTAGGTTTGATGTTGTCACTGACCTGATCATACAGGGTTTTAAAAAAAACTACAAACAAAAACCCACAGAATTTACAGCCTGGATATTTGGTCTTGAAAGTTAAATCTTATATTTTTTTTTTCTTAATCCAATCATTGGTTGACAACTTGAAAAATAATTTAATGCTGTAACACGTACATTTAGAAACTACACCCAGCAAATGCCCAACATTTATATGCTATGTGCATGTTTTCACAATCTCTATAAATTGGGTTTCTTTAAAGTGCAATAGAAATGACAAGAATTTTAACAAGTGTTAAACGTCAGTCGTACTTTATTTTAATCATTTGGTTTGTTTTTGCTCATTAGATGAGGAGCCAAAATATCTCAAATATTGAGGTCTAACCATCTGCCTGGTCACTGGTTATGCTCATGTCTAGAAACTAATAAATGTACAGCAAGTACACACATCTGTGATGTGCCCCCCCCCGTCCCTGCTATATTTTGGAAAGTGACTTGTTTTCCTTCTCCAGTGTTTTAGATCATTTAATAACAGTTACTATGTGTCAGATAAATTGTCTATGCTATCATTTTTTTTGAACATGATAGCATGTTCACATTATCTCTTCACTTTTCTCCTCGTCAGGAACGGTGACTCCCATCTCTTCGATAAGGTTCGAGGTTATGACATTAAGCTGCTGCGTTACCTGTCAGTTCGCTACATCTGCGACTTAATGGTGGAGAACAAGAAGGTTAAGTTTGGCCTCAAGTAAGGAACAGACTGTACTGGTTCATTCACACTCTGTGCCATTTAGGTCACAGTTTCCTAGAAGAAGAGGGGTTAGAGGGAGGCTTCTGATGTGGCTACTCAGTTTAGCGTGTGTGTGTCCCCAATTTACTATAAACAGCTATGTCTAGAGCACCGCAATCACTGCTGCATCATTCAGTGTATTATAAGAGATATAGATATATAGCTACATTAATAAGCTTTTTAATTAATTTTAAACAATATTGTCAGCTTCAGAAAGGGCAGAAGCTGCACTGCTAGTTTATCACATTACAACAGCTTTTAATAAAAGGGTTTATTTCATGTTTCTGGGTGACTGCTTATAATGAATCTCATTTGGTTTCCTTGTGTCCCTGCAGTGTGACGTCATCAGAGAAGGTAGACAAGGCCCAACGCTATGCAGACTTCACTTTGCTTTCTGTGCCTTACCCAGGTAAGGACCCTTTCACCAGAGCTAGGTGTGCTTTATCAGCCAGTAATGGAATATGAGTGGAATTACAGAGGCGGTCCACGAACAGCTGTGACTTGTAGAACAAAGCCCTCGATTGATAATATAGTAATAAATTAAACTACCCTTTTGGTGTTTGTGCTTAAAACTTTATTACTACTACTCTTTCATAACATGTACCTGTGCTGTCTACCCAAATTAAAGCTCTGGGATGTTGCACTTTAAGCTAGTAAAATTTGTCAAATCTTAAGCATTTAATTATTCATTTTTCTGCTTTGTATAAAGTGCATATTTGCCATAAAACCTTCTGCCAGGCAGAAAATATTTGGGAACTGGACATTTTATTTATATTTTTGTATACTCTCATTATAGCTTGACTTTGGGTTAATTTACAGAGGAGTTTGTTGGGGGGGTACATATGATTGTTGCATTTCCTCTGTATTGTTGTAGGGTCTACTTTACAATATAAAGCACCTTGCACAACTGTTGTTGTGATTTGGCGCCGTACAAATTACATTTTACCGTTGTTTTTCAGGTTGTGAGTTTTTCAAGGACTACAAAGACAGAGATTACACAGCAGAGGGTCTGGTGTTTAACTGGAATCAGGTAGAGAATCTGCTCAGACAGATCAGGCACTGGTCAGAAGTCAGCTCTGTGTTGAGCATTCTTCTTTGTATCTTCTGACAGGACTTTGTGGACGCTCCTTTGACAATCCCCAGGTGCTTTACTCACAACTTGAACATTGACTGGACTCAGTACCAGGTTAATTCTCTTGTCTTTATCTGCCATAACTGTCATGTGCTGATATTACTGGTGTTATAGCGCCATCTGTTGTCCAACTTGCACAGATCTTGGCTCGTTATTCATAACTTGACTGCTTGTACACTAGCGTCACTAAGTTTTTATTTTATTTTTTCCCCGTGATGCTTTTGCTGTAATAGGTTGACAAACAAAACATGGACAAACTGGCGCATAGTAATATTATAGTGTCTTATAGTAATGTTTCTCTGTGGGTTGCTGGTGTACTCGTGCTGATAAAAACTGTACAGTCAAATGGTGTCTGACCTCACAGAATGTGGTTTTAGAGTCCACGAATGTAAAGCTAAATGCCAAAATGTGCAGAAAATGATTTTCTTTCTGGGTTTTAATCTATTGATTTGGTTAAATGTGGTTGGAGGAACAGGCCAAGTTTTGACGCACAGTGTGAAGGACCTTTCCAGTTTAAGATGTAATCCAGTAAGATCATTTCCTGAGTGCAAAGTAAGGTTTTTATCAAACAATTAATGTTTGTTTCTCTGTGAAAACTGTCCAGTCATGGGACCTGGTGCAGCAGACCCAGAACTACCTGAAGCTACTTCTCCACATCATCAATAGTGATGGTAGGTGTGTGTTTTCTTGTTGTGGATTGGAGGCAGCTCAATCATAATATAAAGCAACAGTCAAAGTCATTGTAGAAGGAAAGCCTGCCATTATCTAGCTACCTTGGTAACTCCCCTGGCAGTTTATGTTCTGTCAGAATGAGTGGTAATCTGGGATGTAATATAGAATCAACTGCTGAATAAGAAACCAGGTTTAGCATAAGGTTTTGTAGCTAATTCACTTCCTGTTCTGGATAATTCTCTGGTTAATGGTTAACCACCCCCAAACAGCTGAAGACTTTGAGTAGACTGTCACTGTTTCAATGTCCAACTTCTAACAGAATAATCTGAGTAGATATTTAAGGAACTACAATGTCAAAATGCTCAGGTCAGTTTGTGTCAAAACATTGGTTTTAATTCAAGTTTAAGATGTCTTAAAGCGTTCATCATGATAACCACAGTAGCAGAACTGTTCCTTAACCCGTGTGAATTTTCCAAACAAATGTCACAAAAAGCATATTGATTTTTTTTTCTTTTTTTTTTTTTCCCCCGTGCACCAGGCATAACGGAATTGGCTTGTTTGTCCCCAGTATACCTTTTTTGCCACTCATGCTAGGGCCTTCACCTGGGTCAGAATTTTCTCCAGGACCCAAATCAGACTGAATACTTTTTCTTTTCAAATATTTATCTGTTGCTATATTGTCTCACTCACAGCATGGCCATTATGTAATTTCGTCTTCTGTTTTACTGGCAGTTGGCAACCCATTTAATTGGAGCAGGTAGTTGTACTGCCCTCTAGTGGAAGAGAATGTAACCAGATAATCTTCCACGGCACATCTGATCATTTCTCACGGCACAGTGGTTGGGAAACACTGCCTTAACCTAATTAATGGTCTGTGTAGCCATCTCAAATAGCCAAAAAGTCCTTAAATAAACATTAGTTGGCAGTGCTTTATTTATTGTCTGTGAAGGTTCTCAGTCATCCAGGACATCGTAGTCTGAGGAAACTTGCAAAGAAAAGCGTCTGGACTTCTTTAAGTTGCTTGAAGAGGTTTCACCTTCATCCGAGAAGCTTCTTCAGTTCTAGTTAGAACCATCTTAAAGAAGTCCAGACACTTTTCTTTCCAAGGTCCTTAGTTATTTTTTGTTCATTTATACTACGTCAAATATTGGTACTATTTTTAATTCCATTTATTTAGAATACAGTTACATATGGTAAATGGCCTATATTTGTATAACGCTTTTACTAGTCCCTACTAGGATTATTATGCCAATTACTGTCTATTGTTTTGTCCTTTGTCAGAATGCAGAGCAATAAACAAGTTTCTCTGCATTTCCCTGTACATCTATAAATTTCAAGCTGTGGTTCAGCATCCTTCATGAAGGCAGTTCATCACAGAGCTGTTATACTGGCACTCAGTCTGTGCCATTGCAAAACAGAATATGCATGTTGCTCAGTCTCGGTGCTGTCGTCTTCACTTGAATCATTCAGTATTGTTTCCAGTTCAGTACACCAGTTGAGTTCATCTATCGAGTTCATGTTACACAACACTTCTGTACTCTGTGGTGCATTATGTACTCTACCTATTCATAATACTCTTGCTTTCCAGAAGGTGCTTACAGCATTGACCTCTCAGGTGTTGTCATTTCAGATGATAGCGGCCTCCTGGTGCACTGCATATCAGGATGGGACAGAACGCCTCTGTTCGTGTCTCTCCTCAGGCTCTCTCTCTGGGCAGTAAGTCTTTTCTATTCTTGAGTGGTTTTTAAATCTTTTTATTTCCTTCTGTTTCTCCACATGACACCAAACACCTCAATGGGTCCTTCAGACCTTCATTACCGGTAGACTCTTGTAATCCCCAGCTTAATCAGTCTGCCACAAATCCACCACTGCTCCTTGTGTCAGTTTTTCTGTGCTGTAATTGACCTCGCTGTATTCACCACAATTTGTTTTATTTTATTTTTAAATTCCAACTTATGCAAAAAAAAGTCTTCTGAAGATGTGACCCACATGGCAATCTTCTGAAAAAACTGAAACTGTTGATCTGTGGACAACTAGTCAGCTCTGTCATGGTGTGCTGATACTGTGTAGGGCACAGGCAAAATTAAGGCCATGGTGACTTTCTGAATCTTGTTCAGAGAGCAGTTCTGCTTCCTTCTCTAGACTCATGACTTTGACATGTTTTACGTTGGCCAATGTGACACAGCACCTCTGTAAAGGGCAGAAATGCCAACTTTATTATTTTATTTTTTTTTAAACTATCTGTTCTGTTTCGGAGATGTGGACAAAATTGGTGAAGCCAGTGTAACCAGTACCTGCAGGAACTGCAAAGTTGATTCAAGCACTTTTAGGCTTAGCTCACCAAAGCTACAGTTGGTGGTCCACAAGGCTGTAGTTGAAATGAATCCATGGCATGAGGAACATTGTGGAAAAGCAGCAGATTATTACCTTTTTATATAGTTACAAATGGTCAATATAATTTTAATTTATTATTTTTTTTAAACCGTGGATAGTTTCACTTAACTCATTCACTGCCAGCCATTTTCAAATCAGGTAACTCCCCACTGCCAGGGTTTTTGAGCATTTTTACTCATTTTTGAAGAGCCACAGAAAACTGTGTGTTATGATCATATAAACGCTGAACCTACCAAAATGAAGAACAGACTCTCTTCTTTCATCCAAAAAAAAGCTTGTTTCTACCATTTTCCATTCTTTAGTAATCAGCTGTAGAAGAGAGGTGGGTTCCACCAAAAATGCCTGTTTTGACCAAAAAAAGGGAGAAAACGAGCTTTTTGTGAGAAATAAATTTCAAGCAGAAAATTGCCTTTGACACTAATATTTCTTGCTTTGTGACACCTCTAACATATAAAATAGTTTTTCACTTCTATAAAACAGAAATAACACTGAGAAAGGTTGTTTTATCAAAACAATTTATTTACAAATATATGAAAAAATAAAATGTATTCTAGCCCCTCCCATTGAAAAACGTAATTGACGTCAATGGCAGTGAATGAGTTAAGTGCATGCATTTAAACCAGACTGCTGTCATGCTCCTATGTGCTTTTCCTGAGAGGTCTATTCAGAAGTAACGTGAGCACTTTACTTCTACTAGACATGTACACAGTACCTGCTGAAGCCTAAACCTACTAGACTGCTGTTTGACTCAGTTATTCCCATCTTTCACAGGATGGTGCAGTGCATGCCAGCCTGGAGCCCACAGAGATTCTGTATCTGACTATCGCTTACGACTGGTTCCTCTTTGGGTAAGAATGTTACATCTGTTATTTCAGGACTTCACAGCAACTTGTTAAGATAAGTTGATTTGGCCAGCAGAAATATGTCGGAGGTGATTTGGACACTTCGTAGTGCCACCTGACTTGAGAGACCCTTGGTTGTCTACAGTACATATTTGAGTTGTGACTGATTAATGGGAAGGTAAACTTGCGACGTGCAGCATTTAAGATAATTTTAAGCCTTTTTTGATCCCCTCACCGAACAGCTTAAACTCAGTCACTCATTTTCAGATCTTTAAGCTAAAATGTTTAGCTTTCAGGTTCAGTTTGTTTAAAAGTATTCAACTAAATCTGGTGCTATGAGTTTATCCCAAACACACTTGGATCAGTTGAATATATGGTGCATTGTAGTTTAATTATCAAAGTCCTTTAAAGCTGCCGTCAGGTGCAGATGTTGATGTGCTTCATCAACGTCTCCGATCCATTTCAGCTCTGCTGGTATTCTGTATTTATCCTCTTTAACTATGACAAAGAACTGGTCAGTTTAGAACTATTATATAATTTTATATTATAGTATTATTATGCTGAGGAGGTTTGGCAATGGAAGCTTTTCAGTCATTCCTTTTTTTCCCCATTCAGTCACATGCTGCCAGATCGACTCTCCAAAGGGGAAGAGGTACTTGTATTTAAAATGAAGTTGTAGCTCATTCTAAAGCAAGTAAAAATGACACTTGACATAATCATTTAGCTTAATGTGGAATAACACCTAAATGCGTTGAGTGAATTTTGGTTTGTGAAAGGCTACATGCAGTTTGTGTACCCCTTGCTATTACCAGTTTCTATTTTTGTCTTAATGGTTTCTGTTTGTTTCATCAGACATTCTTCTTTCCTCCTCAGATTTTCTTTTTTTGCTTCAATTTTTTGAAGCACATTGTTTCAGAGAAGTTCTCTACAGTTAAAAAGCAGAGGTGTGTTTACCACATTACCTAGTCAAATTCCAGCTGTGTGGATTCACTATCAGGTGTTCACTAGTCTTTTAATGTCTGACCTTTAAGTTTTAGAAGAAAGAACTCTCACTTCAAAGACGGTGATTTCACTGTGGAAGAGCTCTGCCAGTTGAGTGAGTCACTTTTGCATGCTTTCATCTGTAGAAGTTTTGACTGATATTTCATGGATCTAGCTAATTAATTACAGATATTTTGGGAGCCTATATTATTATAATACCCAAATGCACCACTAAATGACACAGGAAATCATTCCTGCCTGTACAACTCCTCCATCTAATGCACAGTACACACTGCAATAGTTACTGTAGAGAACGTGCAAAAGGGTGTAAATGACAAAGTTTTACAGTTTAGAGTAAAATGTCAATCATATATATATTTTACCTCTGTAGTATTCTGGATATTTAATAATTGAGCTATTTGTGTATATTAGAGCCATTTCTTATGTTTTGTAAACTTTGTAATATATTGTATTATTTAATTAGTTCAGTCTGTTACTTTTGTCTTGGAGCAACTGTAACCACATAATTTCCTTGGGGATTATTAAGGTATTCTGATATGTAGTATCAAAAGTTCAGACATACCTAATCTGTTATTTAATCTAGTGAAATGTAAAGTGTTTAGCTTTGTTCTGGAATAGTAAGGAGAGTGATTGTGGAGGCCAGATCGCTTTAAGCAGAAATCCAATTGAAATGGTTTGGGATGAATTGGGCAAAGAGGACATTTTAATCATATGGTTTACTGGTAAAGCAACAGGCCTTTCAGCCCAATTCTATTTTTCTTCTGCATAATCCATCATATAAAATTGAATCAAATGGAAAGTCTCTTTTTAAAACTTAGTACTTAGAAATTAGTTTTAATCATTTAACTTTATGCCCATTAAATCATCTCCTGGACAGACAAGTGCAATCCAGTTCAAGTACCAATATTAAACAAAAAAACGATTAAATTATGCAATCTTTGCAACATCTGTTGCACATAAACAACATTAAGGTGCAAACAATTCACCTAAAAAAACAAAAACATTAAAACCCCTCAATATTCAGGAAAATCAGGAAGTGCTTTAAACTGCAGAAAATGTGTTTGACAAACTCGACACAATGTAACTTAAAACATCCTGCAAAACTGTGCTGGCTCTCACTTTAGTGGGAGAAATTTGCATGGACATTTGCAGCTAGCATTTTAAATTTTGGGTGAAATGGGGTCAATGCAATTGCATGGATGCAAATGTTCGTTAGTCGTGAGCGAATTTTGTCCATTCATCTTTAAATGCCCAATTTTCATCATCCACTTTACATATTTATGACAAAGCCATCTTCTTTTACTCATCTGTGCAGCACCAAGTCATAATTATACTGTCAACATTCCTGAGCTCCCAAGCTAGGAATTTAGCAACCCGCACTGAAGGGCCTGCATGGGTTTCCTTTGTGTTTGTGTTGGTGGTGCAATATCACCACCAGCTGGTTGGAGTGTGGACCTGAATGTCACTGCCCCACATAGTTGCCCCACGCGCCTGTTCAAAAGTCAGCCACGGTAGCCGGCAGGAATAAAACATGGCAAATGAGAAAATGCTTTGCGGTCTGGGGGAAAAACCCTCTTGGGGTTCAGATTTGGGCTGGAGTCAGGATGTTGGGGACCCCTGATCTATACGTTACAGCACGTCTCACTATGGTCTTTAAATGACTTTGTGCTTTGTCACATGGCTGCTGAAAACAACCATCAGAAGTTGGGTGCGCTGTTCAGCAACTATACATAGGCAGGCTTTGGCTTGTATATCTATATAGACATCATAAATGTGGCATCAAATGCCAATCATTTGGCACTAATGGTGTTATTCAAGAATTCTCAAACTCTTGAAAGAAAGGTATTGAGCATTAAGCAGTCTCTGGTGCTATGCTAAAGACTGCAGTGGGAGCTCATCCTACTTGCCTCTGGTCTGATGCAAGGAGACTTTAAGTGCCTAAAGCAAAACAATGAGACCGTGATTTTAAAATGGTACTTTAATCTTTTATAAAAGTGCAAGCCTAAAATCCAAAACTTGCTCGAAGAAACTCTTAACCTCTTAATGTGGTAGTCGCATCAGGGTGCTTTTTCATGTCAGACTCGGTCAGTTTCATAGGTGCAAATGGTGCTTTGTTCAGGCCTTTGCTGTAGTGTTTGAGGACGACACTGTCTGAGCAGCAGACGTGTGACTGCAGAATCTTGGGGGAATTGCTCCAGCCTTCCCCTGTAAATGTCTTTGTTTTATACATCTAAATACTATATTTAGCTGGGGTGGGGCGGACAATACGGGAGCTTTGGGAACATTGAAGGAGGGGGGTAAACCTTTATTGGTTGGTGCTACTCAGGCTCTCCTGTGTGACATGTTGGATGAAATGCTGTTTGCTTTCAGAGTCCAGGGACCGTGGCAGTGTGACTAGTTTGAGCAGTGACTTTTCCCTCATCACTGAAGAGATTGCTAGTGGATCAAGCTTGACCAATGACACTGTGGACCTGTCCTCCAGTCAGCCCCAAGCCTCCAACTGGTCAGCACCACACATGCTCACACAATTCAAGGATTAATTTCTCAAAGTGTCTTTAGGTTGATCTTTTCTTCCAGTTATTGCAAGCTTCCTAGAATATTTATACTGTTGTATAATACATACGGTCCAGTAAAAACAATACCGTAGAAAATGCAAATCTACTCTCCTTCAGTGGATAACAAAAGGTCTGCAAAACGCATGTAAAAGCTTTTCATATCCACACAATTACAATTTTTGATTCTGTCTGCTTGAGACCCTCCTCAGCTATGCAGGGCAAGTTGAATGGAGTCACTCAGGAATCTGACTGGTTATGTAGAGGTGCATGAGTATTATGTAAATGCTCACCTCCCAGTCATTGTTTCATAGGGTGTTTTGCATTAGTCTCCAGGTACTTACTCTATTAAACATTTTGCAGTCATCGTATGCAAGCTAGAGTAATTTGGATGGTTGTGTTGTGACCCTATGCTGGACTAGTCTGTTTTTTTTTTTTTTTTTGTTTTTTTTCTCCTTTCCCCACCAAGGCCTTAAAGTGTCTGAAGTTGATGTGTCATCTCAAACAAGTTCTTTGCATTTTAAGGAAATGCTCACAGCTCCAACACTCTGCTAGTTTAGAACTAACACGCACGTGTTCCAAGCCAAAGATGCCTTGTCTAAGGAATACCACATACAACATCTAACTTATGCAGTGGTGGTGTCGTTGGCCTCGGATAACAAGCTGTTGCTAATGGTGATTTACTCTCTGCCCTCAGGAGAAAAGGCAACACTTCCTCTTCTCCAATGGTGGTTTGGAATAAACAGAACCCTTTGGACGACCGCCTCTCCCACACAGCAAATGACGCCAGGTCTTCTAGCTCCTCATCCAATCAGTCGGAGCATGGCGACACTCGTACTGGCAGCAGCCCATTGGCTGTTCCAGGGAGAAGGTGAGGGAGTCAATGTAGCTTAAGCCGCCAGTTCAAGTTTGCTCGACTGCGTACTTTTACACACTTAACACTTTGGACAATCACCAGATGCACCTTCTCAGCTCTGCTTTTACTTACGAGCAGTGAAATACAGTTGCTACGACAGTGCAACCACTGCTATACTGTTATCTGAACCTGTTAAAATGTTCAGGGCCTGGTTTGGAGTGTTCCACTTCCTCTATCTAGAAGTCTGATCAGCTTCTTTGTCGGCTTTGAATTCTTCTTTCATTTCTGTTTCTATCACTTCCCTTATTTTGAGTTCAACTGCACCGTTTGACGTATTCGGAAATTTTCCAAATCAGATAGCTTGAAGTTCTCAGTCACTTAAATGCTGTTATTAGGCAAGTGTATGTGGAGGATTTTGTTGCATAGTACCTGCTCATTTCCTTTATTACAAAACTGCAACTGCAGAGAGAAACTTTCTTTCTTCAGTAAAAGAAGTCTAAACTTGCTGCTTTTTAAACACTCTCAGAAACCCTGTGACAGGTACAAGTACAGGAAAAGGCACAAACCCTCTGAACACTTCCCATCCTAAGGAAGACAAGATGGTCTACATAACATGCTCTTTGCAGTTGTAGGCAAAAAAAGGTTTAGTGCATAACAGACCTGCTTTGTGAATGGATTTTGACAAATTGGATTCCACTCTGTCATCAACACACATGACTTTTTAAGCTTTAAGTGATTGTATTGTATAACTGATTTTTGCAAAGCTCCGACAGTATGCAGCTGCATCCAAAAGCAACAAATGCTGTGTGCTAAACAGTTTCAGCTTATTCAAATTTGCAACATCTTATTAATTTGTATCACTTTTATCTAGCAAGAGTACTTGAATAAAATGGATACATTTATGAGACTGTGTTCATGGATTGTCCTTAACAAAAAGATTTAAAGTATATTGTAAGAAATGCAGACATTGGTACCAGTGTTGAGACTCGGGCAGTATTTGGCTTCTCCAAAACGGGACAAAGTGGAGAATGGAGTGGTGTCTCCTTAGAAATCAAAATCAGTGTAGTCCCATTTGAAGGCTTTAAGATTTCATATCATTCAGCAGTTACAACACGATATTCTAATGTCATACATCTGGCACAACACTATGGTTTTGAGAAAAAGGTGCTATTGCAAAAAGTCCAATGTAAGGTAGACCATACAATGATACATGCAGAAAGAAACCCAACAATCATGACTCCCTATGAGCAAGCACTTTGGCAAAAAACTCCTTTTTAACAGGAAGAAACCTCCAGCGCAGCCAGGTTTAGGGAGAGGTGGCCATCTGCCACAACCGGTTGGGTTGGGGTGAGGGAAGGAAGACGAGACAAAGACATGCTTTGGAAGAGAGCCAGAGATTAATAACAAGTACGATTCAATGCAGAGAGGTCTATTAACAGCTGACTGTGGACCCAAAGCCTAAAACATCTTGGATGCATTATAGGAACAAATATAATGGTTTTGTTTTTTTTTAACACCACTTGTTATCAGGATACAACTCGTTTGCTGATACAGACTTGAAACTGAGTCGGGGTATCATAAATGGAGATTGCTCCACCACAAATTTCAGTCATGCTACTGATCAAGATGAGCTCTGGGGGCTTTCTTTTACTTTTGTCCCTCTTATCTGTCTCTCAGGTTAGCAGCGGACTGTGCTCGGTCAAGTTCCTCCCTCTCTACAGATTATGGTAGTTGGCAGATAGTTTCCGGTTGTGGCAGCATCCATGACCATACCCATTTCCCTCCACCTTTGGCCTCGGCCTCATCCTCCAACTCATCTACTGCTATCGCTGCCTACGACTCCCCCCTGCCATTCAGCTTTCAGGATGAAGCCAGTGGACGAATGTAAGTACCTCTCCACTGGTAGACAGGTTTCAGTCCTGTAAGAGATTTGTAGATGGCATGGTTTCATAGTCTTAAACAAGAGGTTCACTTCCCAGTGGGACAAGGATGCAGAAAAGCAGACTGTCACCCTTTTCTCAGTTAGTAACAAACAGCTTAGACTTCTTAAATTAAACCACGGCTAGCTTTATGCTCGGGTATCTCCTCCTTCATTCCAACACTGGATCTGTTTGCCATTACAGGGTCCACAGTTTATTGTGAAATTTTCAGTTGTGATACCATTTTTATTTTGTGCCAGTTTAGGATCTCTTTAGCAAATCAGTAACCATAGTTTGTGCTGGGCTGTATGACGGTGTAGTAAGAGTTTGCTGGTTTCAGTTACTTTAGCATTGGTTGTGCAAACCTACATACAAAGTGATCTTTGTCATTAGTCTGTATTTCTTTTCAGTGTATCTGTCCCTACTGTTCTTGACTATAACAGTGTTTCCTGGCTGTTAACACACTCCTGTGCTACCAGCATGGTAAATTGCCTGTGTCACAAATGTTGTGTTTTTGAGGTGACCGTGCTAACCACTGTCACTTAAAGTTCCTGGTTTGGACCCCAGGGTGGGGCCTCTTAGGGCCTGTGGGGTGTCCTCCCAGGGCCTGTGGGGTGTCCTCCCAGGGCCTGTGGGGTGTCCTCCCAGGGCCTGTGGGGTGTCGTTTTATCACCGATTCGGACTTGTTCATGGCTGTTAGGTTAATTGTATGACTATATGAGTAAATGTACCACATTTGATCACATGATCAGTGATGGTAGAGAAATGCATAAATGTCAGTCCATATGAAGTTGACATAATTAGAACCATGAGGAGGGTGGACGTCTCATAGAGGTCCCATTACTGGGGAATACCAGCTCTTTTGACCAATAACAGGGTTCAGAGAAAGGCCTAATGACTGTCTAGTGCTGGCAGCTGTAGCAGTGCATAAAGTTGATAAGGTGGGGTAGTGTTTGCCATGGAAGATCAATGTAATAAAAGGGCTCAATGAGTTAGGCACATTAGTGTTATAACTAATGTTTGACCATATTTCAAACTGCAATCACATTATCTTGCCATTTGTGCTGACATAATTGACATGAATAGTGCTACTTCTAATACGGCACTATCATAAAGTTTGTTTGTGCTTTTATCCTGTCAAACAAGCTTTGATTTGTCAGGAAATTGTTTTTTAAAAGTTTTTGGAACCAGGGCACTGAAATGTTCAGTAGAGGTGGCTTACTGCCCAGTAGACAATGAGAATTGGGGAGATGCATTTCCACTGGGTCCTCCCTTTGACTCATCTGCCTTCTCTCTGGTCTCAGCAGGAGATGCATTTTCTCAGACCTTTACCTCCATCTTATCCCCCCTGCTTATTTCCTCTGTCCTCTCCAGGTGTTCCTTCCCCTCTGAGCGTCAGGCCCGTCTGGAGGCAGTACGTGAAGCCTTCTTGGCAGCCTACAGCTCCACTGTTGGCCTCAAATCCTCAGCTCCCAGCCCCTCTGGTGCCATCTCCGGCCTGCTGGAGCAGTTTGCCCGTGGGGTGGGCCTCCGCGGCAGTAACGCCATCGTCTGAGCCTCTTGATGGGACCCTGGACCCTCCTGCTTACATCAGTTGATTCAGCATGTCTGTGCCAAACAATCCCCTCTTCAATTTTAGGGGTGAAGCATTATTTTTTTTTTTATATTTTAATATATTTTTTATTTTTTAACATGCCCTCCATTTTATTTTATTTTTCCCCTGTGGACTTTAAATGTCTGAGGTTTTTGTCACATTCAGGAAGGGAAATGGTTTCAAAAAGGGATGGTGATAGATTTAGAGGTCTCCTGTTATTACAGTGTAAAGAATTCTGCCTTGGCCTGTTTATAGATTTGTAACTCCATGTCCAGTAAACAATATCACTTGATTTCTTTTGCTTATGCTGCTATTCTTCACTGATCCAAACAGTTCTGTAGTTCTGCTGGGCAGTGGAAATGAGACAAAGAGCTTGATGGGTCCCCCCCCCCCCCCCCTCAAATTGTCTCCTAAAAACAGAAAAGATTCGATGCTGTTCAGATTTTGAATCTGGCTCAGTACTTTATCCGATCTGTTTTACTGCATAGAGCTTCATATTTGTGGGGGTCTAAAGTTAAAGGGCTTTTGGTGTTGACGTTCCCATATAGGAAACATTTAGAATAGTTGACTCCTGCGCTTTTTGATTTGTTTTTTGTTCCCCCAATGACCCATGAAAGCTTTAGCTGAAAGACCTTGTATAGTCTGACCGTTGTCAACTTGGTTTAAAGAGGACTCTATTATGCTGCTTTCTTATTTTACGAACTACTCAATGCCAGATATTTGGTGCCTTGAAGTGGAACAAAATAATATTGGACAATAAAAACTTGGTAAAAACTGAAATTTTTCTCCAACAATGCAGTTTGGCTTTAGTTGGCACCATTAACTGAACAAGCCAAATGCTGTCTATTTGGTTATTACTCTGTTTGAACCTCTACTTTGACTGGTGGAAACAGGACTGTGGCCAAAAGGCTGGTTAAGACCAGTTATCAGCAACAGTCTTTTGAACGTTTCAAGCTGACAGCTAGACACTGCAGAGGTTATCACTTAAGTCAAAATGCTAAGGTGTATATGGATGCATTGCTTTTAAACTCTTGTCCAGGGAAGCTCGATATCATACTACATGCAAATAAAATTAGTCTGACTGACAGATCAAATTATTTGCTTTGTAATTTTATAGGAAACGCTTAAATTTCAGGAGCTAAGATTTACATTAACCCTTTTTTTTGGGTTGAGTAGTTGCAAGAAAAAAACTGACCTTAGATTTATGTGATACTTTAAACTTTTATAGAAAAAGACTAAATATAAGGACTGTTCTGTCATGGCTCTCACAGGGTTGATTATTATTATTATTATTTTTTTAACCTTGCCAATTACAGTATCACCATATTGACTCATATCTGTTAAAGGTTTAGTGACTGTGAAGAAGCACTGAGCATTTTGGTAGCAGATATGAACTAAAGGCCTTTTCGATGTTTCTCGTCCCTCCAGTGAAGGGAGGTCTGCTTCATTCCTGCCAGTACTGAGATTCCTGCCCAGCTATTATCACATTCACCTCCTTTCAGGTCACACGGGGACTTTCCTGCCCACTCAGTTGGGTCAGTTCATACTTAAGTTGTAAACTAGCCTATCGGTGTTGCCAAACTGTTTGACAGTTGCTGTACCTCAGGGCCTTTCTGTTGTGCCTTTTTTTTTTTTTTTTTTTTTTTTTTTGGTCCCGCCTCTTAATTTAGCACTGGATGAGTCTTCTGTCCAGTTTCAGGTATATTTTCTGTTAAATGTGTGCATTTAATTTTTAAACATTTTTGTTAAAGAGCTTTGTCTTAAGAGTTGACTGCAGTGAAACCTGTGAGGCTTTCATGTGGTTGCGGTTTGTACAATGACATAATGCTGAGTTTTGTGGAGATGTTGGATATCGGGCAGCAGTCTTTCAGTTCTGCCTCTGTAAATGGCAGCTGCTGAAAATGACTGGTATCGTAATTTTTATTTTTTTTATGAATATAATATCCTCTTGGGAATTTTGGGAAATGTACTCAGGATTGAGATGAAAAGGTTGGCACCAGTGTTTCTGGGATAAGTGCAGCGCTACAACAGAATGTCTAGCCATGATTTGGATCAAGAAAGATTAAACCTTAGTTTAAAAGAAGACTTTAGAGCTTTGTTATATAGAGACAGTCTTGTAGGAGAGTGGAACAGCTTTGAACTTTTTTTTTTTTTTTTTTTATTCCCCCCCCCCGTGAAAAATAAAATTTTGGACAAACTTGAAGCCAGCAGTTTTTCCTTGGTTGAGCTAGGCTATTCTGAGTCGCTGTCCTTGACACATGCACAGCCTTATTTTCGCTCTTGAGCCATCTCCCAAAATCTTGAATTAACAGAATGTTTCTTTTGCTATACCTAAAACCAAAGTCTGTTTTCTTTATGCCTCAGATCATGAGCTGAGGCGTTTTAAGTCACTTGAATACTTACTGTATCCAGATCAATTTTAAATAATCCTGACACAGTAACTACTCTGAATGTGGTGTGTACCAGTTCTTTGCACGGGCTGCCAGGGGTTTAATCTTGTACTTCCAAAGAGACTAATGGAACAATCTGCCCTGTTTTGATGTAATGAAAGTCTGACTGTTATGACACCATCTCCCTGTCAGGTTTTGAGCTTTCTCCTTAAATTCAGTTCTCACATTTATCTGTGGTTTGGCATAGTCTCTAGCATTCAAAAAACATCGTCAATTTTTTTTCTTTAAAATTTTTAATAAAAACTAAAACACGCCACCCTCAGTCTCTCAGTTGGGGTAAATCATTGTTTCACAAATGAGGTTTTAACTTGTTGAAATGCTGCATTGCTCTTGTCTAGTGTCCTGTGTAGAGTCTTCTTTGTATATCTGATACATTTTTAAAGAATGCTTTTTTTTTTTTTTCTCCTTTTGGGTTATCAAATACCATTACTTGTTGATGGATGTCGAGCTACAGTTGAAAGTGACTTTAACTCCAGGTGGCAATTTTGAATAAAGGAAAAATAATAATTCTTGGTCAAAGGTTTTTGTTTTTGTGTGGTCTTGTTTTTAATTTTTTTGGGGGGAAAGATGAAGGCCAGAGAAACCTGTTCACTGTCATACAAGTGAGATTCATAAATCTAGTTATATCATTGTAACCCTGAAGGACCCGACACGACTCAGGATGCTCCCTTTCAGATTTTTATTCTATTCACACAGGCTCTGTTTGTGGCTCACTGCTCACTCAGCTGCAGCCGAGCCACCAACCACACACGTCCACACCGCCCCCTGGCCTATGGACCACTTTGAAGTTAAAAGGCTGGAGGGCCAGTTACCACTACGGTGGTCTTTTTTTTTTTTTTTTCTTTCTTCCCCCTCCACTGCGGTGGGATTGGGTGGGCCACCCAATGCTCTATGGAGCTTGGTCTGGATGGGCCTGGGCTCCCTGCCCTTGGTGGATTCTGGGAACTGGGGGTCAGCGGGGGAGTTGGTTTGAGAGAGGGGCTACTTTGCCCTCCCCAATCCTTTCATCCCTTTCCCCAAGTGCCTCCCTCCTCCCGCTCCATCACACCACACCACATGCAGGGCCTTGAGGTACAAGTGCATCATTCAGGCAGAGCGGAGGCATTCCTCTGTCCCCTCCTGGCCACCTGTGCCTCAGTTTTATCCCACAACTTAGATACTCACATTACTTAACTCTCATGACACACGTGTATAGGGTCTTGGGGGGTGGGCACACTAAACAGCGTCCAGAGGTCTGTTTATTCAGCGTCACCTCTGGTGCCGGTGCCCACCTCTCAGTTTTAAATACATGTAGACATTGAGGGTTCTCGGGAGGGGCCGTGCTGACACTAGCTAGTATCTGGCAGAGGGTCGCTGGCACAATGCCCCCCTCCTGTTGTAAATGCACCTTAGAACAGCACGCATCAACACCAGATATGAGCAGGCGGAGTGAGGTATGGGGTCTTCAGACACCCCCATTCTGTTTGACATCGGGGGCGCTGGGAGGAGGAGCCTTCTGGTCGGGATCTGGGCTCTTGGGCTTTGCTGCTGCTGCAGGACCGGGAACGGTCTGCTTGTCTCCACTCCAGAGTAAAGGGAGCCATCTCCTGGGTCTGGGGTGGATTGTCCCTCTGGGGATGATGGTGCCTGGACCTGGGAGTAAAGAGTAGGTAGGTGTGTGTGTGTGTGTGTGTGTGTGTGTGTGTGTAGTGTTCACGTCTGTGTGTCTCCCTGTTGAGTGAGTGCTTAGTATTTGTATTTGTGTGCATGAGGCTGGGAATGCACATTTATGTGTTAGGTCGGGTCTTAGACTCACCTCTGTCAGAACATCTCAGGCCCCTCCTGGTGTGGGGGCCTGTCTCCCCCCACCACCACACTGCCAGTGGCTGATACTTGAGCACCCAGCCTCGGCAGGTGGGGGTAAGTACTGGCTCACTCCCAGCGGCTGCTTGGTGGGGCCTGGCCCCCCTGGCTCGGTTGGGCCCCTTCTGGGGTGTGGAGGGGTCTCGGGTCTCTGCCCTGTGCTCAGTTTGTTCTGGCATAGCTGGCTGCCAGCGGCGCCTGCAGGCTCGTCGTCACACCTCCCCATGGTTTCTGCACCACAACCCTGTCCGGGGCTCCCCTCACCTCTTTTCTAGGTGGGTGGCGCGACTGCCCCTGTGGTGGTCCTCCTTGGGCTCTGGGGGGCTCTAGATGTCTAGGGCCTGGATCTCTTGCATGCCTGCTTCATGTCCTGTGGTGCAGGGGCTGTGGCTCCCCCACACAGACAGTTATATGGAGCAACCTTATGAATACAAGTGCACTCAGTTGCTTCCATGTGTTTGGCTGATTAGACACTTGCAGGTGTACCTATTTTAAAATAGCTGATGTAGATGGAGTGTAGATTGCTGTGTGAAGCCAGCAGAAATAAACCTTTATAGCCTGGCATTAAAAATAACTGCTGATTGGGTTTTTTAATGAGAATGAGGTAAGTAATCCATGTCTTCTATCTGTGTTCTTCCAAGAGAACGATGGGTTACTGTGGACATGTCCAACTGTGTCAAAAACACAAGGGCTTGTTTGCCCTTTACTGTGGTGAAAATAAGCCTTCATAGCTGTGAGTTTAATAGAATGTTGTTGGACATTCAAACGAATGGAAAACATACTGTTAACATTTATATGGCTCTGATGTTTGTCTAAATCACTGAACATGCTGGTAGCCAAGCAGTGAAGCAGCTGGTGGCAGTGAGAAGTAACGTCCGGGGAGAGCGGTCACACAACCTGACCACTACAGGCAGGCAATATTTCGTTTGCTGTAACATTTAGTTTTAAATATAATATTAGATTTAACATTTAGTTTTAAATATAAAAAGTTACAAATGTTTTTGTAAAGTTGTAATTTACAAATTGCAAATTAATTTGTAAAAGTGACTCGAAAAAACATGTTTTATAAGGTTTGGAGCTAAATGTGGAAAAATGTTGCCGTAAATTTCAGCATGTTTCAGTTTACAAATGGCGCCCTATATGGTTTTGCCTCAGTTTGTTTTAAAAATTTACAGCGATCTGTGTGTATATAAATATAAAACAATCTTATAATGTTCTCGAAAAGGTCTGTCTTTGCATAGGCTCCCTTTTGGGTTTTTTTTTTTTGGCACAGATCACTTTCCATACCAGATTCCTTGTCGAGCCCAAATACGGCTGAAAGATTTGTGGATGTCTGTCTCCACCTGGCGATGAATTAAGAGGACAGAGGCGCAGAGAAGCTTGAGCATCCGGTTCTGTCAGCTTCGCTCTCTCTCTCTCGCTCTCTCTCGCCGTAAATGAAAGCCTCATCCTCAGGTATGCCTCCTAACCCGATGCGCTCCAGCGGCAACAACAACTACTACTACCGGAGGCGGCCGATTCACACTCTCGGTTTGATGGAACACACACACACAGCCAAAGGAAAGTCTGCGCTGTAATAAAAGTACGAACTTCAGGGACTGAGAACAACTGATTTAAAGAAAATAAATAAAAAATAGCCTCGGCCATGGCGACAATAGGGGATTTCGACCCACTCAACTCCATCGTACCTGCTACAAAGATTGAAATCACCGCTTCTTGCAGGTAAGCCCCGGATCTTTGTGCTCTGACAGATTTAGACATTACTTGATGTTTGTAATTAAAGTCAGTTTTTTTTCTTCCAGATGTTTTATTTTTATTCAATCCTATATTCTCGTGCGTAATTTTCTGCCCTCGATACACTTTTCCATGTTTCCATTCCAGTGTTCCTTGTCTTTATCCTGGGCTAAACAACTCTTTTTTTTTCTTTTTTTTTTTTTTTCTTTTTTTTTTCTTCAAAGGAGGAATTTGCATGTGCTGTGGGTGTTTAAGTGCGTGGGGTTGCAGCAACCAACCGTAGCAGGATTTATTCCGAGTGTCTCGGAGAGCTCCGGAGAGTGCAACTCTCAGATCACATGAATACATAGATATTAAAGATACAAAAGCACCCATTCACCTTTCCATCCTTCCTTCCTTCCTTCCTTCCTTCCATTTCCATGTATCCATTTAAGGTTGCATGGCCACAGGGCCAGGACAGATAGACAGATATACCATTCGCACTCACAGTTACACTTATGGAAAATTTAGAATGACCACTTAACCTAACTCCATTAATTTCGTGACTTTTCTATAAAATTGGCTGTAAATTCTTAATAAAAGCTGAAAATCTACACTTCAGTCACATCTTAATTGTTTGATTTAAAATCTGCTGTGGTGGTGTACAGAGCCACCGTTGCCAAAGAATATTTAATTGTCCAAAACTGTGTGTTTGAGTAGCTCGCTCATTGTTGACGCACACAGACTTGCTACACGTAACGTTGAATTATGGTCCCAGGCCCTAAGGAGCTCCAACTGCCTGGGCTTCTTGCATATCATTCCTTTTTTATAATCCAATTAATCTTTAATTTCTAGGCAGTTTGCAGGTCCTTGCTCTCCTCCAAATTTAAAAAAAAGAGTTCTGTGGCTGTAGCTTAGGAGGTGAGTCAGTCTGCAGAAGATCAGTGATGGACATCTAGTTCCTCCATTCTGCAAGTCAAAATATCCTTGGACAAGATACTAAACCCTGAGTCCCCCCCTATATTCATCTCTGTGTGTGTGTGTGTGTGTGTGTGTGTGTGTGCCTTAGGCACTTAGACATAGAATTTCCTTCTTTATTTGCACATAGCACCACCCATAGCAAATATTCACTTTTTGATTATTTGCTTAAAAGCTGACGATCGCCTAATCAGCAATAACAATTATGAACACTATTATTAACACTGCAGGCCTGCAGCACCTTTTCCATATTTAAAATTCCATCGCAGATCAAATTTTGGTGAGCATTAGGTTATTTATGGTTGACGTACATTGAACGCGACATGTGAAACAATCATGAATGGAACAATTTGCAACATTGCATTTGCAGGGAGATGATTATTTATTTAGATGTTAATTTTTACATTTTAAGGAGGAGATATATGAACATACATATGCTATGCTCGTTATAGCACGAAGATTAAAGAAATCAATGAACTAATTGATAATCTGTGCTAGGAAAGGACGAGGGACAGGGTCACCAGTCTGCCACAGGGTCAGGACAGATGTACCATTCACACTGGAACGACAACTTAACCCAACCCCACTAAGTTCATGACTTTGGACTGTGGGAGGAAACCTGGGGAGAACCCAAATAACACGGAGAACACAGAGAACATGCAAACTCTGTGTGCTTGGCACTGTGGGGATCAGGCAAATCTGGTAGCTCTTATTTCATTTGCACTGCCAGAATGTGTCTGCTCTGATTTTGCAAATTGATTTTCACCTGCTTCTCTACGCTAATCATAGCTCGTTATATGCTATGGGTGGGTTTAAAACTGAAGTGTTGGGGAAACCGTGACAGTGAGATTTATGGCTGAGCAACTGGAGACCCTTTGAGTTTGGTCCTGGTTAAAGCCCTTATTCAAAGGCTTTACAAAAAGGAAACACTGACAGATTTTTTAAAAAAAAGTTATGTATGCAGGTCAGCACTCTGTAAAATAAGCCTTCAGTATATTTAATTAAAACTTGAATCCTTCAAGGGAAGCCAAAGTTTTGGGGGACTAACTCTAGTTTTCTTGATATTTGTAAATTGAGTTTTTAAATACTTGTATATGTTAACATCAGAATTTTAATATTAACTGATAAATCCTATGCATCACTTTAAATGTGTCCTTTATTAATTATGAACTGACAGCATGGATATTTTTTGTATTATTTACATTTTTTATTATTATTTGTTTAGGTAAACATAACAGAGAATTGGATGCCTTATAAATATGTCTTTTGCATTTCAATTAAGCAAATTTCCTCATCAGAATTAAGTGTCTGACCACTAAGCATCCATGTCTGTTGTTATCCTCAACATATTTTTATAATGACTTTCACTTTCACGACTAGTCTCACTGCTCTTGACTAGCTCCTTTCCAGCAGTAGCCAGCACCACTCTGTGTTAATAGTAAAAGCTAAGAAATGACTGAGTTATGTGATGGTAGCTATCTCATATATTGAGCTGTTTTTGTTCCACAAATCAGTAAAAGCAATTTCAAAAATTGGCATGAAGCCACAGCTGGCTGTCCTTCCTGCATAGATCACCTGTGTCAGACTTTGAAAGAGAAGTTCGTGCATCCTCTCAGACAGCAGCATTTCCATGTCCTAGGTATGCTGTATGCTGATAGTGTCTGAAGACGCTGATCGTGACAAGCTGTTCCTGGACCTCAGTGTCTCTGGGCACCAGCAGTCCAGAGGGTTTAGAAGGGAGCTTTCTCAGCTCCCTGACACTGACAGAATAGGGTTGGCTCAGTGGGCCCCAGAAGGATCCTCACTGCATACAGATCAAGCACACACAGCTGTGAGTAAGGAGACAAGTAAGGGAAGTAAGTCATCAGGAGAGGGAGACTGGGTTTTTGAAAAAGTGAAGTAACCTTGTTGTGGTTAAAGCGGTCGTGTGATTGGCTTACCACGACTACTTTATTCTTCCTCAGTCAAACAGCAGCACTCATGCCATTGTTTTGCCCCCTGAGCTCCAGGTGTTGTGCCAAAAAGTGATCGTCGGGCAGAAAGTGATTGCCGCCCGCAGGAGCCGTTAGTAATGCCGTTACTTGTAACAGTTATTCCCATCACTGATAATGTGACGTCAATTTTGTACAATATCATTACAGGATAAACCATGGCATGTTTATTGGCTAATGACCTGACAAATTGTTAGCCAATGAGCACGATGTGTGCCTCAGGGAAATTATTTTCCAGCCAATAAGTACAATATAATTCATGAAAGTTTAGAAATGTTGGTGTTTGGCTTGATGTTTCTGATATATTCATAGCTTTTTCTTTTCGAGCACTTAACTTATAAAATATAATCGCTTTGCTTACTCTAACTCTAATATTGTGAATGTGCCTTGCTGCTTGTGCATGTCTCGCCTCAAGCTTTGTCTCAAGTTGTGAATCATAATGACCAACAGCAGTCAGTGCACCATTGTACAAATTGTGTACAAATGCAAACCATCAACCAGAAGTGACATTTTAGTCACCTTAAAAGTTCAGGAAAATTTTGGAGTAGTCCATGTGATGGTACTGAAAATGAGCCTATCAGATCTGCAAACACACACTTAAATCTTAAAGGTGGATGCCAACTCTGGGTCCTCTCGAAACTGCCATCTCTCTGTAGAAGCCAGACCTTTGAACCGAGTCTGATCTGAGCTGCAGCACTACACGCATCCTTCTACCTGAGCCTCTTTCATCTCCCTTTGTCTAAGAAAATCCATACAGGTCTGACTTGCCTGATGTCTTTTGACACATACTTGACATTTGGATGATTTTAAAAAGATTCCATGTAGCACACTGTCTCATTATTGTGTAGATGTCAACACATCTGCAGTAGAGGTTACCTGGAGGTGAAAATGCGACCGTGTTTTTAAAAGACTCTCCTGCTCTTTGACTTAGCTGCTATAAATCTTCAATTAAGTCATCCATGCCTTTAGTATAAAGACAGTTTTGCTCCTTGAGAAACAAATCAGTCTCTACGCACTTGATGTCCCAGCTGATCTATTTTCAGGTGTTGTTTTTTCCGTTGGGATTTCTTTCTCAAACAGCACAACAGTCGTGTTACATCTCAAAGCCACCGCAGCTGGTAATGAGGGGATTGCTTTTCCCATTGAGGTTAAGATGGCTGACACTGGGATTTCTGTTCAAATGGATTAGACATGAGTGAAACGGGGAAATGAGAATCATTGTTTTATGCAGAATGAGTGCATTGATTGGAAAACAGGCAAGTAGCTTCAACTGATTGTTCTAATGCAGTTTAGGTGTTTTTATGCTACAGCTGTTTGACGTCTCATTGGCACAAAAATAGAGGAGACCACCCATATTTGTACATTCTGCTAGAGATATGGAAAGAAAGAAGGGCTACAAGAATATGTAAGTATTTTGTTTTCTGTAGTTAAGATTTATGATAAATATATTATGCAAAATTCAAAGGAGCTATGCTTAATCATTAATCACATCATGCTACAATCTAGCAAGAACAGATGAGAAATAAAGTAATTCAACAAAAGTGGAAGTTTTGCCTGCATTTCCCTCGGTATTCCCTTGTGTATTTAAGCCCTGTGTTTTCCTTTGTCCGTTGTTGCGTCGTTCTGTCATGGTTAGCTGTGTGGCAGGCAGGAGGTAGGACCCAAACGCAGGACTCGAGACACGGAAGGATAACCTAAAGAAGGCAGCTTTATTTTGCTGTTCAAAACTCGAACACGAAATACAAGAAAACATAACCAGAAACATAAAACTCAAACCAGAAATCTTAGAGAAACAATAAACCAAAGAATTTAACTTAAACTAGAATTACACATATGAATTCAATTCAGTTTCATTTTCAGAACAGTATATAAAGCACCAATTCACTGTCACCTCGAGATTTATATTGTGTAATATTACAAAGAGTTAATATGGCAGTGTGTTTTTGGTGCTCTTTTCGCTGCAGTCAGTATTCTGACATCACCATAAAAGAGTAATGACACAACATAATTCTGCTGTGTAAACACGCAACTGTGGTTTGACTTGCCACTTGTCACTGACATTATGGAATCTGTGTCTTGAAGAAGAGCTCTGAAAACGACTTGGCCGCAGCACGGTGTCTATGTGTGGAAATGGCTCTGCCAGATGTGTCATTGTGGATGTGGGTCAGAAAGGGAGTCAGACAGTGTTGAGGGACGCTGTGTTTTTTGTCTCTTTTTAAACAAGTGGCTGCCTGCCTGCCACCCAAATGCTGCTCCTCCAGATCCTATTAGACAAGCCTAGTGTGGCAGCCTGCCTGCAGTCTGCAGTGATTACTGCTGGCACAGGATTGCTTGAATGAGACGAGGGAAAATATATGACCTGCGTTCTCTTGCAAGTAAATGACCTATTAACCCCAATACACATTACAAAGTAAACATTTTCTGGTGGCAACAGGAAGACTTTGTTTTCTCCTCAATCAGGTTCATGTTTTATAAGTAACCTATATCTCATGCAGTTATTAGTACTGTTGCCTCATAGCAAGAAAGCACCGGCTTGATGCACGAGCAATGCAGCATAATACTCATTTTTGTGCTTTAAAAAGGCATTCATGTAAAGAGCCTGATCAGTGTATGGCTTATTTACGGTGTTAAAAATACACAACAGTGGCAGTACAGATTAAATGTTCACAGTTTTACTGCTGTTTACCTTCAGTGCCGCCATTTTGGATCACTAACTTGGGGTATGTTGGTCTGCTCTAACTTTCTGAGTGGGAAATCTGATGAAGGGGTGTTCAAAAAAAATCCTACTGGGAACTCCTAATTTCCAACTTCTGACTTATTCAAGAACACACTGTGACACCTGTGGAAAACAGGCTTTATTTCAAGGGACTCGTGTGCTTTTAATGACATGCTGAAAGTCACATGAGCATCTTTTCCAAACTAATTTCTGCAGGAAAAAGGAATCCAAAGGTGCTGTGAGCATCATTTCTCCTTAAACACCATTGAGACCATTTTTTTCCCACATAAAGACTACAATGACTTTCTAAAATGTTTTCTAGAAAAGATTAATTGCAGCAGCAAAAATATAACTCCCACATATAGTCCCTTTAATTCATAGTCCTCCACATTCCACCATTATGGAGTTTTTTCACCTGTTTCTTTGGAGGACATTTTCTGAAATACACAAATGAAACTCTCAACAAGACCACCTGATATTTTACCCAAATCTCTGTTACATGTTTTTTAAAATATGAGACAAAGGAGACAGAGGGACCTCTGGAAAAGTGACCCCGTGAAAACAGAATTAGTGAGCCATTGCAGTTCAAGGACAGTCCTTTGTTAGGACATTAAAGAAGTGCATACTTAGATGTACCATGTAGTAACCCTGGTGCCATCTTGTCCTAGCATTAGTATGTTTTAAATGTTTTTAATTAGATAATTAGTTAATTAGATGGACTGTAATTATTAACTGAAGAGAGAAAAACTCATATCAGCATTAGAAGGTTTAACTGTTCTTTTGAGAGCTGCATCGATGCAGCTCTCAAATGGTGATGGCTGTGCAGTGTGGCTGATGTTGTGATGCTAAAAAGTGACATTGGCAGCACTTTAGGAGTGAAATGCCAGGCAGGTCAGCGAACACGGGGAGCCAGGACTTCTCAGTGGGAGAATGTCAATGTCAGCAGGCGAGGGCTCTGATTGGCAACCCAGCTTCTCTCATATCATGTCCTGAAGGTTTCAAACACAAGGCCACGTTACAAGAAAAAACTTGTCTCTTAAATGAGATTAGTATCTAACAGATGTTAAGCTTCAAAGAAGGGTTCTTTGCTTTCTGAGTAAAAGGATGGATCTAAACAAAGCATGATTCTAGATGCTTGTCTGCTTCTTTAGGATTTTCTGCATTATTATGCGTATTATTGTAGCGTCTTTACCTTACAGTGGAAGCAGCTTGAGATAACTGCTGATTTGGCATTATAGATATAAATAAAACGGTTACCAGTAGTTACTGGTTGTGGCTATCTGTGATGAACATGTCAACCCAGCATGTCCCAGTCCAACAGAAGACATATTTGACTAAATGTCTCCTGATCCAGAAAGGCTTGCACTAGTGTGGGGGGTGGGAAAAGAGCCACAGGGCACCTCAATACATCTATGACACTGTGCCACAATGACACTGATGACTATGTTGTTCATGCATTGTTTTTTTGGTGTTTGTGTGTGTGTACATGTTTAGACATCTTTGTGAGGACAGAAAATTGGCATGCTACTGTACTTGTGGGGACCAACAGTCTCTTATGGGGACAAAATGCTGAGGCTCAAAATGTGGTGTTAGTGTCAAGGTTGTAATTAGGTTACGGTCAGGTTTAGGCTGAGGGTTAAATGTAACCAGTTTTCGTGACATGTCCTCACTAAGATGGTAAATGGACTGGTTCTTATACAACTAATTCATTCACCCAATCACACCAGCACTTTTTCTAAGCTGTTAGTGCCTATCTAACATTCACACACATTCACACTCCAACAGATCGGAGAGCAACATGGGGTTAGTATCTTGCCCACGGATATTTGGCATGCAGACTGGGGAAGCCAGGAATCGAACCACCAACCTCCCGATCAGCGGCTGACCTGCTCTACCTCTACAGCCACCCCAAGATATGAAAATGAGTGTGTGTGTGTCAGAAGCCACAGCAAGAGCTGACACAAACCAAAGTCGTCAATTAGAATGTAGTTTTTAACAGTTTGACAGGTTTGTTATTAGAAGTGAGAGAAGCTGGTGCAGTGACAGAAAATGAATACTGCTAAGTTACAGTCATCACGTTTGTAGGTAAGCTGTGGCAGCATCAAAGTACTCGCTCAGGTTTAATGGCTCACATCAGGTTAAATTATAGATCGAAGCGTTTTAGCACTGAAGTCTCTAAAAATCTAAAGATCTAAAAGGATGGAACGTGGTTTTGGTAAGGTTTTTAATGCTTGGTTGTTAACAGTTTATTCACAATCACCTAGTTTTACTCCATGTTGGATGGTTAAAAAAGTGAAGTCAAGACGTCTAAAAAGTGGTGTGAAGCCAAACCAGCTGCTGTCAGAGAGTGTGTGCTACAAACTGTTGGGATGCCTGCTTGGTAAACAACGATGTGTTTTCTATTACAAAGAAGATGCAACATGTGGGAGCAAAAGTTTTTAAAGGCTTTCTGTTCTTTTGGGATCCTCTTTGAAAGAGTGTGCTATTGTTGACTGAGACTAGACTGAAGCTTGACAAGCTTATTCTCATAGCTCTGCCTATCTATTGACATTTAGCCTGCTACCATCTTGGGCTCATGGTGGAAAAGAATTATATTGCATAGCTATTTAAATGTTGTTGATTGCTTTCCAGGCAAATTGAATGAACAGCATTATGTGTATGGCTTTTTAGGACTACTCGTATTTGTGAATCTTTTATTAGGTTTTCTTGCATCTTGGTACAAACTGAAAGTTCCAGGTTTATCTGGTATCACTACTCAGTCTGCTTCCCTAGTTAAGGGAGAAAAATGTCCTCCAAAAAAGGCAAAAACTGTAGGATAAAATCATCTGCGTGGGGTACTCGTATGGTTGTTTTATAGCACTACAAGCTGCCACAGTGTGCTGACAGGCGAGGGCTGTTTTACTGATGCCCACACATGCATGTGAACATACTGTATTCAGACACGAACAGAACAGTGTGAACATGCGAGGATGTGTGTGCTCCCCGTAGCCACCCTCATCATCCTGACAGCTCCCAGTCCTCAAGAGGGCAATGTTTCAATCTGTCATCTCCCACATCTCAGCTCTTTATCAAACGCTGTTTGTTATCACAGGCGGTTCTCAGTAAAGTGTCAGGTTGTTAGACGGAAATTGGGTTGTAATCCCGGCAATGATTTGACACACAAGTGTGGCTTTTCGTGTGTGTGTGGGAGATTCATTTTTCTTCCTGCAGGAACAAAATGATGAAGGAAATAGCACATCTCTAGTGTATGTCCTGCTGTCAGTGTGGTAAAAACCCTGTGCTACATGATCTTAGTTCACTTCAGAATGTATTTAGCTTTTAATTGTTGTCTTTTTCTTTTTACAAAAACCTGATTTGTTTGGTTTCAGATATGTATGCAGTAATATTTCCACTGGAATTAAAGTTTATTTGGATAAATCTTATAGAAGAACTTTACTGAGTCTGTGACAGTTGTAGGCATTTTCACGATATTGTGCAGTTACAGTCAGCCAATTAAGGCATTTGTGTATTGTTGTAATATTTCTTCTACACCCACAAACAAAGAACCATTCACGTGCCTCTATTTTGTAGCATTAGCAGTTTCTTAATCTGACCATAGTTACATTCTTGAAAGCAGAGTTCTCTAAAAGGTGATACTAACATACGACTGCACATATATACAGTACACAGAGTGCACTCTGCTTCTGTTGTAAGAGCCGTCCTTTTTACAGTGCTGAGAGAGAGTTTGAAAGAAAGGACAGCCTTAATGCTTTTTAGAACACGACTATGAACACATGAAATATTTTGTCATGCTGTTAAACTTACCATGAACCATTTGGCCTTGCAGCACTGTGATGCTTCTGTCTTACACACGTTTTTGTTGCAGGAACCTGTTAGACATGGACACCTTCTCCAAGTCAGATCCAGGTAACTGCCTCCTCTCTCACACTGATTCTTCACATTCATCATTCATCTGTGTAATTACTCCTCTGATATGATTTTGTATTCTCTGCTTGGAACTCTTCTGTCTCATGCAGTGTTTATTAAATCACTACCTTTTGCATGTTAATTCCACACTTAGAGCATCAGTGAGCAGTAACACAGTGACTGTCTCCCACAGCGCTTACACACGCAGAATAGCAACTGACTGAATGAAAACCTGCATCTTGGGATTGAATGGGAAGGACTCTTAATTAAGTTGGTCCTCATTAAGAGTGACTAATCATTGGAGCCTGATTGACACTTTGCAGTTGCTGGGCCCACACATTGAATGTGATTATATTATAGTAACTTTTAGAAACAGCAGCTGCATCTGCAACTTAATGTAACAAAAGAATGGAGGAAAAAAAGCAAAATGCACAAATGCCAAAAAACTAATTGAAAATGAAAGGCTTCACTGGATCTGCTTATCTGTCAATGCACCTTTTCAATCATTGTTTAAGTCAGTCACTCAAGTCAGAAGCTTGAGCGTTCCCTAGTTTAATAGTAATGACCACAGTTTACCAAATAAACATAGTTTCCTATCAACTTCCATAAAATCTAAAGTCCTGCACCCAGAGAAGTCACCCCTTAGTCAAAGAACACGTTTAAGGCACACATTTTACTTTTTAGACCTGGATGCTACATCATTCTTTGATTATGGAGTTTACAGTCAAAAATAAAGAGATCCTGACTGTTTTCTATGCAGACACACGTAGCTTGTAACTTTTTTCTTGCCATCATGCTGGTAGAGGTTGGTCCTGGTTTCATTTGTTCAAAGAAAGCTTGTTTGACCGCATGTTGTCTGTTCAAAGACCGCAGGTCTTTTATCTGCTTAACTGATAATATTCACAACATCTACAGTCTTGACATAATGAAGAAATTGCCCACACCTGTCTGTGAGTAAACTGTCCAATTACTTTTGTTCCCTTTAAAAAAGAGGGTGGCACATGTTAAGTAGCTGAAACTCCTAAACCCTTCATCCAGTTTGAATGTGGATCCCCTCAAATGAAAGTTGAGAGTCTGCACATTATGTCCATAATATAACTATAACTGGAACATGTTTCAGTAAACAGGCAGTGTACGCAGTATGCAGTACAGCCTAATGAAAGACTGATGACTTATAAACACAGATCTGCATGCATTAGTAAACTACAGCCAAGCACATGGTTAAATGTTAGACTAGCTTTGACAACATCATACAAATATTTGTCTGATGAGTGTAATCAGCTATTACACGTTCCTTATATATCTTTGCTTTGGTAAATGGACTGATTCTTATATATATTATATATATTACAACATGCCACATTCAACCAATCACACCCAGTCTCTTCCTTCTGTGCTTTTAAGTGCTTACTAACTAACATTCATACGCTGATGGATGCATTGGAGATCAACTTGGAGTTAGTATCTTGCCCAAGGATACTTGGCATGCAGACTGGAGGAGCCAGGGATCGAACCACCAACCATCCGATCAAATAATAATGAAATAAAATAAACATAAGCAATAATTACGTAAGTTGTAGATGCTATGTTTTCTTTCTGTTAGGGTATAAATGAAAATCATAAATCTCAACCATCAATACAACCACTCTGACCATTCAGAAAATGTTCTTAAAATGTGGAAGAGTGTCACTCCATTGTGCTACAGCAGCACGACAGCATCAAGGTTTACTCTAAGCACCCAGATTTAAACCCACTTAGCGGGCTGCAACTTAAATTTTGACCTATTTAATGTTATTTACTAGGTACGTAAAAAGCAGACAGGACTCTTATTCACGAGTCAATGTTTCATCTTTACTTGAGTTGTCAAGAACAAAACAGGGAAAAAGGTGATAGAAAAAGCAAGGCTATACTGAGCAACAGTTGAGTAGAAAATCAATTTCAAAGGCTTGAGGTGCTGACGAGATGCAGCATGTAAGACAAAAACGAACCTTGGAGTCAAAAGACGCAGACGACATATTTCGTAATATCATTTTTTATTGTCAGTTGCATTGAAGTGTTATGGCTGATGACTCATCAGACTGAAGAGGACACAAGGAAAAACAACTTGGCTTATTAAGTTGCCAAAAAACCCCAACAAAAAACAATCACTACTTGCTGTTGATTGGATTAAACCAATAAGTGGCCTTTCAATCAAACATGGGTTGAAGCATAACATTTTTATTAAAACAGAGAAATTTTGAGTGTTATTAGTTTTTCCTCCTGTGAGAGTTCCACTCACTTCTGTTGTTGAATCTAAGAGAGAAATAATTAAATTCAGTTCAATTCAGTTTTATTTATTTAGTGCCACTTCACAACCTCAGAGCACATGAAAAGCAAGGACCCTACGATACTGGAGGGAAAACCCCAACAGTACTTGACGACAGTGGGAAGGAAGTTCCTTTTAACGGGAAAATACCTCTGCCAGAACCAGGCTCAGTGAGGAAGCTGAGGGATGAAGGGAAAGAGAAAAGGAAAAATGAGAGGACAGTGAGACCAAGATAAAAACAAAACTATGGAGGAGAGAAGAGAAGAGCCGAGTTGTTGGCATCCCATCAAGGTACCGCACTGAGTTCCCGAGGGTGACCCAATCTTTCACAAATGTTTGTGGAAGCAGCAGTCTGCGGGCCTGGGTTAATTTATACACCTGTGGCCATAAAAGTAATTGGAAAGCACCTGAATTCAGTGATTTGGATGGATTCTGGTAGTATATTGTGGGTCCACTGGGAATCCTACTTCATGTGGAGGGTCATAGCATAGCGGGGGTGCTGGAGCCTATTCCAGCTGTCATAGGGCGAGAGGCGGGGTACAGTTTTCTTTCACTCATGTTGAATCTGAAATCGTTAGCTTACGGGAAGAACTGCAGTATTGCAGAGAATTCTTCACTTTTTCCAACCTTGCATCATTGCTTGAAAACATATGCTGTCAATTTGTCTGACTATCATATGGTAAATGGCCTGCATTTGTATAGCGCTTTTCTAGTCCCTAAGGACCCCAAAGCGCTTCACACTACATTCAGTCATCCACCCATTCACACACACATTCACACACTGGTGATGGCAGCTACATTGTAGCCACAGCCACCCTGGGGCGCACTGACAGAGGCGAGGCTGCCGGTCACTGGCGCCACCGGGCCCTCTGACCACCACCAGTAGGCAAACATGGGGTTAGTATCTTGCCCAAGGATATTTGGCATACAGTCAGGAGGCAGCCTGGGATCGAACCACCGACCTTCTGATTAGTGGCTGACCTGCTCTGCCACCTGAGCTACAGCCAATCATATAGTTGAGATTGCTGAGCAGACCCTGTTGACTGTGTCCTATAGATACAATATGTTAATCAAGAGAAATAATGAAGCACTGATGTGCACCCTCTTCCTCAAATTAACAGTGGAACAGCTCAAACTGCCTTAGTGGACATTCCTTTTGGCACTTTTAAGATAAAATCAACTTTTAGTGCTTCTTCCTTGTTATATGAAATTTTGTAGCTTTCAGTTGAGGTTTGTTTGATGTAACATCTCCTAAGACTGCGAAGTGTTGTGTTTACATGCAACCTGACAGTACCAGAGCAGTCTCACTGTTCCCTAACGAACTCTCACGAGTCCCGATAGAAGCCTAATTATCTAATGTGAGATTGTAGATTTGGATCTCTTTCATCAACACAGATTAGAGAATTTTTCCCATCTTGTTTAGACTCAGTAATTACCACAAAGCTCCATGAAGCCAAAGAACCTCAGGTAAACTCTTTGATTTGTGCTAAATGTTGATTCATATGCAAGAAAGAAAATTTAAATGTCATCTGGGATCAACTGTTCTGAACAGGCTGAGCATTTGTCTCGTGTATCATTTTAGAAAGTCAGTGAGAGGAAGGCAGAAAAAAGGTTGCAGGGAGGATTTATTATAATGCATGAATTGAGAAGCAACATATAAATGGGATAATTGACAGAATCTTTATGTCATTGTTTTAATGTTGAAATCATCAGTTAAAGGTACTATCCATTGACTAATCATTTACATTATGATGTGTAACCACAGTGTATATTATTGTACTGAACGACACTGATTTTGAAGGCAAAGAATCAAATACGGTCTCTCCGCAGGCCAGGGCTCCTTTACTGACACAACCCATAGATTAGTCTTTTTTTTTTTTTTTTTTTTTAAATGACATCAGAAACAGCAGTATGCGACATTACGTGATGGCAGAGCTTCAGTTCATCCTTTGTCATTTTTTTTTTTTTTTTTTTTTTTTTTTTTTATAAATAGGACAGGGGGAATGAATGAGAGAAAGAGGGGGAGAGGAAGAAAGAAAACCAAAGGGGAGAAGAGACGGTGAGAGGGGGGGGGGGGGGGGGGGGGGGAAGAGAGAGAAAAAAAAAAAAAAGAACTCCTGGGTCACCTGTATGGAGAAAAAAAAAACAAACAAAAAAAACAAACAGAGGAGACAGCAAACAACAAAGAGCAACATAATAATAGAGAAAACAAAGCACCATCACAATAAACTAGCTAGTCATAGATATCAATATTTACTAAATAATAAACGATATTGTGCAGCACGCAAGATAGACAGCGCACAGTGTGCTTTGAGGCAGCAGCCAAGAAAGATTAGTCTTTGCTCCTGTGCTGGGTGGGGGTGGAGGGTCGTGCTGGAAGGTAATGATTGTGTCAGACGGGGTCCTGAACTTCAAACTCTTCCTCCCCACTGAGGAAAAGCTAGACTGACAGACCACAATGCCCCCTCAGCTCTTTCATGTCCCTGGTTAGATCCCTCTATCTGACCCGGTCCTCAAACCACAAAAGGACAGTGCAGGTCAGTGTAGACTCATAATGTCACAAAGCACTGGCAGCTAGTGATGAAATGATTGAACCTAATCCACACTTGAACTACTAATATATTTTAATGCTTCTGAGTGGCTGCGAGTAAACAGCTAGTTCCTCATCCATAAATAATTAGAACGAAATTTTGCATGTAACAGGTGAAATTTCCTGTTTATAGACTATAAACATCTTACTGACAACTCAAGCAACATTTTTAACCAAACATTCATATAGTGCTACAAGTAGCCACATTGGAAACACCAGTCAACATGTATGCCTTTGGACTGAGGGAGGAAGCCTGAATACATGGAAAACATGCAGGCACAGGAAAGAGAGAAGGGCTCAAGCCAGGTTTCAAATCTGGGACAGTGCTAACAGTTATGCTACCATGCTGTCCATGCTTGGACAAAAATTAATGACAGTAATCACAAGTAAGATATCGTATTTTTTATAGTATTTTTCTGAATGTAATCCAACCATTGATTACTCAGCCAATAAATGTAATTGGTCAGATGACTCAGTTGCATAGAAATGCATTTTCTTAGGACACATCTTTGAAAGATTAAAATGGCCTGGCCTGTATTTGTATAGTGCTTTACTAGTCCCTAAGGACCCCAAAGCGCTTTTTACTGTAGAAAAAAATGGGACAATTCTCATTTCAGTGTGAATGACTGTGGCTTCACATTTGTAGAAATACTCCAGTGCAGCAGGAGAAACAACTATTTCATCCGCAGCATGTCTTTATCCTGTCTTCCTTCTCTCACCCCAAATGGTGGCAGCAGATAGCCCCGCCCCTCCCTGAGCCTGGTTCTGCTGGAGGTTTCTTCCTGTTAAAAGGGAGTTTTTCCTTCCCAATGTCACCAAAGTGCTTGCTCATAGGGGGTCATATGATTGTTGGGTTTTTCTCTGAATGTATTATTGTAGGTCTACCTTAAAACATAAAGAACCTTGAGGTGACTGTTATTGTGATTTAGTGATGTATAAATTAAATTGCATTGAACTGAATTGAATTGAAATTTGAGCTACTGAATTTGTAAATTTGCTCACTTCCAGACAAATGATATTTTTTAATTATTATAGTAGTTTCATTTCAATAGAAAGACAGAATATCAACCAAATATCCAGAAAAAAATCCCTAAAACAGTTATAAAAAGATTTGAGTGAAATAAGTGTTTGAGCAAAACTTGACTAAATTCGGCCTCGGGCTAAATATGGGTTGATGAGTGCTCAGTTTTGTTTTGATTTGACCAAAGCATGTTTTCCCCACCCTTCTCTGAATCATGTTCACTGGCAAAATGGGCCTGTAGGTCTATGTTGTTGAGCAGGGGGACCTTGCAAGTGCTGCAAGATTTTAATTAGTTATGGTGTAGTGTGTTAACAATAGTGCAGTTGGTGATTGTAATTGCCATCAAATCATTAAGAAGCTTCCTTCCGTGTAGTTTGGGCTGATCCAGTGTCTTCGTCTTTCTGAAATTTTGCATGGAGCTCCAGACTAAAAAATAAGCCAGTGGTACTTTTCATTTTAGATTTGTGTAGAAAATTTGCTCTGCAGACAAAAATTTATGATACCAGATTCTTGGACACTTGATGTGATTTCAGAATCACAACATTAGGCTGGAGACAAACGATAAACACAAAGGCTGAAACAGTCCAGTAAAATTACACTTCCATGTTTGCCTGTCCTGAGCTCCTTCAGAGGTCAGGCAGCTAGTCTCAGACTCCCAGTGCAAACATTTTAGAATTGCTGCCCTAAATCAAGAACATGCATTGTGTACATGAATGTGGATCATCATCAGCAAGCTTGCTTATGTTGTTCTCTGTCTCCATTTTACTCTTACTCACTTTTTCTGTCTTACCACACCTCTTTCAGACAGGTGAGTGTCCATATATGAATCACTTAGCCAACCATCCCTAAACTCTCTGCCTCTTGCTTACCATTTCGATCTTTATCAGTTAACACTGTTTTGCTTCCCTTGTTTCATCTGCATTTCCCTTTGGAGAGAAAAGCAGAGAGAATGGGGATGTATGGTTTCCAACACTGACTGGGTTGTGGTTGACTGGCCTCCTGTCCCACTGAAGCAGAAACATGATGATTTCTATACATGGCCTGCTGTTACCATGACCTGCTTTTAAGTGGAAGAGAGAAGAAAAGAAGAGAGGCTGGGGAGAGGAGTGGAGGAGAAGAAGTGAAGTAAAATGGAGAGTAGGGAAGAGTAGAACCACAGGACAGGGGAGGCACAGAGGGGGAGGAAAGAAAGGACATAGGAGGGAATGAGAGAAAGAGGAGGAAAGGGGGAAGGAGAAATGGAAAATCAGTAAATGGAAGGAGGACTTTAACAAAAAGAGACCACAGGGAAAAGGAGAAGAAACTGATTTGGTAGCAAAAGGAGAAATGTAGAAGAAAAAGTGGAAAGGACAGAAGAGAAAAAGCAAAGACAGATTTCAAAGAAAATATCTACATAAAGGAGGATGATGAGGGGAAGGAGAGAGAAATGAAGAAAGGAGAGTAGTCAAAGATACATTTATTCATTTATTACTGGACTATACAAGCTCAGATGTATTTGGCAAGATTTTTGCTGGTGTTGAACCCTAATCCAACACAATTGCTTTCACTGCTGCAAACACCTGAGATGAAACCCTTCGGTAACTCCGACTGAGGGACTGTTATTTCTTCCTTCCTCAGGATTGAGGTCATTTCCTTCTCCAACAGCGCTCTCTCTGTGGCATCGAGGGGGGGAGCAGTGCGTGGACACTGTTGAAAGGTGGAGGCTCACAGTAGAAATGTGATGTGTGGCACTTCCTACTTCCTCATTATATAGTCTAAGCAGAGAGGGAAAGAGATAATGACATATCAATAGATGGAAAGGGGATGGAAAAAACAGCCTGTCCCTCTCATTGTGGGCCAGAAAGGGCGCTGTGAGTGCCAGGGCAGCTGCTTCATTTCTCTTTGTCTCTGGTGGCATGCACCTTGAGCTTGGGTGAAAACAAATGTGGTGTATGTGAACACTTCTCTGTCATTCGCATCGGTTAAATAAACTGATCCATTGTGTTTGTTTTGTTAATAAAATCTTTTTAGTGTTTTACTCTTTTACTGTGTTGAGAAGACCCAGCCAGTGAGCAGGTTAGGAGCCTCCCTTCAGCTCATCATTTGGAGAAAATTTCAACACAGTCTGAGCTGTTTGGCAAGTTTTGGTATCCGAAGAAAGCCAGTGGCAAGACGAAGCCCTGCTCGCTGAGCCTTAAAATGACTGAAAATGGAACGCAAGCTTTTTGTTACAAAAGTAATACTGTATGAGAAAGAAACGTGACTTACAGTTTTAAAAAGATTATTTTCAAATATTACTTTAAACGAACATTTTTATATATATATATATTTTTTTACATCTTTAGATAACAGCGATTTCCTGCGTTTACGTCTACTGATTTTGAGATATCCATTAGTCTTGAAAGGTGCAAAAATAAATTTAAGGCGTGCATCTGTGTTTTTCTTTTCAGTGGTGGTGTTGTACGTTCAAGGCCTGGGGACAAAGGAGTGGAGAGAGGTGAGTGAGGCACACCGGCAGCTTCAAGGTTTGTCCTGGGAAACCTGTTAGATCCACAGACTACAGTGTTTTAACTGTGCTTAGCTACAGTTAAAACCTTTGTCTGAAAAAGCACAAAAATCCTGATATTTTTTTGCGCCTGGTATATCTGATTACAGAATTATACTAACCTCTTTTAGTTATCATTTGTTGACATGCATGTACAGATTTCAGAGGTCTATTAAAGGTACCAAAAAAGGTCGATGTTCATATTGAGAGGGAAAAGAGAATGAAATATTACAGTATCTATGGATTATCTGAAAAGAGAAATAACAGCTATACCACTATCAGGAAAACGTATATCTAACTTTTTTATCATGTGCTACATTTTTTTGGCAAATCAATTAAACTCAAAATATAAGTTACAGAGTTAATGTCTCTGAAATCATAAATATACGAACGCACACAAAAACAACAATAATGCAGTTACTTACCTTGTTATCATATGTGCTTTATTGACTTGGGGTTATTTTTAAATATCATGGTTATCCTTGAATAACATCCCTATTCCACACACAATGGTATGTATATGCGTCACTGACATCCAGATGTTTTGATGAATCAATACCTTTTGAGTCAAGACTGAATGCAGAAATGTAGGAAGTAAACTCTGGCAGCTGCTTTTGGTTTTTTAAAGTTTGCGGTCCATAAATGTAATAATCTCACGTGTCGCATAAATCAAAAACATGTTCTGGCTTTCAAGACTGCATCTGCTTTCCTTGGTGTACCTACTGCTTTAGTTTATTAACCCTTTAAGACCATAGAACCAAGTCCGCCAGAGCTTATATTATATTTTTACATGCTGTAGTGCAATTTTTGGGAGCATTTCAAGTTGCTATACATCAATACAACTGTTATAGCCCAAATTTTAATAATATGTATGCATTAAGTGCAAAGAAATTACATAAATTGCAAGAAAGTGCAATAAACTACAAAAAAATTGAAAATCACTTTTGTTTTTTTAACATATATTTCTAGTTAGAGAAATTTAAGAGGCTTATCCCTCAAAACTGTAAATACAAAAAAGTTGCACAAAATAGTTTCCCACCACAGGAAATTTATTTTGAGTGTCTTCATAGTTTTATTTTTTAAACACACCAATTTTTATATACTGCAGGAAAAATGAAAATAAATATTATAATGCAAATTTGCAAAAAAACAGCACATGCATCAAAATAAACTATTTCCAGCAGTGCAATTTGACTTCTAAGCATCCCAGAAACGACACAGAAAGTCATAAAGTCAAACATAACTTTTAAAAACACCAGTATAGGCTCATAAGGCGCTGATGGTAAAAAACTACATTTCCGCGACAATGTCGTCACTTCCGGTTTCAGGCAGGTACTGGCTGTATCCCAATTCAGGGTCTGCAGCCTTAAAGTACGCAGCCTCAACGATTCTCAAGGGCCGCGTACTCAAAGACCGCTAAGGCCGGAAGTGCGAGGCTTGTGTAAGGGACGGTCTAGCCTCCGTTGTGCTGATACTGTAGTTTGTCAATAAAGTTAAAAACATTTTTTTTTAAAAAGCCTCCGTTGCGCTGCCCAGGTTGCCTAGCAACCATGATACTAACAGCTGGAAACGTGTCATAGCTTTGTTTGACAGGAATGAAGGAGAAAATGTTTTGTTCATTTGTTTGTTTGTTTCAACATGAGCTTTGATCATTCTCTGTAAGATTAAGCTCAGCTATTGAACGGCGTATATTTTAAAGTAAAGGCTTTAAAACCAAGTTAGTACAAACGTCACTAATGTCACATGACTTTGCCGACATGTGGCCAACAGTAATGTTTTAATGTTCTTCGTTATTAAACATTTGCACATAAATAAGTGACGTAATATTCAGTACTTAAAGTTCACTCTTCGGTCGCCCCTCATCCGCCGTTTTTTTCTGCAAATTTATCCACACCCATCGCCGCGCTATGCATTCTGGGATATGTTGGGCCATGAAGTCTACACTGCCACAGCCTTAAAATTCAGGGAAATGAAGGACGCATTTCAGGGCCGCATTTCGAGCAGCCTTTGAATTGGGACAGCCTTCGGCGCGCCGCTGTGACGTAATCGGCCTTGAAATGCGGCCTTTAAGGCTGCAGACCCTGAATTGGGATACAGCCAATGGCAGACATGCGATAGTTCATGCTGCCGTAGAAAGTGTTACGAACAGCTGATCGGATCGGCAAAACGTGTTTCTGGAATATTGTGTTTTTGTTGCTGCAAGTGCTTTTTATGCAGTTTTTGCAAAGCTATATGTGGAAGGAAACCGTGGCCTAGGACAAGCTGATGGCATAAGATGTAAGTACAACTCCTCCGGTTTCATATGCAAAAAAAATTATTGCGCTAGCTTACGTGGTTGCAGTGCTACACTCTAATAAGTAAAACATTGGTTCAAATAAAAAAAAACATGTTAACGTTTTCCACTAGAATTTTTGAGTTAAGCCAACTTCTGGCAGAATAACATTAATTCAAAGCAATATTTTTGAGTATGGTGAAGTAGCTTTTTTGGCCACAATTAAAAACATTCTTAAGTAAAATTAACTTAATAATTTTCGACTAGAACACAAAAATTTAAGTTGATCCAACGTGAATTTTATGTATAGTGAAGTTACTTTTTGGCCACAAAAAAAACCACATTCTGAGTAACATGAACTTAATAATTGTCAACAAATACACAGGAATTTAAGTTGATCCAAGATTATATTTATGTATGGTGAAGTAACTTTTTGATCAAAATAAAACACATTTATAATTAAAATGAACTTAACTGTCGGCATAAATAGTATTTATGTTGGTCAAATATGATATTTTGGTTACAGTGTAGTAATTTTTTGGTCCCACAGGAGATTCTATAAGGCCATTTACCTGTTTCCCAGCAGGCTAATTCGCTCCAAAATACAACCTTGATCATTTGGCTGTGTCTTATAACCATGACTACCGCGTAGGCAGGCTCATGCATGGTGGTGCCTGCCCACAAAGAAGTCAAGGTTCTAAGACCTTAGAAACTTGTCGATCACTTTTTTCCCCAAACGAACGTCAGCCTTAACATGGGCTGTGTGTGCGCTTGTGTCATGACCTTCAGAAAAAAGAAATGGATGTTGTGTGTATTTGTTTGAATGCGGCAGATGTGATGCCAAATACCTGGACATCAGCTAAGGGACTCGTACCTGGTGCTCAGAAAGAATAGAAATTCAGACAGATGTATTCAAATGAGTTAGACCCATTTAATTACAATAACAAACATCACAATTCTTTAACGTGCGTGCGAAGTGCAAGATTTGTGGGCTTCAGTTTCCTAGAACACAAATTGCCCGCTGAAACTTAAGGAACTGTGTATTAAAATTGTAATAAAACCTACTACTTGAATCCTCTTTTTTTTACTTTAACATGTGACAGTGAATCAAAACAATAGATGACAGGCTGCTATACATTAAATGCACTAATTTAAACATAAAATGAGCAAAGCTTCTTTCATTCAACTTTGTCAGCACTCTTACAAAGTATTCTTGATTCTCTTCCATATTTGACTTTTCACCCTCAAGATTAAGGCCAGCTAAAGAGGGCATTACACAAACTTTAAAACACACCAATACCCTCAGAACACAGGTCATGGGAGAAATTAAACGCATTCCTTAAAAATGTGCAAATAACAGCATTTAAGACACAGCAAACCATTAACTCAGAAGACTTAAGAACAGCGCTTTAAAATTTAGTAAAACACAATGAAGTAGTGCCAGAAATGCAGGAATAAGGTTTTTGTGAAACTCACTCACGAATGGTCTATCAAGTCTGCTCTAGAAAATACCAAACTTAAGATTCATTACTTTAGAGCTGGCTTTTTGTCCATCAAGCTCAAGGCATAGCTTTTGAAATACCTCAAAGGTAAATTTCAGCTGCTTGGGATAGGTAAGGTTCAGAGCGTAGATTACTCCCATCATCAAAGCACAGGATCTGGCAACATCAATCCTCTCCAGGATCTTGGATCCCTCAACGATGATGGTTGGAGGCCCATCACCAATGATAGCAATCTTCATGATTTGCATTGCAAGGTCTGCATTGAGCTCCTCCTCATCCTTGTAGGAGAAATTAAATGTTAGGATGTATAAAATACATAGCTCAAGCACTTCAGGATGACGTGCATATGGGAATGAACTACTACAGGTAGGAAAATAAGCTAAAACAGGTTGTCTTTTGTGTTTTTCAGTGATTTTACTTTGTCATTCTGTAATTTTTAAAAGCTAAATTAAACCATAATCCAACGTTTAAAATAAAAAATGTCTTGTTTTTCACAGTTTTGTTTTTCCACTTTGAAAAGAAAATCTAATAAATCATTTTTAAGGGTTATTCCACTTCTAAGTGAAATTTTATCTATTGCCATATTGCCACAGTTAGAAAGTGAGAAACAAGCCTTTTGTAAACAGCACACTAATTCTCCTGATCCGGAAGCAATCCATTTGCTTTAGCAGAGCACAAACAATGGAAGTGAATAGCAGGTGCTAGCATGTTGTGTGCAAAAGTGATTAAAATGACTAACAAAAATGAAAACAGTAATGAAAACAAATATTTCTTGGGAGCTCAGTAATCATGTTCACGGCAAATGAAAAGTGCAAAAGTAACACGGAAGATTTGCAGAAGCTGATTTAGACTTGAGACTACATTGCAGTTACAACAAACACCGCTGTAAACATCCACTGCATGGTGCATGGATATAACGCAACAGTTGGAAAAGCCTCCAGCTTCCATAAACAAACACACACAGCCACTACTATACAAGCATGGTAAGCTGCAGTAACAATGGATGGGTCTTTGATTTGTTGAAGAAATATTGCACAAATAGCATGTTGGTTTATAGACACTGGTCGGCAGTGGCTTCAACTGCTGTGTTATAACCATGTGGAGGCTTACAGCAGTGCTTTGTCGTAATGTAGTCCCAAGTCTAAATCGGCTCCTGAAAATCCTTCATGTCAATTCATACTTTTCATTTGCAGTCAGCATGATTGTTGAGCTCCCCAGGAATACTTGGTATCATTATTGAGTGATTTTAATCACTTTTGCACACAAAATGCTAGTACCTGCCATTCACTTCCATTGTTTATGCTCTGCTAAAGCTGCTGCCAGATCAGGAAAATGACTGCGCTGGCTACAAAATTTTTTATCCTGTGTGTTTATGTTGCACCTTATCACGGAAACAGGTTTCTATTCAGCAAATTATGTTCAATGACAATGGCAATAAACATCTTCGGATTGTAATTCTGAAATGCTTTTTTCTCACTTATACATGGCAATAGACATATCTTCACTTAGGGTTGGAATGTCCCTTAACTCATTCAGTGCCAGCCACTCTCAGATTTCATACTCCCCTCAGTGCCAGAGATATTTAGCTTTTTCACTGATTTTGAAGGCTCACAGAATATTTTGTTCTATGACTATGTGAATTCTGAAACCACCATGACAAAAATGAGTCTCTCTTCTTTCAGCAGCAAAAAAAAAATGTTTCTACCTCTGTTATTTAGAAATCTGCAGTAGAAAAGAGAAACTTTCATGACAAAACACCTGTTTCTGGATCAAAAGCGCTTTGTGTAAATAGGTTTTTCTAGCAGATCAGTGACTTTGATGTAAATATTTCGTGTTTCAATGATTCATGCAACATCTCAACTATGTTTTACTACTATGAAGTAAAAAAATCACCTGTAAAAATGTACTTTTGGCAGATTATTTTTTGTATAAAAATAGTTGTTTATAGACAATTTCAACATTTGAAAAATATATAAGAAAAAAGCGACTGATTTATGATTCAGAGAGTCTGTGTGTGTGTGTGTGTGTGTTACTCCCGCATGTGCACAAGTGAGTGCGCGACTTAGTCTGTTCACCCCCCACCCGGCCATCGGTTCGTCTATCAACAATTTCTGTGCGTTTTATGCAGCAAATCGTTCATTATTCTGGTCCCTGCTGCCTTCAGAAGTTTCTAACAGGAGATACTGGTCAGATAAATCCGGTTCATGTTCACTGGAATCGCTAGAAAAACCATGACGTCAGGCTGCAGACACCTCAAGCTCGAAATGACGAGCTGGATCAAAAATCGCGCCACAATACTCGTTCTCAGTAGAGCGTTCGGATTCATTTTGACGTCTAAAGACGTCTATGGCACTGAATGACTTAAATACTCAACCCTGAACAGAAAATCCAATGAACAAAACACAAAGACCCAACAGAGACATGCATTCAAAACTAAACAAAAAATTAAAAACCAACTCAAGTACTTGCGCTGTATTGTTTGAAAAGATCCTCCTCCTTCTCTCCAAGATAGACTATGAGGCAGCGAATAGCAATTTCTCTGCGCTTTTCAACTGTGTTGTCCTGATTGATAGAAAAAAATAGAAGGTGTTCAAAATACTCTTTTTCAGTGGAAAATGTGCCCACATTACAGAACTGACAACAGAAACTGAGTATTTCAGAGGTTCTCATTGTTGAGTGAGTTGAGTGTTTCCTTGATATGTGTGATTTTAGGCTACCCCATGACTTAAATGAACAAAAACAATCTAGGTAAGGACATGGCAGAGGCTGTACACTGGGGATATGGCGTAACCTATAATGTTTCATCAGCTCTTCCTTAGTGGAGGTTGCAAATTTACAGATTTTGCAAGGCCAATCCATACTTCATGATTCTGAATTACTCAATTCAAGCTTACTTGTTAAAGCTTACTTCAGAAGGTCCCTTGGTATTCGATACCAGGAGAAGATGATGGTTTGAGCCTTTGTCCTGGCAAGAAACACAGCAAAGTAACTGAATATTTTGGTGAGATTCCCACTTTCTTTAGAAGGCTGACCACGTCTTAACTGGAACCCCTAGATCTGCAACGCCAGGACAGTGTATAACACCAGAAAGTTGTGCCTGCACAAAAATACAAAAGATGGTATTTTCAACTTCACCTGTGAGTCTTCAATACAGTGAATAAGTTTCACCTGTCAAAGCTGTGTGAGCTAGAACCAAACATTCAAAACTACATAGACCTGAATACACTGGGTGCTGGAAGGCCTAACGTGGCTTTCCATAGATCAAATATACATAGAGGTGACATGGACTGGGCCAGTCTGTTGGAGCGTGTATCCCCAACGACCGCGATCTTGGAGGGGTCTCCACTCGCCCCCAGTGCATGTATTTCTACTGAGGAATGTGTTAACTCAAAAAAAAAAAAAAAAAAAAAAAAAAAAAAAAAAAAAAAAAAAAAAAAAATATATATATATATATATATATATATATATATATATATATATATATATATATATATATATATATATATATATACACAGTGGGGCAAAAAAGTATTTAGTCAGCCACCGATTGTGCAAGTTCCCCCACTTAAAATGATGACAGAGGTCAGTAATTTGCACCAGAGGTACACTTCAACTGTGAGAGACAGAATGTGAAAAAAAAATCCATGAATCCACATGGTAGGATTTGTAAAGAATTTATTCGTAAATTAGGGTGGAAAATAAGTATTTGGTCAATAACAAAAATACAACTCAATACTTTGTAACATAACCTTTGTTGGCAATAACAGAGGTCAAACGTTTACTATAGGTCTTTACCAGGTTTGCACACACAGTAGCTGGTATTTTGGCCCATTCCTCCATGCAGATCTTCTCGAGAGCAGTGATGTTTTGGGGCTGTCGCCGAGCAACACGGACTTTCAACTCCCGCCACAGATTTTCTATGGGGTTGAGGTCTGGAGACTGGCTAGGCCACTCCAGGACTTTCAAATGCTTCTTACGGAGCCACTCCTTTGTTGCCCGGGCGGTGTGTTTTGGATCATTGTCATGTTGGAAGACCCAGCCTCGTTTCATCTTCAAAGTTCTCACTGATGGAAGGAGGTTTTGGCTCAAAATCTCACGATACATGGCCCCATTCATTCTGTCCTTAACACGGATCAGTCGTCCTGTCCCCTTGGCAGAAAAACAGATCCATAGCATGATGTTTCCACCCCCATGCTTCACAGTAGGTATGGTGTTCTTGGGATGCAACTCAGTATTCTTCTTCCTCCAAACACGACGAGTTGAGTTTATACCAAAAAGTTCTACTTTGGTTTCATCTGACCACATGACATTCTCCCAATCCTCTGCTGTATCATCCATGTGCTCTCTGGCAAACTTCAGATGGGCCTGGACATGCACTGGCTTCAGCAGCGGAACACGTCTGGCACTGCGGGATTTGATTCCCTGCCGTTGTAGTGTGTTACTGATGGTGACCTTTGTTACTTTGGTCCCAGCTCTCTGCAGGTCATTCACCAGGTCCCCCCGTGTGGTTCTGGGATCTTTGCTCACCGTTCTCATGATCATTTTGACCCCACGGGATGAGATCTTGCGTGGAGCCCCAGATCGAGGGAGATTATCAGTGGTCTTGTATGTCTTCCATTTTCTGATGATTGCTCCCACAGTTGATTTTTTCACACCAAGCTGCTTGCCTATTGTAGATTCACTCTTCCCAGTCTGGTGCAGGTCTACAATACTTTTCCTGGTGTCCTTCGAAAGCTCTTTGGTCTTGGCCATGGCGGAGTTTGGAGTCTGACTGTTTGAGGCTGTGGACAGGTGTCTTTTATACAGATGAGTTCAAACAGGTGCCATTCATACAGGTAACGAGTGGGGGACAGAAAAGCTTCTTACAGAAGATGTTACAGGTCTGTGAGAGCCAGAGATTTTCCTTGTTTGAGGTGACCAAATACTTATTTTCCACCCTGATTTACGAATAAATTCTTTACAAATCCTACTGTAACCCTGGTAAGATTTACAGCAATCAGAAGTACAGGGTTCTTTGAATGCATCGTAGTCCTTGTCTGATAGTTTAATTTCCGGGCTTGCCCTGAAGGCACCATCTGCAGCTCCGTGCGCGTGAAGGTGTGGTGTAGAGGAAAAAGGACGGCAAGGAAAAACTCCATGCTGCCGCGGAGCACGGTTTTTTCCAGTTGAAAGAGAGGAAAGAGGTTTAATTAACATTTGTGAGAGAGCTGTCGTTAGCGGTGAACCACAGACTGGTACCTACCTGAAAGGAGCCGGAGTATTTCTTTGAACTTTTTGAACTATTCTGGTGAGTTAGCCTAGCTCACTTAGCACCGCTATTGCAGTTCAATGCACTGGAAAAAATAACTAACCAGTCAGAATAGTAGTAAATGTGTTTAATGATGTTTAAGATGTGTTTTCATAGTATTGCAATGTTGTGACAGTTTTGTTTATTATGAGTGTCTAATGTTTTTACTTTCTTGGGCCTGCTAGTTCAGCCGCGGCCAGCTAAGTGGTTATGCGCAGTTCACGTGCAATAGCTGTGCTGTTACTGTAACTGCGGGTGATGCACAGTAATACGGTGTATTTACTTTTAATGTGTCACAAGATGCAGATTTATTTTAATATTTCAAAAGAACCAAGGACATTAGGAACAAGGACATTTAAGGAATGTGGACATCTAACATTCTGCGTATTTGTGTGCAGACTGGTTTTTTTTTGAGGTACAGTTCCATGGGTGCCAAGTGAGGAGCTGGTATCGTGGGTCTAAGACACTGTTGCTGCTGTGGAGGCCTTCTCTGTGTCAGGACGCCGACACGTTGATGCCTGCCGTACCAGGAGGGCGGTAGGGAAAAAACAAAAGGAAGCCCACCTGAGAGATACCTTATCATTTTCTTTGCTACTTTTTCTCCGCCTGAGATTCAGGTCGTTTTCAGTTCTTAACCCAGGACAGTGGGTAACTGAATAAACTGACACCATAAGGAACTGGACACTCACATGCTATTTTCTTTTCTTTTTCCTTTTCTTTGGGGTGTTGAAATATTGTGTTTCTTGTCTTACATCTATTTTGATTGTTTCAATTATTTTTGTGATGCATTTGAGATGGTTACTGCATTTGAAGGTATCCCTACATTGAGGATGAGCAAAGGGAACTGATCCAAAAGGAAATATATAAAGCAAACTTTGTTTCATAAACCTGTGGTCGTGCGTGTTATGTGGGTTGGAAGTCTCATTGCTCTTACAGAGTTGCTACCGCCAATCTCCTTCCCAAACCTAGATTCGGATATTGTAGACATTGCACTTGGGCGAGCAGTATAGATCATCTCTTTATAGATAGAGGGACACACGTCCAGGTTACATAAAAAGTGGCGAGCCAGCCAGGAGATTGGTTAATAGTAGCTTTCTGATCTTCCACCCCACACTACGCACGTTTGAGATTTTTGAGATTTGTTCCACTGAGTCAGGTATGGATATTTGCAATCGTTTTGAGGTTAATGGTCAAAACTCCCTGTATGTAACAGGTATAGGACCAGAATACACAGATGAGGAAATAACTGCTGTGTTCAAAGTTAATGGAGATATTTCTAAATTAGTGAGGATCCCTGACGAATCAGGACAACCAGAGGGTAGAGCCCTGGTCCAGTATGCATCTGACAGGTCTATCTCTAGAATCGACCCCATTACTTTGGGTACCGTACCAAGTCCAAAGGACCCAGCTGTGATGTGGTTTGTGAGGACCATTAGAGATGTTTGTCAGGAAGTGGTGGGGAGGGAGATAGCTTGCAGATACCTGGACGAACTAAAGTCTGTCGCAGGCAGTGGCAGGAAAGGTTTCTTGAATGTGCTTCAGGAGGAACTGCATGGGAACCAGGGCACATCACATGACGTACACAGTAATGCTACACAGCCCTATGCAGCTCAAAATGCTAACACACCTAATAATGATCAAAATGAGCCTGCAGAGCCCACACATGTTTATAGTGCATCTGCTAGTTTACCAACGAGCCCAGTCCACATCAGTGAGGATGTTTTTAACCCCCCCCAGATCCAGAGAGTGATTGTGGAGCATGTCATCCGAAGTGAGTCCACCACTTCACCATCCCCACAAATAAGGTTGCGCACCTTCTCTGGGCGGATGCCAAGGCCAAACGGTGAGGTGGACTACGAAACATGGCACACCCAAGTTGATCTTCTCCTTAACGATCCTTCCTTGAATGATGCTCACAAGGTGAGAAGGATTCTTGAGAGCTTGCTGAGTCCAGCAGCTGATGTTGTGAAGCCTCTTGGCATCTCTTCACCACCAAGTGTCTACATCACTCAACTTGATTCTGCTTTTGGTGTTGTGGAGGATGGAGAGGAGTTGTTTGCGGCATTTCTCGGCTCTAACCAAGATAGTGGAGAGAAGCCATCAACATACTTGAACAGGCTCCATAGCCTCCTCACAAGAGCAATTTCTAGAGGGGGAGCCTCAGCTGGAAATTCCAATGATCATTTGCTCAGACAGTTTTGTAGGGGCTGTTGGGATCAGAGCATCATCATCGGCTTACAGTTAGAGTGCAAAAAGGGAAATCCACCAACATTTCCTGAATTCCTCCTCATGCTGAGAACTGAGGAAGACCGCCGTTCCACAAAGCTAGATAGGATGAAAAAGCATTTAGGTGCTTCGAAAGCTAACATGTATGCCCACCATGTTTTTGATATGCCCTCTTATGACTGTGAGCCTGTCCCACTGCCTAACTCAAAGCCGAATGAGACATCAAAGCTTGAAAAGAAAGTAAATGAGCTAACTAAACAGTTGGAAAAGCTAAACAAAAAGCCACCGAGCCTCACTCATGATAGTAATCCTCCCCTAGTGGTAAAAGCAAAGCGAGATGAAACCTCTGATATTGAGAACAAGATAGCTGAACTGACAAAGCAAGTTGAAAAACTAGCACAAAATCAGAGAGAGAGTACTGAAAAGACCGACTGCTTTGCAATCAGTAGTAGTAACATGAAGAGGGGCCTTAAGGTGCCTGGAATGCCGAGGCCGTGGTTTTGTTTTAAGTGTGGGGAAGACAACCACATTGCTGCTCACTGCTCCAATGAACCCAACCCCGCACTGGTTCGCAAGAAAAATGCAGAACTCCGGGAGAGGCAGGATAAGTTTTTAGCTCAGCAGGCTGCTTCCCCATTCACTTTAAACTAGTAGCAGCTCCTGTTGTGGGACGTCCAGGAGCTGCAGTTGATGATAACCCCTGTCCCAACAGATCAGTTGATGGTGCTGGAACACAGAAGAAAGTCATAACCCACACAATGACTGAAACCTACCGTTGCACAGAGCGATCTATACCTGCAGGGCTTGTAGGTCCTCGTTGTGCGGCTTCTGTCTTTCTTGAGGGTGTACAGTGTGAGTCCATAATGGACACCGGCTCACAAGTTACAACAGTGTCCGAGTGTTTCCATAAGAACCATCTGTCTCACTTACCTATACATCCAATTCATGCCCTTCTTGAAATCGAAGGAGCAGGTGGACAGCAGGTCCCCTATCTTGGTTACATAGAAGCGCGTGTCACTTTCCCGCTGTCTGTTCCTGGCAGGAAAGAGGAGCTAGTCGTGTTAGCACTTGTGGTGCCAGAGTGTCAGTTCAACAGCAGGACCCCCCTGTTGATTGGTACCAATGTGTTATTACGACTTTATGAACAAGTACTTGAACAGGATGGTCCAGAGGTTGTTTGCAGACTCTTCTCTAGAGATTTTGCAGTGATCTTCCAGCATATTGCCCAGATCCATGACCTCAACAACCATGCTCATCCTGTCAGGTTACATGGTGGAAACCCCATCACCATCCCTGCAAAACAAAAGTGCTGCATCACAGGTGATGTCAGGTTGAAAAGGAACAGTCAGACCACATTTGTGCTTGAACCCAATGAACATCACAGGTTGCCAGGTGGCGTGTTCCTTGAAGCTGCTCTGATGGACATTCCATTTAAGTCTAGCTGCAAGGTCCCGGTCGTCCTGCGCAATCTTAGTGACCATGATGTTACGCTGCAGCCAAAATGCATCATTGCTCAAATATGTGCAGCTCAGCAGGTCACATCACTTGGACCAGTGAAAGGTGACTCTCATCACAATAAGCCTGACAGTGACAACCTCGAGTTCAATCTTGATGATTCACCAATATCTGAACAATGGAAAGATCGTATCATCACCAAGCTTAGATCTATTCCAGAAGTCTTTGCTGTGGATGACCTGTCATATGGTCACACCACTGCAGTGAAACATCACATCAGGCTACATGACGAGACTCCTTTTAAGGAGAGGCCAAGGCCTATTCATCCCAGTGACAGGGAGGCAGTCAAGGAGCATCTTAAAGAACTGCTTGATGCAGGAATCATTAAAGAGTCACAGAGCCCTTTTGCATCCCCAGTGGTCTTGGTCCGGAAGAAGAATGGTTCTATCAGGTTATGCATCGACTACAGGAAGCTAAATGCTCGAACCATCAGAGATGCATACGCTCTTCCGAACATTGAGGAGACCTTTGCTGCCCTTAGCGGTGCTAAATGGTTCTCCGTCATGGACCTTAAATCTGGTTATTACCAGGTTGAGATGGCCGAAGAAGACAAGCCTAAAACCGCTTTCACGTGTCCCCTCGGCTTCTTTGAATTCAATCGCATGCCTCAGGGTGTCACGAACGCACCAAGCACTTTTCAGCGCCTTATGGAAAGGTGTGTCGGTGACTTGCATCTCAATGAGGTATTGGTGTTTCTGGACGACTTGATTGTCTTTTCAGACACATTGGAAGAACATGAAGCACGACTCATGAAGGTGCTGAACCGTCTTAAAGATTTCGGTCTAAAGCTTTCTCCGGAGAAATGTCACTTCTTTAAGACGTCAGTAAAGTATCTTGGTCATGTCGTGGATGCACGAGGAGTTCATACTGACCCTGACAAGATATCCGCCTTGAGAGACTGGCCTCGTCCTTCAAATAGGAAAGAGCTTAAATGTTTCTTAGGCTTCGCTGGGTATTATCGGCGGTTTGTCGAAGGATATTCCCAGATAGCCAAACCTCTTAATAGCCTGACAGCAGGCTACTATCCACCAAAGAAAAGGGGCAAAGTGTACAAGAGGGAACGCTTCACGACTCTTGTGAGCCCTAATGCACCGCTCGGTGAGGAGTGGACTTCGGAGTGTGAGAGTGCATTCAGAACCCTGATCAAGAAACTGACGTCTGCGCCCATCCTTGCTTTTGCGAATCCACAACTACCATATGTTGTACATACTGACGCTTGTCGCGATGGATTGGGGGCAGCGCTCTATCAAGAGCAGGAGGGGAAGCTCAGAGTTGTCGCGTATGCCAGTCGAGGTCTTTCCAAGAGCGAGAGAAACTACCCTACGCACAAACTCGAATTCTTGGCCTTAAAGTGGGCCGTTTGTGAAAAGTTCAGTGATTTCCTTTATGGGTCAAGTTTCACTGTGCTTACCGACAACAACCCCCTCACATACGTCTTGACATCTGCGAAGTTAGATGCTGCTGGTCATCGCTGGTTAGCCGCTCTTTCTACTTACCAGTTTACCATCAAGTACAGAGCAGGGCAGGCCAACCGCGATGCAGATGGGTTATCCCGGCGGCCTCAAGGTCCGCCTCTTGAGGATGAAGCTTTCACTAAAGAAAGAGAGAGAATAGAGGACATGAAAAAACGGTTCATGGAAGCAGGAGATGACATGGATCATGAGGTGTTCTCTGCATTATGTCAACGTCATCTTGTGATGGTTAAAGATGAACGTCACCCTCATTCAGAGCAGCCTGTCATTGCGGAGTCTCTTGTTGTCGACCCTTCTGTAGTGCCTGATGTTTTCGATGAGGGCACTTTACCATCCATGGCTAACTCTGACTGGTGTAATGCTCAAAATAATGATCCGTCTCTCTCACGTGTCATCACCTTTGTGAGGAGAGCTGTAAAACCCAGTTTCAGAGAGACAAACCTTGAACATCCCGATGTCAAACTTCTTTTTAGGGAGTGGAAAAAACTTGAACTCAGGGATGGTGTCCTGTACAGGAAGTGGTCTGAGCGAGGCGAACTGGTGTATCAGTTGGTCTTACCCGAACAGTTCAGAGAGAGGGCACTGCAAGGAGTGCATGATGATGTTGGCCATCTCGGTTCTGAGCGTGCACTTCAGCTTGCTCGTGCCAGGTTCTACTGGCCGAGAATGGCCAGAGACATCGAGGAGAAGTGCAAAAAGTGCGAACGCTGTTTCAGGCGGAAGGCTGTGCCTCAGAGGGCCGCGCCTTTGGAAAACATTTCTGCTACTTATCCACTTGAACTTCTTTGTATGGATTATCTATCCCTTGAGCCGGATGATAGAGACACGAGAAACATTTTAGTCATCACCGACCACTTTACAAAATTTGCTGTGGCGGTGCCGACTAGGGATCAGAAAGCCAGAACTGTTGCGAAGGCTTTATGGGAGAACTTTATTGTTCACTACGGGTTCCCCAGTCGTCTGCTCAGCGACCAGGGCAGGGACTTTGAGTCTAAGACGATCAGAGAACTCTGCACACTGATTGGAGCAGACAAAGTTCGTACCACCCCGTACCATCCCCGGGGAAACCCAGTGGAGCGATTTAACCGGACCCTCCTTGGTATGCTAGGGACCCTGGAAGAAAGAGACAAATATCATTGGAGAGATTTTGTCAAACCTCTGGTCCACGCATACAATTGCACGAGAAACAGTACAACAGGCTATTCGCCTTACGAACTAATGTTTGGTAGGCAGCCCAGACTGCCGATTGATCTTGTCCTGGGAATCCAACCTGATATGGCAAGTCACAAGACCCACTCAGAGTATGTCAAGGGCCTTCGTCAACGCCTACAGGAGAGCTACTCATTAGCTGCTAAAAATGCCAAGAAGATGGGAGAGAAGAACAAGGCTAGGTTTGACAGGGAGGTCAGGGCAGCTGAACTCTTAGAAGGGGATAGGGTCTTAGTGAGAAACGTGAATATCAGGGGGAAACACAAACTGGCAGATCGGTGGGAACAGAAAATCCATGTTGTTGTCAGACGGATTAGCGACAGTCCTGTTTATGTAGTCAAACCTGAGACAGGGGAGGGGCCACACCGTACGTTGCATAGAGACCTTCTTTTGCCGTGCGGGTTCCTACCTGTAACTGAGATCAGAGAGCAAAGTTCTTCCACTGACGCATCGAGGAAAATGAGACTGAGGGGCAAAACAACAAAAGGCGTGCAAGGGGACACTGATTGTCAGGAGGACGAGTCGTACAGTGATGAAGATGAACTGTATCCTAATACATGGATGCCAGAAATCATCACGAAGGGTCCTTTCCTGCAGAGGGAAGGAGGCTTCAATGAGCCTCAGCCAGTTCCCAGGGTATTAAACCCAGACACCCCTTCTTTTGTGCCCCAAAGTTCCGCACACTTACCTGAAAGACCTACTCACGAGCTTCAACCAGGAACTCCTTATGTTAGCTCTGAGAATAGTGGTTCAGTTACACATCCTACTTCACACTGTAGGACTCCGGACCATATTGTCATTGATATTCCTGAACCTGATGTGACACAAATCTCACCTGATGAAGAGAACACAGATCTCATCACCACAGACCCTGTAGTTGCAGACACTGACAATGTAGTATCTGAGAGGCAAGAGTCCGAGAACGCAAGTGTCCGGCGTTCTACTAGGGAGAGACGTCCGCCTCGGAAACTCACCTACGATGAGCTGGGGGAGCCTTTAACCTTGGCCATTAGTTCATTCTTTCAGGCTTTAGGGGCTGCTATTTCACATGTGTCTGTACCGGTAGGGGCAGGTATGCATGCTGGGACTCATGCAGTCTAGAGGGGGAGAATGTAACCCTGGTAAGATTTACAGCAATCAGAAGTACAGGGTTCTTTGAATGCATCGTAGTCCTTGTCTGATAGTTTAATTTCCGGGCTTGCCCTGAAGGCACCATCTGCAGCTCCGTGCGCGTGAAGGTGTGGTGTAGAGGAAAAAGGACGGCAAGGAAAAACTCCATGCTGCCGCGGAGCACGGTTTTTTCCAGTTGAAAGAGAGGAAAGAGGTTTAATTAACATTTGTGAGAGAGCTGTCGTTAGCGGTGAACCACAGACTGGTACCTACCTGAAAGGAGCCGGAGTATTTCTTTGAACTTTTTGAACTATTCTGGTGAGTTAGCCTAGCTCACTTAGCACCGCTATTGCAGTTCAATGCACTGGAAAAAATAACTAACCAGTCAGAATAGTAGTAAATGTGTTTAATGATGTTTAAGATGTGTTTTCATAGTATTGCAATGTTGTGACAGTTTTGTTTATTATGAGTGTCTAATGTTTTTACTTTCTTGGGCCTGCTAGTTCAGCCGCGGCCAGCTAAGTGGTTATGCGCAGTTCACGTGCAATAGCTGTGCTGTTACTGTAACTGCGGGTGATGCACAGTAATACGGTGTATTTACTTTTAATGTGTCACAAGATGCAGATTTATTTTAATATTTCAAAAGAACCAAGGACATTAGGAACAAGGACATTTAAGGAATGTGGACATCTAACATTCTGCGTATTTGTGTGCAGACTGGTTTTTTTTTGAGGTACAGTTCCATGGGTGCCAAGTGAGGAGCTGGTATCGTGGGTCTAAGACACTGTTGCTGCTGTGGAGGCCTTCTCTGTGTCAGGACGCCGACACGTTGATGCCTGCCGTACCAGGAGGGCGGTAGGGAAAAAACAAAAGGAAGCCCACCTGAGAGATACCTTATCATTTTCTTTGCTACTTTTTCTCCGCCTGAGATTCAGGTCGTTTTCAGTTCTTAACCCAGGACAGTGGGTAACTGAATAAACTGACACCATAAGGAACTGGACACTCACATGCTATTTTCTTTTCTTTTTCCTTTTCTTTGGGGTGTTGAAATATTGTGTTTCTTGTCTTACATCTATTTTGATTGTTTCAATTATTTTTGTGATGCATTTGAGATGGTTACTGCATTTGAAGGTATCCCTACATTGAGGATGAGCAAAGGGAACTGATCCAAAAGGAAATATATAAAGCAAACTTTGTTTCATAAACCTGTGGTCGTGCGTGTTATGTGGGTTGGAAGTCTCATTGCTCTTACAGAGTTGCTACCGCCAATCTCCTTCCCAAACCTAGATTCGGATATTGTAGACATTGCACTTGGGCGAGCAGTATAGATCATCTCTTTATAGATAGAGGGACACACGTCCAGGTTACACTACCATGTGGATTCATGGATTTTTTTTTCACATTCTGTCTCTCACAGTTGAAGTGTACCTCTGGTGCAAATTACTGACCTCTGTCATCATTTTAAGTGGGGGAACTTGCACAATCGGTGGCTGACTAAATACTTTTTTGCCCCACTGTATATATATATATATATAAAAAACACCCAGCACGCCCCTGCGGGCGGTTTATCCTTCAAGCTCGGGTCCTCTACCAGAGGCCTGGGAGCTTGAGGGTCCTGCGCAGTATCTTAGCTGTTCCCAGGACTGCGCTCTTCTGGACAGAGATCTCCGATGTTGTTCCCGGGATCTGCTGGAGCCACTCGCCTAGCTTGGGAGTCACCGCACCTAGTGCTCCGATTACCACGGGGACCACCGTTACCTTCACCCTCCACATCCTCTCGAGCTCTTCTCTGAGCCCTTGGTATTTCTCCAGCTTCTCGTGTTCCTTCTTCCTGATATTGCTGTCATTCGGAACCGCTACATCGATCACTACGGCCGTCTTCTTCTGTTTGTCTACCACCACTATGTCCGGTTGGTTCGCCACCACCATTTTGTCCGTCTGTATCTGGAAGTCCCACAGGATCTTAGCTCGGTCATTCTCCACCACCCTTGGGGGCATCTCCCATTTTGACCTCGGGACTTCCAGGTTATACTCGGCACAGATGTTCCTGTACACTATGCCGGCCACTTGGTTATGGCGTTCCATGTATGCCTTGCCTGCTAGCATCTTGCACCCTGCTGTTATGTGCTGGATTGTCTCTGGGGCATCTTTACACAGCCTGCACCTGGGGTGTTGCCTGGTGTGATAGACCCCAGCCTCTATGGATCTTGTGCTCAGAGCTTGTTCCTGTGCTGCCATGATTAGTGCCTCTGTGCTGTCTTTCAGTCCAGCTTTGTCCAGCCACTGGTAGGATTTCTGGATATCAGCCACCTCCTCTATCTGCCAGTGGTACATACCGTGCAGGGGCCTGTCCTTCCATGATGGTTCTTCGTCTCCCTCCTCTTTCTTGGGTTTCTGCTGCCTGAGGTATTCACTGAGCACTCGGTCAGTTGGGGCCATCTTCCCAATGTATTCTTGGATGTTCGTTGTCTCATCCTGGACTGTGGTGCTGACACTCACCAGTCCCCGGCCCCCTTCCTTCCGCTTAGCGTACAGCCTCAGGGTGCTGGACTTGGGGTGAAACCCTCCATGCATGGTAAGGAGCTATATATATATATATATATATATATATATATATATATATAGTTTTTTTTTTATCAACAAAAGCAAACATAAGGTGTGGCATGACAGGACAGAATCATTTCTGACAGTAAATACGAAAAAAAACCCAAACTTTTTTATACACAAGCTACAATGTCAATAATCCCACTTGATCTGTTTTCATTTCATTCTCCAAAACCAAATTGGAATCAATGCTGAGTCAGCAGCTATGGTCATTTTTGTGCACCCTAGTGTTGCAAAAACTGGCATACTACTGAAACCATATGTGGGATTATTGACCTTTCTTGCCTTATCTGTTTGGAAAAATATTTAAACATTTTCCTTATTTACCATGGGTGAATACATTCCTCAGTAGAAAAAATGCACTGGTGGCGAATGGGGACCCAACCAAGATGGCGGCCCGCTATTGATTTTTTTCTTACTTTCAACCTTTATTGAGGCATATCAATGTTACAGCCAGTGCCAATGCACGTCGCCTCTACGTCTCTACAAAACACGGAAAGTACCCAAAAATTAGGGACAGCTAACTAGCCTACCATATGCGGCACAGTGCACTTAAGTCTGGTCTTTTACCTGTGAAAATAGGCCGAGCAGCCGGTGAAGAACCGCTCTTAGCGGTCAACAGACACACCGGACTAATGGCGACCGCACTTCCTGCGCAGAAGCCAATGGGGTTGAACTTCACCCCGTAACGTTACGAAAATTTAGAAGCGTTTCTTAACAATTACTAACATAAAATGCTTCCCTTCAAAAAATAAATTTCACATTTCAAAAATAAAATCACAGTGAACACAACTTAGCTTGGCTAGCTACGTTAGCATAGTAGTTTGCGCCGGGGCGAACAACGTCCGCTATCTTTTAAAAATTATAAGACAATTACAGTGGTCTGCATTAGAGTAACGTCAGTGTTAAATTTTCCAAAAAGAGCCCAACAATTTATGCTATCGCGGAATTAGCTGCTGTGTGTATATTAAAACACACAAACGCGGGGGCAAGCTAAGATGTATGTTATGTATGTTACGTCGTTGTTTTAAAGTAAACTAACAAAATCCAGAGCGACTGCAGATATGTGTAATTTCGCATAAAATTACTCACCGTTCGCGACGAACACAGCTCTTGATAAACCTTGAACACGTGCTGTTGAATATGTCCGCTTGTGTAGAAGAAGGGAACTGTGAGCTGTTTACACGTCATCAAGTTGTATTTTACATCGACAGAACTTAAAATTATATTGTTTTTTGATTAAAAGAAGATTTTAAATTCAGACAAATCACGATTATATATTGAGTAAAGAGGCATAATTTATGTGTCACCCGAACTCAATAAAATAAAAATTTTAATTAGGAAGTCTAACAGTATTTATGAACTTGATTTTTCATTTCACAACAACATATATATGTAAGTAATGACTAAAGATCCCATTAATTACTTTTTAGAGTGTACGAGGATTTAAAAGTAGTTGCGCAAAACGGAGCGTGCTGCTCTGACCGGTTTTAAAGGGTTAACCTGATTTTTAGTTTAAGATGAACAAACAAAAAGCCCACCTGTTTTAACCAAAAGGTTCTGCAAAAAATGCTGCAAAAGATGCTGGCAATGAAAGACCCATATATCATTAGATTAAAACAGTGCAAACACAGTAGGGAGTAGTGGACATTTGTAATCAGGCTGCGTAAAACAAACTTCAAATGAAATGCCTTAAAGTACAACAACAATAATAATTTAATCAAGGGGTGCTAAACCTTTTAATGCCTTTAGCAAAGGAGTCAGATTATTATTTAGAATTTGAACATTCTCACAGCTGTTTCTGCTGAGACTATTAAAATACCAGGGTCTCACTGAGCTTTATATTTGAAGTTTATTTAATGCATTATTTCAACTTTGAGGAGCTTAACTTGGCTGGTTTTCCATTTTCAATACTCAAAAGATGATTTCGAATGAATTACTCCCAAAAAAACTCAATAAGGCTTCTTTTGAAGTGGTCAACAAGCTTGAAAGGATTTATAGTGCACTTATTTCCATCTCTTGTGGCATCAAATGATGTGATATATTACCTTAATTACTCCAATACTACAATGCTAGTATGTTAAGCTTGCGTGTCAGCTTCCCTGTAGTGTGTCTAAGGATGGAAGGAAATATTTAGTCTTCTCCCACCTGCCATCAGCATTGTGCATAAGGAGTAAACAATACAACTAATCCAGCAGTGCTGGTGGTGCTGAATGTCAAAATTACCACTTATATTGCCAACACTCAACGTCACCTTTTAAGAGTCACAAATATGCTCTGTAGCTAATTTCAGTCAATTCTAAATTCACTCTTTTTGGTGACAGTGTAGAGTGCACTGATGAAGGGTTTAATGCAATTATTCAACACAAAAGCAAGACACAACACGAGGCAAAAATAGCAGAAATCATTCGGAAAGTATTTGTCATTCTTGGCACATTTGCAGTAACCCAAATAAACTGACATATTAAAAATGACCTGTGCAGTAAAACGAGTCCGAGACTCTGGAGCAGACGGTCCTAAAAGAGTCTGATCAGAGTGTTTTATGGCAAACAAAACGTAATAAAAAATAAGCCCTAGTGTGAAGCCCGAGCAGCCAAATATAGGAATTCATAAAGGGGAAAATCATTTGAGCTGCTTTGGGACGTCTGAGAGGAACACTGGCTGTGTAAACATATAGAAAACCTCATCTCTCAGCTGTGTGTGTGTCCTGTATTCATCAGTGTCTTTCAGTAATCTGCACTATGTGCTATCAAAGAAAATCAGGCCCACCTCTGTGGGGATCCACACACATACACACAGGTCTCAGTGAGGCTCAATTAGACTTACAGCGTGGGGATGCTGTCAGCCGAGTTGTGTACCCTCACACACACAACTGAGGTGAACACAATCTGAAAAGTGTTGCTCATAGTACCGATCAGTCTGAAGGAATGAAAAGATGCTGTTCGTTTAAAGATTACACAAATGTTGGATTGATTGCGCTGAAATAATTTCAGCCAGAGTTTTATTGTTGTTGTTGTTGTTGTTGTCTTTTCTTTTATACAACCTCCCCCCCCCCCCCCCCCAAAAAAAACAAAAAAACAAAACAAAAACAAAACACAAAAACAAAAAGAGTTTTATAGGGAACATCTCTAACAGGAAAGTCATTCAGAGTCACCAAATGCTCTAAATGTGGGTTTGTCTAATCCTGCAAGCAGGTGCTAGCTGAGAGGAAATCCTGTAGCAATCTCCTTCTGCACCACAGAGCAGCTCCATCACTGGAAATGTAGTGGACACAGATGTGACTGCCATCACAGATAGAATGACTGGAAATAATATATGCAGCATAATACTGTTGAAATCCAGCGACCACTAAAGAACATTTCATACAACAAAGCTATTAAAGACAAAACATACGACACACTCTGTGTCAAAAAGGAGGTTATGGCACCTGATTTATGAGACTGGGGAGGACGGCTTTAATCTGATCCATGTGAAACAGCTGTTCAGAGGGTAATGAACCTTCCTCCTCCTCTTCATCTTCTTCTGAAGTCAGTGATTGTCATGTGGAAGAACCCCACTTTTCAGTTATTTATTTGTAAAAAATGTTTGGAATCATGTCTGATTTTCGTTCCACTTCTCACGTGTGCACCACTTTGTGTTGGTCTTTCACGTGGAATTCCAATAAAACTGATTCATGTTTGTGGCTGTAATGTGACAAAATGTGGGAAAGTTCAAGGGGGCCCAATACTTTTGCAAGCCACTGTATCCTTTCCTATCTCTGGGGGTCAGTGTTCGCAGCTTGACTCACAGCGAGTGCCTAAAACATTTTCTGTCCTGCTTGTTGTGGTGATATACCTTCTCAAACTTCACAGTTATATCGCTAAGAAAATGTTAGATTGCTTGGAGTGATGGAGCAATAATCCTAACACAGATTTAGAAACTGTGTAGGATAAACTTTCAAACTTCCATCAGAGCAAAGACGTCACAGATAGGAAATATCATGAGCTGCTTCTCGCTTCTGTGTGAAGATAAAAGTTTATCTGGGAGCATCCTAAACTTTATTTCCCTCTCTGCCTCTCTATTTTACCACTGAGCCAAAGCTTCCACATTCACATGGTTTGAATGCGAATGTATTTTCCGCTTCTCTGAACTGACGGAAGAGGAAAAAAACGGTCTCTGGTTGGATTGCAGCCACCGTTGAATATGCTTCCAGGTCCCACTCTCTTGGCTGCGTCCTCCACTCGCAGCCTTCTTGGTGTCTGTTGGTGTGCAAATGGAAGCAAGCATCCTTCTTGTGACACGTGTATTGTCACCAGCTTGTTGTGTGTGGGCTGTTTGAACACACTGGCAGATTTGGCTTCAGGCAATTCTTGATGCAATTAGCAGAAATCGAATTCTCTCACTAATGAGGAGAAAGAAATAATTACAACTCTGCCAGAAAGAAACTATCAGGTTTGTGGGGGACAGAGAAGAATAGAAAAGTTCCTAAACAAAAAGAGAAGCCAGCGAGAGATAAAGACAAAGAGAGGGCATTATACTGCCACACTGGTCGCGTTCTGCGCAAAAAGGTGAAGCCGCTACACCATTTACACCAGCACTCAGGGTATGCTGCAGTATTCTCCTGAATTATTGGTGTTGCTGCTCAGACAAAGCCTCCACATCAGTGCTGGTATAGGAGGAGAAAAAGTCAAAACCAGAAGTCGAGAAAGTTTTAGAAAGCCTCATCTTTTCACATCACCGCAAAAGTGAATTGTGAGCTTCTGTACTGATATACTGTATCACTAAACTGGCAGAACAAACTGACACGAGCACGCACAACCGCCCAAAACAACACCAAACTGCAGCTTGCACTAACAAAAATAGCATCACTGTTATTATATGGCACCATTCACCATGGCCTCATTACTGTTACTTGTCTGCACTGCCTGTCTTAGCCTTGTCAGTGTTGGGCTTGTTACGCCTTAAGAGTTGTAAAGAGTTGTCATTTTTGTTTTTTCTTTGCTCATTTAAAAAATAATGTGACTTTGCATTTTCAGGTTTTTTTAAATACTGTGCCAGTCTCCGGTGCTTCTGCTTTTGTGAAAAACACAGAATTGGCCTGAGGCATAAGCAATCTCAACAGATGCTTAGAGACCAAAATTAATTATTGAAATTTATTTATTATTCATTTCAATAATCAAGGTCTTTATATTGAGAACAAAGACAAATACCTAAAGCTGACATATTTTAATGAATTACAAGAAAAACAAGAATCTCAGTGCAAGAGGCAGCATTTTAAGTTAAGAATATTGACATAGCTAGAATCGTTTAGGTTTGTTTAAATTCACCTTCAGTATGATCATGGTGGCTCATGCTGACTTTGCTCTTTTTGCCTTGCTCTGTGTAAAAATTTGCCCTCATGTTGCAAGTCATTTCTTACTTTCATACCAAAACCCCTTTTCAGTCTAGCCTCCATCTTTTCTCACTTGTGTTCTCCTTGTGAGGTATTGGTGAAATGCATAAATGCAGATAAAGTAGTGATGGCTCTCATTCTAGAAAAGGCTCTGGATGTTTTGTAGCATGATGCGATAGCTCTGTTTCTCTTACTTTTCTCTTGCAGTCTGACTTTCTTCTCTGTAACTAGCATCACTGTGGGTTTTCTGGCATTTTGGCCATAAATCACCTGTACTGATTTGTACTGATTTGTACTGATTTGCAGGCACCCTTTCAGCATAACAGAGCTGCTAGGTCCTCTTATTGTAGGGGCAAATTTCACATTCTCTTTGTCATTTGTCAGTATCTATTCCTTAAAAGTTGCTAATAGTTTTGAGCTCTATTAGCACAGTGTTACACACACATTTCCTGGTTTGAACCCCTTTCCTTGTGGTGTTTGCATGTTCTCCTGTTTGTGTTTCTTCTATGTACTCTGGCTCCACAAAGACATCCATGCTAGGTTAATCAGTTATTTCAAATGGGTCATTCTGTGACTTAAATATATGGAAATAATGCACTATATAAGTGTATGTTTAGAAATGTGACTTGTAGTCTAAAGTGCTTTGAGTGGTTACATAAATACAAACTGTTAAATGGTTTTACAGTATTGTGAGATTGGGCAACAAGTTTTGCACAAGACTAAAGTGTAGACGTCAACATCTCCACACAGGGAGGAGCTGAGGAGCTCGTTCTTACAGAACCAGCATCAGAATACTTTATTAATTCAAAGGGGGGATTTGCTTTGCTACAGATGGTCAATTAAAATATAAATACAAAAGTAGTGTCCTCAGGAAGGACACAGGTGGTAATGATTTCCTGTTGCATTATGTGATGCATTGTGGGGGAACGAGTCTTTTGCTGAGACTCTTTTCAACGTGACTGTTTGATATTGACTATAACTTGAACACCATCCTCCTTTCTGAAACCTGCCAGAGACTGAAACTCCTGTTCTTAGTCTTCTTAATTTATTATTTTTTATTATTTTTTAATTAAGTTTTAATCTAAGTTTAAATGTCAGACAGTATTTAATTGATAATTTTGCATATTTGGAGTGGGAAGTGTTTCCAGATCCTGCTCTCCCTAACAGCTTGATGAAGTAGTGTTGCTTTACTGTAATGTGTTATTGAACTGGACACTTCTGTCTTTCCATTTTCAATACTCAAAAGATGATTTCGAATGAATTACTCCCAAAAAAACTCAATAAGGCTTCTTTTGAAGTGGTCAACAAGCTTGAAAGGATTTATAGTGCACTTATTTCCATCTCTTGTGGCATCAAATGATGTGATATATTACCTTAATTACTCCAATACTACAATGCTAGTATGTTAAAAATAAAAACAGCCTCAGCGTGTCAGCTTCCCTGTAGTGTGTCTAAGGATGGAAGGAAATATTTAGTCTTCTCCCACCTGCCATCAGCATTGTGCATAAGGAGTAAACAATACAACTAATCCAGCAGTGCTGGTGGTGCTGAATGTCAAAATTACCACTTATATTGCCAACACTCAACGTCACCTTTTAAGAGTCACAAATATGCTCTGTAGCTAATTTCAGTCAATTCTAAATTCACTCTTTTTGGTGACAGTGTAGAGTGCACTGATGAAGGGTTTAATGCAATTATTCAACACAAAAGCAAGACACAACACGAGGCAAAAATAGCAGAAATCATTCGGAAAGTATTTGTCATTCTTGGCACATTTGCAGTAACCCAAATAAACTGACATATTAAAAATGACCTGTGCAGTAAAACGAGTCCGAGACTCTGGAGCAGACGGTCCTAAAAGAGTCTGATCAGAGTGTTTTATGGCAAACAAAACGTAATAAAAAATAAGCCCTAGTGTGAAGCCCGAGCAGCCAAATATAGGAATTCATAAAGGGGAAAATCATTTGAGCTGCTTTGGGACGTCTGAGAGGAACACTGGCTGTGTAAACATATAGAAAACCTCATCTCTCAGCTGTGTGTGTGTCCTGTATTCATCAGTGTCTTTCAGTAATCTGCACTATGTGCTATCAAAGAAAATCAGGCCCACCTCTGTGGGGATCCACACACATACACACAGGTCTCAGTGAGGCTCAATTAGACTTACAGCGTGGGGATGCTGTCAGCCGAGTTGTGTACCCTCACACACACAACTGAGGTGAACACAATCTGAAAAGTGTTGCTCATAGTACCGATCAGTCTGAAGGAATGAAAAGATGCTGTTCGTTTAAAGATTACACAAATGTTGGATTGATTGTGCTGAAATAATTTCAGCCAGAGTTTTATTGTTGTTGTTGTTGTTGTCTTTTCTTTTATACAACCTCCCCCCCCCCCCAAAAAAAAATAAATAAAACAAAAACAAAACACAAAAACAAAAAGAGTTTTATAGGGAACATCTCCAACAGGAAAGTCATTCAGAGTCACCAAATGCTCTAAATGTGGGTTTGTCTAATCCTGCAAGCAGGTGCTAGCTGAGAGGAAATCCTGTAGCAATCTCCTTCTGCACCACAGAGCAGCTCCATCACTGGAAATGTAGTGGACACAGATGTGACTGCCATCACAGATAGAATGACTGGAAATAATATATGCAGCATAATACTGTTGAAATCCAGCGACCACTAAAGAACATTTCATACAACAAAGCTATTAAAGACAAAACATACGACACACTCTGTGTCAAAAAGGAGGTTATGGCACCTGATTTATGAGACTGGGGAGGACGGCTTTAATCTGATCCATGTGAAACAGCTGTTCAGAGGGTAATGAACCTTCCTCCTCCTCTTCATCTTCTTCTGAAGTCAGTGATTGTCATGTGGAAGAACCCCACTTTTCAGTTATTTATTTGTAAAAAATGTTTGGAATCATGTCTGATTTTCGTTCCACTTCTCACGTGTGCACCACTTTGTGTTGGTCTTTCACGTGGAATTCCAATAAAACTGATTCATGTTTGTGGCTGTAATGTGACAAAATGTGGGAAAGTTCAAGGGGGCCCAATACTTTTGCAAGCCACTGTATCCTTTCCTATCTCTGGGGGTCAGTGTTCGCAGCTTGACTCACAGCGAGTGCCTAAAACATTTTCTGTCCTGCTTGTTGTGGCGATATACCTTCTCAAACTTCACAGTTATATCGCTAAGAAAATGTTAGATTGCTTGGAGTGATGGAGCAATAATCCTAACACAGATTTAGAAACTGTGTAGGATAAACTTTCAAACTTCCATCAGAGCAAAGACGTCACAGATAGGAAATATCATGAGCTGCTTCTCGCTTCTGTGTGAAGATAAAAGTTTATCTGGGAGCATCCTAAACTTTATTTCCCTCTCTGCCTCTCTATTTTACCACTGAGCCAAAGCTTCCACATTCACATGGTTTGAATGCGAATGTATTTTCCGCTTCTCTGAACTGACGGAAGAGGAAAAAAACGGTCTCTGGTTGGATTGCAGCCACCGTTGAATATGCTTCCAGGTCCCACTCTCTTGGCTGCGTCCTCCACTCGCAGCCTTCTTGGTGTCTGTTGGTGTGCAAATGGAAGCAAGCATCCTTCTTGTGACACGTGTATTGTCACCAGCTTGTTGTGTGTGGGCTGTTTGAACACACTGGCAGATTTGGCTTCAGGCAATTCTTGATGCAATTAGCAGAAATCGAATTCTCTCACTAATGAGGAGAAAGAAATAATTACAACTCTGCCAGAAAGAAACTATCAGGTTTGTGGGGGACAGAGAAGAATAGAAAAGTTCCTAAACAAAAAGAGAAGCCAGCGAGAGATAAAGACAAAGAGAGGGCATTATACTGCCACACTGGTCGCGTTCTGCGCAAAAAGGTGAAGCCGCTACACCATTTACACCAGCACTCAGGGTATGCTGCAGTATTCTCCTGAATTATTGGTGTTGCTGCTCAGACAAAGCCTCCACATCAGTGCTGGTATAGGAGGAGAAAAAGTCAAAACCAGAAGTCGAGAAAGTTTTAGAAAGCCTCATCTTTTCACATCACCGCAAAAGTGAATTGTGAGCTTCTGTACTGATATACTGTATCACTAAACTGGCAGAACAAACTGACACGAGCACGCACAACCGCCCAAAACAACACCAAACTGCAGCTTGCACTAACAAAAATAGCATCACTGTTATTATATGGCACCATTCACCATGGCCTCATTACTGTTACTTGTCTGCACTGCCTGTCTTAGCCTTGTCAGTGTTGGGCTTGTTACGCCTTAAGAGTTGTAAAGAGTTGTCATTTTTGTTTTTTCTTTGCTCATTTAAAAAATAATGTGACTTTGCATTTTCAGGTTTTTTTAAATACTGTGCCAGTCTCCGGTGCTTCTGCTTTTGTGAAAAACACAGAATTGGCCTGAGGCATAAGCAATCTCAACAGATGCTTAGAGACCAAAATTAATTATTGAAATTTATTTATTATTCATTTCAATAATCAAGGTCTTTGTATTGAGAACAAAGACAAATACCTAAAGCTGACATATTTTAATGAATTACAAGAAAAACAAGAATCTCAGTGCAAGAGGCAGCATTTTAAGTTAAGAATATTGACATAGCTAGAATCGTTTAGGTTTGTTTAAATTCACCTTCAGTATGATCATGGTGGCTCATGCTGACTTTGCTCTTTTTGCCTTGCTCTGTGTAAAAATTTGCCCTCATGTTGCAAGTCATTTCTTACTTTCATACCAAAACCCCTTTTCAGTCTAGCCTCCATCTTTTCTCACTTGTGTTCTCCTTGTGAGGTATTGGTGAAATGCATAAATGCAGATAAAGTAGTGATGGCTCTCATTCTAGAAAAGGCTCTGGATGTTTTGTAGCATGATGCGATAGCTCTGTTTCTCTTACTTTTCTCTTGCAGTCTGACTTTCTTCTCTGTAACTAGCATCACTGTGGGTTTTCTGGCATTTTGGCCATAAATCACCTGTACTGATTTGTACTGATTTGTACTGATTTGCAGGCACCCTTTCAGCATAACAGAGCTGCTAGGTCCTCTTATTGTAGGGGCAAATTTCACATTCTCTTTGTCATTTGTCAGTATCTATTCCTTAAAAGTTGCTAATAGTTTTGAGCTCTATTAGCACAGTGTTACACACACATTTCCTGGTTTGAACCCCTTTCCTTGTGGTGTTTGCATGTTCTCCTGTTTGTGTTTCTTCTATGTACTCTGGCTCCACAAAGACATCCATGCTAGGTTAATCAGTTATTTCAAATGGGTCATTCTGTGACTTAAATATATGGAAATAATGCACTATATAAGTGTATGTTTAGAAATGTGACTTGTAGTCTAAAGTGCTTTGAGTGGTTACATAAATACAAACTGTTAAATGGTTTTACAGTATTGTGAGATTGGGCAACAAGTTTTGCACAAGACTAAAGTGTAGACGTCAACATCTCCACACAGGGAGGAGCTGAGGAGCTCGTTCTTACAGAACCAGCATCAGAATACTTTATTAATTCAAAGGGGGGATTTGCTTTGCTACAGATGGTCAATTAAAATATAAATACAAAAGTAGTGTCCTCAGGAAGGACACAGGTGGTAATGATTTCCTGTTGCATTATGTGATGCATTGTGGGGGAACGAGTCTTTTGCTGAGACTCTTTTCAACGTGACTGTTTGATATTGACTATAACTTGAACACCATCCTCCTTTCTGAAACCTGCCAGAGACTGAAACTCCTGTTCTTAGTCTTCTTAATTTATTATTTTTTATTATTTTTTAATTAAGTTTTAATCTAAGTTTAAATGTCAGACAGTATTTAATTGATAATTTTGCATATTTGGAGTGGGAAGTGTTTCCAGATCCTGCTCTCCCTAACAGCTTGATGAAGTAGTGTTGCTTTACTGTAATGTGTTATTGAACTGGACACTTCTGTCTTTCCTCTCTTCCTTAGCCTGACTGTAAGCCCAAGCTATTCCCCATGGAGTCACACAGCCTTAACATTCATTAAAATAAAAAGAAAAAAATCCCATCTCAATTTATACTGACATTTTGTGTCCACATTGTGTTTCATGCATTATTGGATCCCTGATCTGTTGGGAAAAACTCACTTTTTCTTATTGAGACTGCCTCTGTGTCCTGCTTTCTCTCTGTCTACCACTGCTTCCACTTTTAGATGGTTCATTACTGATGCAGCTCACTGAAATAGACAGAAAATCTGCCCTGATTGCCTCCATGCTGCTGTTTTCCTGTTCGCACTATTTCTGTTAGGAGGGGTATAGAGACACACACTGACAAAAATGCAATGTAACACACTGCCTTGTGCTCAGAAACCACCAAGCCACACTGTTCAATCGCATTGAAAAGAAGGGGCCCTCTGAGACTACTAGATGCTTCTCGACTCCAGTGTTGCGTTGTGTTTGACTGAACATGATGCAACCCTTTAAGGAACAGAGGGACATATCCATTTTAATACGGGGTTGACTTGCCAATTACTTTATAGCAGTCACAGACTCATACCCTACTTACTCAAATATAAGGTAAAAATGTCAGTTTACCTTACGTGAGCCCCACTGATTATGAAATAAAGTAAAATAAGATATCTCAAAATTAACAAAGCAAAACAGAATTTTAATACAATTTTAAAATGAAAAAGAAAGTGACTCTTTGCCAGACTGATACATTGCATTATAAAGAGGAACTGAATGTGGCATGAAAGATTTCCTGCATCTGTCCTTGTGACAGTGGAGCTGAATCAGTCCATTACGTTCTGTGACCTTCCTCTCCATTACCTCAAGTGTTCAATTTGCAGCCAGTCACAAAACCAGCCTTTTTGATTAGTCCTTTCAGTCTTGTTGGTGTCATTAGCTCTCATGCTGTTTCCCCAGCAGACCATAGCAAAGTGCACTGTTCTTGCCACAGACAGAAAATGTCCATCGTTGTGCTGCACACATCAGTGGACTTCAGCTTCCTCTGGACCTAGAGCCCATTCATCCACTTTTTGTATACGACTTCTCTGTTGGTCAATTGATTTAATTCAACATCCTTTGCCCAGTATATACACTATCCCTCCTCTGCACGTGTCCAAACCATATCAGCCTTGCCTCTCTAACTTTGTCTCCAACCAAACCGCTCAACCGTCCCTCTGATATACACATTTCTAGTCTTGTCCATTCTCCCAATGAGGATCTTAGCAGCTTCAGCTCTGCCACCTCCAGTGTAGCCTCCTGCCACTTGTCCCACTCATTCCTCCCTGCGCTCTCTTCACTTCTGTTCGTTGCTTTGGATAGTTGAACCAAAGTATTTAAATGTAATCTTATTTCCTCAAACAGCATGTCTAGAATCACTGCTAAAAAGCATAAAACTGCTTCCATAGTTTGCTGTTCAAAGAGTAAGGTTGTACCTCTACTTTGACTACATTTCATAGTTTTACAACATTACAGGTCTATTAATGTCTAAATTCATAGTCTGGGTCCTTCAGCAGAGGGGTGAAAATGCTCAATCATTTTTTGAATACAATAAGCTCAGACAAACCTTCCTACTACAATATAGACATGTCTGCAACCACACAGCTACATGTTGCGATCACCGACTGTGTGCGTGCTTTAGTCCAAGTGTGATTGGCACATATGTTTTGACCCTCGATTGACTCTCTGGTAGTGAGGTAGAGCTAACTGACCAATTAGCTGTTTTGGAATTCTTTTATAGTTTTCTATATAGTTCTAGTTCTATATAGTTTTCTTTTCTGTGGGTGCCATTTCTCTGTCTTATAATGTGCCTGGTGTTTTCCAGAATGCAATTCATGGCATAAAACCATCCACTGTGATGACCAAAACTTCTTTTCTTTGTTTTCTATACTGAAACTGTACAATCTGAACCTGATACTATGATGTCATAAACAAGACTTAAGATAGAGAGAACTATACATGGTCAATATTTCAGTATTAGCTTCTGACTATGAAAATCACTTTGAAGGAGCAGTAGCACAGAATACTGTGGTTATTCATAGAAGATCGATAGATAGAAGTTATGGAGAACACAGATATCTAATCTACTCTTTCCTTTGCAGCAGTGATTGTGGAGGACCAGATGAGTCAAACACATAAAGCATTTTATGATTAAATAACTATTGAATTGTGCAATAACATTAATAAATTAGTATATTTACTTTAAAAATCCTTTTACATTGATTTTTTTAAAACATCAATAAAATCAGTCATAATATCTTTTGATTCATGCTCAATCCTCCAGGTAAGGGAATCCCAAAAACTTGAGTCTGTTAATCTGGACGTAGTGTTTTCAGTGGGAGAAACATTTCGCCACTCATCGTGACTGATGTGCCTGAAAACACTACGTCCAGATGAACAGTATCAACTTTTTGGGAAGTCATAATATCGTAAAGAGAAGTTATAAATAAATATTTTTAAGACAACTATTAATCTATTGATAAATACTTTAAGTTGAGTCATTTAATTATTTACGAAAAAATAAAATAAAAAATTCGATTGAAAACTTGAATTAGGAATAGAGAATCAGTTCCACCCCTCCTTTGCAGGTCCATTTCCTTTTCCTATTAGTTTCTGGATCAGCTTCTTTATTTAGGATTTCACTGCTGCCCGTATTTGGGGTGATGGCGTTGTATTTGCTAAGACCCGTTAAAGAAGTGTTTGTGTTTGCTTCACATTTACTGTCTATATATGAAGACACTGCAGTGACATGGAGCCCTGATCCTCTCAGTGTGCACAGGTGGACTCAACCTGACCACCTGTTGAAAGTAGCGTGCTAACATGGCTAACTCTACTGTCACTGCATGTAGCCCTAATCTTTCAGTCATGTTAGCTTGTGAGCATATTGGTCCCTCTAGTATTAGCTAGCTGTGATTAAGCTAATGTATTTTTCACATATAAAGGTTGGAGGATCTAGCACTATTGGAACTACCAGCAAGCCCTGTTACATTTATACATAGTGTTAGAACAATGGCAGCAACCTTACATTTAAAATTGAAACGCTGTCTGTAAACCCAGTCTCATCAACTTAACTTAACTTTATGATACTTGAGAGATAAAAGAATGAAGATAATGACAACTGTCAGTCCCATCAAGACTAGAAAGGACACTATTGATTGAACAGTCAACACGCTGTTGCAGCGCTATTTCAACATAAATAGAAAATTTTATGAAAGCAAAAGAAAAATATTTATCCTAGGGAAATGTAGAAAATGTAAAGGACATGATTAGAATTATATATCATTTTATTATTTTCATAATAACATGCAGCATTTGTCTAAATGGATGAAACACTTATGTTGCACCAGCTTCTACAGTTTATTCCTCTTTAATACTGGATACCTCAGGAGTGCAGCTGTTCAATATGTTGAATAGTCTCTCATACACGAAGTCAGCAGCCTTGGTGCTACCCTTAAGCATTTCTGCTCTACTCAACATATCTCTACTAACTAGTTATCTCTCCAGTACTTCAAAGGACTCCACTTGCTTTGACAGTAAATGTAACTGCTACTGACTGTTCACTTGTATAAGGTCTCAAAGGAGCACCCTACCTTCATTTATAGCACATATTACTGCTAGGAATTTAAGCCTACCTACTTACAGTTCAGGGCTCACAGAGCAATGGTGGTTTGCAAAGGCAGGTAGGGAGAAGCTGTCTGTCATACCCACCTAAATTTAATTTAGATGTCCCAGTTTCATCCCAGGGTCCACACATGATGTGCCCATCGTGGGAGGTGGATACTGGCGGGTTTCTCTCCAGTCACCCATGACCATGTGTAGAACTACTGCAGGTGGGTGTGACGACCAGATGGTCCCCGTATTATGTGGAACTGTAGTTTTTCATATTTAAATTAAACATTAACCATTTGTAAAATATGGAGGTACTTGTGTTGTGTTATAATTTTTCTGGCCAGTGAGCTGTATGGTCTTCCAGCATGCTGCATGTCACTGCTGGATCAAAAACTTGTGATGCAAGAGTTAGATCAGAGATCTACCCAGACACCCACACCCTCCTCACTGTGTCCCCATTTGAATCCAATGGGAATATGATGAAATATGTCCTATCCCGCCTTTTGATACATGTCGAGCCTCTTTCACTGAAGCTTGAGAGAATAGTTGGGACTATGCTTTATGGAGCAGTGGAACTGCAGCTTCCACTGCTGGGCGTTTTGGCAGCTGTCTGCAGTGTAGTAAAAGGAAGGTGGCAGGAAGTTTTTTTTGTTATCCATGACAGGAACCCACTCCTTCAGGTTCACCCCACCTCTACACTGCAGGGAGGAGGAGGTTGTCTCTCTGTCTCTAAAGCTGATGTGTAGACTTCACAGCATGTCAGTGCATTCATTTATTTCACATGTGCATGAATGACCTGGATAACAAGTACAGGTGGCAATGCTTCTCTAGTATACATAAATAAGACAAATAAGGTGTTGATTCACCCAGCCTAAGTGCATTTCTTAGAAGCGACATATAAATTCTTTAACTGCATTCATCCTACAAACATAATGGATGTGACAAAAGCTCGTAGTAAGGGAGGCCTACTCGACAGCTGTGATTTCCTCTCCATGTCCCCTGTGGCATTTTGCATGTTTAGAAGAAACAAATCTGTATCTTTCAACCAGTAAGCTGACCATTTTCATAAAGCCTTCTAATATATGCAATACGGCTGTGTTGTTAATCTCAGCCTGTCTTTGTGAGTTTGATGGAAATGCAGATTTACTGTACGGGCTCATTTTATGGTCATCAGCGTTAAGCCGGATGATTTGCATTAGCAACCACTGCATGTTTTTCTTGGCCTTCATGCATTAATTAAAGTGCAATTTGTGGTGTGTTTTCACGTGGTTGAATAAGTTAGTTGTGCTGCTTTGCAGTGTAGACACAACTCTGCAGCACATTTTGCACATGATTTCATCTTAGTTAACATCACTTTTGCTAAATCTGAAGTGTTTCTAAAACGATGATGATTTCCTTTCAGGGGAAAGCTCTTTTATCTACAGCTGTGCCAGATATTTAAATGTTGTTGTATATTTGTCTTTAACATATTTTACTTGTTCAGAATGATCTAGTAATAGGCTAGGTTTGTAGCCTCAGTAACTAACCTAACTAATTACTATTTCTATCGTTACAACGTTGTTACCGTTACTAACAAGAAAATGCAGTGCAGAGGTGTTACTATTTTAAACACACATACGGTTGAACCTGTCTTCAGCTTATCAGGAAGGCAAAGCAAAAGAAACAGTTACACAAGTGCTGCTGATTGGCTGAGGAAGAATAAAGTACTTGTGGTAAACCAATCACATGACCATTTTATGATGACATAGCAAAAAGATTCTATGTCATCGCAAGACAAACCTGATTCTCAAACTTTGTGTTTAAAGTGTGGACTTAAACTATATACTACTTTTTAAATTGTAGTGAGAGCCCACGTCAAACCAGAGTTAAGATAAAAACTATACATGATGTTTTTTACTGAATGCATCGTTATGTTTACTGCAGGAAGAAACGGTAAAAACAGCATCTTCTAAGGCAGAGGTTCCCAAAGTGTGAGGTTCGCCCCCTAGGGGGGCGCAGAGCCATTGCAGGTTTTTGACAGGGCTCCCACACAAATCAAGCAAGCAGGAGATGAAGCATCGTCAAATATGTTTTCAAACCAACTTCATTCTAAGCCGAAGACTAGAAAATATGGTGAAGCATATTCCCTTTGGTTTCACCTGCACAAGTGCCGAGGTAGGTCTCCCTGCAGAATTGGTTTTCCCTACGTCGGGAAGCAGAGCTGGGCTCCCCAAATCACGGACAAACAGGATCCCACATTCTTGATTTTTAGTTCACAAACACTTGTTGTAATGACTAACTACTCCTGACATTTTGGAGATGTTTGCTCTTTATACAGTAAAGTTAAAGTGGGACACAAATAATATCAGGCTGATCCTGCCACGATTTGTTCCCCGGTTCAAATCCCAGGCAAACAGGATCCCACAGCTGTTTATGTTTTTAAACCTATTTTGCACAGAGAGGCATTTTTTGAAAAATGTATTGATTGCAATGTTGAATATTATTACACAGGAAAAAAACAACTACATGTAAAATAATTACACCATAACGCCTCTGCCTTTCTAAATGAAGGGACAGTAACTGCGGGTGTGTATGTAAGCGTGTAAAAACTGAGAGTAAGATTAACAGTATTTTGTCTCTATCTGCCATTGTAGAAATTCTCATGTAAACAATAACGTCGTGCACAGCATGACGTGAAAAAAGGCACATACCTTTGACGTTGCGCCATGAACTCTGTATTCCTCATCCACACATAAACGCAAAAAAGGAGTTTTAAAGAATATCAGTTTTCGGTGATTTGAAACGCCGTTTACGTGTGGACGAACGGCCCAAACGCATAGAAACAGCTGCGTTTTCAAAAATACCCCTGTAGGTGTGGACATAGCGTAAAAGAGTTGTAGTGTATTTTATTACTACATGTAATTTATTGCAGTTTACTCTTATGTGTTTAATTGTTTAATAAATGTTTGAGGTGTGAAATAAACCGTGATGGAGTTCTGCACTTCTGCATAGGTTTTTTTTTTTTTAAAATTTGCAGTTTATGTTTGCATTTCAAGTTATGAAATATGATTCGTTAAACATGTTTGTGGTTGTTACAGTAAAAAATATAATTGTTTTCTACTTGAATTTTATATTTTTTTTGTCTGATTTTAGATCAATATGTCAAAATGACAAAATAACAGTGAATTCAGGTTGTGCTGAAAAGAATGATATGAGCTCCTCTGGACCCCAGAGGGTTAAGCATTTTTTTCAAAGTAATGCAATAGTTACTTTTCCTAGTAATTAGTTACTTATATAATATTGTAACTCAGTTGCTATCTCAGTTACTTTTTTGAAGAAGTAACTATAACTAATTACTTTTTCAAAGTAACTTGCCCAACACTGCTTGTGAGTTGATGCTCAAGTACAGTGTTCTCTTATAGGAAAAGCTAGCGAAACAGGCACTGCAGCAGAAGCAACAGTGTTTTTCACTCTTTTTTTCACTTTGTTTACTGAAAGTGCTTTCTCTGTTACTAAACAAACAGACTGACTTGATAGCTGTTGACTTTGTTGTCCTCAATGTCTCTCTTGTCTGTGTCTTTTTCTCTAGTTTGGCCGGACAGAAGTGATCGATAACACACTGAACCCTGACTTTGTTAGGAAGTTTGTCCTTGATTTCTTCTTTGAGGAAAAGCAGAACCTTCGCTTTGATGTGTAAGTAGAAATGTCTCTGTCTTTTCTTTCTACAATGCCACTGTCTGTTTTCCTTTGTTATCACAGGGACTGAATCAACCCTACTATTAGTTTGGCCTTCTGACTCATACCCACTAGATTTAGAAGCTCGCAGTCATTTAATGACTCATCAAATTGTTAAGCGGCAGTGATTTGGCAGGGTAAAAAGTTTTACATGCCTTTGGGTGACAGCCTTCTTCACACTTTTGACAATTATTATTAAAAGTTTTATTATCACTGTCTGAGTATTAACAAACAGTTAATAAAATAAATAAATAAATACATACATACATATAATTGCATGGTTTACCTATACATATAGTGGATAATTATGTCCCTGATGTGTGATGACTATGTTTACCATCTCAATTTATTATAACAGGCAGTTTTGCTATTGTATTTTGAGATTTTGGTTCATTTTAGAAATCACTTTTATAGTGACATATACAAAAATGAAAATATTCAAAGATTTTGTAGTGGTGTACAGCTGCTACAAATGTTGTTTTACCATTTACATGCTGTTCTGGGTGAAATTGGATCTCTATCTGGTGTATCAGGTGCATTTTGGATCTATCACTGTGGGTCAAATAGAGAATGGTGATTTATGGAATTGTTAAACTGTGAATCTGTACATGACATGCCTGTATGCATTTCTTCCACTGAGGCGGGGTATAGGGTACTCTCAATACTGTCACGACAACTGTCTGTGTTCCCCTCACTTTTGCCGAGGTTCTCTTGGGGGCGTCCTAAACAGTATAATAGTAACATAGCTGGTACTAATCCCAAAGTCAAGAAGAGAAGAGCTGCAGCCCAAGTTGATGATCTCAACCTTACATAGCTATTAGATGTAAACATTGTTCAGTGTAAACATTGGATACTATTACATAATATCCTGTTTTTCTCAAGTATAATTAAGTCATGAAAGTCAAGTCATAATGTTTAAAAAGGACAACCAGTCTCTCGGGGCATCGAGCTTAGGTCCTCCGATCTCCATGTCAAAATAACCTTGGGCAAGATACTGACTGTCCCCAGTGCATCCACTGGAGTGCGAATGTGTGCATAATAATTAGAAAGTGCTTAAGGACAGAATAAAATTCTGTATGATTGCAAATAAAACTAAGATTAAGATGAATTTCATTTCATTTACTCAACTTGGACCTGCTACTCTTCTCTCTCTCTCTCTCTCTCTCTCTCTCTCTCTCTCTCTCTCTCTCTCTCTCTCTGCGTGTGACTAGTCGAATAGCTGACTAATTATCACTGTTATCAATAGTCTGTACCAGCCTTACTAGTTGTTTAGTCTAGTAAAATTTTAATTGATGCGTAATGCTGGTAACTTGAGTTCAAAATGCCTCAATGCCACCAGATGGTGCATCGTTGTTAAGAAATGCCATAAATGCATTAATCAAGGTTTCATCTGTTTGCTAAAATTGGACTGAGGTCACGGATACAAATGGCGGAAATTAGTTTTCTCTGAAAGGTGGAAGGATTATCCCTTAGGGATACAGTTCAGTCATTATCGACAGGCACAGAGTACAGGCATTTCAAGATCCATGTGTGCCTCACATGGGTCCTCACTGGTGCATCAAACTCTTCATGCTTGAAACTTTCTTGGATGTCTGCTACTGTAATGGTTACCAGAGCTTGTTCAGGGAGGTTGCTGTGGTCTGCTCTTGGATCCACTAGCCACTGAGCATTGTTGTTATGGGCTGCATCCTTCTCCCATATGCTCTTTCGATATTGCTCTGTCCCCAGCCTTGGTGGGGCTCTTGTCGTATTGTTCCCCTGTCACTGAGTGTACACCTATCTGTCTGGTATACCTTTTCAGGTGGCTAGCTAAGGCAGTTTTCAAGGCCTCAGGTATGGCAGCTTGCTGTACCTCTTAGGGATCCCTGTCTTCATCACACCTTTCTGCAGCTACAATAGTTGGCTACCTTCCCTTCCTGTTGCCTTAATCTTGACCTCTAGCCTCTTTCTCCATTTTCTCCATGGCGGTTAGTGCTCTTCGTGGCTGAAGTATCAATTCTTTTTCCATGTGGGCACATTCACGCTTTGGATATTCATTGGAACAAGTCCAGAAGTGTTTGGATAATGGCCTCTGGTTGTGGCTGTCGTGAATCCTTGGTCTCTGGACAACACATTTATCCAGCTTCTATCCACTCCACTGCCCAGTGCTATACTCCTTACAGTTCATGCTGTAAATCACCCTTTAGGGGCAAAACAAAAACAAAACAAAACAGGAGCACCAGAAGGCCAAAAGACAAAAAGGAAAAACAAAACACGAGACCCAACCCAAGAAAACCAATGAAACGAAACACACCACAGCCCAAGAAAAACGGAGTCCAAAACAGAAAGGTCCAGGGGGCCGGCAGCACAGGAGTCCAAAACAGAAAGGTCCAGGGGGCCGGCAGCACAGGAGTCCAAAACAGAAGAGTTCAGGGGGCCAACCGTGCGGACGGCAACGGTGGCCACTCAGGCGACGGCGGTCCGGGGGCCGGCCGTGCGGAAGGCAACGGCGGCCACTCAGGCGACGGCGGTCCGGGGGCCGGCCGTGCGGAAGGCAACGGCGGCCACTCAGGCGATGGCGGTCCGGGGGCCGGCCGTGCGGAAGGCAACGGCGGCCACTCAGGCGATGGCGGTCCGGGGACCGGCCGTGCGGAAGGCAGCGGCGGCAACGAAGGAGACCACGGAGCAGTTCAGGGGGCCGACCCCGACGGCGGTGACGTCCAGCAGGTGGCCCGGAAAATGGCCGGCGATATCGAGGTGCAGAACGAGGCTTGGGCGGCGGCATAACAGCCGCAGGACCAGGCGTAGCAGAAGCAGAGGCCGGACCAGGCGTAGCAGAAGCAGAGGCCGGACCAGACGAGGATGAAGACTCTGATGAGGCCGGACCAGACGAGGATGAAGACTCTGATGAGGCCGGACCAGGCGAAGCACAGGCTGAAGCTGGACCAGGCGAGGATGAAGACTCGGATGAAGCTGGACCAGACGACGACGAAGACTCGGATGAAGCTGGACCAGGCGACGACGAAGACTCGGATGAAGCTGGACCAGGCGACGACGAGGCGGCCGCAGGTGGCGGCTGGACAGGCTCCTCGGGCCCTCCAGCTGACGCGGCGTGAGGCTGAACGGGCCCCTCGGACCCTCCAGCGGAGACAGGAGGCTGAACGGGCCCCTCGGACCCTCCAGCGGAGACAGGAGGCCGAACGGGCCCCTCGGACCCTCCAGCGGAGACAGGAGGCCGAACGGGCCCCTCGGACCCTCCAGCCGACGAGGCATGAGGCTGGTGTGGTTCTCCGGAACCACCAGCTGACAAGGAAGGCTGCTGGATGGGCTCCTCGGGCCCCCCAGCTGAAACAGGAGACAAAGGCCGGAGCGGTCCCTTGGACCCTCCAGCGGAAACAGGAAACAAAGGCCGGAGCGGTCCGTCGGACCCTCCAGCGGAGACACGAGACGAAGGCCGGAGCGGTCCCTCGGACCCTCCAGCGGAGACACGAGACGAAGGCTGGACGGGCCCCTTGGACCCTCCAGCAGAAGCCATCACAAAGCCAGCAGGCATGGAGTCCACTGGCAGACATGAAGGAAATGGGAGCTGTGCTGAGCACTGGCCCTGCTCAGACAACACTGACACGGGGCACTTCCCAGGTGGCTGCTTAAACTCCAGGGGTCCAGAATCAGCTGAGGACTGGGACCTAGCCTCTGGGGAAGCCCTGGAGCGGCAAACAGTGCCAATGGCGGCTGAACCATGAAAAGCACCTTGAGTAGGACTTAGGCTTTCTCCCTGCATGGAGTGAACGAGTGGAACCGGTAATGCTGGAGCCAGAGCTACTGGGGCCTGCGCTACAGGCGGCACTGGAGCTACTGGGGCCTGCGCTACAGGCGGCACTGGAGCTACTGGGGCCTGCGCTACAGGCGGCACTGGAGACCGAGCTGAGGGTGGCACTGGAGACTGAGCTGAGGGTGGCACCGGAGACTGAGCTGAGGGTGGCACTGGAGACTGAGCTGAGGGTGGCACTGGAGACTGAGCTGAGGGTGGCTGCGGGGGAGCTAACTGGGCTGAGAGTGGCTGCGGGGGAGCTAACTGGGCTGAGAGTGGCTGCGGGGGAGCTAACTGTGCTGAGAGTGGCTGCGGGGGAGGTGATATGCTGTTCACAAAGTCATCTGCCGCACAGAACACCGCCCCTGAATGAACAGTCATACAGTCCGCAAATGGAAAACAGTCCTCACTCACCACAGCCGGCGAATTAGAAGTCCGAACGTCCAGCTGTGGGGTGGCGCGCTTGCGGCGCGATCGGCGTTTCCTCCCCGCAGACGGCTCCGACGGGCCGGGCAAGATCGCATCCGGCGAGTCGGGCAGCGAGGCGGGAGTGGCTGAGAGAAGGTGGGGTGTGTGCCGGAGAAAAGCCTGCATGGTCGGAGGAAGTGAATTTAGTAGCCATGGCAGGCCAGAAAAGAGCCGTTGTAACCGACCTTCCACGGCGCGGCGAAGCTCGTACGGAGGATTCTCCAGCCACAGCCCGAGGAGGATCTCCACATTGTAGCCGATGTCATCCTGGAGCTCCTCGGACGGATTGACTGCCGCTGGGTCCATGGTGGCTGGTTCGTTCTGTCACGGTTTGCGGGGCAAGCCGTGTGGAGTTGAAATAGGACCCAAAATGCGGCAGCTCTGGTGCAGATGAGTGTTTATTTGACAACCGAAAATACAAACAGCAACGGTTTGGGTACCATGAAACAGGAAAACCTAAACTGGGTAGAACTAATAACACAAACCAGAAACGAGGATGCAGGGAGGTCCGGGGAAATACATACGGGAAGACGCAGGGAGACCGAGGGGAAACAACACAGACGAACCAGCAACTACCATGACAGAAGACACAACTTAAATACAATCAGAGAACACAAGGAGATTACACACAGGTGGGGAACACAGGTGACACTGATAAACATAACGAGACAGGGCAGGAGTGAACACAACATGACGCATACTGACGAGAGACTGTCAAAGTAAAACAGGAAGTACACAGAGGTTCAGACAGGAGGAGAGAGAGCACGGGGAGAACACAGACATAACAGGCTGGGGGAAACATGGACTAAACACAAAGAGAGACGAGAGCTCATAAATACACAGAGGGGCACAAAGGGGGTAAGAGTCACAATGGGAAAACACTTAGGGAACACCACAACAGGACACCTCAGAAAACATGGCCTAAATAAGGAGCGAAAATACAAGGAACCAAGAATACTGGGCCAACATGGCCCAGGACCATGACAAGATTAGAGCATACTGTAGGTATTAAAGTTTGAATCATTTCTATCTAACACACTATAATTTGTTCATGTAAATGGGGAGTCTTCTTCACACACAGAGGTGAATTACGGAGTTCCACAAGTCTCTATGCTAGGACCAATTATGTTCACATTATGCATCCTTTCCCTAGGCTAGAGGTCAGCAACCCGTGGCTCACGAGCCACAGAGTAGGGTTAACCATGCCTATTAGTACATATACTATATATATTGATTTGGCATCTCCCAATTACACCTGCCACCTGCCCATCTCTCTCCCTTGGCAGGAGGAGCTTCAACAACTTTTGATGTTAAAGGTTGACAATCCGTGCCCGAAGGAGTACCATTAGAAGGAATATCATATATTTTCCCGGCTTTGCAGATGATACCCAGCTTTTTATATACATAAAGCCAAATAACACAACACAAACCAATTAGTTAAACAGCAGTAATGTCTCAAATGTTTCAAAGACATAAAGTCTAGTTGGTCAGGATCGTCTAATTTTCTGCTTCTAAATTCAGATAAGCGGAGGTTAGCATCTAATTACAACAAATTTCTAAAGATCTTGTGTCTAACCAGATGCTTACGCTGGATTGCATTTTCTTGACCTCCAGTAACAATATAAGTCACTTTTGACCATTTTGAAAATGTCCTTCAATGCAAATATTAAACAAATAGGTAGGATTGCTTTCCTTCATTGGCACAGCATCTCTAAAATTAGAACCATCCTGTCTCAGGGTGATACTGAAAAATAAGTTCATGTATTTATTCCTTCTAGGCTGAGCTACAATAATTCATTATTATCAGGATGTCCTAAAAAAAATCCCCGAAAAGCCGTGAGTTGATCCAAAATGCTGCAGCGAGAGTCATGACAGACACATGGCCTAGACCAGGGGTCAACAACCTTTAACACCCAAAGAGCCATTTGGACCCAGTTTCCATGGAAAAGAAAACACTGGGAGCCGCAAATACTTTTTGGCATCTAAAATGAAGATAACACTGTTATTGTTTTTTACCTTTATGCTTTGTATAAACAGCTAAATTGTGTTGCTTATGAAATCCATGAAGTGCTACAGAGAAAATTTAATTTTATTTATATAATGAACACATTTTGAACTAACAAAAAGGAGATACACCCAGTTGAAGGTCGCTTTTAAATGACGCTGAAGCTGAACTTAAATTATTCTTATAGCAAACAAAAACTGTAGTGACCGTCAAGCTTATATCACCTTTGGAATTTCGCAGCCTGTAGCGGAGCCTTGACCTGAATTTTAAAAATATTTGGAAAAAAGTACTACGCTGCTAAAGAAAAAAAGGAAAAATAAATATCTGCAAAATATCTGAAATATTTATTTTACGTGGTTAATGTGTGTGGCGGGGCGTGGTCTGCCGCTGTAGGGGAGGCGGACGCACCTGAGCGGTATCTGCAATCAAGCCTCCTCGCCTTAAAGTCTGTGCTCTCTCTGCTGTTGTGTTGGTGTGTGTTGGGCTGTGAGCTGAAAAGCTACACCAGGCTGTGTGGGTAAGCAACCATTTGTGAAAAGTGGTCAATAAAGAGATGCTGAAAAGCATGTTCACGGAAACATCGTCGGGTCTGCCGTGGTATGTTTACAATGGGACTTCTGCCCCTGAACCTGCAAATCGAGGCTGTACGGAGTCACTTTCATCTTTACGCAGGACTGTAAGCTGTCATCTGTGAGGCGTGAGCGGTGTTTGTTTTTACCATAGTTCACGGTGGAGAATAGCTGCTCACATACGTATGTGGATCCTTGGGGTTGAAAGTCTCTATAAATGCAGGGCATTTCGGCGGGTATGGTTTATGCGAGTGTGACGCTTATTTTCAGCAATGAAAAATAATAACATATAATTTTATTTTTAGATTTCAATATCACAATAATCTTCCAATTTACAACCACAATTTAAAAATACGAACACAAATAAAATACACTTAAGTTAAATACTTATAATTGTTTTTCCAAACCACGCGGAGCCGCAGTATAAGGACTAAAGAGCCGCATGCACCCCTGGCCTAGACAGAGAGAGCATATTTCCAACTTCACGCCCCATCTTTTCTTAAAGACCTAATACTGATCACCTGAATAGGGCACTTTATTCTCAATAATGAGGGGCAGAGCCTTCAGCTTCCAGTTCCCTCTCCTGTGAAAACAGCTCCTAATTTGGATTCGGGAGTCAGACACTATCTCTACTTTTAAGATTAGGTTAAAAATGTCCTTTTTTTTTGAATGGTAAATGGTAAATGGCCTGTATTTGTATAGCGCTTTACTAGTCCCTAAGGACCCCAAAGCGCTTTACACTACATCCAGTCATCCACCCATTCACACACACATGATGGCAGCTACATTATAGCCACAGCCGCCCTGGGGCGCACTGACAGAGGCGAGGCTGCCGGACACTGGCGCCACCGGGCCCTCTGACCACCACCACTATATGTTTTGCTTAAACATATAGTTAGGGCTGGATAAGGTGACCCTAAATCCTCCCTTAGTGATGCTGCAATAGACCTTGGCTGCTGGGTGCTTCCCATGATACACTAAGTGTTTCTTCTTCACTGACCTTTTGTCACTCACTATGTGTTTATACACCATTTTGCATTTAACCAGAAGTTGTTATTAATCTCTGGCTGTCTTCCACATTTTATCTTGGCCCTGTCTTCCTCCCCTCACCCCTGCCTACCCCTGCCTGAGCCTGGTTCTGCTGGAGGTTTCTTCCTGTTTAAAGGGCGTTTTTCTTTCCGACTGTCACCAAAGTGCTTGCTCGTAAGGAGGCACCTGTCTAGTCTGTGTTATGAAATCGGTTTCACCCCGGTTCTTTTATTCCTTGGGCATCCAGAGACGGCACCTGACTCAGTAGTCATTTTCACAAAAACCTTTATTCATCTTTAATCATCTTCATTTAAGCATGCATCTTCTAGAAGGGGACACGTGCAAGGCCGGTGTCCCTCTGCAGATCTTCACTCCTTTGTTTGTTACAGTCAGCTTTATAGAAGCCACCCCATCATAAAACCCCCACGGTGTGCTGCAAACTCTGTGTCTCTGTGTGTATGCACGAGCACGTGAGTGCCTGTGTGTGCGCGTACCCGTGTGTCTATGTGAGTGCACGTGAGTGACTGTGTGCGCGTACCTGTGTGTATGTGTGCACGTGAGTGAGTGTGCATGTGGGTGTGTGAGTGTAACAGTCAAAGGACTGTGTGTGTCGGTATACGTGACTTCCTGCCGGTCATAAAAGTAATCTCCCCACCCAAGCTACACCAAATTCCTTTAGACAACATACAAACCAGAGTTAACATATTACAAACACTGAGACCCCCACTCTGCATCCACTGGGCCAGTGGCCTCTTATTGTCTTACATTTACAGATAAGCATGTGGAGAGTCTCCTGCAAACCTTCTTCTAAGTTATAACAATTATGAGTTTTTATTAAAGGTACAAGCATCAGCATCAGCAATCCCCAACTGTAGCTTCCTGTCTCCTTTCATGACAGGCAGACCCCCAGTGTCCATAAATTCCTTTCCCTCTAAACAATTACACACACTCTCAGGCTACAGCTAAGCCAAACTGAAACACAGACAAATCCTTCCCTATTCCTCTCATCTACTGCTGGACCCTCTCATCTAAGCAAATTTAACACATTGTATGCTAATAATTATTTTCTTGTACTCACAAATTGTTGGACAGGTTTTCAGTATATGTCTTTGGACTGAGTGCAATCAGTCCATTGACATATAGGACATTATTTACATCCATACACCTTCCTTTACACTGCGTCTACTTTGTGCTACAGTTCTTTACATTTTCTTTCCAATTCATTACCCAGAAATGATCAACATGCACTTTATAATCTGGTTTCTTAATCACTACAATCTTCTAGCAACAACAAACTAAAAATTTGAAATGCAAATCTATGCAAGGCTTTTAAAAACATGAGAACTATCCACTGGTGTCTGGATCCTGAGATCCCCTCCTGCATGGCTTTAGTCAGGGTTACAGGTGGACATCTTCTGCCCCGAAGATGTCTTTGTACTTTGAAGTAGGTACTTCTGACTCTTGCTGGAAACTCCTGCCAAGTAACTGAATTTGTCCTCTCACAGTGGATCCAGTCAGTTTCTTGTGTCACGCAAGCAGATGCCAGAAGAAAATAAGCAAAACAAATGAAAACAATATGCAAATGTCAGAAAATGACCAATAAACTCATCTACATGTTTTGCAGTGACAATAGGTGGGAAGGGTAGTTGTGCGTGAAAAATTAATAAATAAGATAAATTGAAGTTGTGCAGTGTGTTAAGTTAATTCCTTTTCTGTGTTAGAAATAATTCAGAAATGAATTTCAGTGTTATTCTCTCTACATAAACTTTTTCACTTTAAAGCTTCCTCCTATGGGACTGCAGCCGCCCCGCTTAGTGAGGAGTCTTAATCTCTTCACAAGGTAAACCGTTAATGTTGAAATATTAAGTCATGCAAATTATAACTCATCCACTCTTACTCTGTTTAATGCTTGACTAAGTGTCATGCATCATAAGTTTTAGTGTGCTGTACGTAGTTACCATAATCCCCATACTTCAAGGAGGCCAAGAAATTATTTGTAGCTGTACCAAACTCCTACTGAGTGCATGTGGCTTCACTTCAGTAAAGAATTTGTTTTCCAAATGTACATTTAAAATAATTTTCATTGCAATGAACATTGTCCCTGACCTGCAGAGCTCTACCAAGTGTTTACAACATAGAAATAGAAAAAAAATAGAAAAAAGATATTTGAATAATAATAAACATGAAAATATTTTTGTCACTTAAAATCACTTAAAAAATTACCAAGCAAACAGACAAAAAGATATGAGGTACAATGTGCAGGTACTCAAACAGAGCACTAATGAAACAAAAATGTCTGCAATCTAGGAAAAGAATAAAATAAAATGAATCAAGAATAAAATGTAGTAATGTTTCCAACTAGGGCTGCCACAATTAGTCGACTAGTCACGATTACGTCAACTATCAAAATCGTCGACGACTAATTTATTAGTGAACGCGTCGTTTGAAGCTTTGTAAGATCACAAAAGACGCAGGAATGAGTAGTAGGATTTGAGAGTGTAATAACGGACTGAAACGGAAGATGGCAGCACTGCATGTACAAGGATGCCAGCTGCCGTTAAACCCCGAAGAAGAAGCAGCTGTGTCCCAGAATTCATAGCGCAGCCCAGCTCAGTTTCCAACAATGGTGGAAGCTAGTTAGTTTTAATATTACTCTTATACTTTTCTTTGCAAGCTCCTTTGACTACGATGACCTGGATGACTGAGAACCTTCACAGACATTGCTCTTATTATTCTTTCTGGGTCACAAAATAAACGTTTAACATATTTTCAGGCAAGAATGTAGCTGTGTAAACTTCAAATATGTGCCCGGTTTATCAAGACACCACATATTTCAAAAGCGCTCCGACATTTTCGGAGACGTCTGTTACCCACTAGCTCGATAGCGAGGGTGTTTTGTTCAGCTCCAGCCTTGAGGCCACAGCTGGCGCCGAAGGGGTCTCCGCATGAAGTGATGATGGTTTTTACTTTTGTGCGAACAACTCATATGAATTTCAAAGCTGTTCTAACAGTCCAACACTGGTCTCTCAATCTCCCGTTGAAGAGCCGTGAGCTTTCTATGATGTTATCCAAACTTACGTTCCGTGATGTTGTCATTCTTTTTGCTCAAAGAGCAGGTTCTGAGAACTCACGACCGCAGTGCACTTCCCCAAGATGTGATCGAATTTGCACTCAAAGGTGTTATTCGAGCTAGCCCCTCCAGATGTAATCCAGTTTTTCACTCAGAGATCTTGTTCTGAGTATTCACGGCAGCCGTGCGTTCTCCAAGATCTTCTCCGTGCTGCACTCAATGAGCCCATTTTGAGAAACTCATGCCTCGTCCCATCATTTCAATCCCAGCGGGCAGCCTTGTCAGGGTTTGAACAGCCGGTTCCGCTTCCTTAATTCTTCGATAAGCCAGGGCCAAGCCAGCTCCGATCAGCAAGAACCCTGTTATCATGGTTCCGAATAGGTAGATATCTTCAGCAGTCAGGCTCACCCGAGCCCAGACTTCTAGTTGAGAAGGGGTGTCAATTGCATTCAGAGACCAGTTGATCAAATCCATAATTCCTCTTTTAGGTTTTAGAGAACAGACTGTGAGAGAGTGTTCCAGAGAAAAGTAAGTAAAAACACAAGACAAGACAAGGACATAAGAAGCTAAGCAGAGAAGATAAGGGCAGGAGAGGAGAAAAGTGCGACCGCCTTCGCTGAGAGCCAAAAGAGACATGACAAGAATGTCATGTCTCTTGAATGACATTCTTGTCATTCTTCCATGACAAGAATGGAATTTGAATGAGAACAACAAAATTTGAATGAAAACAACAAAATTTGAATGAAAAGAACTGGATTAGAAGGAAAACAACGGATTTCAAACGAAAAGAACAGAATTAGAATGACAAGAACAGAATTTGAATGAAAACACAGGAATTTGAACAAAAAAAAAATAGAATTAGAATGACAAGAATGGAAGTTGAAAGAAAACAACCAAATTTGAACGAAAACAACGGAAGTTGAAAGAGAACAACAGAATTTGAATGAAATCAACAGAATTAGAATGACAAGAACGGAATTTGAAAGAAAACAACAGAATTTGAAAGAAAACAACAAAATTTGAATGAAAACAACAGAATTAGAATGAAGAGAACAGAATTTGAATGAAAAGAACTTTGTTAGAAGGAAAACAACAATTTCAAACAAAAATAGAATTAGAATGACAAGAACGGAATTTGAATAAAAATAACAGAATTTGAATGAAAAGAACTGGGCCCTGTGCTTCGTACGTCGCTTACTACATCCAAGATCAAATGAAACATCCAAGACCAAATCATCGCGCTAACTCTGAGCTCGCTATTCCGGTTCCCCGAACACACCTGTTGTTGATGATTAGTATAGCTGGATGAAGTAATGTGAGATCACTGGGTGGCCCAACAGGGGCTACGCATCGATAGTAGAAACATTGATCGGCAACCCTTTGATTGGTCGGCGAAAATGTCGAAGGAGAGCGCTCGGTATTTTTCGGCAGCAGAGCAAGAACTCTTGAGTGAGGGATTTCAGGAGTTTCAGAGTTTAATTAAAACGCAAGGGAACACTGCAAAGGCTGCAAAAGCAAGGAGAGAGGGCTGGCAGAAAGTTGCCGACAAATCAAACTCGTAAGTAATTCAATAATAACAATAATAATGGAGTGGATTTATATAGCGCTTTTCAAGGCACCCAAAGCGCTTTACAATGCCACTATTCATTCACTCTCACATTCACACACTGGTGGAGGCAGCTACGGTTGTAGCCACAGCTGCCCTGGGGCAGACTGACAGAAGCCAGGCTGCCATATTGCGCCATCGGCCCCTCTGGCCAACACCAGTAGGCGGTAGGGTAGATTTATCATATCACACCATATTATCCAATATTATATTACATTATATTATATTATAATATGTTATATTATATCCCCTTTCACATGAGAGCCACAACAGGACCCACTAGAACATGGGAACAAGTAAAAGTGAAATATAAGAATATTCTACAGAATGGTAATATTTATCACTTATATTGCTTGTCGTCTCTTGGAAAGAGACCCTGGAATACTCTGTTTGTTTGTTCATAACAGCAACCAAGAAAAGGGCAGAGCAAAAAAAAAGACAGGTGGTGGTCCTGCACCCCCTCGTCAACAAGTTGGTTAAGTGAATAATACCCTCACGGGAAAATCGATATCTCTCTATGAGCACACTGTCGCGCTGAGCTAAAGGATCCTGTCTGTCCCGCAATATACGCTGGATTCTGAGGACTCTCCTTATCAATCTTGCACCTTCCGCAATGGGTTACTCGCGTAAACGGACAGGATATGACTGCGACAGACTTCCCAAATCCACCTTCGCTTTTATAGCCGTGGTCTCTCATCTTGATTACACGAAGTAATTTACAATTACTACTCTGAAATATGAATTACATCTGTAATAATCACATACATGTAATAGAATGTTAATAGTACATTTCCCTTTTTTAGGGAATGACCTGTATGTATCTGTGTGAAATCAATAAATGGATCAGGTGCTGCATTATCTTTAGTTACATTGATGTTATTTATTTATGGTGAAACAGTGGTGGAATATCGCTGTTGCTTTCGTATGAATGACGCGGACATACCTGCGTGGCCGCGATCTAATCCTGTTTACATAAAGTAAACCTGCTCCCCAGCAGGTTTACGCTTACGGCTCTGTTGCTATGACAGCAAGTCCCGGATGGGCTTCGGGGAACCGAACGATCCAGGATCACGCGAAATCGTCAACAATCTCATCCAGCTAACTCACTTAGCGCGGTACGAAGAACAGGCCCCTGGATTAGAATGAAAACGGATTTCGAACGAAAACAACAGAATTAGGATGACAAGAACAGGGGCCCGTTCTTCGTACCTCGCTAAGTAGGTTAGCCGGATTAGATTGTTGACGATTTCGCGTGATCCTGGATCAGTCGGTTCCCCGAAGCTCATCCGGGACTTGCTGTCATAGCAACAGAGCCGTAAGCGTAAACCTGCTCGGGAGCAGGTTTACTTTATGTAAACAGGATTAGATCGCGGCCACGCAGGTATGTCCGCTTCATTTATACGAAAGCAACAGCGATATTCCACCACTGTTTCACCATAAATAAATATTATCAATGTAACTAAAGATAATGCAGCACCTGATCCATTTATTGATTTCACACAGGTCATTTCCTAAAAAAGGGAAATGTACTATTAACATTCTATTACATGTATGTGATTATTACAGATTTAATTCATATTTCAGAGTAGTAATTGTAAATTACTTCGTGTAATCAAGATGAGAGACCACGGCTATAAAAGCGAAGGTGGATTTGGGAAGCCTGTCGCAGCCATGTCCTGTCCGTATACGCGAGCCACCCATTGCGGAAGGTGCAAGATTGATAAGGAGAGTTTTCAGAATTCAGCGTATATTGCGGGACAGACAGGATCCTTTAGCTCAGCGCGACAGTGTGCTCATAGAGAGATATCGATTTTCCCGTGAGGGTATTATTCACTTAACCAACTTGTTGACGAGGGGGTGCAGGACCACCACCTGTCTTTTTTTCCTCTGCCCTTTTCTTGGTTGCTGTTATAAACAAACAGATTATTCCAGGGTCTCTTTCCAAGAGACTAAAAGCAATATAAGTGATAAATATTACCATTCTGTAGGATATTCTTATATTTCACTTTTACCTGTTCCCATGTTCTAGTGGGTCCTGTCGTGGCTCTAATGTGAAAGAGGATAAAATATAACATATTATAATATAATGTAATGTAATATAATATTGGATAATATAGTGTAATATAATAAATCTACCCTACCGCCTACTGGTGTTGGCCAGAGGGGCCGATGGCGCGATATGGCAGCCTCGCTTCTGTCAGTCTGCCCCAGGGCAGCTGTGGCTACAACCGTAGCTGCCTCCACCAGTGTGTGAATGTGAGAGTGAATGAATAGTGGCATTGTAAAGCGCTTTGGGTGCCTTGAAAAGCGCTATATAAATCCAATATATTATTATTATTATTATTAAATTACTTACGAGTTTGATTTGTCAGCAACTTTCTGCCAGCCCTCGCTCCTTGCTTTTGCAGCCTTTGCAGTGTTCCCTTGCGTTCTGATTAAACTCTGAAACTCCTGAAATCCCTCACTCAGGAGTTCTTGCTCTGCTGCCGAAAAATACCGAGCCGAGCGCGCTCCTTCGACATTTTCGCCGACCAATCAGAGGGTTGCCGATCAATGTTTCTACTATCGATGCGTAGCCCCTTTTACTACACCCAGTGATCTCACATTACTGCGTCCAGCTGTAGTAATCGTCAACAGCAGGTGTGTTCGGGGAACCGGATTAGCGAGCTCACGGTTAGCGCGATGATTTGATCTTGGATGTGTCATTTGATCTTGGATGTAGTAAGCGACGTACGAAGAACGGGCCCCAGAATTTGAATGAAAAGAACTGAATTAGAATGAAAAGATCTGAATTAGAATTAAAAGAACAGAATTTGAACGAGAACAACAGAATTAGAATGACAAGAATGGAATTTGAATGAAAACACCAGAAGTTGAAAGAAAACAACAGAATTTGAATGAAAACAACAGAATTTGAATGAAAACAACAGAATTTGAATGAAAACAACAGAATTTGAAAGAAAACAACAGAAGTAGAATGACAAGAATGGAATTTGAATGAAAACACTGGAAGTTGAAAGAAAACAACAAAATTTGAATGAAAACCACGGGAATTGAAAGAAAACAACAGAATTTGAATGAAAAGAACTGGATTAGAAGGAAAACAACGGATTTCGAACGAAAACAACAGAATTAGGATGACAAGAACAGAATTTGAATGAAAACACAGGAATTTGAATGAGAACAACAGAATTAGAGTGAAAACAACAAAATTTGAATGAAAACAACAGAATTTGAAAGAAAACAAAAACATTCTAATGACAAGAACGGAATTTGAATGAAAACAACAAAATTTGAATGAAAAGAACTGGATTAGAATGAAAAGAACTGGATTAGAAGGAAAACAACGGATTTCGAATGAAAACAACAGAATTAGAATGAGAAGAATTGAATTTGAATGAAGACAGGAATTTGAACAAAAAAAATAGAATTAGAATGACAAGAATGGAATTTGAAAGAAAACAACAAAATTTGAACGAAAACAACAGAATTAGAATGTAAAGAACTGAATTAAATTTAAAAGAACCAGATTAGAAGGAAAACAACAGATTTCGAATGAAAACAACAGAATTAGAATGACAAGAACGGAACTTGAATGAAAACAAAGGAATTTGAATGAAAACAACAGAATTAGAATGTAAAGAACTGAATTAAATTTAAAAGAACCGGATTAGAAGGAAAACAACAGATTTCGAATGAAAACAACAGAATTAGAGGAAAAACAACAGAATTAGAATGAAGAGAACCGAATTTGAATAAAAAGAACTGGATTAGAAGGAAAACAACAGATTTCGAACAAAAAAACAGATTTAGAATATCCAGAACGGAATTTGAATAAAAACAACAGAATTAGAATGAAAACCACGGAAATTGAATGAAAACACAGGAATTTGAATGGAAACAACATAATTTGAATGAAAACAACAGAATCAGAATGAAAATAACTGAATTAGAATGAAAAGAGCTGAATTAAAAGGAGAACAACAGAATTTGAAAGAAAACAACAGAATTAGAATGACAACGGAATTTGAATGAAAACACTGGAATTTGAAAGAAAACAACATAATTAGAATGACAAGAATGGAATTTGAATGAAAACACTGGAAGTTGAAAGAAAACAACAAAATTTGAATGAAAACCACGGGAATTGAAAGAAAACAACAGAATTTGAATGAAAAGAACTGGATTAGAAGGAAAACAACGGATTTCGAACGAAAACAACAGAATTAGGATGACAAGAACAGAATTTGAATGAAAACACAGGAATTTGAATGAGAACAACAGAATTAGAGTGAAAACAACAAAATTTGAATGAAAACAACAGAATTTGAAAGAAAACAAAAACATTCGAATGACAAGAACGGAATTTGAATGAAAACAACAAAATTTGAATGAAAAGAACTGGATTAGAATGAAAAGAACTGGATTAGAAGGAAAACAACGGATTTCGAATGAAAACAACAGAATTAGAATGAGAAGAATTGAATTTGAATGAAGACAGGAATTTGAACAAAAAAAATAGAATTAGAATGACAAGAATGGAATTTGAAAGAAAACAACAAAATTTGAACGAAAACAACAGAATTAGAAAGAAAACAACGGAATTTTAATGAAAACAACAGAATTAGAATGTAAAGAACTGAATTAAATTTAAAAGAACCGGATTAGAAGGAAAACAACAGATTTCGAATGAAAACAACAGAATTAGAGGAAAAACAACAGAATTAGAATGAAGAGAACCGAATTTGAATAAAAAGAACTGGATTAGAAGGAAAACAACAGATTTCAAACAAAAAAACAGATTTAGAATATCCAGAACGGAATTTGAATAAAAACAACAGAATTAGAATGACAAGAACGGAATTTGAATGAAAACACAGGAATTTGAATGGAAACAACATAATTTGAATGAAAACAACAGAATCAGAATGAAAATAACTGAATTAGAATGAAAAGAGCTGAATTAGAAGGAGAACAACAGAATTTGAAAGAAAACAACAGAATTAGAATGACAACGGAATTTGAATGAAAACACTGGAATTTGAAAGAAAACAACATAATTTGAATGAAAACAACAGATTCAGAATGAAAAGAACTGAATTAGAATGTAAAGAACTGAATTAGAAGGAAAAGAACTGAATTAGAAGGAAAACAACAGATTTCGAACAAAAACAGAATTAGAATGACAAGAACGGAATTTGAATAAAAACAACAGAATTAGAATGAAAAACACGGAAATGGAAAGAAAACAACAGAATTTGAATGAAAAGAACTGGATTAGAATGAAAACAACAGAATTAGGATGACAAGAACGGAATTTGAAACGTTTAACATATTTTCAGGCGAGAATGTAGCTGTGTAAACTTCAAATATCTGCTCGGTTTATCAAGACACCACATATTTTCAAAAGCGCTCCGACGTTTTCGGAGACGTCGGTTACCCACTAGCTCGATAGCGAGCCGGGGGCAAGGCTCACTAGAGCCGCTGAGAACACCGGACTCCCGGCAGATCATTTTCAAACCCACCGCCGTCTTTCGCTACTCAGGTTAAACATGTAATATAAGTCACTTAGATAACTTAAAAATGTTATTGTTTGGCTTTTTTCAGTATTTTATTTGTTCCTGAGTAAATCGGATTGGCTGAGATTTAAGTTATAGTTTTTACACAGCTGAATAAACATCAAGCAGACAGCTGATTATCAGAAGTGTGAGATGCTCGAGAATATACTCCGATGTCCTGTTTTATTTTAGATAGCAAGGAGTTTATTAAACTCCACCGAAACAATCTGCAAATTTCATTAAAATTTAATAAACTATCATCTTGTCTTTATTTTTAGTTAGCACAGACCTTAAACACTTAAAGCTGTAAGATAATGATAGTTATATAAGAGCAGATGCTGCTGGTGCAATAAGCTGTACGTTGTACGTCCAATGGATGATGATCTGATTAGTCGACTAATCGCAAAAATAATCGGTGACTAGTCGACTATCAAAATAATTGTTTGTGGCAGCCCTATTTCCAACAATATAAGTAGATGCAGAGAGTCTCATAAAAACATGTAGCACTGTCAATTACGGTTTTGTTAATGAACCTACGAGTAATAAGTCTCCTACAGTGGTGATGAGTCTATCCAAGGCTCAAAGTGTGATTTTGCATGCGGGGAAACCCTAAATATTGGTGTAGTGGGGGAGGTGGAGGTAAGTCTCATAAGAATTTATATTATGAGTTCATGCTGTTTTCTTTGTGTAATGGGTTTGGTCAGATGTGCTGTAGTTTGAGGTTTACTGCTCTTTGTGGACTTAGTCAACAACAATCAACTCTATATAAGCAGATGTCACATTCTTTCAACCCCTAAACAGAATAATGCTACTGTAGTATAAAGGTGGAATTGGGGGCGTGTTAATAAAGAACATCAGCTTAATTCGAATTGATTACTTCTACTAAAGTACTTCTAGAAACAAGCCCTCTCACTCAGCAGTCAAATGAACATTGGTACTTTTTTTATTTATCATTTCAGTGGTCAGTGGGACATAGAAACTGCACAGTCAACTTTGATTTAAAAAAGTTTTTACTTTTATGGGGTTGTGGATGTTATGTAAATGTTTCATAAATTTTAATTCTGAATTCTGAATTGAAATTCAAAGACACTGGATTGCCATTCGGATTTGAGAAGTGTAGTCGGATGGTAACGAAAAAGGGGAAGGTAGTCAGAACTGAGGGGATTGAAATACCAGAAGGCAACATTACAGACATCGAGGACAGCTAAAAGTACCTGGGAATCCCACAGGGAAATAAGAACCACGAAGAGGCTGCAAGGAAAGCTGCAACCACCAGGTACTTGCAGAGGGTCAGGCAAGTCCTTTAGAAGTCAGCTGAACGGCAAGAACAAGATCCGGGCTATCAACACCGACACCCTGCCTGTGGTACCCTGCTGGGATAATAGGCTGGCCAAAGGAGGAGATGGAAACCACTGACATCAAGACAAGAAAGCTCCTGACCATGCATGGAGGGTTTCACCCCAAGTCCAGCACCCTGACGCTGTACGCTAGCAGAAGGAAGGAGGCCAGAGACTGGTGAGTGTCAGCACCACAGTTCAGGATGAGGCAGCGAACATCCACGAGTACATCAGCAAGATGGCCCCAACCAACCGCGTGCTTAGTGAATACTTCAGGCAGCAGAAACCCAAGATAGAGGAGGAAGAGGAGGAAAAATCATGGAAGGACAGGCCCCTGCACAAGTATGGACCACCGGCAACCAGTGGCTGAAATAATCATAGCATCACAGTGTAACAACCCTTATCATTGTGGTATAGCACCGCTAGGGGGTGTTGCCCAACTATTGTAGTAGTTGGGTTGGGGGGAGTCTCCTAGTGTGTGTGACGTGTGTGTGTGTATGTCATGTGTCTGTTCCGAGAGAGACCTCACCATTGTAACGGGCTGGCATCGGCGCCTGTCCATCCCCGCACATGCATGTATGAACGGAGTAGAGCTGTGGAGACCTGGCTTGTATGGTCTTATGTTGTTAACGTCAAATAAAGGTCAGTTGTTAAATTGAACTGACTGGCCTCGAGTTATCCGGCTAACCTCACATAACCGCTGGACCTGCTAGCCGCTCTTTCCTCGCCAGACTGCTGTTACATCAGGAGCAAGCTCTGAGCGTAAGATCCATAGAGGCTGGGGTCTATCACACCAGGCAATATTAACCAGGCAAGAGCCCAGGTGCAGGCTGTGTAAAGAGCCCCTGACACAATCCAGCACATAACAGCAGGGTGCATGGTTAGCAGGCAGGGCATACATGGAACGCCATAACCAAGTGGCTTTGTGGAGTATGGCCCGCACGTCCCAAGGTCAAAATGGGAGACGCCCCCTAGGGTGGTGGGGAATGACTAAGGTAAGATCCTGTGGGACTTTCAGATACAAACGGACAAAATGGTGGTGGCTAACCAACCGGACATAGCAGTGGACGACAAGCAGAGGAAGACGGCCGAAGTGATAGATGTAGCGATACGTCTGTAACAAAATAAAAATGCAGACAATAGTGTACACATTAGTTTTTGACTGCTAGTGAAAATTGTTTTCTTTACAAATAACTCTCTCACTGAACTAACCCAGCCAATCCCTCCACGTTTGTGCTCTCTGCTCATATTGCCCTCAAATTATTATTTTTTTTTCTTTTTAAAGAACTTATTTTAATATTGCATTCAATAACAAACAAATCTTCCCTAATAACAAAAACAACTTCAAGGCTTAATCGAATTATATTTCTTCACGCCAATGTACAGGCCACAAGTAGGGGTGACGTGGGCCACAAGTGGCCCCCGGGCCGCGAGTTTGAGACCCCTGATACCGGGTCATGAGACGGAATTCCAATAAAAGCGAGCATCTCAGCGGAGAGCAATCAATTATTATACTCACACCTCTCCATGCAAGTTATTTTTAGTCTCCTGAATCACAAGAGATAGATGTGGACGAAAGTGATCTCCCATCCAAACAGTATATCTAGTTAGTAGTTAAATTCTCTTAACCTGCATTTCACTCTGTGATGTTTTGCATATACCACATTTATTTGATAGGTCCGGTTAACAAATTTGAACAATAACATTATATAATAGGGATTATTGTCGTCAAACAGCAACTATCATTTAAACTGAAGTACAGATACTCGTGTTAAAATTTTCTAGAAAAAAAGAATAAAATCCACCCATTCATGAAAGTGTTTTTTTTTTCTGCCTAAGCACTTAACATTCACATACTCACTGACTGCATCGAGAGTCACACAGGGTTTGATATGTTGCCCAGCATACAGAAAATCTTTGATTAACAGAAGAGTTTTAATGAGTTTAATCAATTCCAGGAGAGGGACGTTGATAGTTCTACAGTCTCTACCAATCTGTACTTAATAACTTTCATTTGCTTCAAACAGTTGACAACATGTGTGGCTTTCAGTTCTCAGACTGGCAAGTAAAGACAGCAGATCAGGATCAGTGGCATACACTACCAGTCAAAAGTGAATGGATGGATTTGTCCAAACTTTTGACTGGTGCTGTACAAACACAGTGGCAATAACCACAACAAAATCAGAATGTGGCCAAATACCTATTAGTGATTGTGGTTTTTATGTGCAGATACAGCATGTTTTACCATCAAAAATAGGCTCTGCACAGACACAGTGTGAATGTGTGTGTGAATGGGTGAATGACTGAATGTAGTGTAAAGTGCTTTGGGGTCCTTAGGGACTAAGTAAAGCGCTATACAAATACAGGCCATTTACCATGTACCATGTTTGGTCAACAGTGTTACATAGGTGAGAGAGGAATATAAAGGCCACAGTGAGATGAAAGGAGTCATCAAAGGCTTTCATTTTGATTTGTGATGAATGCACAACATGCAATCAAGGTAAACCGTTTTAACATCTAGCTGCTCGTGTCCCTTAACTGACATACCTAGTGAGTCACCAAACTTCCAGCCCCCAAGCTAATCCATAAAGACGACTATAAGTCACTTGGCCTCTATATATGGCCTTTGCCTAGGAGGACACAAGCAGTCGTAGCTATATTTAGCAACACAGCTCCTTCAACACCTCTTAGAACTGATATAAAGGGTAGGAGTTGACATTAGTAACTTAGATGCACCATTGAAGAGGAGAGAAACTACATGCCTCAGCAACTAAACTTATGAAAAAACCCACTGGCCAGTGCAGTAAACAAACACCAGCTCAATTCTTAACAGCATAAAGTACTATCAAAGTGAGCACACAGGTGTTGCAATCACTGGTTATTATAGAAATAGGTAATTAGAGCTGGTCCACATTTTGTTGCTGCACCCTAAAGGAATGAATCAGCTGTTACTTAATGTTGCATATGCTGGGGTGTAATTCGTTTTTTCCACTTGTACAAAGCTCTCTTTCATTCAGGGCTTAAATGGACTGATACTTTTATAGCACTCTTCTGCTCTAACTGAGCATTCAAAGCAATTTTATACAAGAACTGTTTTTCAGCACCTTGTCTAACATTGTCACACACACTCATCAGGGACAACTTGGGCTGGAGTAGCTGGGGGATGACCTTGATAGAAAACCCACTCTGCTTCCTGAGCCACAGTTGCCTTGTTGAAAATCCAAACTGTGGATCAAAGGAAATACAATCAGTCTGAACCAGTGTTAAAATCACACAAAGAATAATGAGAATTCACATCTAATGAAGCATGATTTGACAGGTAGCAATTTGTGGCTCACTCTCACAAAACATTTAACATGTCATTAATGATGAATGAGTCTCCACATCAAAGTAATTTAAATGCACATTACAGACTTAAACTTCCTGTATAAGTTACATCAAACTTGGTAGCATATGTAAATATAAAAAAGTCCTTAAATGTCTTTCACCAGTGCCAGTTGTGTCCATAGGTATGTCTCAGACACTGAGCACAGCTGTTGAAGGTAAATGTGCGGAGGTTAATTCACCTAACAGAACCATATACCTTCAATTTACAAAACAGATCATTTTTTTCACAAATATGTGAAATATATTCAACATGTAAGCACAAAATAGGGCACAAAGAAAAGGATGTTTCATCAGCCAGCAATGCAAAGATTTCACTTTGCAGTGGTAAATGGGCTGGTCCTCATATAGTGCTTTTCTACTCTATCTTAAACAACTTGCCCAATTTACCTAGAAGATGACCTGCACTGTGGCCTGAGCTACAGCCACCTGGTGGCATTATAGTGGCATTTCAGCAGTTGTGACTACTGGACAATGTATTAGAGAAAGTCAAGATAAATTATAAATATTATTGTTGCATTATTTTTTCCTAGATAACTACCAGATTTATACCCATGATGTACCGTTTGTATAATTCAATTTAACCTATGTAAGTGGCCGATGCCATTGCTAGCATTCATGTGTGGTGTCCTTGTGGTCATGTCCCAGTGTGTTTCATGACTGAAACAAATAAAATCCTGGCGCTTTCTTCCTTCCCTTAAATTGTCTGTCAGAGTTTTTCCACATTCCCTCACAGTAGTTTTGGCAATCTTCTACGAATTTGCTGAAATACGTGAGTCCTTGAATTGCATCTATAATTTTATTATCTCACTGAGCCCCTCAGGGAAAAAAGTAGCAGGGAATAAATAAAAGTAATCCATGGTACCAAAATGCCAATCACAACAGTTGAAAGCATGGAAGCAACATGTGGTTACAATTCCAGGAAAGTAACCATGACTTTATGTCATGGAACTGGCTCAGGTGTCAGTACTTGTGGACACCCAAATGATCCTTGGAGGACAGAGACAGGTTGCAACCACAAAATGAATAAAGGTGCAACATACAGTATGCTCCTTTGATCTGAAATCATTTATCTAAATCTCAGGAGCTGGACCACATCTCAAACACATCCCTTCCAATCACACCTGTGTGAATTTGCTCCAAACACCCATTTGTTCTTGTTCCAGTGCTTGAGTCCAGATGGCACATTGCAGTTGTTCATAGTCTTGCTGACCAAAAGAAAATTTCAGTAGTTCCTTTCCACACCATTTCATGAAGTCTGCAGTTTTTATTAAACATCATGACCGGATTAACACAAACATGTCACTAGATGCTATTGAGATAACAAGAACCATCACACATGCAAATGCCACAGTCAGTCATATCTACAAACCAATCTTTCTGTGGAAAGCATATTTCCTAATAATGTTTAATGTACAATACTGGATTACACAGCAGTGGGGAATACATTCCATTAGAGTAGATCTACACTGTAGTCTTCAATGACGCTATGCAACAAACCGGTGAAAGGCACTAACTCTAGCCCCATAGAGGTCAAAGTGAAATGCACACCTTAAAGTAATTAACTTGTTAACTGGAGATAATTTAGAGATTTCAATTAAAACAAATAAACGCATGTGCTGTCAGTCTGGCTACACTGCTGGAGAGAAACCTAGAGTTGTTTTATTTCCTTCATTCAATGATGAATAGTAAGGTGTTCTAGCTTTAGGACGGGCTTTTTATTTGAAGGCTTTCCAGGCTAAATGATGATCTTCTAAATTTGTCAGATGCTATTCAACTGCAGCTTATGAGTTTCTGTTTTAAGGTGTGCATTTCATAGTTATACCAGGGAGTCAAGTACTTACGGTGGCCCAACTGCAACTTAAGAAAACACCAGCAATAAGAAAAACGCTGCAAAAGCACACAAAACACAACGGAAATAGGAAAAAAAAAACAGAAACAGGAAAAAACAGATTTCCAAAAGCACAAGGGAAGTGTTTCTGGGGAGACAATAACCCGACGGACCAGTTGAGGGAACCAAAATATGCTAAGAATTGCGCTGAGAGACACTTAAAAGAAGTGAAGGGTCTGTCAGTTTTGTGAGGAAAGAAAAGATGAGAGGTAAGTGTGTTAGCCTAACTATTAGCCTAAAATCAATCATCAGTATCATATGAATCATGATAAAACACACCTACCCTGTTTTGGTGTGCCATTTTTGTTCACCTCTACACTCATTTTTAAAAATTCTTCTGTACTTCTCTCTGTTACAACAGTGCTAGTCTCACTATTTGGCTTTTACACATTGGCAACCTTCAGTTAGTTCAGCGTGCCTCTTCATTAAATTTCTCAACACAGCCTTGCCCCATCCAGCATCAGTGTGCTCCCCTTTGGGACACTTGACTCTGGCCCTTTGTATCATGCTTCTAGTCCATTCCTTCATTATTACTCTCTCTCATCCACAACATTTCTTATTATCACAATTAAACTTGATAAGTTGTCTAAATCATAAATGTGATCATCCTCTTAAATAGACCAACTATAATCCCTGAGATATCTCTCTCCATTCATGCAGACAGCGTGGCCTTGATCAACATAATGATCTGTCATCATCTAATGTGACTATATTTAGAAATTTGACTTATTTCAGTCTTCTATTCCAGTTTCAACCTGCTTTTCAGAATTTTCCGTGTTGCGACCCCATTTCCCAAACCCATCTCCTTGCTGTAAATTAAAATGTGCAATATAAGGTTATCACAGTGGCATGAATTTCATCTAAATTAGAAACTGGTTCCTCCCATCTACCTTTAATTATCAGCTGTCACTACTTATTACAAGCTTTCAGCACTAAATGCATCTTTCTCGCTGTCTAGTGTTATGATTTCTTCCCGCAGCATCATTAAACTTCATTGAAACACATTCACAACCACCTGCCACATACGCGTAAATTCAATCTGCTGTCTTTGGGAATCTGACACTGTTAGGGCACTGCTGACCTTGATGAGACCTTCCCCAAACCATTATCAATAAATTATTTGTCAGTCACATTTGGGATTGGCATCCTTGGTAGTGAAGTGGTATTATTTTTTAAAAACATCATCAGTGTGTGAATGTGTGTGTGAATGGGTGGATGACTGAATATGTAAAGCGCTTTGGGGTCCTTAGGGACTAGTAAAGCGCTATATAAATACAGGCCATTTAAAAACATCATGTCCAGGTTTCAGTGCTTAACCGTGTAGCGCCAAGGGTGTCATATTTGATGATATGTGTTTTTGAGATCGCTACGTAATCTGTTTTTTCCCCGGTAAACCTGATGTATACAGACATAAGCAGTGCAACTATGAGCACAAAAATGCAGTAAGTAAGCAAAAATGATACAAAATTATTATTTTTTATTTTGTCAGAAGGTTCAATAAAGACTTCAGTTTCAAAAAATGTATTTTTCTGTGATATATTTCATGGTCCAGACTCAGTGTAAATGCTAGATATAATGTCTCGTAGTCATGCATTTATGTATTCAAGTTACGAAATTCTCAAGAGTGATCAGTAACTGCTCACTAAGGACTCCTAATTCCTAAAGGATTCCACATGTAAAACTATTACGGTTTTCTTCCCCCCAAATAAACTTCATTTTCTGTCTTGGATCTTTTGGATGGTTAAAAAAATTACCTTCATTATGGTGTTGATTTTCACTGCCTGTCACTTGCATAACAGTAATGTGATTTAACTGCACTAATCACCACCATGATGACTGTATGAATCAGCTTAAATTACCCTGCTTCTCATTTTGCATGGTTCTCTTACTGCTGAGGCAAACAAGTATGTATAAATGTCTTGTTGTGAAGTCACAAAGTAAAAGACATACACATGTTTTTTTGGGTTTTTTTTTTGCCATCTGAATCTCAAGGGTACAAAGGATGCAGCAGACAAATCATCCATCTGATCTTAATCCACGATTTAGAAAAAAGAAAGAAAATGAATAAAGTGAGACATATAAAGGCAACTGACACGTTCAAACACAGTTTTCAGCGTTCACCTTCCTTTCCATCCAGCTGCCTTTCATATAAATGAAAGTCATTCGAGTTTCTGGCAACTCTATTGCTCGTCCTTACTTAAATTTCATTTGGCAAGCATCCACAGAGCTTTGAGTTGCAGGAAGTAGTGAGATTGAAAGATACTGGTGATACACTCAGGACAGTGATTTAATAAAAGTGTATATGTATAGAAGTGTGGGGAGGAAGTGTATGCAGTGACTCCTTCAAATGGCAGCTAACACTAAATTTGGCATTTTTGGGTAAGCTGGCTCTTTGGTATTTTTTCTCTCTTCAATAGTCACCTGCTTTTAGTTCCTTTTTCAAAGCCCCACACTATGCTTATTCTAAATAAAATAAATAAATAAATACAAATAAAATAACAAAAGCAACCAGCAGGCAAAATAATTTCAGTGAGAACTATAATTATACTCAGAGACAGTGTATCTTCATAATTTGTAATCCTTATCAGCTGATGTGACAAGAGGAAAAACATGATATTTATTCAAACTACCAACCCTGTCTTTTTCAGGTGGAGACCATGTATGTACACGGTTGTAAAATATGTAGAGCTAAGCAAAGTCAGCTGGTTTTATGATGACTACAGATGTTTGTAATTAAATTCACACCAATCCATCCAATGTTATACTTTATATTTATATAGTCTTCACTAACTTTAGTAGCTAAGGAAGGAAAGCACGAGCTCTACCACAAGTAAACACTGTAAAATTACTAAATGTTGCTAAAAAGACAGATAACTTTAGGCACCAAATAAATAAGTAATAAAATAATGTGGTTAGATTTTCCTTAGGAAATTGTTGTTAACATGATTAGTAGAGTAAACAGCAATTAAGGGGGGGAGTTTTCCCATTGCCAAGAATGAAGGAGAAAACAAGGTGGTGTAGTACGTATCAATCCAGGACTCACTGGATGTCTCATTGTCACTGAAAATTAAATTTTTATACTCCAGACTAAGAGAAATAACCTCAATTGAAAGCAAAAATTACAGAAATTACATCTAGTCCACAAGAGCCACATGCATCGAAATAAAGAGTTCTGTGCTTTAATAATGAATTGGACAATAAAAGCTGCATCTGTAAATTCATTTATGAATTCTTTAAAAAAATCATTTTATTTATTCAAACATTATTTTAAATTAAATTATTACATAATAAATTACTTTAGTAAAAACACTATTTTTAAATCAGTTTTTCAAAACGAATTACTAATCCACCAAAATGAATTTCACCGTATCCGTAGCCAGTCTTGTTAATGATCTCACTGAGGGGCTTCAGGCCGATGCAGAACAGCAGTGGGGACAGAGCATCTCCTTGGTAGATCCCGCACTTGATGGTGACTTGTGCTATTGGCTTGAAGTTGGCCTCTAGCGTTGTCCGCCACATCCCCATTGAGTTCCTGATGAAGGCTCTCAGGGTTTTGTTGATCTTGTATAGTTCTAGGCATTCCAGGATCCATTTGTGGGGCATTGAGTCATAGGCCTTCTTGTAATCAATCAAGGGAGTCTGGTCTACCAGTAGCTGGTGTTTTTGCGCCTCTGGTATTCTTGCCAGTTCCTTTCTGTGCCCCGCTCATGTATTGACCCATGTGCCTGTTCATCTTAGCCGCTATGATGCCTGACAGGAGCTTCCATGTGTCACGGCCAAGGTCGGCTGACTGGAGGACCCAAATGCAGAATGCACACTTAACACCCCGTAGACGAGAAAACATGAACAAAACTTTATTTTTTCCAAAAAAACAAAACGTCAAGACATAAATTACTAAATACTATGAACTAAAGTGTTCCTTCAATGCCTGAACCAAACCTGAAACAAGAACTTGATCTCTAAGTAATAATTGGCAAAGCTTAAATCTTCATAGAAACTCCTCATGACCAAAGAAGGGAGATGCAGAATGTGGGAAATGCACCGGAAGTCTCAGCACACTGCAACGAGAGGAGAGTGGCTTTAGTGATAAAGCTTAGGGAAAAGTATCCGGGTAAAGCTTGAAAACATGGCATTACTTTGCCTTACTGTTCCTGGGCGGAGGGTGGACGCAGAGGGAGTACAAGGTCCGGGAGTGGTGGCTGACGAGGCCAGCTGGAGGCAGGAGGGCAGGCAGGTGAGCGCGGTTGACAGGAGCTGAGAAGACTGAGCTGACAGGCATGAACCAGCGAAGAGGGTCCAGTAGGTATTGCCGTGGGTGGAGTGGATAAGGACTTAGCAGCTATGGGGAAAAACAGTAAGTCACGGATGGCAAAATGATTCCTTGGTTTGAGTTGCCTGAAGCAACACTGACTAGGTGTAGCAGAAACTGTGGCGAGTAGTGGAGTGAGCGCTGGTCCATAAATGCTGACAGCTCAGCACAGGTGAAGAGACTCGTCAGTGTGCGGTGACTCCACCCCAAGGCGGAGACAGCAGCTCAGAGACAACACAGCTGTGCCCACCTGGATCATGACACCATGTGGTACTGAGGCAGGTTACTGGCCGATAGTTGGATATGACTGGTCCTTTCCGGGGGGTCCTTGGGGATCAGGCCTTCTGGCCTTCAGTTAGCCAATCTGGGTGTGTCTCTTCAATTAGCAGCTGGTTCATTTGTGCTGCGAAACGCTCATGAAGTGCAGTCAGCTTCTTCAGCCAGTAGGTGTGAATCACTCAGGGCCAGGTGCTGTCCAACTCTTCATACTGGAGACCTGTTCTTGGATGTCTGCCACTGTGATGATCTTGGCCTCTAGTCTGCTTCTTCATGGTGGGTACTGCTCCTTGTGGCTGTTCACCTTGTAGCCAAGCATCTCACTGGTAGATCAGCTGATTAATCTTGTGATGGTCTCAGTAGAAATTGTCTAGTAGACCTTCCTTCAGGCTTGGTACCCAATGTTGGGTAGGGATGATGATAATATTTCAATCTGACCTGTCATCCTGTCTCCCCCTCGCCATTGCATTTGTCTTGTACCTTGTCAATTTCTAGTCATGAGAGCAGTTCATTCACCGAATGTTGGAACACTGAGCAACTAGTTGTTTCACCGTCAACCTGGATGCTGGGTATTCAGTAGGTCCCACATCCTATTCATGTAGCCCCTTCCGCTGGAGTTACCTGCATAGTAGCATTCCAACAGCGTCCTGTTATCATCTCTTGCCCATTTGTGCCTTCTTGTTTCAGTAGCTCACTTCTCATCAGTGGTTCCTGAACACTTTACCCAAACCTTGTTAATTGTTAATATCTGTCTGTCTGTCTGTCTGTCTGTCTGTCTATATAGATGTATGCTGTCCTATACATTTTTCTAATTGGGATAGGGATGTATCCCAATCCTAATATATCTAACCAGATATATTTAGACATGATGTCTTAGCAATTCAAATATCTGGGATGGCCAGTCTTAAGTTCTCTTCGAACCCAGAGGGCTTTATTAGCCACCTGCCATGCCTGGTGCAGCCACAGCCCACTGAGCCCATGTGCCCTGCAGAGCCCCAGTCCAGAAGAACATGTGCAGCTCCAGCCAGAGCCAAAGTGTCCACAGGGTGCTGCACACACATCTCTATCCAGAGACTTGGCAATTAAAGAAACCCTCTGATTCTGACCTCTGTGAATTCAAACTACCAGTGCTGCCTGAAGCTCTCCTGCCATGTGAAACTGCTCCATATACCAAGCTCCTGTATCAATAGCAGGGCACTCCTGACCACAGACTGCCGGAAAAGCAAAGCTAGCCCACCTGCCCACCTGGGACTTGTTTTCATCGGGGATGTCTGGGAGCTGCTCCTTAAATTCTCTTTATTATGAGATATTTTCTGTTTGATTATTAGTTTACTTATTGTCTACCCACCATACTACCAAGCCTACCTGGGAAAATGTGCAAGAGATACAACGCTGAAGCCATGAGGAACCATGACATAGTGTTTAGAAGTAGGCTACTGGAACAGGGCATACATGGAGAATGACTGACAATATGTTATTGATGGGATACTACAATGGCAGCCAAGCCACTGAGAGAGTATCTCAGTGCAATAACATCAGGAGACTCATATGGATACAGTGGAAAAACCCAGGCAGAAAAAAGCAGTGGAATTAAACTAGATGATGTCTAGCCATCGAGGGCATGACTCCCTAGATCACTAACAAACACTCATCAGAGTAGATGCTTGCAGATTTAATCACTGCTATATGCACCATCCCCATCTGCAAGTAGAGGAACTCCCACCCTCCATGTAGAGGAAGGCTGGAGGCCAAAATCGAGGAAGCACAGAAGGATGTACAGAAGTATAGAAGGGTGCCATGAGAGACAGGGTCTGGATGCACAGCAAGATGCCCATAACTGAAACTCTACAAACTGCCAAATAAAGGCTCTGGCCAAACAATTGGCCTGCTCCCCAAAGCTCCATCCAGGGTATACTCTTACCTGATGATCCTCTAATCGCCTGAGCCAAGGTAGTTTTGTCTTTCGGATGAACCAGTTTTTGTCTGAGCGTGTTGCTGGGTCTAGACAAAACTCCAAAACACAAACTTAACAATGTGGTGTACGCTGTACAGTGCAGCGAGGAATGCTCAGACCTCTACATTGGAGAGACCAAACAGCCACTTCACAAGCGCATGGCACAACATAGAAGAGCCACCTCCACAGGACAAGACTCAGCAGTCCATCTGCATCTTAAGGATAAAGGACACTCTTTCGAGGATGCCAATGTTCACATTTTGGACAGAGAGGACAGATGGTTTGAAAGAGGAGTGAAAGAAGCCACTCACATCCTGGGCCATCTGACCTCAGGAATTCGCATGATAAGGTGGGGCCAGGTCTCACAATGAGCTCACCCGAAACTCTGGCTGATTGGGACCCACACCCAGTTTCACACCTTGGCTCAGGCGATTAGAGGATCATCAGGGGGTCCTTTTGTCCCTCTGTGGGGGGAAACTCCCACTAGGTTTATATCTGGGACTCTCCACCATTTGACCTTAGAACTGAAGAAGCTTCTCGGATGAGAGGTGAAACGTCTTCAAGCAACTTAAAGAAGTCCAGACGCTTTTCTTTGCAAGCTCCTTTGACAACAAACCATAGCAATCTCCCAGAAAAAGAGCCAATCAGCATTAGAAAGGCAACAGTGAGTCTCTGAAATAAAATACTGAAGTGTGTAATGAATATAGTACCAGTACATTTGGTAACCCTGAAGCTAAGACCTTCATCACTCTTCTTCTGCAAGGCTGCCTGGCCTCTGGAGAATAGATGACTGAATGAGATAGTACAGCTAAGATCTCAGTGGTTTACCTGGTCTATGATAATAAGCATGAACCTTCATGGGCCATTGATTTCAGGACCCCTTAGAATCCACCCAGAAATAAGGATGTTAATTTGTGTCAGAAACAGAAGTTTCTTTGGGGAAAGCACATTTTAAAAGAGAAGAAGAGGCAACACATCTTCCTGAAAGACAGCAAAAGAGAGAGTCTTCCATCTGCAGATCAATTCTTATTGTATGTTATGTGTCAGTGTTGCTCCAGATCCATAAATTTCTGTTTTATAACTCTTGACTCATCCCTCCTGTGCAGACCATATCGTATTATTTAATTAGTATACATGAATTTTTTCTTTGTTCTCCCACCAGAGCTGTCCATCATGTGTGCGTTGCTTGTCAAGTCAAGTGCAAAAGGGAAATTAGGAAGGTGTCTCTTTTTCTCCAGTTGTAATTTTTCTGTATGCATTTGTGTTTTATTATGTTGAACAGGATGCATTCTAAAGGAAACACTCTAAAGTCTGCTATTTTGCTTTTCTTCTGCAGGTACAATGTGGATACTAGGAGCTCCAATCTTTCCAAACATGTAAGCAGCTTAATATGTCCAATGACCACAGGTCCACTGGCATGAAGCCCAGAAAAAAATTGAGTTAACCTTATTTAAAAACAAAAAAATTTAATCAAGTTTTATTTCAGTGGGTTTCACAAAAGTGGTTTTGCTTATTGTAGTTTGGGTGGTAGTACTAAAAAATTGTCTCAATTGGTTTTTGTTATTATGATGAAGTGTGACATTTGTCAGACTGTAAGAACAGGTAAACTAGTACATCACAACACCTCTTGTTGGACACCTCTCAACATACATGTCTTGTTGTGTACTAACTTGTTGTCTACTTTGCATTAAAAATGTTATATTGATATTGATTGAAACCCATCTTATAAAAAACAAAACTCTTCCTCATCACGCGTCAGATTCAGTTGTGGAGCTGTCATCAATAGCCAGGAAATGGAGCCCTCTATTTTTTCGCAGGTTGACAGATGTGAACAAGCAGGCCTCTCTGTAGACTATACTGTTTACAGATGACACTATGATTTGTAGTTAGCATTGGGAGTAGGTAGAAGAGAACCTGGAGATGTGTTATTATGCTCTATTGAGAAGTGGAATGAAAGTCAATAGAAGCAAGAAAGAACATGTGTAAATAACAGGGAGACACATGTAACAGTGAAGATGCAAGGAGTAGAGGATGTGAAGGTAGCAGACAAGATTAGAAATAATACATCAGAGGGACAGCTCAGGCTAAGTGGTTTTTAGAGGCAAGGTTTTGGTGAATATAGGGGGCAGAAGATGTTGAAGATGGGACTGCCATGCAGAAAGATAGGAGGAAGACCACAGAACAGAAGGCAGACATGCAGAGGGTTGGTGTGCCTGTGATCTAGGTACTAATCTGATGCTGAATAGCTGCCTATATGTCAGACATGTAGCAACTGACTGGCACCTTGTCCAGGGTACATGCTACCACTGTCAGTGTGGTCCGGCTCCACTCCAGCTGTAATTTTACCTGAATTCAACATCAAACAAAATTTAGTACAGTATCTACTAAAGTATCTACAGAAAGCATAAATCAAAACATTAGTTTTTAATTTGCACCCTACCGTAATGATTCATAAAAGCATTACTTTAAGCTCAGTGCACTGCAGCTCTGACTAGTCTTCATCTTTCTTAAATTTGGAAGAAAAATTAATTTATTTGTGAACTTGAGGTCTTTTCATTGTGTCTTTCCAGCTTCTCTAACATGTGTCTGCCTTTCCTTACTGCCTCCCCTCCTGGATAAGCAGAAGGTAAGCTATCATTATGTCCTGTACTCCCTGCTTACTGCACCATTTCTTTAAGTGATGTGGACCCTAGCTCAAACCCTAATCCTAAAACATTTTTTGGAGAAAAGCAAAAAGAACCCAAATCTATAAAAATAATAATTTGATTTATCTCAGAATTATTTTTTGCCAAAAATGGGATTAGAAAACGAAGACTACAATGAAATCTTCTGATAGTATAGCGTTAACCTTAGGGTTAGAGTCATGTCTGACGATGAGTCACAGGGTCAGACACATCGCCAAGGTCTAAGCAATGTGTTAAGCATACAGCAAACTGACCTTTCGGTGTGTTTCTGTAACTGCATCGCTAATTCCAACAGAAATGAATGAAGCCGCACTGAGATTACAGAGATTACAAATGTAATCTGAAAATCCTGTAAGAGAATGTTTTTATGACAGCTATGGTGTATTATTTTAACTACAAAAAATGTTGCTTAAAGCAGAACAATTTAATTACAAAAGCTCAATTCAATGAAGTATAAAATATGGACAAAATGCAAAGCAATTAGACAGTTTCAGTAACTAGGCGCTAACTAGCTGCTGTGTTAGTCCTAAGCAGTCTGCTGTAATCAATCAACGTCTAGACATCTCATTACTATTGCATCTTCAATTAATGTTTACAAAAGAATTTCCAATTACTTCGTTATTTTAAATCCAAGTAACCCAAATTGAAATCATATATAACATGGTAGCTGTAACTCTGTTAACCTATCAACAGCCACATTTTAGAAATTAGCCAACGTGCAGCACACAGTGACTGAGTGCAATGAATTCACTATGATGATTTCCCTACTCTGTAAAGGACTTCCTGGGTCAGATGTTCTGCACGTTAGGTGAGATCATTGGTTCACCTGGCGGCAGGCTGGAAAGGACTCTTTCGTAAGTACAACATACACACAGCGTCACCCATACAGTAGTTGTCTTTGAAGCTGGTTTAGGACACTATCCTTAATGTCAACATCTTGTTTAGTCCTATTTACAAGTGCAGAAAATCTTTGGTATCGCAGCCTGATTAACAAATACAAACAGTTCAGAGGTGACATCTCAGCCATAAGCATTTCAAACATTTAACTGGGTTGAGATCTGAGATCTGACTTTGACCGTGCCACTACAACCCTGTGATTATTTTTGTTTTCAGTCATTGTGTTGTAGATTTTCTGGTGTGCTTGTGGTCATTGTGCTGTTGTATGACCCACCTTGGAAAGCTTTATCAATCAGACAGATGGCCTCACCTTTGACTGGAATACTCTAGTGTGTAGGGGAGTTAATGGTCGAGGGGTGGCTGTGGCTCAGGTGGCAGATCAACTACTGATTGGAAGGATGGTGGTTCGATCCGTGGCTTCCCCAGTCTGCATGTCAAATATCCTTGGGCAAGATACTAACCCCAAGTTAGTGGGGTTAGTATCAAATGTTACAAATGTTTGGTTTTTTGGTTGTTGTTTTTTGTTGCATGGTTTGAATGGAATACGCCTCCTACAAATATTGTGCCATTGTGTTAACACACACCTGAATACTCCAGAAGACTGCCTAAACAGGTTTTAGAGGCCAAACTTGCTGATGATCAAGTTTTAATCAAGTACTTGGTTTTATTTAATTAAGGACTTAAGGACAGATAAAATGCTAACTATATGTTTGTCTAAAGGTGTTGAATTATGGCACAACAGTTAGTACTGGTGAAAGAATACATACAACTGTAATGCACTTTGGGTGAAATTGAGAGGGTGACCTGTCTACCTTTGATGGATCCATCGTCACCTCAGTTCAGGACGGCACATCTGATGAAGCTGCAGTTAGTGCTCTCCAACTTTGGAGAGAGCAGAAAAGCAAGTGGAGCGTTTGCCCGAGGCTGAGAACGTAAAACAAGATGAGGTTCCTATTTCACCTAGCGTCTTGTTTATGTGCTTTTAGAGCCTGTGGCCTTCCATATGTTCTGCCTGTAATTAGATGGTCACCACAACCAACTGAGTAGCAAACTGTGGTCAGGTTCAAACCATGATGGTAAAAAGAGGTCATTTGCTTTATTGCACATATGAATGAAGTGAAATTAAAACTTAAATGATGCAGTATGTCATGTGTCTTGTAGAGATATACAATTAGTTAAAAAAAAGAAGCTACCACTAAATGAAAATTGTGTTGATTGTGCGCCACACTGCAGTTCCTCTTTGTTGAAGCCTGAAGGAGCATTTCCTAGTTCAGGCAGCTTGTCAATGAGTGGAGGAAAGGCTCTGATACCCTTGGATTCCAGTGCAGTGTTATAGAAACTTGGGCGTCATTGTGTGTGTAGAACTGCTGGCCTGGTCCTATCAACTGAAGCCTTATAAGGGACGTGGGTTGTGTTCTTAAGAGTCAAAGTGTGCAGAGAGATTATTGATTACAGGAAGCTACAACATGGATTGAAGTCCCACTCACTTGGTAAAAAGCCACATATGTATGAAGGCAACAGAAATATGTGATGAACACTGATGTTCATGGTCTAGATAAATGCCAGCACAGTAACATTTCAAATTTAGTGACAGTCTGACATTTACTGAATGTAATGATACGACTGAGAAATTTAATCTTTGTGCATTTCAGTTAGTCTGGCTTAGCAAAAAACCTGGGTGAAATAGTAGGGGTGGGTAAATCAACCTTCCAATAACTCTACAATGTGTTATTTAATTGCCATATATTTTAACTAGTAACCCTCAAGTCCATGCATGTCTTATGATAAGAAAGTCTTAAGTCAAGATTTATAAGTTCCAGCGATGTCAAAATCCAAAGGATTCGTGTTTTAATTCCTAAACTTCTGCCAAGTTCAGAACATGTAATTCTTTGCAATATCAGTAGTGAATATTCTTCAAACTAAAAATGGTTTTGTACTAAGTGACAAAATAATTCCTCACAAGTGAAACATTTGTAGTCACCACAGAGCAGATAGCTTAAACTTTGATTTGACACACACACACACACACACACACACACACCAACGCACACATAGAGTCAAAACAGAAAACACAGTTTATATCATACATTGTGATGGACCAAGCAGTAAAGGACAGTCAGACACAGGCTAAAGTAGAAAAAACAAGAGCTTGGGCTCATAAAAGAGGTCAACGTAACAGAACGCTACTCAGAAAAATGGCAACACTACCTCAAGCAACCTGACCTACCAAAATGAGACCAAGAGGAAACTTAAATAGTGGCTGATCAACCCACAAAGACACAAAAAGGGGTAGAACACACAAAAACCTAACAAAAACTAACATAGCAAATCCCATTCCCCCCCATGATCCAGAGTTGTGGTATGACCCAATTTGCAGGTCTCCACATAGGCTTGCCCCGCCCCCTTTTACACCTCTTAGGGACTTGAGCAGCTTTTACTAAGGTAACCAGAAAACAAATACAAAGATTAAACTAAAATGTGGGCACTTATGTTAGAATACATTATTGGGTATGAGATGGTAAAAATAAAGAAATTATAAACTAACACAAATTCTTTATTAATCTGTAAATTCAATCCTATATTTAAAGACAGCACAATACAAGTGTAGTGTAATAAATAAGTCTCTATTGTAGCCCTGTGATGTTTGGCAGATGTTACCCAATATGTGTGGCTGTAACTGCAGCCATCACATGCATTTTGACACGTAGCCTATAGGAGAAGCATGATGACGTAAGAGTTTTCACTTCAAAGTGAAGATACAGACAGGATTGTATTAGAATAATACTTGTTCTTTTAATAACAGATGTGTTTCCAAGGCAACTGTGAGCACGGAGTCTACTTTATGCTCCCTACTGCTGAAAAATCCAGTTGGTGAGCCATTTTCTTCATATTGGCCCATTCTCCTCTGATAAAGATGACATCAGAGCCATGGCGAGGATCTATTTTGAGATAATGGGTGGGGAGAGGAAGAGAGCCCTGTGGCATTTAACGTGTCAGATGAGAAAATTATTAGGGAAACCCACCTTGTGCATCAAGTCACGATGCACACTTCTTTGTTTAACCAGGCTAAGTGCTTGCAGGCAGACACATTTTTGCATATGCAATAGCAATCACCCACCTGCTGAACTAAGTTCATTTGCCTCCTGTGCTTTTGCTAATGCACTCCACAGTCAAATGCTGGATTAAGTTGTGTGGGTGCAGGGACACTTGACACATGACCAAGGAACAAGCTTATTAGAGGTGCATTTACAAATCAAACAGATCATATTGTGTGTGAAAAGGATTGTTGCAGTTTGTGACGGAGAACTGATCTAAGCGGTTTGTTTTAAGAAAATTCTAAACTTTCATCTGTTTTAAAGTAATTCCTGTTCACTAAAGCACAAAAGGGGACTGCATTCTGTGAGGAATATACAGAGAAGGCATTTTCGTGCTCAAGAGCGAGAACAAAGAAGCAATAATTAGTGTGAAGCAGTTCTCGCTAAAGCATATAGTGCTAATTTTATTTTTAAAGAAAGCAACCCTTATTGCTTTACGTAGCCTACGACCGAATCATCTGGATTTTCTTTCATAGTGAATCTGCAACAGAAAAGCACAATTTACACAATCCCTGTGATGACTCTGATGTTCCCATCATTCTTGTAAAACCGTTCAAAGGTCAGTTTCAGCTCCTGAACATTTCTTATTGATAACAGATAATAACAGTGCAACGCTCAGTACCGATTGAGCATTGCACCTCTGCTACATTTGCACGCCCAGAATAGGTGATTAAAAAAAAAAGAATGGAAATCAATGCAGCTGTACCACAAATTGTATATTTTTTCCCTATGAAAACTTTGTACCTATCTAAGATCTAGTCAGACTCTGTGTGTTATACCAATTCTGGTTAATGCATCCTTGAGTTTGTAGCCTGCAGAGAAGATTAGTAGTGAACTGTGGGGTTTTTTCTTTACTCTTTGAAATGTAGACTTTCCCTCTAAAGAGCGCTAACCAAACTGATGCTACTTGAGGACATCTATAAGCTGAAAAGAAGGGTTTAGGAACCTTTAACACCTTTAGAGAAATAAAAAAATCATCCCTCAATTGTTGTTTCTGAAAGGTGTGACGCATAAAACTCAGATATTCAGCATCATAAATTAAAACAATGAGCACTCCAAGAGCATAACTCTCTGCCACAGGAACTGCGTAGGCAGTATTTATTTTACCTATTTAACTATTTACAGGTCAGAGGTCAAATAAATGTTAGTCTTGGATGTCTAACAATCCTGATGCGTCAACTGAGTGAGACCTACTAAGCATTATGCAAATGAAATAAACTATAGCAACCATGAGTAAATGAACAAACATATATTCTCTCTCAAAGGAGCAAAAACACTTTCATGGCATCGTGCTTGTTATGGGAGAAATCGGGCATGGGAGGGCTGAAGATGGATGTTAACTTACTGCCTCTGAGAGTGTTTACTGATGCTGTGAAGTGCAACCCTGGCGCTCTCTCTGACCTCACGCCACACTATTTATATTATTATGCTATCAACAACCCGCGTGTTGTACTAGACGAGATCCGAAGGCCTACAAAAGTTTGGATGCTTATCCAAATTTTTGTAGGCTAAGATGGGTAACAACCCTCAGTCACTGGACTCTGCCTGGAGCTGCAGTCACTTGAACAAGTCAACCACGGTCACTGGTCACTGCTAAGGTATTTACCCAATGTTTATTAATTGTTCATATTGCCACGTCTCTGTGTATTACCCCTTACACTGTCAATGTGTCAACACAGCTCATTTGTGATGGATGATGATGATACTGTGTTGAGTTGAGGATATCCTTAATTTTCGGTCACTAAATGCTGCTGTTTTTGCCTGTTAGCTGTTGTTAGCTGTTGTTCGCTGTTGTTTATCATCTTCCAAATTGAGTTGATTGATTCAGCTGCCCGTCACTAGCAGATCAACTGCCCATTTGCGCATGTGCGAAAGTAACTTTACATAGACAAACTGACCGAAATGCATTGACAGAAACATTTCAGGGATTTTGAGTCATTCTGCACTCCAAATGCGTTAAAAGTGTTAAATTTTTTGTATCGAGTTAATCGTGATGACGGCTTAATCTGTGTTAACGCGTTCATTTTGACAGCACTACTTTTTACTTTTAGCCTGGCTAATTATCCTCCAGGGCCTCATTATAATTTAAAATTAATTTGAACATGGGAAGCAGCAAGCAGTGCCTTTGCCTGTGGTTAGTATTTACAGCACAGTGAGTATGAATCACTTCTTTGGTCACAGAAGTGAATAAGTGAATTGTGGAGCAGATTTTCAGGCTGTCAAAATCATAATTGATTTGCTCTCTGTCCTCCTGAGCTATGGGATCTGACTTTGCAGATATATTTTGACACATTGCTTCTCGCTTGATTCCACATTGGACTTCACATGCCTTTTTGGCAAAGCTAGGCCATTAATCTCAGCTAAACCAAACAGCTCAGACACTGCTGCATACTCATCTGAGATCTGACAAAAGTACTATCAGCTGGCACACTTTATTAACTTTCTTGCTTAATGAGGCATCTGCCTCTCCGATGTAAATCTTTTTCTATTGGTCCGTCTGATTAAATATTAAAAAGTCATATGTAGAAGGACGCTTGATGTTTCTCCCATCCAGTGTGGCACTGGCAGATCAGTCCCTATAACTCATTCTTGTAACAGACTTGTTATTTCATTCCATGGGACTACTCTTTTTGGCCCACCCAATACTTAAATATTAGTTCTGTTCATCTGACAAGAACCAGATGATCCCCATCTCTCTGAAAGCTTCAGATTTAAACCTGAAAGTAACATCGAAGCCCGTGGTTTTGCCGTTGATAGGTTGCATGAGTTTTGATAGAGGAGGACTGATTGTTGTTTTGATCTGATTGTCACCTGCGTGTCCTTCTACTGTCTGAGTTGTATTTATTGTGAGGTGTTCAGTGATGAGGTTGCCATGGAAAGTTGTACTGAGCCCCTGTGTGGGAGACTCTGACTGCTGCTAAGCTCTCAGCCAGACAAGTATCACAGCACCATGAAAGGAAGCCCTAAATTAAGTCCTTGGGGAGTCTTTGGAGAAAAAGATATTTTCAGGCTGTTTTCACGCACACAAACTCTGGAAATTCTTGAAAGAATCAGGACCAGACACTGTCAAAATGTTGACCTTTCAGACTTGTTGCACTCAAATGGAGATTTGTCAGATGCATTTTCACTACTGGAAATATACCAGTTTGTTTGGGATGCCTGGGTACAGTGCAGAACACTGCCTCACTCTGTCTGCGAAGTGTCTAAAAGTTTTAAATACAGCTGGACTTGAAAAGTCAGAACTATTCAAGGTAGCATTGTATTTGTGAAAACTGCTTTGGTGGGAAATTTTAAGGGTGGCAGTAAACCTCAAGAGTTAAAGTGAAAGTACAAGTTTTCCACTTCTCCACCACAGTCTGCAACTTTGTGTTGGCTAGTGTTACGACCTGTCTAGGAGCCAGGTCATAACATGAATGGAGCACTCGCCCCCCCTTCCCCCCCAGATCCAACCAACCACAGGAAACAAATATCTGTTCATCGCAGTGTCATTTATTCACAACATAATGAAAAGGAAACAACAAAACAGGTTTCTTCCTGTTAAGAGGGAGTTTTTCCTTCCCACTGTCACCAAAGCGCTTGCTCACAGGGGATCATATGATTGCTGGGGTTTTCTTTGTTTTCTTTGTATTATTGTGGGGTCTTTACTGTACTGTATAAAATACCTTGTGGCAACTATTGTTGTGATTTGGCGCTATATATAACAAAATTGAACTGAAAAATTGAAGTGAAGAATCCACTGCTGCAGAACTGTTTTGAAAACAAAGATTGTAAATTGATTGTAAAGAGTACGTGCCTCTATACCTCTGACACTATGTTTAACCAGCAAGACCATCAAGTTGTTTCCAAACCAAAAGTGATGCCTTGACCAAAATGTACGCTCTCTCTTTGAGGTGCAGGGGAAAAATCTCTTACAGTAATGCCTGGAGAGAAGTGAAGAAGCTCTGCTCTGTGTCATAGTGCATTACATACGCTACACTCCAGAAAACCCTGAGCCTTTGCCAATTAGTTAAAACAACATAAATGACTGTGAGAACCAAGTTCTTCACATTGAAATCTGTTCCCCTTCCTTCAGGTAAAAGATACAGAACCATCAGGGCACATCCCAATATACTGAGGAGCAGCTAACCCCCCCTCCCAAAACACATACAGGAGGGCACTGACATGTGTTCTTCCTCATCTAATGATATAAAAAGCTTTGCAGTGGCTGTTTTCTCCTCCTCCTGTCCATGCTCACTCCATTTAAATAGCTCTGTACCCATCCATAGGTCACTGTACCACCATAAACGGTTCTCAAATCGACTTATTTTCTTCAAACATGCATAATTAAATCTCATCCAGTACAGAGGATGGAGTTACTTTCCACAAATAAATTAAATCCCAACAAACATCAATTTACAGCAGGAACAAGGTGCGCGCACACACACGCACGCACGCACGCACGCACGCACGCACACACACACACACTGCCTTTGGCATTCTCAGCACCGTGAGAAATAAATGTGAGAAATGTGAGAAATAAATGATAGAACGATAGAATTGTTTTATTTTTCATTTGCATTGTTCAGCTTAGTCTCTGACTGGCTGAACAAATGTATTCTCTCTTCCTTTTTTCAGTCCTTTCATGTATAATGTGGTTAAAAATTAAATGATGCAGCACTGGACTAAAGCCATTCACAAAGCTATTACACTGACTCACTGTGACTGACTGTTAAATCACTTCAGAATACAACACAATGTGACTAAAAATGTCTGAGATGTTCTTTGCCCACAGGTATTTTTATTCGCCGCTTTGGGTTTGTTCCTTCTCTCTCAGCCTCCTCTCTTGCTAAGCATCCAGGAAGGTCACAGCCTCTTAAATTTCTACAAAGGCATTCCACATTTCTTGGCTCTGACAAGATTAAGATTTAGATGAAAACTGTGATTGGGTTCCAGAACTGCCCTCCTTCCTATCTCACTTCATTTGAGTGTTTTTCTTAGTCTCTCTGACCACTTGTTTTAATTAAACTATGAACCCTGTGTGCAATTATGATAAAATCATCACTGAAACAAAACAGCGGGGTGCTGTTCACTTGAGCTTCTGATAAAAGACTTTCCTACTATTCGGTAGTTGAAGCTGGATGTAATTCTGTACAATACGACTGATTGTGCTTGAGATTATACCTTCATCAGTAGGCACCTGTTAGGTATTACAGAGCAGGTGAACCTTTTGTCCTCACTGATGCACGTAGGAAGCGAAAGCTGGGCTGTGTAGTCGGACCCAACAGACAAGCATACAAAAACTACAAATGGCCCAAAAAGTTAATGCTGGTTCTGATGGATAGGTGTCAGAATAAAGTTTCAGTTTGTTGCATACACACGAGTTAGGGTGCCCATGCATCCCCTCTCTACTGCTGACACTTCCAACAATGATCATGTGAGCATCATAACTGGACTGCATTGATGCCCAGATGCGTGTGTCACTTACCTGGCACACACCTGGCAACATGATACACTATGGAAAGAAGGCAAGTTGGTTGAGGCAATGTGATGCTTTGGGCAACGTTTTGCTGGGAAAAACCATTTGCCTCTTTCAGATACATAATGTTCTCTGCCCCAAAGCAAAAGATGGCTCAAGAATGGTTCGAGAAGCTGCTGCATGTTTGAAATCTTGACTTGACCTCCAAATCGCCCAGATCTGAATCACATTAAGCACCTGTGGGATGTGTTGGACAAACAAGTCTGATCCATGGAGACCCTGCCTCACATCACCAGCAGCCACATACCACAGCACACCTTCAGTCTAGTGCGCACAAATCTTCTTTAAGTTATTAAAAAGGATCCTGTACAACAAAATCCTGCTCATTTCATACTGAGAAGAAACAGTTTAATGAATTCATTAAAAGCTCACCATTACCATGTCATTCATGGCCATGAAGAGTGGATATAAACTTCTGACCTCACCTGTAAAACAGGTACTAGGAGTCTTCAGTCAGTATTCCCCCATTACATCATGTGATCAACATCACACATGTGTGTGACCACTTACAGTTGTTGATCAAGTAGAAGTACCGTGATGTAAAAGGGCTCCGCCAACAGGTCTGGGATAAGTCAGCCTCCATTGTGAAAGCTCCAGCTGATTATCCTGTGAAACACATGACTTTGGACCTTGACCTTGGCTGAAAATAATTTGCATTCTATTAACGCCGTTTATGCCGTTTAGACATTCACACGTGCCTTGTTTTTTGAAGCCACAAATAAAAAACCTTCCCACATATATAACCCCAACATGAGATACAACTATGCAGGAAAGAAGAAAAAGTATATTCAGTGTGAGTGACATCCAGCCAGCCTGTTACTGAGCCTAAATAAAATATGCTGATCACCTGCAGGGTAAATATAGCAGAGCCATTTAAAAACCTCGCACCAAAACCTCTCAAGATCCCTCCCCTCACTGACACCACCCAGACCATGACCCACTGGTAAAACTGGATCACGTTTATTTGCCAGCATTTCCTCACAGCACGGGTGAGACGAGGAGACAGTGGGTGGCGTACTATGGCATCTCCAGCTAATTATCTATTTGGACAAGGATCAAACCCTCCACTGTGGAAATTATGTCCATGTTATGTTTATGCATGTCTGAGCATTATACATACCAAAAAGTCTGCTTACTGACCGGAAAGAGGCCAGAAGGAAAGGGCTCTAACAGAAGCACTGACAAGCACTGGGTGCAATGTGATTCACATGTTACTGTAGTCATGTTGTATTTTTCAGTTGTGGACAAACGTAACACATTATTGTACTAAATTCAGTAATTACACTACAGTTGCAGTTATGTAGTTTCTTCTGTTACAAAGGTTCACGGCTCTGACAAATTAACATTTAGATGAAAACTGTGATTGGGTTCCAAAACTGCCCTGCTTCCTGTCTCACTTCATTTGAGTGTTTTTCTTAGTCTCTCTGACCACTTGTTTTGGCCCTGTTAATTAAACCATGAACCCTGTGTGCAATTATAATAAAATCTGAGATACATCACTGAAACAAAACAACGTGGTGCTATTATTGTACGATCAATATAAAGCGCCTTGAGGCGACTGTTGTTGTGTTCTATATAAATAAAATTGAATTGTTCACTTGAGCTTCTGAATTCATTAACTTCCACTAATCTCAGTTTGTGTCCCAGAAGGAGGAAAATGGTGGAGTGACGTTAAAGTTGAGTGCTTGTTAAAAACAGTCGAGGATCCCCAAACTTGCTTTATGTCATCCCTTTGTCCTCATGCAAAACTAAAATATGTGTGTTTTAATAATCCTTATGTTTCATTGTTTGTCATTTATTATTTAAGTCAAAAGGGGGATGTCATGGTCCTTGGGTCTTGTGCCTAAGTTTTGAGTTTTGAAAAGTAACATGGCAGGGGTTCCCCTTTTATGTTACTTCCTGTTTGATTTTGGGAGTTGTTTTCTTCTGTGTCTTGTTCCTGGCTTTAATATCACAGGCATCCAGTCACCATCACCACCACTCTCATGCCCAACCTCATGAAAGACACTGTCTCCATTACTTGCCTTCAGAGGGTTTTTGGCTCCTTCACCTTTGCTGTCCCCCTGCTTGGTCACCACAGGGACTCCACCTCCTATGGCTTAGGGATGCAAAGTTGTATCTGAAAAAAACAAGACTTCTTAACCAATGTCTGCTGGATAAACTAAAGTGGAGATGTTTGCATATAGATTATATGTTTGGTAAAAACACAGCACAGCACAAACACTGTAGACCTACAGTCAAGGACAATAATGGAAGGCTGATGATTTGACCTCCTCTGCATACTGAAGTATTCTAAAGTCAAATTTGAGCCCATCTGTTTGATAGCTAAAGCTTGGCCAAAAGTGAGCCATGCAACAGCATAATGACCCCAAGCACGCCTCTAAGAGAGTGGCCCAATCAAAGTCCAGACATCAACCGATCTGAAATCCTTTGGGAGGAACTTACGAAAGTGTTACATAATTTAATGCCACAAATCTCAATAAACTAAAGAAGAGTGGGCTGAGATTCCTCCACAATGATGAATCAGAACACTTTATTAATCCCTAAGGAAATTATGTGGGTTACAGTTGCTCCAATACAGTAACAGAAACAGATTAGACTATTTAAAAATACAATATGTTACAGATTTACAGATTTAAGAAATAGCACAATACATTCAAATCACTCAATAATAAATATCAAGGATCGACAGAGTTGATAGAATTTTGACAGCAACATTACTGAGTAGAAAAGAGTGTGTAAAAAGGGTGTAACTATTGCAGTGTTCACTGGAGGAGTTGTACAGGGAGATGGCCACGGGCAGAAATTTGTCGTTCAGTGGTGCTTTTTGGTAATCTCAGTCTCTCACTGAACGTGCTCCTATGGCTAGCCAGCATGTCATGGAGTGGGTGGGAGGTATTAGCCAACATTGTCTTTATCTTGGACAACAGCTCCCTCTCAGACACCACCTTAAGGGTTACTGGCCTTACAGATCAGTTCATTGAGTCTGTTGGCATCTGCGACCCTCAACCTGCGCCCCCAGCATGCAACAGCATAGAGGATAGCACTGGCCACAGCAGGCTCATGGAAAATCCTGAGCATTGTCCGACAGATGTTGAAGGACCTCAGAAAATAGCCTTTCCTGTAAAGTGCAGCTGTGTTTTTAACCCAGTCCAGTTTATTATCTATGTATACACCAAGATATTTTTAGTCCTCCACAATATCTACATTGACCCCTTGGATTGAAACAGGGGTCAATGTAAAAGATTAGTAAAGTCATACAGAAAAGAGTTACTTTAATGTGTTGTTGTTGTTCATCTTAGGCTTTAGCACAATTATGAATGGCAAAAGATATTTTTCAGGGTATTAAGGAAAGGATGGAGCGACTTTCAGCTGTTCTTTTATTCACAAGGAGTTACTCCAGTGGGCAGTTTCTTAATTTGGCAGCTTTTGTGCATACCGGACGCCCTTCCTAGGACAATCCCAAGGGGATTTGTTGTCCTCCGGGATCAAAATGAGGATCTACTACACTATAGAGCTATTTTAAGGTTATTAAAGAAAAATATGGAGAACAGAACAAAAGCATTTTTACTGAGAAAAATAAGAGTATTGGAAGGCTTTTAAAAGTGCTATTTTTCTTGGATAAAGTAACTTTTTTCTTTTTTCTTTCCTCCCAGCTATCTCTTTTTTTGTGTCTTACCTTCATCTGAACAAAAAATACCTTGAATAGCAGCTGTGCTTTTGTTTTTTGGGGGTATTTTTCTGATCACATAGCTGTGGTTTTCAGCTTCATCTCTTTTCATCTCTGCTTTTATCTTTCGTGTTTTCCTTACTGAAGGTTCCTGTCAGGGGCAGAACATAATTTCTTGCCTGTGACTGTTTGAGATTGAGATCATATGCTGACTATAAATAACTTGTCAACCCAGACTGGTGGCCATTATTGTGTGATTCAGTTAAAATTTAAGAAAGGAGCTGTTTGTAGTTCAGTGGTCTCTTTGAACAATGGAGAACAACAGATTTCAGGGTATTAAGAGAGATGTGGATCTCACTGAGAAGTTTAATGTTTGGTACTTTCACTGTGAAAGTACCAAACATTAAAACTGTCAGTTCAGACCATAAACTCATCAATGTTTTGTCAGGGACCAATCACTCGACATGATATGCTTAGACCGCTGTCGCTCAAAACCATGCAGTGAGGTAGTGTAACTCCATTTTCAGGCTAGGTGTACACCTTCATCCTGGATGGTCAAAAAGTCTCTCTCATAATGGATGTATACCATGTAATACATTATACTATACCAAGCCCATTAACTGAATAGTGAAGACAGGCGAGAGATCATCGCTGACAGATCTGAACACCAGACTGGGACAGTAAGCTTAAATAGCTATGAGGCTCCCCGTACTTGGCTAAGTCAAAAGTTTTGGAACACCCTAATTTTTACAGTTTTTTATTGAAAATTATGCCATTTACTGTCTCATTGCACTCTGAAGTGAAAGCATAGTACAAATAAGCAGTTGGAGTTAAAAAATAAATCATGGAATCAATTTATAAACCAAAATGTATTCTAAGGTTTTGACTCATCAAAGTAGCCTCCTTTGGCAGATGTAACAGCTGAACACACCTGCGGCATTCTTTCTACAATAGAAATCAAATATTCTTCAGAAAGTTCTTCCCATATCTGTAGCAGAAGTTCCCATAAATGTGGCACTTGTAGGTTTGCTTTCACTCTTCTGTCCAGTTCGTCCCAAACCAGTTTGATGCGGTTTAAGTCTGGAGACTGTGCTGCCACTCCATGTTTTAAAGCTCACCATCCTGTTCTCTTTTCCTGAGGTAGTTCTGGCATAGCATGGACTTATGTTTTGGTCCTTATCTTGCTGTAGGATGAACCTCTGACCAACTAGGCACATACCAGAGGGTACTGCATGGTGCTGCAGAATGCTGTGGTTAGGGCTGCTCAATTAATTGAATTTTAATCACGATTACGATCTGGGCTTTCAACGATCATTAAAAATGACTGAGCCGATTATTAGCCCCTCCCTCATTTATCCGCGACACCTTAAAGGCCGTTCCGTGAAAATATTGTCGGGCATAAACCGGTCCGTGGCGCAAAAAAGGTTGGAGACCGCTGATTAAGAGGACCCGAGGGAAGCTCGGAAAACTAAGCAGAAGTTATTTGGAGAGGAGAGAGTGACTGCTGTTGGCTGAAAAGAGAGGTAAAAAAACTTCAGTGGTGTTGCACACTATTTTATATTATTTTTCAAAGTCATTGTTAACCCTTTAAAGCCGGTCAGAGCAGCACGCTCCGTTTTGTGTAACTATTTTTAAATCCCTGTAGAACCTGAACCGCGTAAGCTAGCGCAATAATTTGTTTTGCATATGAAACCGGAGGAGTTGTACTTACATCTGATGCCATCAGCTTGTCCTCGGTCACGGTTTCCTTCCACATATAGCTTTGCAAAAACTGCATAAAAAGCGCTTGCAGGAACAAAAACATAATATTCCAGAAACACGCTTTGCCGATCCGATCAGCTGTTCGTAACACTTCCCACAGTGAAACAGAAGTCAGCGCGAACTGTCGCATGTCCGCCATTTCCTGCCCGAAACCGGAAGTGACGTCATTTTCGCGGAAATGTAGTTTTTTACTTGTAGGCCTTAAAAGCCTATACTGGTCATGTTTGACTTTTCTGAATAGTTTCTGGGATGCTTAGAACTCGAATTGCACTGCTGGAAATAGTTTATTTTGATGCACCTGCTGTTTTCTTTGCAAATTTGCATCATAGGATTGTTTTTTGTTTTTCCTGCAGTATATAAAAATTGGTGTATCTCCAAAATAAAACTATGAAGACACTCAAAATAAAGTTCCTGTTGTTGTAAACTATTTTTTGCAACTTTTTTGTATTTAAAGTTTTGAGGGATAAACCTCTTAAATTTCTCCAAGTAGAAATATATGTAAAAAAAACAAAAATGATTTTCAATTTTTTTTTGTAGTTTATTGCACTTTTTTGCAATTAATGTAGTTACTATGGACTTAATGCATACATATTATTAAAATATGGGCTATAACAGTTATTTAGCAACTTGAAATGCTCCCACAAATGGCACTACAACATGTAAAAAAATAATATAAGCTCTGGCGGACTTGGTTCTATAGCAGGTCTTAAAGGGTTAAATAAATATCGTCAAATAATCGCGATTTCAATTTCAGTGAAAATAATCGTGATTATCATTTTTGCCATAATCGAGCAGCCCTAGCTGTGGTAGCTGTTTTTGCTCAGAGTGCCTCACTCTGCACAAGTCACCGACCCTGGATCCAGCAAAACAGACCCAGATTATCACACTTCCTCCTCCATGTTTGACAGTTGATGCCACACACTCTGGAACCATCCTTCCACCTACTCGACGGTGTACTAAGATCCTGCGTGATGAACCGAAGATTTCAAATTTTGATTCATCTTTGCATAATACCTTCTTCCAGTCTTCTAGTCACTGTACTCCGGTGTTTCATGGCCCAGACAAGTCTCTTTGTCTTACTCTGACGTCTGGCTTTCTTGCTGCAACTCATCCTGTCAAACCTGCAGCTCAAAGTCTTCTCTTCACAGTTGACACTGAGACTTGCTTATTATTATTTCCAGACCATCTCCGAGGCAAGCTTTCCCAGATGAATGTGCCTGATCCCATCTGCCGGTGGATCACTGACTTCCTGACGGACAGGAAGCAGCACGTGAGGCTGGGGAAGAATGTCTCGGACTCCCGGACCATCAGCACCGGCTCCCCTCAGGGCTGTGTTCTTTCTCCTCTGCTCTTCTCCCTGTACACCAACTGCTGCACCTCCACCCACCAGTCTGTCAAGCTAATCAAGTTCGCAGATGACACCACCGTCATTGGGCTCATCTCTGACGGGGATGAGTCTGCCTACAGGAGGGAGGTTGAACGTCTGGTGTCCTGGTGCAGCCACAACAACCTGGTGCTGAATGCCCAGAAGACAGTGGAGATTATTGTGGACTTCAGGAAGCACACAGCCCCACTCCCCCCCATCATCCTGACTGACACCCCCATCACCTCTGTGGACTCATTCCGCTTCCTGGGTACCACCATCACCCAGGACCTGAAGTGGGAGCCCACCATCACCTCCGTCATCAAGAAAGCCCAGCAGAGGATGTACTTCCTGAGGCAGCTGAAGAAATTCAACCTGCCAACACGGACGATGATGCAATTCTACACTGCAATCATCGAGTCCATCCTCACCTCCTCCATCACCGTGTGGTACGCTGGAGCCACTATCAGGGACAAACAGAGACTGCAGCGTGTTGTGCGCTCTGCTGAGAAGGTGATTGGCTGCAGACTCCCATCTCTGCAGGACCTGTACACCTCCAGGACACTGCGGCGTGCAGCCCGGATCTCAGCTGACCCTTCTCACCCTGGACACAGTCTGTTTGACCTGCTCCCCTCAGGCAGGAGGCTCCGGTCCATTCGCACCAGAACCTCTCGCCACAAGAACAGTTTCTTCCCCTCTGCTGTTGGACACATGAACAATAACCACATGACTGTCCCCGCCACTAACACATGACCCTACGCTGTGTAACTGCATCATTTCATGTCTGGCACTGATCACCACCTGCACTCATGTATATATCTTTCTACGTAGCACTCTTAATTCTTATTCTCATGTATATATCTCATGTATATCTCATGCACATATCTTTCTTTCTACATAGCACTTTAATTCTTATTGTTTGCACTGAAGCACCGCAGCAAATTCCTAATGTTGTAAACCTCAACATCTGGCAATAAACCCATTCTGATTCTGATTCTGATTCTGATGACCACTATTAAGCTGTGCTTGAAGTGCAATGGAAGTGTGCAAAATGCAGAGTATTGTGTGTGTGTGTGTGTATATGTGTATGTGTGTATAAGTGTGAGATACTAAGTGTTACAATGGTCTGTCTCTCCTCCATTGTTCATTGCCTTTTTCTTGCCATTTTTGTAGCAACACACTACTTTCTGCTGTTCAGCTGATGCTCACGAGGGTATGGCACCACATTGTGTTCCAACACTGCTTTTGTAAGTAATTCAGAAAAGTTGGAACAACTGTAGGAATTAGTAGCGCCAGTTTTCAAGGCTTGATCAACCTCCATTTCTGCAGAACAGCTTTAAATTGTAAAACCCATGTTGTGTTCCCTAAAAAAGGCCTTTTTGTACAATTCTGAAATGTACATTATTTTTCAGTTCTGGGTAACCTTACCTTTTTTTTTAACCTCTGTCAGTTCACCACTTACATTTGTACCATTTCAAGCTATTCATTGGACTTGAACGACTTGAATTGCAATAAATAACTGGAAAAATTGGGGTGTTTGACCGATAGTGTAAATATTTTGGCAAATAGTTTGTAGCAAATGACCCACAGGAAAGAGCCCTTACTGAGTATACAGAGTTAAGGTTTACCGTTATAGGGTTAACCTAATCTTTAGCATAATAGTAATCAATCTACATTTGAGCATTAATATTAAAAAAAAAAGATTTATATTAACTCTAAAAACCATCATAAACACACAGCTCTTCCTTGCTACAGTACTCTTTCATTAAAGCAGTTTGTCATTTTGAGTGATCATGCTGTAGTGCATTTCACATTAAATGTATGAGGACTGAGGGTCCATAGATGTGAGAAACCTTCATTCTATATTTTCCTCAGTCACTCTTTCCATCACCACTTTCTGTACTTCATAGGAGCAGCAAAAGGAGGTCAAAGTGTCTCACGAGATTTATGTCTGTTTCCTCTTATTCATCCATCAGCTCTGAGCCAGAACCTTTCTAACCCATCACTCATATACACTATACAGTCCAGCAACCATTTAGTAATCAATCAGTCTAAGCAACAACACAGCTGTGATGTTTAGTACGAGATCCCTCTTAAATGAGTCTGTACTAAAATAGCCAAGGTAAATATGAACTAAGATGAGTTTGAGACATCACTTCAAATTCTATCATTAAAATGAAGAACTTCCCATGAGAAGACATAAATTACAGCCGAATTCAACTTTTTTCTCACATGCTCTCAATGCCCAAAGCAAGTTCCCAAGAGCTGTTTCTTTGATTCTAATGAGGATAATAAGCATTGAAGGCATTGCACAACTGACTGATGAATGGCTTTCTTGGTATTTCACATCCCCTTCTAGATGCTCAACCTTACTCCCGGCCATGTATTATTAAAGGCAACCTAATAGCAGTTCGCTGAGCTTTGGTTCTAACCTAGATGGCATGCAGTCTCAGCTGGGGCTCTGTACAGACTCCTCACTTTGGAGCTGAGATGACATCATACATATTGTATAAGACAATAGCAGTGTGGAAGCTGTTCTGCTGAATATGTTTTTTTTTTTATTTGTTTTTTGACCTGAAGTGACCATATTTGGACTAAAGGCAAAGACAACACTAATACCAACTATGGTTTGTATGGTTAGCAAGCTGCATACATAAGCTGTCCAGGTATAATGCACAGACAAACCAACCTAATAATCAGTGGTAAGTAACAGACTAATAACATTTCATTCAAGCAAAAACTGCAGCACATTATTCTTGGATGAGCTTCGCAAACAGCATTACTAATCACGTGATTCTGGCACAAACATGACCCCCCCTTGGTTTAGGTGCACCTTCTTTGGAACTGATTTCAGCCAGCAACCTCCGGGAACCACTGCAGACCAGTGATGAAGGTGGAGGAACTCATGGCACTACACACTGGTTCACTGGTGCTCTATTAGATAGAGACAAGAGATTAACTCATTCACTGCCAGCCATTGGCAGTGAATGAGTTAAACCCATTGACTCATTCACTGCAATTGACGGCTATAGACGTCAATGGCAGTGAATGAGTTAACTGGAGTCCAAGAACTTGATGAGGATCATAAGAGCAAGCCAGAGGTTGGTTAGCAGTCTTGGGAGTGAGTGGAGGCTTGGAGGGAGCATGAACGCAGCTGGTGAATATCGGACCAGGTTATCACGATCAGGTGTTTGCAAACAGCAGTTTATGGAGATCATCTAATGTTCATCGTAGTAATAATCTTGCAGAAAACCTTTGGCCTAATATACTCCACAGCTGATTAACAAATAGAAGGTCAGTGTAAGAAGGACCTTTCAAATGGAGAAACTCTGTACTGGGGCAGAGCAGGAGAAAGGATTTACCCCAGCAACTCCACCTGTAGCTTCAAAACAAGGAAAAGGTTAACAAACAGCAGATTTCCAACCAACCAGAGGCCCCATGTCATGGTGGTTGTATCACAGCCAATATCAGACAACTCTTGAGCAATAGGCTCATGATGTAATGTAAGAAACTTCAGTACACCACAGCTCTAGTTCCCCATGTTGGCACACAAACCAGATCCTGATAACAATTTGGTGTAAACCAGTATTAAACTGGGTAAAGCTACATATTTAAAAAAGAGATTTATAATCAGTTAGCACGTTAATTACTACTTAAATCAGAGAGCAAAAAAATAAGCAACCTAAAAATTGCATCGTGGCACAACTCTTATAAGTGACAGAGACCATTCAGTAGAAGGATTTTCCAGTACGTGTTCAAGAAATTATAAAGTGCCTGACTCTGACCTCCTTTTGTCTAAAACATTATTTTTCCAGCACTTGAAGTCTTTGGAGTGTTTTCTTTTCATGTAGCACTCAGTGTTTGTTCCTATGTAGGCCAAATCAGCATGAAACTGGAAAGCTTCCAGAAAGACAAAAATAGAAATTCACTTCCTGTTTTTCTGCTCTTAAACTTCAGTATATTCCATTTAAAGCACAAGAAAAAAGAATAATTGCCCACAACACTTTTTGACTTCCAATTAAAAAGCCCTTGTCTCATTTTGTGTGAAATTTCTCATCACATTCCACAAAAGGATGAGCACAGTGTAAGAACCACAAATACAAAGCATAATGAATCAAATCCTTTTTTATGAAACAGGCCAATGAACATAGTTCATCTCTTATTATTGGATTCTGTTTTGGATCTGTTATGCTTTCCCACACTTTGTCTGGTGTGAAATTGGAGTTTGGTTGGTGGATAAACCCCAGGTCCAGTTTTGCATCGGGGGAAATAACTCACTTTTAATACTTTGCACTTTTGTTTTGATCTGCTGGCCTCTGCTCCTGCTGTTTCTGAGCTTTCCTGCTCTTTGTGGATTTAGCCAGTAGATAAGCACATATTGCAAAAGCTATCACCTTGGTAGCTTTTGGATCGCTGAGGTGGGAAGTAATGAAGTACAAATACTTGTACTTAAGTTGAGTCTTAAGGTACAGGCATTTTTTTGACTATCTATTTTTTTGCCAACTTTTTTAACTTCACCTCATTTTCAAAACATATCTCTACTTTCTATTTCTTGCAATTTCCTGGAAAGCTTGTTGCTTTAGCTTTAGGACATTTGAGGGGAGCTGTTTCCAGTTTGAATGTAAAAGTGGAAAGCAATAACTCACTGGTGCTTATTGCACAAGACAAGCTGGGAAATATACATATATATTTATATATAAAAAAAAATTTATGCAGCATTTATAGTAATATACTCGGGGTTAAAGTGGGTCAGGCCATCTGGAATTGTTGCATGCATGCCAGTGTGCATGCACACATAATTTGTTATTTGTTTCTAAGGCTATTTTATGAGAGCGACCAATTTAAATTATTTAACTATAATTGAAAAAAAAGATCAAATGTTACAGACTGCTTACAGTATTGTGTTTGCATTTTCTCCTTTCTTTACTGTGGGTCACTGTCCGCTCTCTCTCTGACTTTGATACTATCTCTCTCAGGAAAATTTTGAATTTGCCACTTTTTCACAGAGTTAATGTCAGAATTATGGATATATCTGACATCTCAGGTGAAGGAGGATTCATCCAGTGGAAGTCTGCTTCATGACAAACTCTTCCACCATATCACCCTGAAATCTTGCAGAAGAACAAAACATTTACTGTGAGACACTGTCCATGAAGTTCTACAGTAACTGTGTGTGCACATCAGCATTGTCTTTTCTCTCTGTATGCCAGGTATTTCTTAAAGTTAGTATTTCTTCTTTTACTACATGAAAGTAATTTGAGACATTGCAGAGCTGTATCACTGTAATTGTGTACATTATGAACTGATGTCTAACAAAAAGAAAATGCAAATCCATCACCTCACTTAAAAAAACCCCAAAAACGCCTGCAATCATCTTATCATGTGGCTCCCCTGTAGCACTCTGAAGGGAGAATTTCTTAAAAATAAATATTTAATGAAGCCAGCTGCAAAAGTAGCTTCATCCATGGGACACATTTACCAACACTTAGCTCCACAGCAAAACCCTCTTTTGGCATTAAAAAGCTACTGTCGGGATTTAATGTTTATTTAATGCATTGTCAATTTGGTGACTGGAAGGCGAGGACACAGCAGGTATTTTGGTGGCTTGCCTTATTGCATGTGTATTTTTAGGAGTTTCCTTTTTACAACATACAAATTTGGCAGGATAATATATTAATGATTTGTACAAGTGTGATTTGCTAAGGTTTGCAGCCCACAGTTTAACCCTAAACTTAATGCTGTATTTTAGCTTTGGGGTTTATGATAGTTGGGGCATTCATCTATTGGTGTTCTGATGTGTTGTTCTGATGGGCTTATGGTTTACAGCTGTGAGTGCAGTGTCCTAAAACTTTTCAGTCATCCCTCATCCAACATGTTTAGAGCTTATTGCATTGGTGCTCCTCAGTAATGATGCTAGTATTTTATTGGTAAATGGACTGGTTCCTATAGAAATTGAGCCTCAAAGCACTTTATACAGTATGCCTGACTCAACCATACACAAACATTTACACTCTACGCATAAGTGTTTTCTATCTGATGAATGCATCAGAGAGAGGTTGGCTTCAGTATCTTGCTGAAGAATACTTTGTGATGCAGACTGTAGTAGCGAGGAACTGAACCAGGTCCACTAGTCTTCCAATTGGTAGATTGTGCCTCCCATTCTACTTTTAAATACTCTAGGAACAAAAAACAGGCCTGCAGAGCGAGAGCGAAGTGCTCTAATAGGGTGATATGGTACTACAAGGTCATTAAGATAAGATGGGGCCTGATTATTTAAGACCTTGTATGTGAGGAGCAGGATTTTGAATTCAGTTCTGGATTTAACAGGAAGCCAATGAAGGGAAGCCAAAACAGGAGAAATCTGCTCTCTCTTTCTAGTCCCTGTCAGTACTCTTGCTGCAGCATTTTGGATTAGCTGAAGGCTTTTCAGTGAGTTTTTTGGACATCCTGATAATAATGAATTACAGTAGTCCAGCCTGGAAGTAATAAATGCGTGAACTAGTTTTTCAGCATCACTCTGAGACAGGATATTTCTAATTTTAGAGATGTTGCACAGATAGAAGAAAGCAGTCCCACATATTTGTTTAATATGTGCATATTAAATATCCTGGTCAAAAATGACTCCAAGTGTCCTCACGGTGTGTATTATCTGGCTTCATGGATAGATAAAGTTGGGTGTCATCTGCATAGCAGTGAAAATTTATGCTATGCCTTCTGGTGATACTGCCTATTGGAAGCATGTATAATGTAAACAGAATTGGTCCTAGCACTGAACCCTGTGGAACTCCATAATTAACCTCAGTGTGTGAAGAGGACTCTCCATTTACATGCACAAATTGACTGTTTAATTGCTGCCAGTTAATTACTGTCTTATTAAATAAAAATAAATTTGCAGTATAGATGTTTGATGGCTTTTTAAGTAATGGTTTAACTACTGCCAGCTTGAAGGCCTGTGGTACATAGCCGATTAATAGAGATAGATTAAAAAAATAATTACTGGTAGGACTTCTTTGAGTAATCTTGTAGGAATGGGATCTAAAAGACACGTTGATCACAGTGATGTTTCTAACTTTATGGAAGGCTTTTTTTTTATAAAGCAGCAAACTATTTTTCCAGGCTAAACGATGACCTTCTAAACTAGTGAGACACCATTTCCTCTCCAGCTCACGAGTTACCTGCTTTAATCTGTGTGTTTGAGAATTATTCTTCTGTGGCGACTGTTGTTGTGATTTGGCGCTATGTAAATAAAATTGACTTGGATTGATTTGAGGCTTTCTTTTTCAGAGGACCTACAGTATCCAGAGTCGTACCCAGTGAAGAAGTAAAATCATTATGACATAAATAATGAACTCACTTGACAGTATGTTTTAAAAAGATGACATATATATTAAATTATTAATTGAAAGTATTTTGAACTCTAAATTATGGACAGCTACCCCAGGGGAGTCTATGAATCCAGAAGCCAGAAAGCACCACAGTAGGCCCTTAACCACAATGCTACTACCAAGCAATGATGCTTGCATACTAACATGCTATATTACTATGATTTTGCTCATTTACAAGCCACCTCCACAATCCAACTTCCTGCTGAGATCCAGCTCTCTATGCACCATTTGTTATTTGAACCCTAGCACCAGTCTTGGGAATTCCTCATTCTGCAGCATGCCAGAGGAAAAGTGAAGCTTAGTGGGTACAACCATGGGTAATAAACAAAACAATGGACACAAGTGACTATAAGGAGTTACTTTTTTTAGATGATGAAGACCGCAGGAGTGGGTGCTGTGGCTCGGGCTGTGCAAGTCTTCTGCTAATAAAACGATTTGTGGATTGATTACAGACTCCTTAGTAAGATACTGAACTTTGACTTGCACTGGTATATATGAAAAAGTGATCAGTGAGGGAAGTGTTACATGAACAACTGTTCTGACCCCATCTGCTTTTGGTAATGAATATGGAGTGCTGTCACTGTATCTTATTTTGTTTCATATATATATATATATATATATATATATATATAACACCCAGCACGCCCCTGCGGGCGGTTTATCCCTCAAGCTCGGGTCCTCTACCAGAGGCCTGGGAGCTTGAGGGTCCTGCGCAGTATCTTAGCTGTTCCCAGGACTGCGCTCTTCTGGACAGAGATCTCCGATGTTGTTCCCGGGATCTGCTGGAGCCACTCGCCTAGCTTGGGAGTCACCGCACCTAGTGCTCCGATTACCACGGGGACCACCGTTACCTTCACCCTCCACATCCTCTCGAGCTCTTCTCTGAGCCCTTGGTATTTCTCCAGCTTCTCGTGTTCCTTCTTTCCGATATTGCTGTCATTCGGAACCGCTACATCGATCACTACGGCCGTCTTCTTCTGTTTGTCTACCACCACTATGTCCGGTTGGTTAGCCACCACCATTTTGTCCGTCTGTATCTGGAAGTCCCACAGGATCTTAGCTCGGTCATTCTCCACCACCCTTGGGGGCATCTCCCATTTTGACCTCGGGACTTCCAGGTTATACTCGGCACAGATGTTCCTGTACACTATGCCGGCCACTTGGTTATGGCGTTCCATGTATGCCTTGCCTGCTAGCATCTTGCACCCTGCTGTTATGTGCTGGATTGTCTCTGGGGCATCTTTACACAGCCTGCACCTGGGGTCTTGCCTGGTGTGATAGACCCCAGCCTCTATGGATCTTGTGCTCAGAGCTTGTTCCTGTGCTGCCATGATTAGTGCCTCTGTGCTGTCTTTCAGTCCAGCTTTGTCCAGCCACTGGTAGGATTTCTGGATATCAGCCACCTCCTCTATCTGCCGGTGGTACATACCGTGCAGGGGCCTGTCCTTCCATGATGGTTCCTCGTCTCCCTCCTCTTTCTTGGGTTTCTGCTGCCTGAGGTATTCACTGAGCACTCGGTCAGTTGGGGCCATCTTCCCAATGTATTCTTGGATGTTCGTTGTCTCATCCTGGACTGTGGTGCTGACACTCACCAGTCCCCGGCCCCCTTCCTTCCGCTTAGCGTACAGCCTCAGGGTGCTGGACTTGGGGTGAAACCCTCCATGCATGGTAAGGAGCTTTCTTGTCTTTATGTCAGTGGCTTCTATCTCCTCCTTTGGCCAGCCTATTACCCCAGCAGGGTACCTGATCACGGGCAGGGCGTAGGTGTTGATGGCCCGGATCTTGTTCTTACCATTCAGCTGACTCCTCAGGACTTGCCTGACCCTCTGCAGGTACTTGGTGGTTGCAGCTTTTCTAGCGGCCTCTTCATGGTTCCCATTCGCCTGCGGGATCCCCAGGTACTTGTAACTGTCCTCTATGTCTGCAATGTTGCCTTCTGGTAGTTCAATCCCCTCAGTTCTGACTACCTTCCCTCTCTTTGTTACCATCCGACTACACTTCTTCAGTCCGAACGACATTCCAATGTCATTGCTGTATAGCCTGGTAGTGTGGATCAGTGAATCGATGTCTCGTTCACTCTTGGCATACAGCTTGATGTCATCCATGTACAGGAGGTGGCTGACAACTGCTCCGTTCCGTAGTCGGTATCCGTAGCCAGTCTTGTTAATGATCTCACTGAGGGGGTTCAGGCCTATGCAGAACAGCAGTGGGGACAGAGCATCTCCTTGGTAGATCCCGCACTTGATGGTGACTTGTGCTATGGGCTTGGAGTTGGCCTCTAGTGTTGTACACCACATCCCCATTGAGTTCCTGATGAAGGCTCTTAGGGTCCCATTGATCTTGTACAATTCTAGGCATTCCAGTATCCAGCTGTGGGGCATTGAGTCATAGGCCTTCTTGTAATCAATCCAGGCAGTGCACAGGTTGGTCAGTCTGGTCTTGCAGTCTCGGCTGATTGTTCTGTCTACCAGTAGCTGGTGTTTTGCGCCTCTGGTATTCTTGCCAATTCCTTTCTGTGTCCCGCTCATGTATTGACCCATATGCCTGTTCATCTTAGCCGATATGATGCCTGACAGGAGCTTCCATGTAGTACTGAGGCAGGTTATTGGTCGGTAGTTGGAGGGGACCGGTCCCTTCTTGGGGTCCTTGGGGATCAGGACCGTCCGGCCTTCAGTTAGCCATTCCGGGTGTCTCTCGTTAACTAGCAGCTGGTTCATTTGTGCTGCCAGACGCTCGTGGAGTGCAGTCAGCTTCTTCAGCCAGTAGGCGTGAACCATGTCGGGCCCTGGTGCTGTCCAACTCTTCATACTGGAGACCCTTTCTTGGATATCTGCCACTGTGATGGTTACTGGACCCTGTTCAGGGAGGTCGCTGTGGTCTGCCCTCAGATCCTCTAGCCACTGAGCATTGCCGTTATGGGTTGCATCCTTCTCCCATATGCTCTTCCAGTATTGCTCCGTCTCCAGCCTTGGTGGTGCTGTTCTCTTATTGTTCCCTTGCCACTGAGAGTACACCTTTGCTGGTTCTGTGGAGAACAGCTGGTTTATTCTCCTGCCTTCTATCTCTCTGGTGTACCTCCTCAAGCGGCTGGCCAAGGCTGTGAGTCTTTGCTTGGCAGTTTCCAAGGCCTCAGGTATGGACAGCTTGCTGTATTTCTTAGGCACCTTATTTGTCGCACCTTTCTGCAACTCCGTTAGTTGGCTAACCTCCCTCCGTGCTACTTTGATCTTGCCCTCTAGCCTCCTTCTCCATGGCAACCCGTTCTCACTCCCAAAGCGTAACATTTTACGCTAGGTGACAAATCGTCACCATATTACGTTTTCAGCTACCCACCACGTTCCTAAATGACGACCTCGGAAAAAGAGGAAATATGAGAACCGTCTGGACTGAACCTACACATGTTCGCTCTTTTTCTTCAAATCGCTTAGAAACACGCTATTTAACATCATTAAAGTCCTGGTTAAGGTCAGGAATAAGGTTATGGTCAGGGCTAGGGATAAGGTTAGGTTTAGGGCTGGAATACAGGGCTGGAACGTCTATTCCCGCGGGAGCGTCATTGCACTGGATTCCAGCCATAACCCGCCGCGTACCATTAGAACGCCGAAGGTCTCCTTTCGCGTTCCTCAGGAACGCTGCGGGACGTGACAAAACGTCGCCATGTTACGCCTCGGGAGTGAGAACGCTCTGTCCATGGAGGGTACTGCCCCTTGTCGCTGTTCAACTTGTAGCCAAGCATCTCACTGATCACTGCTGCCGTATTGTAGATCAGCTTGTTAGTGTCGGTAATCGTGGTTGTAGGTATTGTCCGTAGTGCTGCATTAACATCATCTAGCAGACCTTCTGAGGGTACTTCACGTAATCTTGGTAACCGGCTACGGGGGATCCAGGTTTCAAGCTTGGCCATGATCCTATTTTTCATGTCAGTTCCTCTCGCACTCAACGATCCTTCTCCTATCGCACTTGGGGCTATGTACCCAATCTCGGGTGGAGGTGATGATATCGCCCCCCTGACCTGGCGTCCTGACTCCTCCTTGCCGTAGCATTTGTGTTGTACCTCGTCAATCTCTAGCTGTGAGAGCAGTCCCTTCTTTCGAATGTTGGAACACTGAGCTACTAGTTGTTTTGCCGTCATTGTGGATGTTGGGTATCGATATATATATATACAGTGGGGCAAAAAAGTATTTAGTCAGCCACCAATTGTGCAAGTTCCCCCACTTAAAATGATGACAGAGGTCAGTAATTTGCACCAGAGGTACACTTCAACTGTGAGAGACAGAATGTGAAAAAAAAATCCATGAATTCACATGGTAGGATTTGTAAAGAATTTATTCGTAAATTAGGGTGGAAAATAAGTATTTGGTCACCTCAAACATGGAAAATCTCTGGCTCTCACAGACCTGTAACATCTTCTGTAAGAAGCTTTTCTGTCCCCCACTCGTTACCTGTATGAATGGCACCTGTTTGAACTCATCATCTGTATAAAAGACACCTGTCCACAGCCTCAAACAGTCAGACTCCAAACTCCGCCATGGCCAAGACCAAAGAGCTTTTGAAGGACACCAGGAAAAGTATTGTAGACCTGCACCAGACTGGGAAGAGTGAATCTACAATAGGCAAGCAGCTTGGTGTGAAAAAATCAACTGTGGGAGCAATCATCAGAAAATGGAAGACATACAAGACCACTGATAATCTCCCTCGATCTGGGGCTCCACGCAAGATCTCATCCCGTGGGGTCAAAATGATCATGAGAACGGTGAGCAAAGATCCCAGAACCACACGGGGGGACCTGGTGAATGACCTGCAGAGAGCTGGGACCAAAGTAACAAAGGTCACCATCAGTAACACACTACAACGGCAGGGAATCAAATCCCGCAGTGCCAGACGTGTTCCGCTGCTGAAGCCAGTGCAGGTCCAGGCCCGTCTGAAGTTTGCCAGAGAGCACATGGATGATACAGCAGAGGATTGGGAGAATGTCATGTGGTCAGATGAAACCAAAGTAGAACTTTTTGGTATAAACTCAACTCGTCGTGTTTGGAGGAAGAAGAATACTGAGTTGCATCCCAAGAACACCATACCTACTGTGAAGCATGGGGGTGGAAACATCATGCTATGGGGCTGTTTTTCTGCCAAGGGGACAGGACGACTGATCCGTGTTAAGGACAGAATGAATGGGGCCATGTATCGTGAGATTTTGAGCCAAAACCTCCTTCCATCAGTGAGAACTTTGAAGATGAAACGAGGCTGGGTCTTCCAACATGACAATGATCCAAAACACACCGCCCGGGCAACAAAGGAGTGGCTCCGTAAGAAGCATTTGAAAGTCCTGGAGTGGCCTAGCCAGTCTCCAGACCTCAACCCCATAGAAAATCTGTGGCGGGAGTTGAAAGTCCGTGTTGCTCGGCGACAGCCCCAAAACATCACTGCTCTCGAGAAGATCTGCATGGAGGAATGGGCCAAAATACCAGCTACTGTGTGTGCAAACCTGGTAAAGACCTATAGTAAACGTTTGACCTCTGTTATTGCCAACAAAGGTTATGTTACAAAGTATTGAGTTGTATTTTTGTTATTGACCAAATACTTATTTTCCACCCTGATTTACGAATAAATTCTTTACAAATCCTACCATGTGGATTCATGGATTTTTTTTTCACATTCTGTCTCTCACAGTTGAAGTGTACCTCTGGTGCAAATTACTGACCTCTGTCATCATTTTAGGTGGGGGAACTTGCACAATCGGTGGCTGACTAAATACTTTTTTGCCCCACTGTATGTATGTATATATATATATATATATATATATATATATATATATATATATATATATATATATATTTTTTTTTTTTTTTTTTTTTTTTTTTTCCCCCAGTGGTTCAAACTTTTCGATAGGGTTCTCTTACTTAATTTTCTCCTTCATTCATAGGATAATTGAGAGATATGAATGACTACCTTTAGGACACAAGTCCATGGATGACTGCTTTTCATCTATCAGGAAGAGCAATAGAACAAAAGAAACTGGGATAATAATATCTAAGTGCAGTCTCTAATTGGACTGGAAGAAACAAGACAAAATACGCTCTTCTATAATCTAACTTAATCCCTTTCCTCTCTTGTTTAATTCTTTATTCTTTTATCTTTCCTTTCACTGGCTACTGGCTACCTTTAAACCTACATAACAGAAGAGTTACTGCCGACGCAATTAAGAAAATGATGTGATTAAAATGGTGATACTCATAACCAAAGTCTAAACATAAAAGTCTTGTGTGCTGCAGTACACACAACCAAACTCTTTGGAACTCTGAAGCTACTGAGTCAGCAGAATGTTGGCAACTGTTACACTATATGTAAAAGTCCCTAACGTTACCACTATGGGTTGCAACACCTGGTAACCCCACTCTCTAACTATGTGGTGCGATTAGAGCTGACGTAGGAACGAACTGCTCTTGTGTATATCAATAGCCTTTTAATCAATTTCACCCCTCCAACTGCCACTTTAAAGTCGTTCTTCTCCACAACTATTTTTTTAGATCTGAATGTTTTTGATGTTTTGTAATGGTGCTTCCATCACCACCTGCATCCGCCTCACCTGTTGATCCTTCACCTCCACCGGTACCAAACCAAAGACCTCATCATCCAAAAAACCAGGAGGAGAGGGAAATTTGACTACCGAGGCGCGTCCATCCATATTGTCGAGCCAGCAAGCGTAGTACAAGGACATCTTGATGGAGCTCTACAAGTGAGGTTTGAAGGCGGCTCTTCTCTTCTAAGCCCGGCTTCGAATAACGCAGTCCAGCGGCGCCATAAAGTTTTTCAGCTCCATGGATGATGCTCAACAGTACACTAAGATGCTCCCAAAGTCTCCAGAGCCTCATAAAACAACATTACTAACTAAACACTGACATTAGTTTCAGGTAGCAAACATCACACGTACACACAGAGGGCACAGTCTGGATTCACTAAGACGCTGCTCTCCTCCTTGAAGTGCAGTTATATAGTTTGAATATAGAGTGTTATACTACTGAAAAACTGAATTTTATGTTTCCTTTGATTCCATAATTTACCTGGTGAATAAGAACCTCAATAATATTTATCTGACTGTGGGCTAACAACATAATACCTGTTGCATGGAGATTGGGAGCTTCATTTTATTTATCCTTGCTGTTTATTTTAAGTTTATTTTAATCTAGTTTTATTAGCACTATTTATTGAATTGTGTAAACCTTTTTTGTTTTTAAATTGAATATATTTGCACTCTGCTTTGAATTGTTCCAGTCTTGATATTTAGACTTGGTGTCCAATACAGTTTTTTCAGCTTACTATTCTATGCCTAACTGGAGCAGTGGTTGGATTGTTTCAACACTTTAATTCTGTTGCGTTTGAAGAGCTTGCTGCTTGTTTTTTTCTGGCAGACAATCTAGTTGGGGGAGGGTAAGGGTCACAACCAAGAGTCTCACACATCTACTCAACTTTCTTTCTGGACTAATTCCCACCTACTGCATAATTATTCCGTCCCTATCATTTAAGGCAAGTCTGCACATTCTCTTTGTTCTAGGAATCAAATGAGTCAGCATTTAAACTTTCTAAGATGGAATGTTAAAGGTTTAAAGGTTCATCCATTTGAGAGAAGGAAGGTTTTCTTAAGCACTATAACACTGATGTGGCTTGCCTGGAGCTCTGATAATAGCTGTTTCCTTTCACGGTGGAGGGGCCAGCGCTTCCACTCACTTTTCCAAGCTAAAGCATGAGAGGTCTTTTTACTGATCAGCCAGAATATTCCCATTGAGGCTCCATTGTTATAGTCAGTGAGAAATTGTGCAACACTGGTTGCTCTAGTGTTTATGGTCCTAACACAGATTGATGGGTAATTTTAAGACTTTAATTGTCTGCCTAGTTCTAGTTCGCTTACCTGTTAAGAGTAAAGTAAAAGCAAATCTGCATTAGCCATTCAAGCCTTTTTATCTGAGTATGGAATCATAAACTAATGCAATGAAATTAATGACTTTCTTGCTAAGCTGAGCCTAACATTCCTGAAATTCCACCAGAACTTAAAACAAGGTTGGTTGAACCAATTTCTCAGTCAGACGTTTCCTCAGCCATAGCTTCTGGCAGCTGCTCAGGTACGGATGGTTATCCTGCAGAATTTTTCAAACAGTTCTCTACATTACTGTCTGCACAACGTGGTACAACCCTCACTGACTGCTTTAATCTCTCCCTCTGTCATGTTACGAAGCCTGTATCACACTTACTGCAAAACAAGGAAAAGATCCAATGGAACGTGCCTCTTATTTGACCCATTTCTCTCTTGAACACAGACACCAGAATATTGGCCAAGATTCTTGCCCATAGACTAGAAACAGTTGTCCCCACAATTAAAAGACCAAACAGGCTTCATTATATTTCAACATAAGAAGGCTACTTAACATAGTTTCCAGCTCTGCATGTTCTGCTCAATGTGTTGTCTCTCTTGATACTGAAAAGCCTTTGATTGAATTGAGTTTCACTATCTTTTTGCAGTCCTTGGCAGATTTGGATTTGGAGCAAAATTTACTTCATTGATTAAACTACTGTACTCTCAGTCGTCTGCTACAATACAGACTAATGTCCAATTGTCGCCAGGGAAGCCCTCTCAGGCCTCTGCTTTTTGATCTGGCCATAGAACCCCTTGCCATTACCTTTTTGTAGTTGCAAAGAAGTATCTGGGATTTGGAGAAACACAGAGCACAAGGTCTCGCTTGATGCAGATGATCCTCCTGCTTTTTCTTTCCAAGCCATTAACCTTACTGCTGTCTGCATTGAATCTTCTTAGACAATTTCCCCAGCTTTCAGGATATAAAGTCAGCCTTTTCCCTTCTGTAAAGCAAATATGTTAGACTTCACTAACTTAAAATAAATAAAAACTAAAAATAAGAGTCCTGTTATTTGTATATCTTATTTGTATTTTAACATGACCCCCAACAGCACAGATACACAAAATAGCGTAATAAAGGGAAACTTTCGACTGCCTGTGTGCGTGCATACCTGCTAATCAGAGCAGGCACACCACTAAATTTTCCCCTAGCTTTTTTCATAATGGCTTCAAGTGGCCATTAGAGGAACGGTAGTGTGGTTAGTGTAGTTGTATTGTAAATGGACTGCTTCTTAGATAGCACTTTACTGATACTCAAAGCTTTTTGTACAACATGCCTCATTCAAACACATAATGTGGCATACAGTTAAGAATTTCCTGCATACTATATACCGTATTTGTCTTTATTGCCAATAAATATATTTAGTCCTATGGCCAAATGGTGACTGTTGTGCTTTGTAAAGTGGAAGCAGCATCAAGGAGCAGAGGTCACAAAGCTAACTTTACCTTCAGCAACATTACAAATATATGTGCTTGCATCACCACAGAATTGCTATACTGGCAAGTTATGAGACAAATATGCCATTGTAGTTATCCATCGTAGTACTGCTGCTATATTAGACATCTTAGGCGTGCCAGGGGCTGTAGCTGCATAGTAACTAGTGATGTGTCGGTTGCGAAAGAAATGGCTCATAGCGGCGGCTCTTTGAAGTGAACGACGTGAGCCAGCTCCTTATTGGGAGTCGTGCTTTTTTTCTTTCGCTCACCCTCTCTCTCGCACTTTTTTTCGCTTCACTCCGCACGTGAGCCTTGTGCTTGCACTGTGCAGAGGGGGGAGGGGCGGTAGTTACAGCGCAGTAGCACAGGAACAGAGCGGGAGGGAAAATTTTAATAGTTAAAAGTTGAAATGTAAATAGTTAGTTTTTGTATTTTATAGTTTATTTATTACATTTTATGTGGAGTGAATAAATAAAAGTATATTTACGGTGGCCCCTAGACACACAGCACGTACAAACTCCAAAACAAGTACAAACTCCAAAACACGCAGAAATTCTGAAACACGTACATTTAAATGTATATAAATAAAACCACATTTTTTTACATCAGTAATTCCTTTTGTACATAATTTTATATTGTTTTTGATAATAAATTAATGAAAGAAACAATGCAACCTGCAGAGCCGGTTGGGAGCTGAAAGAGCCGGCTCTTTTTAGTGAGCCGAGCCGAAAGAGCCGGTTCTCTAAAAAGAGCCGGAAATCCCATCACTAATAGTAACATAGCTAGTCTTTATGTTCTTGTTATTTTAAACAACAGCCTATAAAATGTGACTGTGTGAACTTGACTGGCTGTTATCGTTACATTTCACCAGGAACATCTGTAGTTACAGGTTGCAGGGCTGCTGCAGTTTAGCTAATCCAAACAAACTCTTTATGCCTTTTTATTAAAAAAAAAACCCCAACAGATTCTGAAATACAACAATGTGAAAGCAAGCTTGAAGCTCTTTATAATTTCTTAACTTGTTTGTGTGTAGGTGCTCACAAGAAAGTCCTGAGCAGTGCTGCCCTGTTAATCTCATGAGTTTTATGAATAGAATTTCTGGGCAGAGCAAAATGAACTTCAGGATCTCATCTGTGCTTTTTGTGGATGAGCCGGCTCACCGGGTGGTGGCCTGCAGCTCGCACTGGGGCTAAGTGTGAAGTGGCAGAATGAGAATTAGCACCTCCAAGTCCAAGGTTCTCAGCAGGAAAAGAGTAGAGTGTTTACTCTGACAAGTTGCTGCCCCAAGTGGAGAAGTTTAAGAATCTCATGGTTTTTTTCATGAATAAGTGGAGAGTAGAGCAAGACACTGTAGCTGTCCGCTGTGGTGAAGAGAGAGCTGAGCATAAAAGGAAAGCTGTCAGTTTACTGGTTGATCTACATCCCTTCCCTCACCTGTGATCATAAGCTCAGGGTAACAATGAGATTACAGATACAAGCAGCAGAAATGAACTTTTCCAAAGGGTGCCTGGAGAGAAAGGGTGAGAAGTTCAGTTATTCACAAGGGACTCAGAGTACAGCCGCTACTTCCTGACATCAAAAGGAGCCAGCTGAAGTAGTTTGGGCATCTCATTTAGAACGCCATCTGGGTGGCTCCTGGGTGAGGTTCTAAGGCAGGGGTGGGCAACTCCAGGCCTCGAGGGCCGGTGTCCCTGCAGGTTTTAGGTGTGTCCTTGAACCAGCACAGCTGATTTAAATGGCTAAATTAGCTCCTCAACATGTTTTGAAGTTCTCCAGAGGCCTGGTAACGAACTAATCATGTGATTCAGGTGTGTTGACCCAAGGTGAGATCTAAAACCTGCAGGACACCGGCCCTCAAGACCTGGAATTGCCCACCCCTGTTCTAAGGGCATGTGCTACTGGGAGGAGGCCCAGGATGCGCTGGTGAAGGTGTGGCTGAGGAGAAGGGACCTGGGTTTTCTCTGTTTAGGCTGCTTCCCTTGCACCCCAGCCACAGATAAGCAGTAGAAAATGGATGGATGGTTGGATGGATGCATGTAGTTGTGTATTATGAATTCCCCCCCTAGGGTCAGTTCTACTGAGCAGAAAATGCCAAGTAATTTAGGCCATTAAAGATAATTAGACATATTAAACCACGTGAAGGGTGGTCTAAATTTTTGTTATTTAAAAAATGAAATTAGTATTAATAAAAGTCTAAAACTGCAATTATCTTAATTAACGTAGTCATTGTGAAAATGAGGACACACTATGCATATTGCCTGCCTCAGGATGTCACTCATTCACTCTAGCCAGGAACTCTCTAGAGTCTTGCTATTATTATTATTATTATTATTATTATTATTATTATTATTATTATTATTATTACCAATTTATATGCCACTATGGCACCCATTCATCCACAAGCACGACAGGGTCAGTGATGTCTCACCGCTGCCAGAGTAATCACACTGACCACACAGGACATCTCTCTCTCTGCTGAGTGGCTATGATGACAGCCAGCCTATATGGGGCAAACTGCTAGAGCCCATCAGTGCAGCCTAATGACAGGCTGCGAGGAGAGCATTCCATTTTCTCAATTTAAAATGGATTTATAGGTGGAAATATAAGTACAAAATTATGGGGCAATATGTTTCTCTCATCTGCTGAAGTAGTTTTTACACTATATATGAACTGCAGCTAAGTGCTTATTTTAAAACTATGCATAAATTATATTACATGATATTTGAGAAAATGAATTTCTCATTTGAATCACAATGATCCTATTCAAGGCACTCAAAGGGCACCTTAAGAACACAATCAAACAAAACAGCAATGCTGTAAAATACTGTACAATAAATAATGGTACAAAATCTGCAATCTGAGCAATCTGGAGTTTAAAAAAGGACATTTTAAAGTGCATTTTGAGTTGATTTGAAATTTTGTGTGGAAAATGCAAGCAATGTTGCATGTCTGTGCAAGAGAGGCCTAAACACCTTCCCATAGCCACATATGCTTTGCATTCAGACATTCAGCAAGGTACCATAGCTGTATAAGGTACATGTTACCAATGTACATGTGTAAGGTACAGGTTACCAACTAGCCATGAAATGCCCCAGACACATCTGGCCAGTAAGTGTACTGAACATTATGTAGTTTGTAGCAATGCATTACAGTTCATCTCTGTGTGGAAAAAGTCTACAGGTTTACAAATTTCAGACCAGAGTAAACAAACTACAAAATGCCCTATAAGGCAGTGGAGGCGCTGTCATGGTTTGGAAATGCACTTCAGCCAGTGGTTTGGGGTTTTTTCAAAACAGATGGAATTGTGAACACAGAAAAGTACCATCAAATTTGGATCCATCGCTGAACCATTTTCAAAGCATCTAATCAGCAACAGCTTCATTTTTCAGCACGGCAATGATCCCAAACACACTGCCAATGCAGTAAATGCATACCAGGATGGAAGTCCCAGCTGTATATCTGTAATATGTGGTTTGGTTTGAAATTTAAATAGCGGACATTACAAAGTCATCAGAATAGTTAGCTGTGTTGTAAAATTATACAACTGTACATGTGAACAAATGGTGACTTTTCTGGTATTACAGTGTTCTCCCATAGACCTGTGCAAACTGTTTCTGCCTTATATACTGTATATCCATGTATGCTTGCACATTTTAATAAATCATTGCACCTACACTGCCAGTCAAGTTTGGACACACCTTCTCGTTTAATGGTTTTTCTTTATTTTCATGACTATTTACATTGTAGATTCTGAAGGCATCAAAACTATGAATGAACACATATGAAATTATGCGGTAAACCAAAAAGTGTGAAATAGCTCAAAACATGTTTTATATTTTAGAGTCTTTAAAACAGCCACCCTTTGCTTTGATCACTGCTTTGCACACTCTTGGCATTCTCTCGATGAGCTTCAGGAGGTAGTCGCCTGAAATGGTTTTCCAACAGTTGGGAAGGAGTTCCCAGATATGCTGAGCACTTTTGCCTTCACTCTGCGGTCCGTCTCATCTCGATTGGTTTTAGGTCAGGTGACTGTGGAGGCCAGGCCATCTGCCAGAGCACTCCATCACTCTCCTTCTTGGTCAAGTAGCCCTCACACAGACTGGAGGTGTGTTTGGCGTCATTGTGCTGTTGAAAAATAAATGATGATCCAAAAGGTCTGATGCATACAGTTGATGTAGAGATGTGTCTGCTACTGGAACTCTGTGCTGCATTTATCTGGGCTCTAATCTCAGGTGCTGTTAATTTGTGATTTCTGAGGCTGGTGACTCGGATGAATTTATCCTCAGCAGCAGCAGCGCTTGGCGGTTTTTGTGACTGCACTCGGGAACACATTACAAAGTTTTTGTAATTTTCCAGATTGACTGACCTTCAGTTCTTAAAGTAATGATGGACCGTCGCTTCTCTTTACTTAGCTGATTGGTTCTTTCCATAATATGAATTCTAACAGTTGTCACATAGGGCTGTCAGCTGTGTACCAACTTTCTGACCAACACAGCTGATGGTCCCAACCCCATTAACCCTTTCACGCGTAGTGGTCACTACAGTGTAAAGCCTTTCAAAGGCTGTTTTCTTGTATTTGTGTCAGTGTTGATCGTATACTTGCACATAAACCACTACATTGGACACTGATGTGTCACTCCATACACTGCCACCTTCTGGTTTTTTAATATTACTATAGATGTATGATGTGTTTCATTGTAATCATTGTTATTTCAGGTGACTATGTCATGAAGCTCATTAAGAGAAGGCCGAGGGTTTGCAGTGCTGCCAGCAAAGTAAAGGGTGGCTGCTATAAGGCCTGACTATAATGTGCTCATATCAGCTGTTGAAATCTAAAGTTGACATTGCTGGATTATATTGAACTTCGTGATGGTCACTGGTGGAATTAACACTTTATTTGCATCACATACACACTCACTCAACTCACAGGAGAAATATTACTTATAGCTGTAAAGAACATTTACTTATGATTACTGCAAAGGGTGATAAAACAATGCAGTGAAAACAGGAAGAAGTCAAAATGTTTAAAACAGCCTTCTTGGTAGTCACTGGTTAAGGAATTACCATCACTGTTTATCTTGCGAAGGCGCAAGCTGCAGGAGCTGGTGTGCCTTCAACAAAGCTGTCTTCATCCAGCAGTGCAGCTTCCAGTATATTAGTTTCAGGTTGCCATTATAAGACACACAAACAAACAGCAGGGATGAGTGGGGTGGTGGCATAAATACCCAGAGGTGAACAGAATAAAAAGTTGGGAAAGGAACAGATTAAAATGTAATAGAAAAGAAGAGATCAAAGCAGAAAAGAACACAGAGGGGTGGCTCTTATAAGAGCCTTTGGGTTCAATTTAAAAAAAATAGATTCTGTAGGTTGTGATAAGGTAGTAAAATGGTTGGTGAGAAGAGCTGCAAAGTAAAAGATTTATAAAACCATTAAATACAATCTCATAACTCGGCTACTGTAAAAATCTGAACTTCAAAATGTCATGAGGTGCTGTATGAAGCTAGAGTTAGGACACAAATGCATGATTTCGGAGCAGGACTAATCTTAAAGGCAGTGTGATTGCTGGACACAATTTAACTCACATTAATAATGAAGAAGTCTAAAAACAAGCAGATTTGCAGGTCTTCTTTTGCGTAGAAAAATAAAATAACAGTCAAGTTTCTTTATCAAGGGAACTGTACTATGTCACTTCCCATGAGTAACCGTTCCATAGTTGGTGGTTTCTGGGTTGTTCCTGAACATCCTAGTCTTAAGCCTGAGATGAACCAATGCCAATATCTTCAGTGAAGCAAGTTTTACATCACCATGGACTGACCAAGAGAAAAACCCCAATTGCCTCAAAATTTACACCGTCAAGCTCCCCTGAAATCTGCAGCTGCCCACATCAACCAGAGAAATGCCTTCTGGATAAAAGTTTTATGGTCAGATGAGACAAAAATACAATACCAGCTTTCAAGCATGGTGACGGGAGCATCATGTTCTGGGGTTATTTTGTTGCCAGTAGTACTGATGTATTGCACTGGGTGGATGAGATAATGAAGAAGTAGGACTTCATCTGAAATCAGATGCTACATGGTTAAAACTTGGACACAGTTGTGTGTTCCAGCAAGGCAATCATCTCAAACACAAATGACAAAAATAGGAATGGATAAAGCACAGTGTTCATATTAGCTGTACTGTGACACAGGTCGGCACTGTGAGAATAGAACCCTGAGGTACACCACAGGTTACAACATCAACGGCTAACACTGAAAGAAAGACTTATTAGTCAAATAAGACTAGAATCAATTAGTGCAACAAATACCGATACATCAACGAGCTCACAAGATGTGAGATCCGCATGTTGTGGTCCACTGTATTATCAGTAAGATCTCAAGTACAGTGGAGTCACTAGGATCAACAATACATAAAAGGCCACTAAAAGGTCATGAAAAACTCTTGAAAGAGTAGCTTCTTTGTAATTCAATTCAGACTGAAAAACCTCACCAAAAACTACAACTGCTGAAAAAAACAATTTCTCTAACACTTTAGATACTTTTGATAGAGAGATAATTGCTAAAATTGATGACACAATTACATGAAAACGTGTATGTGCGCACACTGTGTCTGAGGAGGATGTGCGGAAGTGCTTCAGGAAGATGAACGCGCGCAAAGCTACTGGTCCGGACGGGATTCCCGGCCGCGTCCTCAAGTCATGCGCGGCTCAGCTGGCTGGAGTGTTCACACACATCTTCAACCTTTCCCTCTCTCTGTCTGTAGTCCCAGCCTGCTTCAAAATGGCCACCATCGTCCCTGTACCCAAATCCTCCACCATCTCCTCATTGAACGACTGGCGACCTGTAGCCCTGACCCCCATCGTAAGCAAATGCTTCGAGAAGCTGGTCAGGGACTTCATCTGCTCTGCACTACCCGACTCACTGGACCCTCTACAGTTTGCATACCGCCACAACAGGTCCACTGATGATGCCATAGCCCTGACACTACACACTGCCCTGTCACACCTGGAGAAGAGAGACACGTATGTGAGAATGCTGTTTGTAGATTACAGCTCAGCATTCAATACCATCGTTCCCTCGAAGCTGGACAGGAAACTGCAGGATCTAGGACTGAGCAGCTCCCTCTGCAGCTGGATCCTTAGCTTCCTGTCTGACAGACGCCAGGTGGTCAGACTGGGCAGCATCACCTCATCCCCCATCACACTGAACACTGGTGCTCCACAGGGGTGTGTACTGAGCCCTCTCCTGTACTCACTCTACACCTACGACTGCACAGCCACTAACAGCTCCAACATCATTGTGAAGTTTGCGGACGACACTACAGTGGTGGGTCTTATCACCAACGGTGATGAGACGGCTTACAGGGAGGAGGTCAGCGCCCTGACCCACTGGTGTCAAGACAACCATCTCACCCTCAACGTCGCAAAGACAAAGGAGTTGATAGTGGACTTCCGGAGGTGCAGAGAAGTACACACCCCCATCACCATCAACGGCGCTGCTGTGGAGAGAGTGAGCAGCTTCCGCTTCCTTGGAGTACATCTGGCTGAGGATCTTACGTGGTCAGTACACACAAACAAAACAGTGAAGAAGGCGCAGCAGCGCCTCTTCTTTCTCAGGAGACTGAAAAGATTCGGCATGAGCCCCCGCATCCTCAGGACCTTCTATCACTGTGCCATTGAGAGCATCCTCACTGGATGCATCACCACCTGGTATGGCAACAGCACCGCCTACAACTGCAAAGCTCTCCAGCGAGTAGTGCGGTGCTCTGAACGGATAATTGGAGGTGAGCTTCCCTCCCTCCAAGACATCTACAGGAAGCGCTGCCTGAGGAAAGCGGGGAGGATCATCAAGGACTCCAGTCACCCCAGCCATAAACTGTTCAGACTGCTTCCATCAGGAAGGAGGTTCTGCAGCATCTGGTCCCGTACCAGCAGACTGAGAGACAGCTTCTTCCATCAGGCCATCAGACTGCTGAACACGTCATAGACACGTCAGCTTCACTACTGGAACTTCAACATTATGCACTCCATACTGTACAGTAACGCCACTGTTTTGCACATATTCAACTCTGTATATTTTATATTTTATATATTTTATTATTATTATTATTATTATTATTTTATTTTATTATTATTATTTTTTTACTATTTAATTTGTAAAAATGTGTATACACACACACACACACACACACACACACACACACACACACACACACACACACACACACACGTAGGAAAATATTTAGTATACACATCCAGAAATGCATACACTATTATATATTGTACATATATTTATTAGTTTCAGGTTGGCCATTCTTGTATTTTGCTCGTTTGTGTTGTTGTGTTGCACATCTCTGTTGCTTGTGGGGCTCGCACACAAGAATTTCACTCGCACGTGCTGTGCCAGTGTGCCTGCACATGTGATGTGACAATAAAAGTGATTTGATTTGATTTGATGTAAACAGACGAGAGCGAATAATGCCAAATTTACATTAGTAGGTTTCAACCTGTCAACAATATTAGTTGTTGGGCAGAAAATCATTGTACAATGTAGTCCTGAGAAGTGAGATCCTATGAATGAAAACATTTTAGAAAGCTGTCACAGTACAGGAGACATACTTGGAAAAACAGATGTTGTTAAGGTCATGCTTGATGGTAGTGAAGCGGAACTTCAGTCTATGGGAATGAGAATAAAGCAAATTGGAAAAGTGTTTTTTTGTTTGTTTGTTTTTTTCTTGAGGCCCTGAAAACCTCCTGATATCTGTTAAAATTATTTTCATAAGACACCAGAATTTATTCATCCCCCTTCCTTTCTGCTCTCCTACATTGTTGACAGAGCGCCCGAGTAGACTCATTTAGCCAAGGCTCATGTTTTAATTTAGGGCACTAAGATCTCAAAGGAGCAACAGAATCAAGGATAACAATGCAAATATTGATAAAAGAATTTAAGGACTCTTCTGCATGAACATGAGATTTAAGGGGTGGAACTTAGAATCAGAATCAGAATCAGAATGGGTTTATTGCCAGATGTTGAGGTTTACAACATTAGGAAATTGCTGCGGTGCTTCAGTGCAGACAATAAGAATTAAAGTGCTATGTAGAAAGAAAGATATGTGCATGAGATATACATGAGAATAAGAATTATGAGTGCTACGTAGAAAGATATATACATGAGTGCAGGTGGTGATCAGTGCCAAACATGAAATGATGCAGTGACACAGCGTAGGGTCATGTGTTAGTGGCGGGGACAATCATGTGGTTATTGTTCATGTGTCCAACAGCAGAGGGGAAGAAACTGTTCTTGTGGCGAGAGGTTCTGGTGCGAATGGACCGGAGCCTCCTGCCTGAGGGGAGCAGGTCAAACAGACTGTGTCCAGGGTGAGAAGGGTCAGCTGAGATCCGGGCTGCACGCCGCAGTGTCCTGGAGGTGTACAGGTCCTGCAGAGATGGGAGTCTGCAGCCAATCACCTTCTCAGCAGAGCGCACAACACGCTGCAGTCTCTGTTTGTCCCTGATAGTGGCTCCAGCGTACCACACGGTGATGGAGGAGGTGAGGATGGACTCGATGATTGCAGTGTAGAACTGCATCATCGTCCGTGTTGGCAGGTTGAATTTCTTCAGCTGCCTCAGGAAGTACATCCTCTGCTGGGCTTTCTTAATGACGGAGGTGATGGTGGGCTCCCACTTCAGGTCCTGGGTGATGGTGGTACCCAGGAAGCGGAATGAGTCCACAGAGGTGATGGGGGTGTCAGTCAGGATGATGGGGGGGAGTGGGGCTGTGTGCTTAATAGTTAATAGTTCAGCTTAGTTTCTATTTGCTATAACAAACTTGTCAGCAGTAGTCAATGTAAAAAACAAAAACAAAAAACTGGACGGTACCACGTTTAGAATAGGGTCAAATATAACACAAATATAACACTCTTTTTTTTTTTTTTTTTTTTTTTTTTTTCTTAAATGACATCAGAAACAGCAGTATGCGACATTATGTGATGGCAGAGCTTCAGTTCATCCTTTGTCATTTTTTTTTTTTTTTTTTTTTAATAAATAGGACAGGGGGAATGAATGAGAGAGAGAGGGGGAGAGAAAGAAAGAAAACCCAAGGGGAGAAGAGACGGTGAGAAGGGGGGGGAAGAGAGACAAAAAAAAAAAAAAAACAAACAAAAAAAAAAAAACTCCTGGGTCACCTGTATGGAGAAAAAACAAACAAACAAACAAACAAACAAACAAACAAACAAACAAACAAACAAACAGAGGAGACAGCAAACAACAAAGAGCAACATAATAATAGAGAAAACAAAGCACCATCACAATAAACTAGCTAGTCATAGATATCAGTATTTACTAAGTAATAAACGATATTGTGCAGCACGCAAGATAGACAGCGCACAGTGTGCTTTGAGGCAGCAGCCAAGAAAGCTTTAGTCCGCGTCTGTGAATACCCATGTGTGCATACCTGTGTGGATCAGCATGCTTGCATTCCAAAGGTTTCTCCATGTAATGATCTGCTAGGGAGTGTGGGGGGGCCACAGCCCCGTCCTCCAGGGTGTGAAGCGGGTATGGAGGAGATCAAAACTCCAGACATCCAGAGGCCCCCAGAACACAAGAGACCATGGAAGACCAACAGAGGGGCAGCCGCGCCACTGTTCCAGTAAGAGCTGAGGAGAGTCCCAGATGAGGGCTCACTCAGCAGCCGCGGAGCAGAAGCCAGGGGGGGTTGCAGTGACGCGCCCGTGAGCTCCGCCGGCCCCCAGCTGCGCCTGAGTGACCGAGCCCCAGGCCGAGAGGCCGGGGGCACCCCACCTCCAAAGGGGCCCGAGCGAGCCCCAGGCCCCAGGCCCCGACAAGCGGCCGCCAAGGAGTGAGCCGGTGTGTACCCGGACGCCCACCCCCAGACACAAAGAACCACCAACACACCGACACCTGAGGGAGTCCGCCACCGGCAGGGGAAGTGGTGGTGGGTGGAGATAGGCCTCCAAACCTTGGAGGGCCTGAGGTGTCCCCAGAGAGGTGGCGTCTGATACCCAACCTGACATATAGACACAGACATACAGGCACACACAGACACAAACATCCATTCCCACCCTCATGCTCTCATATGCACTCACTCCACACTCAACCAACGTGGAGACAGACATAAAGAGACGCTGTACACACAATCACACTCCCCAAGCGTACTCTACAAACCGGGTCTAGGTACCCTTGCCCCTGGAGGGGGGAATTGCACCCAGACCCAGGTGGTGTTACCCTTTTCCCTGCGGTGGGGAGAGGCAGACCACCCCGACTCCGCAGCAGCAGGGAGGCCCCACACTCCAGACCGCAGTCGGACGGCCAACTCCTCCTACTAGCCCTCCCGCTCCAGCAGGCCGCAGAGAATGGGGGTGGGAGAAGACTCCAAACCTCCCTCCACCCGCTCATTGTAGTGTTGATGCATATGTGTTCTAAGGTGCAATTAAAACCCAGGAGGGCATGGAGCTACCTGCCAAGGAGCAGCAGGTAAGCGCATAGTCCCTCCTGCTAACCCTCAATGACTAAGTGTATTTAAAATTGAGAGGTGGGCAACGACGTCAGGGGTGAGGTATATAACACTATAACACTCTTAAGATACCAGAGTCTACCAGAGTGCTAAAGTCAGATTTTGTCATGTTTGACTGTTGCCAGGTGGTGTCACTGGTACCTACATGAGCAATAATTATATTGACTGAATTAGGGAGTGTAGTTAGAAGGGATTTGAGTTCAACTGGCATAACGGACACTGGAATAACTGTGTTTAATAGACAGTAGGTTCTGCTGGCATTTCTGGTGGATGGTTGGTGGACTTCATAGGTGAGGCAGAGTGGGCAAGTGCACCTACAGTATAGGTGAGCTGCAAATCTGGTAGTTGGAGAGAGGAAGAGCATCATGCTCTGTTTTTATTGCCACCTGTGGTGCAGTGATCAGCACAGTGGAACAGGTCAAGTCACCTTGCGGTGCCATCGTAGAGTAGCGGCCCACAACATAAGTTGCTGGATGAATGGCTCTGACCACGGAGCTTAAGGGAATCGAAGCGTGTGTTACTTCCAGAGATGCTGGGTCAGCAAAGATCCCAGCCGGAACCCGTCCGTCGTCCACCACTGCACCAAACTAATTGGACTGAGTTTCAATGACATTATTTCCTTGGTTAATGGTTGTTTTAGCGTGACTATCGTTTTAGCTTGTTCCACAGCAACGTTGGTAAAACTGTGAAGAAGTTCTGCTTTTTGTTTGAAGTCCAAGACCTCCACGTGTTGTCCTTTGGACTGGATATATCCTCAGTTGCATTTTTTACTGGATGCACTTTTCAAACATATATCCTTTAGGTAATTCATAGGCTTCTTCTGAAATCCCTCATTTAATCATTTTAAAACAAATACCACTGGAAACATCTTGTCTGTTCTGTAGAACAATGGTTCTTGTACAGATGCAATGAGTCTTACACACAATGGTTTCTTCTGTGGCGACCGTGGCTCAGGGGGTTGGGAAGCGTATCTGTAACCGGAAGGTCGCCGGTTCGATCCCCGGGCTCTCTGTCCTGATCGTTGTGTCCTTGGGCAAGACACTTCACCTACCGCCTACTGGTGTTGGCCAGAGGGGCCGATGGCGCGATATGGCAGCCTCGCTTCTGTCAGTCTGCCCCAGGGCAGCTGTGGCTACAACCGTAGCTTGTCTCCACCAGTGTGTAAATGTGAGAGTGAATGAATAGTGGCATTGTAAAGCGCTTTGGGTGCCTTGAAAAGTGCTATATAAATCCAATCCATTATTATTCTGAAGAGATGAATTTTACCACTGTACTGTAACAGAATGCCAAATGCAAAACTGGAAGTGCTTAGGGATGACAGCAACTTAGCCAAAATGTGGCAGACCATTTAAGTTAGAGAGTGGCATTGGAGAGTGCTAAGACACATAGTGCTTAAACATCACAGAGTTCCAAGCTTACTTGGGCATTAACATTAGCACAAAAACAGTGTTTTGGGAGTTTCATGGAATGGGTTTCTATGGTAGAGCAGGTATGTGTAGGTATGATTCAATTTAGTTTTATTTATACAGCGCCAAATAACAACAACAGTCACCTCAAGGCACTTTATATTGTAAGGTAGACCTTACAATAATGCATACAGAGAAAAACCAAACAATCATACGATCCCCTATGAGAAGCTCGTTGGTGACAGTGGGAAGGAAAAACTCCCTTTTAACAGGAGGAAACCTCCAGCAGAACCAGGCTCAGGGAGGGGCGGGGCCATCTGCTGGGGTGAGGGGAGGAAGACAGGGTAATAAAAATATAATGTGTAGTCATTTGTAGTTGACCCAGTACTTATGTCCGTACAGTATACTAAATACTGGACAAATCCAGTCTTCATGCTCAGCTAAACTAACTAGTGGGTGACTACAGGCTGCTTTGCAAACGTGAGGACATTATCAGTCTAATTCAGGTTAAGAATGTGTATTTTTGCTATATAAGTGTATTTTCTCAGAACTATGAAGAACAGTTGTAGGACAGAGGTCTCAGGTTTTGGTCCACACACAACTATATTTAAGTATCTTGCTAGAGATATTCAAAGTGAGAAAATCCACGCTGCCGCCTGTTCTGTTTTTCATTCTTTTCCCCTCAACTTTCATATCATTGTTGTTGGAGTATTTTGTTTAATGTCAAAAATGTCCTTGCATAAAACAAAATGAGAAGGCTTTTGTGTGCAATTTTACATGACTGTGTTACTGTAGAGTAATTGTGATTGTGTTTGTGTTATCTTGTCTAACATATGTGGGAGTGGGAAACCCACATTAGGCAGTGAAAAACTGAAGTGGTTGGATGACAAAAAATATGTTGGAAAAGGCCTGCTGAGACCCCTCCCCACCTTAAAACACACACACACACACACGCCCTGATGTCGTCCACATTTAACTTATTTTCTTCATCTGTGTTGTAGTTACCTGTTTTGTCCTGCCATGCACAGGCTTCTGTGACGTTACTGCAGTTTAACTACAGCTAGGCTGTATCAGCAGCAGGAATGTGAATAGGAGGTTCTGTGACAGTCGAGAGAGGCTCAAGGTATCTTCAATATCCCACATGACCTTGCAAATTCATTATCAGAACTGCTCACAGACACTCATGTATCACTGATAGCTTTCTTTGTTTAAGTGAGAGGGCCAGCAGAGAAAACCAAACTGAGATGAAATTGTCAGAAGTGTTGGAATTAATACTTGTTTCAAGCCAAATCTTTGAGTTTTACCTGCCCTCATGCAGCTACGGTTACGTGACTGGGTTCATAAACGAACCAGCAGAAGGGACAATGGACTAAATGAAGCAAAACCAGTTTAAGGTCACAGAAAACAGTCTCTCAAGGATAATATATTCTTTGTTTGTGTGGAATCTTCCGACTATCCCTCCTGCATAATGTAGTGTGCATGTGTAGCGGTGTGTTGGTGCCTGTGTACATTGTCACAGTTGTTTATGGCAACATCCTTGAATCTCAGCTGGCGTTTTAATCACAGTGCAGCATCAGACAGAAGCGCAGCTTTGAGTGGATGGAACGAATCGCTGTGTCACACTGTGAGGTGGAGTGTGACCTGCAACCACAGGGAATTATCAAGAGGATGATAAAGGTTTCCCCACTTCTCTATCTGGCTTCAACTTGTCTTGAAAAACTTTTAATTATCCGCTTTTCTTTGTCAGGGTGTAATTTGCTTGCACACAGATCTCAGATATTTCAGACTAGGACCAGGAGAATTATGGGCCCCAAACTAGACAGGTGTGGTTTCATGATGTCTCTATAATTAAGACGGTGTGCATCTATGCACAAAATAAGATGATCTCAAATTGAGCGGCCTGATGATATTACACTTTCTTGAAGACGTTTCATCCGAGAAGCTTCTTCAGTTCTAAGAGCAATTGGTGGAGAATCCCAGATTTTAAGCCCTTAGGGAGTATCCCTAAGAGGGTCATGGACCCCCTATTGATCCTCTGCCTAATAACAGGAGCCAAGGTGTGAAAACGGGTGTTTCAGGTAAACCCACTGTGAGACCTTGTCACACCCTATCATGTGATTCACTGAGGTCAAATGACCCAGGATGTAAGTGGGTGTTAAGGCGCTGGGAAGAGTCTCAAAACGGGATTATAGATGGAAGACAGTTGGTGTCGTAAGCCACCACCTCTGTTAACTGGGTTGATAAGAATGATATGAGAAATCTGAAAGAGATAAGCAACCGCTTCAATATGGTCCATTTAACTGAAAAACCAAGGAAACAAGCAAATACACGCTTGAATAATTATTTTTATTTGTATTTGTATTTGTATTCTATTTTTATCTTATTGTATATTTATTTTATTTTATTCTACTGTATATAGTATTTTATTTTATTCTATTCTGTACAGTTGTGTACTGTATTTATTCTTATTGTATTCTAATTTTTGCCTCATAACTTTTGCACTGTCCACTTCCTGCTGTGACAAAACAAATTTCCCACGTGTGGGACTAATAAAGGTTATCTTATCTTATCTTATTTACTGATGCAGTAAACTGCTCAGCATTTCATGACATAGTCCCAAAACCCAATACTTAAATCTGTCAAGAGGCTTGAAGGAGCTAGGTTGCACTGAAAGTGATGATGTTACAATAAATAGTCAGACACCCTCTATTCCTAAATTAAAGATGTTATGTTATTCAGAATCAGATGTGGCCGCTATTATAGACAAATTTTTAAAAAATCTAAAGTTAAAGATGTGTATGGTTTGAATATTTATTTTAGAAATGCTCACAAAGATTCTTTGATGTTTCCAATAACACATATGATTAATCTATCACTCAGGTTTCCATGTTGTTCCAACAACATGGAACTCCAATTTACAAACTGGGGAATAAATCAGATCTTAAAAATGACCTATGAGTATATACTAATATCCTGAAAACATGGTTGTTAGTTGGAGGCAGATAGATTGTAAGTATAGTAAATTCATGAAAAAGCAACAACAAAGCATCACTTCCAGCAGTTTGCAACAGGGCACAAGCAGAGAAAAGGGCACAGAGCCTTTGCTCTAGCAGGTGATTTCTCTCTGTGAGAAATGACTTCACATTTCATTTTCTAATCTTAATGAAATTTTAATACAATTGCCGAGATTGTTTTGTAATTCATCACTGAATGAAAAGTGCTCTTTCCTCTGAGACAAATTCGATGACAGGTTGACTTCTGGTTGGAAACAATCATGGTGACGTGCCTCCTGAGCCTCCAGAATTCCTCTTTTATCCTCTCCTATATCTGACAATGATAACTTGTAGGAATCAGCTCCTGGGCCAGTAAACAGCTGCTGAGATTAATCACTGTGATGGAAAGTTACTGGCACTAAAAATTTAGCATAGGCTGAAATTGGGAAGTAGTCAGATTTTCCCAGAGAACAGTAAACTATAGCTTGATCTGAATGATCCATACTTAGTTTTAAGTATTATTCTTTTATTGTCAGCCACAAATCTTTTTTTTAAATACTTGTTGTCCTGTATCTTACACTTTTCTCTCTCACTTTCTTAGTGGTATTCCTGGGAAGAAGTGTGGAACCATCATCTTCACCGCTGAGGAGCTGAGTAACTGCAGAGTTAGTATCAGCTTAGATGAACCTTGTGATACAAACAGTAAGAGGAGTTAGAAAGTTAAGCATGGCAGCCCGACCTCATGATGGCCACAGTCTGTGTTTCCATTTGTTAACCAAGTAAATTTAAATTACCTGGATATTGAATGACCATTTAAAGGACTTCAGGATAATTTTGTAATTTGCATCATACTCTCAGTGTGATGAGAAGAGCTGCTCATGAATTATAAATCCTTATTTTACACTTTGTTTTTTATATCCATGTTGAAGAAGATCAGATTACTGTTATGTATATATGTAATCAGGTTTGACCTTCTTTGCTTCACTATCAGACTCGTGGTGGTGGTGACAGCTCAAGAGTCCTTGAGAACTCTGAGAGCCCTGTTGGATTTATTGTTCAAATGTTTGTCTCTGAGCAACAATCTATCTTCTATACATTTCAATTAACGGTCAACCCAGTACTGCAATACCTTTTGCACCAGAACCTCATTCTTTCTTTCTTAAAGAAACAAAACAAATTGAATCCATGAATCCACATGGTAGGATTTGTAAAGAATTTATTGGTAAATCAGGGTGGAAAATAAGTATTTGGTCAATAACAAAAATACAACTCAATACTTTGTAACATAACCTTTGTTGGCAATAACAGAGGTCAAACGTTTACTATAGGTCTTTACCAGGTTTGCACACACAGTAGCTGGTATTTTGGCCCATTCCTCCATGCAGATCTTCTCGAGAGCAGTGATGTTTTGGGGCTGTCGCCGAGCAACACGGACTTTCAACTCCCGCCACAGATTTTCTATGGGGTTGAGGTCTGGAGACTGGCTAGGCCACTCCAGGACTTTCAAATGCTTCTTACGGAGCCACTCCTTTGTTGCCCGGGCGGTGTGTTTTGGATCATTGTCATGTTGGAAGACCCAGCCTCGTTTCATCTTCAAAGTTCTCACTGATGGAAGGAGGTTTTGGCTCAAAATCTCACGATACATGGCCCCATTCATTCTGTCCTTAACACGGATCAGTCGTCCTGTCCCCTTGGCAGAAAAACAGCCCCATAGCATGATGTTTCCACCCCCATGCTTCACAGTAGGTATGGTGTTCTTGGGATGCAACTCAGTATTCTTCTTCCTCCAAACACGACGAGTTGAGTTTATACCAAAAAGTTCTACTTTGGTTTCATCTGACCACATGACATTCTCCCAATCCTCTGCTGTATCATCCATGTGCTCTCTGGCAAACTTCAGACGGGCCTGGACATGCACTGGCTTCAGCAGCGGAACACGTCTGGCACTGCGGGATTTGATTCCCTGCCGTTGTAGTGTGTTACTGATGGTAACCTTTGTTACTTTGGTCCCAGCTCTCTGCAGGTCATTCACCAGGTCCCCCCGTGTGGTTCTGGGATCTTTGCTCACCGTTCTCATGATCATTTTGACCCCACGGGATGAGATCTTGCGTGGAGCCCCACATCGAGGGAGATTATCAGTGGTCTTGTATGTCTTCCATTTTCTGATGATTGCTCCCACAGTTGATTTTTTCACACCAAGCTGCTTGCCTATTGTAGATTCACTCTTCCCAGTCTGGTGCAGGTCTACAATACTTTTCCTGGTGTCCTTCGAAAGCTCTTTGGTCTTGGCCATGGCGGAGTTTGGAGTCTGACTGTTTGAGGCTGTGGACAGGTGTCTTTTATACAGATGATGAGTTCAAACAGGTGCCATTCATACAGGTAACGAGTGGGGGACAGAAAAGCTTCTTACAGAAGACGTTACAGGTCTGTGAGAGCCAGAGATTTTCCTTGTTTGAGGTGACCAAATACTTATTTTCCACCCTAATTTACGAATAAATTCTTTACAAATCCTACCATGTGAATTCATGGAATTTTTTTTCACATTCTGTCTCTCACAGTTGAAGTGTACCTCTGGTGCAAATTACTGACCTCTGTCATCATTTTAAGTGGGGGAACTTGCACAATCGGTGGCTGACTAAATACTTTTTTGCCCCACTGTATTCCAGCCATTCACAGAAGTAGGCCCATGCCCAGAACCCAAGGACCAATGGGATTTTCAATCTCTGGATCATATCTTTGCTGAAGATGAAGCAGAGACACAAAACAGCATATGGATGACCATCTTTCTGAGGATCCCAAAAGGTTGATTCTGTTCCTCTGGACGTAGTGTTTTCAGTGGAAGAAACATTTCGTCACTCATCCAAGTGACTTCTTGAGTCTCAGCTGACTGCAGGTCTCCCCAACCTTATAAACAGTACATTTGCAGAATGACTGAAACCAGCACCACTGAATGAACAATGGGCTGGGAGGTCAGTTCCTTGATCATTAATTCTCATGACGATTGATCAACTACCACTTATCAAAGCCCACTGATCGAAGCTCATTGATCAAAGATCACTGATCAATGGAAAGAAAGCTCCACCCGATCCAGGATTGAAGGACAACTGTTGCCTAAGTGAAAACCCTTATGTGTCAGGACTATCGGAACAGTTGAGAAGCATTTTTTCTAAACATTTCTAAACTATTTGTGTCGGGTGGCTTTTAAACCACCCGACACAAATAGAGTAATATAGTGTACGCTGATGATTTATACACCAGGGAAACCAAACAACCTCTAGCAAAGCTGATGGTACGATGAAGAATTCGTCAGGCGAGGACTCCGCAGTCTATTTACACCTCCAGGCCAGTGGACACTCTTTCAATCATGAGGATGTACACATCGAGCGGGGAGTCAAGGAGGTCATTTACGTGAAAAGGGAAAGACCATCTCTGAATCGAGGAGGGGGCCTAAGGGTATATCTTTCACCATCTTACAATGCTGTGATTGCAGCCATTCCCCAACTCTCTGTCAAGACCATTGGACTGGTCTTCACAGACAAGACTGGTGTGATAGACCCCAGCCTGTATCTTGTGCTCAGAGCTTGTTGATGTGCTGTCTTCAGCACTGACCATGGCTCAGGGGTTTGGGAAGTGCACCTGTAACCGGAAGGTCGCCGGTTTGATCCCCTACCGCCTACCTGTCTTGGCCAGAGGGGCCAATGGTACAATATGGCAGCCTCGCTTCTGTCAGTCTGCCCCAGGGCAGCTGTGGCTACAACTGTAGCTGCCTCCACCAGTGTGTGAATGTGAGAGTGAATGAATAGTGGTATTGTAAAGTGCTTTGAGTGCCTTGAAAAGCGCTATATAAATGCAATCCATTATTATTATTAAATGTTAAATGGCTCTGTGTTATATCCTGTTGCCACTAGGTAAAGTTCTTGTTGGGTTTGAGTCATGTGCTCAATAGACTTTTTGTCTACGGATATTACAGTTTGCTAGACAACATCCTCTTTTAAGTACTTATTGTCAAATTATGTTCAAAAATTCACAAGTTCATTCTTAAAAAATAAACTTGAAGATAGACCGGATCCTGAAAGAAACTGTTCTTGTTTTCCTAGGACATAGCCACTATGCAGTTTTGTGCAAACAAGCTGGATAAAAAGGATTTCTTTGGCAAGTCTGATCCTTTCCTTGTCTTCTACCGGAGCAACGAGGATGGCACGTGAGTGTTTTGTTTGGAATGTATGAATTGTTAGAGAAACTGTATATCCTCTGATATGCAGTCAATCTGTTAGCTGTCCATCTAAAGAAAAGCGCTGCTCCTCTGTTCCAGTTCTGGCCTTATTACTGCCGGTGAGTAAAAAAAAAAACGCTAACACATTTGTCTTTTGGATCCAGTCCCATGAGGAGAGTGAAAGGTACTAACTCTTCAGAAGGAAGAAGTGGTTATAGATTTTCTCTACACTGAAGTAGAATGTTTTAATTTGTACTTCGTTTAAGTTTTAAGTATTTCAAAAATATAGTTCAGGATGAAAACTTTCTGTTTACTCTGGACTGTTTCTGGTGTCTAATGTTACATTTCATTTAGATGATGAGTAATAATAATAATAATAATAATACATTTTATTTATGAGCGCCTTTCAAGTCACCCAAGGACACTTTACAATAGGATAAAACACTTAGTAACACTTAGTAGCATGAAGCCTTACCAAATGTCATTATTTAACCAGGGATATGTGGTATCCAGGGACACATTTTGTTCACTATTTCCTGTCAATCCTAGAGCCCACCAACATGTGTTTCATGATAAAAAAAAAACTCCCCCCTCCTGACATTTCATCTATGTTGAGATGTCTCCTTTTGTTTGCAGGTTTACGATCTGCCACAAGACTGAGGTGATCAAAAACAACCTAAACCCTGTCTGGCAGTCATTTACTATTCCTGTTCGAGCACTTTGTAATGGAGACTATGACAGGTGAGAGAACAGTGCACTGATTACTTTCTTATTTTAAATCATTATGCTATCGAATATAAAGGTTTATATTGAGCTAACACAGGGTCAGCTACTGCAAAAAAATAAATAAATAAAAAAAATAAAGACAAAAACCCGACAGCTACTACTTCAAATTTAATTTCCTACTAATTTGTAGTCAGACAAAAGAGCTCTCACCTCTTTAATATATGTCTTTACCAGTGTTGGTCAAGTTACTTGAAAATAATAATTAGTTACTAATTACTGATTACTGCTCCAAAAAGTAATCCCATTACTTTACCGATTACTTATTTTCAAAAGTAATTGGTTACTTTATTACGGTACTTTTTAAAAACATGATGCACAACCTGAATAAGTAATAAAGCAACAGATCTTTCAGCCCAGTTCAATTTTTTCTGCATAATCCATCATATAAAAGTGAAGCAAATGAAAAAGTCTGTTTTGAAAAATTTTTTTATTAGTTTTAATCTTTAGTTTCATGCACATTGCATCAAGCAAAAATTAAATTATATGCAGCAGTCTCTGACTGGAAGAAATGTGTTTAACATTTAAACCTTTTCTGCAGATTCCAGCTTATAAAATTTAAAAAAAAAATGTTTTGTGTTTACACTTTTTCAAATAGATGCAAGTAAAACACACCAAAAAATTTATAAAATCAAAGATTGAGCAGCACTAAGTCCTGTCTCTTAAATCTGTTGTCACCTGTTTAGCAGGAGTGGGGCGGGTGGAGGTTTGCCCGGTGCCACAGCGTTCATGTCAGTGGGAGGATCCGGGGGTTTCTCTGTGAATGTCACATTCCCGTGGCAGCGTGCTCGGAGCTCGCTCAGAAGTTTAATTTTTTGCTGTAGAAAGACGTTTTCTTCCCACGCAGAGTGAACAGCAGACGCTAATGTTTTTGTAATTTTTTACGGAATCAAACTCAAAGTAATGTGAGTACTTCCAAGCTTTAAACGCTGCACGGTCGTACTCTCTCCTGCTCTCCATATTATGCATTGTTGATCTGCACATGTCTGTTGCTGTGCAGGCTAATTTGTCACAGACGTTTGCCACCTACACTATGTCTAGGTCACAGTCTGCTAGTCAGAATTTGGTTATATCATGGAAATTTGATGCAGCTACAGAGTGTCAATGCTAGTTTTGCTTTCCTTGTGTCTTTGTCAAGTCTTTCCAGCTGTGTTTCCTGTGTGTTTCCATTCTCCCTAATCACCCTCGTGTGTGTATATATTTTGTCTGTTTTCTCTTTGTCTCTTATCAGGACGTCTGCTTCTCTTGTCCATGTTTCCAGGTTCCATGTCCAAGTTAATTCATCCAGTTTAGTTCTGTTAGTTAAGCCTCAGTTCCTGTTTTGCCTCTTGCTAGTATTTTCATTCAGCTTTTAATAAACGGCTCATGTTTTGTTAAAACCCACTACTGCCTGTACATGTATGCATTTGGGTCCTTATCCTCTTTCCTCACTGTCTGCTGCCATAGTCTCATGACATACTGTGCTTTATTGGACAACCAGCGTCCCTAACCTTAAACCCATAGAGGTATTGTCAGGAGGAAGATAAGAAAAAACCCAACCTAGAAATATAGATGAGCTGAAGGAGGGTGAAGGAGCCCCAACCAAGTTCTCATTACATTTTCGACTGTAGGAGTTCCATGACTTCATCCATGAAAAGCATAGAACATCTGAAGGTTCACTTGTACTCATCAGGACTTCAGACTTATGCAGAAACATCATCTTCTTTCTTAAACTGGGTCTGTCTTCAAATTGAAGATTTGAGGTTTGTCTTTCCATATTCATACTGAATCCTGTATAAAGCTGAACTCTGTGGTGGTCAGAATAATGCCAGCAGTCGGCCGTGAACTCAGTGTCAGGCCAGTGCTGGTGTTATTGAGACTAATGCAGAAGTAATAAGCAGCAAACACACACGCACAGTATGTACATCTAAGCCTAAATCAACCGACAAATAAGGGATTACTAAGGATTTTCCCTTAGACAGTAGTTGTCTTTCTTCGCACCTGAAGTGAATGTCCAGTTGGGATAACCACATTTACTCAGGGCCTTCTTAATAGGATATTCTTCTGCTTCCATGGCTGCTGTATCTGTGGGGATGCCTCTCATCATCCACTGGAGCACAAAGTGTCTGTCATCACCAGACTCTTAATAGAGCAGATTCAGTGCTGTGGTGAGTTTTAAAACAAGATTGGAACACTTCTAGAATTTCATATTCATACAGGAGGGACTTAAATTGAGAGTAGACAAAATTTTAAAGGAGTTTAGGCAACAAAGGTAGCTTGGAGACAGGCTCGACAAAAAAAGGTTAAGAAAAGGGTTGCACAATAGCATCTTTAAAAAATTTGGCACCACACTAGAGGTCAGACTACTGTTAATAATGGCTAGGATGAATGTGTGGGGGGTATATGTGTGATGCTAAATTTTGAGTCCTCTATTAGAGGCCTGGAATTTTGAGGGTTCTTCGCAGTATCTTAGGTGTACCTAGGACTGTGTTCTTCTGCACAGAGACCTCTTATACACTCGGATTCTGCTGGAGCTGCTCTTCTAGTATCAGGGTTACAACTCCTTATGTTCCTGTTACCACCAGGACTGCTTTGGACTTTACTTTCCACATCTGCTCCAGTTGTTCCTTCTCTATTTTCTTGTCCTCCTTCCTGATGTTGCTGTCTGTTGGGTTTGCCATATCTATCACAATTTTTTGTCTTCTGCTCCTTGTCACCCACTGCTACAGGGGTGTCAAACTCCAGGCCTCAAGGGCCGGTGTCCTGCAGGTTTTAGATGTGTCCTTGATCCAGCACAGCTTATTTAAATGGCTAAATTACCTCCTCAACATGCCTTGAGGTTCTCCAGAGGCCTGGTAAGGAACTAATCATGTGATTCAGGTGTGTTGACCCAGGGTGAGATCTAAAGACTGCAGGACACCGGCCCTAGAGGCGTGGAGTTCGACACCCCTGCACTACTGTCTGGTTAGTTTGCCAGCAGCTGCTTGTCTGTCTGGAACTTTTGGTGCCATAGGACCTTGTTGTTCTCCACCTCCTTTGGTGGTGTCTTGTATTGGGTATTTGGGACTTCTAGTCCATATATACTATCTCAGCCACTTGGTTAAGCCTCTCAGTGTATACTGTTCTTTACATCTTATGTTCTGCTACTATATGGTGGATAGTCTCTAGGGCACCTTTGGACGGACTTGTTGGCTTTGGTATATTCCTGCCTCTATGGCTGGTGCTTAGGGCCTGTTATTGGGCTGCCATGATCAGACATAATACATTTTTAAATGGACTAACAATGAGGGGGAGTTGTTGCTACGAGTAACACAAAAGTACAAAGCTGCAAAAGCGAGTGAGAATTAAAGAATTTAAAGAAAAGCTATCTGGAGCGCGTACAAACTGATATTCATCTTTTTTAGGGCAGTCAAAACAACCGCTGTATAATGTACTCTGCTATCTTTGTTTATTTGGTCACATGACTGCGTCACATGACTAAAATACGTCATCGTTTTAGAAAGTCTACGTTTTCGTGTGTCCACACTGCAACGGAACAGCTGCGTTTTGAAATGTATGCGTTTTCGAGAGCGTTTTCAAAACGCTGCCTTTTTCCTTGAGGAAAGCGCCGTCTCAGTGTGGACGGGAGGTCAAAACGGAGAGAAAACGATGCGTTTTCAAACAACAATGCATTAGTGTGAACGTAGCCTAAATAAACTCCTATCAGCAAGGATATCATCTGATTGTTGGGGCTTTGTCTCAAATCTTGTAGGGTCTTTACTGTACAAACTAAAGCAGGTTGAGCGGACTATTGTTGAGATTGGGTGCTGTTTGTTTAGACACTAAAGCTGGTGGGCCTAAACCTCACATCAGGAGGTTCTTTAAATACGAGGAGTATGTGTATCAGAAAACCAGGGCACAGAGACTGAGTAGGTCTAATCAAAGAAAGTTTATTCCCTGAGGAAGAAAGCATGCATAAATACTTTTTACACTAAAAATCCCACAATAAAATTGTCCAAAAAACGCAATACAAATATCAAAGTAAAATCATGCAAATAAAATCCAAACTACACTCAAGAATAAACACTAAAATAACAATAAATCCGACTATAAAACAAATACAAGTTTCTGCTGTGTAACATATAAATTTATTGAATTTAATTACATTTAATTACTTCTGACACAGTAGCTGTTTAAGTCACAGAAAACTGGACCTGCATCTCACACAGGCAATCAACCTGTACAGGAAAAGAACAAGAAGTAACAAGAGTCACTCCACCTCATACTCTAAAGCACAGCGCACACGGTCACATGGATGATCGCACGACTGAAAGAATCTGAGTCATAGCACCGACTTTAAGGAAGAAGGCCTACAATGTTTTTTAAAGTTGTCTTATTTCAAATATATAATCCATTATACGTATTATTTTTTCCATTATTTTCATTATTGAATGAATTTTTATATATTATATAATTATATAATTTTTGACATTGGTAAGCTGTATAACTTTAGGGTCACCATTATTTTAATTGATTTCATAATGTGAAACATCCTTTGAAGAAAAGTTAACTTACTCAACTTTCTGATGGTCTCTCCCTATTGGCTTCCTGCCATTTCACTTTCTCACCCTCACACTCCCTCTTATCTTCTGTAAATCTCACCTATGTCTATCTCACCTTGGCTTCCTTGTCTCACCTCCCTCCAGGACAGTCAAGGTGGACGTTTACGACTGGGACAGGGATGGGAGGTAAGCGCTCTCACTCTGTGTGACTCTAATTTTCCTTGCTTTAATTTTCAGCTCCACACGGAGTCTCTGAAATGTCACACATTATTCTTTCTGACCCAAGGCATTTTATTAGAACAAGTGAAGAGCTCCACCTGCTTGGCACACACTGGGCAATGAATGAAATCTTGTGAGTGAAAGGTTGCAGCTAAGTGGTTAGGAGGTCAGGTTATACATGGCTTCCACGTCTCATCACAGATGCTGGCTACTGTAGGAGCCCTCATACATGTGGGGCTTAATTTGCAGATATCTTGTGGGGGTTTTCAGGCTGTCTGACCTCATGTTGCTGTTCCACAAATTTTACTCTGAAAATACATTTTCAGTCTTTTCTCTATGTTCTATCTTCTGTCTCTCTTTTCACTTTTTGTGAGAAAAAAGGAAACCTGAAGGAAATGTTTGTCTTGCAGAATTCATCAGGCTGTAATTCTGATGCATTTTTACTCAGTTTCCCTTTTAGGCTTTGACACAGTATTCTGTTTTGTCAAAATAGAAACATAACAATGACAAATGTATACGCATAATACATTTTTGGATAAAATATCTCTATCGACCAATGACGTGTCATTGTGACAGGGACAAAGAAAGGGAATCCTTTGAGGCTAGACACTTTTTCAAAATTAAAACAGACACTGACTAACGAGCTACACATCACAAAAGTTAGAGCCATTAGAGGATCTGAGTGCTCTGTTGGGGCTATACACGTCGAGAAAGTCTGTTAGGTAACTGGGCGCCATTTTTAAAAGTATACAAAAGGATTTTAAATACGATATGGTATTTAACAGGGAGCCAGTGTAGATTGGCTAGAACAGGGGTGATGTGATCATGCCTTCTGGTGCCAGTTAAGAGGCGTGTTGTGGCATTTTGAACTAATTGCAAACGCTGGAGGAGAGAGAATTGGAGGCCCATGCACAGAGAATTGCAACAGTCTAGTCTCGAAGTAATAAAGGCATGGATAAGCTGTCCAAGGTCTTTATGTGGAATATAGGGCCTTGCCTTGGAGATTTAGCGTAGCTGGTAAAAACTCGTTTTCACAACTGAGGACACTTGTTTGTCTAATTTGAATCTTTGTGATCTAAAGCACAGGACAGCAAGGTTTAAAAGGCAAATATAGCCTAGTTAAATTAAATATCTACAGTTAATTTAATTCAGAGCAGCACAGTGGTGCGGTAGTTAGGGCTGTTGCCTCACAGCAAGAAGGTCCTGAGTTTGACTCATCTGGCCAGGTCTTTCTGTGTGGAATTTGCATGTTCTGCCTGTGTTTGTGGGAGTTCTCTCCACTTCCTCCCACAGTCCAAAGACATGCAGTTAGTGGGATTAGATTGACTGGTGAGTCTAAATTGCCCATAGGTATGAATGGCTGTCTTTCTCAATGTGTTAGCCCTGTGTCAGATTAGTGACCTGTCCAGGGTGTACCCCGCCTCTCGCCTTTTGGTATCTGGGATAGTTTAATGTGTGAGAAATACCACATCATAGAAGCTGAAAAGGATACACTTCTCCTTAAATTAGTGCAACTTAATTGCAACTATTTTGTATAAGTTTGTAATACAAGACAACAAAAGGAAGATCCATGCAATCCTTCACATTGGTTAAAGGGAACCCCGGCTATTAAGACATGTTTGCGCTAAAATATGTACTGTGCTTTCAATAACACATGTGGTACTAAAATACGCCAAATGTTTTCCTTAAGCACCATCCATCCATCCATTCGCTTCCGCTTGTCCTTTTTCAGGGTTGCGGGGGGCGCTGGAGCCTATCCCAGCTGTCATGGGGCGAGAGGCAAGGTACACCCTGGACAGGTTGCCAGTCTGTCGCAGGGCCAACACACAGAGACAGACAACCGTTCGTGTTCACATTCACTCCCGCTTTCACGCCTATAGGAAATTTGGATTAATCAATTAACCTATCCCCACAAACTGCATGTCTTTGTACGGTGGGAGGAAGCTGGAGTACCCGGAGGGAACCCACGCAAACACGGGGAGAACATGCAAACTCCACACAGAAACACTCTGGCCTGATGGTGGAATTGAACTCAGGACCTTCTTACTGTGCGGCAACAGTGCTAACCACCGTGCCACCGTGCTGCCCCCTTTTAAGCACATTTTATATAAAACCGATTTACCAGTAGGCCGCCATTGTTATTTAGTTCTCAATGCACTCTGGGTAGTGACGTCATACGGTTGCACCGCATCCAGTTCACAGTTAGCAGTGCACTGGAAATGGCTTCTGTTCAGCCTTTCCAGTTTGAACCAGAGCAAACCGAGAGAGAGAATGAAAATAGTCAACCAGCACTTAGTTTAGATGAAGATGAAAACAATCCGTCACATGAGGACGAGAGAGTCAGGTAAAACTACTGGTGTCTATGCGGCTACTGTAAAGCACCAAAACTTTTTGAAGCCGTATGTCTTAATCCAGATGTTCTTTGGGCAGCCCTTGTTAGCCTCCATGACAGGTATCCGGTCTTTAAGTGATAACGTGATGAATCCTGCGTCTGGGTCCAAAGTATTCTGCACTTAATAAGACTGATGTGTTTTAACATGTTTTGCTTTTGTATCTTGTTATTTAATATCAACAAGCCCCTAAAAACAGTCAGTGATCACTATCGGCTTCTCATGGTTTTTATTACCGCTAATTATTTTAAAACACAGTTTTTAAACCATTAAAATGTAACTACAGCCCAGCCCATGCAGCAGCAGTATATTAATGACTAACTAATCTCGGTGGTTCTCCTGACTGACGTTTGGTCCGTTTACAGAATCCTGCCATGCGATTGCATTTGCCCCTAACCATCGGGAGCCCTCACATTAACTTTTATCGAGTGGAAAAAAAGTCCTCCATTCATTAGTGGACCTTTGTTGTTGCCACTAGCTCTGTGCCAATTTTGGGCGCCGATTTTCTTTGTGCCCACGGACTGGTGGTCGATGTCGCTAACAGATGCTTATTCGATGCTCTGTCCTTTTCTTTAATACACTGTTTCACTCGGGCCATCGAGCCCCTGAATTGAGCTAATTTTGTGACTTCAGGGAATGTTTTTCAGTGTTTGCTCTTGGAGTTCCCTTCACTGACTGTTCCTAATTTCATGAACATGGCTACGAAGCACGGGGTTGAACATTATACCCCGACGGTCGGTCCCCCGGTGTTCGCACGCGTGCGCCTCCTCAACCCCGCAAAACCCTCCGTCGTTCGGGAAGAGTTTGCCGCTATGGAGCATCTCGAGCCTGTAAGGGCTGGCTAAGTGACGCTCATGTCAGGAGGGGCTAGTGCCTCCCTATATAATAGGCTGACATAGCGTCAGATGTCATTCAAAAACCTCTTCTCACTTCTCACAGAAGCCTGTAAGACAACTGTGCTATTGGGTGGTAAAGCTAAACTGTCCACAGATTCGAGTGAACAACTCGGTCACCGGGCGCTTTGTTCCCAGCATTTCAGTTGTCCACTAGCATACAAGCAGTAGCAATACTGTTCTGTAGCTAGTGCTGGTGTCAAGTAGCAATACTTTCACCCTGGGAAGTAGCAATATTTTCCCAAAGCGATGTAGCAACACTTTGCTAATAAAGGTACCACTAGCTTCACCATGAGGTAGCAATACCCTTCGGCACTAGCGGTTTTACACATTAGGTAGCAATACCTGCAGAAAAGTAGCACTACTTTTCACCCCATGCTAGCTGAGAAATAGCAATATTCTCCACACTCAGTGTTGGTCTCGCTAATGTGCACAACCCTCTAGCTAACCATGGCTACGACTGACAACGAAGTTGCGAAACTTTGTCCTTGCGGCAAGAGGATTTCTGCCTGGGATACACACCCGTGTGTACAGCATGCCTAGGCTTATCTCAGGCTCAGGCTGCCTTGACACCTGCACACGACTGTATCCACTGCGCGGCTTTCCCACGCAAACTCCGCACAGGCTAGCTCGCCAGGCTAACCTGTCGGGTGGCGACTCTTTGCTGTGTGAGGCTGCTGCAGCGCAAGGAGAAATTGAGATGCCTGATGATTTGGCAACAACGCCAGGCCGAGCTGGGCAGAGGCAGACCCTCAGCCCATCGCGGCCGCTCTCCCGTCGCTGGAGGCACATGGAGAATGTGAGTTTTTCCCCCATGTTGGAGTCGCCCGGGGAGGAGATGCTAATGATGACGGAGATGAGTCGGCTGACTCAGAACTCCTCCTGTCTGACGAGGAGGAGGAGGGTTCCACCTAGAATCAGCTGGGCTGCAAAGCCCTCGGCTACCGGCGAGGTTGAAAAACCGACACCGCCGTCTCCCCTGGATCTCGACATGCAGGACATGCGCAGCTGCTAGGCTCAACATCCCATGGCCCGCCATACAAACAGAGGTTGTAAAATCTCGTTTTGATGGTAAGAAATTGCCAAAGGCGAAAAAGATGGGGAAGCATGTGTTGGCTTACCAACCTGATGACTAAGGAAAAAGTGTTTTACTCGCTGCACGATCAGAAAGCGCCGCTCGGGGTGGATGCTCTGGCTCACGAGTGGCCAAGAACCCTCCTCTATGCTTTTCCCCCAGTGGCCCTCATTTCTCCAACTCTGGCCAAATTGAGAGAGAGAGGTCACTATATGATCCTGATAGCCCCGCACTGGCCAGGGAAGCAGTGGCTGGCAGAGATTTTTCAGCTGCTGTGCGGCCCACCTTGGCTGTTATCACTACGCAGAGACCTCCTGTCTCAGGCACGGGTGGAAATATTCCACCCCCACCTGGAGATGCTAGCTCTAAGGGCTTGGCCTGTGAGTGATTTAACCTGAACACAGTGGGGCTCCCTCATAGTTTTATCGACACTATTCAGTGTTCTAGAGCATAGGTGTCAAACTCTGGCCCGCGGGCCAAATTTGGTCCACAGCCTAATTACATTTGGCCCGCGAAGCCATACCAAATTACTATTAGAGCTGGCCTACTGGCATTATACAGCTAATATATATATTGTTTAGTATTAAGCTTTGCTTGTTCCATATTCAGTTTTTCAGCAAAACGTGTTTGAGTCCATAAGAAAAGATTCATTCTTGTATCTAGAGGAAGATTTTTTTTTTTCAATAAATATTAATGTTAGCCCACGACTTTGTTCCAGTTTAGAATTTTGGCCCACTGTGTATTTGAGTTTGACACCCCTGCTCTAGAGCATCGTCTACTAGGACACTATATGAGCACAAGTGGCGTGTGTTTGAAAGCTGGTGCTTAGAATCACAGGCCATCCCTTTTCAATGCTCTGTGGCTGTGATTCTGTCATTTCTTCAGGCCCTGATTGATAAGGGTAAAGCCTTCTCCACCATCAAGGTGTATTTGGCAGCAATTTCAGCCTGCCATATTGGTTTTGAGGGGAAGACTGTTGGCCAGCATCCCTTAATATGCCGTTTCATGAAGGGTGCACGGCGTAAATTGCCTACATCTAGGCCACTGGCTCCATCGTGGGACCTTCTCACAGTATTGGCTGCGCTCTCCTGTTGCCCATTTGAACCCCTGGAACAGGTTGAGTTAAAATTTCTGTCCTTGATGACAGCTCTATTAATTGCTTTAGCTTCAGCTAAGCATGTAGGAGAGATCCACGCTCTGTCAGTGCATCAGTCATGCATTCAGTTGTCCTCGGATAATACGAGGGTCAGTATGCGGCTAAACCTCGCCTTTATCCCAAAGGTTGTCGGCACATGTTCCCCTACAGATGTTCTGGCCTTTCACCCACCGCCTTTCTCCTCAGAGGAGCAACAGCGGCTGCATACCTTGTGTCCAGTCCGTGCACTGCGCATTTATATCGACAGAACCCAGAGTGTCGGACAAAGTGAAAAGCTATTCGTGTCCTGGGCTAATCCACATAAGGGAAAGCCTGTGTCTAAACAGCGCCTCTTCCATTGGATAGTAGGAGCAATTGCCCAGGTCTATACTAGCAGGGGTCTTCAGCCTCCTCACACATTTGCTAGGTTTTACAGGTTAGATGTAACAGCACCTAACCTAGCGCATTCAGTCCTCAGTGCAGGTTCTTCCCAGGTGGGAGCTTCTCCCCTGTGAAGTGCTGTTGGGAACAGTTGTCTTCTTAACAGGCATGTCTGGCAATCCAGCAGTCAGTATTCCTCCCATAGTGAGACACGAAACGAATGCTATGAAAGAGAACTTAAGGTTATGTATATAACCCCAGTTCTCTGAGTAGCATGAGTGAGTGTCTCACCAGACCGCTCTCCTTGCTATGGAAGCGAGGAAGAGGAAGAGGTGGGCTTGTTTTGAATGACATCTGACGCTATGTCAGCCTATTATATAGGGAGGCACTAGCCCCTCCTGATATGGGTGTCACTTAGCCAGCTTGTAAGGGCTGGCGTAATGGTATCTGAGCTTCTGATGAGGTCACGCAGGAGGCCTTCCCATAGTGAGACACTCACTCAGGCATGTTTCGGCTTTGCCACGTCCCACGTCGGTTAAAGCGCTGCAGGAGTTCTTGGGGGGTCTACAACCGCTTTCTCCCCAGAGCTGCGCACCTGCTGTGTTAATCAAGAGCTCTCATGTCATCTGTGTTTACCTCTACAATATTATATTTAGATGTATTTAGATGGAAGCTAGCGAGCTAACTCCCTGCTAACTTCTAACTCAGTTAAATGTCATAAATTCCGTTTTCATGGATGCCTGGATGTTAAACTTAATTGATACACCTGGCAGAGCTGCCACACTGATCATTTTATTACAGATGAACAAATTTAGACAGTTTTTCAACTCTCAGTAATGCTGCAGTGATCATTTGACTTTTGCAGCGGAGTTTGCTAAGAATGCTAATAACATCAGACTCAAAGACCGGATAGTGCTGGTCTACCAAGTCGTAACCAGGTCACTAATAGACAACTTAATTGACACCATTGCTACACTATGAAAAACAAAACAGGTTAGCTGAACGAAAGCACTTATACTGCTAACAACCAATACACGTCATTGTCCCAGAATGCATTGCGTGCGAAAAAACATGGCCGCTCCCACGGCTCCAAAATAATTTTAAACAACAAAGATTTAATGAATAACAACAAAAAAATTGTAGTTATTCTTAAGTATGTTTTTATGTGGTGGAGATAATTTGTAACATATTTAGAGTAACTTGTCATAATAGTCGGGGTTCCCTTTAAGTGGACTCTTTCTATTTATATTTGTATTTCATAGCTTAAAAAGAGAGAAAATCATTCGGACACCATGTTGTTGAACAAAAGGACTATAATTTTTTGTCAAAAAGAATAGAAAGTCATGTTACAGATACAACAATAACTGTTTTCTTTTTATTCGTTATCTTTATCTCATTCTCCCTTCCAGTCATGACTTTATTGGAGAATTCACCACAAGCTACAGAGAACTATCCCGAGGCCAAAGCCAGTTCAATGTCTATGAGGTAAAAAAAAATGAAAAGAAAAAAAAAGACAGAGTGCAACAAGAAGTACATTTCACTTTGGTCACAAAATGACAAAGATTTTCTCCAAAAACTATTTTTTGTTGATTGTGTCGATGGTATTAACAACACAGCTAGTTCCTTCAGTGTTATATATTATTCATGAAGTAATATTCCTTGTGTTATGAATTCCAGCCTTTATTTGAGGACAGTATTAAATCGCCACCTGTTCATATTAGCTTAGAAATATGAGGAAAGACTATATAATGTGTTCTGACTTGTTTGTTGAAAAGCTTGTTTCATGTTTCCTCTCTTATGGTCAAGGTGTTGAATCCTAAAAAGAAAGGCAAAAAGAAGAAATACATCAACTCAGGGACGGTAAGACTCGTCAGTGTGTCATGTCAACAGCTGTCACATGTTTCATGGGGATGACTCATAGCAGGAGTGATTTATCAGTCCAGTAAATGTATAATGTTTGCTGTTAGCCTGTCTGTAACCTCCCTTGGTTCTCTTGATATTTTTTCTCATTTCCCTTTCACTTTCTCCCAATCTTCAAGGTGACCCTGCTGTCTTTCAAAGTGGAGTCAGAGTATACATTTGTCGACTTCATCAGAGGAGGGTAAGAACTCAGTCAGTCATGTTTCATTAGGGTAGAGTCGAACATACACAAATGATATTACTGGAAGGTAGTACAAAGGGTGCAATGTGTTATAAACTTTGACTAAAATGTTTACACTTTTCTTACATTCTGGTTTTCCAGTGAAAAAAATCAGCCCTCATTTGATTCTTGAGTCACAGTTTAGTGACTCTTCACAGCTTCTGTCTTTTATCCCCACTGCTCTATTTGTCGAACCTGACATTTAGTTTGCCACTGCACACAATGTTGTTCAGATAAATGATAACCAAGATAGCAGATTTCACTAGGAAATGTCTGCTTCTGATTGATGAGAACTTGAGTTGTCACTGAAGATGGCCTTGACTGATGTTATACTTTTTACTTACATCAATTATTCTAAACAAAAAAGACACATTGAGTATCACGACAAGCTGGGCAGTCATGGCGTAATATGAACATTCGTCTTGTTCCAACATGACTGTATACAAAGCAAGATCCATAAAGACATGGATGAAGAATTGGGCCTGGAAGAACTCTGCGCCTTTGGGATGAATCAGAGCAAAGTGGATTCAGGCCGTCTTGTCTGACCTCACAAATATGCTTCTGGAGAAATGGCCAAAAATTCCCATAAACCTCATGGAAAGCCTTCCCAGGAGACTTTTACTCAAGTTATACTCATATGTGTGTGAAGCCAGATGAGTGAATACTTTCAGCAATGTAGTGTATTTCTCATACTTTTACTTTATAAAACTAGGGGTAGAAAATGTTTTGGAACAAAAGAACATCAGTAATAATGCTGTGGTTATAAAACCATAACATGTAAATAACTAACCCCCAACATGCCAGAAAAATCCAATATAACTCATTAAACTGAAATGGCAATAAAGCAGAGGGCATGACACAAGAAAGTCAGCTATGCTATGCTCTCAGCACAACTTAAACACAGCAGTCGTAACTAAATCTAAAGCAAAAGCTTAAGAAAATACACAGTAATTCAAAGAAAGTGCTTCACCCCTGTACTTCTAGTTGGTTTACTGACAACCACAGATTGCATCAGGCAGATCAGACAAGTGTAGCGGATGATGTCATATTGCATCAGCTCTAACTTTGACCAATATGAGCATGCTTTGAGTTGCATCAGCTGCATCAGGGTCACACTCTGAACGTTTGATTTGTTAACTACGTAACCTAATTAGCTGAAGTAACTAGCGTTTCACTCATAAATACTGTGTGATATTAATACAATAAATGTGTTACAGCAGTCAAGCAAATAGGCTGGAAGAAAAAACATTCCAAGGTAGTGCACTTTATTTGAACACTGATGTTTCTTAAACCATCAGTGAGGCATTTGCTGCTGCCTCACTGCTTTTGTTTTAGAGTTTTATATTGCTGAATTTGTTTTCTCATCATTCTGGACAGCTCATTTTTTTAAAATTGTTTTTGTTGTGAAATGTAAGCTACAGAAAGCTGAAGAATTCACTGGGCAAAAACAATACTACATACGTTAATAATTTGTAGATTTCAAATACTTTAGATGTCTTACAATTTCTAACCGGTGACCAGTACGTTTCTCGATCTGGCATGAAGAGCTGTAGATGTTCTTCCAATCTCAAAACGAAGTCCTGACCACTGTGACTGATATCAATGTGCTCAATCTCCCACCAGGACACAACTCAACTTCACTGTAGCCATAGACTTCACAGCATCCAATGGTAAGACAGTGTTTCATCTTAATGCATGCAGGAAATGTCCACACATCTGTTCAGTGAGATTTTTTTGCCCACAAAATAATTTGTTGTCGCTTTTTTACTTTAGTTAGACTCTTTTTGCCTTCTTTTGAAAAAATCAATTTCAGTGGCATTGACAAATAACTGCCACACAATTATTTGTCTGTCTTGGTGGTGGTCTATATGGAGACACTATTCGTGCTATTATGTTCCCAAATGTCTATCATGCTATCATCAACCATCACACATATGCACAATATGTACTTCTGTGTAAAGTATGGAAACTGGAATATGTCCTAAAAATATCACAATGGACCAGCTGAAGAATATAGTGCACAAGCTGATTGTCCATTAAAAATGACCTTCACATTGAGAGTTGCTTTTTGATTAGCCACTTAAGAGCATTTTTAAAAAGCCTGAACACCAAGTCCCTGTTATTCTACAGAGGTGCCTGCAAAGAAACACAATGACAGTCACCTATCAGCCAGACAGGAAAAAACAAACTCCTAATTGCAAAGTCTTTAAGTTGAAAAATTCTCAAAGAAAGAAGCTCTGTTAACGAAATAATGAGAGATTAGCAATATTACACCTAATCTGGTTGTTCAAATACTTCATCAGTCCATCAGGCTAATGGGACTTACTAAACTGAGGCAGCCAGATTATTGTTGTATTGTAATTAGTGTTTACAAGACATGATTGATAGTGCTGATTGACAGCACAATTTGTCAGTTTTGGGCCAGGAGTTACCTCTGTGTTTGTAGGAATTTTATTTTTTTGCCCATGGCAGCGTGCTCGGTGCTTGCTCAGATTTCAAGTTTAATTTTCTGCTGTAGAAAGAAGTTTTCTTCCCACGCAGAGTGAACAGCAGACGCTGATGTTTTTGTCACTTATTACAGAATCAAACTCAAAGTAATGTCAGTATTTCCAAGCTTTAAACGCTGCACGTTCGTACTCTCTCCCGCTCTCCATAACATCCATCGTTGATCTACACACGTCTGTTGCTGCCACGGACGTCGCACGCTCGTACGTCATTGTCATGAGACACTCTCACCAACAAAATCATGGTTTAGTAACGCAGTAAGGCAGCGTGCTTATGGGAAAGTAACAGTAATCTAATTACTTTTTTGCAATAGTAATACTTGTTCTCGTTACTTGTAATCAAGTAATCAGATTACAGTAACGCGTTAACACATTACTGCCTATCTCTGCTCAGCACATTGCAAAGCATGGAGTAAAGGATGCTGCCACAGCATATGTTTCCTGCAGTTACAGATCACTGGCAGTATCTGGCAGTCTGATGCACTTGGCTGGGTTTGACAGGTGCCTGGAGAACGATACTTGCTCTTGCTCTGCATTGTACCAAGTGTAATCAATAATTACATATTCCCCTTTACATAATTCTATTATATAATCACCCCACATAATTATGGTGTGGGGTTGTTTTTCAGGAATAGATCTCACAGGCTTAGACAGAAGCTTAATGCTTCAGGGGATGGCCCCTTCCTCTTCCAACGTGGCTGTGCATCAGTGCACAAAGCAAGGTCCATAAAGTCATTAATGAGCAGGGTTGGTGCGGAAGAAAAACGTTGTTAACAAAAAGTTGTTATAGCTGCAAAAGGTGGGGTATTTTATAACGTTGTGACTACTGACAGGTAAGGTGAATAATACCGATTATCTTTTAGTCATGGCACCTGTTAGTGATTGGGATATATTAGGGAGCAAGTAAACATTTTGCTCTTAAATGTAGATGTGTTTATCAAAGAGGGTTTAGCGGCTAAAACAGGACAACACTGCTTAAAACCTTTCATGCTAGGTTGTGAGCCCACAAATTGAAAAGACCGCATTCAGACTTAAAGAACTGACAACATGTCAGACAGCAAAGAAACTACACAGATACGAATAAGGATGCTCTTTGAAATGTATTTTCTTTCCACGGCTCCATAATATCAATTCTACAAAACCACGTTTCTCAAAATTTAGTTGGTCTTTTTTTTGGAAAGCAAAAAACAAAAACAAAAACCAACTAATTCCAGTAGTTACACAACATAGTGGTTTCCTTCATCATGTCTGCATGTGTGTTTTTTGCAAGTCTAATAAATGTGTAATTGCTTTTCTTCATTCTCTGATAAGAACATTCTCACGCTAATTTTGCTGCATGCTGGTGGGGATTTCTCTCTTTCTAGGTAACCCGTCCCAGCCGACATCGTTGCACTATATGAGTCCATACCAAATGAATGCATATGCCATGGCCCTGAAGGCTGTGGGAGAAATTATCCAGGACTATGACAGTGACAAACTCTTCCCTGCGTATGGCTTTGGAGCTAAACTTCCCCCAGACGGCAAGATCTCCCACGCCTTTCCACTGGTGAGAGTCATGATTGAAACTGAGGGAGAGACTTTTTTAACTGTTCGTACTTGAAAATATTGACTTCATGGGCTATTTTTGTTAATGGTGGTGCAATTGTGAAAAGCGACCGCCTCTGTGCAGTAGTTAATCAATTTACTCTTGGTCAGTCAAATGAATGGTGTCATTAATGGTGAGCTGATGTAGCAGAAATCACAGTTAGGTCCATACATTTTTGGATTATTTGTACTTTTTTTTCTCAATTTTTTAACATTTCTTTTAGTCCTGCCACTGTACCCCACCACAGACAATAATAAAAATAAATCCAACAATCAAGATGTGATTGAAGTCCAAACTTTCAGATTAGGCATTCATTTAGGAATCACAGCTATTCCATCTGGTTCAGATTCACTGCCCATTTTCAAATACTCAAACATAACTGAGCAACTCATAAATAGCTTTAAAAAAGCCTGTTCTCTCTTTATTCCACAAAAAATTTAGTAGATAAAAGATCTGGTTCCAAGTGCTGGACTTGGATTTAGTAGCTTTTCAATCAACCTCTCAATATGAGGTCCAAAGTTTTCTATTAGTCTGAAAATCAGAATAAATGGACAAGTCAACAATCTGGTACATTCTTAAAAAGAAGGAATGGAGGAAGGGCGCACTAGTGACTGCAGTTTGAGTTACAAAGAAGACTATTACAGAAGAAGCATTTAGTTTCCCTCGAGGAAACCATGTATATAACAACATAATGCACGAGTACATCCTTGTGAATGTACAGGCATGCACTTTGTACATACACTTGCACATGTCTGTAAACCACCCAATCAAATTGACTGCTTGTAAATCTAAGGTGGATATATAAGTTTTAACTCGTCTTGTTCACTATAGTTACTGTGAAACTCCAGTGTATGGATGCGTATATACTCTAGCTTTGAAAAACAAATGGGCATCACTTGATTAATGAAAATGTTTTCACTCAGCATTCCTTAAATAAACATATAGCAACACGATTAACGCTGACTTCTCTAGTCAAAGTGATGAGTGCTTTCATAATGTAATGGTTTATTCACTTGTCTCCCTGTGAAAGGACTCTAAAGCCAGGATGGTGCAGTCTGTGTTTTATCAAGATCGAAATGCATTGGAGCTATTTTTTATTGTCAACCTCGCAGGGATATTGTAATTAGACAAACAAGAAAATTCAAGTTACCAAAACGCTGGTGCAAATAACACAACTGTGAAACCTCTGAAAGCAGCAGGCTGACAGTGTTTATATAGCCACATTACTTATCTCAGATTTCAAACTTTGTTTACATCTTGATGGTCATATTTTACTACAAAATCATTTCATTAAAGAAGTGTGGGCACCTTAATGCATTTCATGAATGAAAAACAAAAGCCTGTTTTTCCTTCAAACATTCACATATCCTGTGGCACCAACAGACCTGCAGTGGAATGGTGAGACTTTAGTCAGTTTGTAATCTGATATTTCTAGTGATGTCAATGACAACAATATAATTTTTGGATCAGAAAATGGATATTTATTAACATATACTATATTTTACGCAGCTTATGAGTGGATCCAGAGGTTGCATGACATAAAGGAAAGGCTTTTTTTATACAGCAACTAAATAATAAATTAAGGTCTGTTGGCCTTTCTAACTTGGACACATGAAATATTGATATGTTATGTTAACCCATCTGCTGGTTAGACCACATAAACTCCAAGTATTTAGTTTGGTCTAAATGTTAAAACAGTTTACTCAGTCTGACACGTCTGTTCTCATTTTGCAGCGCTCTGCACTCTAAACTGTTGGAACACAAAGTAATCCCTTAGACTGCTTCACTACAGTTAGATGTCGACTTGCAATATTATGTGAATAGTTTTTTCTGTTTTCATGGAACAACAGAAACTTCAGTTAAACATCTGCTTTTTCCAAGTTCACCATATTCATAAAGCTTAAAAACAGGTGTGAAGTCAGATTAACTTTTTTATTTTTGGTTGACATGTGTCAGCTCTGACTCACACATTCAGCATTGTAGTCTTGCTTCCATTTCTACTTGTGCATTGCTGTACAGTAGAATCACTGTGGAGATTGCTTGGGATGATGTAAACTGGCTGTTTTGATGCATTAGAGTACCAGCTCTAGTCTGAGCCCTTCCCAAATGACTGAGTTACTCCTTCTATTACTAACTGTGAGCCCAGACCTTATGGTCACCCATTGTAGGAGAAATTAAGATACGCCAGTATGGGAGAAATCTGTTCTCTCTTTCTAGTCCCTGTCAGGACTCTTGCTGCAGCATTTTGGATTAACTGAAGGCTTTTCGGGGAGTTTTTAGGACATCCTGATAATAACAAATTACACTGGTCCAGCCTTGAAGTAATAAATGTATGAACTAGTTTTTCAGCATCACTCTGAGAAAGGATATTTCTCATTTTAGAGATATTGCGCAAATGTAAACAGAATTGGTCCTAGCACTGAACCCTGTGGAACTCCATAATTAACCTTAATGTGTGAAGAAGACTCTCCATTACATGAACAAATTGGAGTCTGTTAGACAGATAAGATACAAACCACTGCAGCGCAGTACCTGTAATACCTGCAGCATGTTCATCTAAAATTTCCTCAGAAGTCAGTGTGCCATATGATTGCATTAGCAATAAATTTAATAACGCTCTATATTAACAGTTACACACTATATAGAACAACTTTATAGAATTATATTTATTCCCAGATGTTGGCAGCTATCAGTGAATAGTTTTCAGCTATTTTGAAACAAAAAAAAAGACACTTTTTATCAATAACAGCAAATGAACTGTACAACAGAAAATACAAATGCCATTTATGGTCTCCTCACAACAATGATAAGAAAAATAAACTGGGCCAATATGGCATGTTTGTTAATACAGAGATACACATGTTAATGTGATCTCTGGTCTCCCACTCAGAGACTCAGGTCTTCGAGTGTCCAGCATTCAGAGGCTACCTGAGGACTCATGTGATAGAAAATCTGCTCACACAGATATTCGAGCCAAACACTGTCAATAAGGCCTCTGCAATGTTCTGAAGACAGTTAAACTTGTCAGGTAGTGATGTCCAGCAGGTGAACATGCAGCTCCATGAACACGCACAGCTGTGGATTCCAGCTGTGTTCGTAGTTCTGCAAACTTTGACCCCACAGAGTCGAGCTTTTCAGTTCAATCAGCTGCATGTCGATGTCCTCTGTGTCCAACCACTTAACAAATCCTGCTGCTCATTAAGGCTTTCTGGTTTGATCAGAAAATAAAACATTGGTCCAAACACCTGAAAGTCCTGAAAACACATTGTGAATTCTGTCTCGAGTCTACGGATGTATCCGTGTATTTCCACGGTGCTGATGCTGCGCTGAGCGGACAGCTCCTGAAGCTTTTGAAGTGTTGGAATGTGGAAATTTCAACATCGCTTGAAAAAACTGCCAGCTAGCAACGTCCCTCTCACCAGTAGGCAAAGTTATTTTTAGCCAATTACATGTTTAATCTGGTAGTTGGGGCTGTTAGCTAAGACACCGTCATTAAGAATTGGCACAACTATGCGAGCTGATTTGCGATGTGCACCGCTGGCCCATTTATTTTTTAACGCACCTCCTCAGATTAACTCACCGCGTGTCGTGCCCAGGGCTGGACTGGGACAACAAAACAGCCCGGGCATTTTGACTAGAGACCGGCCCCCCAGGTATTAAAGCCATAAAGCCTTTGAATGAAAAGAAACGCTGTGGTGACAGTGATGTACAGTCTTGTTGGTATATATGTATGATTTCTATACATTTTACATCAGATAAAAAGTTGGTTGTAACCTTCAGATAATTATTTAATAACAGCCAGACATTTTAAATGAGAATGAGAAAGTATTTCTTTGTGCCCCCCTTTCCCTGTTAATGCTCTACCTGGCCCCCTGGCAAAACTTTGCTAGACCCGCCCCTGCACAGTTACCAGCTGTCAGCTACGTAAAAAAGGATCCTGGTGTTATTTGTCTCTCAGAAACAGTTCATAACTTCCCTTCAACTCATTCATGTCACCTAAAAGGTAAACCTGTTTCTCCATCACCTGTTCAGCTCTGATGATTCAGTAAGGACATCTCCTGGTTTCATCTTCATGTTTCCCTCTCACCAGATAACCAAACGATATCATGACCAGCAGCTTTTATGGCTGTGGCTCCAGCAAACATCAGCTGATACTAGAAATTAATATTAAATAAATTCTAACAACAGCTGATCAAGCTTAAACTGCTGTTGTTTTTTAGCGCGACATCTGCTGGTTTCCTCTTTCTGGTGCAAAGTGAGCGATAAACAAACGAGAGAAAAGCCGATCAGCTGATCACTGATCAGTTTCATGATTGAAGTAGCAACAGGAGAGGCAGGGGGAGAGAATGAGAGAAGAAGAGGCAGCTGTGCAGCAAAGACAGAATAACTCCAGCTTTGTGTCTTTTTTTCCATTCTAGCTGCGTTCCTTTTCAGCTCAATACGAAACACGTAATATTTTCTCTGAATACGAGACAATTCGTTTTTTTACGGGACGGTTGGCAACTCTACTAACTAACTCTTATAAATAAAGTTCACTATCAGTAACATCATAGCTGTAGAGAAACTCTGTCATGCTAGCTAGCACGCAGTACGAGTTACTGTAACTGACGGTAAAAAGTCAGCACAACGAAAATAAACTCCACCTAAACTTGGTTTATATCTGACCCAGATAGACTGCAGGTCATAACTTCTTACCTGAAGTTCAGTTCACCTGACACTCAGACCGGCGGCTGCCTCGGGTCTCTCCTCTCCTGCCTCCCCTTTCCCTCATCCACCTGCTGGCCAGCAGCTAAACATCGGCCAGCATCTGGCCAATCCACCACCTTTCATTGTTTATACTGTCACAAGAGAAAAACAAAAATAAAAAAACAAACACCATCGGCCCATACCCGGTATGTCCGATGGCCAGTCCCGCTATGGTCGTGCATCAGTTAACCCTTTGCGTGCCAGCTGTGGCACATGTGCCCAGGGTCGCTGACCCCTGTTCTAATCGCTCTAATAGGATATTATGGTCGAAAGTATCGAACGCAGCACTGAGGTCTAGCAGGACAAGCACAGAGATGAGTCCACTGTCAGAGGCCATAAGAAGATCATTTGTAACCTTCACTAAAGCTGTTTCTGTGATGAGCTCTGAAACCTGACTGAAACTCTTCAAATAAGCCATTCCTCTGCAGATGATCTGTTAGCTGTTTGACAACTACTCTTTCAAGGATGTTTGATATAAAGGAAGGTTGGAGATTGGCCTATAATTAGCTAAGACTGCTGGGTCTAGAGATGCTTTTTGAGTAAAGGTTTAACTACAGCCAGCTTGAAGGCCTGTGGTACATAGGCAATTGTCTGTGAAGGTTCTCGATCATACAGGCCATCTTCACCCAAAACCTTGGCTGATTGTGACCTACAGCCGTTTTCACACCTTGGCTCGTGTGATTAGGTAGAGGATCAATATGGGGTCCATGTCCCTCTTGGGGGACACTCCCATAGGGCTTAAATCTGGGACTCTCCACCATTTGACATTAGAACTGAAGAAGTTTCTCGGATGAGACGTGAAATGTCTTCAAGCTGCTTAAAGAAGTCCAGACGCTTTTCTTTCTGAGCTCCTTAGACTATATAGCCGATTATTAGAGAAAGGTTGATCATATTTGATATTGAAGCATTAATTACTGGCAGGACTTCTTTGAGCAGTTTTAGATAATATTACATCTGCGAGATAATTATGATAAATTTTTTCTCTAATGGTTGAAATTTTATTGGTGAAGAAGTCCATGAAGTCATTACTAGTTAACGTTAAAGGGATGGTTGGCTCAACAGAGCTCTGACTGTTTGTCAGCCTGGCTACAGAGCTGAAGAGAAACCTGGGGTTGTTCTTATTTTCTTCAATCAGTGATGAATAGTAAGATGTTCTGGCTTTGTGGAGGGCTTTCTTATAAAGCAGCAAACTATTTCTCCAGGCTAAATGATGATCCTCTAAATTTGTGACACGCCATTTCCTCTCCAGCTTACGAGTCATCTGCTTTAGGCTACGTGTTTGAGAATTATACCACGGAGTCAGGTACTTCTGATTAGAGACCTTAGTTTTCACAGGAGCTACAGTATCCAGAGTCGTACGGATTATATTCTTAAACTTAGTTACAGCGCTTTAAGAAAGACATCTACTGTGATAAAGTCTACTCTCCACCGCTGTGTAATCAATTATTGTAAATGTAAATGTTATCAGGAAATGATCAGACAGGACAGGGTTTTCAGGAAACACTGTTAAATGTTCAGTTTCTATGCCATATGTTAAAACAAGATCTAGAGTGTGATTAAAGTGGTGGGTGGGTTCTTTTACATTTTGAGAGAAGCCAATTGAGTCTAATAACAGATTAAATGCCATGTTGAGGCTGTCATTTTTAGCATCTACATGGATGTTAAAATCACCCACAATAATTATTTTATCTGAGCTCAGAACTAAATTAGATAAAAAGTCTGAGAAATCAGACAGAAACTCTGTGTAAGGCCCAGGTGGACGATAGATGATAACAAGTAAGACTGGTTTCTGAGTTTTACAGCTGGGGTGGACGAGGCTAAGCATCAGGCTTTCAAATGAATTAAAAGTCTGTCTTGGTCTTTGGTTGATTGAAAGGCTGGTGTGAAAAATTGCTGCCACACCGCCCCCTCAGCCTGTGCTTCAAGATTTCTGGTAGTTAGAATGACTCGGGGGTAGGGATGGGTACCGGTGTCCGGTGCCATGTTCTGACATAAACGGTAGTAACCAGACCGAAAAGCAGCGCACATTTCGGTGCTTTATTTCGGTGCTTTTTTTTCCTGAGCTGTGATACACTTCTAGCCAATCATTTTACGTTTCTGAGGATAGTAGGCGGGGCCAGGTACGTACGTTCAGTTAGAGCAGAGCTACAGATTAAAAATGCCCAAGGCAAAGCGGTCAAAGTCTGGCTGTACTTCACAGCAAAAGATGCAAACTCAGCAGCAACAAGTGCTTTAAGCTGATACTGTGATACTGTCAAAGGAGGTAACACCTCAAATCCGATGAAACACCTGGCGACGCATAGCGTTTTTTTTAAAAGCCGAGAAATGCGCCGTATTTGATAGCTTGCTGCGAGACCTCACACCGAGCACATCTACTGCGGGTGTGGTGCCTGTTATCTGACCCGGAGTTAGCAACATCCCCCAAAAACCCGAAGAGGAGAGTCCTGGCCCCTAGCCCTGCCAGTGTAAATGGTAAATGGCCTGCATTTGTATAGCGCTTTTCTAGTCCCTAAGGACCCCAAAGCGCTTCACACTACATTCAGTCATCCACCCATTCACACACACATTCACACACTGGTGATGGCAGCTACATTGTAGCCACAGCTGCCCTGGGGCGCACTGACAGAGGCGAGGCTGCCGGACACTGGCGCCACCGGGCCCTCTGACCACCACCAGTAGGCAAACATGGGGTTAGTATCTTGCCCAAGGATATTTGGCATGCAACCAGGAGGCAGCCTGGGATCGAACCACCGACCTTCTGATTAGTGGCTGACCTGCTCTGCCACCTGAGCTACAGCCACCCAGTGTAGCAGAAATGATGAGGATGATGATGCAGCAGCAGCCGTTCTTCTCTGAGTGAGTAGCTTAATGTTGTTCGTGTGTAATTTACGTTGAGTAGGCTAACCACGTTATTACATTAATGCATGTAAGGTGAACTAGCAAACATCATCATGGCTACATGCGGCTGTCCTCTTGTTTGATGGCAGATACTCCCTTCACCCTGGCCAAAAAGGCTAAAATGACCAAAGAAAAAGTGGGAAACAGCTGAACATGAGAGGTTTTTGGACAAAGTTTGTGTTTTTTCCATTGTTTAAGCACTGCTTCCAGCCAAGAGTGATGCCATATATGCCCCATAGCTGCAGAAAAGGCTAACATTGTTATCTTTTTACAAAAAAACAGCTGAACATGAGAGGTTTTAGGACCAATTTTGTGTTCTCCATTCTTTAAGCACCGGCAGCGTTTCAAAAGTACCGGTTTGGCACCAGTATCGGACAAAACCTAAACGATACCCATCCCTACTCGGGGGTGTTGATTCATTTAAACTAAGATAATCTTCCTGCTGCAACCAGGTTTCTGTAAGGCAGAGTAAATTGATTTGTTGATCAATTATTAAGTCATGTACTAATAGAGACTTGGAGGAGAGAGACCTAATGTTTAATAATCCACATTTCACTGTTTTATTCTGCGGTGCAGATGTGGATACTGTATTGTTCTGTCTTTGGGATTTTTTTATGTTTAAATCATTTTTTGCTGGTTTTTAGTTTGTTTTTTGTCTGTTTGGGAGCTGACACAGTCTCTATGGGGATGGTGTTTTGGGAGAAAACAGGAGGAGTTAAGCTGCAGAGAGGCGTGTAAGACTGCAACTCAGCTTCCTGGTCCCAACTCTGGATAGTCAAGTTTTAGGGGCTTTAATAAATTTAGGCAGGTTTCTAGAAATGAGAGCTGCTCCATCCAAAGTGGGATGGATGCCGTCTCTCCTAACAAGACCAGGTTTCCCCCAGAAGGTTACCCAATTATCTATAAAGCCCACATTGTAGGGAGCTAATTACTGACACTTGTTTCTGTGATTTTGTACTTCTTGTCACTAAACATAATAGTGATCTATGGTCACTACTTGTCACGGCCAGTAAATTAAGAGCTTCAGCTGTCATTTTACCATAACATTATAATACAGCATCATCTTTACTGTAGATCCCGTGCCACTTTCTTTCCATCTCATGCTCAACTTTTCCTTAGCTAATGAACAACAGCCAGAGAAACCTGAACTTCTCCTGAGGCAGTGAGTCATCCCAACCCGGAGTGGGTACTCCATTCCTTTTTGACTGAAAATCATGATGTCAGACTCAGAGGGGCAAATTCTCATTCCAGCCATTCACTCTAATACTGCTAGTTGGTGATCATTCTCAATGACGCTAAGATCATTCAAAAACCAAATATGTGATGTCTTTGTGATAGTTACAACAAACTAAGATATCTCTGATTAAGAAACTAAATTGCAGTTTAAACTGAAACTTCTGATTCAACAAAATGAGGGGCACACAGCCAGTGTCGAGAGTAATCATAAGTGTGTTTGATTTTGTGAGCTGTCAAATCGGCACGCTTTCTAAAGTCTGGATCCACGCTGCCAGCTCAGGATAACCAGAGGACATTTCATGAAGTTATTTATCATCATTTATAATCATGGATTAACGGTTCTAATTAGCATTCAAATTAACATTTAAATGAGTAAGATAATGTACCTGGTGAGCTCAAATTATCCCTCACAATGCATGAAACATCATGCAGCAATATAATCTGGAACAACTTGTTCAGTCAATGGAAAGAGGGCTTGTATAATTCTCCAGTTATAAACATTGTGGAGTAGTCTTGTGAAGCTGATGACTGAAGCAGAGAGAAGGAACAAAAGGTAGGAGGGTAAAAAACACAGTGAATCACGCTGAGAGAAAAGTTCATGTGTTTGATGGTTTGGGACTGATGGAAAAATAATAGCGTAAACAGACAGGCAGCTACAGTGAATGACATTTTACAGAAGGACAGCTTAGCTCAGCATTGTCCACCAACAGGATGGCAATGCTAACAGTGTGAAAGCAGAGAAAGGAAAAAACAATCACGTGTGCTGTGATTCCAGAAAGTGGTCTCCTAGTTTAGAAGAAATTCAGAGCAAAGTGGGTAGGAAGTAAACACGGAAAAGGAGTCTTTTTGTTGTTCTAAGGCTGCAGGCAAAGATTAGTAGGAGGGTTTAAGAAAACCGTATTATTACCAGATCTTTTTATATGGGAGTAAACATCCCAATGACATGCCTCAGGTCTTTCATTAGTGCACTGGAAATATTTCTTACTCGAGTTTTTTCTGACCTGAAACTGTCAAGTTTTGTCAAGTCCCAAGATCCCCTTGGCTCTCTCCCAGTCAGAAATCAGAGGTGTGCGAGTGAGTGTCAGCACACTTTGCATAACTTTCTCTCATTTCCACGTGAGCAGCCATTCAATCAGCTTTCCCAATTAGAGTTCACCTCAGCGTGACAAATCCCAGACCCACGCCACACTGAGGCAACTATTGTCAACTGCAAAGTGTTAGCATTTGGTCTTATAAAAGACGACTTATGTAGGACAGATCATTGGGTCAGTTACTGAACAGCAAGTCAATGGGATTTTTTTTTTTTTTTACATTTTTTAAACTGACTAAATGCCCATATTTGGTTATTTAAAGTGCAACCAATGAGGACAATCTGAAACTTTGAGCAGGGACCCCGGTGTCTTTCACAAGGACACTGCTTCAGGGCTCAGACCATCAAGCCCAAGCTAATGGCCAAAATGAAAGAGCATTACAGTAAACCCAAAATATAGCAAACTAAGTAACACCGGGTTCTGATGTAGAACAATTGTCTGTATTAAAGTCATTTAATTTATAGATATAAATTGAAATTTCATTAAATAATTTAAAAGAAATCATTTAAAAATAACCCAACTTGGGATAAATAAAGTATTTCTTGTTCTTATCAGTATGAGCTATAGCTATAATGGACCTCATAGTGGTCCTTTACCCACTGTCAGCCTGCCAGTTTTCTTACCTGCATGATCCCATATCTAGAAACAAGCTGTTTATTGTTGAAAGGCTTAAAAATAGTAATGTACTTAATACTAGTTTTATAGCTAATCTGTTTCCAGTGTTAAATGTTGTGTCTTTGAGTTGGATCCATTATGTTATTGGATCATAATCACTGACTCACTAATATGTACATAAATTTAATGTTGCAGCCGGAGATGATTTAAATGTCTTTTATTCTGCTGGATATCTTTAGCTATAGTAATAAAGTATCATATGTTAGTAGATTTATGTTAAAATCTGCAAAATAACAAATATAATATGAACCGTCCCAGACAAAATGCAGTGGAGTCAGAGTTAAAACTATAATAAAAAGTTATGTTAGAGCTTAATTAACACAATCTAAGAAACAGTTTTACTTCCTTTAAATAAAACTATATTATTAAACAGAAACTTCAGTCTCAGTGGAAATAATTAAAAAGTATAGTCTTGGGGACAGATAGCAGAAGGCCTCAGAGCTTTGGAAAGAAAGAGATGATTAGCTGTAAGTAACTACTACATCAGGTCACTGCAAAGGAAATGTCAGCATTTCAATAATGTGCCACTAACACTCGAGTATCTACAAATGCTGAATGAGGATAAAATGAGGCGACATACAGTCTGAATGACTGCAGTTTTTTTATACTAACTGGATAGAGGTCTGTATTCATGTTGGATAATTCCACTCTATTCGGCTTAGGAAGTTTCCCTGCAATGTCAATATGAATAATATTATAAAAGGAGAATTTCAGCAACAACAGAGCACCAAGGACCTGCATTGGTAAACAAACACTTAAAATGCACCAGAATAAAATCATAATACAAATTCAGTGTGTAGCAGGAAAGCAAAACATATTCTTGTATTCATTAATCACCTCGTGAATTATTCCTAGTAACTAATAACTTTCTTACTTTATATACCTCTTGCATGTCCTCTGAGGACAGGAACCTTGCAGGGTGCAGCACGAGCAAAGGTTGAAGCACAGAATACGCAACTCCCACAATAGAAAATCTGGAGGCTAAACTTGAACAGAACACAGTTCACATAGAATCTGCCATTCATCACAGGGTCAGTAAGTCCGTTTGTGAAGGTGGGATCATAATAATATTCTGACCAAGGAGAATTTGTTTTAGACAGGAGTAGAGATCAGGAAGAGGTTGATTAATTTTACTGGGTTAAAATGTTTGTGTGAATAAATGTGAGGTGCACAGTGATGAACTGAGAATTTACAAAAGTAAAAGTAATACAAAGGAACAAAAGCAAAACTGAGGAGACGTTTTCTCTATGATGTGTGTGTGTGTGTGTGTGTGTGTGTGTGTGTGTGTGTGTGTGTGTGTGTGTGTGTGTGTGTGTGTGTGTGTGTGTGTGTGTATTGATTATTGGTTGCTTCTCAAGCTATAGTGTATGGTGAATAATAGCTATGTACATCAGCAGTATGTAAACAAAGATAATTAGCTTTTGAGGAGACCATACAGATGAAATTGCCAGTCAAACCAGTAGAAAAATATTCTACTTTATCCCCTTGGGGTTAGAGTGCTATAAAATTTAAATATAAGGACGTAAAGGTAAGTCATTGAATGTTGGCGTCAGTATGAATGTTCCCTCACAAAGTGAATTTTCTTCTCTGCAGAACTTTAACTCCGAGAACCCAAACTGTGTTGGCATTGAAGGTGTACTAGAGGCTTACTTTCAGAGCCTGCGAACTGTTCAGCTGTATGGTCCAACCAACTTTGCTCCTGTCATCAACCAAGTGGCTCGGTGAGAGACAAAGCTTTACTCACACACATTCTCTCATTGTAAGACAGAAATATCTTCTCATGCAGGAATACTTTTTACATTCAAACTCACCCAAAGGGCCCATAATAACTTCATATTCAAGTCAATTAAGTTTTATTTATAGCCAAGTTACAACAGTCACCTCGAGGCACTTTACACGAGTATATATATCTTAGTAAGGCAAAGATCCTACAATAACAGAGAGAAAACCCCAACAATCAACACTCTATAGTCAACTGTTAGGGGTATTATAACTAAGTGGACACGATTGGAAATGACACTAATTCAGCCATGAAGTGGAAGGCCACACAGCGGGGGTCAGTGGATGCTGAGGCGCTAACTTCCTGCAGAGCCAATCGGTACAGACCTCTAAACTTCATGTGTCTCCATGGAATCGAGCAGCCAAGCAGCTTCATTTGGGCCTTACATCACCATGGGCAATGAGAAGTGTCAGATGCAGTGGTGTTAAGCACACCGCCACTGGACTCTAGAGCAGTGGAGATGTGTTCTACGGAGTGATCAATCACGCTTTTCTGTGTGGCAATCCGAAGGTATCAGCTGCATGCTAGTTTTGCTAAGTTTTCATGCTTTGTGGTTAAGACTTCTCAGCCTGCTCAGTGGATTAACTGTAGTTCTGCCTATTGTAGATCCCTCACTCTGGTCTCCAGCCTGCTGACCACAGGGGAAGGACACATCTTTCTGTTGCCTGTTGTCACTGCTCAAATATTTATTTACAATTAAAGTTCTTTTAATTGTAGTTTGATAAGTTTATATATTAGCTTATTTACAAATCATAATAGTTTTCATAAAGAGACAAGAACAATGTTATAGAGCTTTTTCTGACAGGTACTTGGATCTGTGATAAACAACAACCCAAATGCTGATTATCAACTACATCCTATACTTATATACTTGTATGTACATTCTATAATAATGAACTTTTACTGAAGTAAAAACAAATAAACAAATGTTTTGAATTAAAATAAACTCTATATAAATGTTTAGTCATTAAAGTGTACAGCACAGCTGGAACTAATTCACTATAATTAAAATCGAACCATAATTTATTAGTTAACTTATATTTTAAATTTTGCCTTATAGGGTTAGAGATTTAAATGGAGTTCATGGTGAAATATTTGCCTTTGTATAGTTTATCTTTTGATGAATAAATTAAAAAAAATAGCTTTTAAAGAGTGAAAGATTTGTGCAACACGTAACTTGTTTACCAATTCAATTATAGCTGTAATTTCTACGGCTCATTGATGGATGTACCGATTTATCACCAGCTTCACTTTTATACAAAAAAAAATCTTAAAAGCTGAAGGATTCTGAGGCCCCTTTTGAAGCATTTCCATCCACTCATGGTACGTGCAGTTACATGTGTTTGTCTCTGAGCAACAGACTAAGCAACTTTATGCTGGCAGGTTTAAATGTCTGTATTTTGACTAAAGTTATAATTGCTAGATCCCGATGCACACTTCCATTCCTGATCCCCATTATGCTTTTCTCTCTTTTTTGAGAAATAAATAGTTGTTTCTTATTATCAGTGGAAGAGCTTCCAATATGGACATTTAGAATCTTTATAGAGGGTTTTTACGTCCACATGAGAGATAACTGAAATAAGTGAAAACAGATTAGGACTCGCATTAGGACACAGATGACACCAGGAGTATTGGGACTTGTCAGACTTAGTGAGCCGTGATGAATCGATTTCATCAGGAGTGCCTGAGTGGATAATATAATTTGAGGAAAGAGGTTTTGCTCATTTGGATTTTTTCCATTGTATCTTAATAACTGGCTACATTAATAAACTCCACACAGTAGTTACATTAATTTAATTTATTCGTGCGTATTTTGTGAAACTCAAATAAATTTTTCTCCTTTTGATGCCTAAACGTAACTGTAAGAAAGTGAAACTGAAAAGTAACTTTAAAGAAGGATAAAATGTAAGTGAACACTGTATTTATAGCAACAAACTAAAAAAAAATCCGCACCACAAGCTAAAACAATAATGGCACTACATGAGCATTTTTGGCAGTTAGGTGATAGCAATACCAGCAAACAGAAAAAAATAACAATTAAAAAAATATATACAGGCATTACACGTTTTTCCTTCAGTGGGAAATTGTGTTTGGCGTGCACACTATACGGACAAAAGTCAAATCATCTTAAATTCAGCAGTTTTCAGTTGCATTACCACAGGAATAGAATAGAATAGAGTAGAATAGAATAGCCCTTCATTGCCATTATACATGAACAATAAAATTATGGGTGCTCCACACGAAATGTACAGGACATCAGGAAAAAATAACAAACAGAAGAGATTTATACATTCAAGAGGAAATATACAAACTAGAGGAACATGTACAAAACAAGAGAAAGGCACAGAGAGCAAAGTGCTTGGAAGGCCTTGGTCTGAGTATAGAGCCTGTATGTGAGTGACCTGAGTGATGAGGGTTACATGGCTCAGATTGGTGAGGTGGGTGGGCAGGGATGGGGTGTGGGGGATAAATTCAAGCACCAAACATTTGTGAAAGAACAGATTGCTCCAAAGAACTCACAAAATTCTTGCATGGTACCTTAATGAGATGACAACTCTGCAACACACTGTACAATTTGTTCCCTCCTAGACATTCCATGATCAGCTGTACGTGTACCTGGCATTATTGGAGTGGAAGCATTTATCAACCACAAAATGGCAAACCACAAAGTGTTGCAGATGGGCATTAGTATTAGCATAGAAATTGTGACCAGGAGCTTCATGGCGTAAATTTTCATGTCTGAGTAGCTTCTGTAGATACAATATGTAGGTGGCCTACTTTTCTTCAATAACTGTACCTAATTAAGATTTTTATTTTGTCTTTCCATTTAACTGTTAATACAGTTTTCTCATGAAATATTTAAGGCCTATGTGTCAGACACTGTGATTTTTATTGTTTTTCAACATCCTCTGAACAACTGCGTATCCGCATTATCCTCCCCCTTAATCCTGCATCATAGTCTACCAGATCATTTAGGAACAAATTGGATTTTGAAACTTTTCTACAGCAAAACTACAGCTCGTGTTATGTTTTTAATGGATTGTGGTTGTTTATTGCCCACTATTGTATTTTTAGTCCTCATATAAAGCAGTCATATCCTGTCCCAGTTAAGTGTGATTGTGGTTGCATAATCAAATGAGTATAGCAGTACTGTTAAGCTGTGAGATTCAAAACTGCCAACCGTTTAGAAAAAGAACAGAAAATGCATTCTCTCTTTTAATCTCACTTCCTGTACTCACACGTTCTTTTTCATTTGCACTTTTTCTTTGATGCATTCTTTTACTTCTGTCTTCTCTATTTGTTCTTTGTCTTCCTCACTCTCCCATCTGTTTCCATTTCTTTTTGCTGCTATCTATTATTTACTGCAGTTCAAAAAAATCACCGTGCTCTTTTTCCTCCCTTTCTAGTGCTTGCTCATGCTGCTCCTCCTCTGTGTCCTCATCTTCCATCACCTCTTCACCCACTACTTCGTCATTGTTATCTATGTGGGAGGTTAAGAATAGTGATGAAGACAGAGAGCAGAGGAGGAACATTAATGGTGTAATCCATATGTACATAACTACTTATAGTCACACACAGTTGCTCTTATTAGAACAACAGTGTTATTATTGCAGGCAATGAATGATACGCTAAACATGAGGGTTTTTTATTTTATTCAGCTAAGTGGTATATATCAAAGGGTTAAATAAAGTTATATAAACTGCTTTTGAAGAAACATTTGCCTTGCTCTCTATAACTCCTTAGTTTAAAAGAGCAGGGAACAGCTAGTGACTGAATGGACAGATGGAAGGACGAATTAGTGGATTAATCGATTTATGGATGGACATGCAAAGGGACTTCTCCGAGGGTGACTGACACCAGGACTACATCCATCGCTGCAATGAAGGCTGCCTGCTTCTCCGCCTGGATCAGCTAAGGCCAGGTTTCGACCAGGCCAGGTCGATCCCTGCTCAAAGGAGGAAAGTCAGTAGGCCCCAGCCTGTTCCTGCACCATGAATAGGATCCTTTAAGGGCTGTTTTGCCCAAGGGTTAGGTATGGTATTTCATCTGGTAGCTCCTCATATGACTTAGTCCTCTGAGTATCCTGTAAATCCACTCACACTGAGCGTCCTGTGAACCCCAAGCTGGTTAGCCATAAGCTATCTGAACCGGCCAGCCCAGAGACTTTGTTCCTGGTTTCTGCGCTGGCAGAGTGGTTTTAATATCTTGAGTCTGAGGTGATGCTGCGCCATTGTGTCCAGTGTGCCACGGCCCCAGCCCAGGGTGCCTGTGTGCCCTGCATATCCCGAGCCTCTAGTGTCTTCAGAGGGTGCCAAAGTGTTTGAGCTTGAGCCAAAGTGTCCCAAGCTGCTTGAGCCGTTAGATCTTGTTTTACCCAAGATGGCCTCCCTTTATCTTTGGTCTGCGGACTTATTTTGTTTTCACCGCCTTTGTTCCATCTCAGCCTCCAGCCAGGCCTCTACAGGCATACTGCTTTCACAGTTGGCCTTCTTGAGCTTGTGCTTGGCCACTCCTCAGCGGCTGGTTCCCTGCCCTGCTTCACCAATACCCGCACTCTACCTAGTCTCGAGAGTGAACCCATCTGCTCTGCCTTTTTCATCGCTGCCAGACTCCCACCAAGTACCAGAGATCTTCATGTCTGTTGTTGCCACCCCCCTGCCAAGCCTCCTAAGAGGCCCCTTCTCCACTGCCAATGTCAACGACAGTCACCTGCCAAGCAAATAAAGGGTACTGTCATCTCCACAAATGCCAGCTGCTTGACAAGCCTTTGGAGGCACTCCATCACCTCTTCTGGCCTTGAGTCCAACCTATGGAGGGTCTTCACTGCATTCACCAGAAGATCTTTGTTCCTTCCCTCACAGGAAACTGCATGCTTTTGCAGAGCACAGGAGGTGCAGACAGAAAGTGAAACTTAGAGTGTGTGACGTGCTGTGGAAATATATATATATAACCATGCTGGCTGCTGCTGCTTTCAGACCTGAGCTTCAATTCAATTCAATTCAATTCAATTTTATTTATATAGCGCCAAATCACAACAAAAGTCGCCTCAAGGCGCTTCATAGATACAGAGAAAAACCCAACAATCATATGACCCCCCTATGAGCAAGCACTTTGGCGACAGTGGGAAGGAAAAACTCCATTTTAACAGGAAGAAACCTCCGGCAGAACCAGGCTCAGGGAGGGGCGGGGCCATCTGCTGTGACCTGTTGGGGTGAGAGAAGGAAGACAGGATAAAGACATGCTGTGGAAGAGAGACAGAGGTTAATAACAGATATGATTCAATGCAGAGAGGTCTGTTAATACATAGTGAGTGAGAAAGGTGACTGGAAAGGAAAAACTCAATGCATCATGGGAATCCCCCGGCAGCCTACGTCTATTGCAGCATAACTAAGGGAGGATTCAGGGTCACCTGGTCCAGCCCTAACTATATGCTTTAGCAAAAAGGAAAGTTTGAAGCCTAATCTTAAAAGTAGAGATAGTGTCTGTCTCCCGAATCCAAACTGGAAGCTGGTTCCACAGAAGAGGGGCCTGAAAACTGAAGGCTCTGCCTCCCATTCTACTTTTAAATACTCTAGGAACAACAAGTAGGCCTGCAGAGCGAGAGCGAAGTGCTCTAATAGGGTGATATGGTACTACAAGGTCATTAAGATAAGATGGGGCCTGATTATTTAAGACCTTGTATGTGAGGAGCAGAATTTTGAATTCAATTCTGGATTTAACAGGAAGCCAGTGAAGGGAAGCCAAAACAGGAGAAATCTGCTCTCTCTTTCTAGTCCCTGTCAGTACTCTTGCTGCAGCATTTTGGATTAGCTGAAGGCTTTTCAGGGAGTTTTTTGGACATCCTGATAATAATGAGTTACAGTCGTCCAGCCTGGAAGTAATAAATGCATGAACTAGTTTTTCAGCATCACTCTGAGACAGGATATTTCTAATTTTAGAGATGTTGCGCAAATGGAAGAACGCAGTCTTACATATTTGTTTAATATGTGCATTGAAGGACATGTCCTGGTCAAAAATGACTCCAAGGTTCCTCACAGTGTTACTGGAGGCCAAGGTAATGCCATCCAGAGTAAGAATCTGGTTAGATACCATATTTCTAGGCTTTTCAGGGCCGAGTACAATAACCTCAGTTTGATCTGAATTAAGAAGCAGAAAGTTAGCGGCCATCCAGGTCTTTATGTCTTTAAGACATTCCTGCAGTTTAACTAATTGGTGTGTGTTATCTGGCTTCATGGACAGATAGAGCTGGGTGTCATCGGCATAGCAGTGAAAATGGATGCTATGTCTTCTAATGATGCTGCCTAAGGGAAGCATGTATAATGTAAACAGAATTGGCCCTAGCACTGAACCCTGTGGAGTCTATTAGATAGATATGATACAAACCACTGCAGTACCTGTAATACCTACAGCATGTTCTAATCGCTCTAATAGGATATTATGGTCGACAGTATCGAATGCTGCACTGAGGTCTAGCAGGACAAGCACAGAGATGAGTCCACTGTCAGAGGCCATAAGAAGATCATTTGTAACCTTCACTAAAGCTGTTTCTGTGCTGTGATGAGCTCTGAAACCTGACTGAAACTCTTCAAATAAACCATTCCTCTGCAGATGATCTGTTAGCTGTTTGACAACTACTCTTTCAAGGATGTTTGATATAAAGGAAGGTTGGAGATTGGCCTATAATTAGCTAAGACTGCTGGGTCTAGAGATGCTTTTTGAGTAAAGGTTTAACTACAGCCAGCTTGAAGGCCTGTGGTACATAGCCGATTATTAGAGACAGGTTGATCATATTTAAGATCGAAGAATTAATTAATGGCAGGACTTCTTTGAGCAGTTTTGTAGGAATGGGGTCTACAAGACACGTTGAAGGTTTGGAGGAAGTAATTATTGAAGTTAACTCAGAAAGATCAATTGGAGAAAAAGAGTCTAACTTAACATCAATGGTACTAAGAGTAGCTGTAGATAATATTACATCTGTGGGATGATTATTGGTATTTTTTCCTCTAATGATTAAAATTTTATTTGTGAAGAAGTTCATGAAGTCATTACTAGTTGACATTAAAGGGATTGTTGGCTCAACAGAGCTCTGACTTTTTGTCAGCCTGGCTACAGTGCTGAAGAGAAACCTGGGGTTGTTCTTATTTTCTTCAACCAGTGATGAATAGTAAGATGTTCTGGCTTTGCGGAGGGCTTTCTTATAAAGCAGCAAACTATTTCTCCAGGCTAAATGATGATCCTCTAAATTTGTGACACGCCATTTCCTCTCCAGATTACGAGTCATCTGCTTTAGGGTACGTGTTTGAGAATTATACCACGGAGTCAGGTACTTCTGATTAGAGACCTTAGTTTTCACAGGAGCTACAGTATCCAGAGTCGTACGTAGTGAGGAGGTGAAATTATTAACAAGATAATCGACCTCTGTTGGAGCAGCGTTCAGATAGCTGCTCTGCTCTGTGTTGGTACAGGGCATTGAAGATGATAACAGTGGGTGGATTATATTCTTAAACTTAGTTACAGCGCTTTCAGAAAGACATCTACTGTGATAAAGTCTACTCTCCACCGCTGTGTAATCAATTATTGTAAAAGTAAATGTTATCAGGAAATGATCAGACAGGAGAGGGTTTTCAGGAAACACTGTTAAATGTTCAGTTTCTATGCCATATGTTAAAACAAGATCTAGAGTGTGATTAAAGTGGTGGGTGGGTTCTTTTACATTTTGAGAGAAGCCAATTGAGTCTAATAACAGACTAAATGCCATGTTGAGGCTGTCATTTTTAGCATCTACATGGATGTTAAAATCACCCACAATGTCTTTGTGTGCTCGGTCGCCGTTCCCGGAAATGTAAAATAAAGATCATTTTTCGAATTTTGACCACTCTGAGCCCAGTCTTTTTCGGCTGCCAAAAGAATGCAAAGGACTAAATTGAATACCCCCCTGCTCTGTGTCCAGGCCAACCTCCGAGTTCCTCCTCTAGGTTGACACCCTGAACTGTCCTACTCTGCTCAGGAGCTGGGCTGACTACCTCAGTTGTCATTTATTGTTTGTTGGCCTTTCCTGCTCCCTGTTTTTGGTCATGTTTATGGTTCTTTGTCACTGGGCCGGTGACCCTGTGTTTTATGTTATTATTAATCTTTGATTTCAACATGGTTTTTCACTGTTAGTGTTTTGGTTTCTGTTTTGTATTTCTAGCTCCCTAAGTTCTCTAGTATTTCTTGGGTTTTGTTCCTGTGCCCCTCATATTTAGTGTAGGTTTAGTTCTCTCCATGTTTATTTTCTTGTTCCACAGTCAGTCGTGTCTCATGTCACTCCTGTCCATGCGCTCCGTGTTCACTCTGTTCAGTCTCAAGTCCGTGCCTCTGTGCCTGTCCCATGTTTCCTGTTTTACTTTGATAGTCCCTTTCCTGTGTTCAGTGTTTTGAGTTTTGCTTTTCCCCTGTCTGGTTACGTCTGATTAGTCCCAGCTGTGTTTCCACTTGTTACCCACCCTCTCGTTATCCTACCTGTGTATTTTAGTCCTCAGTCTTCCCCTTCCTCTGCCCTGTTATACCCTCTCATTGCTGTGTGCTACTTTCCTGGTTTAACTTGGTAAACTCCTAGTCTCCAGCTTCTTCGTTCTTCCTTCTCTGTTTCCAAGTTTAGTCTCCTAGTTTCTAGTTATTATGTTCTGTTTCCTGTATTTTGACATACATTAAAAGCTGCCTCTTTTAGTTCATCCCTCTGTGTTCTGAGTCTTGCGTTTGGGTCCAATCTCCTGCTTGCCACACAATAAACATGACATTTTTGTTAAACTTGGTCTTGGTATCCTGCATTTCGAGTCCTCATCCCACACACTCCACATTATGAGATCCTAAATCTTAGTATTCAGGGGACAAAAGAGTAACAATTCTAACAGATACATAAATTATATAGACTGATGATCTATAATATAAATCTTTTGTACTGAAGGATGCAGGTACAGTTTAATGCTTTGAAGCTTCTGAAACCTATGTCATCACCAAGATAACATAGACTTCAGGAGCAAAACAGCGAGACATAGTAGTGACAGAATCCTTAAAGATATACGGAAGAAATGGCAATGAAAACAAAGTCAAGAATTGAGAATTGGAGAATAACTTCAGGTCTTCCTGACATTATCTTGTTCTCAGGTTTCATTGTTTTACCTGTTTACACACTTTATTCCACAGAGACAGAAAAGGAAAAAGCAGGGCTGCAAGCAGAAGTTAAGAGCGAGAACCAGAAAAAACTAAATCAATGGATGTTAAGACAAGAGGACATAAAGAGAGGGATGCAGCAGACAGGCACACTCTGATGATCCATCATGGCTGAACGCAATCCCAGCAGTGACAGGGTTTAGAACAGGACTCCCCGGAGTCTAGACACTGGTGTTGGTGAGGATGCAGCCTGAGGTTTGGATGGAGCTCTGAGGCGATATGGAGATGGGGAGAAGGTGGGCTGCATGAATGAGAGTCTAAAAGGGAGAATGGCAGAGAGCACAGATTTAAACCAATCAAGGTGGAGGCTGATTGGCTCAAAGAAGCCAGACAGGATGATGACTGTTCTAGAGTCATGATGCCAATGTGGAGATTGACTGTGTGGGAAAGTGGTAGTGATGCAGATGAGTGAGCTTCATAGATGAAAAATATTATTTGAAAAAATAAATGGGTAGCTTAAACAATGAGTTCTTGATCTCAGCTTGTCAGACACTGATCGTTGGTGTTTATATTTTAAGGCACTGGGAACGCTTTAAGGGTCACTTTTTAATATGCTGGGAAGTGTTCCACATCAGCATAATGCAGTTTCAGGAAGCATTATATGATGTGAAAGAGAGGCATGTTGTGCATTAAGATAGAACTTCATCTTTTTGCACACTGTCTAGAAAATTGTTTCCCAACAATAATTTTTTGTTGTTGACTTTTGGGGCCATATTAACAAACTTTCTAAAAGTCTAAGCTCTAAGTTAGTCCCAAACTTTTTACTCTGGTGACGCTGTATGAGTCGTTCTTTTAAAAGGTGTGAATATTTAATAAAAGTATATTATAGTGATGCTGGGTATAAAATGGGCAGTGTGTTATCAGCATTTCTCAGGCAAAAAAAATAGTGGAAGGACAAAACAGGAAAACTAGTCAACAACTTTTTCCTTCAAGTGAGAAAATTGGATATTTGCATTTTGCAGACTTGAGATAATTCACAATCATCTTTTTAAGAAAAGATTCCTCACTGAAGCATATTTTATGTATATTCTGGTGCTTAAACAAAAAGCTCTACAAAAATTCCCCAAAGTTTAAATGATGCCAAGTTAATAAAATACTAAGATGCTTTTGGTGCCTTTCATTAAAGATGCTTTTGTTGAAGCATACTCCTGTGTTAACACTAGACACATTAACCCTCTAAGTTTTCATCAGTGACAACCCAAACCGTAGGCCCAAACCCTAGTCCTAGGTTTTGGAGAAAAGCAAAAGCTCATCTTTTGAGAAAATGAAAATAATTTGTGTGCAAGTTGGAAGTTTTTTCTTATTATTTCAAGTTTTGACAGTCTTGTATGCAAACTAAAATCATGTATTCTGTTAGTATAAGTTTAGAGTTGGAGTCATCCTCAGTGATGACTTTGACCTCAGAGGGTTAACATTTTGGTGAGTTTAAAGTCATGATTTTATGTGACGTAATGCTATGGGAAAATATAACTTTAAGAAAATATCCTGCTGAGTCTTGTCAATCAGAAGATTAAAAAAATGTAACTGAAACACATGTTTTTCCTAAAAAGTCATTTTGGCTTGTCTCCAAAACATAAGGATTCCAGGCTAGAGTCGGGGCTGTGACGATTTAGACCTCAGAGGGTTAAAAAAGGCTACTTTTACTAAATTAAAAAACTAAATTAAGTAAGTACATTTATAAACCATATGAATACCCATTTACACATACTAGCCTACTGTGTAAGTGGGTCTGTCATCTCAAATGTTTTGTATGCTGGATGTAAAAAAAACAATGGAGGTGGATGGAATTTTTATTTATTTATTTATTTATTTATTTATTTTCAGAATTTTAAGGAAGAAAAGTCAGAGTTTTTTCTCTCAGAATTCTGACTTTTTTTTTCTTAGAATTTCAGAATTTTTATATTATTCTCAGAATTATCAGAAAAAAATCTGAATTCTGACAAAATAATTTCAGAAATCTGACATTCCCAGATTGGAGGAGAATTAGTTACACTGAAAAACAATGGGGGAGATCTTTTTTTCCCCAGAATTCCAGAAAATCATCGGAATTCTGAGATTAATGTCAGAAATTCTACAAAAAGGATTATGGCCACTATAAAAAAACAAAAAACAAAAATGTGGGGGGCTTGGAATCTTTTTTTTTTTTTTTATAAAGACTGTGGTTTCAGTCACTTTTTGGTTTGGGTTAGACCCTTCCTTCCCACGTCCTATCACAATATTAAACAAATAAGGAGGTAAAATGTTTTCCCTTCTTCACTGACCACCTCCTGTGCAATAAAGATATTACTGCAGAGTATATCTGGCTGTGGTCTCAAATTTTGTATTTAGACTATCACGGGACTTCCGCTAGAGCAGGGCTGCCCAATCCCAGTCCTCGAGAGCTACTATCCTGCAGCTTTTAGATGCATCCCTACTCCAACACAGCTGAATCAAATGGTTTGATTACCTCTTCAGCATGCCATCATGTTTGGCAAAGGCCTGATAACAAGCCATTCATTTGATTCGGGTGTGTGGGAACAAGGATGCATCTAAAAGCTGCAGGACAGTAGTTCTCGAGGACCGGGATTGGGCACCCCTGCGCTAGAGTATATCATATTAATGTCTATATTTATTTAAGTCACTTCAGCAATTTTCCGATCGACTGCAGTTTCACTCATTTGATTAAAAGAACTTGGTTGGATACTGCTGTTTCATGCTTGGATCACTTTTTCACACAGATATTGAACACAGCACACCTGCAGTACTTAATACCACCACATCAGTGATGTATGATAACATACCAAAGTGCATATCTATGTACACAAATAAATCATAAGACCCAAAACATGTTAGACATACGTGCACAAATGCAGGAACTTTCAAAGTTTGATCTCACACACTTTAGTCACCTGAAGTATCATACTTCTGAGCAGGTACTTTGCAACTGAGAGCAAAAAAACCAGAGAAAGTTACATCTGATTTTGCATTTCCTTCAAAGCCTCTATTGGTGATCAGCCATAGTTGAACATGCCCATATCCCATGCACATAAAACAATATTATCTGTTGGTTATTTTAACCAAAGCAACAGTTTTGCTCAGGCATGTGTGCATGGAACATGTTCGGGGCCTAACATTTGCATGTTTGTGTGTTTTATGCTGTAAGGAGTGCTGCAGAAGTGACTGATGGCTCACAGTACTTTGTGCTGCTGATGATCACAGACGGCGTCATCTCAGACATGGCTCAGACTAAAGAGGCAGTTGTCAATGTGAGTATACATAGCACACTACACACAGAACATTTAATTGAATGTAGAGGCAGCACATCAGTGGGATCCACATCAACCCAAGACAGGTGATATGATGTGTAAAGTCTTGTATAATAGCATATACTGTGATGAACGCAGCTATCAAGTCTGAAAAGTGTTTGTTAGTAAGAAAGTGCCTGCTTTTTCAGAAGTCCTTTAGATTTAAAATGGCCTGGCCTGTATTTGTATAGTGCTTTACTAGTCCCTAAGGACCCCAAAGCGCTTCACACATCCAGTCATCCACACATTCACACACTGGTGATGGTAAGCTACATTGTAGCCACAGCCACCCTGACAGAAGCTAGGCTGCTGGACACTGGTGCCACCGGGCCCTCGGACCACCCTCTGACCACCACCAGTAGGCAACGGGTGAAGTGTCTCGCCCAAGGACACAACGACCGAGACTGTCCAAGCCAGGGCTCGAACCGGCAACCTTCCGATTACAAGGCGAACTCCCAACTCTTGAGCCCGGCTCAATCGTGGCTCAAATATGAACAGAAATTTAAAAAAATGGGGGGAAAAAGAAGAGGAGGAAAAAGTCAGAAGTTGATTACCTCATGTAGACTTACCAGTCACAGCTGTAAGCGCTGACATAAACAAAGTCAGGCTTGCCTCAAATCACACTTGGAGGAGTACATGTGGAGTACCAGAGGCCTGAGAGCTTCAGGGTTCTGCACAGTATCTTTGCTGTTCCCAGGACTGCGCTCTTCTGGACAGAGATCTCGGATGTCATTCCTGAGATATGCTGGAGCCACTTGCCCAGGTCATTGCCTTGTTTACCACAAGCACCACTTTTGCCTTCACCCTCCATATCTTCTTGAGCTCCTCTCTCAGCCTTTGGTATTTCTTGAGTTTCTCGTTTTCCTTCTTCTTCTTTTTGCTATCATTTGGTATAGATAGATCTATTACTACACCTGTCTTCCTCTGCTTGTCCACCACTTCTCTTTCCGGTTGGTTGGACATTACTAGTTTGTCCGTCTGTATTTGGAAGTCCCACGGGATCTTATTCGGTCATTCCCAACCATCCTGGGGCACATATCCCATTATCACTTCAGGACTTCCAGGCTATGCTCGGCACTGATGTTTTTGCTGTTATGTGCTGGATTGTCTCAGAGGCATCTTTACACAGCCTGCACCTGGGGTCTTACCTGGTGTGATAGACCCCAGCCTCTATGGACCTTGTGCTCAGAGCTTGTTCTTGTGCTGCTATGATCAGTGCCTCTGTGCTGTCTTTCAATCCAACTTTGTCCAACCACTGGTAGGACTTCTAGATGTCAGCCACTTCCTCTATCTGATCACACAGTTTTTTTTTATTGGTATGTGTATGTGTCTAAATTATTAGGGATCAACTAGGTAGTTAGTTTAACCATTGCCATGACTAGCATGCAATGTAGAGAATCTCAAAGTTGTACTGATCAATATTAAAACGAATAATAACGGAAATATGGAATGTAAGTATTCTCTGTGTTACCCCAGGCAGACTGGCTTTTTGTGAAGTTAATGGAAGAGAACAGATGGCTGGATGGATGGAAAATATTTTGATTTACACATACTGTGGTTAACTACCAAGTGTCTGATCGACAAAATGTGTTTGTATTGGACTTAAATTAGATGCTACTGCAGAAGTAAGAGAAACAGGCAGAGACAAAGACTGGTACTAATTCCATAATGTTCTGGAAAAAAAAACCCACAACTGAAGTTCAGTCAAACTGTATCAGGTAAAGCTAGCTTTTCACTGGTATGCCATTCTGTATATTGCTGCATTACTGTGTAAAACTGTCTTTCAAGGAGTGGGGGAACTGTAATCTGTCTCGTATTCATTCTATGCTCCTTCCACAGGCAGCCTCTCTGCCAATGTCTGTCATCATAGTAGGAGTGGGCCCTGCTGAGTTTGATGGTAAGTACTTGTGTGTGACATGGAAGAGGGGATGTGCTGAGTACTTTCACGCTGACAGATACATGTCAGAGACGTCATTATTTGTTTCACAAATACAATCGAGCATCTGTTTCTTTGCTGTGCTCCATTATGTAGCACTGTTAAAACCAACTGTTAAAACCAACCTTGCAGGAGCAAAGAACATTCCAGCCTATATAGTTTGTATTCCAGGGCACAAACCTCATTGGTTCCTACTTACAGTATATGTCTGTAATATCATTCAGTTCTCCACATGGTTTAATCATTTAAAATGGAGCTGTAGTAACCCACAGAAAATGTCAGCCTCAGTACATCCAAGGAGATAAAAATGTCCCAGTGGAAAACCCAACCTATTTAAAATGAATACCAAATACAAACCGGCATGAAAAGTCAAATGGCTCCAGGACATTACAAGAAATAATTAAATTTGGGCTCTTGAGAGAAAAAAAAATTACAGACATGTGGTTCCAAACGAGATCAGAGATTTTCCTTATTTCCTCCTTTTCCTCCTGTTCCTCATGTTCTTAAATGTTTTTGGTTAATCACGGCAGAGCATTTCCTGAAGAAAATGTCCTGTGACTGCTGTAAAGCTGACTGAAGCAAATAGAAATGTGTGTGTGTGTGTGTGTGTGTGTGTGTGTGTGTGTGTGTGTGTGTGTGTGTGTGTAGTTGTTAATGTGTGTGCTTCACAGAGCAGGTTCACATTTTTTATTTTTGGTCTTGGACAAAGCCTCACAGACATCCGTCCAGAACTTTTGTATTTTGGGACAGGACCAAAACAAGGTGGCCTCTGCCAATTTACATCTTTCGCACGTTGGGTCAATCAGAGGATACATCTTTGCCAATTTCGATTTGCTGAGATGGACCCTATGCACTATTTTAAACTGCAGAAGGCAATGTCTTGCACACATGGAGGACGAGTGAATATTACTTAAAACATTGCCCCAGTCTGCTTCAGCAGGATCGCTTAATTGCAGACATAGAAGAAGAACCCAGGCGCAAAATCAGAACAAGTATTGATGATATGGCCTTTTTCTTAGCTGGGTTAAAACACATAATGTCATCCATTACATCATAAGGGGTTTATTTGGGAACCCTGGGATAGAGCCTGAAAGAAAGTGTCGTATTTGTAGATACCTAAAAAAACGAGAGGGGGGTAAGTTGTATTTATTAGTCAGCTGTTCAAATAAGGCAAACGATCTTTTAAAGATCTCAGCCCTCGCCTCTGCTAGCCCTGAAATGTGGCATCAGACATTGAAGGGGAAAAAACATAGTTGGAAGCTACTGGGCTGCCTAAGCACATCTTCAGAAGATTAAAATGTTTTCTAAACTGAAAGCAAATCTGGATAATATTATTAACTACAGGATTCTCAATTGTCAGGCTTTTGGGTAACGGGATAGATGCACCTACGACAGACAATAGCAAGAAAGAACCAGAAGAGAGCTTCTCCATTTCTACCCATACGGGTCCGCTGCAATCGTGCTGATAGTGCAGCCAGTAGGTCAGACAGCGTAACAGCACAGTAATAATAACAGAAATTCGGTAGAGCCAGGCCTCCGTCTTGCTTTGACTTTTGCAGATGTGTTTTATGCAAACGTGGTTTCTTATTGTTCCAAAGGTATGATGTAATTGCAGAGTCCAATTTCTTAAAATAAGCATTCGGAATGTATATAGGGAGGCTTTGAAACAGATAAAGATATCTGGGTAATACAGACATTTTAACTACATTCACTCTCCCAACTAACGAGAGAGGAAGCGGCGACCATTTTGACAAGTCTTGTTGCATACTGAGGTGTAACTTAGTAAAAATTTCTTTAAAGAGATCACTGAAGTTTTTCATCACAGTTATGCCTAGATAGACAAAACTGTGCGTTGCAGTCTTGAAGGGAACAGTAATGTTCGCTAATGTGGAAAGAGGCATATTTAGAGGCAGTAATTCACTCTTGTGTAGATTCAATTTATAGCCTGACACAAGCCCAAATGTATCAAAAAGTTCAAGAATGTAGGGAATTGTTACCTCAGCCTTGGACACAAACAGCAGGAGATCATCGGCATAGAGAGATTTTTAGTTTTTGCTCAGTGCCATATCGCGAAATGCCTTGAATAACATGACTACTTCATATAGCTATTGCCAACGGCTCAATAGCTAATACAAAAAGGAGGGGGCTGAGGGGGAAACTTCCAAACCCAAATCTTTGCAAGGCCTCAAATAGATATTCCCATTCTACTCGATCGAAAGCCTTCTCCGCATCCATGGAGAGAAGGCATTCGGAAGCAGCTTGGCTGGGGGTGTACATTATATTAAGTAGTCGACGAATACTAAAAAAGGAGTGCCTGTTTTAATAAAACCAGTCTGATCTGAAGAGATTATGTTGGGTAAAAACTTTTTCCAATCGGTTGGCCAAAACCTTCGCTAGTATTTTATAGTCTGAATTCAGGAGTGAAATCGGCCTGTAGGATCCACATTCCAAAGGGTTTTTATCTTTTTTGGGAAGATACAGGCTTATACAGGCTTGATTTAGGCTATCAGGCAAAACACCTTTCAATTCTTTATTTATTTGTCACATGTAGTTATAACTAGTACAACACACAGTGAAATATTTTTTCCGGCTAAAAAGTACTCCCCCCCCCGACTGTGCATCTTACTAAACTTATAATAAAAAATATCTATATAAAAGTATAAAAATGTATAATATCGTGCAAAATATTACGCTGTAATAGTTAAGAGCTATAGTGTACGTATTTACATAAATACAGATGTATATGATAAAATACAAATAAAAATAAGGATAAAACTCAAAGGAAAATTATATACTGTGTATGGAATTGTCCATCATGTTGTCCGATTTGTGTTTTGATTGAGGAGTCTCACTGTTTGTGGGTAAAAACTCCTCCTGAACCTTTCAGTTCTTGTTTTCAGGCTACAGAGGCGTTTCCCTGACCTCAGTGGCCTGAACAGTTTGTAAGCGGGATGGCTGGAGTCGTTAGTGATCCTGATGGCCCGGGATCTGCACCTTTCAGCGTAGATGTCCTGCAGTGTTGGTAAAGATGTTCCCATAGTGCGTTCAGCTGTGCGCACGACCCTCTGCAGGGCTTTCTGTTGCTGTACTGTGCAGTTCCCGTACCACACCGTGATGTTATTACACAGGATGCTCTCAATGACCCCGGTGTAGAATCTCCTCTGGATGTTCTTGGAGATCTTAAACCTCTTTAAACGCCTCAGATGATAGAGGCGCTGTCTGCCTTTGCTGATGAGGAAGTCCGTATGTGTGTTCCAATTAAGGTCCTCTTTGATATAAACACCGAGGTATTTAAAATTAGAGACTTTCTCCACAGGGTTTCCATTGATCTGAATTGGGGTGTGAGTTTTCTCGCCTCTCTGTCTCCTAAAATCAATCACCATCTCCTTTGTTTTGCTGATATTCATGGAGAGGTGGTTTGCCACACACCACTTTGCTAATCCGTCCACCTCACTTCGGTAGGCCCTCTCGTCATTCCCGGAGATGAGTCCTACCACCACTGTGTCGTCAGCGAACTTCACAATGGAGTTAGTGGGGTATCTGGCCGTGCAGTCCGCGGTGTAGAGGGAATAAAGAAGAGGGCTAAGCACACATCCCTGGGGGGCCCCTATGTTCAGTGAAAGGGTATGAGAGTACACATCCCCTATTCTCACCGACTGTGGTCTCGCAGTCAAAAAGCTGTGAATCCACCTGCACAAGGATGTGCTGAATCCCAGATCCCGGAGCTTATCCGTAAGGATGTGGGGCACTATGGTGTTGAACGCTGAGCTGTAGTCTATAAACAGCATTCTCACATAGTTCCCACGTCCCTCATCTAGATGGCTCAGTGTGGTGTGCAGGACCTGTGCTACAGCATCTCCAGTGGATCTATTTGTCCGGTATGCAAACTGCAATGAGTCCAAGTCGGGAGGGAGGAAAGAACTAATAAAGGGTTTCATGAGCCTTTCAAAACATTTCATCACTACAGATGTTAGGGCCACTGGGCGATAATCATTTAGGCTGGCTGGGCGGGTGTTCTTAGGGATCGGAACAGTCACTGATGTTTTAAAGCAGGTGGGGACTACCTGCTGGGCCAGGGAGGCATTGAAGATGCTGGTGAAAACTGTGGTCAGCTGATCTGCACATACTCTTAGCACACGTCCCGGTATGCTATCTGGTCCCGCTGCCTTCCTGCAGTTGGTTGCCCTCAGAGCTCTCCTCACGTCATGCTCAGAGAGTATCAGTGGTGCTGGTTCAGCAGCGGGGGCGGGTGCAGGGCTCTGAGATTGAAACTGAGGCGCCTCAAAACGCGCAAAAAAAGCATTGAGTTCGTCAGCTAATTCCGGTTTCGTACATCTCACAGTGCTGGGTTTATAATCTGTGATTGTTCGTAGCCCGCCCCATATACGTCGGGAGTCGCCATATTGGAAATGCGACTCCACCTTTGGCAAGAGAGTCAGTATATAACGTCGCTAACACAGGGGCTAGTTTTCCAGCAAAGGCGGCATAAAACTCGTTCGGTAAGCCATCAGGGCCTGGTGATCGGTGAGACTGTAATGATTTTATTGCTGTTATGCTCTCCTGCTGCTGCAGAGGTGCATCCAGGGTGGAAACCTCGTCTGGGGACAATGTTGGAATCTTTAGGTCTCTAAAAGAATCAGAGAGGAGGTTAGAATCATTGGTATTATCGGAGCTACACAACTTATAATAATAATGCTGATAAGCATCATTTATCCCCTGTTGATCTGTAACAGTTCCACCATCTCGGGTTGCGACCCCATTAATAGTTTGCCTGGCTCTTGCACATTTCAACTGTCTTGCTAGAATCTCTCCCGCCTTATCTCCGTGCTCATAGGTATCACTGCGGTTCTTTAACAATAAATATTCTATAGAATGTGAGGCGAGCACATCATATTCTGCACCCAGTTTCAAACGTTCTTTATATAAATTTGGTGAGGGGTTCTGAGAATTCCTATTATCCAAGTCTGATATTTGCTTTTCCAAATCCTTTAGTTTAGAAGTAGAAGTGCGTTTCATATTGGCTGTAAACGATATAACCTGGCCGCGAAGATAAGCCTTAAGAGCCTCCCAGACCGACGAGATGGAAATATCTGAGTTAAATTAAATTCCAAAAAGTAGGTAATTTGATCTGAAATAAACTCTATAAAGTTTTCATCACTTAACAAAAGAGAGTTTAGGAGACTCCATACCGGGTATATGCAGTGTCAATATTAAGGGCACATGGTCAGATATTACAATAGGCTGATAATCACATGACTTAACAAGAGAGGTAAAAAAATAGTCAATTCTACTGTAGGTTTGATGAGCATTTGAAAAAAAGGAATATTGTCTGTCTTGTGGGTGTAAAAAACGCCAAATGTCCAAGATGCCGTAGGTTGAAAAAAAGGACTGTAAATAAGAAGCTGTCGAGTATCCAGTTCTTACAGATGATCAGTAGGACGCGTGAAAAAAAAATTGGGGCATATATATTTGCTAATGTAACATTAATAATAAAAATTGATCTGGTTACTATAACGTATCCGTTTGAATCAGCCAGAGTCGAACAGGGGGTAAAAGGAACCCTTTTATTAAAAACCAATATATTGACCAATATCGCTACACCTCTTCCCTTTGTAAAATGTGAGTGCTGCCCCACCCAACTACATTTTAAACGAGTATTATCTGACATTTTAGGATGGGTTTCTTGAATAAAGGCTATATCAGCACCCATATTTTTCAAGTGAGTGAGAACCTTCTTTCTTTTAATAGGATGGTTCAGGCCTTTAACATTCCAGGTCACTAAGTCAATAGAGGTAACCATTGAAAATATATCAAAGGTTTTAGCTGGTTGCTCAGACGAGAAACATAAAGCACTTGGTTCTTAACTTGGACAGTCGAACACAGAAACCCTCCCAGAAACCCCCTGAACCCCCAGGTGACACTAGCTGTCAGAACAAACAGCACACCTACCCAATCCAACTGAAAAACATCCATAACTATCCTACCTAAAGCTCCTTAAGCCTGCATAGTATAAAGGTTGGAATAAGACCCACCAGGTGTACACCGGTGAAGTCCACAATTCAAAATATGTGCAAATAATTGCACTGTCACGCCAAAAAAATAATAAAGAAAAAGAAATGAAGTTAAATGTCTGAAAATCAACATAGGAATCATGACAATGCCATAACAGTCGTCCAAAGTAGTCCCGTGTTCCACGTGCCTCAAAACAGTTCAGTCTTCCATGGAGTCTTGCACAAACCTTTCGGCCTCAGCCACAGAGCCAAATGTGAGGCGTACACCATCCGTTTTAACAATGCGTAGTCGCACCGGGTATAGCAGTGATGGTTTCTGGCTCACCACCTCAGGGCTGTAGTCTTCATAGACCCGGAATGGTTTATCCATATACTTCGGGTCGTTCCTCCTCCTAGCCTCTCGTATTAGCAGCTCCTTGTTTTGGTAGCGGTGAAAACAGACAATGACGGGTCTGCCTCCAGGGGCCGGTTTGGGGGCCGAAATACGGTGTGCATGATCCAGTTCGGGGGGAGAGGGGAAAATGTCTCTCCCAAAAATGTCTTGCAACAACTGTGAGAAAAACTTAGAGGGATGTGGACCCTCAATCCCTTCCTCCAGGCCAATAAGGCGAGCATTGCAGCGTCTGTTTCTCGACTCAATGTCCGATAGCTTAGCCTTCAGCTTTTCATTAGCGACCCGTAGTGTCTCACAGGTATCCTCCACTTTAGCAAGGCGGTGGTCGAGCGTTTCGGCGCTTTCCTCCAAAGATTCTATGGTTGTCCGATGCCTTCTGTAGTCCGTCCAGCTTTTTATTCACGTCATCAAAAAAGCTGACTTTTAGCTCCGCCAGTAAAGCCAAACAGTGCTCCGCTAGCAGTGCTGTTATGTCGGCTTTGCTAACATTCGCAGGAACGCTAGCAGCCACGCATTCGGTTGTTTTGCCATTCGACTTCACAGGTTTAGGCGACATGACAGGGCATCAAATGTTCCGACGGCTACACCAAATCACCAAGATATTTGCCTCAAAAGATAAGTTAGGTGGGCTCGTTCAAATAACTAAAAGTTGCGGGAGCTAAGGGAAAGTGTGACTACCCCATGCTCGTCAAAACCGGAAGTCTAAAATATATCCAATACCTCTGTTAATTATATTCAATATTACTGGTCATAAAGCTTTAGTATCATGTTGACGTAAAGACAGTGGGATATAATCACAAGCCAATGCCACTAAGGTTGGTGTTGATGTTAACTCTACACCCAGTGTTTCTGTTCCTGACATTGCCACTATGTAGTTTAACTTACGTCTTGATATTTTCACATTTCAAAAAATAAATAACTAAATAGTTTCAGGAGCTGCAGCTGCAGATGATGTGAGGCAGAGACCCAAATGCCGATGACGCAGGAGAACAGTTAACAAAAGACGAGCCATTCAGTAAGGCTGAAACAAAACAAGGAAAGCCAAAAGAACCAGAGGACTTAAACTGGGAAACACTTTATTCATTTAAAAAACTAAATAAATACAATTTTTAAAAAGCAATAAAACCTGAGTAACAACCAAGAAACTGGAAGATAAGCTGAGACACCAACAAGGGACAAGGGGAGACGGAGATAATATATACACTACGGGTGATTAGGGAAGTGGAAACACATGGGAACACAGCAGGAACAAATTAGGCATAACAAGAAAGGGGAAGCAAAACTGAACACAATGCACATGAGATGAGGCCTGACAAAATAAAACAGAAAGTTGCAGGAGCACCGAGACTCACCGAGCTTGACACCAAGACGGGGAGACAGAGAGGATGAAACAGAGTCGTCTCCAAAAAATGCACCGTGTACTAGCAGACACTGACGTGATGGCAATCGCCACAGCAGCTCCATCAGATGCTTAAGGATGTTGCTATAAAACTTCATTGATGGCATAGTTTCTTTGTGAAGCAGTTCATGATATAGAACTCCACGAATACTTTAAATATTTCTGAATGCCTCGTCTGAAAATTGCTCAAATGTAGCTAGAAAGCCAGCTTTCATTGCCAGAAATGATTGCTGTTTGTTATCTGTGAAACCACACAATGTTCCAATCTATTCATGTGGAGATGGCTGAGAAGATTACCTTAATTGGGATATCAGCTAAACGTAGATCTGGTTTTTGGTGGGCCAGAACTCTTACAACAAAGTTTGTCAAAGTTTCTCTTCTAGGCTACATATCCCCATTGTACTCACAACTACTTTAATTTTCCATTTTCCGATAAATAAGATTCTAATCAGCCATCAAAATGTGCTCATTTTCTACTGATTGTATGAGTGGCATTATGTTAAATGTTTGCAGTTCTCCAAATCCCAGGTTGGTATCAGACCTCTCCATCTGACTGCCAACACACAGAGCAGTTCCTTTTTTCAAACATTTCTGCAAATGCACAATTAACTAGCAAGCGGGAACAGCAAGCCTTTAATTAAATTACTGAGGGTTTTTTCTTCTTTCACTGAATGTTCAAGAAACAATTTGTTCCCACTTGTGTTTTGTTTTTATCACTTCTGTTAATCCTGATAATATTGTGCTTGTAATTAAGAGATTGATTAAATCTTTGTACAAATGAATCAGAATCAACAGACTTGATGGCCAAGTGCCAATAAATAAATCATATGTTTATCTACTTTGGAGCATGTTTTTAAAGCTAATCCTTATTTCTTTTTAAAGAGCCTTAAGGCAACTGTGTGTGATTTGCTGCTATATAAATAAAATAAATAAATGAATAAAACTGAATTGAATTGAATCAAAAGGTTTTTGGTGACAAATTTCTGTTGTTATGACATCATTGATCAAATTGTTATTATATTTACTCTTCTGACACTGTCACTGCGTCTGCCAGGACTTGTGCAATCAGTAGAAAATTACTGCATTTCTCAAAAATGATTAAGCATTTAACACATCAGAAAATGGAAAACACCAGAATCAGGCTTGGTGCATTGTTTTGGCATTAGACTCTGTACTTGAGTAGATAACGAATCCATGTGCTCCTCCTCTGTGACATCCTAGAAATATACTTAACATAATATTACGTTAATGGCGAAAGAGGCCTGTCGTCTTATGCTCACCACCTGACCTATAAAGCGTCAGTGTCTTTTTAACACGCGATTTAAATTATGTTCTTTGGTGAGGGAAGGGAAAGGCAAAAATGATTTAAGCTGAACAAACACTGAGCCCTCATAGGGACCTATTAATCTGTGCTGAGCGTTTGGGTCAAGGGTGAATACTTGTGTGTGACATAAGAAGCATAATTAAAGCAAAAGTCAGACAGCGAGAGCAGCAGTCTGCAATTTAACTGAATTCTGTGGCAAAAAAGTTTATTTCACTTGACAGAAAAAAAACCACAAGAGACTCGAGGAAATTAAAGAGATCTTCACTGCTGTGTTTGAATCATCTTTAATAATCCTGTGACACTTCTTCTGTCAGTGGCATTCTGGGCTCAACAAAACAGTCTGCAGGTTCTGTCACTCAGCACGCAGAGCTTCATGGTGTGCACTTGATTTATCCTCTGTGATGATTGAAAAGCTTCAAAAGCAGGCACACGCTCAGAAAAGAGGATAAATCAAATACTCCGCTTGTAATTTTTGTGCTACAAAAATGTATTCAGCTGCAATTCTACTCAGGTCTGCTGCCTGGTTGAGTAAAGCCTCCACACATCACTCATCCCCAGTCAGACTGGAGCCTTTCAGGGGCGTCTTGTGGGAATGAGCCTTTTGAAATCAAAATTTATAATAAACCATTCTGTTCTGGAAAGGTATCATCCTTTCCTTGCATCCTTTCTTCTCTCTGTTCCCTCCAGCTCATCTGGCTTCCCACGCTGCTAAAAATAACATCTCACACTTATTTTAAGGATCTGGGCCACATATGTGTTTTATAATAGGTTTCAAACAAAATTGTTTGAGCATGGCAGAAGATCAAAATGCATTTTACTGACTTCTTCACAATTGATTTCTTCAAAAGAATTTAATATTTTGAACTATAAAGATACTATTAAGATTTATTATTGTGTCAATTACATTAAAAAACATCTTAACAGAAACATTTTGACATCAAATATATTTTGCATGACGTCCAACCTGCATTGTCAACTTCTTGATCTGCAGTGGTAGCCGTAATGAAACATGAAGGGTAGAGAACTAACCAGAAAAAGCAGTAAGAAGATAAAAAAAAAGATCAAAGACCACAGTGCAGGAAGCGGATATGTAAAGTACAGTTCTTTTGTAGAAAGTTCATAAGAGAGCAGGCAGCTGGACTCCCCACTGGAAACAGCTGCAGCCAAAGATCCATCAGATTGTGAAGAAACCCAAAACAGCTGGTCTACAAATGCAAGTGTCAAAGTGTCACAGTCCAGAGATAGTAGAGAACGGAGTTACTAGTGCAAGCTGCAAACCTCTTATCAGGAAAAAAAAATCTAAGGCATTTAACAAAGCCAGCCTATATCTCCTCCATTTTCACCAAGTATCTTGAGCAAAGGATTTGACAGCTGATAAATTAAAAGTTTTTCAGACCTGTTTTTGCACAATAAACTAAAAGGGCTTGTTTAATAGAATGAATAGATGTGATAAAAGATTGTTTGTCTGTCACATTTATCACATCATCTTTAATCATAATAACCAATCACCCGTTCACTCATGGTGTGAATGGGTGAATGAGGCAGTTGTGTAAAGCACTTTGAGTGCTCAGAGTAGAAAAGCACTGTATAAGAACCAGTCCATTTACCACAAGGTCCCTGTGTTGATTGGTGCGGGTTCGATTCCAGCATCTGAGTTGCAAAGCAGGTGGGATGGTGGTGGCTAACTATACTAGCAGCCATTAAAAATGCAACAATATAGTATTTTCACAAATTTACCTACCCAGGATGTCCCAAAGGTGCTCGATGGGATTCCTATCAGCTGGTCTAACACTGTTAATGTTCAGACGCTTTGTTTTGCTGTATTTATTTGTATGTACTTGCTGCATTTTTAATGCCTCTTTGTATAGCTAATGCACTTCAACAAAAGACATAAAAAGCATTTTTTAAAAAGAAAAACAACAAAGCCACAGGGATGCCAGAGGAAGTGGTGACGGAGTAGTCCCCCGTTACTGCTGGAGTAGACACAGAGCATGAGATGATCACTGCCTACTCATAACACTATTATTCAGACGGATCATGAGAAACAGCCACAATGGTCCCTATCATATTTCATGACATTGACATTACTGTGAGCAGAGTAACAGTGGAGCATCTCACACACACAGTCTTGTGTTACTCAGGGCCGCAGCAGGCTTTCTATCAGCCTGTGTGTCTCAGTGGGCTCCTCCCCTCCCTGGGATCACCCAACACAGCTGAACCCTCACTACCACTTTTCAACACCTTCTAGCTGAATATATTTCTGTCTCCTTCTGTTCATCCCGTCCCTTTGCTTCTTCTGCTCCCGGCCACCATCTGCCATCTCTGTGTGACATGTGGAGCCCCACCAGCCTGCCCTCAACATCCGTCACTCAGCATCCTTGTTCCTCTCCTTTATCTTCTCTTTTTCTTTGCTTCATATCTTGTCCTTTCTATTTTTCATTTCCTTATATTTATTTCCTTTTTTGTTGTTTCCTTGACATTTTCTTCCTGCATTTGACCATTTTAACCTTTCCTTTTTCTTTTTTTTTACTTTCTTCTCTTTACTTTATTATATTTGTTTTCCTCTTCTTTTTCGTTTGCTTCCTTTAATTTTTTCAGATGTTATCTTTTATTCACATTACTTTCCATTCTTTATTTTAATCTAATTTATTTTCTCTTTTTTCCTTTCCTTCCCTCTGCTTTAAATTCAGACATGAAAAACCTCTCTTGGGATTACTGCAGGTTGTTTGTCACTTGCTCATCTCATTCAGCTTGTTGATGACAAACTATAAATAGAGTGTGCGGGACTCAGGCGGCCCTCCACTTTTATATATTAACTTCGCATGGCCTATATAAGCTCTAATGAGGTTGGTTTACACAGTTTCTTCTTGTTGCTTCCCCCACTTTGAGAGCATCAGGGAGCAGATGTGGTGCAGAAAGACCAAACTAGCTTTGCTCTCATATATTTGTCAGTCCCTGAGGACAACTGAATGACTTGTCAGTAGCCAGATCTGCGCTTGTGTTCTCACTGGTGTTAGTTTATATCAGTTTGGGTTGAAGGTTTGGGATTTGGAAAAAATACAAAAAGATTTGGGAAGAATCAGGAGCTGTTATAGTCATATTTGTCATCTTTATTCACGAGATAAAAGTGTAAATAAACCTAATGAAGTTCTTTCACAGCCAAACTTAATATTTACACACTAGAATCCAGTCATATAGGCAGGGAAACAAAAAACAACACAAAACTGTCTGGCATATTGTTTAGATAACAAGTTGAAAGGAAAACAAAAAGTACTCCAAGTGAACTCTTTTTCCTGTGAGATGTAATTAATGTTGTTTACTCTGGAAGTGAGTCAACTTTTATCGCTGAATTCTTTCTACTGACTATGACTTGTTTGAGTGTAATTAACAGCACATATCCTGAGTATACAGGATATTTTTTATTAATTTCATTTGGTAGGGCACTGATCTGGATGCTTCTGTTGTTACAATATAGCCTTCTGTGACATTAAAGAGGTCACCTGATTCTATTAGCACAGCACTGTTGTATGTCATTGTTGTAAGGTAAAACTTTGTCACAGGCTGGACTGCAGACTGTGTGGAGGTTGTGATGTGGACCCAAAAGCAGACAACGCAAAGACTGAACGTAACAAAAAGCGAGCCTTTATTGTGACTGATTCAAAACCAAACGAGAAAATAAACTAGGTAAGAGCTGATCATAAAACCTAAACTGGGAAAACTAAGACATATTTGGATAACTTGAAGACATGGAAACACAAAGGATGGTTAACAGACAGCCTGAAAGAGGACCAATTACAACTCACACCATAAATCTTAAGAGGAAACACACGGGGCGGATAAGCAAGACGGAGACAAGAATACACGGCTTGACACGAGGCTGGGAGGAGGGAATGCACAAGGGTAACAAGAAAGACTGGGGAGACAAAGGGAGGAGACACAAAGAGTGAAATACAGAAAAATTAAGATGACACAAAAGGAGAGGCGAGAGGACAGGACAGGCTGGAAAAAACATACACAAAGACAGACAGGGGAGACATGGAATAAAACACAAGGAGGGAAACATGTAAACAGAAAAGGGGGATCAGGCACATTGACAACAGAAATAGAAGCAAAACCACGACTAAACTCAGTGCTAAATAACAGAAAACTACAACACTTTAACCTCTGGATGTAATGCAGACTAAATCTTTATTAACGTTGCTGCTTTTTTAACTTGATGCTGGTCTTATTTTCATTGCCATTCAGTGTCTTTCCCATTACACACAAACTTTGTTTTCTTAGTTTGTGGACAGAACACAAGTCTGCTCATTGATAGTTTAACCTTTACTCCTGTCTCAGCATTTTAGACAGATTGTTCTTGACTGGCTCACAGTATTTATGGTTAATATTATAAATTAAACACAAAAAAACTACAGCTGTGAAAATATGTATGTGAAAGTATTTCTGTAGGTTGTCTGAAAGTGCGAGTGTAACGTGTATAACAGCAGTCCTGTCACAATGTTCGTCTGTTTCAGGCGTAGGAAATTATTTATACGTCAAACTTTTTAATAATTATGCAATGCAAATTGTTTAAAGCAAACATTATTTAAACAGTCGGCAAAAGTTAACTAAGAATTTTGTCTAAATTCTAAATAATGGAGCTAAATTAAGTTTAAGCACAGTCAGCTTTCTTTTGTTTATCTGCTTCAAATGTTAAAGTAATTTTAATGAAATTTAAATTTAAATGTATGCATTAAAAAAACAAACCTATTTATTTAGAAGGTTATTATTTGAATGCACCCATTTCAGGTCCTTTTGTAAAACTAAAAGCTGTCCTTACACCAGTGAATGAATGCTGTGGTCTTTGTTATTGTCATTTATTTCTGTCTGTAACAGACAGATCCCCCATCCTACTACAACACTTGACACAATTTCACTGTACAGCTGGGTCTTTTACCTCAGCTGTTTTCTGGTTTAGAAAGTAGAATCACATAATCAACAGCTGCATGTTTTAACTATTAGGTAACTATTTGTATACAGTATGTCATTGTCACCACTGCATTTTCTCCCCCTTATTTGGCTCTGAATATCAGGGGCAGTCTTTGCAGAGATGCCCAGAGCACCTCCAGCTCATTCAGGGAGACTAGTTCCCAAACCAAACAAGAGGTATAATCTCTCCAGCATGTCAGGGGTCTGCTCTGTGGACTCTTCCTGGTAGGACATGCCCCTGAATGTCTCACCTGGGTGACGATGAGGGGGCACTTGTCAGATGCTCAGACCACATCAACTAGCTCCTTTCGATGTGGAGCAGGAACAGCTCTACCCTGAGCTCCTCCCAAATGACTGAACTCATCCTCTCGGATGAGGAGGAAGTTCATTTTCACTGCTTGCACCTAAGACCTCATGTGACCATAGGTCATCAATAGCTGTCTGCCACACCACTGACACTCTACCGTTCCTGTCTGTCAGTTTCGGCTCCACTCTCACTTCACTCATGAACAAGACCCAGATAATCCCAAACTCCTCCATTTGGGCCATCAACTCCTCCCAGAGTGGGCAAGCCAGCCTTTTTCAACCACTCTGCAAATCATCCTAGTGCACGCTGGATGTCACCTCTTGATGAGGTCAGAAGAACCACAAGTCTGATCCTGCCAGAGACCATCTGCCACTTTGCTGCAACTGGACATGTATGAACAGAATCAGTGACAAAAGGAGCCCTGGTGAACTCCAACTCTCACCAAAAACAGGTCTGACGTACTGCCAGCAATGAAAACCAAGCTGTCACTATAGATGGACAAGGACCAAATGGCCCATAATAATTGGCTATTCATCTCAATTTAACCCTAACCCCTTCCTGAAGAAGTTGGCCACAATCCCAGTCGATCAATTCAGAGACACTGTCCTCAGCCTCCAAGCGAAGTTACAGAGTGTTAAGTAAGACAGCCCTGCAACATCTAGGACCTTAAGCATAGTTTATGGTCCTGCAAACGCGTCCATCTAACATACATTCACATTTGGACAGGGGGGGAGGTTTTCAGCCACCCTAGACATGCTCCCATGTAGTCTTCCAAAGTACTAAGTGCGTGTTGCTGGAAGCAGATAACCTGTGCATCTGCCAAATGCTACATTCAGGGGCATGTCCTACCAGGAAGAGTCCACAGGGCCTACTTGGTTAAAACAGCAGATTTCAACAGGAATGGGAGGAGGACAAAAGAAATTTCAAAGATCAACATGCTGTTTTAGACCAGCAACTGGTCCACAGGCCGGTTGTACCACATACTTTGCATGACTCAGATGCAGGCAGATGATCCATTCTCCGTCTGCCAGCAGGCTGAGTAATAATACCTCTGCTGGGCCACAAATTCCACTCCAAGGGACTCACTGTGAATTTTTACTGCAGTCCTAAGCTGGATAGGACTACTTTTTCATCTCGATGGCTCTCTTCACCACCAGTGTACATCTGAACCTTCTGGTTCTGGGGTTAATACCATGACATCTTACAGCCACAGTTCTACACGCACTAGCTCAGGCTCCTTCCCACCAGAGAGGTGACCTTCCATGTTCCTAAAGCCAGAGTTGTCAGCTAGGGACTGGAACACCAGCACCTCCTCTCCAAAGCCTTCAGTGCTATGATCGACTGTGCACCAAGTGCTAGCATCAAATGCCTAAAGCACCACCTGCGAGCGGTGAGCCAACAGAAGGGTGGGCCCACGTAATGCTTTGGCCTAAGGCCCAGCCACCAGGGCAGGCTCCAGACTGCCAAATCTACAAACTTGGTCACATCAAGGAACTGAAGCACTAATATTTCTTGAATTGTAGTCACTATGAAGATTTCTTCAGCCACATTTTTAAGTACTGCTGTGGCTTCATAGTGTAGTGGTTTTATACATTTAAACAAATCCCTTGGAGGTTGCAGGAGGAAGAGCATCCAGTGTAAAAATCAGCCAAATTAAATATGCAGACCTACCCACTGTGAAAAATCCTTGTGAATAGGGGAGCGTTTGTTTATTGTGGTTTGGAGGAAGAGTACAGAACATTACTGACATGTTTAGTGTTAAAAAGCAGCTCAACTGTTAGAATATGTTCGTCCTAAGAGACGTTGTGTTAATGCAGCTACAGGTGAAAAAAGCAAGGTGTATTTGACATATGCTCATCTTACTGAGGAAATATTGTTGTATGTTAAAGCTGTATTTTATTGTAGTTGGTACTGCTAAATGTGCTATATTAAAGGCCAAGTTGTATAAATGTATCGTCTGATTTTCTTGTCTAACCATTAAAAATAAATAATGAAAAAAACATAATTTTTATGCAGGAATTCAATCACTCATTTGATCTAAAGCAAACATACTAAACTGTGGTTAACATGAGTGAATTAAGACATTTCTACTCAAAATAATTGAGATAAAATTACCACTTTAATCATTTTCACAAACATTAAGCGTACTAGAAAAAATATATCTGGATTTAGACGATTTTCTGTTGTGCGTGTGAATAAAAATTCCAGCTCAGCTTTTCCATTGTACATGTAAGTCATGCAATATTTTTACCAGTAAATATGTTGTTTTTATTGTCTTCAGCTATGGAGGAGCTGGATGGAGATGAGGTCAGAGTTTCCTCCAGGGGACGCTTTGCTGAGAGAGACATCGTCCAGGTGCACTGTATAAGATATATCCACTCTTATTTGGTGTTTATCAGTATAAAACTATGTAGAATTATTTTTTATCAACTGTCCAGGATAAAACCCGAATCAAAACTCAATCAAATTTATTTAACCTTCTTACCAGCAAAACATTCTAGTGATGTCAACAAATGTATAGATGTTTATGAGAAAAACACTCTTTGCATGTTTGATCTGTCTCGAGTAAACGCGTTTCTGATAAGTTTATTGTCTCATTCACCGGTTTTAAAGTCATATTGTATATACCATGATATTCATTTGTAAATTAAGGTCAGAAAGGAGGATGAGACTGGTGATGATCACTGGCAATTTGTTAGCCAACAATCTCAGCTTTTTCTTTCATTTATGCTCACAATCAGAGCTGTTTGCCTGAATATTAAAGACATTTCCTTTCACTGACATAAGAAAGATCCAAGACCAGAATATTATTATTTATTGTTCAATATGAGCATCATCGACTAGAATAGGATATAGAGTATAAATGGACTGGTTCTTATCTAGTACTTTTCTGCTTACCTGATGCATGAGAGAGTAACTTGAATGCACCCGACATGGGGTTAGTATCTTGCCCAATGATATTTGGCTTGCAGACCAACCTTCTGATTAGTAGATGACCCGCTGTGAGCTCTAACCACCCCCAGTGTAGGACAGGAAATAAGGAAAAACAGAATAGTTTTCCTTTGAGTGCGTTTCAGTTGAAGTGGAAAAAGCCTGTGAGGCATAAGTCGTCAGTAACAACGATGATGACTTACATCCTAGCTCCACACTATCAAAATATATGATTTTTGAAAACTGTTGAAAAAATGTTTATGTCTTGACAACTAGGGCAAAAACCCCAACATTTTCAGATACATGAAAATTTACTTACAGTTTATGATTTACTGTGTGATTTTTGGCAGGTCATTTTTTGTGAATATTTCAATCTTAGAGCAAAAAAATGTTACCAACGATAATCTGAAGCCTCACAGTTTGAGCTTGATGTACTGTTATGTCAATACATCTGCAACATTAAAAGTAATAACTCCTCAACTGTATGAAAGCGTATTAGCAGCACCTTAGATGCTGAAGGAACCTACAAACACCAAATGAACTGAACAGTCACTTTTGCCTCCGATCCAGTTTGTTCCTTTCCGGGACTACATCGACCGGTCAGGGAACCAGGTCCTGAGCATGGCCCGACTGGCTAAGGATGTCCTGGCAGAGATCCCTGACCAGCTGCTGTCATTCATGAAGAGTCGGGGGATTGAACCCCGCCCCCCCCTGCCCGTCACCTCCGACTCCCCCTCAGTGTCCACCACAACTGCAACCAATACGTCTACGACCAAGCACTGCAACCCTCACCCCTGAGAGAAGGACAGCAGGCAGAGTGGAGCAAGCTGTTTGGGCAAAGGGAAGTGTGTGTGTGCATGTGTGTGTGTAGGTGTGTTCTGGGGTTTTCAAGGTTATCTGACAGAAACCAAATCAGTAAACTGAACCTAAGAATTCCTTCTGAAAGCACTGACTACGAGGATTCCTCTGCAAGACATGTACAAGAAGCATAGAGAATAGATTTTTAAATCTTTTTTTATGTTTCTGATTTTTTGTCAACATCTGTCACAAACACTCTCCAGGTATAACACACGATTCTGCACAGACACACGGGCTCCATTCAAATCTATTGTTTCCTTTGTGTGTTGTAATCCACTATGGACGCTTTATTGACCTTTCTTGCAAAGGTGGGAAGTCAAAAGATTCTACTACTGGTCTTGTTCACAGTCTGCCGTAATAGAATAATAAATGCTGTAGCAGCCATCTAAACTGATTTCTATCAGCTGTGAAGAAAGACAGCTCTGAGGGTGATATCCTGTCCTTATTTGCTTATTCTCAGGGTGTTTCAGTGGCTATTAAATCATGTCTTGGTTCTTGCAACTGAGGCCCAAGGAACACTGGCTCTTTTCTTAAAATTATATGCTGTCTATTACTGTAGAAAATGAAACTTTTGTTTTAGTTTACTTTAGCAAAGGCATGGAAATTGCTCTCCTTTTCAAAGACACTGTTAGAAGACAGGGCAAGTTTAAAGTTAAAATCCCCCATGGACATGAAGAGAGTTGCTTGTGAGCACCTCCTGAAAGGAGTAAACATACAAGGGTATGAAACCAGCCATCCCCTGCTCCTCTGCACCTGCAGCCGCTGTACAATTTGAACATATGGAAGGGCAGATCATTTCAGCCCTGGTTAAAAAGTCGAACATAGCCGTGTCTGTGAGCTCTGTCCCCAGTCTTCTTCTAAACTGTAAATCTCCTGGCTGTGGCTGTCATTTGGGATGAATCATGCATGAGGAAGGTGCCTCTGGTTCTGAAACTGTCTACAGCTTGTACCTATTTAAAATGAAAAGGGTTTCCCATTGCAGATTTTACAGGCCAGAAAACTTCAAATGTAGCAAAGAAAATGTGTGGGAAGAGTGGGAAACACCAAGAAGAAGAAGAAATCGAATGTGAGGTTTGGTACTTAGTGCTGCATTGTTCAGTTTGCAAACTTTATCTTCATCATGCATGCCGAATTCTTGTTTTTTTTTCCTTCTCATATCCTGTATTTTTATTTTCCTTGCTTTTGTTGTGTGCATGAATGATTTAAGCAAAAGAGAGCAAGTGCTTGAACAGAAAACCTAAATCTTTCATTGGCAGTCCCAAAGAGCCCAACACACTGCAGCTTACAAGTACACAGACAAAACAAATGCAAGAATAAAGCAGGAAAAACCAGCTGCTGTGTGGCCAAGAAATAGGATAAAATGCAACAAACATTAATCATTATTAAAATATTATTATTCATCAATTCACTTTTCTCATGCCTTTTATGCTCCTGTCTCTGTAAGAGCCCTCTATCCCTGAAATTCAGTCTTCTCACTGGCCATCCTCTGGAAAGTGACGGAAACCACCCAGTGCTTGAGAGCAGTGCTCGAATTTTGTAGGTGTGACCACAGAAAGAAATCTGTGGTGAACTGATGTCAGCTCATTGCAAAAGAAACATTTCCAAGTTCCTTCAAAACTTTGGGAACTGAACTCTGTTGTCTCGGTTAACCCCCCATGTAGCCACCACCATCAGTTTTTGAAGCCGGAAGTGACCATATTTAGATAAGAGGGACAAGTTTTAACTTACCAGCTAATGCTAGCAAGCTAATGCTAGCTAGGTTGAGCAAGGTGCATCGATAACATGAATCAACAAAGACAGCACCGGTTTAGCAGTGACTCAAGCTCCCTGTAGATGACACACCTATTAACCAAATCACTTTAAGTATTTTCAAAAGGTTGAATTAAAAAAAAAGATGTACTACCATAGCTTTTATGAAGCGAATCCTATTCATTCAATCCTGTTTTTTTTCTACTATACTTTTTAATGGTGTCGAGACAGGCATTTGATTGTAAGCCCAACAAGGGACAATTGTTGAAAATTAGCAATAGCTATAAACTTATGTGCGTTACATCTGTTTCATGTTTTGTACTTGGACTATGTTAAACTGCACTGTCCCTTTTAAATAAATAGATTAACATGGCAGACAGTGAGGTTAGACTTGCTTTTGAAGCCAGCCTCAAGTGATTCATGAAACTGCAGTTTTGGCACTTCAGTCCTGGCTTGATTTTGTTAACCCCATTGTTTCTGTTTCCGGTGTGTTTAGTTTGCAGTTCAAAGACAGGCTACACGTGAATGTTGCTAGTAAAAAGGTGCACAGTGCTAGAATTACAAACAAATAGTTTGTTAGGACTTCTGTCCTGAAACTCCAGCATATTGAAGGAAAGAGGATCTGCCACTGCATTAGAAACACTTGATCAAACTTGGTATATCACTAGCTAAGAAGTGGAGAGACGTAATGAGACAAGATGAGGTCAAATTAAATAAGATATAAGAGAAAAGTATTTGATTTTGTGCAGTGTGGGTTCTGTCCAGTAGCATATTTGTATTAGGATGTGTTTTTAATTATTACAATGGATTTCTGTATTTATTGTATATGTTGTAAAATGGCTCCATTTCATTGGTGTTTATTTTGTCCATTTTCATCTATATTCTAACATTTTAGCCTTCTGAGTTTTTGCAACGACACTATTTTTGCTGTTAGGTGGGCTCTTTTTTTGGTACCACTCCATAAAACAAATACTGTGAAGTTTCATCAATTTTCTTTTGTCTCTGACTTTTTTATGTAGGGTTAGCAACAGTTTTAGAATGTTCAACCTGGCTGTGTCACGAAAACAGAAACAATAATAACAACAACGAATGGATTATATGATATTTATCTGGATTACTGAGTATTTGTCACATTGTATCAGAAGGGAAATTGACATGTGGCCTTATTTCTGTCATAATCCTGCAAGTAAGTGTGAGGGAGGACTCTATTTTTATATGACAACACCAGGAAATATGTTATTTTGCATGCTTATATGGCTGTTATGCTGCTAATGATTGTACTATCTGTATTCATATCTGAAAAAGATTTCAGACAACATTCCTCTGTGTGTTTACTTGTGTACTGTGCAGAATCAATCCTTCTATTTCTGACTGCCAGCCTAATAATCCAGCACATAACAGATATATGAAAAGTAGGGTAGATTTGTATCAAACAACGTTTAAAACATGCATGTTTGTGTTATGACTATATGTAAACAAACCCAAAGTCACATAACCTGTTGGATATTTTTGTATGAAGCATGCTGAGCTTTCTACACAGTGTGTACAGGATGAGGTTATTATATACTGCTCACCAGTTCCATTTGTTATGTAGAAGCTGTGTGTAAATATGTTAAAGTGTTGTACAGAATATTTTGTGAAGTCTTCCTTCTTTCCATTTTTTCACTCTGTTCCAAATATTTCTTTTATTTTTGTTTCCACTTGTGTTGGTCAAAGTTTTTAATTTTGTCACTGTTTTCTAGCTTTTGCTTAAAAACCAAATAAAGATATTATTGAAGGCTGAACTGTAATCTTGCTCACTGTTTTACAGTAATTGCTGTGTTAAACTTCACTTACATCGCCTTTGTTTGTTTGTATTTTTAACTCAAAGATAAATTAGACCAACATCTTTTTTTTTCAAGCAATGATGAAAAATTGTTATTATTTATATATTTGTAAAGGGGCCAAATTATTTCAAATTTATGTACATTTTATACTTATAATCTGCATATTGTATCTATTTTCAAATTATTAAACTTTATGTAACTATATTTTGATTAGCCTCTTTTAGTTATCAGCTGAAGACAGAAGAAAAGTAAAGGGGGAGGTGTATTTGGAGTCAGTGAGACAGAAAAAGGGCGGGAGTTTGGAGATGTGAGTAGTGACTTTAAAAAGTAAAGACTATGACTAGTAAAGGGAGAGAGCTGGGTGATATGAAGGAGAGAAGGAAGACAGATATATTGTGTGTGCGGGAGAAGGGAAGTAGAGCCAGGAGCATTGGACGTGGATTCAAACTCTATTACTACAGTGCAGATAGGAAATGAAATGGAGAACGGGGAATCTTGAAGGAGTGCTATGGAGTTGAATGTCAGACAGGATCATGAACTTGAAGCTGGAAACTAATGGGCGGATGTCAGAAATTGTCTAGGAAATCATGAAATCATGAAGAAGAAGTGAGTGAATGCAGTGGCAAGGATTAAATGGAGGAAGTGAAGAAGGAAGAATGCTTTGCAGAGTTTAGTGGTGAGTTAAAACAGGCTCAGGAAGGTAGGGAAGAATATTCAGATGACTGGGAAAGTACAGCTAAAGTGGTGAGAGAAACTGCCCAAAAGCGGCACGTGTTTCCTCTGAGCATAAGAAAGAGGACAAAGAGATGGTGGTGATGCATCATTTGCTAGGCAGAGAGATGAAGTTAGAAAGGATGTGCAGCAGGTTAGAGTGATTAAGCATGGAGACAGAAATATAATAAGAGTGTGCTGAGAATATGGGAGGAGTGCCTTGATGAGTTGATGAATAGAGAAATTGAGAGAGAAGAGGACAAATGTCAGACAGTTAGTGAATTAGGAAGTGCAGAGGATTAGTAACGAAGATTAGAGTGGAAGGGTGCCGATGATATACCTGTGGAGGAATGAAGAAGGCAACGGACTTTAAGCTACGGAAAAAAGTTTTTGAAGCTAAATGCGAAGAAGACAAGTTACAGTAAGTGAGCAGCACTATGGCAAGAGTGAAAGGGAACGTTTACTAGACAGTAGTGAGACCGGCTATGTGTGGTTTGGAGATGGTGAAGGTGAAGCTGGAGGAGGCAGCACTGAGGATGCTAAGATTTTCAGTGGGAGTGACCAGACCAAGAGTATAGAGAAGGACGGCTCAGGTAGAGTGTTTTGGAAAGGTAAATGGTAAATGGCCTGTATTTATATAGCACTTTACTTAGTCCCTATGGACCCCAAAGCGCTTTACACATCCAGTCATCCACACATTCACACACTGGTGATGGCAGCTACATTGTAGCCACAGCCACCCTGGGGCGCACTGACAGAGGCGAGGCTGCCGGACACTGGCGCCACCGGGCCCTCTGACCACCACCAACTGGTCAGAGGGCACCAACTTTGGAGTCATAGTTAGCGAGGCAGGCTCAGATCATCTGGACTTGTGCAAAGAAGAGATAGTGGATATGGAAGAAATAAGAACACAGAGTGGATTTAGGGATGGAGGACACGCAAACAGTTGGTGTGACAGATTAGGATGCTGGGTATAGGGTGAGATGGAGACAAATGATCCACTGTGGCGAACATTAAAGGGAGCAGCTGAAAGAAGGGGAAAAAGATAGCAGTGACTTAACATGCTGTTTTATTTGTACTGTTCATGTTTTTTTAAAGGGAAAATAAACATTATTAGCCCAGTGGATGATTCTCAAATCTTGTCCCTTGATCAGAGTCTACATTACGTTTTAAACGAACATATTAAATGTGGGTTCTCTCCAGGTAGTCCGGCTTCCTCCCACAGTCCAAAGACGTGCAGTTACTGAGGTTAGGTTAAATAGGGATTCTAAATTACCCATAGGTATAAATATGAGTGAGAATGGTTGTCTGTCTCTCTGTATTAGCTCTGCAGCAGACTGGTGACCTGTCCAGTGTGTACCCCTCCTCTCACCCAATGATAGCTGGGATAAGCTCTAACCCCGAGCTAGGGTTGCCAAATCTTTAATTATCAAATAAGAGACACTCTGGTGTGCCAGAAGCACAATCCACAACCAGCTGGGTAGTGTAAATATGCACTATGTGACGGTGCAGGTAACGGTCAATATATGTGACATTTAAGGTAGACTAAGGAACCAATTGAGTACATTCAGTGTTAAAAGAGAAGCTGTGAAGGTCTGAGATCAGCAGCTCTCTGAAAAAACAACTGAGGTAGTGTTTATGCTCCTATATAGTGAAACTGTTATATGGATGATTAATCCCTTTGATTTGATTTTTTGTCTTTAAAAAGCTGCAACTTTCACATCATGTGGTACTTTAGACTTTTTTCATAAGTTAATTTTGGAGTTTCTACAAACAGTGAACATACAGGATGATTTGTCTGTTGTCACTGGGCGGTGCTGAGGTCTGAGGGCAGCTTTCTGTAATAAAAACGAGAACAGAATCATCACAAAACATGAAATGTAAAGTCTATCCCTCAAATCTGAAAGTAAGTTCTGCTCTTACATTTTTTTTTTCAGTTCTACAGTTCTGCCAACAGCTGGCATATGAACTGCTTATTTTAAGAAAAGACAAAAAAAATAGACTAGCACTTTATCCAGTATAATATTTACCTTTGAGTTATTGGTGCTTTTTAAATGTATTTAAATACAGTTTGAAACAGTCGGTGTGGATTTTGAGAGTGGACCTCCTCTCAGCATCCCTGATCTATCTACCATTGCAGAACAGACATATGCAAACCTCTCCCTGATCGCAGCTGCCAGTCAAAGCGGTCATGATGACGTTATACCCCAATTTAACAGCATTATGTTAGTAATTAGAATCAAACTTATGAGAAAGGAGACCACTTGAACACAAATCAGCCTGATGTGAACTACTGATAATGAAATAAACCATGCTAACGTGGAGGAGGCGGGGTTTATGACCAGCCAGACACCAGGGGCCATTTTGGCTTCATTTTGGGGGCGATGTTAGGTCGTCCATGTGTGTCAAAAAACTAAAAGAATATACACAAATTGATCAGAACAGGTCTGTAATGTTTTCTCTTAGGAGAAAAATGTTGTTTTATACTGCTACACTGCCACTTAGTGGAAGAAATACGAACTAAAAACTGTACCAAACTGGAAACGGGAATTTCCCAAGTTTTGGATTCACTTTTCAGTTAAAAATAAATAAATAGTGTAGAATGGTTATCTTAAATGTATTATTGATAATAACCAATCCGCACAAATATCCAATACTACACTATCCACATCACAATTTCACTATGGCATATTCTTGCTGCCTTCAGGTACTCCTCGTGGTTCAAACCATTACATTTAAGGGCAGCAGTATATATTGCACTTTTTGACCCAAAGACATTTGGTTGTCCCTCTGTTAATAGCAGACTGTAAGTTTAGCTATCAGCTGTGGCTTTATTCGTTTTCTTAAATGTAAGGCTTCTGTGCAGAAAACTGAAGAGAAGTTCTATCGACCTTGACAAAGCTTTGGTAGTTGCTAACTACCAAAGCTTGTTGGTTCATCCACCCCTAAGTTGAAATTTCAATACTGCCCCTGAACGCAACACTAGGCCCACTGGAAACCGTGTAGTGGCTCCATGGATCATATCCATTTAGTAGGGCGGGCCTTTTCCCGTGTCGCTGCTACAGGGATACCAAGATGGAAATCCAGGGGCTTTCTGATGCCCAAAACATTCAGTCTCAACATGGCGCCCTACACAGAAGCATTTCGTCTCCACATCGATCGGCAACGGGGTCAATACCTCATTTTATTTCCAGCGAAAATGAAGCGGAAGTGCTGCTGGAGTCGCTTGAGCTACACAGCGACAACAACAACAACACTAGGCCGAGAACATCGCCGTTTCGCCTACTGGCGGAAAATGGCAGCGAGGTGGCTTGTTCGCCTGTCAGCGCACCGCAAACTACGCTTAAAAGCAATTTGCCGGGTAACAGACCGGGCGTGGGATTTCATAACGTGAACCCGGAGAAGGAAAATGAGCTCAGTGCCCTACTAGCTTCACAGGAGTTTGTCAAGACAGCCTGGAAATACGGATTAGAAAGCGGGGATGTTGTAATGCAAATGGCGCTGCCTCTCTTTGAAGGGGAAGAGGAACCGATGCCGCAGCGGCAACCAACGTTTCCAGTTTTACGGCAGCAGCGTGAGGACGGCTCCTGCAAACAGCCCTCAGTAGCCAGCCATAGCGCTGCGGCGCTGGGGAACTTGAGCACGGTAAACCTGGCGGAACAAACCACCCAGGAGTTTTATGTTCTTTTTAATGTCGTTCAAGACGAAGGCAGCGGCGAGACAAGTAAACAGCGCCCGGATGTGCCTGAGGATGGCGATCAAATGAAAGGTAAAAAGCAGTGTTCCAAAGCAAGTCCCTGTGGCCCCATGGAGGCTGGAAACCGCAGTAACGTTGTTTCATGTGAATCTAATGACACTTTGAACTGCCTCGATACACAGGGCTTGAAACCTGAGCATGTTTTCAATTTACTGAACGATAATCCCGCGGCGGGTAACGTTAAACAGACTGCCTACCACCCCACCGTCGAAGACGTTGTTTTGACAAACAAATATGGCGATAGGATTTGTGGCCAGATGTGCACCGAAAGCAGCGAAGGTAAACTGGTCAGGGAGCTCTCGTCGCAGCCTCGCGTTGACGAGAGCAGTACCTTGATTTCAGGGACTGCGGGGATCGTGGAAGCCATGGACACATCGGACTTTGGTACAGATTCAGCGGCGGCGCAGGGCAGTACAACCCCGGTCACGGCCTCCACAAGTCCGCCTGCTAGCGAAACATTTTCCGGAACTATCACGATAAACAACCAAAGCATCATAGTGACTATTGAAAACGGGGTACTAACTCTTGCTGCCCCACCCGAGGGCTATGTACATAAGGAGGATGACATGGTTAGCTTAAAGGAGCACTTAGGAATGAAAGATCATGAAGATATTGTTCTCCTCAACTATGACAGTGGTACTAAATCGATCGGGAAGATCAGCACACTGGCAGTAGCCAGTTCCAGCCATCAGGAAGAGCCCACACCTGGTTTGTCTGTCAGCGACTCAGAGCTGGCTCTGGTGGATGACTGCTCCCTGTCAGAGCTAGGTACTTCACTGGACTCCTGTGCCAAGCAGGAGGCAGGGTCACTATGTGCAGTAACAGAAGCAGATATGGGCCCTCCTCCTCCCGAAGCCGCTGTAGCTGGCTGTGACAATGAAGAGTGTCACTCTGTACCAGTAATCAGGTCCAAGAAAGACACCGTGTCCACCTTTGACTGCCCAGAACCAGGCTGCCCCTCCACATTTGACACACGACAGAAACTCAAGGTTCACCTCCTAAACCATGCTGAGGACCCACGTCCATATCAGTGCACTGTGGAAGGCTGCGGCTGGGCATTTGCCACCTCCTACAAGCTGAAGCGGCATCTCCAGTCCCACAACAAGCAGCGGCCACATACGTGCCAGTTTGAAGGCTGTGGGCGGCGTTTTACCACTGTCTACAACCTCAAGGCTCACGTCAAAGTCCACGAGCAGGATAACGCCTTTGCCTGCGAGGTCTGCAACGAGAGGTTTCGCAGTGCTACCCGGCTCACCAACCATCAGAGGGTCCACTTTGAGCCACAGAGGCCTCACAAATGTGAATTCCCAGGTAACTCATACATCAAACTGTGAATTTTGTGCTTTTATGTAACTATTTGGAATTTCTAGCTTTTTATTCTGCTCTTGGAATTGGCTGATGGGTACTCCACAACATCACTGCTATGATATGAAGCACTTTACCAGAAGGTTTGACGTGTTTTGAGCAACACAGGGCATTTACTTATTCCCTGCTACACATTTCTATTCATTATCTGTGCTAGAATAGCTTTGCATGTCTTGCAGTTCAAAAATATTCCAAATTTATCTGATACTGGGACTCAGTATCAACCTCTGAAACGAGCTGTTTTAACTCCTACCGGTTTTAAACAAACTCTGTGGCTGCCCTAGCTAAACAAACTTAAAGCAGCAGGTGGGTGGGGCCAAAGTTCCCAGATGACCATATTCTGGATCCCTTCAGACATCGTTTATAACCAGTAGTAGAAAAAACAGTTTAAAGGTGAGTGTTAAAAGCAGTCTGAATCCTGAGCTTTTGTCTCACAAGAGTTAAATGTAGATGCACTGATCTATGTTCAGTATGAGGGTACATGATTATAACAGTTTCTGTTTAACAGAATATGATGAAAAAGTATATACATATAAAATGCGCCTTTATGGTACCGTTGGTGTCCTACATGTTTGTCTTTCTATCCTATGCAGGCTGTGAGAAAACCTTCATCACCTTCAGTGCTCTGTTCTCCCACAATCGCACTCACTTCAGAGAAACTGGCCACTTCATGTGCACCTACCCAGGCTGTGACAAGACCTATGATAAGGCCTGTCGTCTCAAGATCCACATGAGGAGTCACACGGGTAAATTGAGATTTAAGGGTCGGTTCAGCTGGGCCTGTTGTTTTCTGTGGTTGCATTTTTTAAAAAGCAGCATGTAGTCTACTAAATTAACTCTGGCTTATTCCTAATACATTTTTGTGAAGCAGTCAGCTGCAGTGCCGCAAATCCAAACACATTAGCTGTGATTGTTCTTCAGAACATTAACACTAATGCAGAGAGTAAAAGTTCTTTCTGAGCTTGGAGTGACAAGTAAACCTGATGCTTTTGTGGGGAATATGTATAGCTGTAAGTTATTTAAAAAGGCCAATAATTGTGTTTTTTGTTTGTTTTTTATGAGCATTGAGTTAAATAGAAATCACAAACATAAGTGTGTATGTTGTCACTTTTAGTTCTTAGAAGGACAAAACCAATCAGCAGCTCTAGCGTTCCGAAAGAAAATCGGCCAAAAAAATCTCGATCCAGCTCACATTAAAAGATTTGTGAAGTGAGGATCCTTGCAGCAGTAGGTGTAGTGTAGCATTAGGAATGAAACTTGTAACTTCCTCTCTCCAGGCGAGAGACCGTTTGTCTGTGACTCCGAGGGCTGCGGCTGGTCTTTTACAAGCATGTCAAAGTTGCTCCGACATAAAAGGTGAGTGCTTATTAATTTATGCTTTGATCATGGTGTAAAATAGTGGACACACTCCATTTGTGTGTAACTTACTGTTAGGAACTCCTGATAAAGTATCTTTCTGCGACTGCAGATGGAAAATAGCTGATAGCTAGATCTGATGCAACGCAGCTTTTCCTTTTGTGTATTTTCTACATGTTCCTAAAGGCAATAAACAGAAACCTGAAGTAATGTTTTATAACATCTAACAAAGTTATCAAAGGAATAAAGGGAGTGAATGTCTACATCGTGCGGTGAGAACAAACCTTGTTAGATAAGCTGACCATGTCAATTTTAGTTTTGTGTTCTTTGCATAAAGGTTTGAACGAACAAGGTTATGAAAATGTGAAGTTTTCTCTGTAAAGGTCATCTAGTTGCGAGTCTTCACTACAGTGTTGATACTCATTTAGTATGTTAGGGTTTTATGTCAAGTTATATAGAATAAAGCTCTATTATAATGTAGGATGTGGCTACCTTTTGATTGACAGGGTGTTGCTTGGTATAACGCTCATCATATGCTTCCTTGGCTCCAAATACCCAAAACAGTCTTAGCAAAATGCCTAAATGGAGCCTTGCGAAAAGCAGCATACACCCTCCTCTTCCGTGCTGTCTGTGGGAATGTTTTGCCACTACAGGAAGTGTGATTGCTGTTACATGCCTGTTTTTGTTTTAGTGAACTTGAGCTTGTCACTGCAGTTCTGTTTTACTGGTGCAGTTTGACTTTGAAAGGCTTTGATTCCTTGTTAAGTTTAGCTTCAGTTTGATGTAACAAAATGTAAATGAAATTCTGTTTTTGTGCTATGACTTTTCTTACTTTGTTTTAAATGTGTGTGTCTATAAGGAAACATGATGATGATCGGCGCTTTGTCTGCTCAGAGGAGGGTTGTGGGAAGTCCTTCACCCGGGCCGAGCACCTCAAAGGACACAGTATTACCCATCTAGGCACGAAGCCTTTTCAGTGCCATGCAGAAGGTACAAACCTTTTATAAAGGAACAACAACAAAACTGTAATAATTTTCCACGAGACAAATGTTCACATTTTCTCCCTGAAATATTTACTTAAGACCAGTGTTTCATGGTGACTGATTTCAGTAACATGTGCCTCCTTTGTGTTTTTCAGGTTGTAATGCCAAGTTTTCAGCACGTAGCAGCCTCTACATCCACTCCAAAAAGCATAAGCAGGACGCCAGCACCCTGAGGACTCGCTGCCCTTTGGCCAACTGCTCCAAACACTTCTCGTCCCGCAGCAGCCTTAAGAGCCACATGCTCAAACATCACCACCTCAGTCCTGGTTAGTAATTGTTCTGCAGACTTAAAGTTCCCCAGCACTGCGAGTCTCGTACTGTCTGTGAACATCTATAAAACACCACCCAACTGTTTTCTGTTTCCATGTGGGGCGATGGATGGAAACCGTTCCTTCTTTCTTGTGTAACAGTTTTAAACTTTTATTCCACTTGCCGTTGTTCCTGAGATGTTCATTTTTAACTTGGGGTTTTTTTTTTTTGTTTTCCTTCCCAGATGTTCTCAGTCAGATAGAGACCACACCAACCCTGACCCCCAGTAATGAGCTCGTTAGTTCCACACCTACCACGGTTGCAGGATCTGGTATTGCTGGGGGCGACCAGCTGACAAACCTGGACCTCAGCTCTCTGTTCTCTTCTGTGCCTGGAGGAACTGCACCCACTACAGGCATTGGAGTGGGAATCCCAGTTGGTGGGGCTACGTCTAATGGCCCGTTCACAATGGACCTCTCCCTGGTCAGCTCTGGCATCCTGACCATCGACCCCTCTTCAGTGGGAACTACACTTGTTACCAGCACTAACACCACAATGGCCAAGGCTGTGGACCCTCTTATATTGGCAGCCAATGCCGACATGACCCCCCACCACAACCTGGAGGGAACGGCAAGTGACGTCCTGCGCCCACAAGGCACCCTTAACCTGGACGATGTGCAGACAGTTACCCCAGAGGCGCTGGGAACCCTCACTGCCCTTACTATGCAGGGTGCTGGTGCCACTGTGGACCCCACTCTGCAGCACCCACTCAGCTCGTCCAGCTCCTTGAGTGTGGAACCCACAGCCTCCCTGGCTGTAGCTCCCGTTGCCGAGCTCCTTGGCTCACCATCTAAGGTGGAGGTGGGTGGCCAAGGAGGTGCTGGGACTCTGTTGGGTTGTGTGGAGGTGCTGGGACCCCAGGAGGGAGGAAAAGTGCTCACTCAGTTTGTCTTTCCTGGTCACAGCAGCAGCTTCAGCCCACAGAAAGATTCGGAGCTCAGTTCTGTGTCACCAAGCAGTTTCCTGGTGAGCATAGATACTCACAGATTCAATAAACCAATCGAAACACAGCTGATACAGAAAATACATTTGCGACTTTCAGGCATACAAGCTTTCCTTTTTATCTCGAACGGTAACCGGTTGGGTAAGGACCCTGCTCACCTTTCTGTAACAAAACCAAAAAAGACTCATAGTTCAATGACATATAAAGGGTCTTCGGATCTTTGCATGAATGTCCTTTTTTATTTGACAAAATGTTTTTCAGTGGTGGCACATATTTAACAAGATTAATCACAGTCAGTAGAGAAAGTAGTCAACAGACAGATGATGAAAGGTGGTGCAAACCTAACATGCTCCCATTTTGCTTGACAGGAGAGTGGGGGCTCGGCTAGGACTGACTACAGAGCCATCCAGCTGGCTAAGAAGAAGAAGCAGAGAGGCCCCTCGGCCTCCTCCGGTAACTTACTTTCTTTAGTTTCATGCTAGCCAAAGCTCCAGTAACTGTTAGACTGACAAGACTTTCCTTTGACTTGTCCAGGGACTTCAAGCTCAGGTCAGAGAAAAGCTAAAGGAACAAAGGCTGCCACAGCTCCAGGACCACTCGCTCCCTCTGGGGCTCGCTATGGTGATGGAGCTGCAGTAGCGAATGGGGGCCTGACTCTCCGTGACCCCATCACCGGTGCCCAGTATGTCCAGATCCACCTGCTGCAGGTGAGATATGACAAGTTGGGGAAGGTGGCAAATCTGCCCTGGTCAGAAAACATAAAGCTGTCTAGACCAAACCGTGATACTTACGATTCAAATAAGCTCATGATTTGGATAACTTGCCACTGCTACTGTCTGGGCACTTGCCTTTGTTTTAATGAGAATTTGTTCCACAGAATTTTAATTCCTTTTCGTGCATTTTTACTGCACAGTGTGAAATTGACCTTTTGTGTACCGTGAAAACATATTAGTTGCTATTTGGGAACTAAGAACACAGTATAAGTGCAGAGCAACATCCCATAAGCTCATTAAAGTGCCAGTTTAACACTGGCTACAGGGAGTTGTTCTGTCTGAGGCTTGTTTTTACCATTTTGTCAAATGTGTGCCATTAACACCAGCTGTATTATTGTTTCCCATTACAATCAAGTACCAACTTATGTGCGTCGGGTCGTTTTATAGCAATTGCCTGTACTCCTGTGACATCATTTGTATGCCACACGAACAAAGGAGGATGACTGGCGATGGTATACCTGCTGCTGTCTGTGGGTTTTTGTCACATTTGGGGACCACCGTGCTGTTTTTGTGCAGCCTTGTCCCTCGTTGCCAGGTTTCAAAACTGGCGGTTTTTGATTTTCATGAAGGAGACACTCATGACATTGAATAGCCAATCAGTGGCATGCAGTCTGATGACGTCACATTTTCAGATCACTTCATGACTAAAAAAAAGTACCTGTTACCAGGTACTATCACCTAATGGAAAACCCTAAAAACCATGTCGAGCCAACCTGTGTAGGCCATAATGGAACAGGGCTATATATGCCAGAAGCTACAAGGACATTGGTGAAAGTGAAACCCAGTTCCTCGGCTCAGTATCAGGAAACACCTGAAGCAAAGGTCTCTGTGTGGCGGCCGAAGTGGAAAAAGTTGAATGATGTAAAATAACTCGAGAAAAGTGTAGAAACATTCTGCACAGACCTCATGAAAGTTGGTGCTGCTAGCACAGCTAATGCTAGCACAGCTAATGCTAGCACAGCTAATGCTAGCCACACCCACACATAAAACACTGTATGTTTAGTTTCAGAGTTCCAAGTGTGAAATCTCCGTTAATCTGATTTCTTTCTCCTGTCTGATCAACTAGTAAATTAGTAAAAAATGAATAGAAACATCCAACTAGGGACTGTTTTTCTTTTCACGTACTTTTGTGCACTGAACAGCACCACTAATGCACAGCGGTTGTTGGAGTGTCTAATCAATGTGTGAACACGCAGGATGACCCAGCCAGTGATGGAGACCTGGCCTTCCAGTTGAGCTCTCAGCCCTCCAGCTCCCACTCTCAGCTCACTGTTGACCTGCCTGTCAACATTTTACAGGTGGGAGTAATCTTTTCTGTCGTTAAAGAGACATTCGACTGCATTTGTGCTTTGACTTTTTGTTATGGAATCGGTTGTTTGTCCTTTGTAATAGCCACAGATTAGTGACACCGTCAGCCTTTAGAGAACTGAGCCGTGATGCTTTTCTCCACAGGAGTCTTCGGTGATTACAGAGGACGACAATGGCTCTGACAACTCCCAGTTCACAGGAAGCACAATCAACCTTCAGGACTTGGAGTGACCACCTATACTGCTGCGGGGTCAGAGGTCAATCAGCAGCTGGCCTCCATCCACAGTTTACATGAGATGATAGATTTCATCAAACAGTTGCCTCACCCTCGAAGGGCTTTTTGGACATGTGCTCCATGGAGTTTGTGGTCATGATTCAGCAGATAATGCACCTTGAGAAGAAGAAAAGAGGATTCTTTGTTGAGAATGTTGCCATATTATTTTAAGTCCAGTTTGTACCAAATTCAAAGCCTGAGAGCACAGTCGTGTCAGAGGCTGCTCCGTCCTCTGTGGGTGTTAACAGTAATGATGTCTGTTCCACAGTGCCACATTGCCACTCACATGCACACACAGTGCGCTGTGTATTCTCCAGTTGCCTTATGAACTCATGCTTCACGCTGTGCACGCCTCCACCGGCAGGTTACCTGCTTTATTTGTTGTTCTTTTCTCTTGTGTTTTCTTAGATTTATTTTTCTATGGCAGCAGTAATTCCATGTTGAAAACATGCCTGTCCATGCATTTGTATACATGAGTAGCTCCCTTCTTATGATGATTTCAGTTTATTTATTAATAGCTACGGGTTTACAGAATGGCAGAGCCAGACGCAGAAGAATTAAAGACTCAAAGCACAATCAGAAGAGCGTGTGAAGTAGCAGTCATTTCACTTTGTTCGGTTAAATGTCACAAAGGGGAGATTAATTTAGTAAGGAAGTATCCCTGTACAGAATGTGTTAAGTCATAGTACTGATGAAGCTGATCATCTCACAGAAGAAACAGAGTTTGGAGCAAGGACCAGTCAGCAGCAGCTCAGTTTTAGAAAAGGCAAAAACAATCAGAGGTTTAAAAATAGAGCGTGAGTAATGGAAGAAGTGCTGTCAATAACAAACTGCAAAGTTTGGTCACATGGGTTTTTGTGCTATCATTTATTTTTAAATGTCCCATTTAGCCAATACAAACAGAGTGGCATATATAACTCCCTCTGTGCAGCTAACATTTAATTACATTTATCTATGTAATCTATTTGAACTACCCAGTTAAACTACGAGTAAATCTAGCTGGGAGCACATCCTTATTTAGATGTGACAGCGTTTCTAGTAGATGGTGGCCGATGTCTTGAGCATGAATTGAGGCTGCCGTTTGGGGAAGGCCTCAGAGGGGACTGGCCACAGATCACCTGTACTAATGAGAAGTGAATTAACTGAGGGAGGGGCATGAGTATGTACTGCTTGTAGGGCCATATGGAGGTGTGGACCCGCTCTTGAAATTCAGATAAATTATCTCAGATTCTTGAAGGTCTGGATAATCTTTGATTTTCTCCTGAAATCAAACCAAGTTAAAGTGGCCTCAAACACCACAGACACATTTAACCACTGACACTGGCAGGAAAAAGGTTTGGGAATTTTACTCACCAAAAAGTGAAGCGCATAATTCCAATAAAAATGTTCAAAAATACTCTAAAATGCAGCAACAGCACAGACGATGAGCAGGTCCAGTTCAGCCAGGACAGGCAAATGTGCAGTTACAGCTTCCCGTGTAGGCACGCACCTAACATAAGGATTGAATAAAGGGGTCACTCACTGTATAGTTTTAAAAGTGAATTCAAATCACATTTTCTTAGCTGGACCCAGCAGTGTCGCCAGGGCTTTAGGGCCTCATGGAAAAAACGAATCACTTTGGCCCGACCACGCCAGGCCTAAATCTATAACACTGGATCAAAATTCTGCTCCGATAAACACATTTTTTGACTTTTTAATTATGATTTTATTAGATTTTTTATATAACACTGATTGGTACCGTACACCAAATACAGTGGATGAAAGTAAAATAGAATTGTTTATAGAACGGTGCAGTATTTTTTACTGCTTCAAGTTTTTGTTATAATGTATATTCAGATGTAACTTAAATAATCCTTTCGATATCAATCTTTAAACAAAGTATATCTAACCAAAATATGTCTCTGTCCTGAGACCTAGTGGAACTCAAATAGTGATGTTGACTAAAAGAACTCAAACACGTTGTTTTCTGTTAGAAATGAACTACTACCACGAACTCACTGCTATTGGCAGAAGGCTGGTTTTTACTGAAGTGAACTGGCTCCATTTTTTACAGCACATTGTTAGGTGATCATCCTGCAACTGTGACATCCCAATAATTTACCTTGATTGGTAAATCCATATTATATCATATGGTGTGTAACTCCTGTCCTCCTCCCTGTTTAGGATTTCTGACTGTAGTAATATTCCCTTCATCCAGCAGAACTATACTGAAGTAAAAATGTATCCTAAACTGTGTCATACAACAAAGGATATTACTAATGAAGACTGGTTATACAGAACCTTGAGCAAATATGGCATCCTGCGTTCTTCATTCAGCGACAACTCAGCAATAAAAAAGTTTTTCTTCCAGCAGTGTGATGTTCAGAGTGCAGCTGTGAGTTCAACAAATTGTTGTTAAAATTATAAATATATCCGGAGGCTATGAATGAAATGGAAAATGCAGTTACAGTTAAAATTTATATGATCTGCATAGCTGTGTTTAATTATGTCGTTTGCTTTCATGAACGGTTGGGTGGTCCATAGCAATGAATTATGGGACAGCATTTTCTCCTCTCTTTTCATAAAGGATGGGCCAGTGTATCATCTGCTAAAGAAAGCCATAAAGCAACCATTGGAACTCCTTTCCTCAATATTTGAAGAGTTGGAACAGCTCTTACTATGGCTGCCATGCAGATACTTGGTCACATCTCTCACTGAGAAATCTTCCTGAGCAAAATACACTTTTGAAACGCACCCTTACTTTTTCCAGCCACGTGTGATCAGGACAGGTGTAGAGCCATCATCTTTCACCTGTGTATAATGTATGTATAAATAATCCAGATTATGGGCAAGCACATATTAAAGAAACCTGTTTGAAGTTATAAAAGTTGAAGGTAACCAATCACTGTACCACTGAATTAACATGCACAGACAATTTTCTTTTCAAAATGAATGCAGTTGTGACAGAACCACGAGTATTAGGAGTTTTTTTTTCCAGATCTCTTGTATAGTAATATTATCAGTGCTAGAGATTTTCTGGATTTAGACTGTTTATATATTTAACCCATAAACCTTTGTATAGACTGTCCTCTCCCCATTTCTTAAGGGGACAAATATGTTGCAAATCATTTCTAGTTGATCTCTCTCTCCTGCCGTGCAGTCATGCAGTGCTTATTTACACCAGCAGATGGAGACCAAGTCATATGAAGCATCTCCGTGACTCCCACAGGGACAGCAAATCCCGATAAAGGCGTCATTTAAGTCTCAGCTCTTCATGATCCGCAGTGATCTTTCGACCATTCTTCCAACACTTAGGTATGAGGAGTATCATAAGTTCTTGTGGAATTATAATGTATTGTCTTACCCGACCTAAATCTGCATGCAGATCAGTACACTGGCATAGCACGTGGAGTCAAAGACCTGAGTTGGAGATTTTCCCACTTAGGGGTCAAAATAAATATATTACAAAGCACATTGTTTCCTGAATCTAAATAAGTAATCTTCAGTGCCTAAATCCAACCAAGTAGTCTTGACTGCTTAAACCTAACCACATTTGAAGCAAAAGTAAAAAGTGCATGGGAAAAAGCTAAATAAAGTGCAGAATACAAAAGTCCAAACATGAGCCCAGCTGCAGTTTCTTAGATGACAAACATGCAACTTCTAGGTCTTAAAAACAGGAGCGGTGTCTCTTGGCAGTCATTACTGCCGCAACCAGTTTGTCAAGGCAAGAAACACCTTACATGTAACAGGAACACGGAGGTGGTATCTGCCAAAATGGGATAATGTTAAGCCCAAGAAACAGTTTCCAAGGTGCACATAGCGCACACAGCCCTTCCTGATTCACAGTGTGTCAAATACACGTATATAGTTTTTAGTAACTACACCTAATCAAGAGGGAAAATCATGAGTTGTTTCAAATGTGGACTTTATTGTTCTTTAGGGAGGAGTAATAAGTCTGTGCAGGTGGTGTATCAATGCACACCCACACCAAAGTGCACGCTACACAATTCTCTGTGACACATGTCACAGTATGGCAGTATTATAGAATGTACTAGTGCATCTATTGGAAGGTCCAAATTTAGCAAAAAATATGAATCCCTCAGTATTTCTAGGAATGGGATTTAGCTGGAGGCAGCATCCAATAGCTGTTAGTGATATTGCATTTTAGTTACTGAGTTTTGATAGCCGTGCTTCACTGCTTTCTAGCTGATGCATAAGAAATAAAATACATGCACAAGATGACTTTGCTAGCTGAGGGCTTGTTAAGATAACTACCATTAGCAAATGTTGCTATTTGATGAGGGTCTAGGTTTGAAACTTCCAAGTTAAACAAACAGAAGGCCCACGGGTGCCATCTTAGTTGGTTTAATAAACTTTAGACAAACTAAGGTTTAGTAAAACAGACAATTGATCAATATTAATAATTTCGGGATTACATTCAGTTATGTCAGTTCTAGGCTTCTGGTGTCACTGGAATATGGAATTAATTAATATAGCTATAGTATCCATAGCAAACATGGCATTCTCACCAGATGTCATGTTATCTCAGATGGCCCCGCCCCTCCCTGAGCCTGGTGCTGCCGCAGGTTTCTTCCTGTTAAAAGGGAGTTTGTCCTTCCCACTGTTCCAAGGTGCTTGCTCATAGGAGGTCATATGATTGTTGGGTTTTTCTCTGTATGTATTATTGTAGGGTCTACCATACAATATAAAACGCCTTGAGGTGACTGTTGTTGGCGCTGTATAAATAAAATTAAACTGAATTGAATAGATGTTGGCAACAACCCATCCAATCCACACCTGCAAAGAAATCAAACCATAGATGTCCATGAATGAAGTTATGTGTAATAATGAAAAATAAGAAGGTACTAAACACACTTACTAAAATGTATTTAACACTTCACACAAAAGCCTTTGTTGGTGATGAGAGCTTGCAGTCATTCCACATCATCTTCAAATCAAATCTTTAAGGCTTGCTTGCCTTTTCTATGAACTCTGACCTTTAGTTCTTTTCATAGTTTTTTAATAGGATTCAGGTCAGGTGATTGGCTGGGCTATTCTCTTTCTCTGAAACTAATTAAGAGTTTCCTTTGCGTGTGTTTGGGGTCATTATCTTGCTGACACGTCAACCCTCATTTCATCTTCATCATCCTGGTAGATGGCAGCAGATTTTTATCAAGAATGCCTCGGTATATTTTCCCTTTCATTCTTTCCTCAAGTATATGAAGCGTGCCAGTGCTGTATGCTGAAAATAGCCCCACACCAGGATGTTCCCACCTCCAAACTTCACTGTTTTTGGGATGACGTGCGGTGCCTTTTAACCTCCAATAATTGTGTGCATTATCACATTCAAAGAGTTCAATTTGGGTCTCTTCTGGCCAGACTACTCTCCCAGCGTTTCACTGGCTTCTCTCAGTGTTGCTCAGCAAACTTTAAAAGTGCTTCAACATGCTTTATCCTCAGTAATGGAGTCTTGTGTGGCGAACGCGCATACAGGCCATGCGGTTGAGTGCATTACTTATTATTTTCCCCAAAAGTTGATTCTGTTCATTTGGATGTAGCATTTCAAGTTGAACAAACGCTTCATTACTCGTGCATAACGAGTGGTGTTGTAACAGCAGGATCATTCACACACACTGTTCTCCTGATTTGGAGGTTCTGGCAGTCTCGTGCAGACCTTTTTACATCCCGAGGGAGTTTACAGTAGTTATTGTGATAGCTGTTTATATACCGCCGGATGCTAACGTTAGCACGGCTCTCAGCCTCTTGCTCAACACCATAAACAAACAACAGCTTGCCCACCCCGATGGGGTTTTTATTGTCGCCGGCGACTTTAACAAAGCGTGCCTAAAGACTGTGCTTCCTAAATTTGTCCAGTTCGTGGACTTTGCTACGAGAGGAGAACACACTTTGGACCATGTCTATTCAAACATCAGGCATGCTTTCAGAGCGACACCCCTCCCCCACCTGGCTGGACCTGACCACCTCTGCATGTCCCTCACCCCCACCTACACCCCCCTGCTGAGAAAAACAAAGCCCCAGACAAAGACAATAAAAACCTGGCCTGAAGGAGCCCTTTCTCAACTGCAGGACTGCTTCTCAACAACTGTATGGGATTTATTCTCCAGCCACAACCTCCAGGAGTACACGGACACTGTACATCAGGAACTGTGTTGACAATGTCACCGTCAACAAAAGGGTCAGGGTGTTTCCAAATCAAAAACCCTGGATGAATAGCGAAGTGCAATCCCTCCTAAAAAGCCGCAACACTGCCTTCAAGTCAGGGGACAGGGCTGCGTATAGGGCGGCCAGGGCAGACCTGAGTAGAGGCATCAGGAAAGCTAAGGCTGCCTATAGGAGGAGGATTGAAGATCACTTTGCTGACAACGACCCCAGAAAAATGTGGCAGGGGATCAATCACATTACCAACTACAGAAGCAATAACCAGGCAACATCTAGGACTGATGCCTCACTGGCTGAGGATCTAAACCGTTTCTTCGCCCGCTTTGAGACGACCAAGCCCTCAGCTGCCACACCACTTCCACCCGCCCCCAGCACTGGCACACTAACACTTAGGGAGCACCAAGTGAGGTGTGTTCTAAGGTCAGTGAATCCCAGGAAGGCGGCAGGTCCTGATGGAATACATGGAAAGGTTCTCAGAGCATGTGCTGACGAACTGACCGGAGTCTTCACTAAAATCTTCAACCTTTCCTTGTCATCAAACACCGTCCCGCCCTGCCTCAAAACCTCCACCATCATCCCCATCGCCAAGAAGACAGCTGTGGCCAGCCCAAATGACTACAGGCCTGTTGCACTTACGCCTGTAGTGATGAAGTGCTTTGAGAGACTGGTCTGTCAGCACATCAGGGCCGGTCTGCCTCCCACTCTGGACCCCCACCAATTTGCCTACAGGAAAAATCGTTCCACCGAGGACGCTATCACCATAGCGCTCCACACTGCGCTGAGTCACCTGGAGCACCGAGGAAGCTATGTGAGAATGCTCTTTCTGGACTTCAGCTCAGCATTCAATCATATCATCCCGGAGATCCTGGTCCAGAAACTGTCTCACCTGGGACTCTCCACCCCCATCTGCCTCTGGATCAAGGACTTCCTGACAAATAGACCACAGTCTGTCAGACTCGGCCCCCACCGGTCCAGCACCATCACACTCAGCACCGGGTCTCCACAAGGATGTGTTTTGAGTCCCCTCCTGTTTACGCTCTACACATCCGACTGCTCCCCTACCCATCTCTCAAACACCATCATAAAGTTCGCGGATGACACCACAGTGGTTGGACTCATCTCAAGGGGGGAGGAGTTGGACTACAGAGATGAGGTCAACAGACTGACTGAGTGGTGTTCAGTTAACAACCTCCAACTGAACACCACGAAAACTAAAGAACTTATCTTGGACTTCAGGAAGGGCAGAGCAGACCCGGCCCCACTTTACATTCACGGGAGCTGTGTGGAGAGGGTACACTCCATGAGGTTTCTGGGCGTGCAGATATCTGATGACCTCTCCTGGACTGCAAATACTACAGCGGTGGTTAAAAAGGCCCAGCAGCGTCTCCACTTTCTGAGAGTGCTCAGGAGGAACAACCTGGAGGAGAGGCTGCTGGTGACATTTTACAGAGCCACCATAGAGAGCATCCTAACGTACGGCATAACAACATGGTATGCAGGGTGCTCAGCTGCAGACAGGAAAGTACTGCAGAGGGTCATCAACACAGCCCAGAAGATCACTGGCTGCTCTCTGCCCAGCCTGGAGGTCACTGCAAACTCTCGGTACCTCAGCAGAGCTGGCAATATCATCAAGGACCACTCTCACCCCAGCAACCAACTGTTTGAACTATTACCGTCAGGCCGACGGTACAGGTCACATAAAACCAGGACAAACAGATTCAGGGATAGCTTCTTTCCCAGAGCTACCACTGTAGTAAATAAGCACAAAAACAATTGAACCTATTCCATACCGTCACTGTCATTATATTATGCTGCTATTCATACTGTCATTATATTAATGCTGCTATCCTGTATATATTGTACATACTATTGTTTGAGTGCTTACGATTGTTTTTTTTGTACTTTTTATATTTTACATTTATATTTATTATTGAAACTTGCACCAAGGGAGTGGCACTCCAATTTCGTTGTACTCTGTACAATGACAATAAAGGCTATTCTATTCTATTCTATTCTATTCTATTCTATTCTATCCAACTGTCTCCTTCGGTCTCAGCTGAATGCAGGTTTCGCCAAAGGAATCATGATTTTGGGATTTCTTACGTGGATAATTGAACATGCATCAAGATACTTATTGTTTTCTATGAAACAATTGTACCTGCTCGTTCCAGGTCTTTCTGTAGCTCCCCACAAGTGGTCCTTGGCTCTTGGACAACTCCTCTGATAATTCTTGTCACTCTTCTGTCCGAATCGTGGCTATTTTATGGTGAAATGACATTATTTCCAATTCCTGATTGTGGCCTCAACAATGTTCACTAAAACCTTCAGTTCTGTAACCAATGCCTTCAGTACGGTTTGCAACCAAAGGTCTTGAGAGTACTCATTGGTTTTATACATCATGTGATGTTTCTTGTGTGACAGCTTGGTAATTTCTGATTATTAATAGATTTCAGCTGGTGTCACGGCTGTGTTCAGTACTGTGTCATTTCTCATGATTATGCATGACTTAATTTATGGACATCTATGGTTTGATTTCTTTGCACGTGTGGATTGGATGGGTTGTTACTGACATCTGGTGAGAATTTCTTGTCAGTAGCACCTTTAGAAATATATTTACTTAAAAACTGGTGGTGTGTTCAAGACTTATTTTACCATCCGTTTCTACCATTGCAAATCTATATTTGGCAGTTCCTGGGTGAATTTTAATAAAGCCTACTACTTTGAATTTGTACTTGTTGGTGTTGATGTTGGAGCTGATCACTTTGGACTTGAAGCTAATAAATAGTGAAGAATTTAAATGCAGAAATTAGACTTCACGACTAACCTGGTCTCTTTACAGAGCTATGAAAAGAAACAAATCGAAAATATTGCATATGTCTACAATGTGAAGATACAGTGTCAGTATGCACTGGCAGAAATGTGTTCAGCATAGATATCACGCTTTTTACTTAAACTGTGTTTATATGGCAGCAGGTAAAAATATCACAGATATGACAGCATGACACAGACAAACAACAGGTTGGTGAGACTGAAGTTTTGATCAAAAGCAGCAAGCCTAAAGTGGAATAACCAGGAGTCCACGGGTAACAGGAACAGGGAGTGGAGAAAAGTCTAGGCACAAGTTCAGGGGGCTTACAGTCAAAGGCGCTATCATACAGAAATGTGTACAGCCCATCTTGGTAGGCACATTTGGTTGCCATGGTAGGAAACTAAGCACAGTAACTCATAGGTAACAATGGTGCCATATTACTTACAAACCATAGTTAGCAATGAATGTCATTAGGGGACCTGACATGGGGGATAAAGTAAGACTAGTTTAATGTTCCTATTCTTATTTAAGAAAAATCCAGTTTTGTTACATTTTAAAGGATGTAGACGAGTCTGTTATTGTCATTCTGCTAGCCATGGCCCGGGTCTCAAGGAATTTGTTACATTGTGTGATGAGTTCTAACTTCAGTTGAACATATCCAAGACAAAAGATATAATCACTGACTCTAGATTACCATATACAACAGGTCACACCCATCAAGGCTCAGATAGTCGAATGCATTCAATGTTATAAATATTTTGGAAAAGTTATTTATTCAAAGCAGAATTTTAAAGCGAACTGTTTGCCTGTGTTCAAAGAGAGGGCGACTCATGTTTGGGAGTCTCGTTTTCACACTGATACAAGCGTGGTGTTTTTTTTATGTGCTTTTACAGAATATGTTTGATCTTTTTTTCATCAGTCAATCAAATTGTTGAGTAGTCTAACAGGCGGGTTGGTGAACCACAGCTGAACCTAGCATACCTGTACACCAGACAGTCACAGCGGTTGGCTGCTTCAGTTGCACTCTTTGGATAGTGAGGTCCAGTCTCTCACTTCTGGATGGTCCCAAAGTGTAGAACAACAAGGTTTGCAAACAGCTTTGTTCCAGCACTCAGGTGAACAAATCATAGCGTTACTTGTGTTGCATTGTTTGTTGATTCAACTAAAGAAACAGGAACAAGTGATGTGTTTTTGCAAGAGGCTGCCTGTAATAAAGAGTCTAAAGACAACACTGAGTGTGTGTTTGCCTACTGTCTGACCTATTTATGCTCGAATGATTCTTAGATGAGTGTCAAGCGTGACGCGCTGAAAGGTTCAAGGTTAGCACTTCAACTTAAGACAACACCAGCAAATAGAAAAGCAGTGCAAAAGCACACAAAATGAAATGGAAGCAGGTTTTTGAAAGACTCTCAGACTTATTTATATTTTTATTTATATTGTGCTAAATCACATATTCTGTTACCTTAAAGTGCAATCAAATTAAAAATTAATTAAAAAAATTAATAAATGTTAATAAATTTCCATTAGAAGATTTAATGTTTAGAAAGTCACTTGTTTCTGTGAGATGAGAAAAGTTGTAAAAGGGTTTATTTTCATTTATTTTTTAAATCTGAGAAGAGAGAGCATTCCTAAATGTAAATAGGATTTACTTGTGTAACACAAAAAATGCTACTTTATACTCGTCCAAACTTAAGATCTAGAAAGTAGAAAGAAAATAGTTTCTCAGAAGCAGCCCCAGATGGATGACTGGAATACAACCAGAGGGAAGTGAGAGTTGGCTGACAGTGACTAATTGTCATATTTGGGCAGTTCTTGTGACAGCAGAGCTGCAGATTGCATTTGCTGCTTCGTTGGTGCTAACAACATTTCCACACAGACTTTTTTATCTTCTGATTTGCCTCTGATGGATTGAGGATTGAGGAAACTCCTCATAAGGCCACAGACAGACAAATCTCTGGCCTGTGACAAAACCCTCAGAGTTTGCAGTTTTAGATAAGCATTTGAACTTGGCCCTATTAAACATTAAATTACATCATAAACTTTATTGCATTAATATTTACAAAGATCAGTGGGATCTTACTGAGGAATTAAGTAATTATGACCTTTATCACAGCTCAGTAATGTGTGGAGTTTTCCTTTTTTTTCCTTTGTGGGTTTTATCCGGGGCGGGTAGTCCAGCTTCCTTGAGTCCAGAGACATGCTTGTTACCTCCCCAACACAGGACACCCCAACAGACATGGCTGAAGTCTTCTCTAAGCTCACACAGCTGTAGACTGACTGGGGAAACACCCAACCAACCTCTAACGTAAAGAACAAGATAATCTACTGTTCCTCAATCAGAACAACTAGAACTAGAATCTGATGTTCGACTAGCAGGTGTTTTTCCCAGTATTGACCATTGCTTTTCTTTAAAAAAAAAAATTTTCTCCAAAGTCTGGGCACTCAGAACATCATTATTCAGAATGACATTTATCAAAAAAATTATACAAATATAGCAGACAAATAATTAGATGTAAAACATTACACATTTATGCTTTTATATAGTTGCACTAAAACAGAAAAAGTAATTGTTCTCCCTTGAAATCTTACTCTTTGCATTTATTTGAATAAATCATCTCCAGTATTTACACCCAAAGCCTTTTGTCTTGAGTAATGCAGCCTCCTCAGGCTTTTACTTTGGAGGCAAACAGTAACCAGATTTCAACACCCCACATGTGAGAAGGAGAGATCGTATACATCCCTGGGGAAGAGCCACAGAAGAAGAAACAGGGCAAAGGCAAGTGGCTAATCCTCAAATCAGCAGCATTTCCAACCCTCCGCACTGAGCCTGTAATCTGTGGGCCAGGCAGAGGCAGGAGCAGTCTTGCAGGTTTGGCTCCAGCTGTTTGATGGCTTAATTAAGAGGTCCAGTGGGATCAGTCAGACATGCTGCACTGCTTGTTGTAGGCCTAAAAACACTCAGTTACTGTAATACATTTAACATAGTTCTCATGCGGCGCCTGGTCAAGCTCTTTACTTTACACTTCACTGGAGACAATGTGGGATCTGAGGGGAAGGCAGGGAGTAAGTGAACTGTATAACAAAGGCTTGCTGATTTTAGATTTTGTAATATTTGTAATATTATTTTAACATTATTTTGTCGTTACTTTGGTGGCATTCTATTTCAATAAGCAATATGCAGAGTCTTTAAAAAAATGTAAAACATTTAATGAGTTGTAGGTAACAACTGTGGCAAATTCAGTCGTGGTGTTATAAGATTAGCTTGGAATCTGGTCAGGAGGTATTACAAGGTGGGCTGAGGATCAATAAAAACAATTTAACATTGTATTTTGGTCCATCGCAGACTGAGCAAGTGTTACACAATAGAGCTTTAAAGACATAATTTGCTGTTGCATTATCCATCATCAGTTCTGGTCGTGTATTTTCCTACAAAGCTCTGTCTGAAAAAAGAGAGAAGCAAAAATGATAACATAGACCAAGCTAGGAAGCACTGGACATTTTACCTTATTTAAAGGTGTCTCCATTTCTAGATCAGTTTACTGTTTTGAACTGAAAATTGCGGCAAAGTTGACCCACATGTTGAATATAAATATTAAAATAAGTTTAAATTTATTAGTTTAAACTACTCAAGAAGTTAAAAATGTTATTCTACAAACTAAGACAAGGTTTTATTGAGCAGGAGATTACAGTCCAACTTTACCAGAAAAGCAACAACATTAGTTGTTTTATAAGTTTAGAAGACACTTGGGTATGTTGTAGAAAAGGTTTCTGTTTTGTTTTTAAATCCTGAGACAGTCCTTTGACTTATGCTGTGTAGTGAAAAAGTACTGACATCCTTTATTTAAAGTAGCACAAGTTGTATTTTTTTTTTTACACTATTGATGTAGCAATTGCAATAAAACCCATGGATGGTGCAGTGGTTGGCCTCCTTTCTGGTCTGAAGCCTGGCTGGGATTTTTCTTGTTCTCCCTCTGGTCCTTCTTCTGGTTACCCTGTTTCCTCCCACAGTCCAGCGACAGACTGTACATGTTATGTTTAAGGATCATTTTGTGTTGGGTGGTAAATGGTACTCTCCCGGAGTACTCAAAGCACTCGATACATTATTTGTCAGACTCAAGAGTTGGGAGTTCGTCTTGTAATCAGAAGGTTGCCGGTTCGAGCCCTGGCTTCCAACAGTCTCGGTCGTTGTGTCCTTGGGCAAGACACTTCACCCGCTGCCTGCTGGTGGTCAGAGGGCCCGGTGGCCCAGTGGCGCCAGTGTCCGGCAGCCTCGCTTCTGTCAGTGCGCCCCAGGGTGGCTGTGGCTACAATGTAGCTGCCATCACCTGTGTGTGAATGGGTGGATGACTGGATGTGTAAAGCGCTATACAAATACAGGCCATTTACCATTTGATCGACCTTATTGAGAAATACTAAGTCAACTTAGAAATTAATTTGAAAATGCAATTATCTTGCAGTTATCTCAAAACTTTTCACATCAGTTCCACTAGAACTGGCCTAATGAAACTGATCTCCTGTCCTTCTTAATAAATAAAGATTATTTTTTAAAGTAAAATCCATTTCAGCCAATCAAAGGTTGTAAGGCGCATTACGCCTCCATCTTGGATCCCTGAATGCCGACCCTCCAGTAGTTATTCATCATGACAAGGTACCACTCTGCTCCCTGCCTGAACAACAGTCCCACATGTTATTCCACGCAGCAGATCAACGGAGTGACAGACCAGACAACCCGCCTCCATCCCTGCAAAAACCAACCAATGAGACTACAGAGCGGGGACGAGCCTTCAGCGACATCCTCTCGTTTCTCACTACGCTGAGGCTGTAAGGTACCCTGGCAGTCATGTGACGGCTCCATAGTACAACTCAGTCAGCACTCAGTCCAGTCTGAACTCTTCCTCTGCTGCTGCTGCTGCATGGAGAACCTCAAGGGCAAACTGTGGCTCGTCGAATGCAACGGATAAAACACATCCTCCTCGCGTATTTTGCTCTGGGATTATATTCTGGTTGCACGATCGAGGTAAGATCGGAGTTTTTCTCTCTTTCTTTTCCCCCAGGTCTCTCAGAGCGTGCAGGACGCGTTTCCCTTCCGTGCCATATGCTGCAGCAGCAGGCAGGATGAAAACATGTTTACGTTGAGAGCGGAGACGCGTGCCTACTCATGCGTAATGCGCCGCAGAGAGGGACACTCGGGAAAAACAAAGCACACATATGTATACGGAGGACTTTCAGGGTTCACAGTTTAATCAGTTTGACACCAGAGTGTAAGTGAATGGAATCTGAATGAGTTTTGCTGTCCCATTTTCAGCTGCGCCTGAGAGTCACTGCTGTCTGAAACCCGATGGCGTGGAAGAGTTAATGGTTACACGTGCCGATATAATTATTAAGCAAGTACAAATAAGGAGAAAAAACCATCAGCCATAATTACAATTTTAACATATGATTACAAAATATAGCCTTGAAATGTTGCATGTAAGGCGACAACATTTTGTGAATATAAATGCAACAACTTAAATCTAAAAGAATGCTTTTGCGCTGTGACTGATTTACTGATCCTTTATCGTCCCGTAAACACGCCGAACAGGTGATTTACGCATTCAGAGGAGGAACCCACGCTGCTCCTGGCTGCCCCCTGCGGCGTTTCAGGATAATGTTCTCTCTCTCTCTCCCTCCCTCTCTCTCTCTCGCTGGTCCGGGTTCATCCTCGTTCATTCAGACCATACAGGGGCCCCTAAAAAGGGAGGGCAAATAGTGGAGGCAGGGAGAGGGGAAGAGAGTATGACCGACGCTCCTCGTTCCAGGAAAATAGCCTATTTATGAAGACTACACTAACACATTGTAAAACTATGATAATGTGAACTCATACTGCATACTATCACTCTGATCTGGACACATGTAAAGAAAGTACAGCCAGCTGACTTGTAAACATAGATCAGATACAGATACAGAAACCAGCCTCAGTTAAGGTATGTCATTGAACCATAGCTCTGTTAAGATATCATGAGAGTGTATCTAAAACTTGAGATTTGTTCCTGTAAACAGCATAGCGATGGTTAGACATAAAAGAACCCGAACTTAAGCAATGTTTAAAAATTCAAATATTTACATGTTTAAAATGGGAAAAGCCTTAAATTGGGAAAAATAAAAACCCTGTGATTGTGTGAATTACACGAAAGATATTGAAGCAGAGATTCAGGCAGATAAAGTCCAAACCTTTGTGACTAGTTTAAACATTAAAAGATCAGGGCCTCCAAAGTTGGCTGAGATTGACACTTTTTTTAAAACAGATTTTGAAACAAATGTTGTAAGTACAGTATTGCTATCAAAGGTCATAGCACACTACTTCAAATCCAGCTGCAATTTTTGATGAACTGCAGGGATCATTTACATTTACACAAATTTTGTGTGGTAGAAAAATAAACCGGGCTAATAATATGTAACATCCTTTAACGCTTGCACACTGGCATAGAAAATTGGGCTCCTCTATTAGTGTATGTGGATTATTGACAAAATATGGGTGTTTTAAAATGGTTATAGCCAATGTACAAGTACCGAGACAACACAGGGAGAACACTAACTTAGTATTTTTATTTTATTTAACCTTTATTTAACCAGGAATGTCCCGTTGAGATCAAAGACCTCTTTTTCAAGGGAGTCCTGGCCAAGAGGCAGCACATTTCAAGACAAATACATACGAACAAACAAAGTTAAAATTACACAAAACAATTACACATTATTGAGGCAGCCTGTAGCCCTCCAACATTACTTTTTATCAATTCATCTTTTCAAAAGAAACCAAACAAACCCAAAGAAGTTAGCAGAACTAAAAAAAATGGCTTATGAGTTTATGAACTCATCAGAACTCTTTCAGAGTCAAAAATGACCCTGAGTGTTTTTCATGCACTTGTTGTTTCTGCACTCAAACCTAATAAAATGAATCATTTTAAGAAGGTAACACAATTATGCAGCATTGATACAGTTTAGGGACTTCTTTAACAATGAAGACATGGACACACTGTGTATGCATATATTTGTTTGCAGTTTTTGTTTGTTTATATATAATGGTATGCTTTCAGGCTTTGTCAAATGTGCAGCAGCTGCTTGTGGCATGGAGATTAACCGACTTGTCATCATCTCTGTTTATTCTTTTAGACATACTGTTTCCTGTCCGGAGACCTTGGATTGCGAGCGTCTTTCTCCAGCGCTAACACCAGGTGTTTTTGGTATCTCATCCGTGAGAAGTGTGACCTTTGTGACCTGGGTATATTTGGTCTTCTCCACCAGCAGAAGGAATAATTCTCTTGCAAGTCATCCCTAAACACAGACTCTGAGTCCAGAAAGAGACAGTGGTTTGGCAGTATCCAGGGATGGTAGATAACTCCTTTGTGAGTGAAGACACTTTTCTTCTTTACAGCGGTGCTCCAGTGGCCTGCCAGCAATCTGACATGGTCAAGGACTTGGGCTCCTACCAGGTTATGCCGTCACCATTTTCGGAGGAGGACCTGAGCGACTCATCCAGTCCTCGTTCCTGCTCCAGCCCAGACTCCCAGGTGCTGAGCTCCAGCTATGGTAGCAGCTCTAGTGCTGAAAGTCAGGACAGTATGCTGGACCACCTGCTGTCTCAGGCCTCCTTAGGGAGTGCCAACAGCGTTACCACAGAATCCGTGGATCCTATGCCATTATCCACTTTGCTGTGGGATTCACGGAAAGAAGAGCCGTTCAAACGTGAGCAAGTAAAGGAGGAAAATTTTGACTTCTTCACCTGGACCCATGGTGAGCTAAAAGAACAGCTTGTAGGGTGTTTCCAGCCCACGCTGGAAGAGATAGAAGAATTCCTGGAGGAGAACATGGACGTGGTGACAATGAAACAGGAGATCCGAGAGGATTGCCCAGAGTTGGGAGTAACGCAGGAGTCTTTTGGTCTAGAAGTTGGCCTGGAGTGGTGCGTAGAGGCCTCCCCTGAGCCTAAAGTAGAGCCAGAGGCAAAGTATTCTGACCAAACTGTTCCCACTGTCGGCACTGCAGGTCTGGTGGCTGTTGCGTCTAGTGACACCAAAACCACAAGAATTAACCCCACACAGGAGTCCAGCACAGGGGCCAAGAAGGAATCCACTAACAAACCTTCATCTTCAGACAGCGACACAAATGGTAATGGAATGCCGGTCATTCTGCAAATCCAGCCTATACAGATCAAGCAGGAGCCTACAGTGCCACCACTTACTCCAGCAGCCCATCCCCCACAGCCTGCCCCAGCCTCAGACATCAAAATTGCACAGCTACTGGTCAACATCCAAGGTCAAACTTTTGCCCTTGTGCCCCACATCCTGCCCTCCCCCAGCCTTAACGTCTCCTCAAAGTTTGTACGAATCGCTCCAGTCCCAATTGCAGCCAAACCTCTTGGGCTCGGGGACAGCTCTACTAGCCAGGCATCAGGAATCCTTGTTGGCGGACAAAAATTCCAGAAGAACACAGTGGCGGATCTCATCAAAATGCACAAATGCTCTTTTCCTGGCTGCACCAAGATGTACACCAAGAGCAGCCACCTGAAGGCCCACCTGAGGAGGCACACAGGGGAGAAGCCTTTTGCCTGCAACTGGCAGGGCTGCGGATGGAGGTGGGTACCGAGGAACCGAATGCTCTTACATATAACATAGTATGTTTAGTATGTTTTCTTAGCAGACTAGATTCAAAGATTGACTCATATATACGAGTGATTAAGTGTAACCTGTGTAAAGGTTTGTTTGTTAACACAGCAATAACAGCAGGCTGTAGCAGGCATCTGCATGATTTCATTACTGGCCTAGCTGCAGTAATTTTTTGTCAGTCGGACATATCCCTGTTCATCATGTGTGGTGCAGAGTCCAAGTAACTTAAACCCCCAAAATCCACAATCTAATATTAGTGTTTTAGGTTTAGACAAAAATTAAAAGGGGCATTTCTTAAAAAGTAGATTATGTTACATTTCACATTCAATCTAATTCAGTTTGTAACAGTAAAGCAAAAGATGCCATCCTGTGGTTTTTTCCTTTTCACTAACCCATTAAGCTGAAGAGCTGTTAGTAGCTGCCTTGCAGTCTAGCAAGTGCTAATTGGAGTGATGTGAGGTGGTGGCACCACAGAGATATCCAAGTTGGGTAAGAATAACCATGGTGTCTTTTTTTCTGTGGATGTAAACTAAATCTGTCACAGTGCATGTGGACTGGAGTCACATGGTCACAACATGGATGCCTCCTGTTGAGACCTGACAGCTGTGCAGTTGCTGGGGCAGCATGAGTGTGTGTGTGTGTGTTTGTGTTTTTTCAGTATAAAACAGCAAGAGTTAATTTAGAACCTGCTGTGTTTAATGGCAGAGGAAGAAGGTGGATGTCTTCATCAGTAGGCAATTACTTTGCTAATTAAAGTAAAGTGTCTTTTTGCTTTTATTAACGTGGAAGTCTGTTTGTGTGAATGTGATGGAGTTTGACTCCTGTTCAGAGTTGGCAGAGCTAAGCTGGCCTGTTTCCTGAGGACATCAGGTGGGATGTTCAGGCTGACCTTAAGCTAGTGAAGAGTACAACACTGACTTTATGTCCCATGAGTAAAATGAACTTTTGTACTTTTTAATCAGTAGCTCCAAAAAGGACCCAGAACGGATGGAAAACAGACATGTTTTAACTTAAAAAAAATAGTTCTGCCACTATCTTGAAAAGCTTTTCTTTAAACGTTGATAGTGAATAACATATTCTTGCCTATCTATCTATCTATCTATCTATCTATCTATCTATCTATCTATCTATCTATCTATCTATCTATCTATCTATCTATCTATCTATCTATCTATCTATCTATCTATCTGTCTGTCTGTCTGTCTGTCTGTCTGTCCGCCCGCCCGCCCGCCCGCCCGCCCGCCCGCCCGTCCGTCCGTCCGTCCGTCCGTCCGTCCGTCGGCAAAACTGACTTTTTAATATTTTTAGAAAAGTATTGGAAGTGGAAGTTGCCACTAATGATGACTCAGATCTCAGAGGGTTAAGCTCTTTATGTACCATGTAGCCACAACTACAGCCAATTTAGAGTCACCAGTTAACCCAATATGTGTGTCTTTGTATTGTGGGACTACGATTTCCTGGACAAAAGCCACACAGACAAAGAGAACATACACACATAAACTCAGAGTGTTTTTGCCTCAATGCAAGAGTGCTGTACTCACCACAGTGTAGTCCCAAGTGACACTCCAGTGGAACAGTTTCTGTGGTGTAGCCATATAATAACAACACATAAAAGAAGTTGTGGTCATTTCACATATTTCTGTCAGATCAGGTTGATGTCATATTGACTTTGGACTGAATTGAAAATCTGCACTTTGGATTTGTTAAAATGTGTTTGAATTAGATGACATGTTTTCAAATATGTAATTTTTACAAATCCAAAATATCTTTTCCAGTAAGGACTTCCCAGGAAAAGATTTAAAAAGCATGTTGACCATGTAGAACACTGACGCTAGACTGAACTTACAGCCGGCAACGATAAACAAAAACTGGGTAAAATATTTGGACAGGTCAGAAGCAGAGCCTCTTCAAATTTGGTCATAGCGTCTTTTGCCTTTGAAAAGAATGAACAGTAAATAAAAAATACTCCAACCAGTGTGTTTTTACATAATTTGATGTACAAGAACCAGTCTTTCAGGAGATAACATGCAGTCACTCACAAACTCAAAGCATGCAGGTAGCAGGCAATAAATAATATCTCCTAAAAGCTTTGTATTGTGGTATTCCCAACCTGGCAACATGCCACCAGGCATGTACCCTACAGCGGGACTGCTGTGTCCTGATACATGAGCTGCAGAAATTTGTGCAGTAGTAATCCAGGCAGTGTGTCCCAGCTAACAAAGGGCTCTTGTCTGTACACAAAAGGCAGGATCTAGTTAGGATGAAAGTGTGTGTGTGTGTTTGTGTGTGTGTGTGTTTCAGAGAAAAAAAGAGAAAACCAGTGTGTGTGAAACCCACTGTATGTGTTGGGATAAATGAGGGGGCCTCCCAAAGGGTGAGGGGGGCAGGTTGGGAAAATTATTAAAGTAGCTGCTGATTGAGCCGAGACGCAAAGACTAAGATTTTGAGAGAAAAACGGGAAAAACATGTTGCTTATATTGTTAGCTTAACTGTTGTCAAGACGGTGGGAGAAAAAACGAGTTTTGCACACAGTCACTTGAAGGGAGCAGCAGTGAGGAAGTGAACAAAGACAAAGTGTTGAATAGTTACCATGACTGTGGGTTAGGAACGTCCAGGCTGCACACTGCATGAAAGGGAAGAGCGGGTATCAGGCAGGGTTCCTCATATGGACTAGGAGGAACAGGGAGAACGGTTAAAAGAACAAATGAATGCAGTACAGTGTATAACACGGTCACTCTAGATATAACTACGTTTACAGTGTAAAGAATTCAGATAAGGTTCACCCTGTTTTTGTAACGCAAAAACTGTGAAACCAAATTGCATACGAGAGACTTCAAAGGTAACATCTGCTGGTTTCTTAAACTACTACTAGTGTAGCTAAAATGCACCCAACCCTAACTCTCTTAAAAGGATCGCTAGAGACCTGGTGGAGTTAAGGAGGTAAGGTGAGTTATTAGTAGGTCGTGATGTCATCTTAACATGCCTCTGTTCATCCCTGCATTCAATAATTACATTCATGAATATGCCTCAAAACAAATGACGTCAGACAAGCAGTGCATAATCTTTATCTCATTGGCTGAGTAGGGTTTTTGTGGTAAAGTTAGCTGTGAGATTTGATTCAAAATAAAAGAAAGTTTTCACTAGTGATCTGGAACCTGATTAACAACACAAGGCTCCAAAAGGTTAGGTCAGCCACAGACATAGCTGTTCAGTACAGTGTGTGCCAGGCATGGGTTTGGCATTAAAATACTGATTCCTAACACTGGGCCAGAAACGAAGACATAATACAGAAATTCTCTTTACGAGAAGGATCCAGGTGTCTGTTTTCTGGCTGAGTTAGACAATAGAATGATTTTTCCCAAAATTATTTGTGTTCTTTTCAATTTGAGTCAGTGCTGGAGGAACATAGTTGGATAAACACTTGGCTGGATACTGTGCAGCCCTCTAATTCAAGGTTAGAAGGAAACAGACTGTAGAGGGCTGCTTTTAATTGTTTCCCTTTCTCACAAATGTCTTAACCCAATCTTTTATTTCTTTCTACTGCAGTTTAGTTCAAGTATGACAAATATAGATGTTGTTTGCTCTAAAGAAGAGTAACTACAAGCTGAAATAAAACCAAAGTTCATTGCAGGCAAAAAAAAATGGACACAACATTAGAAATCCTGTCACTGTTTCTCTGATGCTCTCTCACAGAGCAACAGATCCGAACCAGATGTTGGAATGTCAGAGCGATAGTGTTTCATCTATGCACGCCATGTAAAACTGTTTGCTGATCAGATTTGGGTGCACGTGGTTTATTGAAGGATATTATATGATAAAATTAGATTCAGACTTTGGGCTCTGTTCATGTATCAAATATCATCCACACAACCAGCCCTGCGATGAAGACACTGTCTGCCACTACACTAGGGATTACTCGTGCCTTGATTGTGAAATTATGAGGCAATGCTGATATTTATAACCCTAACCATAACTTTGTCTTGTTGGAATATCTGATTTTGAGCTGGTACAGTAGTCAGTGTGTTCAACTTTGAAAACCATTTTTATTTCTGTGTCAGGCACGTGGTTAGTCGTGGTTTAGAGGTTCGGATTGGTTATATTCATCTTTATGTTTTTATTCTTTGTCACTGCTAGAATAACTTTGCATGACTGCACCTGTCATTCCTTTTAAGACAACTGATTGGCTGCTCCGAACAAACAGCAGGTGCTTGGGCCTTCTGTGCCATAGCTGTTTTCCTGAGAGTAAATTTTTAGGGATATGTCAGTGAGATCCTACAGATCCAAGTGTAGAAAGCTAAACAAAGTGTGTATTCTAGCTTTTTGTCCACTAAGATTATTTATACCCATTTAAAACTTTGGTCATGTACAATATGAGTGGCACAGTATATTTGATTGAGCACACTTAATTCATAAACTAAACTCCAGATATAACGATGGCAAAAAACAAAAAAGTTTGAACATTACAGAGAAGATAAGTATCTACACACCGTCTATCCTACACATAGAGTTTGAGTTTTGCTGTGAGTCTGCTGGTCTCTGTCGGGGACTCGGCAGACACTTCTGCTCAGTAACTAGTCAATTACATAAGTCACAGTGTGGACTTTATCTACTTGTTTCAAAGAGTTTTTAACTGGCTAGATGCTGTGGTTGGGCTTGGAAGGGTTTCATTGGCAGGGTCCAGTTTCTTAAACTGCTGTCAGGTGTTGCATGCAATCTAACTTACATGTGTGCAGCATCATTTTTAAGCTCTAAGCTTCTTGTGCCTGCCAAGCATAGAGGGTAGATTGCATTTTAGTCTAGCTTTTTAAATGTTGCTCCTTAATTATAGGGCACAAGTGTACCAATTCATCATGCTGTCAAGTCACCAGAGTAACATCTGGGAGGCAGAGCCCAGCTGGGGACAGTCAGTTTCAGAGAACTAGGGTGCTGGGAAGAAACCCTGGAGCTGTCATCCTCGTGACTCCAGCCAAGTTTCTGTTTGTCCAAATGAGTAAGAAGGAAATGAGTTGAAGCATCAGCATTTGAAGCATTCTTGCTTGTGACCAGATAATGATGCAGTTGCAGTAAAAATCTTGGGATTGGCAAAAACAAGTTTCTAACTTAGGTAGTTTCCAGAAGTACAAGGTAAGAGACAAGGGCGTTATATATCGTTTTTAAATTTCGTGCCTTGAAATATCCATGCTCATTCAGATATATTTATGTTGTGTGCCTTGCAAGTGTTTCTTTTTGTTCAGAGCTGCCAAGCATACCGAGTTCCATCAAAAAGAGAACAACAGGTCTGGGTGAATTATGCAACTAGGTTGACAAAAGCGAGGCAGGATTTCCCTGAAACCACACGCGGCTGAAACAAACCCATACACAGACCTGGACAGACTGTCCTGGTCTTTTGACAACAAACATATTTTGTGATTTATTGTTTTTTTTTTAACTGTCAAAGACAACGGGCCCATTCATTTAGAGCTGAACAATCCCTTCACTCATTGTGTTTCAACCCTCTCAGGCTCAAATAAAGCTTTTTGTTGCTAATGCACAACCAAGTCCTGCAGTGGTACTTCTGAGTAAAAAAAACCTCATAAAAAAGTATGTGCGGTAATCAAGTTGTTAGTTTTTAACTGTTGCAAATCGGCAACGCCTGCCTTGAGAGGGTTAAGAGTCAGCTCCCACTGGAGCTCACTGGAAAACCAATCGAGGCAGGTTTGTCAGGTTGGTCCTCAGTCTTATTCAGCTGTCTCATGGTCTTAATCATAACCCGCAGCAGGTGGAGAGCAGTTTTCTGAGGCTGCAGAGTAGAATAAGGCTGCCAGCTGCTGTCCAAGACTGTGTTGAAATCTGTTCATGGGATGAGGAACTTACTGAGAAGGAAGCTGATTTCTGTTCTGTTATTTATTGTCACAAAATATATATGGTGTTACTTTACTGATCTCCTTTTATACACCCTGCACTCACATGATAGTGCACGTATATACATGCAAGTTCACTGCACACAATCTAATTTTGTAGGAAACAGCCACACCTGTAAAGCAAACTAGTGCAAAATTGTTCAAGACATTTCCAGACAGTTAAGAAAAGTGAAGTCTAAGGTCACCAGATTTGTGACCTGTGCACGCACCGCCACCTCTCTCGGTTTGCCTTTGTTGAATTCTGAAACATTTCTGTTCTTCTTTCAGGTTCTCACGTTCAGATGAGCTGTCGCGTCACCGGCGGTCCCATTCGGGGGTTAAGCCCTACCAGTGTCCTGTATGTGAGAAGAAATTCGCCCGCAGTGACCATCTGTCAAAACACATCAAAGTCCACCGTTTTCCTCGAAGCAGTCGGACAGTCCGCTCAGCAAACTGATGCTCCACCTGCTGAGATTACTGGGATCACTGGGAATCCTTGGAACACCCTCGTACTATATCAGTACTTTTTAAAATTCTTTCCCCCCCTTTTTTTTTGTCGTGTCATCAGCAAGTCATCTGGAACATGTGAGTTGAAGCAAACCTCAGTTGGCGTTAGAGTGGTCTGGGATTGTTATTGTAAGAAACCAACACGCTTACCATCCTGTCTGTAATCAGCTGAAGGTTGATGTCGGTGCTTTGGTCGGTTGTGCACTGTTCTTATCACCTGCCTGAGAAGAAAATAAGATAAGCTTATTTCGGTTCAGTCTGGATTATGTGATACGTTTGGTAATAGCCTTGCATTTCCATTCTAACTGGATACAGGAGCTGCCATTTATTTTCCTGAAAGCTGCTAATGTCTCAGACATGTTAAATTTATGCAATGTTTCAGAAGTGAAACTCACTTGGATCCTCATCAGCTACTACCCGAGTCGTAGTTACTTTTCCTTGGGTCCAGAGCGCTTTCTCTCAAGGTTTTGTCCTGTTGTTTTTGCTGCCTTGCACCACTGTTAATTGACTAATAACTGTGGATAACTTTCTATTCAGCTTGTGTCTGAAACACAATGAGGGAACTGTTTTACTGACGTGGACATGAACTACTGATTGCATAACAAAAGGAATAAAACATGATAAGCTATCAGGACTCCTCTTACTTTTTACAGGAACTTTGTAAACTGATGTAAAGAGGAGAGCTAAAAAGTGACAAACTCAAAGGTTAAGTGCACAGTGATTGTTAAAACTGGCCTTCTGATCAGTGTTAAATGTTATTTGTTGAATTTTAAGCCAAGTCATGTCTACCTGCTTCCTGGTCTTCTGTTTGTATCATAGTTTAAGCCTTACTGTAACAAAAACAAAATCATTGTTGGAGCGTGACATTGTTCTGGAAATCAAGCTTCTCATTGCAATGTGCTGTTTGACTGTTCACAACAGGGCCCTGAACTAAAATTGTTGCCTACATCTGCTAGTTTTACCTGATCTATTACTTTGCTGATGACACAATTTCTGCCTCGACTCTGCTTTATCTGTTACTCGAAACGCCCTGACGGCCTTCCACCTCAGCCAGCGAGTATCTTACCTTGAGGGGATGAATGAATTCCCACACACCATGGTGCTGACCTGCCATGAGCTGGAGAATGTGGTGGCAACGTCCCCAAATTTTTGAATGTTTTTATTTCTCTCGAACATTATTTGCTGTGTGTACAACAGCCCGTAGGGGTGCGACTATGCCGTCCATGTATAATTCATGTCTGTATAGTGACAACATGCAGGGGTACACAACATTGTACATCATTCCTTTTATTCAATTTTGAATTTTTAATGCTTGTGTCAGCACAGGCGTTTTATCGCATCCTATGAATGTATGTAAATATACAGGCGCGCACATCGCTGCATCCAGGAAACACACAGAGACTATTCTGATGATTTATAGTTTTCAACCCTAAATGTGTACATAACATTTCAGTACATATGGATATATTATATATTTTTCCTTTGTTCTATCCAAGATGCATTTACAAATAAAAGTGAAAAGAATCAGTCATGTATTGTTGTTTTTTTTTGCTGTGTATTGCTGTGTTTATTACTTCAGGAGAGAACGGTGCTATTTCTGCAAACACACACATCCAGGTAAATATACTAATTGTGAAACTGAAACTGAGATGAAAATTCAGGACGGATTCTTTTCCAAGTTTCCTGTCGTACATCTAAATCTGTGACTTCAACGCCTTACTTTATAAGTATACCCCCAAAGCATTATGGGAAGTGTAAGGCAGAGGTAAATTTCATCTTGTTCCTGCAAGTCAATAAAAAGATACAAATATATTTTAATGCTTTTTCTATATTCTTTGTATATTTCTGGTGACTCGTTTAGCTGTTCCTTCTAACCATACTGAACCAGTGGTGACATACACCTGGCAGTGTTGGTATATTTATTTTGGCTTAACCCAAGTTTAGTGTATTTTAATTAGCAGGGATAGCAGGAACAGCCTGCTCTGTTATTTGGCAGTAACACTGTTCTTGGGCCATGAATGAAAAGCCAGAGGTGAGAAGAATCGCACAAGACCCCAGCACAGAGCAGAGCAGGCATTAGTGATAAAGGGATGTAGCAAAAAGCAGAGTTAGCTGGAGGTGGGTTGCAAAGCAGCCTGTAGACTATGGACAGGATAAAGCACTCTAAATAACACCATTTGGCATTTGTCTTCCTGCGCTTCCTTGTCATTTCAATACTGCCATTGTTCTAAGCATGCTGAAAAACGACACTCTGGGTGGCAACAACTGTGCCAGACAGAAAGTCTCGTGGGACAGTGACCTGATCTTGAAATATAGAAGGCACTGCAATCAAGTCATCCTAAATTTAGACAACCATTGGTGCTCCCAATGTTTAGTACCTGGAGTAGTCTTTCTACAATAAATAGTATAAAAGAAAGCAGCATGCACAGACCTTCCACTGAATACTGATGAATTAACAGAGACATCTGATGTCTTACTCTAACAGTGTCCTCTGCTAGCCAGAAAATAACCATGAACTAGACCATAGACACCACAGTCTGCAGTCCTTATAGAGCTAGCTGAAGAACCACTAGGTGTAATTTATTGGCATTGTGCATATGAACCCATGACAAGGATAAAAAAGGATGCATACAAGCAGGGCTGAGTTCTGGTTTTACAGTCTGGAAAAACTGCCTGGTTACTGAACATGACAAATGAGTATTTTGTATCTTTCCACTTTATGATGAAAGTCATAAGCAGTAAATGAGGCAACTGAATGATATGTGTCATTTATCTCAGAGGAACACAAAATGTATTTGTTAAAAAGATTAAATGTGAACAATGAGTGTTTGTGCAAGCTTTGTTTGAAACTTGTCTTACTGGTAGTTACGAGGAAGTCTTACAATGACTCACTTGCTAAGCAACCGCACAGTTGTAAGTGTGATGGCCAACAGATGTGTTCTCGACTCTGTGAAGAGGATATCCTGATGAATACCTGGTGCAGCTGCCAAACCTTCACAGAAACACAACAACAGGTAGACTGCAGATGAGAACATGAGTGGGGAAACACTTTTCTTGATGTGTTTCAGAGTGAACCTTCTTCTGGTGAGGTCACTATGTTACACATGACGATGTTGAGATAAAGCCAAGAAGGAGACGTTCTCTCTGTATCCCTCCGATCCCTGCATTACTGTGCAACAGTATTGAGCCACTCCCCATTTCTTCATATTTTGCTAGGAAACCAACCACTTCCACTTTGCCAACCTCATTGCTGACATCACTGATCTAGTCCAGTCATGTTTGTTTGCTTGTTTATTTAGAATTTGACCAGCAGAGTCTACAGTTTCCATAAGCTGGAGATGGATTGTGCAGATGTGCAGGAGGCAATGTGTTCAAAGCACATGGGCAGGGATTAGTATGAGCTGCCTATTGTATGATTATTTCCCGTCTAACAGGAAATGTGGTTCCTGAGGTACTTCATGTTGCATGCTGAGCATACAGAAACATGTGTACAGAACACACGGGAGCACAGCCAGTGAGCATGTCCTGGTTTAGTCCATTTTCTCACTTTGTTAAAAACGGTAATTTAAAAATTAACCTACATGTTGTGTTTAATAAGACCTGAAACTAGGCATGGGGCATCCAATTCTAACTTTTCAAAACTGTCTCGAGCTTCCAAAGTGCAGATGATTTGGAATACTGCTCCAAGTGTGATTCCGAACACACAAGTCGTGTGCTCATGGCTAACTGAGGTTTTGAAAGGTAGCTTACCTTCTGCTTCTAGCCAGGTGCCAGGATTCCTATTTTTCATGAACCAGACTCATTTGGACCGGGCCTTGTAATTACTGTCTTTCATGCTACTGGTTTTATTTATTACAAGTGGGCACACGCAAATGTATAAAAGAATTCTTAGCTTATTCAAATTATTACTGACACATAGATGAAATGAAGAGAGAAAGAGAGAGCGGTGTACTCGTTTAACTTCATTTAATTCTCTCTGTGAATGGAGCAGAAAAACAAAACCTGCAGGAACATTCAGGTCTAACTTTATCTATTCTGCTTTAAACAGAGAAGTTGCGCCCCTGGGCGCCTCCTGGGTGAGGTGTTCCAGGCATGTCCCACCGGGAGGAGGCCCCGGGGCAGACCCAGGACACGCTGGAGAGATTATATCTCTCGGCTGGCCTGGGAACGCCTTGGTATTCCCCCGGATAAGCTGGAGGAGGTGGCTGGGGAGAGGGAGGTCTGGGCCTCTTTGCTTAGGCTGCTGCCCCCACGACCCGGCCCCGGATAAAGCGGATGAAGATGGATGGATGGATGGTTATTTTCTTGATCTATTGTCAGGCGATGATGATGATGATGATGATGATGATTAGCATTATTTAACCAGCTTATTCTGGTTTAGGTTTAGTTCTGCCCGTGTTTCTTTTTTTTTTTTTTTGTCCCGTTTGGATCTTTAGCCATCAGAATTGTTGTCTTAAGGCCAAGAAAGATGCCAAGCGGATTTATTTTACCAAGTGGATCATCATGGCCTTGCCATATTGGTCCATTTGATTGACTGTGGAATATACGAGGCACAGGTACACACACACGCAGGTTGTTATTGCCAAGTTCCACATTTATTCACACGTTTCACAGGTTTATGCTTTTCACATAGACTGATAGCTCGTTCCCAGCTGACGTGTGTCGTTTTTTTCATCCCGCCACCGCTCTCCGTTTCACCATAAAACAGGGGAGGGAAAACCATCGTCAGTCCATAATCACCATCAGCTGTTCTTACCGGCGTCTCCTGTACCGCTCCGTTGAGCCCACTGCACCACTCCTCCCCTGCAGCCGCGCCCGGGGCCCCGCCTCCGCCACATTGACCTTTATTATAATTATGTATTTATTTTATTTTCAGCTGCTACAAACGGGACAGACATGACTGGGGGATAGGACAGGGAGAAAGAATGAAAGAAAGAGAGGGAGAGAAAGAAAAACAGAGGGGAGAAGAGACGGTGAGAAAGTGGGGAAGAAAGAAAGAAAAACAAACAAAACACCTGGATCACCTGTATGGATAAAAAAAAACAGAAGAGAAAGCAAACAATAAAAGAGCAACATAATAAAAACAGCACCATCACAATAAACTAGCTAGCAGTAGATAACAGTAGATACTAAATATTAAACGCTATTGTGCAGCACACAAGATAGACAGCGCACAATGTGCTTTGAGGCAGCAGCCAAGAAAGGTGTAGTCCGCGTCTGTGTACACCTGTGTGCACACCTGTGTGGATCAGCATGCTTGTATTCCAAAGGTTTCTCCATGTAACGATCTGCTAGGGAGTGTGGGGAGCCACAGCCCCGTCCCCCAGGGCATGAAGCAGGTATGGAGGAGATCCAGGCCCCAGACATCCAGAGGCCCCAGAGTACAAGGACCCGAGGAGGACCACCAAAGGGGGGGAACCGTGCCACCCTCTTGGGAAGAGCTGAGTAGAGCCCCAAAGGAGAGGTCACCCAGCAGCTACGGAGCAGAGGCCAGAGGGGGTTGCAGTGGCGTGCCCGCGGGCTCTGCCGGCAGCCAGCTGTGCCAGAGAGGACCGAGCTTCAGGCCCAGAGGCCTGAGGCCTGAGGGCACCGCACCCCCCGGAAGGGGCCCAGCCGGGCCACAGGCGCCAGGCCCCGCAAATCGGCCACCAGGAGTGAGCCGGTACATACATGAGCGCCCAGCCCCAGTCGACAAGGACCACCAACACACCAACGTCTGAGGGCATCAGCCACTGGCAGGGAGTGTGGTGAGGGGAGATAGGCCTCCGTACTTTAGAGGGCCTGAGATGTACCCAGAGAGGTTGAGTCTAAGACCCAACCTGACATATAGACACAGACGAACAGGCACACGCGGACACAGACGTGCATTCCCACCCCATATACACAACCAAATACTCGGCACTCACCCAACGTGTAGACAGCCACAAATAGACACTGCACAGACAGTCGCACTCCCCAAACATACTCTATATCCCAGGTCCAGGTACCCCCGCCCCCAGAGGGGCAAGCTGCACCTAGACCCAGGAGATGTAACCCTTCTCTCTGGGGTGGAGGCAAGCGGACCACCTCCTTATCTGCAGTAGCAGGGAGGCCCCGCATCCCAGACCCCAATCTGACGGCCAGCACCTCCTCCCAGCCCCCCAGCCCTGACGGCTAACAGAACCGGGGTGAGTGAAGACCTCAAACCTCACTACGCCCGCTCATATGTAGTGTTGCTGTGTGCTGTTCTAAAGTGCATTTAAAACTCAGGAGAGCATGGTACTAGCTTCCTCTCAGAGAGCAGCACGACTCTTCCTGAAAACCCTTAGTGTCTAAATGCATTTAAAATTGAGGGTAGGGCACCAGCGCCAGAGGTGGGTTGGAGTACACCGACCATCCTCTGGATGCTGTAAAACGTGCCCACCCCCAAGGCCCTATATGTATGTGTTATGTGAGAGTGTGAGTAATGTGGATGTCTAGGTTGCAGAATAAAATTGAGGCACAGGCGGCCAGAAGGGGACAGAGGGGGAGTGCCTCCCCTGCACCCTGGTGACATACCTGCACCCCAAGCCCTGCATGTGTGGGTGGGTGTGGTAGAGCGGGAATAGGGAGGCAGCTGAGGATGGGGAGGGAAGAAAGGGAGGGGCAAGCGGCCCCTCCCTGCGGCCAGCTCCCCCGCTGACCCCAGTAGGCACCCCCACACTCTGGAACCCACCAGGGCAAGGGGGCCCAAGCCCATCCGGACCGGGGCCGGCAGCAGCAGCACCGCCCAGCCCCACAGAGTCCGGGGCAGCCCTCCCGACTCCACCCCAGAGAAAACTGCACCCACCCCATCATCTCCCAAACTACACAAGACAATAGACACCCAGGTTGAGTTCATTCTCCACCTCTCCTATATCTCTCCCCCACCTGCAGAGTGAGCTCAGGTAGAGAGACCACCTGCAAACATATAACAACCTCCCCACCAGTTAGAGAGCCCCCTACTTGGGCTGATGCACCAGAGGTCCCCTGCACTGGAGCTGAGCCCCCCACACCCACCCGCCCTCAGCTCCGGCGACACAACAGCCAGGACCCAAGCCCCCAAGGCCCAGCCAGCACCCCAGACCGGGGGCGGAGCACCCCCAAGCCTCCACGCCCGTCCCGGACCCACCCAGGGGCAGCCAGGCTACCAGACCAGTAACCAACGTCCGCCAGCACAGACCCTCCCCCATCTCCGCTGCCCGTGTTTCTTAGTCTGCGTCTTTGTGTATTGTTTCCTGTTTTATTTTGAAGGATTATGAATTATGTCAGTGTGTCCAGCTTCGCTCCCCCTGTCTCGTTAGCCCTAATCTCTCCCAGCTGTGTCTCCCTCCTGTTTTCCATTCCCTGATTACTCCCCTGTGTATATTAGCCCTGTGTTTGCCTTTGCTCAGTGTCGTGTGGTACCCTCAGATCCTGCCTGTGTGTTTCCGGTTCTCAGTGTTCATTGTTCTGTTTGTTTTGTTCATTACCAGCAATAAAGCTGCGGTTTTTGAAATCCTGTCTCCACAAGTCCTGCATTTGGATCCTCACCTCCGCCTGCCCGCACCCAGAGCCCTGACTGAACGACGCGACCATAACATGGATCCAGCGGACTCTGCTCACCTCGAGGGAGAGGTGGATCTTGCTCGCATCATCGGACTGATGAGTCGCATTAGCCACGCCTCAGATTTGCGAACATTCTCAGTCGGGCTGAGTGCAATAGAAGCCATATTTGACAAAAATCCTCACCTGCGCCAGCTCTCTATAGCCTTGGAGTTCAGCCGTTCGCTGACCCAGGCTAAGGAGGCAGTCAAAGCCCGGGAGCTGGCCCAATTCACCCTCATCTCCCCATCCACACCGCCTCAGTCACAGCAAGCAAGCCCTCTCACGCCGCCGCAGCGGACGGAGCTCTCTTCAGTACCGCTGCAACAACTGCAGTCGCAGCATCAGATTCCTTCCTCCCTCACGTCTGCTTCCGACCACCCGTCACCTGCCTCATGTTTGGCAGGAATGTGGTCGGAGGATGAGGGGCCGGTCACCGTTGCTCCGATACCTTCTGTTTCCTTTGCCGCTCCCATTTCCAGGAGAAAGCGGCGTTCTCATCATCGCCGCCCCTCACCGTAGCCGGAGTCCAGTTCCTGCTCCAAACGGCCGGACGTGGTGAGTGAACAGGACAGTTTTCACCCAGCTTCTTCCAAGCCAGGAATTCTAAGCTCAGAGCCAGTAAATCCAGAGTCAGTTAACTCTGTGACTGTTAACTTCAAATTGGTAACAGTAGAAACTGATGATCCTAAGATGGCTGACTCTGAGCATTCTAATGATCCATTCTTTGGTTCTTCCAAGTTTGAGATAATTCAGGAGTCAGATGATCTTATTTCACCAGAGTTGAAAGAAGATTTTTGTTCTGTAACTGAGCGTGGGGTTTCTGGATGTAATTCCTGAGCCACCTGTTTCTGGATTAGTTAATGGTACAAGGTTAGCTTCAGTGATACAAAACAATAGCGTGATTTCTGATGCAGGTAACGTGTGAGTCAGTTAGGAAATGTTTTGATTTGGACAAAAGTAGACTCACTCAGGATATTAAAGATGCTGCTCTAAAGACAATTTCTCCAACTGCTGAACTAAACATGGACAGTTGAATTTTCCAGCGAAATTCCATCTGTGCTGTTCAGACTACACCTCATGACACTGTTGGTGGTGTTACTTCACCCATGTGTTACGCGGCTCACCAGCCAGTTCATTCTGAGGCTGCCTGTGAAAAACCTCATGTTTCCATAACCTCTCCTGAGTTAAAAATCACAAGCCCAGAGTATGTCTATTCAAAGACTGTTTGTGTTGCTTGTTGTGAACTCTTCAAGTCTGTGCATTCTGTGACTGTCCAGGTTAAGACCAACAAGGTGTCATCTGCTGTTAACAAGCTGGCAAAGGAACTTGGTTTGAGCACTGCAGAGTTGGTTGCTCAAGTTAAAGTTTCGAGTTCCCTCGATGTTGTCTGTATAACTCTGTGCGCCATGCTTTTCAGCCAGTAGTCCTGGAAACTGTGGGTGTAACTTCCCAGGCTGCATTTTGTAAGACTGCTTCACACCCAGTTTATTCATACACTGCTTGTGTGAATTCTCCAGTGCCTGTGAATGCTCCTGAACTCACCTTTCCTAACACTGCTAATGCTTACCTGGACGACTTAAAAATAGCCTGCCATAAGTCTGTTTCCAAAAACCATAAACCTGGTTTTTCCCATAACTGTTACTGCTTCTATGATCTGCTCTCCGTCTCCCGTTCCTGTTCCCAGGGCAGCTTGGGCCTGGCTTTTTCCCTTGCACCCATACCAGCTCCTCGAGTGGGGGTGGTTGAGGTCCAGCTGGTCCCTGCTTCAGTTCCCAGGCTAACTGAGGCTCCGTTCATCCCTGCACCCGTACCCGCTCCTTGGGTAGGGATGGCGGGCGCCCAGTCTCTGCCAATGCCTCCCCGGGTGAGCGCAACCGTGCCCCTGCCGACTCCTGCACCCGTTTCGGTTCCTCGGGTGGAAGCAGCAGAGGCCCAACTAGCTCCTGCACCCACACTGGCTCCCAGGCTAAAGGCAGCCAGAGCCCAGCTTGTCCTTGTACCCGTATCTGTTCCTTGGGAGGGGATGGCTGGTGTTTAGCCAAGCCCAGTACCCGTACCTGTTCCTGTTCCCCGGAGGAGAGCTGCTGAGAGTCTGTTGCCTGCTCAGTCGCAAGTTCAACAACCATCATCACGACCACCACTACAACTTCTGTTTCAGTCAGCTGCCCAGCCGGAAGCTCAGCAATTAGTGCAACTATCCATTCAGCTACACTGGTCCTGCATCAGTTCCTGCTGGAAGCTCTAAAGAGCCAAGCCAGCACTCCGCGGCTCCCATGCCACTGTCTGTCTCCGCTGGCAGTTCAAGAGAACTGTTTCAGCCGTCCACCTCTGCTGGAGGGTCCGAGGGGCCCGTCCAGTCGTCTTCTGTTTTAGCTGGGGGTTCAGGAGAACCCAGCCAGCATCGTGTCAAGTTGGCTGGGGGTTTTGGAGAGCCCAGCCAGCATCAAGCTACGTTAGCTGGTGGGTCCGAGGAGCCAGTCCAGCATTCCACCTCGTCAGCTGGGGGTCCTGGAGGACCCAGCCAGCACATCCTCATGTCCGCTGAGGGCTCTGGGGAGCCCATTCAGCCACCACCTGCTTCACCACCTGCAGCTGCCACACTGCCGTCTGGTCCCGCCGTTGCCACGCCGCCCTCTGATCCAGCTCGGCCTGTACCACCTCGCCTTTGCCAGCCACTTTCCAGGTCTCTAGTTGGACGTCATGGCCATCGAGGGCGGCCTCCTGAACGAGTTCGTCGCCGTGGCTGGCCTCCGGACCTGCTTTGTCACCGTGACTGCATTCTGCGTGGCTGGCCTCTGGACCTGTTCTGTCGCCACTGCTGTCCGCACGGCAGGCCCCCTGAACTGACCTCCAGGTTGACTCCCTGAACTTTTGATTTGTGGACTCATGATTAGGGATGGGTATCGTTTAGGTTTTATCCGATACCGGTGCCAAATCGGTACTTTTGAAACGGTGCCGGTGCTTAAACGGTGCTCGAACCGGTGCTTAAAGAATGGAGAACACAAACTTTGTCCAAAAACCTCTCATGTTCAGCTGTTTTTTTGTAAAAAGATAACAATGTTAGCCTTTTCTGCAGCTATGGGGCATATATGGTATCACTCTTGGCTGGAAGCAGTGCTTAAACAATGGGAAAAAAACACAAACTTTGTCCAAAAACCACTCATGTTCAGCTGTTTCCCACTTTTTCTTTGGTCATTTTAGCCTTTTTGTCCAGGGTGAAGGGAGTATCTGCCATCAAACAAGAGGACAGCCGCATGTAGCTATGATGATGTTTGTTAGTTCACCTTACATGCATTAATGTAATAACGTGGTTAGCCTACTCAACGTAAATTACACTCGAACAACATTAAGCGACTCACTCAGAGAAGAACGGCTGCTGCTGCATCATCATCCTCATCATTTCTGCTACACTGGCAGGGCTAGGGGCCAGGACTCTATTCTTCGGGTTTTTGGGGGATGTTGCTCCGGGTCCGATAACTGGCAACCCACCCAACGTGCACAGTGTGAGGTCTCGCAGCAAGCTATCAAATACGGCGCATTTCTCGGCTTTTAAAAAAAACGCTATGCGTCGCCAGGTGTTTCATCGGATTCGAGGTGTTACCTCCTTTGACAGTATCACAGTATCAGCTTAAAGCACTTGTTGCAGGCTGCTGAGTTTGCATATTTTGCTGTGAAGTACAGCCAGACTTTTGACCGCTTCGCCTTGGACATTTTTAATCTGTAGCTCTGCTCTAACTGAACGTACGTACCTGGCCCCGCCTACTATCCTGGGAAACGTAAAATGATTGGCTAGAAGTGTATCACAGCTCAGGAAAAAAAAGCACCGAAATAAAGCACCGAAATGTGCGCTGCTTTTCGGTCTGGTTACTACCGTTTATGTCAGAACACCGGTACCCATCCCTACTCGTGATGGATCTTGTTTTGTGTTGAACTGTTTTCTTGTGTTTTTTGGACTGATCTGGGTTCATGCTCCTTGTTTTTTGTTTCTGTAAACTGAAAGGCTCTGCCTCCCATTCTATGGGATCTCAATTTGTTCATGTAAATGGAGAGTCCTCTTCACACACTAAGGTTAATCATGGAGTTCCACAGCGTTCAGTGTTAGGACCCATTCTGTTTACATTATACATGCTTCCATTAGGAAGTATCATCAGAATGCATAGCATATATTTTCACTGCTGTGCAGATGACACCCAACTCTATCTGTCTATGAAACCAGATAACAACAATTAGTTAAACTGCAGGACCTGGATGGCCTCTAACTTTCAGATGAAACTAAAGTTATTGTACTCGGCCCTGAAAATCTTAGAAATATGGTATCTAACCAGATTCTTACTCTGGATGGTATTACGTTGGCCTCCAGTAACGCTGTGAGGAACCTTGGAGTCATTTTCGACCTGGATAAATGCACAATGCTTTTAATGCACATATTAAACAAATATGTAAGACTGCGTTCTTCCATTTGCGCAACATCTCTAAAATTAGAAATATCCTGTCTCAGAGTGACGCTGAAAAACTAGTTCATGCATTTATTACTTCCAGGCTGGACGACTGCAGTTCATTATTATCAGCAAGTCCTAAAAACTCCCTGAAAAGACTTCAGTTAATCCAAAATGCTGCAGCAAGAGTCCTGACAGGGACTGGAAAGAGAGCCCGATTGTGCTCCGGTAGGTTTCTTCCTGTTAAAAGGGAGTTTTTCCTTCCCACTGTTGCCAAAGTACTTCCTCATATGATTGTTGGGGCTTTCTGTTTTTTCTTTATATTATTGTAGGGTCTTTATCTTAAAATATTAAGTGCCTTGAGGCAACTGTTGCTGTGATGGCTTTATATAAATAAATATTTATTTAAATAAATATTAATAAACATTGTTAATGCTAATAAACATTCAAGGGAATAAAACATATAACCCAGTAACTGACCAGTTTTTGATAAATGTAACATTGTTTCTGATCATTATTGGTATATTGTCGGCCTGATTGTTACAACAGACGCATGGCAGCACTTTTACTGTCATTCAAATCTATGCTTGTGCTTCTCTGTGATTTTCTTTGTGCATCTAGATTTGCATCTGTGTCATAAGCCAGCCAGTCTGAGATCCGTCCGTTCATACATTCGTTCCACATTTTTCCTTCTTAAGTCCATTATTTATGGTCAAACCATATCAAACTTGGCTTCTGTGGAGAGAAGATGCTGTAATCCCAGTACATTATACAAGGACAGTGGTTGCTAGTAACAACTCTTTGTTTGCCCCTAATAATAAAGTAACTTCTGACCCAAACCAGCTTTGGTTTCTTATACAGTTTTTATGAGCAGCTGTTAAGAGTCGGGTCGTATGGGAATAGTTATCACCTCCCTCACCTCACAGCTATTTTTGCTCTCAATAACTCCTCCTCAGATTGAGCAGAGCTGCTGTAACAAATTTCCCACGTGTGGGACTAATAAAGGTTATCTTATCTTATCTCCTAAAGTAATGCACACACACAAACACAAAGATGTACATGTTGCCCGCTTTACACCCATGAAGTGCACATCTTTACCACTGTATCAGCTCTCTATCTTTTATAATCCCCGTCAACTGCAAAACATGGTCCACAACTTCTTGTATGTGCAGTTTTTTTTAAATACATCAGCAAAATCTGTTCATCTGGGGTGCACCAAGACTGAAATTCCACATGGAAACCAGCTAATCCAGTTTAACACAAAGCCACGATGTGGGTGGTGTGGGGTACAGAATAGAGGGCTAACTGCTGCCTGTTTGGAGTACCGAACACAGACCCCTGCAGAAGAACAGGACGATGTGCATTAGCCAGCATTATTTTATGTATCATGACTATTTGTTGAATGCATGTGGTCAGTCTCACACTTGCTGCATTTCACTCTGTGCCATTTTGTGTGCAGTACATTGGTTTTGACCACAAGAAATGGGCCACTTACTGAGCATATGAAAAGGAAATCATGCGGTTTAAACCTTTTGCCTACATTACAACATTACTGTAGCCCTTTTTACTACATGTACACAAATTCAGCTATATTAACTCATATTTATGTCCCCTGGCAGAAAAAGTGCATAACTTGAGACTACATAAAAACCTAGCACCGCCCACTGAAACCAACCCAACAGCTTTCTGGGCCCATCTAGTCTGCATATTGTCTGAGTAAGGTCCAATTTACAGCGGTTTTCTGTTGAAATCTACTTTTCTTTTGTGGTTTCAGGAGAAGAGCATATAAGCACAAAGACAAAGAAAAATCAAAATAGATGCTGCATACATTTCAGCAGACTTGAGATTGCTATCTCTATGGTTAAAATTGTATATCTGCCCCATCTGTGTAGGTGAAGTGTGGCTGGAGAAAAAGAAAGGAAAAAGGAGACAATTAAAGGTAGAGTAGGAGATGTTAAAGGACATTAAAGAAGAGTAGTTAACACATACATGCACACTTAAAGCTAAGATAAAAAACTAGAGTAGCTTAGCACTAAAAGCGTACTCCTTAACCCAAAGCTTTAGAGACAAGCATTTTTTGAAGTGATTACATAGACTTCAGAGGGATAGTATTTGTTTTTCCTTTTGGTGTTCTATACAGACAACCAGCGTGTAAATGTGTCCTCTCAAGTCTTGAAAGTCAGCGGGCCAAAACAACCAAAAAAAAAAACTTAAAAGGATCAGGCCGAGGTCATCATCAATGATTTAGACCTCGGAGGGTTCGTGGAAGAAGAAACCCATTCATAGTGAATAAAAATCTTGGTGTTAAAACTGAACCAAACGAGTTGGTTATGTTATGTCTGCACTTTGGTATCAAACTTCTATTTAAATTTCAGGTCATGCAGATCTGTTGCAGCATTCAAACACCAACAGATTTCTAATAAAGCCGAGTCTGTCAGGTAAAAGGATGGTCCTGTGTATCATCACTCACAGCTTCTCAGGGATCCTCCTTCACCCGTATCCCTCGGAGTTCATGGTGAAAGATTAAATTGATTTCTAGGTCAAGAAACAAATAAAGCATATATGATGCATGATCCTCACAGAGAAATTTATCTATTATAAAATGAATATGAGAAAGAAAAAAGAGGAGTACTAGATATAAATATCTAATGTAATCAAATTCCACTTCAAAAAGAAATTAAACATAAACAGGGGAAACATATTAGTGCGAGGAAGGACAATAATGAATTAACATTGTTGTTATAGAAACAAAGGGCATATGTACTTGTAGAGTGACTCAGGGTGACTGACATAATCACAACAATTTTAAGACAAAATTTGAATAAAAACAAAAATAATAACAATTATCCACAAAATGCTGGTTTACTCTGTGGAGAGTTTTACATCAAATGTTTCCTTTTCATGCTTAAAGACAGAGGTGGCATACCAGGATGAGACTGAACAACTGACACGCCTAGTCACGGCATCATTTACTTGAAGATTGGGTACAAGGTAAAATAATTTTATATGGATATGGGCTTGAGCAAATAATAGCCTCCATAAATACTGCTCCACCAGGTGGGAGCCTGACAGTTTGTGAACTATGAGATCATTTTTGTTCTGCCAAGGTAAGCAGGCTACGGCGGGGCTATGAAATCATGCTGGCTCTTATGTAATGAACAGGACGATTGCACAAACGTGTTGACGCTAAATTTGCTGCAAAATCTTGACATTCAGTGTCAGCTGTCTGTTTGGGTATTTCTCAAGGGTAAACAAGGATGTGTGTGCGTGCACTTGTCCACGTGTGTGTGTGTGTTAGAGACTTTTGATATCCTGGCTAGGTGGATTGTGTCGGCCTTCATATAAGCTCTTTCAGCACTACAAAGTCAACTATATTTCCAGTCTCATTCTTTTTACTTTGGGTTACACGTGCATACTCAGTTGCATGTTTTTTCCTCACATTTTCCACTTTCACACACCTGCAGAAAATCCCATGCTGTAAACCACAGTTCAGTCCGTCTTACACTTTCTTTAATATTAGTTTTAAGGTAATCTGTGTTTTTTCAATCATTATTGGTTTAAGACTGGGCAACAAAGCCACTTGGTTATCTCTTAAACATGTTCATACATTAACTCTTTGAGGTCATTGATCGTGAATGACCCTTACTGCAGCCCTAACTGTAATCCTATATCTGAAGACAAGCAAAGAGGGCTCTTTTTTTAATATTCTGCATATTCTGAGACCCAGCTCCCTAAACAGAAGTGTCTGTCATACAGTGGGGCAAAAAAGTATTTAGTCAGCCACCGATTGTGCAAGTTCCCCCACTTAAAATGATGACAGAGGTCAGTAATTTGCACCAGAGGTACACTTCAACTGTGAGAGACAGAATGTGAAAAAAAAATCCATGAATTCACATGGTAGGATTTGTAAAGAATTTATTCGTAAATCAGGGTGGAAAATAAGTATTTGGTCACCTCAAACAAGGAAAATCTCTGGCTCTCACAGACCTGTAACGTCTTCTGTAAGAAGCTTTTCTGTCCCCCACTCGTTACCTGTATGAATGGCACCTGTTTGAACTCATCATCTGTATAAAAGACACCTGTCCACAGCCTCAAACAGTCAGACTCCAAACTCCGCCATGGCCAAGACCAAAGAGCTTTCGAAGGACACCAGGAAAAGTATTGTAGACCTGCACCAGACTGGGAAGAGTGAATCTACAATAGGCAAGCAGCTTGGTGTGAAAAAATCAACTGTGGGAGCAATCATCAGAAAATGGAAGACATACAAGACCACTGATAATCTCCCTCGATCTGGGGCTCCACGCAAGATCTCATCCCGTGGGGTCAAAATGATCATGAGAACGGTGAGCAAAGATCCCAGAACCACACGGGGGGACCTGGTGAATGACCTGCAGAGAGCTGGGACCAAAGTAACAAAGGTCACCATCAGTAACACACTACAACGGCAGGGAATCAAATCCCGCAGTGCCAGACGTGTTCCGCTGCTGAAGCCAGTGCATGTCCAGGCCCGTCTGAAGTTTGCCAGAGAGCACATGGATGATACAGCAGAGGATTGGGAGAATGTCATGTGGTCAGATGAAACCAAAGTAGAACTTTTTGGTATAAACTCAACTCGTCGTGTTTGGAGGACGAAGAATATTGAGTTGCATCCCAAGAACACCATACCTACTGTGAAGCATGGGGGTGGAAACATCATGCTATGGGGCTGTTTTTCTGCCAAGGGGACAGGACGACTGATCCGTGTTAAGGACAGAATGAATGGGGCCATGTATCGTGAGATTTTGAGCCAAAACCTCCTTCCATCAGTGAGAACTTTGAAGATGAAACGAGGCTGGGTCTTCCAACATGACAATGATCCAAAACACACCGCCCGGGCAACAAAGGAGTGGCTCCGTAAGAAGCATTTGAAAGTCCTGGAGTGGCCTAGCCAGTCTCCAGACCTCAACCCCATAGAAAATCTGTGGCGGGAGTTGAAAGTCCGTGTTGCTCGGCGACAGCCCCAAAACATCACTGCTCTCGAGAAGATCTGCATGGAGGAATGGGCCAAAATACCAGCTACTGTGTGTGCAAACCTGGTAAAGACCTATAGTAAACGTTTGACCTCTGTTATTGCCAACAAAGGTTATGTTACAAAGTATTGAGTTGTATTTTTGTTATTGACCAAATACTTATTTTCCACCCTGATTTACCAATAAATTCTTTACAAATCCTACCATGTGGATTCATGGATTTTTCTTTCACATTCTGTCTCTCACAGTTGAAGTGTACCTCTGGTGCAAATTACTGACCTCTGTCATCATTTTAGGTGGGGGAACTTGCACAATCGGTGGCTGACTAAATACTTTTTTGCCCCACTGTATATAATTTTACCTATAAATTTTACATCTCAAAGTAATGGAAGGAAAGGGAAAATGTCTTTTCAATCTGAAAGAAGCATCAGCAATTTAAAAAAATAATAATTCTCATGATGTTAGTGGCTCTATGCTGCAGTCAAATATTTGTGAGGACCCCAGGTCGGGCTGTTTATTGATAAGCAAGGCCAAAAGAAGCACAGGTAAACAACTGATGACGGCAGCAAAAAAAAAAAATAAAAACATTGCGTCACACTTCATATGACTTGTGAAAAATAATTGAACATCCAATTGAACACTGGATGTTTGCAGTTAAATCAAAATGTACCAAGGAATGCACATTGTTGGTTCAGGAATCTTTAAGGTAGATGTAATGTTTATAAAGCCGCAGTCTTACATACCTCGCTGCACCGTCTCTCCTCTTATCCTGTCCTGTCATATGACATAGAAACTGAACATTTAACAGTATTTCCTGAACATCCTATGTTGCCTGACCATCTTTCAGTAATGGATTACAATGCAGATTCATGCCCCAGTCTGGATTTGGGAGACAGATGCATTATTCCTACTTTTAAGATTAATCTAAAAAACTTTCCTTTTTGCTAAAGCATATCGTTAGAGCTGGATCAAGAGAGCCTGAGCCATCCTTTAGCTGTTGGGAGACTTCCCATGATGCACTGACCATTTCTTCTACACTCACCTATTTTCACTCCCTGTAGGTTTATTTATTATTTATATTCTAATATGTCTGGTTCTGCTGGAGGTTTGTCCCTGTAAAAGTTTTTTCCTTCCCAATGTGAAAATATGAGATGACTGATGATGGAAAATAAAAATAAACAAATAAAGCTGAACTGAACTGATCATCTTTCAGTAGTTGGTCTGGTACCTCTCCACCCCATGATGTCACCTAATTATTTACATGTAACTTACTAGTTGAACACAAAAGGCCTACGAGGTTCTTTTTGTCAGGAAATCATAGAAAATTGTGTAACTCTGGAAATGCTGGATGTGGGTCCTTGTTTCTGTTTTAGCTTTCACATAGCTGTTTCAGAAGTGAAGCATTTAGTCTGTAAAGTATTACTTATTATTCAAATTAACCAGATACTCTTTGCCAGTCCTGTCTCAAATTCAAATCCTTCTCATGTGTTCTTAGAGCGACTTCCATTATAAATAGACTTAGTGTATTTACACTTGTGGGATGCTTTGAAAGCCCTCTGTGCTGTATTATATTACACAAGCAATTATCCAGCATCCAGGTCAAAGCCAAACGCAGGATTCAATGAGTTTTCTGAGATTTTCTGAGATTACAAAACAGATGGAAACAGTGCAATTTGTTTGTACATATAAAATATGTAGTATTCTGTATGTCCTTTATATTCAATCAGATACAGAATTGGGCAACAGCATCAATCTGTAAATACAGTAAAAACTATCCACTGTATTAAATGTTGCTTTACTAAAAATGTTCATCATTGGGACTCTCGTCCCTAAAAACAATTCTCATATTTCTCCTGTGGTGTTGTTTTTGGCAGCAGTCTTTTTGGTTTTGGGGGTTACAAATGGGGCCTGCTTGGACTGAAATGACTCTGGCCTTTAAAGTAGATGCTCAGTCACATTGGGTTTGGGAGGTGGAATCCGTTTTCCCTGTGAAGACCTGTTTTACTCACCCTGTAAATGTTCACATAACTGCAATGCAGAATTATATCTTCCTACCAGCAGAAAATCAAAGAGGAAATTTTTTAGGATGTGTGAGAGGAGCTGGGAGAGTTGGGATGGTACATGTGTTTCTGATAAGAAAAAACACTTGCTTAAGTAAGAGCCTTGTCCACATGAAACCTCAGTGAAAGGGACAATTTATGTCTTCAATTACATTCAAAAGAACACAAGAACTGAAATGACGACAGATTTGCATATGAGGAATGTGCAGTCATGGTTTGGGATGTTCTTTTTGATGAATGAAGTTTGAAATATTCCTAGAAAACATTTCCAGCCATCCCAAACAGCCAAAACGTCCTCATGAAAAAACGTATTTGTGTGTGTGTGGTTTGATAATATAACAATATCCTCTAGATGATAATTATAAATTAGAATGGCATAACATGTAAGCAAAAACATTTACACAAAAACTGGTCTAATGGCAAAGATAATTACTTTTGCAAAATAAAACGTCCTGTTCATTAAAGCTAGAAAAAAATGCAAGCAGAAACAGACTGGTCTTCCTTTAATGGTATGGCTGGATGCTGAACTGGCATTCAAGACAAAACAGAGTGTGATCAAAGGAGCTTGCAAAGAAAAGCGTCTGGACTTCTTTAAGTCCCCAACACGACTCTGTGGCTCTTTGTAGGGCTTTTATTTTGTCACTCTTCACACACTCTTTTTTAGTGTTTCCTGCCTTGGCTCCGGTACTCCACCAGCAGCAGCTCCTCCATCCATGGCAGGAGCAGCCCCTCGCGCACCTCCTCCACCTCTGGCTGGTGAGCAGTGTTGGTCAAGTTACTTGATAAAAGTAATTAGTTACTAATTACTGATTACTTTACTGATTGCTTATTTTCAAGAGTAATTAGTTAGTCCAGTTAGCTGTGGGATAAGATATCAGCTCGCTTCAGAAAAGAAAATAGTTCTCCTTAACTGAAGATAATACCTTGTACTGTTTGTAGTATTAATCCTGTAACTGATGTATCGTCACGGTCCTGGGTCGGTGACCCAGTGTTTTGAATTTTGTACTTTTACTTTTGATTTTATCATGGATTATGACTGCTTGTGTTTTGGTTTCTGTCCTAAGTATTTCTAGCTCCCTCCCTTCTAGCTCTTAGGTTTTGTTATTTGGTTTCCCGGTGTTAGCTCTGTGCCCTTCCATCCCACATATCAGATCTCTATGTTCTGTCTCCTCAGCCTCCGTTAAGTTTACGTGTCTAGAGTTCAGTCTGTGTGTTTCCTGTTTTACTTTAAAGGTCCGTGTCTCATGTCAGTGTTTCGGGTTTTGCTTCCCTTTGCTCTCGTCATGTCTGATTTCTTCCAGCTGCGCTCGCCTCCTGTGTCTCATCCCCCTCGTTCTTCCCCAGTGTATTTAAGCCCTGTGTTTCTCTGTGTCATTGTCGCATCCTCCCTCGTGCTGTGTGAGCGCTGCTGTGCCTCTGTGTGGAGTTTTAGGTTTTGTTTTCCAAGTCTAGTTTAGTTCTGCATCATTTCCCCGAGTCTGTTAATAAAGCTGCATTTTTCCGAGTTCATTCCCCTGTATTTTGGGTCCTCTTCCTGCCTGCACACAGCTGAATCGTGACAGGTTTACTGTAGAGCAATGCTGTTATTTGATCCACCAGAACATCAGCAACATGAGCTAAATGACTACTACACAGAACACATTTATGGTTTCAGCTTTACTTATCCAATCAGTGTTTAAAGCATACTCAGATGTATCCTATAATCCTACATAATTATCCTACATTGTACATCAAGCACTAGTAGTCACTTTCCAGCACTGCTTATCAGTGTGTAAATATAGACATGTTGCAAGACCTCACGCTTCATCCCACATGCCTGGCTTGCTTCCGCAAACCTCATGCCACTGACCTGCTTGCATCTCATGATGTTAGTATCTCTATGCTGCAGTCAAATATTTGTGCAGGCAGACGGTGTGCCAGAAGGTCCCCTGAGGACCCTGGGTTAGGCAGTTTATTGATAAGCAAGGCCAAAAGAAACACAGGTAAACAGCTGATGACGGCAGCAATGATGCAGTCAATTAGCCTGTCAGTCAGTCATCCTTTTCATTGATCTGCAAGTGAATGTTTCTCATAAATTTTGAGTGCTGTACTTTCAATTTCAAAGCAATCCACATCTTCAATGTACACAAATGACACCATTATATTTGCCACTGGCCAATTCTACTGTTGTAAGTGTATGAACTGATTGTTCATACATTTCATAAAAATAAGCTGTTCTAAATTCAATAACACTACAATAAAGACTGTGCTCTTCACAAATGTTCATCCTAATCCTTCATGGTACCTGCCTTAGTCCCTAGGGCCAAGCCAGGCACACCCCAAAAGCAATACATGAATACATGGGCCCACCCTCCTGTGGGCCCACTACTAGCAGGGGAGCGCTGGAAGGATTCGGTACTTTGTGATTCGGCCAGCAGTCAAGGACACAGGTCCTGCCAGTCCTCTCCCCAGATGACCTATGAAAAATGTAATGTAATGTAAATGTAATGTAAAAATGTAGGAGCTTGAGGGTCCTGCGCAGTATCTTAGCTGTTCCTAGGACTGATCTCTTCTGGACAGAGATCTCCGATGTTGTTCCTGGGATCTGCTGGAGCCACTCGCCTAGCTTGGGAGTCACCGCACATAGTGCTCCAACCCTATGACTGGCCGGGCTTGAGGGGAGGAAGCAGGACAAAAGACACACTGTGGAAGAGACCCAGAGATTAACAATAACTCATAAACGAATACAGAGATTTGTAAAAACACATAGTGGGTGACAAAAGCGAGCGAAAAATAAAAATATATTATCTGATTATGAATGTGTCTTTTTGTACACTGTGGAAAAAGCGAGTTAAGTTATGTTCTTGTGCTGCTGAAAGAGGTGAAATTTTGCTTTATTTAAAAAAAACTAACCCAAAACAAAAAAGCTTTAGAAGGTGAGAACTAAAAATCACATCAAACATGTTCTTTCAGAATGCTTTGTTGTCCAGACGGACCTCGATGCGTGCATATTTCTTTATCACACCTCCTTCCCTAATCACGTGCTCAAGTGAGCTCAGTGCTTTGGCCTCCCTGCTGCTCACACCTGGCTGGATGCCGGAGCCTTATTTTTTCTGCACAAGGTCAGTAATAACAAACATTGTACAACCAGTGCTCTCAAGTTTAAAACTCAGTGCGTTCATATTCACTGTGTACTATTAGGTATGCCAGCTGGGAATCACTGTTTAAAATGTGGTGTTCACAGAGACAGAGAAGTGTTTAGGAGACATACTTTTAAACTGGGAGCTTTATTTTAATTATTACAGGTTGTTTGTGCAACTTAAACCACAATCTTTAGCAATGTCCATGAGAACTTCTGGGGACAGCTCTCCATGATCTGTAGTCCAGTGTGTAAGGTGAAAAACAACAGATGAAACGCTGTAACCTGTGGGGCCCCTGTAGACTACCATCATCGTTGACAGTTTGATATCTGTCTATGACTGACAGGTTTTCAGTGGAAGACTCAACAGTTTCCAAGCCCAGAGTTTAAGATTGATAGGAATGCCTGCCATTTTTTTTCTGCATTAATGAGACTGTGCAACGTGAATTTGTTCCTCAGGGTGAAACTGTGGGCTTAATGTCCTGAATAGCTCAGCAGAAATGATGGGATTGTTCTGTGTGCCACTGTGGCCACAGACGTTTTCTGTCCAAACCAACACCATCTTCACTTCTCATATAAACTTTGTCCTCTTCCTGAAGCTTAATATAAAGAGAAAGCGACGTGAAAGGAAATCAATGTTAATTTGGTTAACATGAGAAAAACAAGACGATAACTAACTAAAAAGTATGATGAAATTAGACCTGAATACTTTGTAGAGATGAACACTGAAGGAAATATAACATTGCACACTTTGCTAAAATTACAGGGCATGAAATTGAATTTGCTGTGCATCATCTGTGAAATGCACACCTCAGTTATATTCAAGTGGGGAATGTCACACTTTCTTCAAGAAATGACACCAGTTTTTTACACCAAAGTTTGTTTAAAGGTGCAGGCAGATGTTTTTTGAGTTTATTTAATAGAAAACAAAAAGAATATTTTACTCGTACATATACATTTATATGAATACAAGTGGGGAGGGGAGTAGGTGGGTCATGTACACACCCATTTCCTGCACCCTGCCTGGCGCCAAGGTTGGCTGGTGATTGGGGGACTGGTTGGCTGCATCACTGCTGGCTATCATGGGGGGGCACATACCCGTCCACACTTCAGAGGGTGGGGCGGATGTGAATGGATGTGCAGTTTCTCTCTCTCTCTCTCTCTCTCTCTCTGTGTGTGTGTGTGTGTGTGTGTGTGTGTGTGTGTGTGTGTGTGTGTGTGTGTGTGAGGCTAGGTCTGTGCCTGGGGCTTGCTGGGCCTTGGTGGCTCTAGTGACTGGGCGTTGTGGCATGGTTAATTCAATTCAATGTTATTTATATAGCACCAAATGACAACAACAGTCGCCTCAAGGTGCTTTATATTGTAAGGTAGACCCGACAATAATACATGCAGAGAAAAACCCAACAATCAAATGACCCCTATGAGCAAGCACTTTGGCGACAGTGGGAAATACTGTAGGGAGTAGACCAGTAACCAGTAGGCTACTGGTCTACTCCCTTGGGGGTTGTAATCCGTCATTTGTTGGGGAGTCCGCTGAGTGTCTGGTGGATCTCGGGGGTTGGGAGTCTCGGGGCCCCCGTCTTCAGCTTGTGCTGGGGTGGCTGGCCTGGCCTCGCTGAGTCGGATGCCCGCTGCCTCTGATCCCCAGGTATTGGGGTGGGGTGGACATGTGGTTTTCATTGGGACATGTGGCCTCAGATCCTCAGCTCGCTTGGGTGCCATGGACGGCCGGGATCTGCTGGGTCTTTCCCTGTCTGCCTCTGACTCTTGGGGGTGGGGGGGGTGGGGGGGTGGGGGGGGGGGGCATGGTTGCAGTCCCCGACCCTCATTTTTTAAGAAGGTTTCATGACAAACGCTCGTATACAGACACTCACATCCTCTCTCTCTGTCGCTCTCTCACAGCAAAATTGTATTTTATGTTTGTGTACCTCCCTCTGCTTTGTCAGGTGTTGTGTATCGTTTAAGTGTACTTTGTTACAGATGCAGCAGCTGGAGGCCCAGTATGTCTGTTTGCTTCATCCTCACTTTCCCCTCCACCCAAATTGTTTCCTCTCTTATTTCTGTTCCTTTTTCTTTTATTCCTCAATGTTCTTCTCCCGTCTTGATGCATTCCCACAAATTTAGAATTAATTAGTTAAAAATACATACATCATTTTCATTTAGTGGGAAATTACTATTCTACACGCTTCTACATATTTAAAGGGATCGTATAATTATAGTTTGGGGAAAAAACAGGCTCTGTAATATATGTTATAGAGAAGTAAAGACAGTCAGAGTACTGTGAATGTTACAGATCTTTTTGAAATCATTTTTCCACACAGGAGGATAGTAGACTTCAGGGAGCAGGGGCTTCTCTTTAAGCGAGCTCCAAGTGTGTGTATGTGTGTAGATGTTTCCCTTATAGTTTTCCTTAGTCCCTCTGGGATAGTCCCAGAACTAGGTTTGTTTTAAGCACTGCTAGGAGCCAAGTTACTGGCTCGCTCTTACACCATCTCTCTCTTTCTCTCTCAAACACATACAGATCAAGGCAGGATTTATCCCCCACTTTTTCTTACATAGCTGGTAGTGTGTGTTTCAGCTAATATTGCAATATGCCAAACCACTGAAGACCAAAATTCAGGATTTGTTGAGTACAGCGTAATGAAAAGTACGACTCCTATGACTAATACATAACAACAGCGGCTACTACTAACAGTCATAATCAGGTTAATAATGACATCATGCATTTTGCTTTACCACTAAAATAATTTGAATAGGTTGAGAAGCACAGTGACCTTTAAATCAGCGTGATTAGAGAACTCTAAGTGGTGATGGGAGCACTGGGGTCTGGTTACAGCTTGTGTCTGTGGATCAGGATATCATGGTGACATTACTTGCTGTTGAACTAGCTATAGAGTTTCACAGCACCACGTCATGACACTGTATAAGCATGCCAGCTATCATATTCACTGTGCCCACAGGGAAATAGAGACAATGGAAAAATCACTCAATGCCCTGGAACAATGGTTTTATTCATAGAGAGAAGGTCCTTATTAAGCAATGACACAACGACATACGAGGACTTATGGTTTTTTACTGTTTTATGTGATTTTATGTGAACAGTTGCGTCTTTTGATTTCTTGTCTCCTCGCACTGCTCACTGACATTGAACCTTTGATGGCTTTAATTCGATTCAAAACAGAGCCTTGTTTCAGTTCCCAGAATCCCAGATATTTCCATTAACTCACTTACTGTTGAAACTGTGTCCATACAGATTAACACATACTGCTAAACTCAGAATTTTTACAATATGTACGGTTTTGCTCACTCATTTTTTCCCCCATTTGAAAACCAAATGGTATTTCCTGACAAAATCTAGCTTAATCAGAGCCAAGAAGAGAATATTGTAAGGTAAAGACCCAACAATTATACAGAGAAAACCACAACAATCACTCCCTATGAACAAGCAGTTGGTGACAGTGGGAAGGAAAAACTTCCTTTTAACAGGAAAAAACCTCCAGGCTCAGGGAGCGGCAGCCATCTGCTGCAACCATAGGGGCTGAGCCTCTACCTATCTTGTGCTTAAAGCTTGCTCCCGTTCTGCCATTTTTAGAACCTATGTGCTGAATTTCAGTCCAGCTTTGTCCAGCCACTGGTAGGATTTCTTGATATCAGCCACTTCTTCTATCTGCTGGTGGTACATGCCATGCAGGGGCCTGTCCTTCCATGATGGTTCCTTGTTCTTGCTCTTCTTACTGAAACTTAAAACTAGAAATACACACTATAGCTAGAAGCTCTGCATGACACAAGGTTAGGTACACTGGCACGGGAACATAAACAGATGAACTGACAAAAGACAGAGACTATATATACATAGAGGGGCAGTTAGGTGAAGTAGAAACAGCTGCAGAGTGGATGATCCAATCATCAAAATTGTGCAGCACTTCCACCTGTATAGGCAGTAGTGAATTACTTGAAAATTATCTTTCTTGATTTTGTATTTAACACAAGCCAGCAACTGCTACTTATAGAGAAGCTGGAGGAAATATCAGTAAACAAGTCCATCATTTCATGGATCCATGAAATGATGGACTTGTTTACAAAGAGACAGCAGCAGTATGTGAGCCTGGGCAGCGCTCTGAATATTTTGGTGATATGCAGCACAGGAGCATCACAGCTGGATTTGCAATGCACAAAAGTGGTAAATAAAGTGGATAAAATTAAGTCACACTAATACAAATTTAAATAAATGAAGAGGGAACGAAAACTCATACCGGTTCAGCTTAATCACTCACGGAACAACAGCAGGTATGCCCGCCCACACGAGCTAAGCACTTAGGCACCCTGGAAAGAACTAGAAAAACAAGAACTGTACCAGTTAAACCGTACCAGTTTAGCATTCAAGTCTAGCACCACTATAAAGGCCCACAGTCAATTCTATAGTTTCAAAGTTTCTCTTGCTTCAGATGCTCTTGTATGTTTTCCTTTCCTCTAACTTCCTACCAGCACTTCTTTTGAGTGCATAGGTATAGAATTCCTTATAACTGTATCCAAAGATGTTCTTAACTTGAATTTTTCACTTTACAAGTCCCACAGAGTAGCAGTTCCATTGGTCAGTCCAAGCTGTCGTCATAACACTCTCCACAAAGGCTTTGGTAACAGGGATTCGGACAAGAAAGAATACAACATTTAAACTCAGTTGGCTAAGTGATTATTCCATTTCAGAGATCAGAAATCTTAGCAACATAAATTTGATTTCACAAATGAAATACCAGGAATGAAACACCAATAATCCCCCCAAAATTGCCTTTACAGTTAAATGCAACTGTTGACGTGAGCACCTTGTCAGACTGAAGACTGACGAGCTGTCTTTGCAGAATTGGTGTGGGCACCTTGTGTAAAAGCCCCTGCTGCCAACAGTTCTACGGCAAAGCATGAGTGATGCTAAGCTCAGATTACACTGTATTTTTGTGTTATAAGACAGTTTACTATGTCACATTGTGAAATTTTAGCTTCATGCTTTCATGCTGTACTGTCCAAGCTGGCAATGCTTCATCATTGTGTAATGAAACTGCAAGGGAAGGGCAAAGGACCAACTACCAGGAAAGAACACTGTGCTCCTACTTTATATGTTTGTGAAATTGTCAAAATTTTGACAAGATGTCAAATGTGGGCTTTAATGTTACAATCCATCCATCCATCCAGCTACCCAGCGAGAGGCAGGCTGGGTAGCTGGGTAAATACAATAAATACAATAAAAATAAAATGCAATTTTGTTACAGATGGAAGAAGAATGCCTCCTAAAATGTGTTAAACATAAATTCATAATGTACAACAACCACGGTCCTTTACTAACAATGTGATTTGGTTCAACTTGGTTTTATACTTCTTCATCTGTAAGAAACAAGCAGGCAGGCAGAGAGATCCAGAAGAGGACCTGAGTATGCACTGGAGAACAGACAGGCAGATAAGCAGGATCTTTCCTTTCACAGGTTTTGCAGGTATACAAGTTCAGGTGAGGAGATGCATGCAGGAATTGACCAAATTGAAAGTCAAATACAGCTGCAGGTAAGTGAAAGTCTTGGATAGGATAGGCTCCAACCCACTCAACTCAAACCAAACAGGTGTGCCAGGTGGAGCTGGGAAGGGCCATGCTTACATGTAGAGAAAGCACAGTCGGCCCAAATCCTCACTGCAGAAAAGAAAGAAAGTCAGAAAGAAAAGAAAAAGAAAGGAGAGACAAAGAGAGAAACTGCCTGGACTATGACATCCTGCAAGCGTAAGTATCTGAGCAGTTGGGATTTTAAATGTATTAATATGCGTTTTATTTGGTTGTTTTATTAAAATGTCTGATCTTAACTTGAATTATTGCATTGTTCTGGTGAACATTAGAACTTAGAGTTTGTGTGTCACCAAAGAACGAGTCACTCTCACGTAGTCATTAATTAGCCTCACACTAGAAGACTGCTATTTTCAAAAGGGTCTTTATTAGTGGATCATATTCTTCACATCACAACAGTACCTCTATTTTTGAGTGTTTAAACTGGCTGCCAAATTCCCAGGCCCACTAGACCGGGAACATTTGGCATAGATCATGTCGTGACAGGGTTGGTGTTTGGATGAGCAGTGACACAGTGAGCGGGAGCAGGCACAATTCAGACAATGGGCTTTTATTCCTGATGCAGTTTCTTTTTTCTCTGCCTTTCTGAGGTAGCGATATAGTCCAGTGTACAAAGCGAGAGCCCCATTTTTTCCTATCAGCACAGCAGAAAGGGCCTTAATGAGGTCTCATGGGAGGTGTAGTGTTTTTTTAATGTGACAGCATATCAGGATGCAGGGATATGCTATGTCAGGACACATGATCTTACCCAGTTGTTCTGATGTAAGCATCAGCATTTGAGGTGAACAGTAGCCAAGAAATATAAATGTCAGGGGATGTTCTGCAGTTTGACAAAGGATGGCAAAGTGTGTCAGTATGTATGGCTACACTGTAACATCTTCTGTCATTCATGTCACTTATTCATGTTATTCATGTCACTTAAAGTCATCTTGCTGATCAAACAGAGGTTTTGAGGCTCATGCAGGTAAAACATATTCAGAGGAGTGATGAGAGATAGATCACTCCCGTAATGTCACCGCAAGGAGTCCTACTTCACTGATAAGAAGGAAACTTGTGTGGTGTCAGTGATGGCTGGATGCACAATAGACATTTTCACTCAGTGCTTTCTTCTTAGCACCTTTTTACAAAGAATACCACAATCAGCTATCTTTACAGTAGTTGAAATATAGTGGTGTTTTCCTACTAGCCACTAAAGTGGAGCTTGGAGCTTTCAATGTGCAGGTAGCAGCTAATGATGTCTGGATAAACTAGCCTTTTTCTGACTCCCCCAGATTTTCTTTTAACATTTAGCCTTAAAACTAACTCAAGCGACACTTAAACACATCATTAGACTTCACATGGTTCACTCTTGAGACACGAAAGAATTTATACAACTCTCTCCACAAATAAAGTAATTATCCATCAGCTCGCAGAAATCCTCAACACTTGTCTAATGTTGTTTTGGGGGATCAGGGGATCTGTACATCGGCCATACTGCTCCTGAATGGAGGGGAGGTTTAACTCAATTCAGCTGAATCTCAACAATTTTATTTCTACAGCACTAAATGACAACAACAGTCGCCTCAAGGTGCTTTATATTGTAAGGTAGACCCTACAATAATGCATACAGAGAAAAGCCCAACAATCATATGACCCCCTATGAGCAAGGACTTTGGTGACAGTGGGAAGGAAAAACTCCCTTTTAACAGGAAGAAACCTCCAGCAGAACCAGGCTCAGGGAGGGGCGGGGCCATCTGCTGCAGTTGGAGTGAGAGAAGGAAGACAGGATAAAGACATGCTGTGGAAGAGAGACAGAGGCTGTATCCCAATTCAGGGTCTGCAGCCTTAAAGGCCGCATTTTAAGGCCGATTACGTCACAGCGACGCGCCGAAGGCTGTCCCAATTCGAAGGCTGCTCGAAATGCGGCCCTCAAATGCGTCCTTCATTTCCATGAATTTTAAGGCTGTGGCAGTGTAGACTTCATGGCCCAACATATCCCAGAATGCATAGCGCGGCGGTGGGTGTGGATAAATTTGCCGAAAAAAATTGCTTTTATGAGGGGCGGCCGAAGAGTGAACTTTAAGTACTGACTATTATGTCACTCATTTATGTGCAAATGTTTAATAACGAAGAACATTAAAACATTACTGTTGGCCACATGTCGGCAAAGTCATGTGACATTAGTGACGTTTGTACTAACTTGGTTTTAAAGCCTTTACTTTAAAATATACGCCGTTCAATAGCTGAGCTTAATCTTACAGAGAATGATCAAAGCTCATGTGGAAACAAACAAACAAATGAACAAAACATTTTCTCCTTCATTTCTGTCAAACAAAGCTATGACACGTTTCCAGCTGTTAGTATCATGGTTGCTAGGCAACCTGGGCAGCGCAACGGAGGCTAGACCGTCCCATTTCACAAGCCTCGCACTTCCGGCCTTAGCGGTCTTTGAGTACACGGCCCTTGAGGATCGTTGAGGCTGCGTACTTTAAGGCTGCAGACCCTGAATTGGGATACAGCCAGAGATTAACAACAAGTGGGATTCAGTGCAGAGGTCTATTAACACATAGTGAGTGAGAAAGGTGACTGAAGCAGAAAAACTCAATGCATCATGGGAGTCCCCCAGCAGCCTACACTTATTGCAGCATAACTAAGCGAGGATTCAGGGTCACCTGATCCAGCCCTAACTATATGCTTCAGCAAAAAGGGAAGTTTTTAACCATAATCTTAAAAGTAAAGATAGTGTCTCTCTCTTAACATTGATAGAGAGGTTATGCGTCCCACAACACTTATTGTGTCACTAGCAGTAAATGACTGTATTTTAAGTGGATATTCTGTCTTTGCTCTTTTAATAACAGTCTCCACATTTCTCCTTCCTCTTTAGTTCCAGTGTGTTTACGGACTTGAAGGACACATCCTTTGGGAGACTCAGCGTCTCTCCATTTAACCTGGGTTTCTGTTTGGGGTGGATGGTGATCTTTCTGGTGACAGTGGCAATACATTTGCCGATTTAACTGCAAACAGATGGAACATAGTACTCCAGGTCCACCCTGCCCTCCTCAGCCGCGGCCTCTCTGAAGATTTGGTTTGCTCAAAGCAGTTCTGAAGCATGGAAACTGCTGTACTGAGCCACACTGTGATGATCTGTGTGGGCTTGTGCTTAAGCACAGGACAGGGAGCAGGGTTCAGCATGATGTTTATGTGGTTAGAGAAATCAGTTGGTGTACACCGGATCTAATGCGTTGGTTCCCCAAAGCAGAATTTTCACCAGCTTAACGTGGTTAAAGTCCTCTTCTGCTATGAAAAACACAGAGCCATGCTGCATGTTGCAGGCATGGTGTTTATCCATATTCCTGTTATGAAAATGTGCATTGGCTCCGAAACTCTTCTGACTCAAATTACCGCTTTTTTTGTCCAGCAAGTGGACATTAGGAAGAAAGAGTGTTGACCAAGCAGATCTGTTCTTAGTTTTTAGCCTGGCTAGCAGGCCCACTTCTGGGTTTCATAGAGCTGCCGTACAAGCCTATCAGCTTTCCATCTGTTTATAACCCAAAATATTTATATTTACCCTCAAAAGAAGAAAAACAAAGCTATGACGTGGGGTTTGGAATTTCAGTGCATTTGTGGCAGTCAAACAAAAAACTGCAAAGTTCCTACCAGCATGTGAAGACAGTTTTGTGAAGTTTTGATCTGCATGGGTCAGTACTGATGATTCCTACTGATGACGTGTTAAAGTCTGCACAACATGCATCATATACTTGGTTTAGGTATAGGCTCACCAAGGTGAAGGAAAGATTCTCTCACTGTAGCATCGTGTAGAGTGATTTCCTTTTCCCCCTCTTTAGCTTGATTAATTACAAACGCTTACATAGCAAGTTACTTCATATTGTAACCTACGCATGCTTTTTTTCTCCTCCTCCCCTCTCTTCTTTCTCCTTTCTTCAATGTCAGGTGATCCTGAATATCTTATACTGCTGGGAGCTTTTTTTCTTCAGTTAACCCAGGGGTGTCCACCTCCAGGTCTCAGGTCCTGCAGGTTTTAGCTGTCTCTTCCACATGTCTTGAAGTTCTCCAGAGGCCTGGTAATGAACTAATCATTTGATTCAGGTGTGCTGACCCAGCCCTCGAGGACTAATGTTCCCTACCCCTGCTATAGGTGGAGCTGCTGTGTAAAAAGGTTAAGATAAAAGTTCATGACTAGCTGGGAGTGAGAATGTGTTAGCCTGGATTTATCAAACATGCAGCAGCTAAACAACAGGTTTTTTTTTTATTCCAGTTGTTGATTAATAGAAGCTAAAATCAGACTGAGTATTAGACAGAAACACAATTTGAAAATCATTCTATTGTTCGTCTGTTTTACTAAAGTATAAATAAAGACAACTAATTAACAAACCAATTAATTTTATTTTCATCCCTCCAAATTTCAAAGATTTCAGTTTTGCTTTATTTAGAAAAACTAATTGAAGAACTTCTTCTCCTGTCTTCCTCGCCTCAGCCCAACAGGTCAGAGTCCGCCCATCACTGAGCCCGGGTTTGCTTAAAGTTTGTTTCTGTTAAAAAGGAGTTTTTCCTTCCCACTGTCACCAAAGCACTTTCTCATCATGTGATGAGAGGTCATTTGATTTTTGGGCGAACTGAAAATTTCTGCATATATCACCCACTGCTCAAAATTTAAGTCTTGAGTATTATTTAAAACATTTGCCATCATTCGATGCATCCTTATCTGTGTACTAGTCTGTGGCCTCCTGTTGCCATTGTTTTCTTTCATAGGACAGCTAATGTCTTGTCAGTCGTGCTGCTTTTGAAGTCTAAGCCATCCACACTCTATCATGGTTGGTTTGGCCAAAACAGAGCTGTAAATGAAAACCAGGCACTGGCACAACACATGCAGACTCAGAGATATCTGGGCCATGTTTACAATGGTCAGATATCTGATGAAGCATCTCGATGTTTTCCTCATGGATCTATATATATGAAGTTTTCTAACATGGAAGAGACAATGTGAATTTGAGCACATGTACACATTTAGATATGGTGGCACACAAAACAACAAAACAAATCTGGAAGGCCTCAAACTGGGTTTGTGTGTCTGCACCCACACACACGGAAGCACACACAAGAGAAAGAAGTAGGGCATGAAATGTCCCAGTGTGAAAAATGAATGAATAAATATTTCAAAATAAAAGCAGCTTGGTGAGCAGTTACTGCTGATGGGAAACTACTCAGTTTCAAACATCTCAGCTCATGTCAGGTTAACGCTCACATCCATTAAATGAAGTAATGTTAAATACTTTACTGTAAAATGAATACATTAATGAATAACCTTACACAAATCAGGTTAACTCAACATGACAGTCCACATAGACAAAGAAAAATCAGTTTATTGCATGAACAAGAAATAAGAGTGTGACCAATATTAGCAACCAAAGTAAGCTCAATATTGACATTGCATTCAATTTTGCCTTCATTTCTCAGGGAAACATTTACCTCCAGGTGAAGAAGAGAAAGCAGTGACACTGTTGTAAGAGAGAATTTTGCACCACTAAGAAAGACAAAGTCTGGTTGGAGAAACAGAAACAACAACAATTTCAATAAAACAGCAGAAAAATTTATTTTAGTCAAATAAAATGTATACTATTTGACTGAGAGTGTTGTAACATTTAACTTTGTCTACATTGCTTAAGCAAGAGTGTAAATGAGATGAGAACCTGTTAAGATCATCTTCCTGTCTCACAGGCAAATAGAAAGTGTTACACGTGATAATATTAGTATAAATATTAATAATCTTCTGTATCACATATTAAATAATAAACATTTAAATACCAACATTTAAATACTTCTCTGCACAAAATATGCAGTGTCTTGAAAGACTGACAAAATGATGTTGCAGGTTTTTGCTGTCCTGTTTCCCTGTGGTGCCCCCTGTTCTGGGCTGGCAGAGTTAGTGGGCTTCTGTCAGGTCAAACCCCAGTTAGCTCCACTGTGCCAAAAATAGCTCAAGTCCGGACAGGGCAACACAAAGAGGTTTTATTTGGAAGCCCTGTCCCTTTTCAAAACAACATAAAAGAATGGTTGTGTCCAAGCCTAAAACGATACATCAAAAGTAAGAAAACTCAACAGTTGCCTGTACTGTACAAGCAAAAAGGCTGAGCAGGAAACACAGGATCTCTCTATTACATTTTGGGAAACAAAAACAAAAAAATCTGTTGTTGTTATGCAGAGACGTGCAGACAGGATCTCTGAGCATCCGAAGCACACAGTTACTTGCAAATTGTGTTTTTGAATTCTAATCAGACCGTAAGTGATGTGGTAGCCTACATCAGCGTCTCGCTGGTACTCAAATGACCAGATATCTCCTAGAATTATTTACTTATTTAAAATGATTTATAATTGCTTTTAATTAGTCCTCACTTTAATCTCCTACTCCTATATCTAATTTTGTTTCAGTTCTAGGTCATTTTTTTTATCTTATTTGCTGTTTGTTTTCTATTTTGTCTCGTGAAGCACTTTCTAACTTCACAGAGCATTTAACTTCTTTCTGTCGTGGTTATTAAAAAACATAGACAAGTGTTTTCACCGTGCAGAGGAAAACCTTTGCCCCAAACACCTGAGACAACCACAGTCGTAGAAATCACAGCGTACAATATTGATCTGATGCTTAAACCAACCTGTGACTGATGTGTTTGCCTGACAAGCATCGTCTTTGGTTGATGTCAGCGTCCTCTCTCTGACATACAGGGCCTTATACAAGTTCTTGGCCCTTCTTGATTTCCTAGAGTTTTACATTTTACATGTTTCAGATCAGACTAATTTTAATATTAGTTTTTAAATGATGCTTTCATTTATTGAGGAAGAAAAACTATCCAAACCTAACCTGGCCCTATGTTAAAAAGAAATTGCCCCCCTTTGTTAAATCATGAATTAACTGTGATTAACCATATTTTTTTGGAAGCTTGAGTTCAGTTTCACCTGACATGTAAGATGCTGCACACTTGTAATAACTTAACAAGCTCTTTTGTACCTGCATCGTAATGCAGCATTGTTTTTGTAGAAATTCAAGATCCTTCCTGTCTTTCTGTTTCAGGTCAGCATTTTGGGTCCTCATTTTGAACTAAGCCCTGACACGACTGCTATGCAGTTTTTAGTTTCACAAAATTCTCTCAACACGCGACACACGTGTGAGGCAGATATGAGGTGTTGTTGGACTCCCACGTGTCAAACACACATTACAACAATTGATTTTCTTATTCTGGGTGACATTCACATTCCTGGGTCTCAAGCTATAACCCCAAAATAGAGAGTGCTTAGTGAATGTCGTGGTAAAATGTGTTCATTGGTGTGAAAAAGTGTCTGCCCCTAAACCCATACATGCCAATTCTCCCACTTTTTCCGGGACAATCCTGAATTTCAGTGCTCCTCCCAAAAATCTCCCAGAGCCACCATTTTCTTGAATTTGTCATGATTTCTACCCGGACAACAAAATTGCTAAAGCATCCTTAGCTGGGCTGCCGTTTCCGGCCGGACAATAATAACGGTCACGCCTTGAAGTCAAGCGCAGGAATCAGAACAAAGGAAGAGGAAGCAGAAGAGAAATGGCAACTACCAGTAAGAGAAGGAAATATGCATGCAAGTTCCAAAATAATTGGAAAAAAAATAATTTGATTTCGTTCAGGACAGCTCGAATGGAAAGGGGTATGCTGCAATAACTGGTTGGGCGACCTTTTGCAACAACAGCTGCAATCCAGTGTTTGCAATAACTGGCAATGAGTCTTCTACAGCGCTGTGTAGGAATTTTGGCTCACACATCTTTGCAGGATTGTTGTAACTCATTCACACTGGTGTGTTTTTAACCACAAACTGCCTTTTTAAGGTCATGTCACAGCATCTCAATCGGATTCGGGTCAGGACTTTGACAAAGCCACCCCAAAGTCTTAACTTTGCTTTTCTTGAGCCGTTCAGAGGTGGACTTACTGGTGTATTTTGGATGAAACATGTTGCAGAAGTGCACTTCAGCTTTAGGTCACAGACAGACATTTTCCTTCAGGATGTTTTGGTAGACGGCAGAATTCACAGCTCCATTTACCACATCAAGTCTTCCAGGTCCTGAGGCAGCATCACCACATTTTACTTTCAGTACATTTTCTGAAATGCTGCGTTACTTTTAGGATGTAATGGGACACGCACCTTCCAAAAAGTTCAACTTTTGTCTCATAAGTCCACAGAACATTGTCCCAAGTCTTGGGGATCATCAATATGTTTTCTGGCAAAACTAAGACAAGCATCACCATCAACACAGGAGCACCTCAGGGATGTGTCCTCTCGCCACTGCTCTACTCCCTCTACACTTCAGACTGTGTGGCCACCCATGGCTCCTACACCATTGTGAAGTTTGCTGACGACACAGTGGTGTTGGGTGCCATCTCCAACAACGATGAGGCGGCCTACATGGATGAAGTGAAGAATCTGGCATCGTGGTGCCAGGACAACCACCTCCAGCTGAACGTCAGCAAGACCAAGGAGCTGGTGGTGGACTTCAGAAGGGGTCAGCACAGAGACTACAAGCCCATCATCATCATCATCATCATCATCATCATCATCATCCTGACCAACTGTATAACAGTCTGGTACGGGAACTGCTCTGCCTCGGACCGGAAGGCGTTGCAGAGGGTCGTGAAAACTGCCCAGCGCATCGCCGGAGCACCACTTCCTGCCATAAAAGACATCTACAGGAAGCGGTGTCTGAAAAGGGCTGGGAAAATCATCAAAGACCCCAGTCACCCATCACATGGACTCTTCACCCTCCTGCCCTCTGGGAGGCGCCACAGGAGCCTCCGGACTAAGACCACCAGGTACCGGAACAGCTTCTTCCCCACAGCTGTCAGACTCCTGAACTCTGCCTCCTGACATCTGACCCACGTTAAACTCATGGACTGAACATACACACCCCCACAATGGACAACTGTACCCTCAAACACGCAATAATAACATGGAGTGAACCACCACTCACAACCACTAGCACTTTATACAGCCTCTGTAGAAACTATCTACACCCTCACTTATCTTAACTGCACTACTGTATAGCTCTGTGTAAATAATCATTCTGTACATTCAATAATCTTTAATCCTACAACTGTTTACAACTTGCATAGTTCCCATTTCTGTATAGCTGTATATCTCAGATTCTGTAAAGTTATTTATTTCATATTCTGTATAGTTTTTCATATTTATATCCTGTTCATAGCCTGCACATAGCTTGTACTCACTACAGCCTGTACATACTTATAGTTATAGAATATTCACAACATACTTCATACCGTGTACATTATAACATACCATAATAGACCCATTTCTGTAATATACTTACATATCTATGGAGATGCCGGACTAGAGCAGATACTGAAGGACCCGTCCCATCCAGGCAACAAACTGTTCCAACTTCTGCAATCTGGTAGAAGGTTCCGCATCTTCCGGGCAAGGACAGAGAGACTCAAGAGGAGCTTCTATCCCCAAGCCATCCGTGCCCTAAACACACACACCCGCCCTCTCACATCATCTATAATTGACTGAGACAGGACTCTTCCAGACACTAAACCAAGGAACAATGTACATTTCAATTCCTTTAATTTTAAATATATTTATATTGTCTATCCTGTAAAATAGTCAGATATCTATTCATATTAATGTACAGAATTCACCTGCTTGCTGCTACTACTGCACATTCACCCAGTGCATATACTATATGTATGTATATATATATATATATATATAATGTTCTTCCTCTACACCCCCCCCCAATTTTTGCACATGTCGAGGAGCGTGTCAGGCTACATTTCACTGTGTGTTATACTTGTATAACTATGCATGTGACAAATAAAGAACCTTGAACCTTGAACCTTTATGTTCCTTTTGCTCAGCAATGGTTTTTGTCCTGGAGCTCTACCATACAGGCCATTTTGCCCAGTCTCTTTCTTATGGTGGACTCATGAACTCTGACCTTAACTGAGGTAAGTGAGGCCTGTAGTTCCTTGGATGTTGTCCTGGGGTCTTTTGTGAGCTCTTGAAAGAATCGTTGCTTGTGCTCTTGGGGTAATTTTGGTTGGCCGGCCGCTCCTGGGAATGTTCATCACTGTTCCATGTTTTTGCCATTTGTGGACATTGGTTCTGACTGTGGTTCGCTTGAGTCCCACAGCTTTAGAAATGTCTTTATAACCTTTTCCAGCCCCAGAGATCTCAGTTACTTTGTTTCTCATTTGTTCCTGAATTTCCTTAGATTGCAAAATGATGTCTGGCTTTTAAGGAACTTTTGGTCTACTCCACTTCACCAGGCAGGTCCTTTTTAAGGGATTGGGGTGGGGTGGGGGGGTTGCAATCAGTTTTCACGAAAGGGCAAGAAGCTTTGGACTTTTTCCCCCTTAACAGTGAACACATTCATTTAAAAACTGCATTTTGTGTTTACTTATGTTACCTTTGTCCAATATTTAAATTTGTTTGATGATCTGAAACATTTAAGTGTGACAAACATACAAAAAATAGGAGATCAGGATCGGGACAAACGCTGTCTAACATGACTGGATGTGTGACTTGTCACTGTCACTTCAACCGCTTTACACACACACACACACACACACACACACACACACACACACACACACACACACACACACACACACACACACACACAAGGACATTTGGAGAGCAAAGCAACTCGTGACAACATGTGACATTAGGAAATCCATGACACTGAAATATGACAAGGGGAGAGAGCAGGTGGGTCAGTCCATACTATGTTTGTTGTATTGCATTTGTACGTGAGAGACCTTATCAGTCAGGTGTGTTGAGAAAATCCCATGTGTCAGAAAGATGAGTATTAAAAACTCCAGAACAAACTCTGGTGTTGCATGTCTGAGTGTGTAGGGGACTCTGCTGCGGGGGAAAGGGACCCCCTGGCTTAAAATTCAAACATGATAATGGGGCTCTGGTTATGTAACAGAAGGCAGCGTGTGTGTTTATATGTGTGTGGCAGGGGCTCGTACTGGATGGGAGCTTGAAAGAAACAAGCAGGGGTTTCTTCTCCACGGTGCGTGAAGGAATGCACATAACTCCAAAGACATTCGATTTAAGTCCAGCTTCTTACATGTAGCAAGGTACTTAAAAGACCCTAGGCCCTCATATGTCATCACTGTTTTCACACTTAAGGCTTTAAATTACTTTTTCATATTAAGTTATATGTTCAATCTGTAGTGAATCCCAATAACATTTCTGATCCTTAAAGCTGCAGATGGAAATGACAACATGTTTCAATTTCTTTTTAAACATTTCCAAGACTTCATTATACAGATATTACATAATATATTTGTAGGGTCTTTATCACTCAATATATAGCATCTTGAGGCAACTGATGTTTTGATTTGGTACTATAAAAATAAATAAAACTGAACTGAATAAAGACTGACTTTTTCGTACCCTGTTAACCCTCAAATGCAGACTTTGGTTGTCCTTAAAACGTTAAACAGTGTTTCACATGTAACATGTTTGTTTGATAATCGGTCAATGTAAATATTGTTGGACATAAAGTGTAAACCCAGACACAATGACAACGTGTGTCTGATTGGCTTAGCTGCCCTGTCACCGCTGTTCGTCAAAAAAGATGACACATAGATGGCACAATACTTATAATGTGTCATCTTTGTGTTATAATTACTTATGTTTTTCATCCTGTCTTCCTTCTCTCTCTCCAACCGGTGGTGGCAGATGGCCCCGCCCCTCCCTGAGCCTGGTTCTGCTGGAGGTTTCTTCCTGTTAAAAGGGAGTTTTTCCTTCCCACTGTCGCCAAAGTGTTTGCTCATAGGGGTCATATGATTGTTGTTGAATTGAAATTGAATTACCTGAGTCTTTTGGATTACAGACGAAAATCTGCATTTCATGTTGATGGTTTGATGCAAAATTCACTGGTGTGTTGTGAGAGGCAAAATTACAAAAAATATCTTTTTGGTAATCATTGTGGATAATCTTATGGAGCTCTGAGAGCTGTACAAATGATACATGCTTTAACATTTCACAACCAATGTTAATCGTAAGATTTACATATTGACTTTTTAAAAGTAATTAAACACTGAAAACAATAGGGCTTTTAAAACTTTTGTTTCATTATACTACATATGTATATTTATGGCACAGTGCAGAATAACGTATTGTTGAAGCTTTGGGCTCTCTGACCGCTCTATGCTCCTTCAAACAGCTTTCTTAGATTTGAACTCACACAGCACATGATCACTGCCAGAGATTGCACATAATGAAGGAAGTGCATGCAAATTCTCTGTCACTATGTCAGTGCCACGTCACACCTGCCAAAAAGATCCTGTGGCTGAATCCATAATGGACGGGTTAGGGAAAAGCGCTGTTGTGCTCAGCCAAGGAAGAATTTTTCAGCAGATGCATACAAAGTGAGAGAAGCAAAGTGATTATGTGACAAAGAGTCTGAAGTTCTAGACCTTCATTAGCATTTCCGGAGCTTAGTACAACCGTTGGAAGTACAGCAGGTAAAGTGTGGCAGATGCACTGGTGCAAGTTGAACCCCTTACCATAGACATTTTATCTGTTTTGTTTTAGGACCAGAGCAGTCCATACACTTGTTTCTACAATGGAAGCAATGAAACTGGGTTTTATTGCCTGGAATCTTCAGGCTAGGAAGGACAACAGAGAGGGAGCATGTTTGTGCTGCAAAACTACAGCACAAAAAGCATCGCTGCCTCTGTTTATTGTATTTATGTTTGTCCATTAAATCTTGGTATTAAATGGACAAACATAAAGTAAAACAGTAAAGCCATGTTAATATGAAATAGTAAATAAGCTCAGGCATTGCTAATAATGTTAATGAAGCTTCTTCCTAACTAAAACACCCTGTTATGGTGCTCAGGTTTTTGGACTTGAATGAATCCTGTTTCTTTTGATCTTGAAGAACGGGTTATGTTTCCTAATTTTAGTTTTCTTGTGATGTGTCGCTCTCTCTCTACCTCGTCTCAGTCATGTCTGTTCTGTCTCCCTGACCTGTCCCCTTCTTCTTCTCTGTCTCATGAGTCTGTCGTGCATTTCTAGCGTCAGGCCCGCATGTTCTTGTCTGTGTCTCGGTGTTTGTGCTACTTCATGTTTTATTTTGATAGTCCTTCTCTCTTGTATATTGTGTTCAGTTTAGCTCCCATGTCTCGTTATGTCCAATTTGTTTCTGTTGTTTGCTATGTTTCCATGTCTTTCCACTTCCCTGTTCACCCCTCAGTGACCGAGACCTAGACGTGCTGCAGTTTGCCTACCAGCTGAACATCGGGGTGGATGACGCTGTCATCTACCTGCTGCATCGGGCCTTCTCGCATCTGGAAAGCACCAGGACCACTGTGAGAGTCATGTTTTCTTATTTCTCCAGTACCTTCAACACAATCCAACCCTCAGTGCTGAGGGGGAAGCTGCAGGGAGCAGGAGTGGAGTGGGGAAACTTGACAAACTAGTCAAGAGGGCCAGCTCTGTCCTGGACTTTCCGCTGAAGTCCATCGAGCAGGTTGGGGAGGAGAGGATGTTGTCTAAGCTAACATCCATCATGTGAGACTGTACAAGCACCGAGCAGCTCGTTCAGCAGTAGACTTTTACACCCACAGTGTAGGAAGGAGCGCTACCGCAGGTCATTCTTACCAGCAGCTGTCAGCCTCTATAACACAGTTTAACATCCTTTGGTCATCTTACTCACCAGCTGTTTGTTCACTGTACATTTTATACATATCGCTGTACAATTTTTCTATACATATTTCTGTACATTGTTACCTGTGTATACAAACTTCAGTTGCTTATGTATATAGGACCACTTTGTGTCTTCCTTTTATATTTTATATTTCCCTTGCTATATGAGCTGTGTAACACCGAAATTTCTCATTCGTGGGATAATAAAGGCTTTTTCTATTCCATTCTATTCTATTCTATTCTATTCTATTCTATATATTGTTGCCGTTTTCCTCTGTCCTTTGTCTGTTCACCTGCCCCTGTGTCTCCAGCTTTCAAAGTAATATTTTATTTCAATAGTTTGTTTAATGAAGATGAGTCACTGTGGAAGATAGAAATAGAAAGACAGTAATAGGTATTAGTATTAACATGAGCTCATCTGTAATCTGTACTAATGACAGTATAAGTTACCTGCATCCAGCCCGAGGTAAGTTACTGTAACATTTATACCAATATGTTTAATGTATAGCTGCATGAAAACAAAATCAAAAATTCATCATACTATACATGAACAAAGAACAGGTTGATTGCTACAGACCTCCACCACAACAACCTATTTTTTCCTTAGTATTGACCAGACCTTCAAAAAGTCTAAAGCATTCACCTTTACGTTTTTATTTTCCTTTTTTATATAAGAAGAAGAACTGTAGCTTACATTTTAAAAAGTGACTTGGGTTAAACAGAGCCACAAGACGACATTACAGCTTTACAAGCTTCTGTGTTTATCTGATTATCAGGATGACAAATCTCACCCCTTGTTATCAACTGCGATCACACCAGCAGATACACTTAAACATTTATAGACATAAATTAATGTCTCACCTGTTGGAATCCATCCTTTGCATTACTGTCATCTCAATGAGATTTTCAAAATCGCATCTTTTTGGTCAACTAAACAACTAGTTTTACACAAGCAACTTTCAGCAACGTCTAAAACCGTTTCTTTAAAAAACCGACAGTTTCCAGGGGTTCACTGACCTGCCAGCAACCTCAAGCAACCATTCAGGGAATATAGCTTTTCTTTGGAATAAAATTTTCCATCCGTCCAGATGATCTCGAGATTTATGTGCCTGAGGCCTAAGTAAACATCAACTCTTTGAACCCTCTTTAACAATGTTATAATTTTGAGTCTTTGTCTTACAAAGTTGGCCTAAAATCCTTTTAGTTGGTGCATAAGTGAACTGCATCCAAAAAATAAACACCTATTTTAAAAACAGTTAACTGTAGACTTTAGCTGAAATGATTAATTGCTATTAGATAAATATAAGATAATGTCAAGAACACTAATAGCATGGATGACAAGGCAACACTTACACTGGTATTCAGGCTCATATTCCTGATATTTACATTTTCACACAGAGCAAGAAAAATGAGCAAAAACATTCATATTGATCCTCACCCTGCTAATTTTTCTTTGACTACCCTGTTTACTCTTCCTTTTTCAATTTCAAACATCTCCCTTCTGTGTAGTTGATACCCTTATTATTATTATTATTATTATTATTATTATTATTATTCTGGGGTGTATGTGTGCACGTCTGTGTACTTGTGTGCATGATTACACACAACAAATGGCCTTCCAAAGTCCTCTCAGATTACACTGGCACAGAGAAAAGCGAGGTCATTTCTAAAAGAATGAAGAAGTAAAAAAGAACCAGTCAGACACGGTGAATCATGTCAGCAATAAACTCCAGACTAAGAATGACCTCACATTGTTTCATAACATTATGTTATGTAAGTAATGTTTGCAAGGAAAGAAAACAGATGTACTTTTTGCAATCAAACTGTGGTGCAGGCATCTGGATACAAACTGCACAATGTGTAATATCACCTTGTAGCGTTTTCAGTGGGAGAGACGTTTCATCCAAGTGACTTCTTCAGTCTCAGCTGACTGCAGGTTTCCCCAATCTTATAAACAGTACATTTGCACAGTGACTGAAACCAGCACTACTAATGAACAATGAGCTGTGAGATCAGTTTCTTGATCATTAATATACAAATTGTCATGAGCATTGATCAACAATCACTAATTAAAGACCACTGATCAATGGCCATGAGTACCATTCACAGAGAGCTGATGAATGGCTGCAATCGCTGTAAGATGGCGAATGATGCACCCTTAGGCCCCTCCTCGATTCAGAGATGGTCTACAGGAGAAGAGCGAGCATTAATTAAAATTAAAAATCATTTTTAACAAAAACTGTTTGTCTCCCTCGCTGGTGTCTGGTCTTCTTTTCTGTGCCTCTTTGCTGACTTTAAGAACGCCCATTTAGGATAGCCACATGTGTGTGTTCCTTCTTTTTTCCTTCAGGCTTAGAGGGAACATGTTCTGCCCGGTGGTGTAGGGTCCTAATTACTCCAAGTTTGTGTTCCAGAGGGTGATGGGAGTCAAAGAGGATAGCCAGAGGGTGATGGGAGCTACAATAGGTGACATGGGCTCCCCCGTGTCACCTATTGTAGCCAACCTTTACATGGAGGAAGTGGAAAGGAAGGCTCTTGGCTCTTTCAAAGGAAGAGTACCCAGCCACTGGTACAGATATGTAGACGACACCTGGGTCAAAATCAAGACACAAGAAGTGGAATCCTTCACTTCGCACATTAACGCTGTGGATAAAAACATCAAGTTCACCAGGGAAGACACAAAGGACGACTGTTTGCCTTTCCTGGACTGCGCTGTGCTCATTGAAGAGAACGGCAACCTCAACATCGAAGTTTACCGGAAGCCCACGTACACGGACCAGTACCTATACTATTATACCATATACCATATACTATTATATATTGTACATATATTATTAGTTTCAGATGTAGCCATTCTTGTATTTTGCTTGTTTACATTATTGTATTTTGCTCAACTCTGTTGCTTGTGAAGCTCGCACACAAGAATTTCACTCACATGTGCTGTACCAATGTACCTGCACATGTGATGTGACAATAAAAGTGATTTGATTTGATTTGAAACCTCCTCTTTGACTCCCATCACCCTCTGGAACACAAACTTGGAGTAATCAGGACCCTACACCACCGGGCAGAACATGTTCCCTCTTAGCCTGAAGGAAAAAAGAAGGAACACACACATGTGGCTATCCTAAATGGGCGTTCTTAAAGTCAGCAAAGAGGCACAGAAAAGAAGACCAGACACCAGCGAGGGAGGATAAGAAAGACAGACGCAACAACATTGTCATCCCCTATGTAGCCGGTGTATCAGAAAAACTCAGGAGAGTTTTCTCCAAGCATGACATCCCGGTGTATTTCAGACCCAGCAACACGCTCAGACAGAAACTGGTTCACCCGAAAGACAAAACGCCAAAACACAGACTTCACAATGTGGTGTATGCTGTACAGTGCAGCGAGGAATGCTCAGACCTCTACATTGGAGAGACCAAACAGCCACTTCACAAGCACATGGCACAACACAGAAGAGCCACCTCCACAGGACAAGACTCAGCAGTCCATCTGCATCTTAAGGATAAAGGACACTCTTTCGAGGATGCCAATGTTCACATTTTGGACAGAGAGGACAGATGGTTTGAAAGAGGAGTGAAAGAAGCATCTATGTCCACTGTGAGTGACCATCTTTGAGCAGAGGCGGGGTTTACGACACCAACTCTCTGCCATCTATAATCCAGTTTTGAGATCCCTTCCCAGACGCCTTAACGCCCACTCACATCCTGGGCCATCTGACCTCAGGAATTCGCATGATAAGGTGGGGCCAGGTTTCACAATGAGCTCACCCGAAACTCTGGCTGATTGGGACCCACACCCAGTTTCACACCTTGGCTCAGGCGATTAGAGGATCATCAGGGGGTCCTTTTGTCCCTCTGTGGGGGGAAACTCCCACTAGGTTTATATCTGGGACTCTCCACCATTTGACCTTAGAACTGAAGAAGCTTCTCGGATGAGAGGTGAAACGTCTTCAAGCAACTTAAAGAAGTCCAGACGCTTTTCTTTGCAAGCTCCTTTGACTACGATGACCTGGATGACTGAGAACCTTCACAGACTTAATTATGGATAGCTTGTACGTTATTGGAATTTGAAATAAGACAAAGAAAAGATAAAGCAAAATGTTTTTAGTATTTTAGTATTTAGTATTTATTTATTTATTGTCATTGTCAAGAACAATGAAATTGCGTTTGGGGCTTCCATACAACCCAAAAAAAAGAAGAAAATAATAAATACCCCTTAAAACCCAAGTGTACATATTTAACCCAGTGTGACTCCAATGCAATAAGACAATCCTTAGCAATAATGTTCGTAGAAATTCAGACAAAGACCTGAGAAACATGACAAAATACAACAATGCAACCCATTCAATATTATTGTACTGTGAGATATGATATCAGATATGATAGTTATCTATTTAAGAAAGGGGGGGGGGGCAGGAGGGGGAAGAGAATAAAGATATGATGCACCAATGCAGACCAGTTCATTGCTATTAAGAAGTTGGATATGGTTATTGTCCGTGAGAGGGGGGCAGAGAGTTCAGGAGCCTCACAGCCTGTGGATACAGGCTGTTGGCCAGTCTGGATGTTCTGGCCTGTATAGACCTGTACCTTCTCCCTGAGGGCAGCAGATGGAAAAGGTGGCGCGCAGGGTGATGTTGGTCCCGCAGGATACTGTGCACCCTCCTCAGACAGCGAGTGGGGAAGATATTACTGATCTCTGGCAGACTTGTTCCAATAATTCTGCCAGCTTCTTTCACCACCTGCTGGAGTGCTTGCTGATCGGCCTTGGTGCAGCTGGGGAACCACACTAGAAATCCATACGTCAGAACGCTGCTGATGGCACAGTTGTAGAAGTTCAACATCAGAGATCTGGGAATGTGTGCGCTCCGCAGTCTCCTCAGGTAGTAGAGGCGCTGTTGGGCCTTCCGTACAACTGAGGTGATATGGTTGCCCCAGGACAGGTCCTCGGTCACAGTTACCCCCAAGAATTTAAAACTGCTCACCCTCTCCACCGCCTCACTGCCAATGAAGAGAGGCAGATGGTTGTTATGACCCCTCTTCCGGAAATCTACAATGATCTCCTTGGTCTTTTTGGTGTTTAAGACCAAGTTATTGTCGTGGCACCATGACTCTAGTTGTTGCACCTCTGTCCTATAGTTTGTCTCATCATTGTTGGATATAAGTCCGAGCACTGTGGTGTCATCTGCAAACTTAACAATGAGATTGGACGCGCAGGAGGAAATACAGTCATGGGTGAAGAGAGTGTATAGCAGAGGGCTCAGAACACACCCCTGAGGGGCACCGGTGTTGACCACAAGGGTGGAAGAAGTGTTCTTACCCACTCTGACACTCTGTCTACGGTTAGTGAGGAAGTCCACAATCCAGTTGCACAGAGAGGAGTTAAGTCCCAGTTGGTGGAGTTTGGGACGGAGTTTGTATGGCCGGATGGTATTAAAAGCCGAGCTGTAGTCTACAAAGAGGAGCCGTGCATAGGTGTTCCTGTGTTCCAAGTGCTTCAGTAATGTGTGCAGCACTGTGGCGATCGCATCCTCGGTTGACCGGTTCTCCCTGTATGCAAACTGGTGCGAGTCCAGGGATGGTGGAAAAGCAGCTCTGATGTGTTTAATGACCAGTCTCTCCAGGCATTTGGCGAGAATGGGGGTGAGTGCCACAGGTCTGAAATCGTTCAGACATGTGACATTTGACTGTTTTGGGATGGGAACGATGGTTGCTGCTTTGAAACAGGATGGTACCAGTGAACAGGACAGCGAGGTGTTATATATAGAGGTGAAGACGTCCGCCAGGTCCGCAGCACAGTCTTTTAGCACCCGGCCCAGCACTCCATCCGGCCCGGCCGCCTTCCTGGTGTTAATGCTCCGGAACACACGCCTCAGCTCATGAGTGCTCAGGACCGGAGCAGGGTCGGTTGAGGGGAGAGGGGACAGGACAGGGTCGGTGTTCTCCCTATCAAAACGGGCATAAAAGAGATTTAGATCCTCAGCCAGAGTAGAACTGTCGGCTGAGGGTGATGGTGTTCTTCTTTTGTAGTCCGTGATAGCCCTGATGCCCTCCCAGACCTGCCTTGGGTTTGTGTTGTTCTCAAACCTGGCCTCGATACGCCTCCTGTGCTGCTGCTTGGCAGTCTTGATGCCTCTTCTCAGGTTGGCCCTGGCAGCATTGTATGCCTCCTGGTCCCCGGATTTGAAAGCGTTGTTCCTTGTTCGAATAAGTTGTTGAACTCCGTGTGTCATCCAGGGTGGATTATTAGGGAACACACGGAATCGTTTCCAAGTTGTTACATTGTCCACACAGAAACAGATGTAGTCCAAGACAGTGGAGGTGTAACTGTCCAATGCGACACGATTGTCAGTGTCCTGCACCTTGAATACATCCCAGTCTGTGCAGTGGAAACAGTCCTGAAGCATCGGAATAGCATCCTGCGGCCATGTTCTCACGGTTTTGGTTGTAATCCCAGTGCTCTTGATCTTTTGTGTGTATATTGGGTGTAGCAGAAGGGAGAGATGGTCTGACAGACCCAGGTGGGGATAAGCCTGGGCTCTGTACGCATTCGCCATGTTGGTGTACACCTGGTCCAACGTTCTATCTCCTCTGGTAGCACACTTCACATTACGGTGGAAATTGTGAAGTACAGATTTCAGGTCCGCGTGGTTAAAATCCCCAGCCGCAATAAAGACACTGTCCGGGTGTGCTACCAGGCTGTTATTGATGCTGCTGCTCAATTGTGCTAACGCTAGCTTAGCATTAGCATCTGGTGGAATGTAAACAGCGCAGATGTAAACGGCAGAAAATTCCCGAGGGAGATAGAATGGACGGCACTTTAACACCAACAGTTCTACCTCTGTACTGCACAGTCTTTCCGTTACCGTGACGTTCGTGCACCAAAGGTTGTTAATATAGATGCACAGCCCCCCGCCAGTCTTCTTACCCGAGTCCGCAGACCTGTCGGCTCGATAGGCGGTGCGGCCTGCTAGATCGATAGCCGCATCGGGAATGGCGCTGTCCAGCCAGGTTTCAGTGAAAATCATGCACGAACAGTTATTAAAAGTCCGTCGAGTGGCGATCTGCAGTCGTATTTCATCCAGTTTGTAACGGATTGAACGGGCGTTGGAGAGGAATATGATTGGGAGTGGTGGTTTAAACGGACTAGTCTTTAGCCGTGCCCACAGGCCTCCCCGCTTGCCTCTCTTCTGCCTCCGATCGCAACGTCTCCTCCTGCGGCTTGCTGTTGCGGGTAGCCCCGGGGGTTGCTTAACGATCTCCGGGGGGATGAGATACTCGGATGTTAGTTGAAGATCTCCACGGCTTAGTTGTAGTAGATCATCTCTGTTGTATTGAAGTAACCTCAGACTGTGTGAAATAATACACAGTACCACCAAAAGTGCAAAAGTGTAGGAGCTCCGGGCCGCTGCGTCTGTGCGCGCCGCCATCTGGTCATGGTGTAACCAGTGAACTTCAACTCAGCTTTCCAAAAATAGTGTTTAATTAATTATTTACAAATTTTGCATACACAGCTGGACAGGTTTCAATAGCTTTCTCCTTAATAAATTACATCATCTTTTAAAAATTACTTTCTAGATTTACTCTGGTTATTTTTGTCTAAAATTAGATTTTCTTTGATAATCTGAAATATTCAAGTGTGAGTAATATGCAAAAAAACCCTATGAAATCTGTAAGTTAAAACTGTTTTTTTACTGCACTGTATAACTTACTGAAACTTGCACTCTGCCTGGAACTCCTTATGTTCCCTGCTTTGGCTAAAGTGTTTATTTGTTCTAATCTGACACTAAAGTCTGCAATCAAGAAAGGAGAAAAAACACTTTATTAGCTGTCCTTGCAGCGATGGTGCCTGGCTTCCAGACTAGCGCTTATAAATCACCTCTGTCTTCCAAACACACTGTGTGGAGACTGATAATACATGCTTTTTCTGTAAAAATGCTGTGGAAAGTACTTGTCTTCATAAACTGAAGAGGTCCGTGTATTTGATTTAGACAATCAGAGCACAGAGACAGAAGCAGTGACAGTGTCAACATACATGCAAGGCTACTGAGGCTCTGCTTTGGTTTAGAGTGTCGGGGTTAACAATGGGCTATAAGTGATTCATGACTAAAGGATAATTGTGCTTGTGTCCTCACAAGCTATTTGAAAAACATTCCTTACATAACCGTCAGCCCTCAATGACACACAAACTCTTCCATGTCAGGGTTTTGGGCCAGAGGCACAAACTCATTGAACATTGGAAGTTTTCATTTTCAATTTGATTTTAACACAAACTTTTTAAATGGTGATTTAATTTATTAGGGGGGGAAAAAGATCCAAACCTCTATGTGAAAAAGTAATTGCCACCCTTTGCAGCATCAACTTCAACCATCTGCAACTGGCAATGACTCACTCTGGAGGAATTTTGGCCCACTCTTCTTTGCAGTTTTTTTTTTTTAATTCAGAGGTAAAGCGCCAGACCATCACAGTACCACCACCATGTTTGACTGGTGGTCCCAAGGCCATGGTTATTAGGGGTGCTGGGATGCAACAGCACCATGTCACAAAAGGCAGACATCACAGCCTGCCCTGCCACCTGCAACAAAATAAAGGTGTTTAAACACTATTCCAATCGTTAGTTTCTTAGAAATGTAGGATTTAAGAAGTTGTGTTAAATAAGTAAAGATACTTTTTCCCAATTCAACTTCATCATGTCTAACATGGACGTTTACACTAGACAGGAGTAGAAGTGGTGCGTTTTTTTTACAATTGTCCTCACAGACATTGTGAACACTTTGACATTAGTGCCTCTCATGAGGAAGTGTACTGAGTGCCACATCAGATTTGGAATATTATAACAGATGAACGAAACACTCTGTGTTATCTTTAGCTGCATCTGTGCGGTCTCATAGCAGAAGAATGGTTTATGTTTTAATAGTTTCAACTGAAGTTGCTCACCTTTGTTTCTGCCTGACAAGTGCATGCTGTGAGGTTTAAATATAGCTGCACTGAGAGTACATTTTTCTCAGCCAAGGGATTTGGTTTAGGCATTGGTGGGGACGGATGATTCAACCACCGAACGCTGCCTGTTTCTTTTTTTTCCCTTTTTGTCTTTGCTTCTTGATAAAAGGAGAAATATTCTGGCCTACATATGCTATTCTACATGTTTTTAAACCATTTAAAATTACAATTCATAGTTTTATAAGTGAATTATATAAAGTTAAATTACTATTAAGAAAATGACTGACTAAGTATTTTAGGCTTTAGTTTACTTCAGCCATAATCCATATAAATCAGGTATCATACAAAAATAAAAATAGCTTCAAATACAGTTAAGACAATAAAAGAATATGACTTTAAGGACTTCACAACATTAGTTCCGTTATAGTACACCAACATCATTATACATTAGCACTAAGGGAACACTGAATGACCTGGTGGGTTTTGTCCATAAAACTACTCGTCTAAGATTACCACAAAATTATCAATTTCACCTGTGATCTTGTATCACCATTGATCTCTGAGCTTTGTGTTGGTTCGCCTGTCACCTGACAAATAGGACATACATGACAATAAGACTAAAATGTGTAGCTGCTTCAGTGTTTCTGTCAGTTTGTGCAGATCTAGACTCATCAGTAATGTTTGTAGTGTGAGTGCATTTTAAAAACAATTTGTGCAAACTGCACTACGAGGTGGAATATTTGCAAAATCATGACTACTTTGTGATATTTTGTCTCAAAAATTAACCCTATGAAATTATCATTACCATTAGGATGAAATTATTGTGTCTCCAACATTTTAACGTTAGACATATAATTCTAACAGCCTCTGTAAACTAATATACTGGCTTGCTCGAGGCTGCTGTTTTCTCTGACACCTTCAATCAAAAATAGAAATGCTGCTCTGAGACCGAGATAACTAATAGTGCTGCATGTTGTGCAGTTAGTTTCCAAAAAACGTTATTCGTGGTTACATACAGTTTTAGACTGATGTGGGCCAAAGCCTAGCATAGCCTGTAACGTTATTGTGACGGACACATTTTATGAGTTAACTTGGCTTTAAGTGACTTACAGGTTTCTTTGAAAAACACTTTCTTATATCCAGGTTCTTCCTTTTTGCTGCCATCCTCCTCTCCTCCTTGCAGGTCCTCGCAGCGCAGGCTTGCCGCTGCTAAAACTAAACAGAGCTCCCTGAGAGGCACAGCCAATCACATTGCCCATATTTGTCACATGAAGTAGGACTCCAGTAATTTAACGCTTTCTGCACCGCTGGGTGAATGAGACGCTGACAGATCGTTTTTTTTTTTCTTTCTATCGATCAAATTATTGGCGGGGACATGTCCCTTCCGTCCATGCCAAATCTACGCCCTTGTTCTCAGCTGTCATACCCACACAGCATGATGTCTTTTTATGAAACGCTGTGTTAGTTTGATCCCAGATGTAATTCATTAAGTCTATCGATACAAGTTTCTTGGCAAATGTAAGACTGTTTCACGTTCAGCATCATATTCTGTAAATCACGTTTGTGGTGAGGACCACGTACCTCTGAAAAAAAATATATAAGTTGTCGTTCATGAGCTCAGAAACACAGGCCTACATTTAGATCTTTTTAAAAAGCATTTTAAAATATTAATGGCAAAACAATCAGCTGAATTAAAAGGATTGGGCAGTGTGTGACGTGGTCAACAGTCAACACCAACAGGGGGATTAACATACTGATGAAAAATGAAGGTGTAGTGTTGGCAAACAGCTGATTAAATTTATTACATTAAATACATACATTCTCAAATATGCAAATCTGAAAGTGCAGCTGAGTCTGAACCTGCTCCAGCACTGCCTCGCTTGTCCTGATGGAATGCCAGCAGTGGTTTTACCTTGTAACTCGTCCATCGATGCCATTTTTGCCCAGTTACCTTCTTATTGTTGAGTTGTGAACACTGACCACTGAACACTGAGGCAAGTGAGGCCTGGAATTCTTTAGATGTTGTTCTGGGTTCTTTGGTGACCTTGGACGGGTTGTTGATGCACTCTTGAAGCAATTTTGGTAGGCTGGCCACTCCTGGGAAGGTTCGTCCATGTTTTCTCTGTTTGTTTGTAATAGCTCTCAGTGGTTTGCTGGAGTCCTTAGAAAGCCTTAGAAACGTGAAATTTGTAAAGCTTTCCACATTTTATTATCTGTCCTTCAGATTCTTTAGATTATGATTAAGATATGTAACCTTGTTCAGTTTGCTAGACTGGTTCTATTTTAGGTGAATTCTTTGAGAGGCCTGGCAGTAATCAGGCCTGGGTGGGAAATGGCTAAGGAAATTCCACTCAGCTTTCAAAAAATGTGGTTAATCGCAGTTAATTCATGATTTACTAAGGGGGCGTGGGAATGTGGGGGTGGGGGTGGGGGGTTCACACATAACAGCCCTCACAGTTCACTGAGTTTCTACTGTAAAGATGCTGAACTACTAAAGCTTGGATTGTTTTCCCAGTAATGCGGTTGTCCTTCTATTGTTGTAACAGATTATTGGTGTTAAATTTGAATGAAACTAATGTTCAATCTTTTCTTTTTGTTTGATGTTTTTTGTGTGTGTGTGTTGTTTTCTGTATTAACAGAATTTATAAGGGGAAAACCAAAATAACTGACACTGGAGAGATTATGTTTTTGATTATGTTGTATTTTTTTAAACTGCCCAGCACTTGCTCTGCATGTTTTTAAATAGTTAAACATTTGATAAAATATTACATGTGTTATCTGATCCCTACTCTGTCTTTCAATGCCATCATAAGGCTGATTTTTAGTGGAATTTATTATCTATTAGATGATTAGTATTGATTGAGCTATTCAGAACCATCTAAAGATGGACTGTAGTAACAGACCCTAACCCTAAATAACACTATTTCCAGTACTTTTTTGGTTACATACCTGCCACTGTAAATTGTGCTCTCATCAACCTCACCTATAATCTTTAGTTTTACTGTGAACTTTTCTCTTTTCTCTCTCAAAGTCTGTGTTTTGTGTGCACTTGCCTTATTGCTGGAGTTTTCTCTCTACTTTTGTAAGCTTTTTACTTTATAATACAAACACCTTGAGGCTGCTGTTGTCATTGTATTTATTTAGTACATCAAAGAAACTGAATTGAATTGAGTTGTGCTGAGTTGGGTCATGGTAAATAAACCTGCTAAACCTTTCAAGGATCACATTGTGAGTGTGAGCATGGTCCGATGTAAGCATTATGGTCTGAAAATAAGGAGAAGTGGGTAAAAATGTTGTGCCCATACATATTTGGAAGGTTTCTCCTCAGAAGCACAGTTATGCAGGTGTATTGTATTTGGACGTGAAAGTACAAGTGGAGCCATACTGGTTCTGTGGTCACTAAAATACTGTAGTTATGGTAAATATTCACAGCAGCACAGCACAAAAACAAGGCTGTGTTGTGGGAATAACAAGGTTATGTAAGGCACAGTAAAATAAGGTGTGGCTTAGGGAGAGAGAGAGGGAGAGTACAGGGAACGAGGCTCCTGGGTTATTGTTTGGAGCTAAGAACAGGTACCGGTAGTCGGGAGAGGGAGGAGGGCAGACAAACGGCGGCGGGAAAGCCTGGTGGTAGCTCTGCCAGCTGTCAAAAATTTTTTCCATACATATTTTGATACTCAACAATGTATGTGAACTGTAGATCCGAGTAGCAATTAGACCTTCATGATATATCACAGATGAGATAACAAGATAAAAAACAATATACTGAAGCAGTCGACAAAAACACGGAGCAGCAACAGCAGCCAAGCCAAACACAGGCGCCATGTTGCAACAGCTGTGTATTGGTACCGATACACACCTTACCATCACAGAAGCAAACTTTTGAACTGAGCATTGATAACAAGTTGTCGTGATGCATGCTCAATCATCCAGGTAAGGAAATCCCAAAAAGTCGATTCTGTTCATCTGGACGTAGCGTTTAGAGAAAATGCTTCTCAACTGAGCCGATACTCCCGTCACATAAAGGATCACTAAGCGTCTTTGATCAGTGACTGTTCATCAATGGTCATGACAATTTGCATGTTAGTGATCAGAAACTGACCTGTTCTGATCTGTTGTTCGCCAGTGGTACTATTTTAAGTCACTGAGCTGATGTACTGCAGTAGCTGAGACTGAAGGAGACACTTGGATGAAACATTTCTCCCATTGATGCTTCCTTGGAAAGAAGAGAATTCCACCAAATTTGCATTTTGTGTTTTGCTGACTGCTGAAGTTCAAGTTAAATTCACAGTCGAGAAAGCTTCTTTGTGTTATGCCCTAATTTCTTCATTATCAGCATCATGAACTACAGTATTATGTTTAATTAAAAAAAGACTGAATCCTATCTAATTATCAACAACATTATAACACCACTGCATTCCCTACTTTTCTAGCTCTTGTACTACTTTCATTCAAGTCACTAAGCTTTGGTTTCCCAGGTAGCTTGTTGCTACGTTTTTAAATGTCCCTGTGGATTAATCACTAGCTGAGAAGAAAAGAACTCTTTTTTTTCACAAAGTTCACCCCGGGACATGGTCCATCATGGTAATGATGTTTCTCTTTTCCTCTGCAGCACCAAGACTCTCTCCCTGGAGAAAATCACAGGTCATAGAGAGGTAGAAATGCTACAGTAAACCCAAAAAATGGAGAGTCCCTGGATCATACTTATTTTTAATGGGGAACAAGTTGCACGGATGAGTAAAATGAGTGGGAAATGCTACAATGGCCCAGAATGTGTTGGTTTAGTGCCTAATACACCTTGTTGGGAAATTTGTGTTATTTATGGTTGACTTTCTTTGTCCGCCTGCAACAATGACGTCGAGTTAACAGGTAATTGTATACTTAAAAGCTGATTTTGTTTTAGGATCAAAATCTAAAAAATACTAATATACGGCAGGATTGTGTGAGATTTAAATCTGGAAGCAATCAAACAGCATCTTCAACTGTGCAAATGTATCCCAGCCTCTGTGAGAGTGGCAACACAATAATTTCTGTTTTTCAGCGGGAAGTTTTCTGCTATGCTTGTTATATGTAGCACAGAATTAAAACTGGGTGTTAGACATTAGGCAGACATGGGGTGCAGATTCAAGGCTATAAAAAAGAAGCAGGAAGGGAAAATATAGCAGGTTTTTCCTCTGTCACTGTTATGCTTACCGTTTGAGCTACTGTCCTGGAAAGGAAGGCATTTTAAATAGAAGGTATTCTGTGCAGCAGTGATGTACATAGAGGGCAACCTCATGCCCTTAGGTTATTTACATGACACAAGCATTTTTAGCTTTTTATTTTTTATTTGTGCACACACGCATCTGCAGGCATTTTGGAGGTAAACCTACATTTTTTAGGTAGACCTGTATAGATTCAACATGAGGCAGTATATTGGTTTTCAAATTTGCTGGCTGGATGTTGAAGCATGTGTGGACCTGGAGTCAGGTTATATGTCTTGTGTTACATGTAGGACTAAATAGTGAGGCGAGACAGAAAGACAGAAATACCAATTTCACCGCAAGCTTGAGAGCATATTTGTCTCAAACTACAATACAACACCATTACTACTAGTCATATAAGTCTAAAATTGGCTGGATGGAATTACGGAATTATTTCTGCAAAATAATCCTTTTTTAGATAATTACTTATATTACACTTAAATTGTTATGAAAGTGGTGGCTGTCACAATGTTTTTATGTCCAACTGATGGTTCCATTAACAAGAAATAGCCTTTAAACATGATACATTGAGGTCCTTGTAAGGTGTAGGTGAGATGATTAGATACATTTATGTAATTTGAACATTATTATGTGCATCTGGAACTATTGTAGTGGAGTCTTACAGCTATTAAAAATATATTTTTCCTTGCGTTCATCTCCATATCTCACTTCAAGCAACTCTGACAGGTGCAACATATGAAACTACTCAGGACCAGACTGTGCCTTGGACTCTTACTCTGAGATGGAGTTTTTCCTCATTACATCATATGATTTGGGTCAAAGGGCTGTCAGCTTTGGGAACTACAAAAGATAAAAATCCCCAATTCGGTTCATCTGTGAAGAACATTAGCTACAGATCTGTAGTGTGACTTATATTCTTATGATGAATGCTCCTTTGTAAATTGTATTAATGGCTAATATTTAAGACTTCTTAGGTCATAGCTAACATGGATGTTTTATACATAGCTTAATTCTGTTTTTCAGCTCTGTCATCTGGTCTTATAGCAAACAAGATAAACAGATGAGTGACAATCAGCTCGTCCTTTCTCCAACCCTGTGACTGGGTTTCTAAACATATTCACTGAAATTTACTGAATCAGTTCAGAGAAAATCACAGGCAGTGCGGGGACTGTGGCTTGCTAGAAGTGAACATGGATCAAAGGATGATGCTGTGTGTTTGTATCATTTTGAGATGGATGAGGTAAGTCACCCCAAAAAAGTGTAAGAGTAAAGATTCGCTCTTCAAAAAGGCTGTCATCCTTAAATAAAGGCCTGCCTGCAATATAAGCCATAATATCTACTCACACGCAGAGTGTGTTAGTCTGTGGTTCTTGTTTCCTGCTTTTATTATGTAATCTTGGTCGTCTCCACAGGGACGTAATAAGTAATGTATTATGAGCTCACCCTTGTGTTGTTAGAGTCCATAGTTTGAAATAGAAATTCATATTTAGGTAAGAGCAGAGAGAAATCTCTAAACAAACAATTAAACATTGATTTACATGTGAGGTTAAAGGTTAGCTAGTCAGCTGTAGAGCTCAGTGTCATGAGAAAAGAGGAAGCCAGACTTTAGGCTTAATAATAACTCTAGTGGGTTCTCTCTTCTATGGCTCACTGATAATTGCAGCATTGCCTTTCCTGCAGATTAAACACTATTCAACCAAAAGTTTCTGTGGTTTTTGTTACAGAAAACACAAGATCCAATTACAGAGAAGTTTCAGCCTGAAAGAGAACATTCACATTTCTGTTTTACTCAATGGGTTCTGTGCAGGACATGCTTTACATTTGCCAGATTAGAAGTGAATCCCAGCTTTCACCCCAAACATGAGGTTAAAGGACCACAGGTCATTGATAGGGATTTGATTCACACTACTGAACTCTTATTAAAATATTTCAATCATCTATCACATGTGTGTTTCAGTTTACACTGAAAGGTGAGCGCCCAGTGCCTTAAACTTGCATTCGTTCTAGTGGCCAGTAGGTGGCGACTCCTCTGGTTGCAAAAAGAAATGTGATCAAATTCAAATTTTATTTGTCACACGCACAACCATACACAGTATGATATGAGGTGAAATGCTTAGTGCTGTGCAATGCCCGACTGTTAAATGAGAGTAAGAATTGACAGTAAAATTTACAGATTTACAGATTACTACAAAAATTTACAGAATTTAACTTAGAAATGTACAGTAAAAAATGTACAAATAATAGTTTACGTAAGAAACGATTAATAAAAAATAAATTATAAATTATAAGAAGTGTGCAAAAAGAAAAACCAGAGTGTGTGTGGAGATGTGATGTGTGTGAGAGAGTCCAGTCCTACACCTGGTTCAGGGCCCGAATAGCCTGGGGGAAGAAGCTCCTCCTCATTCTCTCTGTTTTGGCCTGAAGGGAGTGGAAGCGCTTCCCAGACCTCAACAATGAGAAGAGTCCATTGTTGGGATGGGAGAGATCCATCATAACCCTTCCTAGCTTTGGACTTGCACCGCTTGGTGCAGATCTCGTCTGTCCTGATTGGTGCTGTTCCCAGACCAGGTGCAGATGTTTCCCGTCAGGACGCTCTCGATGGTGCAGGAGTAGAAGTTCTTCTGAGGAAGAAGAGACGCTGGCGGCTTTCTTAACCAGGGCGTTAATGTGGCAGGACCATAACAGGTCCTGAGTGATGTGGACACCCAGATACCGGAAACTGTCCACTCTCTCCACTGGTGTGTTACTGATGATCAGGGGCTCATAATTCCTCGCCTGCACTCTGCAGCCGTTTGTTGTTTTAATTGCTGCAGCATGGAAGCGAGCATAAAACGTGTTCAGCTCAACAGCCAGTGAAGCGTCGGCGTTCATCATTGAAGAAGCTGGTTGTTTGTTGTTTGATCGTAAGGAAGCTTATAAGAAGACCTCCGATTCCTTGATCTGTGACCTCAAGTCTCACTGAATGCAACCTGGTGATTATTTTGTAAATTATGATCTTCATCAGTGTTCAGAACGATGGACTTTCTTCTGCTGTAAGTAAATGAGTCATTCCCTGTGTTTCAGCAAGTATTCAGACTGAGCTTGAGATAGAATCTTCAAAGATCATACTTTCTGTGACTGTTTTCAAAATAGCTCATGACTATATGGGTACCAACTCATATTTGGAGACCTTAAATGGTCATTAGAGGAACTGCAATTTCTTGCACTTTTCGTTTGGCGTAAAGTGCTGGAGTTGCTGCTTGGCCTTAACATATTTAACCTAGCATTGGTTTTCTCATCATACCAATGAGGAGAAACTGAAGCCTCTTTTTTGACTCGGCTCGACTCTATTCTACTCAGTTTTGGTCATTTTCAAATACAACTGAGTACAACTGTGGGGTCGTTATAACAACGTACTCCACAGTTCTTGACATTGGGAAGCTCGTGTTAGTATTTATATCCCACCTCTGAGGGTCATTTTTAGATAAGTGCAGATTTTCTTGGTTAAAGCCTTTCAAAGTAAATGTAAAATACTTATTTATAGGCATATAGACAGAGCTGTGGCTTCCCAAAAATGATTTAATATATGGCACCGATTTGCTTTAAATGCACAGGTCTTTTTCAGAAACAGATGTGCTTTCTGTAACGCAATTCCACGATCAACCCAATGTTTGTTTAAGTTAAAGCGGTGGGATCGTTCCTATGTGACTGATATTCCGATGGGGCCATCTCGCTCCAGACTGGACTCTCTGTTCCAGCGGAGAAGTGCTGCCCTGTTCCCATTTTTCTTATCGAGTCAGCCCCGAGTGAGGACTGCTTACCCAGCGTAACCTGCGACCATGATGAATTGCTGCTTTACAAACTACAACTAAATCGGGTTTATGTTGGTCTGTGGTGACGTTGCGCGGCAGACAGAGAGACCAGCCTGTCAGAGCCTGTTTAGTGGAAAACAGTGTGTGTACTGTTTGCTGTGTGTATGGGTCAGTGTGTTGCCCTGTGGATGTTTCACTGTGCACTCCACAGGTATGATGTCATGTCTTTTCACAGGATGTTTCACTGGAGGTTGTTTTTACAGAATGATTGACAGGATAGCATTTATAACTTTTTACTCATAACTCATATATCTTCAACTCATTTTGATATGTCTGAATGAACAGCTGTTGTATCACATTATGCTGTTTACTATCAGCTTCCTAAAAACATGTAGCTGTATAGATCTTACTTGCAGTCATTTTCCTATTATTTGCTATTTAATATGAAAACTCCCCGAGATAATTGATATGTCCTAAAGCCAAAAAGAGTGACCCAAAAAGCCCATGATATAGTAAAACTTTTTTCTTATATTATTCTTTCAAACCACAGCAGAAAGTTAAGCTAAACACAAACAACATGGACGCTTACTTTAGCTTTTTGTAAAACTTGCCGTATTCACTCATTCTTACAAGCACTTTTTCTGTGCTTTTCTTTTTTTAAAACACACTCTGATCAATGTATCAGAGAGCAACTTGAAGTTAGTATCTTGCCCGAGGATGTTTGGCATTCGGATTAGGAGCAGCAACATTCTGACCAGCAGATAATGATGGTATTAGACCAAATAGATGCAGCGATTACCAGGCAAGATGACAAATGTAAGGAAAGAGAATGTCGTCGTCGTCCCCCCCCCACTCATGAGGGATATTAACCAAGTAGTGAACCAGCTTTGGTTTAATAGGAGATAGGGTGAGAAGTTCAGCCATCCAGGAGGTGCTCAGAGTAGAGCTGCTGCTCCTCCACATCGAAAGAAGCCAGTTGAGGTGGTTCAGGCATCTGATAAGGATGCCTCCTGGGCGCCTCCTGGGTGAGGTGTTCCGGGCATGTCCCACCAGGATTAGGCCCCAGGGCAGACCCAGGACACACTGGAGAGATTATATCTCTCGGCTGGCCTGGGAACGCCTTGGTGTTTTCCTGGACAAATTAAGGAGGTGACCAAGGAGAGGGAGGTCTGGGCTTCTCTGCTTAGGCTACTGCCCCCACGACCTGGCCCCAGATAAGCGGAAGAAGATGCATGGATGGATGGATGGATGGATGGATGGATGGATGGATGGATGGATGGATGGATGGATTAGTCACAGTGTTATGGTCCCTTATTTAAATGCATCTCACCCAACTCAAATTCTGTAATATGAAAGCAGCTCTATATGCCTCATTGTTCATTGGCTGCATCAAACATGGGCACATCTGGTTTATTTTGGTCGTGAAATTCAATGATGCTAAAAAATTTCAGAAAATGTTAAAATTTTCAGCAATTTCACTGATCACTTTTCAGTAACTTTTTGGTTTAAAATGAAGTAAGCAATGCAAAAACTGTTTTAGAAACTATAAAAGCACGTGTTCAGACATCTCTTTGGTGCAGTTACAAGCTCTGTTTTCTGCTTAACTGCTGTCAGTTTCATGTATGGGGTAAATAAACTATTAAAGTGAGCATCCTTCATGTTACAAAAGGAACACACTAGGTTAAGTAGGAACCCATTATAATGTTCTCATTTACATTGAGCAAACAATGATGAAACATGTACAAAATCATTTAACTGGTTAGTTATGAGAAAGGAGTGTTGATGTTCAGCACACCTTTCTCATAACTAACGGCCCTGTAGTCCATGCACGCTCACAGATGTTGCTCTAACGTTAACTCTGTGAGGTCTAAGTCTTCATTGGTGATGAACTCACAAAGAAGGCTTGGGGTTAAAAATGTAGATAATTTAAACTATTTAAACCACATTTAAGTAGTTTAAGTATGTTTCTTTTATATGGACTACTCCAAGTGAGGCGAATAAAGCAACACACAGAGCTAAAATAATAGATGTACTGATTCTTTCTATACCTAAAACTGCTGTTTTGGCCATCACTGTTAACAGGGGAGCTGTGGCAAACAAGTAACGCTATGAGAGGAGCTGAGGGTACAAATGCTGGAAGTAGGCACAAAAAAGGCATTTGGCACAGAAGCCAGGAGAGGAGAAAGAACAGCAACTTTAAGTGCAAACATATGTGGAACAATATGTATCACGGTGATACTGATACACAGCAGATCTGTGTGTGTGTGTGTGTGTGTGTGTGTGTGTGTGTGTGTGTGTGTGTGTGTGTACATCTTAAATGAGCCTAAATACGGGGGAAAGAACTGGAATGTTAGTGATACAGTGCAACTTTCTGGATCCTGGAGAACTTCTTTAGGCCAGAATGTAATTTTGGATTTCATTGTTCAACACTGCTGCTTGTGAGTGATTACAGGCCTGACCGAAATGATTGTAGGCCCTTGGCTTCGCCTCAGCTTGAGGTTTGCTGTATCTGAGTGCTGGCCACTTTCACCAATCATGTAAAGCCTCTAATGTACCAAAAATGTGCTAGTCATTATCATAAATGCAGCAAACATGTCAAATATAGGCTTGAGGCTGGAGATAGAGCAGATCAGTGCCACACACACACACAACTGCATTGCCATCCATATTTAAAAATTTGATCATTTTTGTGTCAGTTTAAGCAGACGTGTTGTCTTTTGATTGGAGGCTGAAGCTGCTTTACCTACATCAGTTTTCAGTTTAACTGTTACTTCCTGTCACATCACTTTTGTGCTGAAATGGCAAAACAAAGTTAGCAGGGGGAACTTTAGCGTCCCTGCGAGTACAAGATCACATAGCCTTAACATAAGTACCTGCTAGCCTTCAAGCTAGCTTTGTATCAAAGTGAAAAGCCTGTGAATCCATACCACTAATGAGTCTCCCAGACTGGGTGAGGTAAACGAGTCAGTGTGGAGACAGGACAGGTAAGTCCTCTCAGTGCACAGTTATGTGAAATAGGAAGCCATAGCAGAGAAAGCCACCAGCGCATGACTGCCTATGCCGCATAGTCATAAATCCACCGTGTGCTTCTGATCTAACAGCAGGTCTAAATTAACAATAACTGTTGTCCCTCTTTTCTTTGGCCTCCTCAAGGTTTTGACAAAGTGCTTCCAGAGGAAGCCTGCTAAAGGCTTTATGTCCCAGTGGCTCATTTTTATATTCAGAGATGTTAAATGCCTGTTAGAATCTGCCAGATTCTGTTTTACTACTTATGCTCCAGGCTGAGAGGCTGAGGGTTTGATTCTCTGCCAAGTAACTAATGTTCTGACGGTACATTTAAGCATGACTCTGCATATATTTCTCTTACAAACACACAGGTAGTCCACAATCCTCCACTTCAAACCTCATCTGAGACCAATTTTAAAACCTCATCCACATCCATAATGCATTGCATCATAATAATAAACACATGCTGACAGTGTGGCAAAGACAACAGGCCCCAGGTGAGCTGGAGAAACATCTCTGGTTAAATCGGGCACATGGAAAGTGTGTCTGGTTTTATGAGCTGTGCCAAGCAAATAAACAGTTTGGACACATCACAGCAGTAACGCCTGATTCAGGGCATTTTTCAGACCAGCCAGCAGTCCAAAAACGGTCCACAGACACATGAGTGAAAAGAGCCAAACACAGTCCAACGGTGTTATTTAAGGCTTGATAAACTCACCAGCCATGTGGGCATCATTTATTAAGCTTCTTTTCTGCATGTCAACACCAGCACAAGACTGGCATTTAAAGCATGGTGAATGGTGCTGCACTGGAATCACATAGACCTCAGTACATGATAAAGTGCAAGGAAATATAGAAAGCTCACACTGAGCTATATTTAAAGAGCTATAGAAATGAGTAGTCATGGCAGTCTAAGAGATTTAATTAATTTCTGTCACAGAGAGGCGAGCTTTTTTGTGATTGAATAGACAATCACCTGTTTTCTTCATATCATTGTAGAGTCTTTACCTTACAATATAAAGCACCTTGAGGCAACTGTTGTGTGATTTGGTGATATATATATAAACCTGAATTGACAACACACACATGCACTGTCATGGCCCTGGCTCCCGCAGTGGATCCTCCTCGTCGTTCCCTTTTCTCTCCCTCTCCATATTGTTGTGTGTAGGATCATCTGTGGGCTGGACTCTTCTCCGCCCTATTCCTTTGTGGCTGTTTCCCCACCTGTGGAAGATGAGCAGTCATAGCTTCTCCTGAAGCCATTCTTCGCTGAAACGTTGGCCTGTATCGTTAGTGAGAGCCCAGCTCATTCTCTAGATGACTTCTCGTGTACCTTTGTGGCTTCTCCCAGTGACAGTCGTCTTCCTTGTGTGCAGGTTGTTGTTCCCCTTCGCTGTGTCCTGGAGCACGGTAACAGAGAGAGTTCTCCTCCTAAAGCTGAATGAGTGTGTGTGGATCCTGTGGGTTAACCTGCTGTTTGGACCCGCTGACTCCCTGGATCTTCCTCCAGGATTAACCCCTGTCCATATGAGTGTTTTCTGTGTGAATAAACGTTTCTAACATCTATTGAAAAGTCATGTTATTAACATGAAGTTTTACTGTAACGTCCTGAGGCAGTTTAAGGAGGCTGGTGTGAACCAGCATCCCAACCTACACTGAAACATATGCTGAAAACATGTTTCAAAGTTCATCACCTTCCATCTTATGAGGTTTACTCAACCTCACAACCTCTTCCTCGAAATCAAATTGAAGTTGGATCTGAATTTTAACATCCTGGAGAAAATCCAGCAAGCATCACAAATGCAATAGTGCTAGTGTTCAGAATAGGAACATGTAAATATAGTGGTCCAAAGATGCACAATCTACAACAGGATAACTAATTACATGCACTCACTAGCCACTTTGTACATCTGTTCAACTGCTTGTTTATTGAAATATCTTGTCAGCCAATCATGTGGCAGCAACCTAATGCATTTAGGTCTGTAGAAATCATGAAGACATCCTGCTGAAGTTCAAACTGAGCATCACAATCGGGCAGAAGGATGACTGAACTGAATTTGAACATGGCATGATTATTGGTGCAAGACAGACTGAGTATTTCAGAAACTGATTAACTGCTGGAATTGTGCATCCTGCATGTGACCTGGCAAATCTGCAACAACTCTATGATGCCGTTATTTCGATATGGCCCAGAATCTCTGGGGAATGTGCGCCATGAAGAACTAAGGCAGTACTGCAGGCTTAGTTTTACACCAAAAAATCATGTTTTTTGGCCAGCTAGTGAGGGAAAAAGCCAAGAACACTTTGTCCAGACCGCTACACTACACTCCAGCACAGCCACACAGAAAAGGTCAGCGGCTTGTCAGAGGTCATGTGTGAGCTGCTGGTGCCACACTGTGTAAACTGGCTTCTGCTTCTGTTGGTGTTTTGTTTTGGAACAGAGAGCCTGGCATATACACAATTAGTTACTGAAATCAAAACTCTTCACTTGTCCTTTTTTCCTTGCAGAGGCGTCTGTGTTGCAAACCAAAAAACCAAAAAACAAACAAAAAAAAGAACAGTTGTCACATGTCGTTCTAAAATAATAAGTTTATTAATAAAAATGTATCAAAAATGAATAGATACTCTACTAAAGTTAGAATTTGCTCACATTAAACACTCTTGCCCTCTCTTTTTTCCTACATTCCTGTGGTGGTTGGGGAAAAACTACAAAACTTTTGAGAAGGAGAGATATAAACACACTTTCATTTTGACTGTGCAAAAAAGAAGGACTGTGACTATATAATAGACTTTTTAAAAAGTTATCCCCTGCTGATAGCATACACCTCATTCTAATACAGAGGTAGAAACAAACTGGAAGACCTTCAGTCTCCCTTACATACTGGGTCCGAAACTCTGCCTGCGACACACAGTGTAATGTGACAGGAAGTAGAGAAAAATATCTCAAAAGCAGAGTGAGGTTTTTTGGGAGACGATGCTGCTGAAGTGAAAATTAAAACGTGCAAAGGACTGCAGTGGGACACCGTTAAGGAAGCCACGATTCATATAATCCTGCAGATCCATGTTTGCTATTAGCCGTTGTCAAAAGAGATTGCAAAAAAAAGCGTCTGGACTTCTTTAAGTTGCTTGAGGATGCCAACGTTCACATTTTGGACAGAGAGGACAGATGGTTTGAAAGAGGAGTGAAAGAAGCCATCTATGTCCACTGTGCGCGACCATCTTTGAACAGAGGCGGGGGTTTACGACACCAACTCTCTGCCATCTATAATCCAGTTTTGAGATCCCTCCCCAGACGCCTTAATGCCCACTCACATCCTGGGCCATCTGACCTCAGGAATTCGCATGATAAGGTGGGGCCAGGTTTCACAATGAACTCACCCGAAACTCTGGCTGATTGGGACCCACACCCGCTTTCACACCTTGGCTCAGGCGATTAGAGGATCATCAGGGGTCCTTTTGTCCCTCTGTGGGGGGAAACTCCCACTAGGTTTATATCTGGGACTCTCCACCATTTGACCTTAGAACTGAAGAAGCTTCTCGGATGAGAGGTGAAACGTCTTCAAGCAACTTAAAGAAGTCCAGACGCTTTTCTTTGCAAGCTCCTTTGACTACGATGACCTGGATGACTGAGAACCTTCACAGACCTATCAGCCGTTGTCACTTCCACAGCTGTTCCGTCACATTATTGTCGTTCCAAAAACATTTCGTTTTGTTTTGTGAGGATTCTTTGTGAACTTTTGTGTGACTAAGCTTTATTTTTTTTAATCCCTGGATGTGTTTGGAGGAGTGATGGGGCAACTCACTCCAATTTATCCAGGAAATCCCCAACAGCAAAGACTCTTGGTTTTTGCTTTTTTTTTGTAAAGAAGTCTTCCTTGGTTCAGGATCATATTTGTAAACTGTGTCTAGGATATGCAGAAGTTTTTAATTGTTATATTTGGAGTTTTCTATAAATCTGATTTAGTACCAGAGATGGGCAGTAACGCGTTACTGTAATCCGATTACTTTTTCAAGTAACGAGTAAAGTAAGGGATTACTATTGCAAAAACGGTAATTATATTACCTTTACTTTCCCGTAGGAACGCTGCGTTACTGCGTTACTAAAACCGTGATTTTTTTTGCGAGAATGTCTCATGACAGTGACGTAAGCGAGTGCTACGTCGTGACAACAGCTGTGTGCAGATCAACAATGGATCATATATCAAGTGCGGAAGAGAGTATGAGCGTGCAGCGAGAGTATGAACCCTAACCCTAACCTTAAAGCGTGGAAGTACTGACCTTACTTTGAGTTTGATTCCATAAAAAGTGACAAAAACATTCGCGTCCATTGTGCGTGGGAAGAAAACTTCTTCTTACAGCGAAAAAACCCCCTAAACTTCCGAGCAAGCACCGAGTGTATGGAAGCCCGTTTCCGCCACTAAATAAAAACAAAAAAGCTAGTATCCATAACTCGAAATTTCGAGTTACTTTTCTCAAAATTTCGAGTTAGCTCTGCCAATCAAAAATATACGTGAATGAGGTCGCTTTCTTGTTACCCGGAAGCATATGGCGCAGAGGACCGCGCACTCAAAAACGGATCCCAACAAATTGGCGCTTTCGCGAGTACGTTTGCTGATAGTAACACCATGTGATTCAGCTAATAACACGGGGATTTCATCATTTGTGAAGCCAGGCTGAAAACACTCAGCAATCTGTGCATTCACGACTGGATGTAATACCGGTAGCTTAGCTGTAGCATTTGTAGCTGAGGGCTTCAGCTTCCGGGTAACAAGGAAATGACGTCATTCACATAGATTACTGATTGGCAGCGCTAACTCGAAATTTCGAGTTACTTTTCTCAAGATTTTGAGTTAATAAATCGAAATTTCGAGAAAATAACTCGGAATTTTGAGTTATGGATCTTCTTCTTCTTTTTTTTTTGTGGCGGAAACGGGCTTCCATACCGAGTGCGCTACGACGTAATGGGAAATTCACAGAGAAACTGCCGTATCCTTCCACTGACCGCTGCGGCACACCTGCACCAGGGTAAACCTCCGCCTACCCAACTCCTGCTTTACAGGTGAAAATAGAGCAACAGGACCGCTAGTCTTTGACTTTATTTATTTTCTGCTGTGTTTTACTTGCATCTATTTGAAAGAGTGAGTGTAAACACAAAAAATATTTTATTTTATGTGCTGGAATGTGCAGAAAATAGGTTTAAATGTTAAACTAATTTCTTCCAGTCAGAGAATGTTGCAGATAATTAAATTTTTGCTTGATGCATAAAGTTAAAAGATTAAAACTGATAAAACAAGTTTTAAAAAGAGACTTTTCCATTTGATTACATTTTGTATGATGGATTATGCAGAAAAAGTAGAATTGGGCTGAAAGATCTATTTATCACCTATTCAAGTTGTAAATCGTGTTTTTAAAAAGTAACTAAGTAATTAATTACTTTTGAAAATAAGTAATCAGTAAAGTAACGGGATTACTTTTTGGGGGAAGTAATCAGTAATTAGTTACTGATTACTTTTTTCAAGTAACTTGACCAACACTGTTTAGTACTATCACCATGACTGTCTTCCCCCCCCCAAAAAACTCAATAGTCCAATGGAATTTTTGCACAGTTTGACTAACCTTATTCCTGCCTGCCATAGTAGTGTAGGGGAGACCGGGGATAGTTGTAACATTTTTGACATTTCTGTCTGTAAATTGGAGCTCTTTTAAGGTAGTGGATTCAAAATGTAATGCAAAGTATTTACATGTCTCTGCTATTAAATAGTACCGCTATTTTCTCTGCAGCACAATTACCCATTGCATGGTATGGTCTCAAACACAAAGAGTGAAATGTTACAATTAACCCCATAGTCTGGGTTAGTTGTAACATATCCTGGGGTAAAATGTAACACAATGAAATAAGGGTACTAACAAAACATTAACATGTAATCTTTGTTTATTCAACACATGAATGCACTTACATCCATTTATGTAGCTGTGTGTGTGTGTGTGACAGAGTGCAGAAATCTAGCTTTTGAACATATTCCAACCCCCCAAAAAAGACAAATTATGGAATTTTCTGCAACTGAATATTTCATTAATTTTGGTTGGTCTTCCTTGAGTTTGGCCTCATTGGCTCAGTGGGCATTATAACCTACAACTCTTGCACCAATTTTGAACATAACAATGAAGCTGAAAAAATGTAGTTGTTCACCAGCATCGCAATTCCATTACTTTTTATCATGGCTTACCTTGGTGTGGTTTGCAAAGTGCTTCAGAAAGATGAGGAAATCTGTTTCTTGCACTCATCCTGATTTATTTCCACTACCAGTACTTCCTACTGGTCCATCTCTGACACAGAGGTCTGCATAATGTATGTGTGGGAACACAAACAGTGGAGGAATTGTGTTGCCAATGGCATTAACCACATATACAAAAGCGACCAGTGAACCTCTCTCTGCTGATGTCGTTGCCCCAACTTGTTTAATATAAGTTAAAGTAATAGTGTGGTAAGTTGTAACATCTGCATTATTGTTACAACTAACCCAGACTGTTGCTGTTACAACTGACCCAGACTCCTATAGCCATGAACTAGCTAACATTACAGCCAACGGCTAAAACATTAGCACTAAAGACCTACACAGAATATATCCCCATAGACATACAAATAACATAATTTAAGTTTGATGACTTTAACTGCAAAGCAGATAATGCTATTAAACATTGAAATAAAGTAGAAAAACTTACTTTTTGGCATACAAATTACTTTTTTTGGTGTTAAATTGTCTGTTTTTGACAAAATGTGCTGATTTTTCACATGTGATAGCAGAACTGAGTTGGGCATGCACAGGATGAGTCACATCATTTGAAACTTAGCCCTGATTGGAGAAATTTGAAGTGTTACAACTGACCCACGTTACAACTATCCCCGGTCTCCCCTACTTATATAACTGTGTTCAGGACATATAGAAACAACTCAATACATTTTGTTCAATTAACTGACTCAGTTGTTTGAGCAAATCTTTCCTGAACCAAAATATAATGATGAGAGTGAGAGCTGCTCTTTCATGTGAGAGTGAGCTTTATTGGTGCACAAATGAGGAAGGAGGCTGCAATGATGGGATAGGAAGTATTTTTATCGTTGTCCCTAAGCAGCACAAAGGCCAAACATTTCATGAGCAAGGATCATGCAAGTCGGGAATGCTTGGCTGCTGTTTCTTCAGCAAGCCTCTGGAGAGCCAGACTGAGGCAGACGGCCCCTCCAGCAGAGAGGGGGTTACAGAGAAGATACAGTAAGGAGACATGATTCAGACTGAAAATGTTTTTATAAGACAACCTATCCTGTTCTTGGGGGAAAAAAAGTGAACCTTATAGGAATTCATCAACACAAAGTCTGGCTTTGTGTGCAAAAACAATCTGATCACCAGACCTGGTGAGGGGAAAGTCATAAAACGTGCATACAACCTTATATTAATCAGGAAAATTCAACATTTCCATGTGAAGCAACCGCTTGCAACAAAAGAGAAAAAAAAAACAGGAAGAAACTTTAAATCAGTTAAATCAGACTCAGGGAAGGTGGCCACATGTGGTTCTCATTTAGCAGGAGGGGAGAATGGAAAGAAAAGAAACAACCTTACATTGTAGATGAAGCAATAGATGCTCCCTGTGCATTATCTGTAGCCTTTAAACTTAGAACATGAAAGCAATGGGACACTCAGTGGCAATGGTAGGTGCAAGATGTTGTAGATGTTTATAGTTGCAAAATTTTCCAGACTGAATGGCCTCAAAAAATTAAAGCCACCTCTACTGATGCTGCACTCTGTCTGCCTGCTCATCCTGAAACTATTCTGAATGTAGGAGATGTTCCTTCAATACATTTTATCTACAAGGTATTTCTTGGCTTGGTCCTCAGGCGATAAGTAAATTGTGTCTAGTCCTTCCCCACAACACACATACAAACAAAATAACAATCAAAACAAAAGATGCAAGATGAATCTGATTTATACTGCTCTCTGATGTAAGTAGTGCTGCTCCAGAGATGTCAGATAACCTTGCATTCTCTGAACGTCTCTGGACAGTCTCTCCCTAACTTATGCAAGACGTGTTTTTCCCCAGGTAAGGTTGCCCAGTGCACCTGTGCAATGTGTGGGTGCACTGTTAGGAAGGGAAACACCTGCACAGTAATAGAGAAGAGACTTTGGATTGGTCACTTAAATTCAGGCTGCCAAAAAGGTGAGTGATGCATGCACATACATTATTTACTGGGAACTTCCAGTGTAAAAGTTCACACTTGGAAGAACAGTGCAGTTGATATTAGCTCATGAATCTTCAAAATCTCCCATCAGTAAAAATCCCAGTTTTCCTGATTTAAACACAGATTTAAACACAGATTTAAACTTTTGTGCATATGGTGGAGTAATGTGTAATACCTGGTTCCTATTCCCCCAATGCTTTCCAAGCCTACTTTAGAAATTGAGAAACAACTAAAACTATCTTGCATTTGGATGTTGCCCAGGTGAACAAGGTTGTTGGGAAGCAGGACGGGGACTGAGAACGTGGAATTGATAGAATACATAACACCTGTGAGAACTATGAATAAGCAGAAGACCAACATCCATGCTAACCAGGAACCTAGCAGCTCAATGCTAAAACATCAATAGAAAAATAAAAACCTTGATAACCAAAGGTTACAGCTGGAAGGATGTCAGCCAACAGAGGTACAGAAGGGCTCCATAAGAGACAGGTCCTAAATAAGATGCCTGAATAAGAGCCACAATAATATGTCCACAAGTGAGGCTCTAGGCTGAAGAGATACACCAGAGAAGCAAAGGCTAAGAAAATAAATGGCCTGTTGTCTAAAGATCCTTCCAGGCTGTACTCCCAGCTCCAAGTAAGAGGACAAATGTGCCCAGAGCTTAAACTGGATAATACTGGCAGAACATCTGGGTAAAAAGAACACGACACCAGTGCCAAATGTCAGTGCCAACACTGTGAACACCTGGCAGCAGTTATTTATGCAGGCAGTCATTGAGTGAAGAACTGCTCGGTGCGTCATAGATTGTTGTAGCACAGTTATGGATGGCTCACATTCACCTGATCCAGCCCTAACTATAAGCTTTATCAAAAGTTTATCAAAAGTAGAGAGAGTGTCTGCCCTGAATCCAAACTGGGAGCTGGTTCCACAAAAAGCTGAAGACCGTGCCTCCCATTCTACTTTTGAAAACTACAGGAACTACAAGTAAGGCTGCACACGCATGCATGCACACACCATCCAGAGGGGTGAGAGGGAGATTTATTTTTTTATACAATTTTTTTTAACTCCACCTATCACCCACTCATGTGAACCCTGTCTACATTTTCTTCGACTTACCAGATTAATGGCATTATGCAAGTCACTGGTCTGAAACCCTGGCAGCATCCTGGGGTTTTTATTAGCTGGGCTGTATTTTATTTTTATACCTTGTGATGGTGCCAGTACTACAATACCAGCAGTCTGATGGATGAGGCTTTAGGCAGAGAGCCACAGGACACACACACATTTAAGTTTACTTTAGTGTGTCTTCCCATTATCACCAGTTTTAGCACTTTAGCAGTTAAATTTGTGATTCTCAAAGCTATCAGTGCTTCATTCTGCTGCTGAGGAAGATGAAGGCAGTAGTTAAACTAGTTGAACTAGTTAAAACTGAAGAGTAAATTAAAGAGAACCTTTAAAATATATGTTGGTTTATTTCCGCTCAAAGCTGTATCTCCTATTATTCTTCATTAAGCTTGTGTGTGTTTGTGGGCTGGAAAGCAGGTGTTTCATCTTGTTCCAGGAAAGCTAATAGAGGACACAGAGTGTATTTATAGCCAGTGACTCTCAAGAAGTGTGGAGCCAGAGTGTGGTCTGAAAATACACTGTGCATACACAACAGTGACCCCACTAGAGAGCTCGCTGCCAATCAGGACACATGCATACATACACACAGGCTATAATTATAATCCCCATGATTGATATGTGCGGCTCCTATCCACAATGGAGAGTACGGAGCATCTTTCTCACTCCCGACACTCTGTATACACAGTAAACACTGAATATATGTACTCAGCTATAAAGAGACAGAAGAGAAACACAACCAATAACACGGATCAGATGATTGCTCTGTTTGAGTTTAAAAAAAGGGACATATTTCACCAATATCCTCTGAATATTTACACACCTCTAATGTAGTTACTGAGAAACACATCTGGGGTCATATTAAAATAAGTAATAACATAACTAGTTCAATTCAATTCAGTTCAGTTTTATTTAAATAGTCCCAAATCACAACAACAGTTGCCTCAACGTGCTTTATATTGTGAGGTAAAGACCCTACAATAATACAAAAACAACAGAGAAAATTCCAGCAATCCCCTATGAGCCCCTATGAGCATGTAGTTTTTCAGCAGTGGGACGGAAAAACTCCTTTTTAACAGGAAGAAACCTCCAGCAGAACCAGGATCAGGGAGGGACAACCAATTGCCCCAACCAGTTGGGGGTAAAGAAAGGAAGACACAAAGTTAAAGTTAAATAGACCTATTGCAGAGTAACTAAGGGAGGATTCAGGGTCATCTGATCCAGCCCTAAGTATATGCTTTATTAAAAAGAAAAATTTGAAGCCTAATCTTAAAAGCAGGAAGAGTATCTGTCTCCTGAATCCAAACTGGAAAATGGTTCCACAGAAGAGAAAGCTGAACTTCTCAACCTATCTCTGAGGGAGAGGACAGCCACCCTTCAGAGGAAGCTGATTTCTGCTGCTTGTATCCTCACTACCCACAGCTCGTGACCATAGGTGAGGGTAGGGACGTCGATCAACCAGTAAATTGAGAGCTTCGCTTTTACACTCAGCTCTCTCTTCACCATGATGAACCAGTGCAGCGTCCGCGTCACTACAGCCGCAGCACCAATTCGTCTGTCGATCTCCCGCCCCCTTTTCCCGTCACTCGTGAACAAGACCCTGAGATACTTAAACTCCTCCACTTGGGGCAGGAACTCGAATCTGACCTGGAGTGTGCACTACACCTCCAGGTCAGCTACACTGCACCTCCACCACAAATCTGAGGACCACGGCCTCAGATTTGGAGGTGCTGATTCTCATTCCCACCGCTTCACACTCAGGAGCAAACCATTCCAGTGCGAGCTGGAGGCCCTCACCCGATGAAGCCAACAGAACCACATCATCCACGAAAAGCAGAGATGAGATCCTGAGACCACCCAAGTGAAAGCCTTCAGCTTCCTGGCTACACCCAGAAATTCTGTCCATAAAAATTGTGAACAGAACCAGTGAAATGGGCAGCCCTGGCAGAGCCCATCACCCACCGGGAATGAGTCCGACTTATTGCTATACGGACATCTAGATGATCAGTAAATTGTTTTATAGGTACTCTTTCAAGAGTAGTTATTTGGACCTTGGCCTATAATTAGCTAAGAGCTTGGTCAACTGATGGCTCTTTAAGTAATGGTGGTGGTGGAGAGGTTTGTGTGTCCCAGGAATCCCAGGCCTATGTTGTCTGAGGGCATTTGCTCCCTGGTAGGGTCTCCCATGACAAATTGGTCCTGGTTGAGGGACCAGACAAAAAGCGATTCAGAAGGCCCCTATGAGTAGAACATAAAGGGGACAGTTCAGCCTGGCCTGGGATAAGGTTACCGGGGCCCCGCCCTGGAGCCAGGCCTAAGGAGGGCTCGAGAGCAGGAGTTTGGTCCCTTCGTCCATGGGGCCCAGCTGGGTACACCTCGAAAAGGGGGCACCATGGGGGTCGGGTGCATCGTGTCCCAGGCAGCAGAGGCCCTAGCGGACTGATTCCTGGCTACCAAGACTGACAGGAAGGAGCCTGAGTTAGTGGGTGAGGTTGAGAGGTACTGCTAGATATAGTGTGGCTCACCTCAGTGCATGGCTTGAGTTCTTGAACCAGTCTTCTGAAAAGGGATTGGACTCTGTCTCACTCTGAAGAGTGTATTCTAGGAAGGACACAGTTGGCATGCAAAACTCACTTTTCTCATTTCATACAGAACCCACTCAACCTGATGTTTTTGAGAACAGACAAACACAAAAATGTGAAGAAAATCTCAATGCATCACTTACTAATGGTTGGAAAACTGCTAGAGCATAAGCTATGCCAAAGGACATAACAGTCCCCTCAAAGTGCCCCAAAGGAACACTGAAAGCAGTTTTCCACTCAAGTCACACAATCTTCTATTATGCATACACAATGGTAAGCATTTCGTAAATCAAGCTTACTGAAGATGGAAACTCCATGTGAAGCCTCAAAAGCAGGTAATGGTGGGTTATTTGCTCTTTACAGCGATCTAATTTAATCCTCAGTAATCGATACATCGTTACAACATCTTGTCCTTTTCAACAAAAAAGAAGAAGCCTGCATCAAGACGGTTGGATTATCCCAGCAGTACGTAAATCCTTGTAGGTTTCCATGGCTTCTCTCTCTGGGCAGCAGAGATTGTAAAGGTGGCTTAATGGCATTATTCAGGTGGCACCAGTAATAAATCAGGTTGAGGGTATATTGCTGGATAAGTGGTTGGATTGGTTGGAGGTACAGCGGATTTTAAACAGTTAGACAGGCAAAACAAACTCCTCTGGCTCTCCCACCATAAATATAGTCTGAGGAGCAGAAAAGACAAAAAACTCCAGGTACTTACTGATTTCTTAGTGATTACTTAGAAATGACTAAGTGATTTCCAGAAAGCCAAAGATAAATTGCCTCAATCCGAAGTATACTCCTGGTGTATAGTTGACCATTTCGTGCAGTTATTGATACGCCAAGGAGAGTGTGTTAATTGAGATTTGAAATTGGAGAGCCGACTGGTCACGCAGGAGATTTTGATCTACTCCTCAGTCGATCAAAGCTTGCATGACAAACTGTCATTGCCGAAGCGTACTGTTGCAGGAAGCTGCGTGTGAGGAACATCATTACTTGACCCATCTACCAGTATCCCCACATTTACTGGCGGGCTCCTTCTTCAGGGTGCACGGGACAAAATGCTCCAAAATGAAATGAAACCTCCAGGCTTGTAATGCCTACCACTTGATTACCAAATGCATAGCAGGAGTAGGAAGGACTGCACCAATGGAGAAACTCCACCCAGGGCTGGAGAAAATAAGAGAAGTCGGCGCAACAAGAATTAATTAGAATTAATTTTATATTCAGCTCAAGCACTTTCTGTCTCACCTGACAAGATGTGTTGCTTTCTATAGAATATCTGATGAAGTATCAGCTCAGAGACTGATTAATCTTTTATTGTGTTTTTATTTTCATTATTGATGTAGCACTGCCACACTTTTGTTTTTGTTCTCAGGATATTCTGTGACCAAGAAAGTATAACAGCCCAAAATTTCTTTGGTGCTCCAAACACTCTGTAGTACACAATCATATACTCAGTCAAATATCTCAGAACCCTTTGACCCTTTACTATAGTTAGTTTTCTCTAACCTGTTCTGTGATAGAGTGCTGCCCCCTTGTGTTTGAAAAAGAACACAAGAGGTCTGTTGATTTGGAGTTTTTATGTTTAAAATATCCATAGAGCAAACTTTAAGGCCAAAGCAATCAAAACCAAATCAGTTAAATACATTAATAAATTAATGAAATGGTTTAGGTACGTTTCTAGAATTTCTGTGGCATTTTCTCCCTTTTCCCAACACAAAAGAAATTTATGTATAGAACTCATCTTTGTGCAAAAAAACCATTAATGTTGGGGATCATCAGAAGGAAAGGTGATGGAGATCCATGCTTTAAGAGAAAATGTAACACTGGTGTTGCAAATACTACAAGAAAGCAATGCTGGTAAAAACGGTTAACCTCACGGCTTCATAAATGGTCTGGTCTGGTTCTTGATTACTTTACTTGAGAACTCAAAGCACTGTATACAACATGCGTCATTCACCCACTGACAAAGTACTTTTATCTACGTTAAGTGTTTACTACCTGCTGTCACTAGTGTGCACTCTATAAGCACAAAAGTACCAGAACACTTACACGAGCCGCTTCATGCCATCAGTCTCACACTGTCCCATAACCTCAAAATGGAGACCACAGTAGTTTGAATCTACTTTGTGTTATGGGAATAAATAGGAAAAATAGACCAATCAGATTCCTATTGTGTGGCCACTTAGCTCTAATTCCTTTTTTTAATATAGCTTGAGAATAAGGAAAATCTTTTTTTTTCTGCATAACCAAATTCAGCTGACAAACGGCATTTTTTTGGCTATTGTAACATTACTAGATTACTTCCTTTTTTTGGAAACATGTGGCCCAACAGGCCACGTTATGTTTTCATTTTAGGAACTCTTTAAAATTACAGTCAGCTGGCGAGAAAGCTGAGTGACAGCTTGCTTGAGAAATCTATCGAGAGAATGATAGCTTTCAATAAGAAATCGAGGAATAAAGTTAGTTTGGTAGCACAATGTATGTATATGAGAAACTATATCAAGGAGATCTGTCGTGGAAATCAGATAAAATTCAGAAAAAAGAAGTGGATGAGACACTTGAGAGGAAACAGCTTGAACTGTGACCTGACACCGAGGCATTTTTCACATTCAGCAGATGACTTGACAGGAAAAACAAACTGAGCAGGATGAAGCGGTGGTGCTAAGCAGGATACTTGGATGGTGCTTATTACTGCTGATCAGTCCAGAAAAGTAGGATGTTATTTAATCTTTTATGAGAAAGTTTAATAACTTCTCCATTCAGCTTTCCCGCACGCTCATTTGTGGCCGTGCATATGATCATTGATTCAATGAAAAGGATTGACAGGTGGAGCATATCTGCATTTCACAGGCGCTACATTATTGAGTGCTAAAGTACAGACTATTAAACCTATTGAGTGAATTACTGATGTTTCCCAAATCTGGGTGCTGAGATGCACATTTAGGAGAAGAGAGCTGAAAGCCTGGGAGCTAAATTCTCAATAAAGATTTAGGACTGTTCAGTTCTCCTCTTGAAAGGCTATAAAGTCATGTAGAGAATGATACTCGGGCAGTGAATCAGACATGCAGAGAGAGCTTAAAGATAGGCCACAGAAGCAGAGTTTTAATGAAGTCACAGTTCAAGGTGTTGGCCACATCCCCAGCCCACAGACACGGACAGCAGAGATAGAACATGAGGGGATGACGACACTACCCACATTTGCCATTTCACAAGCCTTCATTACAATAAGAATGTGTTTTCGACGGCTTGCCTGGTTAACTGATGGTGCGGTCATTCGCCCATCAAAGCTCAGCTTCTGCAGTAATCTCTTCAACACAACAGACAGATCTTTTGTACATAAAGTCACAGCTAGAAAGCTTCACTAAATTTACTACATTTTTGAAGAGAGGACATTACAAGTAGCTTTAAGCTATTACGGCTGCCTAAGCAGGGAGAAGAGAGCCTCCTTCATGAAGCTGAAAACTTGACATCCAACACGGCTCACTACCCGATCGATCCCTCTTCACATTACACACCTCTGCTACGTTTTACTGAATTCATGCACCCAGACGTTTTAGTTTGGGATGGTAAACCTGCTAAACCTGACCTCACAGTAACTTTAACCAACTTTATCTGGAAATGTAATTATTAACTTCATGGGCAATTGCTTCTCTGTGTCCACAAAGCGTGACTGTGTAAACAGATTCATGTCCCCACAACATGAGTACACACACACACACACACACACACACACACACACACACACACACACACACACACACACACACACACACACACAAAGCACACAGAAAAATAGTGAAAAAGCCATCCAACCACTGAGTCTGTAGAGCTGGTGTGATGGTCAGGTTACTGTATACAAAGTAGATCATTAACTTCAGTGACTCCTGAGGACCAGAACCAACAAGTTCACGTTAGACTGAAGCAGACACACACACAGAGCTAGCAGTCAGAGTTTTAAAAAAGTCATGTGGCGGGCAGTCAATAATTAAATGGTATTTTATACTCGGCCATGGATCAGTGCAGATTATGCCCGGAGTTGTTTAGATGAATAATAAATGTAGAGTATTTTTGCAGAGCAAAGGAAAGGTCCAGCTCTCACTGCAGTCTCGTTCCCAGAATTTGACTTTGTTTGAAATGTATTAGTCAACATCCGAGCAGTTATCAAGGCCTAACTGTCTTTGATCCGGTTACTGACCTTTGACCCTTCACATTCAGAAAAACTCATCAGAATGAATATAGGAAACTGTTATGAAGCTTTTCAGATAAGATGCAAAAACACAACATATCCCTCGTTGAAAAAATATCTCCAAACAACATCAATAAAAATGTACTGAACTGAGCTCAAATTAGCAGAAATGAGCTGAAGCAGACAGCAGGTGTCTTCAGCTGCCTGCGCTGGCACCAGCACTCTACACAGAGGCTCAATCTGTTTGTTTGTTGTCCCACAATCTAAACATTCTGGTTAATCCTGTAAAGTTGAGCATTTTCAGTCTGATGTTGCTGCTTTACATAAGATACAGAAGGAAGTGCAATGAGTGCGTCAGCAATGCTTGAAAGTAATGTGAGTAATGCTCTAAATGATGTAGGGGTGGGTGCAGAAGGTATGTACAGAATATTGTTTTAATGACTCACACATTTTGACCTTGCTGCCCTTTGACCTTTCAACAAAGAGCTTATCAGCTCCCACATTTGTTAGTGTGCTCTTCTTTCTCTGAATCCCTGATGGACAGGAATTAGAAACCAGTTTCAAACAACAATCAGCATCAGCGTGAAGATTTCAAAACCAAGTGAAGGACTGACGAATAGAGGAGTTTTTACTAATATATACTTTGTTACAAATTATTTTAGATCCTCCAATTTGATAAACATGTGAAGAAGATTTCAAGACTGATCCAAGTTAATTAGATTACACCCACTTCAGCAGCTCAGTTATTCGTTGATTCCACAATATTTCCTCATTTTTTATTTTGTACAACAGTTTGGTCACGAGCATCACCGTATATAACTAAGAATCTGACATCTTTATAAAATCAAGCCAAAGCCAGTTCTGCGGAGTCCTTATCATATTTTAAAGAAAATAATTTACTTAGTTTTAATTTATTTCTGTTTTCTTAATTTATTTTTCAAATGTATAAATATTCTTGCCCCAGATTATCTTTCTAGACATATTCAAGGGCAGGACAGTAATCTCATTACAAAGAGTGTAGTGAATGGCAGCTGTGAAATCTAAATAAATTAAATCTAAAGTCTGTCAACCAGCACAATGGCTTATCATCCATGGAACGCACTTCCAACTGAAACCCAGCTGATAACATATATTAAATGTACATATAAACATCGAAGGCTGGTTAAAAATAACTCAGAGCTGCAGTCATTTTAATTCATTATGCTGTACTTTTCTAATTATTCATACTTTTGGAAATAATTATTTATTACACTTATTTCTATTACGGAGCCTTTGTTGTATAACTGAGAGGGTCTGAGATCCCTCCATCTTTCTTACACTACATTTATACTGTGTGTATATATTATATTTATTGTATATTATGTATATAATGTAAATAAATGCTATGAATTTAGTTTTTTTATTGTGAATGTAAAACCACAACATTGGACAAGGGTCAGAAATTAGAAATAGCCAAAAGCTCTATGTGCAGCACTTCTTCACACTGGAACTATGTTAAACTGTCGCTTTTATATAATAAATGGAATGATCAGCATCATCATGAAAGTTTCAAAATCAACTAAACAAATGAAGAAAGAAATATATGGGCTTCTTCTAATGCTTGTACTCCAAGGCCTCAAATGACAAAATGCAGCATTAGAAGAGTGCAGCTCAGTGCTTTTCTTCTTCCTCCCCTTTAATAAGTACAGCATTTCATAATAATGTAATATACTTTAGTACTTGTATGATATACTTCCTGGACAACTGAAAACGAGTATTACTCCCGTACAACAACGCAGCAGATCAGTTAAAGTTAGTTATGTTTTGTGACATTTTGTACCCTCTATATACAGTCAGGTTGGTGGTTATGCTGCATGTATTCATAGTTGCTGGGCTGATTGGCTGATGTGTTGATTTAAATACACAGAAATGTTTTGGGAGACTGGAGGTTTCTAAACAACCAAAGCAAGCTAAACGAGTTTAAGGCATTTCTCCTGTGGACACTTGGAGCTTTACAAAAGTGAAGTTACCTCAGTGCTCAGCTGCAGGCCGAACACTTGCGTTATAATTGAAGCGTGTGCTGGTCTGTCATAGTTGACGTTTCTCAGTTTGTGAATAGGGCCCGTCACAGAAAGCGGCAGCTGATTGGCTGCCCCGCAACCTCATTATCAGCCCCTGTCCAATCACTCTGCTGTGTGTGCATGTTATGTAAATAGGTCGCTGGAGTGTGAAGGGAGGAAATTAAAAGCGACGCTTTGCCTTCGGTCGCTCTTTCAAGCAAGCAGAGAAGCGCTGGGTCTGCAGGCAGCGGTAAGTGAAGCAGGATTTACTCTTCGTTTTTCAGACTCTTCAGACTCAGAGTGCACTCAGCTGATTGGCCTCTCGCCACTCACACGCATGTTAAAAACTGTGTAATAATAAAGTAGTACAGACGCTGCTGAGAGCTGCAGTTTGATTGCACGTACTGTAACAGTCTGCACAGCACTCTGTTTATTCTGATGAACGCATGTGTGCTCTTCACTTCAGCTGTCTGAAGTTGTCTCGCAAGTGTTCAACTCTTCTGCGCATTTGATTGGTCAACACCCGAGGCAATCCTCCATGCCCCGCCCTTTCAGCTCAAAGTCAATAAACTGTCAGAGTAGTGATTACTGAGTTGTACAATACTGTGCAGCGTAATGATCGAGTTGCACTGACACAAGTCTATATATGAACACAAACACGGACAAACTAGGCTGCTAATAGTTACTGATAGGAATCCAATTATAAAGTTACTACAACTTTGGATTCATTGACATTTCTTGTGTGTGCAATACTCTTTAGATGTCACAGAAAATAAGTAACGATACTAATGTGTAACATGCACTCAGTTGACAGTACAACAAGTGCAGACAGTACAACAACAGCTAAGACTAAAGCAGTGAAGTCATTTTTATTTATAGAGCATATTAAAAGCCATCAGGGTGTTCTTCATAGTACTTTTAGTCACTTAATATAGCAAACTAAACAACACAGTTACGATATCTAGAAATTGCATAAGACTATGTGAGAAATGCAAAAACATTATGAAAATCACAAATTGCTGCACTGGACTTTATGTGGGATAGACTGTTTTAGAGCCTTTGGTTTATAACTGAGAGGGACTGAGAAAGTGTAAGTAAGCCAAAACAGGAGTGGTGTGTTTTAATGTGTGTGCAAAGTCCAGCAGCTGCAGGATGAAGCAGTGGTGGTTAGAAACAATGCTTCTGGTTTCTGTAGAGGCTTTAGTTTATCATGCTGTTGAACCATTCTACATCATATTGAAAAGTGTTTCCATTATTTTGGCCATCCTATTTATTTCACCAAGAGGAGGTTAAATAAAACAATGCACCTCGCTGTATGCAAACAGGTTCACAGAGGGACAAACTGAAGGCTAGAAATCGACTATGAACAAATCAGCACCTTCCTAATAAGTAAAACAAAAGAAAAAAACATGACTGAAATTCTAACATTAAATGGTCCACTCAAAACTGCTGTTGTATGATGGCAGAAATGTTTGTTTAATAGGACTCTGTTCAGTCCATCTCTAATGCAATGAATAATGTGAAAATCCCATTCGTTTTCATTTTTCTGCGTGCACATGTCTGCAACTCAAGAACACATAAAGGCGCCAGGATGAGGATTGCAGTGATTGGTCAGAGTCTGTTTGGCCAGGAAGTGTACAAGGAGCTAAGGAAGGATGGGCACACCATTGTAGGAGTCTTCACAATCCCTGACAAGGATGGCAAGGCAGATCCACTGGGTAAGAACTCACAACGTCAACATCATTTTAATGGGAATATTAATGGGAATACTGCCTTTCTCCTGTCACCGAAGCAATGCTGAAAGTGACTTTCCAAGCAAGCATTTTTTTGCACATCTGCTAGGAATAAACTGATGATGGTGTCAAATGAAACTGTGACTTGAAATCGGGCCACTGGTTTTATCTCTGCAGCTCGGTCATCAAACTTGCATTGTTGATTGCAGTGTGTTGTGTTTTCTTTATCAGTGAAAGTATCAAATGAATGCATTTTCATATCAGAGCAGTAAAATATCTGTAACTGATTTACATCACTGCAGAAGAATAAGGAACAACTGGAAATGAATTAGACTTTGCTTGACTGCATATACACACCAGTAAGGTTTGCTTACAAATGACTATACATGCTGTACACTATAATAAAAACAGAAACATAACCACTAGCCCACATTTGGAAGTGCTCAGAATCGTGTCGTGATCAGATATTGTCCAGGTGTTAATGCAGTCTGTGCAGAAATAAAGGACTGTCATAGACATCTGCTAATTAATGCTAAGTAAAATATTTAAAAAGAAATGCTAGAAATCCACTTACCAAAACTGAAGCACAAAATTCTTGGAAAGTTTTTACCACACAGAAGGCCACATTGTTTGTCAGATTATTCCATTAGAAAAACAAAACAAGAACAACACAAACATAGTTTAGTATCTTGAGAAATTATCAGGTGAGGTCACTATTTCAGGTGAGGTTGTGCAGTCATCCACAGGCAACACTTAACAAAACAGCCACTCCCTAACTGGCTGTCTGATTAGCTCCCCAAAAATGAATGGACTCATTCGGAAACTTCCTGGGGAAAATCTGATCTTGTTGGGACATTGACCATCCCACTTTGGATGGGGCAGCTCTCATTTCAACAAATCTGGCCAAATTTATGAAACCCCCCCCCCCCCAAAAAAAATGTGACTATCCAGAGTTGGGGCCAGGGTGCAGAGTTTTACATGCCTCTCTGCAATTTCTCCTATACTGTCATTCCCACAAAACCCCATCCCTATAGAAATTGTTATGACATGCGACATAGCAATTTTTTATTTTTTATATTTTTCACCTCTTCCTTTGTGTGGGTTATAATTCCAGATCCTTAATAACGACACAGACAGAATACACATTATATACAATGTAATACAGAAAGTTACCACCGCATGCTGGGCCCATAATCCAGAGGTCGATGGATTGAAGCCATATTCTGCTATTTGAACTCTATGTTGATAGCCTATCAGATTTCCACTATTTGAACATTGTCACAGAAACACACAAGTTTTAGTCCAGCCAGCGGGCTGTTTACATTTTGGGATGGCCGTAGCTGAGGAGGGAACCTGGTTTCTCAAAACTGCACGCCAAAGTATCCTTGGGTAAGATACTGAATTGCAAATTGCTCTCCAGTGTTTTCACTGCAGTGTGAATGTTAGATAGAATGCACTTAGGCCCAGAGTACTTGAATGAATGGGTAAATGAGGCATATTGTCTAAAGTGTTCAAGTAGCAAAGCGCTGTATGAGTCCAGTGCATTTGTATAATATACACCTGTAAATTTCAGACTCTTCTCTGTGCTCCTTTACTCTGGCATTTTCCTGTATGCTTGCTTTTGGAAGCCGACCCATGTAAACATGTAAAGCCTTAGCAAATGGGAAAATTCTGACTTGTAAAATTTGACATCACAGGGGGTAGTTCTACATGTCAGAGTTTATATACATATTTATAATATATTTATTATGTCTGTATTTATAGAAATACAGACATAACTGCAGTACATGAAAAAGAAAACAGAACTGTTGCAGGATGTGCAGCTTTTCTCATTTATTGTGTTATTTTATCATTTATCAGCCACAGAAGCGGAGAAGGATGGCGTGCCTGTCTTTAAGTTCCCCCGCTGGCGACTCAAGGGCCAGGCTATTCAGGAGGTGGTGACTCAATACAAGGCTACAGGTGCGGAGCTCAACGTCCTGCCCTTCTGCTCCCAGTTCATTCCTATGGAGGTTATCGACCACCCAAGACATGGCTCCATCATCTACCACCCATCCCTACTGCCTCGCCACAGGGGAGCCTCTGCTATCAACTGGTAAGTGATGTTCATGAGATCAAGTTGAAGAGAAGCAAGACACAGTGACAGCTGTTTTATTTCACTTCCTGTATCGGTCTTCACAGGACACTGATCCACGGTGACAAAAAGGGCGGGTTTACAGTGTTCTGGGCTGATGACGGACTGGATACTGGTCCCATCCTGCTGCAGAGAGAGTGTGATGTTGAACCCAATGACACTGTCAACACCATCTACAAGAGATTTCTCTTCCCAGAGGGAGTAAAAGGCACAGTAAGTAAAGAAAGAAAGTGTGGTACAAAGACACTTTTATTGTAAATAAATTTCATACATTGGAAGGTGTGCAATATAATGTGTGGTAGCTGTGTTTAATGTGACTGCAACACTTCACCAAGGCCTTCTACCACAAAGATGATAGGATGCATTCTCCCAAACAACTTTGTTTTGATCCTCATCCTCACACTTACATCTTAACATGCTTTTATTTTACCTCTTAATAGCTACCTGGTCATGTTAGCATTAGAGATTTTGTAATACTTAATTCTGCCACAGAGGCACTGCTATCCTGTGTTTTAAATAGAAGTAAAAGCATTAATGCAACACTGTCCATGCAAAATAATGACTCGTGCATCGTCATAAGACATATTTCGTGTATGTACTTCCTGATCTGAAAGGTGATGCCGATGCAAAAATTCATTGTCCCTCATTCTTGTGGGCCAGTACTTTGGAAACTCCGTGGTTGTAAAAAACATAAATCTATAGGTTATCGGCCCTTGGGTCTGTCGCTCCAGAACAGGGATGTGAAACTCATTTTACATCAATGCAGGAAAAGTGCAAATCGTCATATTTTCCAAAGCCGTTCAGGGGGCCAGATTGGAGTGTTTGCAGGACTGACTCTGATACCCGGGCCTTGTGTTTGACACCCCTGCTCTACAGCATAAAAGGAATTTAGACAAATTTTATTGAATTCAGTTTTTTAGATAGCACCAAATTACAACAACAGTCACCTTAAGGTCTTTTTATTACATTATAAAGTAAAAACACTACAATAATAGAGAGAAAACCAAGGAGACTACCCACTATTGGCAAACAATCTGCAACAGTGGGAAGAAAAACTCCCTCCTGTTTTAACAGGACGAACCCTCCAGCAGAACCAGGAGGAGCGTCATCTGCCCTGACCTTTTGGGGTTGATGGCGCTTGTTTTCATAATCAGACTTCACTGAACAATAGGTGACATCATGGTGGCTATGTTCATCTTTTATACAGTGTGTATCTTGACCACGGTCACCATCCTGTCAGTTCCTTGGTTATGAAATGAACTGGTGATCATAAAGCTGTTTTTTATTTAAATGTGAAATCATTATTATGCTGTAGCTGCAGGACATACTTTGAATCAGTCTAGTCATATTGCTTTCTCTTGCAATGGTGTGAAGTTAATACAGTTTGCTATGCTAAAGGTAAGCTAAAGATCGCCTTGAAGTGCTGGAAAAAACAACCTGTAACAGAAATGAAGTTTGTTTTATTATATTTATAGAGTTAGTTATCTGTGTTTTATGTGACTGATCATTCTGCCTGTGTCCTGTGATTTGCCTGCTGCGAGTTTCCCAACATCGTAAATACTGTGATGACAAAGTTCGGAAAGATAGCTCATGCAATTTAAGATAGCGCAGCTTGAACTGCATTTTTCTGGTTCCAGGTGGAAGCTGTGAGGCTGATTGCAGAGGGGAAGGCCCCGAAGATCACACAGCCAGCGGAGGGAGCCACGTATGAGTGCATCCAAAAGAAGGACAATGCCAAGGTAAAACACAAGTGTAGCTACGCCACATTACATCCACAGACACAAACATGCAGAGTGTCGGTCACTGCTGTTCGTTCGTTCGTCGATTTACAAATATCATTAGTTATATATTATTTAGTTATAGTTATAATATTATTATTATTATTATTTTATGGGATATTTAGTTAAGCTTAAAATTAAGGTTTTTTTTTCTTATGCTGATAATAATGTGGTCTTGATACGTTTATAGCACATTTTACAAAATGCAGAAATGACTTTTTGTGATGCTTTGCTGTGAAAACTGCAGAAATTAATTCCATCATTTAAATGAGCAGTCTCTCCTGTTCTGTCAAAGTCTGACTTGAATTGACATCCTTCATCTCAGCGCTGCCGTCTTTATCTGTCTTCTGATTATATCTTTTGTGAATATATACACATATAAATCTGTGTGCTGCTATTCTTTCAACTGACCATGATGTAAAGAGGCTTATCCAAAACCATAGTTGTAAATAAGAAAGCGTTCTTTTGCGTCGTTAAATAAAGGTTAGATTACCATCCTGTGGTACAAATTGGTATTACATGCAAACACTTTGGATATAAAGTCACTGTGATTATTACTTCTCATTCTCTTGATAGTTTTAACTCAGTTGTTGTTACTTAGAAAAATTCTCCTACATACTTTTAGAAATATCAGATCAGATTACCCAGACTCAGACCGACTCCCAAGGCAGTGGCAATGGATGCATCTCACAAGGTCACATGTACAATGAACCAGCAGTTCACTGTACATGTGGAGGGAAACATTTCAATTCAAACCTTTGCCTTTGAAAATGTGAGCTTTTTCTTGCTGCTGCAATACAAGGAACAAAGTACAGTTTCTGGATGTTACCTACATTGTAGTGATTTACACTTTCACCTAACACACAGTCCCACTTTGAGACAGGAAGGACATGCAAATCCCTTAAGAGGATGCATCATGAAGGACATGTGGTGTAAGGATCCAGTAGATAGAATATGTAAAAGGTAAACGGACTGGTACTTACATTGGTACACACACTCACATGGATGCATCAGTGCAACCCTAGGGTACTTTGACAGGCAGACTGGAGTGGCTGAGGAATCGACCCACCAACACGCTCAGTAGCAGACATCCCACTCCTCCTGAGCCGCTGTGGTGAAGCATTTAGATTTGAACTGGCAGTGATGACTGCTTGAAATTCTAACAGATTGACTGGAACCAGTCTGCTGAGGCTCTCCACAACTGGATCAGAGGAAACGACAAAGTGCCGGGAGCCTGGGCCGAGGTCGATGGACAGGTAACAGCTTCTTAATGCTTTCTGTCTGTATCCTGTACAGCTGACTAAATAAAAAATGTTTGACACAATACTTCTGAATTTTAACCGGATCAGAGCGACGGCTCACGCAGACATGCAGAATCAAAACATGATGAGCAACTGCGTTTGGACTGAGTCCCGTTTTACATCTCTCTCTGTAGAAAGTGACTTTCTATGGCTCCTCTTTGGTGGATAATGGGACCGCAGTTAATGGTCAACCCCTGGAAATCCCTGGAGCCAGCCAACCCGGTATCGTCACTAAATCTGGCCTGGTGCTGTTTGGCAATGACGGCAAGACTGTAAGTGAGATTATTAATCTCAGGAAACTGTTCTAGATTTCCAGAATTCACATTACAGATAAGTGCTGTACATATCTGAAATGATTGGCTCAGACATACAATGGCCCCATCACTGTGTCGATATAGCTACATCTTGTTACTGAATTAATTGAAGACCACCCTGACTGTGGTGGTGAAAACATCACTTGCAGATATTCGGGTGCTTTTCACTGGCAGGGACAGCAATTGTCAGAACAAAGCAAATACCTTCCTACTAGGCTTGACTTGTGTAGTAATACCAGAAGTATCACATTCAGTCCTTCAGCTATGAGGTGATTTGGTCTTGGAATGCAGCCCACAGCTCGTTATTCTGCATCCTTTCTTTCCACGGATGCTCAGACAAAAACTCTACACTCGTGTCACGACTGCAGAGAGAAGATTTTGAGACATTTACGCTAGAAAAACCTGACAGAGCAAAGGAACAAAGAGATCACTGTGAAACTGGATATATGACTTTTTTTAGCTTTATATTTTTATGTTCACATAACAGGATCATCGTGAAATAACTTTGGCAAAATATATACAGTATATAAATCTATTTTACAGTGCAACATCAGTAACACATGACGTACAGCATCATTTGATATTATGGTGCAATTTAGATTTAAAAACTATTTTTCGATCAGGTTGAACTTTGTCATCTGTTTAATACTCGTGTTTGCCAAATATGTTAGTGTTTATTAGAGGCTCTAAACAGAACAGGAATGTAGAGTTTAGTAAGTAGTCCACAGTACCAGAAAAGCAGTAGACAAACAGTCCTCCAGCATCCAGCTGTATCTACAGTATTGTGCATATGAAAAACAAATATTCAGCTGGCCAACGTGTGTTTTGTACGTAGTCTCTACAGGTGCTGGTTACTGAACTGTCCAAACCTGTATTTTCCAGTGTTTAAAGTCCTGCTCAGCACTGAAAGTAGTTAAGAATGCTTGGTTGAATTAAATGGGAATATTTTAAAAAGTACATTTTTAATCAGTATCTTTTTAGTGTCCGAGTCAGGAAGAAGTTAGCTTACCTCAGCAAAAACCCGGGATCGGTAATAAACTGTTCCCTCTATCATAACTTCATAGGCACTTGGGGAAATGTACTTGTATGCAAGTTAGATGGAAAAAAGTATTTTTGTCTTTTTCGTTTATGTTGTTTTTGTCATTATTTGTTCCCATCTTGTTTTGTTATAAATCAGTAATCTTTTAGCTGCTGGTTTGTCTTGTTACAACAACAAAGTGCTGCTTAAAAAACACTTTGTAATCGGAGTGTGACATTAAGCCACTGAAATCTCTGGGATATTGATGTTGTCAGCTAAGTAGCAGAAAGGGCTGATAATCAGTTTCAGCTGAAATTACCAAGAGGTTCACAAGAGGAGCAACAATGAGACAATCCCCAAAACAGGTTTTACAGGTGGAGACCACTGACCCCGCCCCCCAATGGAACCAGTCTGTGAGCACTGTCAGAGCCACAAAATGGACTCCAGCATGTGAAAGTCTCAGACCAAATAATCGTCAACAGACTTCATGAGGGCCTCTAGTGAGCCCTGTGCTCACTGCCCGACGCTGTGGAGTGTGACTGGAACTTTCCATGGAATACCAGAACTGGCAGGTATACCACTTTTCCCATATGAGAGCAGGTTCACCCTGAGCACATGTGACAGACGTGAAAGGGTCTGGAGAAGCCGTGGAGAACATTACGCTGCTTGTGACATTGTTCAGAATGATTGCATTGGTGGTGGTCTGCAGAAGCATATCCATGGATGGACACAGAGACCTCTACGGCTAACCAACATCACCCCGGCTGCCATTAAGTATCGGAATAAAGTCTTTGGATCCACTGTCACGCCCTACACTGGTGCATAATTTGTAGTCAAACTAATGGTCTCTTGACTCCAGTCCAATAATTACTGCAGACACATGAGAGTTCATTTTCCATCCAACCTGCATATAAGTATACAACCCACAATTTCAAATTTAAAGCCAATTTCAGTATATTTTCTATCTTATTGCAATCTCTGGACAACATTTGGAGTTGGCATGAGTGTTTGGATTCAGTCCCATTTATGGCAGTCTGGCTGCTTTGCTGATTTTGTTGTGTACATGTTGAAAATTTCAAAAGACAAGCTCAGTTCTGTACTCAGATTTTCAACTACATGCGCCATCAGCTCTAACACCTCTCAGGTGGGACTCTGACTTGTGGACAGGTTAATGCCGTGAACCTTTCTCATATGCCTCTTCATCAGCAGCCGCTCTGTAAACAGCTCATCGCAGTCCCCGCATTTGTACGGCCTCTCCTCTTTATGTTTGGCTAGAACGTGCTTCCTCAGAGTAGAACCCCTGTTGAAGGATTTGTCACAGATGTGGCAGCTGAAAGGTTTCTCCCCTGTGTGAGTCCTTATGTGTTCTGTCATGTGTCCTTTCAGCTTAAAACACTTGCCGCAGTAATGGCAGCTGTAGGGTCTCTCTCCTGTGTGCACTCTCATATGATTCTGCAGGTTGCTCTGGCAGGGGATGTGCTTGCCGCAGATGTGGCAGTCAAAGTTGCTCTTGCTCTCCTGTGGCTTGCTTTCATGTGTCTTGAGGTGCCACGTTAGCACAGTCTTTTTGGTGAAAATGTAGTTGCATATGTGGCAGCGGTACAGGGTGGTGCTAGTCTTCTCTTCCAGAAGGTTTGGTTCATCTGCAGATGTTTGCCTCGACTCTCTGCTCTCCTCTGCTGCTCTGCAGTCCTCTAACTGCTGCACTGTTTTGATGAGTTCTTTTGTCAAGGCATCTCCGTCATCGCTGTCTTCCATCGTTGGTTGCTCCTCGCCTCCATTGAGCCACAGTTCCTCCCTCTGCTCCTCTTTAACCTCGGAGGGTCCCGGCTCATCCTGCCACACACTCGAGCTCCACTCTTGCTGTTTAGGTGGAATGTCCTCAGTTGGCTGTTGTTTGGCATCTGCAAACAAAGGAGAGAGAAAAGCATTACACTTCAAGTATTGTGCTGAGATCTAAGCGTTACAATTGGCTTCAAGTAAAGGACAGCATTTGCTATTAGAAGAGTGCACATACTAACATGTGTGGAGTATGTTATGACTTCAGTTTAGACAGTAAAAGTCTTTGGTAAGTTTTTTTTGTTTTGGTTTGTTTTGGTTTTTTTAAGTGAAGTGAAATAGCCACCAGCTTAGACTGCAAACTGCCCTGTGTGATAAGTCACAACCATGACCTTATGCTGATAACTATATACAGGTCAATGAACAGTGGTTAAGGAACTTCTACAAAGCTGTAAGCTAACAGTAAACAAAACAGGCTGACAAAATGTCATGTGTTCTGACACAGTGAATGACACAGAGCCAAACCAGAGCCAAAGTTACTCTGGAAACACTGGGTTGCATCGTGTCTATCAGGTAAAAATGGGCCAGTCTGCACCAAAACACCAGTTCTGTAAGCTTGTTCCATAAACCCCACTAACTTCATGAAGAATGCTAATTTTCCAAATCTACAATGTGATAAATTGACTGATTCTTATTTAGTGCTTTTCTGCTCTCCCGGAGTCTCTTCACATTATTACTCTGATGGATCCATCGGAGAGCAAGGTTAATATCTTGTCCAAGGATATGTGGCATGCAGAGTAGGAATCACCTTCCAAGCAGTAGATGACCTGCTCTAGCTCCTGAGCTACAGCTCCAGTGTGGGGAAACATGGCTGAACTGTTCAACTATTTCAGGAGTGGCCAACTCCAGTAGATTGTAAGGTAGACCCTACAATGACATTTATAGTAAAATAATATTTTCTTATACAAAATATATAACTATAGTTTGCCCTGTGCTTTGATGCAAAGTTTTTATGCTGCTGAAAACAAGATGGGTATAGTGTACACATTAATTAATATTAATGATAATTTGATGTCCACTTTAACAATGTTCAGGTCAGTGGCTCAGAGTTTTACTGGCCCATGTATATTTGTATTGGGTTGTTTGAAAAACAAATAAAACCCCCTTTTTTTAGAATTTCTATTAGTATTATTAATGCAGTTCAAGAAAATATTTTAGATTATTTCACTTTCAATCTGAAAAATGTTGCAAAAACTTTGGAATAAATATGCACCCCACGCCCCCTTTAGACACACCCCTGTTCGGTTCCATGTAAACTAAGACAGCAGCCGTGAGCCGTCAACTATGGTGTTATTTTTGTGCCACTATTCACTATTCAAAAAAAACTTTTGAGCGCACGTAAAAAAAATCCAGGTGCAAGTGTTGCAAATTGAGGAGAAATTTATTTTGAGAGAAGAAAAGCTAAATTTGAGTGAACAAAATTCATTGCTGCGTGCAAAAAATGTATTTCAGTGTTTGCTATTATCCATACACACACACAATACTAGTGATGTGCGGATCAATACTGAAATATCGATTCCTCCGATACCAGTCATTTATGTTCTAGAATCGATTCTCACATTAAAATATTGATATTTTAGCAATTTAGTGTAAATTTGTAGTTTATCATTAACAGGAACACAGTGGAAAGAACCTATTTCATTCGGATTGTCTACATGGGAAGGAACTACTTCCTCTTCTGCCTTTCATAGTTATGTGCGAAATAGGGCTTTATAAATGTGTCGCGGCCCCTTGGCTGAGCGTAATTGGAGTTATGCGTGGACGTATTTTACCTCCACAAACAGCCGAGACATGGTTTGCATACATGTGGCAAGAAAGTGAGGTGTTGTGGCAACATCACTAACCTTGTCAAACACCTCAGAGTAAATCATATCACAGAATGTGACGAGTGTATGTTGAGGCGAACTGAAGAGGAGAGAGGGACAGGTGCTGCTAGGGCGAGACAGACGTCTCTCACGGAGTCCTTTAGTGCTGCAGGCAGGCAAGGTGTTCAAATAGGCACAACTTCCGGTTTGTATTTCTATATGATGAATTCTGCATTATTAAGTGATAAGAACAAGTAATCTGATGTCCTGTAATCATTATGACGCTATAATTTGAGATACAATAAATAAAATAAGTTTTTGTACAAAGTATCGGTATTGGATAAGTATCATCGATACCACCCTGAATTTTACCTGGTATCGGATTGGAAAGGAAATCAGTGGTATCGCACATCACTACACAATAGCAGCCCCTCTCGCTCAGTTTTTGCATTTGCGCTTGCTCGCAATGTGTTGTTTGCAGTCTCAACAGTTCTGCCCGTGCGCGCTCAACTCTTTCTGTACGCCGTTATATTTGTGCCACAAAACCAGCCAATCACAGACTTGGATGCAAAAAAATCTGATTGGCTGTTTTGTTCTCCAATCAGCTCGAAATGATGAAATGCAATATCCCCGAATCCATTTAGTAGTGATGTGCGATACCACTGATTTCCTTTCCGATCTGATACCAAGTAAAATTCAGGGTGGTATCGACGATACTGATCCGATACCGATACTTTATACAAAACCGTATTTTATTTATTGTATCTTTTATTGTATCTCAAATTATAGCATCATAATGATTACAGGACATCAGATTACTTGTTCTTATCACTTAATAATGCAGAGTTCATCATATAGAAATAAAAAACCTGAAGTTGTGCGCTATTTGAACACCTTGCCTGCCTGCAGCACTAAAGGACTCCGTGAGAGACGTCTGTCTCGTCCTAGCAGCACCTGTCCATGTCCTCCTCTTCAGTTTGCCTCAACATACGCTCGTCATATTCTCTGATATGATTTACTCTGAGGTGTTTGACAAATTTGTGGTGTTGCCACGACACCTCACTTTCTTGCCACATGTATTGCAAACCACGTCTCGGCTGTTTGTGGATGTAAAATACGTCCGCACATGACTCCAATTACGCACATTACTTCAATTATCCTATTTATACAGCTGTATTTCACGCGGAAGAGGAATAGTTCCTTCCAATGTAGACAATCCGAATGATATAGTTTGTTCCTGTTAATGATAAACTACAAATTTACCCTAAATTACTAAAATATCGATATTTTAATGTGAGAATCGATTCTAGAACATAAATGACTGGTATCGGAGGAATCGATATTTCAGGATCGATCCGCACATCCCTACCTGCAAAAATTATTTTTACGTGCGCTCAAATTTTTTTTACGTGCGCTCATAATAGTGGCACAAAAATAACGCCATATTCAACAAGCTGTATAATTAAACATGTAGCACACCGAGTTCACAGTTCATCTGCATATTTTAATACAACTTCTGAAGACTTACTGCAGATTTCTCTCTGTGTAAAACAAACGGTGAAGGATGGAGCAGCTACAAAATGTGTTTCTCTTCACGTCTGAGTTTGTTAACCAGGAGCTCTGATGAAGGACTCGCTCGCTTTTCCCAGTAAAGGTTTTAATGGTGATCACAGGAACAGCGCCGCTGTTTTCTATCAGTCAACCCGAGCTCACCGTCTCGGTAACCGCTCCGCCTCTTTGCTCTTCGCGGTGTGTAAACAGGCTCGGGCTCCACGTTTAACGGTGCCAGGGTCATCATCACTGCTGCTGTTGTGCTCTCAGTGTTTTTGTTTCAAACTGGACCCCTGCGTGGGCTTAATGTTGTCAGACTTATAATCCACACGCTTCCCCTAAATACGTTTGTATCGCAGGTCTGTTTTTAGCCGCTAATGTGGGTGAAACGCTCGCGTTCGTGTTTCCATGGTGACAATGGCGCGCTACAGAGCCGTTCCTTAAGTGAAGCATCGAATCAAATAATTTGTATCAAGATTTTTTTAACAAAATACTCGATAAATCGTTGCAGCCCTTGTTCACTAGCATTATTGTAACATTTACAAAATAAATATTTACATTTTCAGTTTTGTTTCATTTTTACAAATGTATCAACATTATAATCCCGACACTTTCTTACTGGATCCATCCAAAAACAAGAGAGTAATAGAGTACTAGGAGTGATTCTTAGGGCAAACATAAGCTTTCACCAGCTTGTATGAGTTGAGAGTTTATACAAAACAATGCCATGATGTCACATCCTGCAAAGTGTGTTAAAATGTTACAATCATCATTTCACATTCGTTAAATAGGAAGGTAACACAGGTGTTTACATCGAACTGATCGGTGGTCAGATCGCTTTTGATGTATGTAACAGAAACATACAAGTACGAGTCCTGTCTGAGTGCTGCTTTCCCCCCCCAATTTATTACAATTACCTTTGATCAGAATAATTTGGATTGTTATCTGAAGATAATATTCACACATAAATATCTGAACTTGGTGATATTTTTAATATTTAATCAAATTTGAAGGCACACTGTCGGGCAGTGCAGACTAGTTGTGGTAAAGGGAACCTGCAGATGCAACATCTGGACAACATGAAGAAAACTCACCAGTTAACATGAAAACCAGTTACACTAGAACTCCTGTACAGAGCACAACTGACACTCCTGTACAAGACTGACGTTTTCATAAATAATACAAAACAGCTTATGACATGTGTGTGTGTGTGTGTGTGTGTGTGTGTGTATATATATATTACATACTGTACGTAGCTTCAAAACAGCTTGTCCGTATCTATAATTATATACAGATGTGTTCACTACACCAAACAATGTTAAGAACAAGTGTTAAACTCGCGGGCTGATTGGCTCAAAGGGTGCAGGGTCATGTACGCTCAACTATAAAAGGAGGATTTAAGTTGCATCCTAACGCGCACACGCTGAGAGTAACCACAATGAACGACGGTCCTCTTTGATATGATAAGTGCGACCTGCCGCAGTTTGACTGTCATTTGAACTCATGTTTCGATAAACAGCATCCTTACTGTACTGTTTTATTTGAGGACATTGGAAATAAGCTCACCGGAAATTTAACGCTCCTTTACTATATGGCTAACACTGCTTGCTAATGTTGCTAGCTAAATGCTGTGAATATAAATGTAACTTTCTGTCCGACGTCGCTGAATCACTTATTGGGTTATTATTAAGATGCTAACTGGCCGAAGTAACCTGGGGTACATACCTGCCCTGTGCAGCCGTATCTCTGGTTTGTAGACGAGGTCCAGCAGCCGCTGCAGCCTCTGGTTCTCCAGCTTGGCTCGGTACACCTCCTCCTGGTACTCTACCAGGGTCTTCTCAACGAATCCGTAGATGTCCACCGCAGCTGCGGTTAGTCTTTCCGTCAGGAACACGTTAAATGTCTGAAGGGTAGCTGTGGCCATTGTAAGGCTTCTCCGTTATTTTCAGCTCACCCTGCTTGCTACCTATGGATGTGTGACCGTCTATGCAGTGTGTAACAGGCGTCACAGCGCCCTCTAGAGCACTGGACTTTGTAGGACACTGTACCGTCAACATGCATGGAAATGCTCTCTAGGCACATTTAGGCTCGGATTAAACTAGTCAGTGGTAAAACTGACTGCACGCACTAGAGTTCAGCTAGTCTAGAGCTGAACTCTCATTCATTCTCGTTCATTTGTCTTCATTAATTCAGTCATTCACTGATAGAAAAGTTGACCATTTTTATTTGCTGACTAAAATAAAATCGGTGTTGGGATCTCTGATTTTTCTGCTTAAGTAGTTTCCAGCTAACATTCACGCTCCAGTGGATGCTTTGAAGAGCAACTTGGGGTTTCGTTACTTGGCCTTTGTGAGGACTTTCAAAACATGGAATTGACAAAAAAGTAAATTAGGCAGAAAATAAGTTGTTTAGTCAGAGTTCTTGTTTAATTTTGTTATTTTTCTTTCAATAAAAATGTTGCTAACTTACAAAAAACTGCATTCCATAGATCACTGATGAAGTATTGGACTTTGCTGTAGCTCAGGTGGCAGAGCAGGTCAGCCACCAATCATGGCCACGCAAATATCCTTGGGCAAGATACTAACCCCATGTTTGCCTACTGGTGGTGGTCAGAGGGCCCGGTGGCGCCAGTGTCCGGCAGCCTCGCCTCTGTCAGCGCGCCCCAGGGCAGCTGTGGCTACAATGTACCTGCCATCACCAGTGTGTGAATGACTGAATGTAGTGTAAAGCGCTTTGGGGTCCTTAGGGACTGAGTAAAGCGCTATACAAATGCAGGCCATTTACCATTTACTTAGTCTGAATTGCAGAACACACTGCAGTCACTTGCCTTGAAATTCCCTGTTATAATGCTGACTATTTTTTAGGATCATTATTTTTCTATATGACTCTGACTCAGATACTAGAGTGGGTTGTCTACCAATTGTAATAGTGTAGCACTTTTCTGTTCTACCTGAGCACTCAAAGTTCTTCATACAACTTGCCTCATTCATTTATTCGCAAAAACATGTCCTTGAGCAATATATTAAACCCTGAGTTGTCCCTGATGCATTCACTGGAGTGTGTTAAAAGTTAGACAACGAGCTTGGGCATATGAAAAAGTGCAATAGGAGTGTGTGTCTGTGTGTGAGTGATAATTTATTTTATACATAAACTTTACCTGTGCTTGTATGATGATTTTAAGAGCTATAACAATACGCAAAGTTGGCAAGCTAGCCAAATATTCCTCTTCTTCACTAAAATGCTTGCAGAGGTTTGAGGCACTTCAGCATGGTGATGGTGGTGCTTCATGGAAACTTCCCATCCAATCTAATGGATCCTGATATACAAGAAGAATTGAATAAAATGTTTAAATCATAATTCTGATTAAAATTGTGGTCCATTCAACGTATTCTGTTGACCTCAATGGAGACATTGAAGTGTGTTAGCAAAGTACAGCATTGATTAAAACAGGTGGTGTCGCATTTTGTGTTTCTCTGCAGCTGCTGGTGAAGAATCTGCAGTTTGAGGATGGAAAGATGATTGCTGCAGCGCAGTACTTTCGCTCTGGGAGCAGTGCTGCTGTGGAGCTCACTGAGGAGGAGAAAACCTTCGCTGTACAGATGAGGGTAGGCCCTCCTCTCCCACTGATTCAAGAAAACGTTAAGCTGACAGTTTAGATTTTGTCTTTGTGCTGACTTTTAACATCATGTCTTCCAGGCAGTGTGGCAGAGTATCCTGAGTAATGTGAGCCAGATTGAAGACTCCACAGATTTTTTCAAATCTGGTGCTGCTTCCATGGATGTGGTCAGGTGATACAGGGAAAAATACAAAACCATGTCAATTTTCTTTTTATTGTTCATCACTTATGTAACATACAGTTCCAGTCTGTGTTTATTTCGCTATGGTGTAGAACAAATCTTAATACATTAAAGTTATTAAACAATGACAGAATTATGTAACAAGCAGCAGCTTCAAGTGTCAGTTTTGTTTGGGCTCAGTGAAACCAGGCACTGAGCGGGTTGCCTGTGCATAATCATTAATGTCCAAAATACTTTTTAACCAATTTCCATCAACATGTAACTCATTCTTTCTGCACTTGTGCTCTACCTCTCCACCAAATTTCATTGGATTTTGCTCGATGTCTATTATGTGGTACCCGTTATCTACAACTGAGGCTTTAGGTATTGTCAAGCCAGCAAATGCAAAGAAAGCCTGGCTAAACGCATAAATCCACCTCAGATAGCTACAATCCAATAATATTATGTATATGTGTGCAGGTTTATATGTGTAGGTTTATTTAAGTAAGTTTTTAGTTTAGGTCATTTTCTCCTTAAAGAGTATTTTACAACCTGATATCAGTGCTTTAATCCAAGCATTCCTTCTTTTACCACTATTTCACCTAATCTTCTCTTCTTTTTCTTGTCCCCCATATCTTTTCTATCCCCCATTTTCCATCTTGCCTCTTCTCTGTCTTCAGGCTGGTGGAGGAGGTGAAACTTCGAGCCAGCAGTTGCCAGCTGCAGAACGAGGATGTCTACATGAATACAACCTTTCAGGATTTCATCCAAATGTGTGTGAGGAAGCTCAGAGGGGAGGACGATGAAGAGGAGTTGGTAGTCGACTATGTAAGTGTTTGAAATTCCCTTTGTTAGTTATGGATACGTGGAGAGGAAACAGCCGTGTGTTAATGTGTATCATTTACCTGCTCAGGTGGAGAAGAACATAAACAACATGACAATAAAGATGCCTCATCAGTTATTCATCAACGGAGAGTTTGTTGATGCAGAGGGAGGAAAGACCTACAAAACCATCAACCCCACTGACGGCACGGTGAGAGAAAAAGAAATGACAAAAAATGCAAAATTCATGTCCTATATAATATTTTATTATATCGAGTAATGTCTTCTCTGTAATGTAATAACTTTGTGTCCTGCGTCATACACTGGCAGGGATCTATAATGAAAAGCAACCATTTCTTTTCTCAACTGATGATGGAAGCTGAAGCTGTTGATTCTTTTTCGGGTTACAAATATTAAAATCCCCTGTCTTTAGTGACCAACAAATGATGATGGCCAAAAATAGTGCTACAGTCTGTTTAAAGCTTATTTTAACAAAGTTTAGGGGGAAAAACTACAAAAAAGGGAAGTTCTCTTTCCACTGCTGAAGGTGATCTCATCAGGATTGGAGGCCATGTCTTCATAACTGAGGTTTGCCATCTTTAATTTCCTTGTCTGTCCTGTGTGTGTCCTGCAGGCCATCTGCGATGTGTCTCTGGCCCAGATCAGTGATGTGGACAGGGCAGTGGCTGCAGCTAAAGAGGCCTTTGAAGAGGGAGAGTGGGGCAAGATGAACCCAAGGGACAGAGGAAGACTCATCTACAGGTCAGATATATGACCCTGGAGTGTCAAAAAACTTCATCCATATTTTTTTTCTTAGCTTTATGGCCCATTTCTCTTTACGGTAAAGTGAGCATCTCCATAGCATGAACCGCTTTAATATCTTTGTTCTAAGGGAGTAAATGCCTTCAGTAGGTTTGTTTGTCTTTGATAGTATTAGTGAAGAAAAGTTGTTGTCTAAGTTGTGTTTCATAATATGTCTTCGCTGTTAACCCACCTCCAGGCTGGCTGACCTGATGGAGGAGCACCAGGAGGAGCTGGCCACTATTGAAGCCATTGACTCTGGAGCTGTGTACACTCTGGCCCTCAAGACCCACGTGGGCATGTCCATCCAGACTTTCCGCTATTTTGCTGGCTGGTGTGACAAGATCCAAGTAAGACAGCTGGCTTAAAAGCCTGCACCTGTCACGTTGTCAGTTGACAGTCTGATACATCTGTTACAGATGTGTAAATACATGCAAACAACATGATGTTGTTCTTTTACAGGGCAGCACCATCCCCATCAACCAGGCCAGGCCCAATCGTAACCTGACTTTTACCAAGAAGGAACCAATGGGGTGAGAATAGAGATTTGAAAAGTGTCATACTCTACACAGCATTGCAGTGGAACCTGCAAAAATAATTACATTTAGGAAAATATTCTGTGGACCTTTTGAAGGGTTTGTATCCTGTTGCATCTGATGTAAAACTAACAAAGCATTTCAGTCAAATGCTTTTTCACAGCACTGTACATTCACATTAAAGCTAACATGCCTTTGGTTCGAAAGCCGAACAAACTACTGCTTTTTATGAACCACATTAGTAGTTTAAGGGATATTTGTAAAGAACAAACTATATATGTGCTTGACAGAAAATCTTCAAGCAGGTGGATTTCAATCAAGATGTTATAAAATGGGTGTGATAAGTATTTCAAATGCTCTCTATCTGTCCTCAGAGTTTGTGCCATTGTGATTCCTTGGAACTACCCTCTAATGATGCTGGCCTGGAAGACAGCAGCCTGCCTGGCAGCTGGAAACACAGTGGTCCTCAAACCTGCACAGGTCAGACTCCCATGTCACACATGCTACCCACAAAAGCTAAAACCACAGGGTCATTCATGTTGTTGTTTGTTTTCAGGTCACCCCACTGACAGCACTGAAGTTTGCTGAACTGGCAGCAAGAGCGGGACTGCCTAAAGGAGTGATTAACATTCTGCCTGGATCAGGTTGGATCATAAACATTCATGACATGAAGCTGAGGTCACCTAATGAAGCTCCGTGAGTTGCTATGCATCTTGTTCTTTATTCTAGGTGCCCTGGTGGGTCAGCGTCTCTCCGACCATCCCGACGTCCGGAAACTTGGCTTCACAGGTTCCACAGAGATTGGTAAACACATCATGAAGAGGTGAGAGGTAACGTAAACCTTACACAAGGTGTTTAACAAAGTCTTATACACTGAACAAAAATATAAACGCAACACTTTTGTTTTTGCTCCCATTCCCCATGGGATGGACGTAGAGACCTAAAATTCATTCCAGATACACAATATAACCATCCCTCCCAAACAGTGGTCACAAATCAGTCCAAATGTGTGGTAGTGGGCACATCTGCTATATTGAAATAATCCATCCCACCTCACAGGTGTGCCACATCAGGATGCTGATCTGACATCATGAGTAGTGCACAGGTGTACCTCAGACTGCCCACAACAAAAGGCCACCCTGGAATGTGCAGTTTTGTCTCACAGCAAAATGCCACAGATGCCACAAGCAATGAGGGAGCGTGCAATTGGCATGCTGACAGCAGGAATGTCAACCAGATCTGTCGCCCGTGCATTGAATGTTCATTTCTCAACCATAAGCCGTCTCCACAGGCGTTTCAGAGAATATGGCAGCACATCCAACCGGCCTCACAACCGCAGACCTGGTGTAACCACACCAGCCCAGGACCTCCACATCCAGCAGGTTCACCTCCAAGATCGTCTGAGACCAGCCACCCAGACAGCTGCTGGAACAATTGGTTTGCACAACCAAACAATTTCTGCACAAACTGTCAGAAACCGTCTCAGGGACGCTCAACTGCATGCCCGTCGTCCTCATCGGGGTCTTGACCTGACTCCAGCTCGTCGCCGTAACAGACTTGTGTGGGCAAATGCTCACATTCGATGGCGTCTGGCACGTTGGAGAGGTGTGCGCTTCACGGATGAATCATGGTTCACATTGTTCAGGGCAGATGGCAGCTGAGAATGTCCCAGTTCTTGCATGGCCAGCATACTCACCGGACACGTCACCCATTGAGCATGTTCAGGATGTGCTTGACCGGCGTATACGACAGCGTGTACCAGTTCCCACGAATATCCAACAACCTCGCACAGCCATTGAAGTGGAGTGGACCAACATTCCACAGGCCACAATTGACAATCTGATAGACTCCATGCGACGATGTGTTGCACTGCATGAGGCAAATGGTGGTCACACCAGATACTGACCGGTTCTGGGTCCCCAGACCCCCAATAGCGCAAAAAACTGCACATTCCAGGGTGGCCTTTTGTTGTGGGCAGTCTGAGGTACACCTGTGCACTACTCATGATGTCAGATCAGCATCCTGATGTGGCACACCTGTGAGGTGGGATGGATTATCTCAATATAGCAGATGTGCCCACTACCACACATTTGGACTGATTTGTGACCACTGTTTGGGAGGGATGGTTATATTGTGTATCTGGAATGAATTTTAGGTCTCTACGTCCATCCCATGGGGAATGGGAGCAGTAACAAAGGTGTTGCGTTTATATTTTTGTTCAGTGTAGTTTCGCTCACAGTTGCGTGTCTGTTTTCTTGTATATTTGAAGCTGTGCAGTCAGCAATGTAAAGAAAGTCTCTCTGGAGCTTGGAGGAAAATCACCACTTATCATCTTCAGTGACTGCGAGATGGACAAGGCCGTGCGCATGGTGTGTTTATCTTATGGCAGGTTTTTGTGTTTTTTTCCAAAACAGAGTAAAAAGTTGTGCATCCACTATGTTGTTGTCTGTATGTTACAGGGCATGAGCTCAGTGTTCTTTAACAAGGGAGAGAACTGCATCGCTGCTGGCAGACTGTTTGTGGAAGACTCCATTCATGACCTGTTTGTACAAAAAGTGGTAGGTGTAACCCGCAGTAAACTTTACTTTGACCTTTTTTTCCTTTTTTACAGTGAAAATGTCATGTTGTGTTTTCATTCCACCTTAAAAATCAGTCTCTCACCTTCAGACGTAATAGGCTGATGGCTCACTGACTAATGCCATTTTAGTCAGCGGGCCAAAAGACATTTTGCTATAGTGCTGAGGTGTTTCTCACCAAACTATATGTCTTTCACTTAACTTTATCAGCTAGTTACTGTTTTCAGTAACTTTTTCACATGTGTTGAAAGAGCAAGGCCAGTGACGCACTGTCGGTGGTAGTAATGAAACTGAAACACATGCTCTAAGTCTTAGAAATGAGCACACTGAGCAGGTTGAGCAGTTACACGCCTTTGTGTGGATCTGCGTGTGTTTCAGCATGTCCTTCTAGTATGCAAATTGAGCCGCAGCGGTAAGGTTTCTCTCCCGTATGCTGTCTCATGTGAGTAATTAGTTCTTACTTCTTTAAAGACCACTTGGATCTCTCTTATCTTAGGTTGAGGAAGTCAAAAAGATGAAGATTGGTGATCCACTGGACCGCTCAACAGACCATGGACCTCAGAACCACAAGGCCCACCTGGACAAACTGGTGGAATATTGTCAGACTGGCGTCAAGGAGGGAGCCACCCTGGTCTGTGGTGGCAGACAGGTACAACGACCAGGTAAGGCAGCAGAAGTTTCTAAACAGAACTGGTTAGGATGGACTAACTCTGATATAACAGATGCCGTTGGATGTTTTGTTTTCCCTCCAGGTTTCTTCTTTGAACCCACAGTGTTTACTGATGTGCAGGACCACATGTACATTGCTAAAGAGGAGTCTTTTGGCCCTGTTATGATCATCTCCAAGTTTAAGAGCGGGTTAGTTAAAATTGAATGATTGCTCAAATGCCAGCTTGCTTCATATACCCAACATAAGACTGACCTTTTGTGTCTTCACTGTTGTGTTGGTCCGGTGTGCCTCCTCCATCTTCCTGAATTCAGTGAAGTGGATGACGTCCTGAGGAGGGCCAATGCTACAGAGTATGGCCTGGCATCAGGTGTTTTCACACGGGACATCAGCAAAGCACTGTATGTCAGTGAAAGGCTCAATGCCGGCACAGTTTTCGTCAACACCTACAACAAGACCGACGTCGCTGCGCCCTTCGGAGGCTTCAAGCAGTCCGGATTTGGTAAAGACCTGGGTAAGGCAAACTACTGCTTTTATTGTGTAGATGTATTATTTCATGTCAAGAAACACAAATTTTTAAAAAAAAGAAAAAATATATACTATTCAACCTATGTCAAAACATTTTCACATACAACACCAGCAGTGGGGACAAAGTCATGTTTGGAGGGTAAATGGGCTGGTTCTTATATAGCACTTTTTACCATGTAAGTGCTTTCTATCTAACATTCACACACATTCATACGCCAGTGGACAAATCAGAGAGCAACTTGGGGTTAGTATCTTGCCCAATGACATTTGGTGTGCAGACTGAAGCGGCAAGAAATCAAACCATGACCTAACTCCTGAACTACAGCCACCCCGTATTTAAACCATTAAATAAACAAATACTAATTTACTGAAACAGTGAGTGTAGATTTTATTTGCCAGAATTTATCACACCTGTATCTGAAGCAGTCTAGTACCGTATTTTTCAGACTATAAGGCACACTTAAAATCCTTTCATTTTCTCAAAAATCGACAGTGCGCCTTATAATCCGGTGCGCCTTCTTTATGAATTCTGGTTGTGCTTACTGACCTCGGACCAATTTTATGTGGTACACGGTGCTCAAAAATCTGTCAAAAAATGTTTTAGTACGACGTTGGTAAGCTATGAAGCCGCACCATTGATGCATTATCAGAGCATTACGGCTACCGTAGTCAGGAGCCTGGCGGAGTCATCTGGGTCCAAACTCCGTCCGCTTCAGGTCCCAAAGTCAAACGAACACTGCGGCATCACTGAGATTTAAAAACTAAAAATTTTCACCTTTGATAAAATTATCAGTGAAGGAAACGGTTTCCAGGGCCTAATCCGTGGATCGACTTCCTTCGAGGCGTGGACGTCTATCAGCAGAGAATGTACCTTCACCTATCAGCAGAGAATGTCCCTTAGTCTGTAACACAGTCAAATATATTCTCAAGTAATATTCAAGCATGCCATTCAGCGTGTTAGTACGAGCTCGGGAGCAGCTTGGGAGAACAAGAAAACAGAGACTGCTTTAGATTGTCTTCCCAAAGTGACTCAACTTTATTCACAAGTACAACAGTTTATATAGAGGGTAAAATTCACGAGACAGCAGATTTATCAGTTTAAACCAGTACAGACCAAGATAAGGCAGCGTCTTCCTGCCCTTGGGTGAAGAAGCATCCTTTGTGTAGTTTATCAGTTCAGCTACAATTGTGATTATCTCAGCGACATATTTTCAAGGCACAAAACAAAGAGTTCTTACATTAGTGAAATCTGAAACAAACCATTTGGCCTTCAACAGGCGTCTCCTAAAAGATTAAGAAACTAATGTAGCTGAGGGAGTGATCTCTGTGGTATTTCAACCTTGTACCAGCCTGTGATTCTCACACATCAATTCTTGGGTCAAAGAGAAAAATAACTAAAACAAAGGGGCCTTATTGAATGACAGAGTTTTCCTGTATAATGTCACTATAAAACAATATCCAGTAAATGCTACCATGGTACTAAAATACCTAACAATCAGTTTTGCTGCTTTACCAGGTGTAACAATTAAGTTTAACATCCAGGCATCCATGAAAACAGAATTTATTAAATTTAACAGAGTTAGAAGTTAGCAGGAAGTTAGCTCGCTAGTTTCCACCTAAACATGATATAGCATGTTCTGACTGAGAGATTTCTGAAAATATTAAAACGTACAGCTCTGCTATCACTTCCAACATAAATGAAGACAGAAAACTAAACAGCAGTGACTTTTGAAGGGTTACTGAAGTTGGTCTAGCTGGTATATAATGATGCGCTACGTCAGCGGTCCCCAACCTTTTTTGCGCTACGGACCGGTTTATGCCCGACAATATTTTCATGGACCGGCCTTTAAGGTGTTGCGGATAAATACAACAAAATAAAACTAGTACCGGTACCGGAAAAAAGAAAATTTATTCATAACACACGTGTAAAGACCCAGGAAAACCGAGTTAACGATAAAAACGATGACAAAATAATGCTGAAAACCGATAAAAACCCTGAAAACTATACATTTCACACCTGAGCCTCAACTCTCGCGGCCCGGTACCGGTCCAAGGCCCGGGGGTTGGGGACCGCTGCGCTACGTGATCACTAGCGGCACAACTATGTTAGCATATGTTAGCATAACATAAACACAGTGAAGCTGGAGGATGAACACTAACTTTTTTCCACTCGATAAAAGTTAACGTGAGGGTTCCCGATGGTTATAGACAAATGCAGTCGCATGGCAGGATGTTGTAAACGGACCAAACTTCAGTCAGGAGAACAACTGAGATAATCCATCCACAATATGAGGTTAGTCATTAATATACTGCAACAACATGAGAATAGAGCAGCTGCGAGAGAAATCAACATTAATGAATCAATGGTACGGAAGTAGAGGAAGCAAGAGGAATGAGCTGAGTTATCTGACTGTTTTGTTTCGCTTAATGCGCCTTATGTATGAAAATTCAATTCAATTTTATTTATATGGCGCCAAATCACAACAACATTCGCCTCAAGGCGCTTTATATTGTAAGATAGACCCTACAATAATACAGGGTGGGCCATTTATATGGATACACCGTAATAAAATGGGAATGGTTGATGATATTAAAGTCCTGTTTGTGGCACATTAGTATATGTGAGGAGGCAAACTTGGATACAACTTTTGTTTTTTCATTAGGAAGAGGACCATGTGACACATCAAACTTATTGGTAATGTCACAAGAAAAACAATGGTGTGCTTGGTTTCAACATAACTTTATTCTTTAATGAGTTATTTACAAGTTTCTGACCACTTATAAAATGTGTTCAATGTGCTGCCCATTGTGTTGGATTGTCAATGCAACCCTCTTCTCCCACTCTTCACACACTGATAGCAACACCGCAGGAGAAATGCCGGCACAGGCATCCAGTATCTGTAGTTTCAGGTGCTGCACATCTCGTATCTTCACACCATAGACCAGGGGTGTCAAACTCAAATACACAGTGGGCCAAAATTCAAAACTAGAACAAGGTCGCGGGCTAACAATAATATTTATTGAAAAATATCTTCCTCCAGATTTAAGAATGAATCTCTTCTTATGGACTCAAACAAGTTTTGCTGAAAAACTGAATGTGGAACAAGCAAAGCTTAATACTAAACAATGTATATATTAGCTGTATAATACCAGTTGGCCAGCTCTAATAGTAATTTGGTATGGCTTCGCGGGCCAAATGTAATTAGGCTGCGGGCCAAATTTGGCCCGCGGGCCAGAGTTTGACACCTATGCCATAGACAATTGCCTTCAGGTGACCCCAAAGATAAAAGTCTAAGGGGGTCAGATCGGGAGACCTTGGGGGCCATTCAACTGGCCCACGACGACCAATCCACTTTCCAGGAAACTGTTCATCTAGGAATGCTCGGACCTGGCACCCATAATGTGGTGGTGCACCATCTTGCTGGAAGAACTCAGGGAACGTGCCAGCTTCAGTGCATAAAGAGGGAAACACATCATCATGCAGCAATTTCAAATATCCAGTGGCCTTGAGGTTTCCATTGATGAAGAATGGACCCACTATCGTTGTGCCCCATATACCACACCAAACCATCACTTTTATTGTTCCAACAGTCTTGGAGGGATCCATCCAATGTGGGTTAGTGTCAGACCAACAGCGGTGGTTTTGTTTGTTAACTTCACCATTCACATAAAAGTTTGCCTCATCACTGAACAAAATCTTCTGCGTGAACTGAGGGTCCTGTGCCAATTTTTGTTTTGCCCATTCTGCAAATTCTGTGCGCCGATCTGGGTCATCCTCGCTAAGATGCTGCAGTAGCTGGAGTTTGTAAGGGTGCCATTTAGCTAATATCTGCCGAAGGGATGTTCGACTAATGCCAGTCTCCAGTGACATGCGGCGAGTGCTATGCTGTGGGCTCTTGCTGAATGAAGCTAGGACAGCCACTAATGTTTCATTAGTGAGTTTTCTTGCGTCCACGTTTTGGCAAATCCAACACTTTCATGAAACTTAGCAAGCAGTTTGCTAACTGTAGCATGGGAGATGGGTGGTCTCATAGGGTGTCTTGCATTGAAATCTGCTGCAATGACCCGGTTACTGCGTTCACCAGATATCAACACAATTTCGATCCGTTCCTCACGTGTTAACCTCTTCGACATGTCAATGGCTGTGAACAAAGAGAAACTTGTAAATAACTCATGAAAGAATAAAGTTACGTTGAAACCAAGCACACCATTGTTTTTCTTGTGACATTACCAATAAGTTTGATGTGTCACATGGCCCTCTTCCTAATGAAAAAACAAAAGTTGTATCCAAGATGGCCGACTTCTAAATGGCCACCATGGTCACCACCCATCTTGAGGAGTTTGCCCCCTCACATATACTAATGTGCCACAAAGAGGACTTTAATATCACCAACCATTCCCATGTTATTACGGTGTATCCATATAAATGGCCCACCCTGTACATTCAGAGAAAAACCCAACAATCATATGACCCCCTATGAGCAAGCACTTTGGTGACAGTGGGAAGGAAAAACTCCCTTTTAACAGGAAGAAACCTCCGGCAGAACCAGGCTCAGGGAGGGGCGGGGCCATCTGCTGCAGTTGGGGTGAGAGAAGGAAGACAAGAGACATGCTGTGGAAGAGAGACAGAGGTTAATAACAAGTACGATTCAGTGCAGAGAGGTCTATTAACACATAGTGAGTGAGAAAGGTGACTGAAAAGGAAAAACTCAATGCATCATGGGAATCCCCCGGCAGCCTACGTCTATTGCAGCATAACTAAGGGAGGATTCAGGATCACCTGGTCCAGCCCTAACTATATGCTTTAGCAAAAAGGAAAGTTTGAAGCTGAATCTTGAAAGTAGAGATAGTGTCTGTCTCCTGAATCCAAACTGGAAGCTGGTTCCACAGAAGAGGGGCCTGAAAACTGAAGGCTCTCCCTCCCATTCTACTTTTAAATACTCTAGGAACAACAAGTAGGCCTGCAGAGCGAGAGCGAAGTGCTCTAATAGGGTGATATGGTACTACAAGGTCATTAAGATAAGATGGGGCCTGATTATTTAAGACCTTGTATGTGAGGAGCAGGATTTTGAATTCAGTTCTGGATTTAACAGGAAGCCAGTGATGGGAAGCCAAAACAGGAGAAATCTGCTCTCTCTTTCTAGTCCCTGTCAGGACTCTTGCTGCAGCATTTTGGATTAGCTGAAGGCTTTTCAGGGAGTTTTTTGGACATCCTGATAATAATGAATTACAGTCGTCCAGCCTAGAAGTAATAAATGCATGAACTAGTTTTGGTAATGGTATGGTAATAGAAAGAGGCTGTTATTTCTGATTCCATTCAAACTGCCATTTTTTCATCTTCTCCCATTTGTTCCATAAAAGTTACAACATTATGCTGTATTGCCATCATAGACCATATATAAAAGCTGGACATTGTGATGTCATCCATTGGGTTTGAGCTTCACATACTAAAGACACCATATTAGCACAGTAGGGTGGAGTGCAATGTTATCAGCGTATACCACCATGCTTAGTTAGCTAGCCGCATCCACAAACTCTGTGTCTGTAACACACAGACACAAATCAGTACTCAGTAAGACAGTAGATAGTACTACTAATGTTTTAGTAGTACTAACTAATCATTCACATCCATAGTCTTCACTGGTATCTGCTTTGAGCCAGTGCACTCAACCCTGTGGTGACCAATAGGTGACTGGTGCTTGTGCTTACTATCAGTATCTTTGTCTCTCCACCAGGACAAGACGCTCTCAACGAATACCTGAAGACAAAGACAGTGACCATTGAGTATTAGGTGATATCACAGGAGAAACAAGACCGTAAGAGGGCAGACTCAGGTAGACATGTGGACATTGCTAGAGAAACACACTGCGATACCAGGATGTTGGCATTAAAAGTGTACGTGCCTTAATATGCTAACTGATAAGTATGTCTAACATGTTGAATAATCAGTAACAGAGCCTTGAGCCACGCTGTAATGAGGATTGTTCTGATCTACACAAATGGTGAATGCTAGCTGGTAGCTCAGTGAGTGGACTGTGATTTAACTAAAAAGGTTTTTATTTTAATACATCTTTAATTTCTAATATGGCTTACATTAGGTCAGAAAAGTCTTGCAATGTAACATTTCCAATAACAATTATTGGTTACGAATTAAAACTGCTGCACAACCAACATCTGCAGATTGATGTAATTCTTCTGTGTTCAGTCTTTTTTTTTTTTTTTAAATATAACAAATGTAACGTCTGGATTTTGAGGAACCTTAGGCACATTACATTTATTTTGATTAATGCACTGTACATGATTGTCTACAGAAAACATGTCATTTTATTCAGCAACATCTTACATGCATTTTAATGCCTGAAAAGCACATATACACTTTCCTTCAACAAAATACATCATTAGATGTTTATTTAAAGGATCTCATTCACTCAAACAGCATCCCTGCATCATCTTAAACCATTTAATTACATTTAAATATGGTGTTTTGATGGCGTTATGGAAAGAGGCGGTTGGGATTAGGGCTATCGTTTGTTAGAAAAAGATAATTTTTGTAGTTTTTCCTCCTTATACCACCATGGTGGATTTTAAATCAATCAATATCGGATTTTGATTTAATAACAGACATTTAACAATGATGGATTACCTGTGTTTTTCATAGTCCCCCATTTTTAGAGGCAAAACTAACTTAGGTGAGGTTAGGTCACTTCCCCCGATACTCTGTCACAAATGAGGAAAACATATAAGTTGATTCAAGGTGTTGAATTTGGATTTCATAGATTTTCATTATAATTTTAGTTCAAAGATGTGGTTTAAGAAACTTCACATCTAACAAACTTAAGAACACTCTTGATGAGGTAGGTGTGTCACTGTCGAGGTGATCAATGAAAACACAGAGCGTTTACCACAAAGTGCTAAAAGAACCAGCTCTCTATTGTGTGATGATGGGACTGCTGATAGAAGTAGTAGCTGACAGGATGCACTTTGAAGTGTACAGGGCTACAATCTGTGCTCAGATTCAGCCAAATGCTGCAAAACTGATTGTGTCACAGTGCAAATTGATAATGACCCAAAGTGTATCACTAAAGCCACGCTAGAATTTCTTATTAGTAATGTCTGACTACTTGTCAATTCTCTAATTACTTCTGGGCCTCAAAAAATCGGGGACTATGAATAAGAAAAGAAAGAAAGAAAATAAAAGGATGTAATTCTTAAACAGTTAATGCAATACTTTTGTTAAACCCCTTGTTTTAAAGCTAAACGTCTGCACTTCAATCACATATTCTGACTTAAACAGCTGTGTATATCAGCAAAACTACAAAAACGGTGTATGCCCCCCAAAAACTATGGACCCAACTCTGACCACTAACTGTGGTGAAAGGGGAGCATGCAATTAAGTATGATAATGTTTTTATTACATGAAACGTTATATGTGGGAAAACCTGTAGAATATGGAAATCTACGCTACAGCAAATTAAGGTGCATTTGTGTCCTTATTTTATAGCAGTATAAGTCAAATGTAACTGCAAGTTTAACTGATTACAGTACTTTGAGAGGGATCTTCAAACTGACAGAAGTAACTCACAACAGACAGATGACAGCTTTGCTCAGGTTCTTATACAGGCTCAGGTTTAAGAAGATTCTTAGATCTTTACTTCATGTTATTAATGCTTATTTTCTGTACAGCACTTTGTTCCTGTGCTGGGTATTTTAAAGTGCTTTATAAATAAAATTGGATTGGACTGATATCATTTTTTCAAACAAATGCTGTTTACAATGCAAACATTTTAGCGATTGCCCATGTTCCATTCAGTCAATCATTGGACACACTTATACCTCATATACTGAGAGAAAAAGCATTGAGGTAGGAGCTACCACAGAGTTCAAAGAACTGCACTCATCCTCAGCTACACGAAAACATTTGAATTCTTCCAACAGCAACATTGAAGACTTTCCTACAGTCCATAAGAACCTACAGGCGAGAAGCAGGGCTCACACAGACGGTAAACGATCGCTTCCGTGACTTTGGGGGCTTCTCCTTAACGCGCTCCCGGAATAGAGCTCTGGAAGACCCAACCAAAGCCCTATTCTGGGAAGCATGTTTAGCAAAATCTGAGTTTAGAAATAAAGTGAGTTGGTTAAATTTGATGTCAATAACTCTGGGCTTCTCATTCCAGAAGAGCTGACCAGTTAGTTCAATACAACTGTGAGTATGTTCAGGATGGGATTGAGCACATTTATGAGTACAGAAAGAAAACCATCATCAGAGGAGCTCTGACACCAAGATTCTCCAAGAAAGCACAGCCTCACTTCGAATCCAGTGGACTGAGGAATATCACCGTGTCAGTGTGGATCACGATGGCTATGTTAAGAAGCAGGAGGGGAGAAGAAAATAAAATATATGTATCTCACAAAATTGAGTACACCCTCACATTTCTGTAAATATTTCATGGGACAACACTGAAGATATGACACTTTGATACAATGTAAAGTGGTCAGTGTACAGCTTGTACAACAGTGTGAATTTGCTTTTACCTCAAAATAACTCAACATACAGCCATTAACGTCTAAACCGCTGGCAACAAAAGTGAGTACCAGCATTGCTGCAGAGGGCGTCAAAGGTCAGCCTGACAGTGGCTCAGACACACGCCACACACTGCATCACATGGCTGTCGTCCCAGAAGGACGCCTCGTCTAAAGATAATGCACAAGAAAGCCCGCAAACAGTTAGCTGAAGACAAGCAGACTAAGGACATGGATTACCTGTGGTCTGATGAGACCAGTGGTTGCAACACAAAATATTGACACTTTGGGCACAGTTTGGACATTTTCACTTAGGGGTGTACTCACTTTTGTTGCCAGCAGTTTAGATGTTAATGGATGTATGTTGAGTTATTTTGAGGTGACAGCAAATTCACACTGTTGTACAAGCTGTACACTGACTACTTTACATTGTATCAAAGTGTCATAACTTCAGTGTTGTCCCATGAAAAGATATATCTACATCTATGGATAGATATATCCATGTGTATAAAAACAGAAAAACCCTTGGATTTATAGTGAGGAAATAACCCTCGTGACTGACTCAGAACTGAAGTCGACTCTGGAACAGAAACTCAGGGTTAAATAACTCAGAGCTGTTAGCTCAACTGAGATGTCTGACCATACAGACAGGTATGAATACATCCAGGCAGCAGCAGACTCGCTTATTTTTAATATTTATGAAATGTGGGGTTTGGGTTTTTTTTAGTACTGTTGGAAGTCGTAGTAGTAAAGGAGGTTAAAATGGGATTAACTGCCTAGCCCTTGCAATCTACAACAAGCATTTTGAAAATGCACTTTGCTCTATTAATACACACACTCACCATCTCTTTTTTCACACTTAACCAAAAGGAAAAAAATTTATAATAGCAAACAAGTTAAACTCAGAAGTACTAGACCAAAGCTCATCCCGGTGGACTGAGTTTTTCACGTCTTTGTGTGGATCTGCGTGTGTCTCAGCATGTCCTTCTTGTATGCAAATGGTCTTGAGCAGATGCCACAGCGGTAAGGTTTCTCTCCCGTATGCTTTCTCATGTGAGTAATTAGATTACTTCTCTGTCTGAATCCTTTCTCGCACACTCCACATGTGTACGGCCTCTCCACTGTGTGGATCCTCATGTGCACTCTCAAACACTCGCCTCGTGCGAATCTCCTGCCGCACTCCTTGCAGCAGTGAGGCTTCTGACCCGTGTGGATCAGCATGTGCCTTTTTAAATGGGTCTTTGTGGTGAATGTTTTGCCACAGACGTGACACAGATTGTCCTCCTTGTGTGTTTCTATGTGCTGCAGCGCACAGTCTCCGTGTGTTTTCAGGTGAATCATCAATGAATTCCTGTGGCAGAAAGATTCTCCACAGAGCTTACAACAGAAAGGACTTGTCCTTTTCTTATTGCTTAAGCTGGAACTCTTCTGCTTCTGCTTTGCCTTTGTTTTTGGCTGCACTGTCTTTGAATTGGATGCTCTGCTCTCCATCCTTTCATTATCACAGGCATCATTTTCAGCCCCACTATCTGAGGAGATGGGCTGGCAGAAATCCGATCCTCCACATCCATCTGCTTCCTGCTTAATTTTTCTAGACTCTGTTGAGGCATGGGGGAAAAGCACTACTCCCTGTGTGCTTGCCACACTTTGGCTCTGAAAGCATGAGGAGGGGGACCCTGCGCTCTGCTCAGATTTGAAACAAGCCACAGCTTCACAGTGTAACAGATCCTGCAGCTGGCCTTTGTCTCCTCTCGGCCAGTGTTCCTGATTTACCAGAAAGTCTGCTCTCAGTGTGTCCTGCTTCACCAACAGCTGACTGGCCTGAGCATATGTTGTCTGTGTGGAGACCTCTGCTTCGGATACACTCACCTGTTGGGAGCCTGCAGACATGACAGGGAAAGATATGACACTGGCAAACATTTACAAAAGGCTTACTGTTTAAAGTGATAGACATGGAAGCTTGTGGTAAATGTTTTAATTCATGGCTAAATATATCATTTTACTTACAAAACTTGCAATGTTGACAAGTGCTTAGGATGCACAGCATATGTCCATATCATAGTCCAACGTGTCCCATACACTTGCGAGCATGTCTGGAGTGACTGCTGTTGTTATGCTACCTACCAGTAACCCATGAAGCTGGTAGGCAGCAGAACAATCACGTGTTAGAAAGAATCCACTCTTTACAACAGTGCGTGTTTTAACTGTAAATGGCTGCAGACTTAAAGCCTTTCTAGCTCTTCAGACTACCAAGAATCTCCACACACATCTGTAATATGTCAAGTCTTTTTGTTCATCTGAAGTCACATTTATCCAATTTTAAGACCTGCTAAGTATTATTTTTATTATTTCCCTGGTACGTAAACGTTTTTCCAAACATATCTTATAACAGCTTTCTTTACAAGCCTTCTTTCTCTATTGCTGCTGTCCTTCAATCACAAATCAGACCCTTTAACCCATCTCCACCGACTCCACCCTGCCTGCACTCTCTTCTTCACCTCCCTTGTGAACTCTGTTTTGTATAGTTGACCCACATATTTAAACTTATCCATCTTCACTACAGCTATTGCTTGCACCTTCACTTTTCCACCCATCTCATTCTCTTTTACACACGGTGTTGCTTCTGTTGACTCTTACTCCTTTCCTCTCCAAAGCACACCTCCACCTGTGAACATCAACGTCCAGAGAGACTCCTCGCTGAGCTCATATGTCAAACTGTCCATCACCACTGAAAACAAGAAGGCCAATCTATGATGTAATGTCCCCTCAAAAAGAAATCTAACCAAACCTTATAGGAACTAAGTTATTTATTTTAACTTCTGTAAAGCCCCTAATACAGAGTCATAAATGCTTAAATAAATATATAGATAATTGCCTAAATTAAAATATGTTTACATTACAGCCTTTATGAAATTTGATATACAAATGAGGTTTATTTAATAGAGAACACCATGAACGCCTAAATATGTATTTGTGTCACTCTCTACTCTTCTGAACCTAAAACGGTGCATTTAACCGCTGCATGGGAAAAACGCTGTTTCTTATTTGGTTCGTCCGCCTTAAGAGAATCAGCTCTGTGACTGCAGTCTATGCTGACTGTAGTCCCAGGCTACACGCACATTAAAACGGGTCTGATGGCTGACAGCAGCCTGCTTATCTGCATGGTGATAATAGACCAACCTGCCGGGAACACCTCCTCCTCCTCCGCTTTCAGAGCCTCGGCTAGCGTTAGCAGCTCGTTGGGCTTCACATCTTCTGACTGGGACACAAAAGCTTTGTCAGTGTGAAACTCTAATATGGTTCTCTCCACGGCGCCGAAGATTTCCTCCGCTGCTGCTGTCAGACGCTCATTCACGAAGAGTCTGAGCTGCTGTAACTTGGACATTTTGGAGGACAAGAAGACGCGCTGGTCCCTGCGAAGAAGCGAAGTCTTCTTCTCCTCTCGTAGACGGCGGCAGCCGCAGTAGCCGCTGTGGGGAGCTGCTGCCCTCTTCTGTGTAGTTGTTAAAAGCTTTATTTTGGAACAGGTGTTGTGCCAAAGTAGTTACCCCCGTCAAAAATTGTTTGACGGGGGTAACTACTTTGGCACAACACCGGCAATACTTGCAAAACAATGAGTAAATATACAGTAAATATTAAACAATTCCACGAGGAAAATAGTCGATACCAACTAAGTATCTGAGCTAAATATATATATTTTTTAGTATTTACTAAAGTACATGTAACATGATGGACTAATGTCACCTCCATGTTTGTTGTGGGAAGTTGCACTGGTGGTTTTGTGTGTCACATTTGCTGTGATGGGGTTGGATTAATTGAAGGCAGGTGTATTTGAGTTCACTGATACTCTAGTCTACTTATAGTCCACACTACAAACACTGCTGTGACGTTTGTCTCTCTGTGCAGGTGTGTCATCAAGATGACTTGATTTAAATGTGTTATGATGGATAGTTTGCTGCTCTGTGAATTGTATAATGAAGATGTGGTGACATCTTGTCTCTGTGCAGGCCTGGGCCTGCTGCAGTCTAAAGGCAGCGTTGGGTTGCTGAGGCTGGAGTGATTACTGGCCTTCTACTTACAGGGTGGTGAGACTTGGGGGACAACTGCTGATAAAGTGTTTGACACGTAAAGTCCAACTGACTTGACGCATCGCTGTCTATGGCCTTATATTATTTTTATTTTTTTTTAATCTCTTTTGCAAGTGGGAAACTGAACTGTGTTATCCTTCCAATTTTTGATCATTGCACTAATAAATTATCTTTTAGAATTTTATTGGTTGTCATCTTTTTCCCACGGCCGAGACGGTTGGTCAGACCTAGAACCTCTGTGTGCGTTACATACATTTAATTTATTCTCTTGGATAAACTGTCTAATATAAACTCAGTAACCGGATAGCAGGTATCTGGTATGAACTGAGTATATTTTACATTTAGTTTAGCATATTTTATTTTTTTGTATCTTCATACACTAAGTTTTCAAGGAAGTCACAGAAGAAACAGTCAAATGCTCTGATCCAGGTTCCTGCACATCCCCCAATACATTTATTGATGTGTATTATTTATTGTTTAGCTCTCTGGTGTGTGCATTGGGTCCTCTCTCTTGTGAATCATTGAACTGATTGTCCTCAGTATAAACCAAAGGTGTCAAATTCATTCCAGGTAATGTAGAGCACATTTCATGTCGAGTGGGTCGGACTGGTAAAGCTGTCGATCAGCTCACTACATTTAGTTTATTTTAAATACACGGAGGCATTTAAGCTGCCGGTACATGTATGAACCACTCAGCACATTAACCGTGCGTGCTCCGTCTGTGAGCCCCACTGCCCTCCGCTGGGCGGCAGGTGAATCGCACACAGGGATCCATACCTAAACACAGTTGTGTTTGGTTCATTTCAGCCCATTACTCATTATGATCACAGCACCGTGTTTCGCGTGAACAGCTCACTCGCCCATTTCATTGGTGCCCGCTGGAAGCTGGGATGGGCACCATTCTGCAGGAGCAAGTGGCACAGCGGTGTGCCGAGAGGGTTTCCAGCAGGGAGAGGAAATGGAAGAAGGATCTGTGGAGCATCGCCGGGCCTAATGTGGGCAGGTACCGCCAGATATGCTTATTATTGGGGTTACACGGTGGTAACGGATGAAGACATGGCTGCTGTTTGTTGCCGTGTCCTCGGCGGCGCCACAGACGCTGGATGTCGGTGGTGTGTGACTGCACTTAGATGTGTAAATGCTCACTGTGTACGTGTGTGAACAAAGAAGAGCGCCATGTCTGCCCTGTGCTGCTGTTTCTACATTTCATGTGTTTCATCGGTCACATTTAACTCGGAAGATTTGTTTGTTTCTCTCAAGTAACATAATGAGAAGGCGGCAGTCTCAGAGGAAGCCCACACCGCCGCAGCACGCGTTCCCAAGTCAGGAAACTAACAGCGAGAAAGTGAGTGAACGGGCTCGGATCACTGTATCACACACAAGATCAGTCAAATTAGCTGGTGTTCCAGTTCTGTTTTAAATGATGGTACATTAAATAGTGACTGCTTTCATACAAGATACAGAGCTGCTGTTAAAGTAACACCTACACGTTTGCAGTGAGCGTTGTTTACATCTCGCTATTTTTTCCTTTATTCCACATAATGACACATTTCTGTGGCACAATAGTGCACTATTTATATCAGGCAAAATGTCAACAAGTCTCAATTTATTACCATGGTAATAACATTACCACGACCATGTTTAAGTGATAAGTTGAACATAATGTGTCTGTAATTGCAGAGGCTGCAACAAAGAAGAAAGCACAAGTCTAACAACTCCTCAGCTAAACGCAATACTTCTCAACACAGGTGAGGTTTGTGCAAAGTTTGTGTTGTTCGCTGCTGTCTCAGTGCTGAGATAATAGCTTTGCTTTGCCTTGCAGCGCTCACAGATCCTCAGAGTCAAAGGCTCTTCCAGTGTCCCCCACAGAGGGCAGGATGGAGCCAAAGGTGCTGCCGGTCACTAAGCGCTCCAGCCACAGACAGCACAAGCATGCGGGGAGCAGAAACGGCAAACACACAGCAGCTGTCTCCTACCACTGCACGTGTGGTTGCAGCACTGAGCAGCTGGAAAGACACTCGCCAGAACTGGAGGTCAGACGCCTGAGTCGCCATGGAGAAGATGACAGCGACACCGATTTGTCTGAGTCAGAGAGACTTCCTGTGTCAGCCTGCAGTCGTGCTCCTCCTCGGCTCGAGCTCAGGCCAGAGGTCATCGAGGCCGAGGACTGCTCCTCTCGCAGCCACAGATCCAATTTGCAGGGCCATGGAGGTTTTGACTTCCCAGACTTCCTCCCTCCACCTTTTAATTCGTGGAGCCTGAGTCAGCTGGCTGTTTTCTACAACGTGGAAGGCCGAGGTACCCCCCGGCCCAGGCCTGTGGGCCCTTTGGAAAGGTATCTGGAGAAGCTGCTGCAGCTGGAGTGGCGTCAGATCCAGACCGTCCAGGAGGAGAGCGGGAAGTCGGCAGTATCAGAAGTGATATCCAGCTGTCACAGGTCCCCTGCTGCCGCCACATCACGTCTCAGCTCTCCCAAGTGCATCCTCCAGTGTCAGCGTGCCTTCCCCCTCACTTTCCTCTCCTCCCTGGCTAGTCACTCCACCCTCCTCTCCGGCTGCGCCTGCACTCTCTGCCGGATCCGCTGCTCCCGCTGTAGTGTGCCATGCTGTTGCTCGACTTACAGCCACAACCGCCAGTCCAGGCCGAGTGCTCCGCTAGAGCCCAAAATACTCCCGAAAAGGAGCTACAGCGAGAGCCGGGTGCACTCCTCAGACAGGGGCTCACAAGCCCAAGGGTTCAGCAGCCCTGTGCGGACCAACAGCCACCTGAGGAGAATGCAGGCATCAGGAAACATCCGCAACCCTGTCCAAGGTGCCGCCACCAGCCTTCAACACACTGCCAGCGACTGTAATGAGGTTGCCTGGAAGGGGGATGTGTGGGACTACAGGATGGGCGGGTTTCGGAGGAGGAGCGGCTCAGAGCAGAGGAGAGGTGGAGGAGACAGGAAACAGAACGGATGGGAGAAAAAACGGAGCGGCTCTGAGTGTAGAAAAGGAGGAGCTGAGAGGAGGAGAGCGGCTAACCTCAAAGAACAGGAAATAAAACCTGACGCTGTCACTGCAATAATAGACAATTTACCAGGATCCAAATATTCTCCTATACAGAGGCCAAGCAGGCCCAAACAGGTGGAGTTTGTCACATAACAGCAGGTGTAGTGATGAATGTGTAATCTGAATGTTACATACTGTCATCACCTTAAAGTTTTATTATGAATGTACAGTCAGCAATACTGTTCATTTGTTAATGTGATATTATTTCTCTGTGCTGTGGGGGATGTTTACACAGATATGGAAGAGAGCCGCTGGATGTCCAAGTTTGATAAGTTTGTGCTTTATTTAAAAGAACCCAGATAGCATCGTGTACTGTATGTGATCATATGATATGATTTTCAGCAATTCAGGTTTATTAGTCTTTTGAATGAAGCAGCAAACATCACCAAAATTTATTAAAGAATACCAAACAGTCTTGTGAAGATGGTGTATGATGCTGAGCGGGGAGAAAAGGTGAATACTGGACTCGCAGGCTTACTTGTAGGTGGTGAGCGTGGGGTACAAGAGGTGTGTGATCGAGTGATGGTCCAACCTTATGTTTCCAGGAAACTGAGGGTGAGGGTGGGCAGGAGGGTGAGAGCGGAAAAAGGTTTAGTTTCCGAGAGGAAGGTAGCGATGTAGTGAGAATTGAGCCGCAGGTCACTTAAGCAGTGTTGTGGTGGAGAAACTGAAAACAGTTAAATCAAGGTTAGTACAGAACAGACATAAAGTTACAACGCAGTGAGGCTGGGTTACCTCCATGAGGTAGCTGATAAAATCGCAGAGAGTGCATGACTCCGCTGGCCTTAAGTATTACCTCGCTGACTGGATGGCAGGTGAGCAGAACAGGTAAGGAACCAAGGCTCCGCCCACAAAACACCAGCCACTCAGTCAGATCATGACAGGGACTTCTTCTAATCTGGATCAGACTAAAGGATAAACTGATCAGATTGAATAACGCCTATGAAAGAAAGTGACACAAATGTGTGTTCAGATCATTAAACATCAAATGAAAAAACACAAGTCTGGCCATAACGTGGGAACAGAAGCAGATATTTTGAAGATGAGTCACTTTTGGTGCAACACGGAATCGGTAACGCCTATAGACTGTACAGAAAAGATGGAGCTAACTTGCTCTGGATGTGAAAGGCTTACAGTTGTATGGATGTTAAACGTTATTGCCTTGCACAAAAGGTAACGTGCACAATTCATTTTTGTTCTTAGCATCAATTTGAATCAATCTAAATCAACATGCTTGGCTTGCTGCTGCAGTCTGCATACTTCTACATTTCCACATATGAGGAAACATGTACCTCAAGGTGAAGTGGAGAAAACAGTAAGAGCCTGCAACACTAAAAAGGAAGAGAGCAGAGGAAAGTCTGACTGATGAAAGAGATATTTGTGCCTGATGAGGAAGGCACATTTCCAAAGCGTTCCCTGATGATGGTTAAAAATAAGGTGAGCTGAAATACTTAAAAAACTTAGACTTAAAAACAACTTTTTCCACTGAGACAGTCGCTGTGGATTAAGAAAAAAAAGGAAGAAAGGTCAGTCTCGCTAGTTTCGTTGGCCTTGAGGTTGAAAAAAGTTATCTCAGGTCTCTCTAACTTTGTTTCATGAGTGGCTACTTAAAACTGAACTGGATAGGACTCATGGCAAACTCTTCACAACTTTCAAGTGAGTAAGAGTTAAGAATGACACTGGCTGACATATGACCTGGCAATAAATATGGAAGAGAGCCTGGAATGACTGGAAGCAACCAGCTGTCAGCCTCAAAGTGATGCGAGATGAGCGAATCAATTCCAGACGGCTTGAATCAAGCCAAAGACTATGTCTGTCTGTTATGCACAGTCTGAGGTGACCACATATTAAATCTCCTCAAAGTTATTAATACAGATACGAGCTCTTTGTCCCTCTGTTTGAAATGCAGTGAATCCCCTCTCCCTCTCTAGTCTGCGCTTATGGACAGGGAGATTTTTGTGTTTCGTACAGTTCAAGTTATTCTGCAGCAGAGTAACAATGGTAATAGTGGTTTATAGTTCTGCTGTATCCTGTGAGGCAACTTATCTACTTACTGAGAGAAAAAAATACAAATGCAAAGCCCAGAGTCTACAGGGGTGGCTCCAAAACTGACCAACAGACAGAGAAATGTACTCAAAAGTGTTTCTAAATTTAGTGTTTAAATATTGCTGTTTATTGGTCCCCCTGCAGCTTTAGAGAGTATACGCGTGAGATGATTTTACCAAGCAGGTAAAGAAGTACAAAGAGGCGAAATCATCATCAAATCAAATCATTTCTCGCATTGCACAAGTACAGTTACTGAAATCAACTCTTCCACATAACATTTCTACACATGAGATGTGCTGCAGAACGAGCCACGTCTTTCAACTGAAACGTAGAAATGAACGTTCTCGTGAAACGGCTGGAAATGACAGAAACATTTGCGGCCAGTTTCCGAGCGGTCCTTGTAGTGTTCAGCTGTTGTTTCACACCGGACATATTTTGGAAGCGGCACTGCAACCATGGACGAGGTGTCCCAGCGTGTTTTGGAGTATTTGACAGAAGTCGAAGAGGCAGCTGAAGATGTTCTCACCACTAAACAGCAGGTAAGTAAATACTGAGCTGAGGACGTTCACACGGGAGGATCGTTATGTACGTTATAGAGGTATGCTAACGTAGCCAGTGACGTTAGCTGCTAAGCTAGCTAGCTAAGTTGTCAGCTCATGGATGAGAGAAAAACACATTTTTGTAATATATAATACATATATGTGTGTGTGTGTGAGAGAGAGAGGGAGACTTTAATAATATAAAATACTATATAATATAAAAATGTGTGGACATTTTTCACAGATACAGCTTTTTAGTCAAATTATGAAGCTGCTATTTACAATGAAAGATTTTGTATTCTTTGTATTTGTATTATATTTTGAATTCCGTATCAAAGCAAAATAGAAGTACATTCACTGGTGCTCTCATTGTTTTATCCATCTGTGTTTGTTTGTGTGTGTGTGTGTGTGTGTGTGTGTGTGTGTGTGTGTGTGTGTGTGTTGCTAACTAATGCCGTCTGTTGTTCTTCTAGATTGTGGACCTGGACACAAAGAGAAACAGGAACAGGGAGGCACTCAATGCCCTGAAACATGATGTGGCAGATTCAGGTGAGCATCCTCTCCCAGCAGCTGTGCCACTAAAAGAGTCAAACAAGAGAAGCTGTTAAAAACACAAAATCTCACAGTGATAGGAAAGCCAGGTGTAAAGTTTATTCTATGTGTGTTTATGCAATGAATGACATAAAACACTGCTCACATTTGCAGAGAAAGTCAAGGTTTGCTTGGGAAGCATGTTTATCAAATTCCCCAAATCCAAGACAAGAGAAATGATTCAGAAAGGTAAAACATTTCTAAGTCATTGATTCTTACATGTGCAATTTTATTAAGAACACATCACCCTAAACTCTTTTGATCTTTGTTGTGGTGTGTAGACCAGGAGCAGCTGGACAAAGAGATAAATGATCTTCGCAAAGGGCTGAAAGCAAAAGTGAATCGTCTCAATGAGATGCAAGGTAAGCTATGCTCTTACTATAATACATAATACTTGTTAACAGTTAAACTGTTTAGCTGCAAAATGTTCATCCAGTTATTTCTTTTTAGTACCACTTAGATTTCCAGCCTTTTGTTGCCCCACCTGATTTTTTTAAGATGTGTTGCTGCCATCAATTTCAAAATGAGCTAATATCTTTCATGAAACAGTAAAATGTCTCAGTCTAAACATTTGACTCTGACACTCTGACCAGATGTTTCTAATTTTAATAATATTCCACACACAAAGGAAAGCAGTATTAGTTTGTTTAATTTTCACCTTGAAGGACATCCTGGTAACCCCTCCCCCAATAAACCCCCCAAACTCACGAGTATTATTAGTTAAATGTGAAGAATATATGAAGAAAATCACTTTCATTCTGGTTGTATAGAAAAATAGAGGCCTCAGAAGCTCTTACTAGTCAGTACCCAGGAGGAAACAATCCAGAAAGTCTATTTGAAAGATAGATTTGATCACAAACTGCGATTGGGAAAGAACCAAACATTGCACACGATAAAGTTCAATCGATAAATTAGATTTATGAGGGTCCCTGGATCACAGCCTCATAAAATGCTAAACGGTTTTGGAAGGTGTGCAGTATGTTTGGGATCCTTCACAACCCCTAACAATCAAACCAGATCTGAACACAGAGACACTGTGCTGCATTTAATCCTTACATACTGGTCATATTTTCATACCTAGTCTGGTCTGGTCCAGAATATCTTCATAATGAGCGTCTACACCAAATTTTGAACTACAGATTGTTTTTGGAAGTATAAATAGCTACTAATGTGTTTTAGGAAAATCCATCAACAGAATGACATTTAGGTTTTTCACTGCTGTCAAACATCTAAATGGCTCAGATTTGGGTTAAAGTCATAGGTTTGAAGCAGCCATAAGTCAGTGTAGTAAATAGCAGGATGTGTGGAAAGTCTGAATATATAATGACATTTTTAAGTGTTTTATGTGGAGTCTGCTGTCTGTAAAAAAATAATTCCATGACATCTGGAATATTCCTGCAGCCTCCATAGCAAAAATGTCTTGTCTGGTCTCCAGTAACTTATTTGTACAGGAAGTGCAGTGTTATCTGATGGAGGTTTCATTGCTTTACATCATTAAACTCGCAGAATTTCTCCCAGTGGTTCTGTTGTTGGAAGCAGGAGAGGAAACTGAGTCCAATCTGCCTTCAGTCAGATACCTTTAGATTAGGAGGAATAAGCATAATGACTCAGTCATTAATCCTGTGGGAAGTCCTTCATATTATTATTGGGAAAAGTCCTCAGTCACAGTGATCTCTATTGTTCTGTTCCTACGACTACATTTATTTTAAGTCAGTCTTATATGATCTCTTAACCTTTTTTGTGTCTTACTGTTGCAGGAAAACCTGAGCTGAGAGGCTACAGTCTTTCTCCTCTGTCCACTGATGAAATCAGAGCTATTAACAGCCTTTTAAAGAGATGACTGGAATTCAACAAATCACTGCATCTGGGGACAAATGCCACATGCTGACATGTTGACTGCAGCACTCAGTTGTTCAGATGGGAGCACAATGTGCCAGAGCTTCAAGCCAAACCATCATCGACATGAGAACTGATCGCATTTTAAATGTGGGAGTAGCTAATTTGGAAACCAATACAACTCCCATTCTGTCTAATGGCTAGCAAGAGCTAACCTCACTGATTGAAAAGAGAATTTCAGTTGTATTGAAGTTTTTATCTGTGACCTCGGTTAACACTTTCCAGATGAATTTATGGTTTCAGTTTTTAGTTTTAACCTTTTTCTTTTCAACTATAACATGATTTTTTTTTGTAAATTGAGTGAAGAGAACAGTTTACCCTTTATTGTTTGATCGCTCAGTTCGAGGAGTCGCAACAAGCATTTGAGAACTAGTAGTTGATGTCACCACAGACAACTTTTATATACAGTATTTGGCTGTGATGTATATAATCCATCCTTCGAGCTAATAAAAGCTGGTAACATACACCCAGGCTTTGTGTTATTCCCCTTATTGCATAAATAATTCAGTATCAGCTTAAGAATTCACTTGCTATCATGGACAATGAAAGGATTTCATCTGGGTCTTCCCAAGTCCACTTCACTATAACACTTAATGTCTAAACACAAGCAGAAAGCACCAGATCTGAAATCTTAGCTCAGGTCTCGGGTCCTGAGGAGGCCGTGGATCCATAATGTCTGTCTTGTTAGAATTCATCTCCTTATTCACACTGGACTTATGAAGATCTCTTTCTTATGCATTTTCAGGGTAGTTTAGTTTAAATGATTGTGGTCAAAGTCAACAGCTTAATGGAATAACAAATTCAGAGTAATAGGCTCATGTTGACACATCGAGAAGCATTCAGCAGTTTCTTTTTTGGGGGGTAATAGTTCATAATACAGCCTGGGACAAAAGGGCATTTGAAATTACAGTGTAATTATATCTACCCTAAAATACTAGGCACATTAAAATAAGGGGGTAACAAGTCAGGGTTTTTTTTTTAAAGGAAATACAGAAATTACTATAAATTAGAGTACTGTATCCGGTCTTTAAATGATGACGTGATGAACCCTGCTTCTGGGCCATAACGACTCTGCTTTTGTTAAGGTTGTCACTGTCGGCCTCTCTCGGTTTTTATTACCGCTAACCATTTTAAAGCTCAGTTTTTAAAACCTTATAATGTAACTACAGCCCAGTCCGTGCAACAGTACATTAATGACTAACCTCGTATTGTGGATGGATTATCTCAGTTGTTCTCCTGACTGAAGTTTGGTCCGTTTACAGCATCCTGCCATGCGATTGCATTTGTCCCTAACCATGAAGAACCTTCACGTTAACTTTTATCAAGTGGGAAAAAGTTAGTGTTCATCCTCCAGCTTCACTGTGTTTATGTTATGCTAACATAGTTGTGCCGCTAGTGATCACGTAGCACACCATTATATACCAGCTAGCCCAACTTCAGTAACCCTACGAACGTCACTGCTGTTTAGTTTTCTGTCTTCTTTTATGTTGGAAGCAATAACAGAGCTGTACGTTTAATTTTTTAAGAAATCTCTCAGTCAGAACATGGTGGTTTATCATTAGATGGAAACTAGCGAGCTAACTTCCTGTTAACTTCTAACTCTGTTAAATTGAATAAATTCTGTTTTCATGGATGCCTGGATGCTAAACTTAATTGTTACACCTGGTAAAGCAGCAACGCTGATCGTGATGCTGCAGTGATCGTGTGACTTTAGGACCTGAAGCTGAGTTTGGGCCCAGGCACAGCTAATGACGTCAGACTTAAAGACCTGATAGGTGATTTTAAGTAGTGAACAGATTTCACCTATCGCTGGTTATTTTTAGAACATAACACCCGCGATAAACGAGGGAACTCTATACAAATACTGAGAAATTTCAATCCCTTCTCTCTTTTGCTCTGAGGCGCAAGGGAAAAATATCGACAAGTCGATGAACATCATCTACAGATATATTCGGTAAATGCCCAAGACATCTTGAGAAATTGCCACTTGATTCGTCCATTTGGTTGACTTTTTTTGGAAAACCCGACCGTAAACAAGACGTGAATATCACACCGGAAACGAAGCACACTATAGGAGTTTCCCTACCGGAAGTAGCATATGCCAAGGTGCACATAGTCTATTGTAACCTACATTGTAGGAGAGAGAAATATCGTGGAAGAGACATAAAGTGAGTAAAAAACACAATAAATGCATTTAGAATATATTTAGAACTACAAATTAAATTTCGTTTTAGCAATTGGTGGTTTTTTAATGTCACAATTCCAACCCACCTCCTTTTTCTAGGCTTGGTACCAGCAAAAGTGACCCGAAAAAGGCACTCTGACAGAGTTACTTTTTGTGTGTGTGTTTTTAGACATCCTGGTGAACTTCTATCGTTGCACCATCGAGAGCATCCTGACCAACTGTATAACAGTCTGGTACGGGAACTGCTCTGCCTCGGACCGGAAGGCGTTGCAGAGGGTCGTGAAAACTGCCCAGCGCATCGCCGGAGCACCACTTCCTGCCATAAAAGATATCTACAGGAAGCGGTGTCTGAAAAGGGCTGGGAAAATCATCAAAGACCCCAGTCACCCATCACATGGACTCTTCACCCTCCTGCCCTCTGGGAGGCGCCACAGGAGCCTCCGGACTAAGACCACCAGGTACCGGAACAGCTTCTTCCCCACAGCTGTCAGACTCCTGAACTCTGCCTCCTGACATCTGACCCACGTTAAACTCATGGACTGAACATACACAACCCCACAATGGACAACTGTACCCTCAAACACATAATAATAACATGGAGTGAACCACCACTCACAACCACTAGCACTTTATACAGCCTCTGTAGAAACTATCTACACCCTCACTTATCTTAACTGCACTACTGTATAGCTCTGTGTAAATAATCATTCTGTACATTCAATAATCTTTAATCCTACAACTGTTTACAACTTGCATAGTTCCCATTTCTGTATAGCTGTATATCTCAGATTCTGTAAAGTTATTTATTTCATATTCTGTATAGTTTTTCATATTTATATCCTGTTCATAGCCTGCACATAGCTTGTACTCACTACAGCCTGTACATACTTAGTTATAGAATATTCACAACATACTTCATACCGTGTACATTATAACATACCATAATAGACCCATTTCTGTAATATACTTACATATCTATACTATTGCTAATATATATTGTAATATACCTATATCACTAAAGCACTTCTGGATGGATGCAAACTGCATTTCGTTGCCCTGTACCTGTGCATGTGCAATGACAATAAAGTTGAATTCTATTCTATTCTATTTAAGTAGTTTTAAACCTTGTGATTCACAAAAAGTAAGAGTAAAAGAAGATCTGATTGTGCTACAGTCAGGGCAGGAGCAGCGGCTTCGCTCATGCACGATTCATTTGCAGTTTTGGAGGCGTAGGGGGTCAACATCTCCTGCTCTGACAGCAGCTGGGGGCGACTGCTGCGTGATGACAATCCGTCGCCTGTGAGCGCTTTGGCACAGGCGAGGTGCCCACGGCAGCACCCGCTGCTTGTTGAGAGTAAGAGTGATACGTGCTCTCACGTGGTCCTAAGTCTTCCTAATAACACCACCAAAAGTCGCCAGATTTGTCGCTAGTCACTTTTTAGAAAAAAAAGTCGCTAACGGGGTCTGAAAACTCTCTAAATATAGCAACAAAGTTGCTAAGTTGGCAACACTGGGTTAGTGGTGTTTCTAAATTACCCATAGATGTGAATGTTTGTCTATCTCTATTAGCCCACAGGGCTATCTCTGTTAGCCCTGTGTCAGACTGGTGACCTGACTCTCACCCTTTAGTAGCAGCCCTTAGTTATGCAGTACTTGAAATTACTTAAACAGTACTTAAAATTATTTACAGAATAATTTATGGCTCCATGTCCCATGTGCTAGTCTTGCTAGTCTTGGTAGCCAGGGATCGGTCCGCCAGGGCCTCCACTCCTGGCCGCCCGGCACACATTGCACAATGCGCCTCCTGCGGGTGGTGGGCCTGCAGAAAAATGGCCCATGTCCCTTTTTCGGGTGTGCCTGGCCAGGCCTTATGGACTAAGGCCCGGCCACCAGTCGCTCGCTTTCGGGCACCCTCCCCGGGCCTGGCTTCGGGCGTGACCCGGTAACCCTATCCTGGGAAGGGTGAACTGTTCTCTTGGTGTTCTACTCATACGGGTCTTCTGAATTGGTCTTTGTCTGGTCCCTCAGCATTCCCTTAGAGGTAGGGAGAGAAGTTCAGCCATCTGGGAAGGGGTCAGAGTAGAGCCGCTGCTCCTCCACATTGAAAGGAGCCAGTTGAGGTGGTTCGGGTATCTAACAAGGATGCCTCCTGGGCGCCTCCAGGGTGAGGTGTTCTAGGCATGTCCCACTGGGAGGAGGCCCCGGGGCAGACCTAGGACACGCTGGAGAGATTATATCTATCGACAGGCCTGGGAAGCTGGAGGAGGTGGAGAGGGAGAGGGAATTATTTCTTTCTTTCCTGTTAAATTCAGACTTGCTGCCCCTTTTTCTGTGTGCCTACATTATAGTATTTGTAGAGAAATATAATTATGTTGTAATTTCAAATAAAATACCATGGAATTCCATGTAATTACAGGGTAATTACACCCTTTATCTGTATTGTACAATTTTAACTCCTAACTGCTGGTGCTTTTTGATGGTGCACCTCGAGGTGGTGCTGTGGACCGCAGTAGCTGAAAAACAAAATCTCTAGAAATTTATAATGAAGTATTTTTTGGGTAAGAACTGTTTATTAGCCTTAGCCATCTTTGCCTTCTGAAAATGTCTAAAAGCCTTACAGAGCAACACACATAAATGGAGAAATGAGCAAATACATCCATGATGTCAATAAATCTGTAGTTGGTTAACAGCAAAACAGGAAGTTTAAACTGTGATGGATGTTTACAGCTTACAGTTTGGATTGTAGTGTTTATTTGGAAAAGAAACTTTGTGCCTGCGCACTGCATCCTGGGTCACTCGGGCTATAATTAAAGATCGTACAGTATGACTCATCTGAAGAGAGTTTAGATGTATTGAAAAAACACACATATACACAGCAGCTGTACAAACCTGCAGACCAGCCAAAACATATCCAGACAGATATACAAATACATTTATTAAAAGAATAATAATCAAGAGAAGGAGATGTTAATGCTTGTGTGAAGGCTTTAGAGACAGACAGTGAATATGGGCTCTGTCACTGCTTCTGATTAATTTTTTCCCAATAAGTAAAACCTGAGAGTTTGACACACGTCTCCTATAAACAGCAGCAGCAGCACCATCAATCGTAGCTGCATGTCACAGTGAGAGCTGCTGTTTACTGGAGAAGAGCATCGATGCAGTGAGAGTTGGGCTTCCTAATGCATGTTTGTGTATGGAGGCCGAGGCCTGCACACAATAAAAATCACAATACATAATAATTCTGAATATGTGTGACACACAGTGATTAAATAGTAAACTTGAGTATGTACTTTCAAACTTGTATCCTTTTTTTCTTTAAATGGTTTAAGCATAAGCTTAATTTAGTAACAGAACAGTCACTAAACATCAAACCTTAAAAGAACTATATTTATGCTGTGGGAAAAAATCAATCGAAATAAATTCTTAATAGGAATTAAAATGATCATCATAAAAAATGCTGTTCAGAAGTTTAGTATTTTTAACTGGGAATGGGTCAGAGCACCTGAGCATGGTCGCAGCAAAGATGTATTTCACAAGCAAAGATGCAGCATCCACCAAAATATATCCACTTTTGTCTTCAGTTGTGTTGTGAAGAGTCAAATGTCAAATACACTTAAGTAACGCCATTCCCCCCAGAAGAAGCCAGTCCATGAATCGAGGGGTTGCAGTAAGGTCAGAACAAAAGCAACTGATGTAGCGATGCCAGGACTTTTTATCCAGAGTGAGCAACAAAGGAAAGACTGAAAGAGAGATTATGAGTAGTTCAAATAACATGTCATGCCTTCCCTTCATTATAGAAGTGGGGACTATGAAGATACGTTAAAATAAAATACATGTTTGCATTAGACAGTTATCTTATGTCCTTTCTCTGTGGTGTTGATCAAAGTTATGTAGACTACAAAATAAAATCAGTTCTTGAAGTTGAGGTCAGAAGGTGGCACTGCAGAGTCAGAGCCTGCACCCACTGCCTCGATCCATTGCCTTCATGCAAGTAATAACACGCCCTGTAATTACTGATTCACAACACAATGCTATTCAGAGTTTTCGTTTGGCAATTCTGTAACATTTATAATCATGGGTGGAAACTACAATGAGGATATGGATCTCCTTCTATTGTGTTCAAAAACAAAATGTTATGTGTATGTAATGTAAGTTAAATCATTCACATTCAAGAGCCTTTCTTTGGTTTTTGATACACTGATAGTGTTTTCTTATTTTCCATGAGCATACCCTGACTGGCTGTTGGACCTCTTCGTGAAAGCCCTTTAACTTCAAACACACCTGCCACTCCAAAAGGACAGGTGACAGCGCTCAGACAAAAATAAATAAATAAATGTCATCACTGCACTGATGGAATACGAATAAAAGAAGCCAAAACAGGAAAGGCTATGAAAATATAGTCTCTACTGCCTGCTTTTGGAAAATGGGAGGTGCAGATTAAGCCGAAACACAGCAAAGTGCTCAGTGATGTTACCTTTAGTACACGCAGCCTAGTAAAGCGTGGTCACTCAGTCATGTGTGTTCACACAGCACAAACACAAGAACACGGAGATGCCTTTATGTGTGCAGCACTCATTCTTTAGTGGGCACTGATTCTGTTTTCCTTCTGTATTTTGGTGGAAAGTTATTGTGCTCTTAAATCTTTCTTAGTATCCCGTCTTAGAATAAATGTATGCGCACACAGGTCTGAAGTTTTTCTACAGCTGCTGGGTTTTCAGGTGTTTTCTATTATCTTAGTTTTCTTCAGGTGAGACATAATTTACATCCTTAGATGGAATCTGAATGATAAACACCCACCGTGCTGACCTGAGGCAGAGGGAACAAAATGAATAACAGCATTGTGGTTTAAGTCCGTTGTCTGACATGCTGCTGAGTACGGGGAGGACACGAATAACTCGAGGGAAGAAGAGGGAGGGACAACAGCGGTCACGTGTGTGAGGAGGCAGAGGTGGTGGTTTCGGTTCACTCTCTTCTCTGACTTTGGTTGCGTGCCACCGCACTCAGGCCTGAATCCAGCTCTGAGTGATGAGTTTATGAGTCAAAGGATGGGAACCTGCTGATTGTCTCAAATGTGAGACAATTATACCAAACGAGACACGCGATGGAACCGAGAAATGAAAGTGACACACTGGCATTCTGAGCCGATGATTGATTATACAACCACGCTGTTTGCCTCCACCAGACTACAAGAAGAAAATTAATCACACCCGAGAGGAATGAAAATAAATCCATAAACTATGTGTAAATTATAGTGGCTTTGACAGTTCGGTGTGGAGCTGTATCAAAGGCCAACCCTATGGCTCTAATTGTGCCTTAGCTACACTGACATATTAATCACCGTTTGCAGGTTAGCTGCCCTCATGTGCTCCAGAAAGCGGCAATGTTGCTGCAACATTTGGATTAACACATTCAACACCCGTCACTCCCTGGGAGAGGACTTTAATTTATCTGCTATTGAATTCAAAATGTGAAACTGAACTACCCACGTGGAAATGCTACGAGTTTTCCTCGGCATGTTAATTGTGCGTGTGTGAGGCTACGGTTCCTTCCTGCTGCGAGCCTGAATTGGTTAATAGCTTTCTGGAGAAAGATCTCATTTTTCTGTCATTCCCACATCATCCTAACCTCCAGCGCTGCAGTGATGATTTACTGAAGGCTGTCCTTAAGTGTAGAATATGTCCCGTCAGAGAGGTGAATGTGCAGGCAAATCTGGAGGATATGAGTCAAATGTTATGTGTGCGGTAGAGATGCTTATTTTGACAGACTTGGCTCAGAGAGGTGTTGTTGACTTGGCAGAAGAGACTTCGTTGCTCAGCTGTCGCTCACAGAAGCGTCTATGCTGTATATTACAGCATAACATTTTTCACAAAGGCGATGAAAGCTCATCTTACAAAAGCACCGGCGAATAGATCAAAGGAAGTCAAAGCTTCACACACCTCATGCAGCATTTAGACAAAATGCTTAAAAGTGAGGGGAAAACCCCGCAGGTTTAGCCTTGAACATAACCTCAGATGAATTCGTATGTTGCATCAGTGCTTTGAGTCCTCTGCTAAAGCAGAAAAGTGCTATTTAAGAAACCAGTCCGCGTACCATTTACCACACACCACAATTCCTACCTGTCAGAGCAACAGTGAGAAATTATTATATTGTTGTGGTAGATGAAGTTTAGTTATATGCTATATATTATTACTAGCATACAGGGTTGGCATTTAAAGCTAATTATATCTAAAAAAGCTTGTCTTTGAAGCGCCACTCTTATCAGTGTGCAGTAGTGTTGGCTTTCTTCACATTCTCTTGTAACACCCTCTTTATTCCTTTAGCATTTTTCTCTTCCAGGCAACCTTATGACCCTCTGAGCTGTTTTCAGTAACACGTCTCATGCCAAGATAAATTAAAGTGATGAAAGATCTGCAAAACACTTCCTGCCGAAACAAGTTGGAAAGCTGGTGATGCCTGCCCTGTCTGTGGATTATTCTAAAGTTATCTACATTACAGTCACAACACAGTATTTTGCAACATGTAAATTATTTGCGACATACTGACATCATTCAGATCCTGTGTCACTAATAAAAGTCATTTGTATAAGTTACAAATCTATTTTCAGTCTGTCGATTGGTTTATTTGTTGCCACATATTTGTCTCATTATTGTGCATCATCGTTGTCTTTTGTGTGTGGCTGTTATCTCAAGGTTTATATTGTACTTAACTCTTTTGTTCCATGTTTTGCCTCACTGTTAGTTGCTTCAACAATGAAACTTTAACCTGACAAAATATTCAAACTAACCATAATACCATAATAATGCCATAACCATAATATCCTATTTTTCTTCTGCATTCCCTCCCAGCAGTGTTAAGATCTGAGTCTATGACATCATTGTGGCTTGTGTGATATAACTGTGGTTAATGCTGGCAGACAGTAATATTTTAAATTTCTCCTCCTGAGACACAGTAAGACTTGTCGTATCCTGAATTGGGATAAGAAAGAAGAATCAGGACCTGTTTCCTTTTCCTGTTTTCTGCCTGTGGAAGCTGTTTTGAAATGTTTTCACTTTTATGTTAAACTCCGCCCACCTCTGCTGCATTGGAATCCTACTTATTGGCGCTTACTTACCTGGCAGACCTCTTACACCTATGCACTCCTCAAACATCTCTCCGATCAACTGACCAGTCACTCCTCGCTGTCCCCATGTCGAGACTGAAGCACCTGGGGACTGAGCTTTCGCTGTTGTGTTGCTCCTGTCCCTCCATATTAGGCTGGCCCCAACACTTGAAATCTTCAAGTCACTTTTAAAAACACATCCTTTTCCCAAGGCGTTTTAGGAGTAGTACCCGACTCAGCTTGTAGTCAGTTTTAGTCAGTTTTTGGTTGCTCTTAATCTTCTGTGCTTTTATTTATTGTCTGTTTTATTCATGTTTTAATATTCACTGATTCATTTTTATCTTTTTTTTCATTTATTTTATTGTTATTTGACTTTCTTTGTTTAATGTATGGTTTTTAACTTTTGCCACTGATTTTTACTGGAAAACACTTTGGTCAACCATGTTGTTTTTAAAGTGCTCTATAAATAAAGTTGGATTGGATTAGATAACAACCTAAATTTTTTTTTTAATTCTTTAAATTCTTATTCTTATTTTTATTTTCATGTCTATTTTAGCGTAATTTATGACAGTATGTTTGCACTGAAGCACCACAGCAATTTCCTAATGTTGTAAACCTGCTCAACATTTGGCAATAAAACCCTTTCTGATTCTGATTCTGAAATTAGTGAAATTAAACTTGGACACCTCTTTGTACTTCCACCTTTTTGTACTTGTATTTTCTCCTGCATTGCAAGGACCGGTATTTGCACTGAACATTGGTACTGGACCTCAAGATGCAGAACTGCAGTGGCACAGAAACCTGAGCTGAACAGAGATGTCAGTCATAAGCACTTGGAGAAGTAGGAACATACTGTATCTGTCCTAGCATTACGTCCACAGTGCTGCAAAGCAACACAATTGATGATGAAAAGATAATGCCCTAGAGATGCAATGTAATGTAGGGTAATGTAAGGTCTGTGCATGGATTGAGTTAAAGCCCTTAGTGACAGTATTTTTAAACAAATGTGGTTTCAGTTTTGGGGCAGGCATCAAGCCCTAGGCAATTTGGAACTAGGTATCGCTGTTTTTTCTAGATTGTGCTGCAGTGTTGTGCCTTATGCTAAGTAGAGACAAAAATATGATTGTTGCGGCTACTCCAACCAATGGCGGCAGGCTAAACATGAGGACACCGATGACGCGCAACAATTAACGCACAGAACACTTCTGTATCATTTGCTTCTTTATTTACACATGCCACTGTCCAAACTACAAATCAGCACATGGGATCAACTGTCAAACAAACGCACAGAATATCAAATCATTCAAATTGCGATATGTTGCGATATGTTGCGATATGTTGCGATATGTTGCGGTCAACAAAGTTTTGCCTCGTGCTCACCCTACCTTCTGCTCATCACATCAGGTGCTGTGCACAAGTGAGTGCAACCACATTTACCTTATACCACACCCATGAGACACGCCCCACACCCATGCACCAATACAGTGAGTCCATTTAAACCAACCCACTTAGTCAGACGGAAACAACTCATATGGCTCCTACAATGATATTCATGTGGTAAGGAAAGAAAAGATGAAATAGGTCATCTTTTGTGTAATGTATAACAAGGGACAAAAGAAAACTCTCCAAGACACCTCACAAATTCCAGACATACATTCAAAATATAATATGATAATTTTAACCGGTGATTTTAACCTGGATAATCCTTCTGACCCTGCAGCAAAAGAATTCTTAAACGTTCTTCACTGTTTGGATTTTACCCAGCACGTCACGCAGCCGACTCACAACAGAGGACACACTCTGGACCTGGTCATCACCCATGGGCTGTCCACCAGCGTGTCCTCTGTTGTTGACTTGGCTGTCTCTGACCACTACTGTGTGTTTTTTAACATCACTGGTTGTATTCAGCGGGAGACCTCGGTGCGAACTGTGAGGAGGCGCTAGCTAACCTCTGAAGTGGCTGCAAATTATACCAGGGTTTTAGACGAATGCCCCCCTGTGATTTTACCTGCACCCTGCGATTTGATTTTTAATCATTTTAACAGCAAACTGAAGAAAAGCCTTGACTCTGTTGCTCCACTCACCACCAAAAAGATTAACGTAAAACATGCATCACCCTGGAGAAACGAAGAAGTCAAAAAACTCAAAAGAAAATGCAGGGCAGCAGAAAGGAGGTGGAGGAAAAATAAAAATAATATCAACCATCAAATATTTTGCGAGCAACTTAAAATGTACAATAATACATTAAGGAACTCAAGAAATTCATACTTCGCCAAAATAATCAGTAATAACAAAAATAATCCCAAGGTCCTCTTTTCCACCATAGATCATTTATTTAACCCTGATTTTTAACAGCTCCCAAAGAACCCCCACAGACTCGCTCTGTGAGCAGTTTGCAGACCACTTCAGGGGAAAGATCAGCGCCATCAGATCTGATATTTTATCTAATCGCGATATGATTGTAAACACATCTGAGGGCTCGATTGTACCTGAGGAGACACTGGACAGCTTTGTCCTGGTTAATGCTGAGAACCTTCAGAAAGTTTTCTCCACAGTGAGACCCACCACATGTCTTTTAGATCCAATCCCCTCTTTACTTTTTAAAACACTTTATGGATTTTTTGAGGCTGAGCTTTTATACATGATGAATTGCTCTCTTCAGTTGGGTGTCTTCCCTGCTGCCTTTAAAACGGCGGTGGTGAGGCCCCTTCTGAAGAAGAGCAATTTGGATTGTAATGATTTTAATAACTACAGACCTGTATCCAACTTACCATTTTTAAGTAAAATCTTAGAAAAACTTGTTTTTACTCAGATTAATGATTTTCTAAATGATAGACAGATCCTGGAGATATTCCAGTCTGGATTTAGGGTGAACCACAGCACAGAGACGGCTCTCCTAAAGGTTTTAAATGATCTTAGATATAACTGGGACGCCCAAAAGCTCTCAGTCCTGGTGCTACTGGATCTAAGCGCAGCCTTTGATACAGTAGACCACGCTATTCTTTTAAACAGACTAAAACACATGGTGGGCCTCTCTGGTGCTGTACACAACTGGTTCACTTCCTATCTCTCTGACAGAACTTTTATGGTGAGTATGGATACATGCTCCTCTAAGATCCATAAAATGACATGTGGTGTGCCTCAAGGGTCGGTTTTAGGCCCTGTACTTTTTAATTTGTATATGCTCCCTCTCGGCGGTATCATCAGGAGGCATGGAGTGAACTTCCACAGTTACGCTGATGACACGCAGCTGTACATCTCCGTGTCTCCTGATGACACCAGACCAATGGATGCCCTTTTTAACTGTATTTTAGATATACGATCTTGGATGGCAGAAAACTTTTTACAGCTTAACCAGGACAAAACTGAAGTTTTAATTGTCGGTCCCGAGGCTCAGAGAGAGAAACTCTTGTCTAAATTAGAGGCATTTTCACTATGTCCTTCGCTACAAGTGAAAAACCTGGGTGTTATTTTTGACTCTGAGCTTGGTTTTATCCCACATATTAAACATGTAACCAAAATTGGATTTTATCATCTAAAAAATATAGCCAGAGTCGCCCTATTCTCTCTTGGGCAAACACGGAGATGCTGATGCATGCTTTTATTACCAGTCGCATTGATTACTGCCCTGCTCTCTGGTCTCCCCAAAAAGAATATTTCAACTTTACAACTTTTGCAAAACTCGGCAGCTCGTGTGCTGACGAAGACCAGAGGGCGGGCCCACATTACACCGGTTTTAGAATCGCTGCATTGGCTCCCCGTGTGTTTCAGGATCGATTTTAAAGTTCTGTTATTGGTTTTTAAATGTCTTAATGGTCTTGGGCCTTCTTATCTCTCAGATCTGCTTTTACCATATGAACCCTCGCGGACCCTGAGGTCCTCTGGTGCTGGCCTTTTGATTGTCCCTAAAGTCAGGACACATACTCACGGAGAGGCAGCTTTTCAGTGGTATGGTCCTCGTCTGTGGAACAGCCTGCCGGAGGAGCTCAGGGCCGCAGAGAACGTACATGTTTTTAAGAACAGGCTCAAGACCACCTTTTTAATTTAGCTTTTACTTAGCGTTTATTTATTTTATGCTTATTTATTCTATCCGGTTATTCTATTATTAATTTAGGCTTTAGTTCTGAGCGGTTGGCAGTATGCTAGTGCAGTTTCTCCATAAGATATAAGCTGAAAACATTTCCAGTTTTGTGAATAACATATGTCCAGCTGGTATTTTTCAATAATCTGATGTATATCGGACACAGAAACAAAAGCCTATCATGATTAATGCACCAGTTTTTATTTGTTTGACTTTGTTGGTGGTTGGTGATGTAAATGTTTGGAGGACCATATATCATGAATACATAAAAGCTCCAGAGGCCACATCAATCTGTAGCCTTCATATATCCATGACACAGGCATAGACCAGGGCTGAGGTCGGTTGGTGTGGAGTTCTGCTCTCACACCAGTGTTACTGGCTTGGCTCTACACAATGACTAGAATGCACCAACATGTGAAACCCCGTTTTAAGTTGAAACTTCTAGATATTAAGCATGTCAGATTTTGAAACAGAAAACATTTGCATAACAATGAAAATGCATTCATTTTTTCCAATAACTTTGCAGATGTGACGCATAAATAATGTAAAAAGAATTTGTCCCCATTCACATGAACAAACTGCAGTCTGCCAGATAGATTCAAACCATTGCAGTGCAGTTCCTTTTATACCAATGGTTTGCTCTAATTTCTGTAGTAAAAACACTGTGATGAACAAATGCTGCAGTGGGGGTCCATTCTCAGAGGCCAAAGAAGATCATTTTTAACCTTCACTAGTTCTCATTGTGTGCTATGATGAATACTGAATCCTGGCTGAAACGCTTCAAATAAACCATTACTTTGAAACTGATCACTGAGCTGTTTTACAACTACTCTTTCAAGAATTTTGGAATTAAAAGGAAGGTCTTGGTTTAATTACTGCCAACCTTAAAAGCCTGTGGTACTGTAATAAAAAATAAAATATTCATTCATTGTAAGACTTCTTTAAAGAATAAGAATGTGATCTAAGATGATACCAATGATTTAGAGGAATAAATTACAACAGCTGACTTGAAAAGATTGATGGAGTGAGTAAATATGTAAAGTAAATATGATCAGTTATTAAATTTGCTGCACATAATAACACATCTTACAAGGCATCTGCTTTAAGAAGCACGTTTGTGAGTTATATCTGTCAAGCATCTGCGATTTGTTGCCTTCTTTTTCAGAGGAGCCAAAGTAACCAGGGACTGAGGATCTAATATTATTAATGAGATAACCTCTGTGAGAGTAACAGTGGAGGGTAAGGAGCTTGAAAAGAAAAGCATCTGGACTTCTTTAAGCTTCTTGAGGAAGTTTCACCTCTCATCCGAGAAGCTTCTTCAGTTCTAAGAGCGATTGGTGGCGAGTCCCAGATTTAAAGCTGACCAAGGGGGTCATGGACCCCTATTGATCCTCTAACTAATCACACGAGCCAAGGTGTGAAAACGGGTGTGTGTCACAATCAGCCAAGGTTTCGGGTGAACCCATTGTGAAACCTAGCCCGACCCTATCGTGTGATTTATTGAGGTCAAATGGCCCAGGATGTGAGTGGGCGTTAAAGCGTCTGGGAAGGATCTCAAAACTGGATTATAGATGGCAGGCAGTTGGTGTCGTAAGCCACAGCCTCTGCTCAAAGATCACTAGGACTCTCCACCAATTGCTCTTGTTCTAAGAGCAATTGAAGAAGCTTCTCAGATGAGAGGTGAAACGTCTTCAAGGAAACTTCCAGACGCCTTTTTTCCAGCTCCTTGAACTACAATGACCTGGATGACTGAGAACCTTCAGACATATAATAGTGGAGGAATAACCTCCTTCAGAAAGACATGGGGCTATCTCTTTAACAATATGGGGCATATCATATGGAGTAAATATACATTTTCATTCCTACATGGATAATACATGACTACAATAACCCTTGATATTATGGATTTCATATGTAGCCGATGGACCCTAAACAAGATAGTATCTCCTTTCTGACTGAAAAGCCTCCTCTGAGACATATTTTGTCCAGCTGAGACAACTAAAAACAATTCCACTCATATGAGATTCTGCAGGTCATGTATGTTTTTACCTCCCTAATGTATGGGCTTGAGATTGTTGGCCCATCATTTTTCTTATAAACTGTTATCTAATGAAATGATCTAACATACACTGTCCTGCAGTCAGTTGTTAACAACTGTTACGTGAAAAAAACCAACGCAGAGGAAGTTACGTTCTTAAATTATTGGACTTATGTTAATATCAACCCCATGACTAGTCTGTACAATGGACTATAATGTGCATGTAGCTATTTGAAGGTAGGATGTTGGAGCCAGTGAGATGCTGCTAATAGTTGTTCGAGGTCTTTATTGTTGTCCTCTGGACTCATATCATATGCTATGAGTTTCAAAAAGGGACGTGCAGTTGTGAATCTACAACAAAGTGGATCTAAGAAGATCTTTGGTTTTCTGGAAAAATTTCATTTGTGAGCTAGTTTCCAAGTTTTAAATATTAAGGATAAATAAAAACATTTCTGTCACAATCAACTTAAAACAGCTCGAATAGGGTTTCAGGAAGGTGCCAAATCATACGTATGTGTATGCACTGAAAGCACTTTCCATGGATTCAGAGTGCCCCTTCTCTCACATGCCTACTTATTCTTCTCTGTGTGCCTTCTGAAACATTTTCTTTTTCACACACATGGTGTAGGTGCTTAGTGTCACTAGTGTGCTTCACCCTTAACATTAACATTTAGCATTCCTTCAATATGATGTGTAAGTGGGAGGATGTGTGTGTGCACATCTATTTCCCACTATGCATTGACTTTTGAGTACTGCCCTGTGGCTCACCTTTCCAAGTGGAAAGATGCTCTGCATACCTTAAATAAAAGGGCGCATAAATATTTCGGCATCTAGTGCACAGAAATCACATTTCACAAATTTTGCCCAAGAGAGTTGGGCTTTCTGCCTCATAAATGATAGCATTCGGCAGATTAACGAGTCCCTTTAGAGACCCAGCGCTGTAATTTGTCTAAACATCGAGACACAGAGGTCAGGTCTGTTCTTGAAACACTGCTTCAAACATATCTTTTAAAGCAATCACTATGCTACTGCGTCCGGTTCGTATCTTTCATTACTCAGAGATTGTAGGTCACAGAACAGTGTCACCGGACTCCATCAATTAAGCAACTTGTGGAATGCTTAGAAATCCCACTGAGCTTTGAGAAGTTCAATTAAGAAGTCACAAAATGACAACGACAAATGAGCAACAGGCCTGGCTGTTTACTTTTGCTTAAAATCAAAGCTTGGTCAGTTGTAATCAAACCTATTTGGATAGGTGTAAAAATATTATGTTTTGGGTTTAAAAAAAATTAAAGACTATTCAAAGTCTTATCTACCAGCTCACCAGTCACCCGTCAAGGGTTATGGTTGTACTTGTATGGTTCTACTAAATAGACAATTTCTACTGATCCTAAAAACCATTAACTTGCAACTGAACCTTAGAATTAAGCCTAGATGGGTTGCCAATAACCTGGTGGATATTAAAATCTTCATACTAAAGTATACTGACGATTTGTCCCAGTATAACCAGAATGAAACCAGCCTCAAGGTCATCATCTTACAAGCTGGTGCACAACTGTGCAAGCAAAAATATTAAAAACACAAGGAGGAAGAATTTGACAGACTTTGGTTTTAGTCTTTCTTACATTAGAAACTGTTTCAACTGATGCCAGCTGCACGTTTTGTGCCACTCTAATTCAGCCCAGAAACGCTGACTCGATGCGTTGCAGGAACTAGTTGTGAATCTCCGGGCAGAACAAAAGCTGTGTGATAAAATAGGTCATGAAATTTAACCAGGATTTCTTTCACACCATGCTAATCAGCGTAGCACTGAAACATCAGGAGGCTGACCTGCTCAGTTAGACTTTGCTTTGAAAAATGCAGTTAAACAGCCAGATAATGACCAGAACAAATTGGAGAGAAATAGACAGAGCAGTGTGAGTTCGATCAAATTCACTTTCCAAGCAGTCTTTCTCTCTCTAAGGAGCTGTCAGGGAAGAAAAGAGGAGCTGGTTATTTTCTCAAAGCAAAGTGATCCAATATTTTTTGTTGTTCAAAGTTGATTGAGTCCAGCTGCGATTCACAGGATCCAGCTACACTGAAATCTGCTGACAGCTTGACAGCTAACCAAAGCAGTAAACACAAACGTTATGGTGGATTATCAATTGAAAATAATCAGACGAAAAGCAAAAATCTTGGATTGATCTCAGCTGACCCTTTCACTGTTATTATATTTGTTAACCCTTTAAGACCTACCATAGAACCAAGTCCGCCAGAGCTTATATTATATTTTTACATGCTGTGGAGCCATTTTTGGGAGCATTTCAAGTTGCTATACATCAATACAACCATTATAGCCCAGATTTTAATAATATGTATTCATTAAGTGCATAGTAATTACATAAATTGCAAAAAAGTGCAATAAACTACAAAAAAATTGAAAATCGTTTTTGATTTTTTGACATATATTTGTAGTTAGAGAAATTTAAGAGTCTTATCCCTCAAAACTGTAAATACAAAAAAGTTGCACAAAATAGTTTCCCACCACAGGAAAATTATTTTGAGTGTCTTCATAGTTTTATTTTTGAAATACACCAATTTTTATACACTGCAGGAAAAACGAAAATAAATATTATACTGCAAATTTGCAAAAAAGCAGCATATGCATCAAAATAAACTATTTCCAGCAGTGCAATATGAGTCCTAAGCATCCCAGAAACGACACAGAAAGTCATAAAGTCAAAGATAACTTTTAAAAAGAGCAGTATAGGCCCTGAGGCCCTGATCGCAAAAAAGACTACATTTCCGCGAAAATGACGTCACTTCCGGTTTCGGGCAGGTAATGGCGGAAATGCAAAAGTTCGCGCTGACGTCTATTCCAACGTAGGAAGTGTTTTGAATAGCTGATCAGATCGGTAAAGCGTGTTTCTGGAATATTATGTTTTTGTTCCTGCAAGCGCTTTTTATGCAGTTTTTGCAAAGCTATATGTGGAAGGAAACCGTGACCTAGGACAAGCTGATGGCATCAGATGTAAGTACAACTCCTCCGGTTTCATATGCAAAAAAATTTTTTGCGCTAGCTTACGTGGTTGCAGTGCTACTGGGATTTAAAAATAGTTACGCATAACAGAGCGTTCCCGCTCCGATCGGCTCTAAAGGGTTAATTGAATGTTATGTTATGAAGAGATTGACAGTAGGGTTTTAGCTGTGAAATATCGAACACTATCGATTTTCGATTTAATACATTAAAACTGCAGGCAACCTAATATTAAGTAATGCAATAAAAAGGCTGTATACCTGTATAAGTCAAATCTTGTGTTTTTATATTAGCTTTCTTGTTGATGACAGGCTCAATCCTTCTCTACATGTGTTGAATTATCTGCCATTCTTCAAAGACACTTACTTACAGCTGAATGCGTGTCAGTGTGCTGTGTTAGTTTACGTTGGTTTTGCCTTTGAAATAACCCGAACCACTTCTGCTGGATTTAAGTCAGGCAACAGATGTTTTAGAAACTCATATGTGCTTTTGCACTTTGGATTGTTATTATGGTGGAATGTTTTTGTTTGTTGTTAGTTTTTGTCTGCCAGGTTTCTGAGAATTGAGACTTCTACACTGCAGACTTCTCCCACAACTCCAACCAGTGTTTCCTGCAGAAGTTCTCTGATGAGTCTGCAATAGTACAGAGAACTGACCCAAGGCTTTGTGGACTGCTACCTCCAGATCAACACTAGAAAAACCAAGGAGCTGGTGGTAGACTTCCGCAAGCACAAACATCCTCCACGGCAACCACTAAACATTCAAGGTATGGACATTGAGGCTGTGGACAGCTACAGGTACCTTGGTGTTCATCTGAACAATAAACTGGACTGGACTCACTACTCAGATGCTCCCCACAGGAAAGGGTAGAGCAGGCTGTACCTGCTGCAGAGACTCAGGTCTTTTCTCCTGAAGACCTTCTATGACTCTGTGGTGGCCTCAGCCATCTTTTATGGTGTGGTCTGCTGGGGGGCAGCATCTCTGCTGGGGACATGAAGAGACTGAACAGACTGATCCGGAGGTCCAGCTCTGTTCTAGGATGCCCTCTGGACCCAGTGGAGGTGGTGAGTGACAGGAGAATGGTGGCTAAGCTGTTGGACAACATCTCCCACCCTATGCAGGAGACTCTGACAGCACTGAACAGCTCCTTCAGTGACAGGCTGCAGCAGATACATAGAAATTGCTGTTTTCTATTTATCTACTGCCTCTTGGTGTTCTTTTATGTTCTTTTAATGTAACCTTTCATTGTTACGCTGATGACCTGCAGCTTTATGTTCCTCTAACCATTGGAAATTGTGCTGAAGTCTCTAAACTGCAATCGTGTCTATCTGCATTTAGGAGCTGGTTATTGGATAATTTCTTGCTTCTAAATACTGATAAGACAGAGTTGATGGTCATTGGACCACAAAAATCTCAGCACTTGCCCCAAAATTTCATCTTGAAAATTGATGACAATTTTCAAGATGGGGTGGCTGTAGCTCAGGTGGCAGAGCAGGTCAGCCACTAATCAGAAGGTCGGTGGTTCAATCCCAGGCTGCCTCCTGGCTGCATGCCAAATATCCTTGGGCAAGTTACTAACCCCGTGTTTACCTACTGGTGGTGGTCAGAGGGCCCGGTGGCGCCAGTGTCCGGCAGCCTCGCCTCTGTCTGTGCGCCCCAGGGCTACAATGTAGCTTGCTATCGCCAGTGTGTGAATGACTGAATGTAGTGTAAAGCGCTTAAGGACTAGAAAAGCGCTATACAAATGCAGGCCATTTACCATTTAAATTGCAGGGACAAGGTAAAAAACTTGGGCGTGTGGTTCGACATGGTGCTCTCCTTCGAGTCTCATGTTAAAGAGATAACAAAGACCGCTATTTATCATTTGAGGAACATAGTCAAAATCAGACAAATTTTATCAAGCGACACTGCAGAGGTTCTTGTCCATGCATTTGTGTCTTCACGTATTCATTATTGTAATGCTCTTCTTTCTGAGTTAACCAAAGAAAAGTTTCAGAAGTTTAACCAAAGAAGAGTTTCAGAGTTTCAGAGGCCTTTTTGAGCACATTACCCCTGTACTGAGATCTCTGCATTGGCTACCTTGTCAGGTTCGAGCAGATTTTAAGGTCCTGCTGCTCACCTACAAGGCTTTAAATGGATTGGCACCTTCATATGTCTCCGACCTTTTACACCTTCATGTTCCATCCCGTGCTCTACGATCTCAGGACTCTGGCCTTGCAAAGGTTCCTAGAGCCAGAAAATAGACAGTTGTTTACCCTATCCTGTCTCAATTAATAAACTTTTAAGAATTTTACTTTAGCTTAGCTGTACTAAGCTGCCTTTGGCTAACATACAGTTGAACCTTACAGCGTGTGAACACAACTAAAACTCAGTGGCAAAGGTGAACATCAGATTTGCAGACAGTGAACTGATGTTAACTGCTGCTAATCACTGAACATTGTGGCCATTCCTGGAACTAAAAATCTATTCTTCCTGCAGTGTTAAGCAGATGGCTGAACACTATTTTAAAGATCTGATGCAGAGTTGAGTCGCTGACTAGAATCCTGGAGGCAGAGAAGGAATCCCAACCATAACATTTCCACCACCGTACTTCACCAAACATTTGTAACTATGAATGTTATCCTAGAAATGAACTGTTGGTTTGCTCTAAGCTTGTCTAGTATTACTGGCCAAACAACTCTATCTTTGATTCGTCTGTTCAGAGCACACAGTTCCAATACTCTGCTTCTGCCTCTGTGTTCATCAGTGCACTTTTACTCTGTTCTTTTTGGACAGCAAGTACTTTTTCCTGGCACAACTCCAATGTAGCTCTGTAAATACATTACTGTAAATACATTACTGTATTTACAGTAATGTATTTACAGTAATGTATTATGTATTTATCCCCAACTCAAGCAACAGTTACCTACAGACTCTAGGACGGCATTTTGGGGTCTTCGAGACTTCTACTACTTCCATTGGGATTATAGCAAACTACTGTGGATGAGGATGGAGAAACATTAATTTCATGGTTCGGGGCAAAAGGTCGAGCACTGTTACTTTTAAAGAGGTCAGCTGAAATTTTATCAAACGCAGGTGAGATGTAACTTGGATGTACTGTACCTGCTCTGAACAATTTGATCACCCTCCCACTACATAAACAGCACATTTTTAACCGTGTTAAACACAAAGCCACAATCAGCCAAGCACAACAAGAGGAAATTAAAATTGTATTATGGAAATAAAAGCTTTTTTTCTTGCCTGAGTTTTTATCTTTCCCTCAGCATCTACTCTCCAAAGTTCTCTTTAGACAAGTAGGAATACATGACTTGCTCTCAAAAAGACTTGCGATATACTCTAGCATTACCATTAAGCATTATCTTGTAATTTTCTTGGTGTAAACATAAACTCTACAACCCCTCTTTTGGGGAATTTTCAAACAAGCGTCTCTTTGATGTGAATGTAAGGTTCAAGTCAGTAAGGACAAAAGTGAGCTTCTGGAATCTAAATTGAAGTTATGGTCTCTCACAGCATCAGACAGCCAGCTCAAGTCTTCCTTCTCTGCACTGATTCTTCAGAAAGAAGGGTAAAGCTTACAACACATTCATGAAAATTCAGATTGAAAATTAATGTTGAACTTCTGATACTTGATAAAAAAAAAGAATGGGCTTTGTGCTAAAATCACAAGCATGAGCAAAAATAAGCAATTCTCACTTGCTGTATTTGAGTTTCTCAAGCTGGAATGTGGAAGCACACAAAGGGCTTTTTCAGCACAAGAGCATTCCTGGCCATATTCATATACAAAACACTGAGATTTGTTATAGATGTTTATAACATTTATAACATGTATATAACATGTAGCACAGCAGAAGATGGACACCTTAAAATTCAACATGTGTGAAATCAAAATATACTGTTCTTGTAATTCCTGACACCAGAAGGTTTACTCTAGGATTAAAGTAACCTTTGGGGCACATGAAGTTGATGAGGCTGTGTAGCATAGTGCAAAATGTGGTCACCATTTCTTCCATGCTGCATGTTGCAACAGTACATGTCATTCCTTACAGGGAGAGACAATTGTAAGTATTATGGTTATTTGAGACAATACAGTGTCGTAAAGTGCCTTGAAGGTAAAACTGTGTATGTATGTATTGATGGTAAGTCCAGGGTTAGTGACCATCAGTATTCAGAATCTTTTCAGGAGCATTAAGCTGTGTGAGTTTGGTCACTGAAGAGGGACTCTGAGTACAGCCGCTGCTCGTCCACATCAAAAGAAGCCAGTTGAGGTGTTTTGGGCATATCACACCGGGAGGCCCCAAGCAAGGCGCAGGACTCTCTGATTATATCTTTCAGCTGGTTTGGGAATGACTCAGTCTCCCTTCAGATGAGCTGGAAGAGACGGCCATGGTCAGAGATGATCCCGATGAGGGAATCTGGGCTTCTGTGCTTAGACCTCCCGAACCCAGATAAGCGCCAGAAGATGGATGGATGAGTTTGGCAACAGATTATCAAGCATAAAAAAATATAGATTTTCTGCATTTTTACCAATCAAATGCAAATTCCACTGCAACATACAGTTTGTGCTGCGGTGCAGTATTTTTACAGCTGGGGTTCATTTGGTTGTGTTCAGCTCCACAGGGTGCATATATAACACATTCCTTCAGCAGAGAATCTATATGGCACATACCGGAAACTGTAAAAGAATTAGTGAAAAATGTGGCTTTTCCATCGCAAAACTCTGAACATAGCTCCAGCTGATCCAATCAAGCAGAAAGCCTCACCATCTTAATGAGTGAGGCTTGCAGAGCCTTCTGTTGCTATGTAACACAGCACACAGTGCCAAATGTGCTACCTGTTAAAACTTGCACACAACAGAGTAGCCTACAAGATGAGTACAACATTAGTTCACTTCTTTATGTTCATCCCTGGTACATTCCATGGACACTGCAGTCTTCAAAATACTTCCACATCATCTTATTGTCATGGTCCTGGGTCATGTGACCCAGCGTTCTGAGCAGAGATGGGCAGTAACGCGTACTGTAATCGTTACTGTAATCTGATTACTTTTTTCAAGTAACGAGTAAAGTATTGCAAAAACGGTAATTAGATTACCGTTACTTTCCCGTAGGAATGCTGCGTTACTGCGTTACTAAAACCGTGATTTTTTTGCAAGAATGTCTCATGACAGTGATGTAAGCGAGTGCGACGTTCGTGACAACAGCTGTGTGCAGATCAACAGTGCATCATATATCGAGTGCGGGAGAGAGTATGAGCGTGCAGCGTTTAAAGCGTGGAAGTACTGACCTTACTTTGAGTTTGATTCCATAAAAAGTGACAAAAACATTAGTGTCCGTTGTGGGTGGGAAGAAAACTTCTTTTTACAGCAAAAAAACCCCCTAAACTTCCAAGCAAGCACAGAGTGCGCTATGACGTAATGGGAAACTCACAGAGCAACTCGCGGATTCTTCAACTGACCGCGGCACACCTGCACCAGGGTAAACCTCCGCCTATGCCACTCCTGCTGTACAGGTGAAAATAGAGCAACAAGATCGCTAGTCTTTGATTTTATTTATTTTCTGCTGTGTTTTACTTGCATCTATTTGAAAGAGTGAGTGTAAACACATAAAACATATATATATTTTATGTGCTGGAATGTGCAGAAAATAAGTTTAAATGTTAAACAAATTTCTTCCAGTCAGAGAATGTTGCATATAATAAAATCTTTGCTTGATGCATAAAGTTAAAAGGTTAAAACTGATAAAACAAGTTTTAAAAAGAGACTTTTCCATTTGATTACATTTTGTATGATGGATTATGCAGAAAAAGTAGAATTGGGCTGAAAGATCTATTTATCACCTATTCAGGTTGTAAATCGTGTTTTTAAAAAGTAACTAAGTAACTAAGTAACTAAGTAATTAATTACTTTTGAAAATAAGTAATCAGTAAAGTAACGGGATTACTTTTTGGGGGGAGTAATCGGTAATTAGTTACTGATTACTTTTTTCAAGTAACTTGACCAACACTGGTTCTGAGTTTCTTGATGTTTTGTTATTTGAGTCTAGTTCCATTTCAGTTTATCTAGTTACATTCTGTCATGCCTAGGTTACAGTTTTAGTTCATGATTTATCAAGCTTCCCTTTTGTCTCATCCCTGTGTTAAGTTTCCGGCTCATCATGTTAAGTCTATGTGTGTTTATCTGTCATGTTTCATGTCCAAGTTTTCTTTGTTTGTCAAGTTCGAGTCATGTCTGTGTCTTGTTATGTTTCCTGTTTTATTTTGAAAGAGTCTTGTGTTATTCGTTCATCGTGTTTCACTTCCCCTGTAGCATCATTAGGTTCATGTGTATCAGCTGTTTCCTCGTGTTTTTTCACTCCCCCTACTCACCCTTGTGTGTATTTAGTCACTGTGGTTCTGTTCAATTATTGTCAGGTCGTCCGTTATCCTCACAGATTTCACAGGTTTACCTCATTGTTTCACTGTGCTTCATATTACTCTTAGTTTACTCCGTGTTCATAGTTTTTCATAGTTTTTTCACTCAGTGTCAAAGTCTTTAGGTTAACACTAGTGATGGCCAAATGAAGCTTTCCGAAGCACTGAAGCTTGTATCGAAAAACGGTTCATTACTCGAAGCTTTTCAACACAGTCCTCTCCGGTGACATCTGGTGGCGAATATTTTGAAGAGCAGCTTGAATCTGCAAAATAAAACGGACTGCTCAATCATCGCTGCTCACTCAAGAGTGGGGTTCTCTCCGATATTGGGCCACCGTTCCGTTGCTTTGAACATGTAATTGGTTTTGTTGTCTCGATTCGGGGGCTGAAAAAATGTAATGCGTATTTGCGTAATACATGTTGATCAATAAACTTTCCCTATTTAAACATGCACTATGGTGTGGCCTTTCTTTGCTCATAACTCCTTGATGTTGGTAAATACAATAAGTGAGCAATATATACATTATACATATGATAACGCACAGCACATTATGGAGTATGCCCCTGCTGTGGAGTCCTTCCACCATCTACTTGTCATTCAATCACTGGACAGCTGGACAGGTTCATACAAAATATTAGATGAGGCCAATTGTCCTATACATATTTTTGACCTAGGGGTAGGATTGATTGTGAACTGGAAAGGGAAAATGCTTAGGGAGCTGAGTACGGCTGCATTGTTACTGATTTGTAGAATCATTTTGATTCGATACAGGATCCGATTCAATATGATTGGAATCTGGAAAGTTTTGCCTCAGTCAGAAATATTACAATTCTGATCATTTAACAGTATATATCCATAATTTCGTATCTATTAAAAGAAAGCTGACACATGTGAGACTTAATTAGAGATGTAAACAGAGAGTTATGAAACCTGCAGCTGCAGAAGCCAGCGGAAAAAAAAGAGGCAAACACAGCGCGGACCCGCCGACACATCAAAATCTGACTCTGACGCGTCGGGTCCGCGCTCTGTGTTCACGTTTGTATGCAGAATCCGTAAACCTGCTCCCAGTTACTGTTTTAGCTGCATGGTGTTTGACGACATGTTGTGAGGTTTAACCTGAGATGCTGGCGTTTCAGGCATAATAACGTTAATTCACAAATCGACACGGGATTTTAATGAATCAATATCACTTTATTCAATTTAGCATGGATTGTAATCAGAAAGGCGATAATCAAAACCCACCCCTAATCAAGAACTTGCAAAGTAAAAACATGCTCTATGTCAGGTAGCCCTTTTGTTAGTTACATTTAAAAAGAGGATTAGTGTTACTGTGCGCTGGCTGAGTCTGTTCATTTTCTTAGAAATAGTTTCTCATGCCCTGGAGAAAATCCACTTGCATGGAACAGAAGAGGCTGTGGAGTGCAGGAACTACACTGCAAGCTGGTAGATATGCAGGTATTCCTGGGTCCTGCAGACTATCACCTAACAACAATAAACAAATTGATTGTCTAAACTGTAGCAATGTAATGTACGTATAGTGTCAAATACATTGTTGTAGTCTTCATCAGCTTTAATTCACATAGAAGTGTTCCTAAAGTCATATGCTGTAATGGCATTTCCATTATGAAAACATGATTTTGGACATGTCAGGTTTTTCACTTCGGCAGATAAAATGAATTGAGCAAAATCAACTCAAAATCCCGCGAATGATTCACCTGCCTGTAAACCACTGAAACACTTGTGTTCGGAATGAAGCTTCGGACGTCACCGATCACGTGACTCTGGCCAAACGACACAGTGCTTCTGCAGTGTGTTGTTTTTTGGGTACACACCGGAGCGCCAGCTTCAAGCGGGCCATCATTAGTCTAATGGGTAGATGTAATCAATAAACCGTTCTTATGTAAACATGCATCATGGTGTGGTATTTCTTTGCTTGTCACTTCTTTATGTTGGTAAATAAAATACATGCAAAATACATATAATAACATACAACACAGTATGGCGCATGCCTCTGCTGTGAGGTCCTGCCTCCAGGTACTTAGCAATTAACCACTGGACACCTGGACAAATCTGTTTATAGATCATATGATATTTGCTACATCTCTGATATATTTTGAAACTGGGGAAAGAACTGATTGTGAACTGGGTGGGGGGAATCCTTGCGAACATGTGAAATACAAAAATTCAGATTCAAATTCAAATTTTATTTGTCACATACAAATAATCATATAACATGATGCATTCAAGGTTATCCTGTGTGGCTTCTATTCAAGAAAAGAATTTGTTCCACTGTGCGAGGACTGAGTCTGTTCCTTTTCTTGGATATGATTTCCCCTGCCTTAGAGAAGATCCTCTCACATGGAACGGATGATGCTGGGGTGCACATAAACTGCAAAGCAAGTTTATGAAGATGGGGGTATACATTCTTCCTGGTTGCCCAGAAGTGGAGCGGATCCTCTGTCCGGGGAATCAAAGGATCTGCCATGTACCTCTGTACTTCCACTGTGGCATCTGCTGTGGCATTCCTCACCTGCCTCTCCACCATATGGCTGTCCAGCAAATCCCACAGCCCACCACCTGAAAGACTAATGGAATTAAATAGCTGCACATTCTGTAGACTGACATTTCCAGATGTATTTTAAAATGACATCACATGTGAATATTCAACTGTAAGTGTTACTAAAGATATCTAATGAAATTTATATTTCGACAAGCAGATTGTCGTTTTGTTAAGAAACGTCTAATAGTCACATATTTCCAATAACGGAATTGAAACTTTGGGATATTAAAGCATATTCTTACTATTGAGACATGTTTAGAATATGCTGGAACCCTGTCATTGTGTTATGGACTTCAGGTCAACAAAAGCCATACCTGACTGAGTTGCAGAACTGGTTGCTGGCTCTGGCTGTGACGAGGTAGATGGGATAGGAGGGACGGGCATGATCTGGTCTTTTTCATTTTCAATGATGGTGGCACATTCTGCAGTCAGACGTCTCACTGCAGCTTGAGCATTGGTCTGACTGCAAAAACCCACAGCCTTGAATCTTGGATCAAGCAGGGTAGCAATGGTCATGACACTCATTGTTTCCAAGTGAGACGAACATTCACCCAGCATTTTTGTGAGGTTCATGCACAGCTGGCGGGCTTTGTCATCCAGAACTTGAGGTTGTTTTTTAGCAATTGCATACCGCAGCATGCAGACAAGTGGAATGACTTTGGACCCAGATACTGTCTGCTCTCCAGAAAGTTCAGCAGTGGCTGTGTAAAAAGGAGAAAGCACCTCCAGGCACTCTTTAACTGAGTGGTACTCCTCAGCAGTGACAGGTGTGAGATCTGTTCTCATTGAGACAAGGGCAGCACTAACTGGCTCTCTCTCCTCATACAGACGCTGCAGCATGGTGTATGTGCTGTTCCACCTGGTATCAACCTCCTGAAGGAGCTTTAGATGTGATCTGCCCATCTGCTGCTGCATTTGGCAGAGCTTCTCCTTTGCTGTTGTGCTAGATCGGAAATAGCTTACCAATTTACGTGCCTTACCTCTGATCTCCTCGAGCCCAGGCGTGTTGTCAATTGATTTTCTCACAATGAGGTTCAGAGTATGTGCAATGCACTTTGTGTGGCGCACTTTCAATATTTTAGATGAGGCAATCATGTTTGGTGCTGCATCAGTGACGAGGCATCTGACTTTATTTTGGATGCCCCACTCCTCCATCAAAACCTTTTTCACCTCAGCAATATTTTCTGCTGTATGTGCCTTTGGGAAATGTCCCACTCCTAGCAACACTGTGGACAGTGTATTTTGTTCATTGACAAAATGACATGTCACAGCCAAGTAGGCATCCATATGAATGGATGTCCACATGTCACTGGTGAGACTGACAGCTGTAGCCTTCTCCACTTCTCTCTTTGCTCTCTCCTTTTCCTCCTTGAACTTTTCCGCCACCATTTCCTTTAGAGCCTTTCTGGTGGGGATTGTGTAGGTTGGGTCCAAGACACCAACAAACTGTCTGAAACCAGCATCGTCAACAATGGAAAAGGGCTGCGAGTCCTTCACGATCATGTTCACCAAAGCAGCATCGACCACCTGCTGTCTGGTCTGAGTGGGATTTGTGTGCATGATCCCTTCAATACACAAAAACATTTGAATGTGAGGATGGAAATAGGCTTAACTGTGTTGTATAAGTTGATTAGTCTTTAATGCCAGTATTCACAGGTAGTTCAATGGTTATTATGTGTTGTGGGATAAAGTAAATGGGCCTCCCATCTTACCAATAGCCTGCGGACATTACATAGGAAGCGGAAGAACCACCAACCAGTGCATCCTCTCACCCAGAAAGTGAAGTCAAACGCAATTAGTGACATTTTGTGCTAGTGATGTGAGACATGAATGAATGAATGACTGAATAATGGTTGATGTCCATACCATGAATGCTTGGATTCACTGTCATTGTACTCGTAGATGAGACCGCATTGTGCTTAGCACGGAGATGCCTCAGCATCGATGAGGTGTTGTTGTTGTAGGCCAGCTGCTGGTCACAGACCAAGCACCGAACCTAAGTAGTACATGGAGTGATCCTAGTGTTATTTATGCACACTACCCCCCCCCACACACACACACACACACACACAGATAGAGCTCTCTCTCTCTCTCTCTCTCTCTCTCTCTCTCTCTCTCTATATATATATATATATATATATATATATATATATATATATATATATATATATATATATACATATATAGATTAGATTAGATAGAACTTTATCAATCCCTCGGGTGGGTTCCTCTGGGAAATTCGATGTGTATATATATACATATATATATATATATATATATATATATATATATATATATATATATATGTGTGTGTGTGTGTGTGTGTGTGTGTGTGTGTGTATATGTGTGTGTGTGTGTGTGTGTGTGTAAAGACAAGGTTTGTGAACTTTTCAGTCAAAATAAACAAATGCAAAACAGAGGCAAACAAGAACAGAAAGCTGGCAAACCTACCCGATTGACCGAAATCAACTCAAAATATTCCCACACGCCAGAACGTCCTCTCTTCCTTGCTGGTTCCATATCTGTCAGTGGAATGGTCACCTCTTCGCTCTCTGTCACCATCAACACACTCCACGAATCCCGTGGATGATTCACTTCCTTATATCCGTTTGAATAAGGTACCGAAGCAGTTACGTGCGTAATGAAGCTTCGGACGTCACTGGTCACGTGACTTTTCCCTAGTTTCATGTTTTTCTCGTGCCATCAGCCACAATAAAGGCTCGCTTTATTTTTGAAACTTAGTTTTGTCTCCACCGTGTCTGCGTCTGGGTCCACCTCACCCCGCCGTGACACTTATGACTAAATAACCAAACTGGTTGACTTTCTTAAAAATAAAAAAGTTCCAACAGAATACTGGGTTAGACCTACTAACATGTTTTCAACATGACACATGAAAACACATTACGACTAAACAGATTCAGTCGTAGTAGTCTTATGCTCTTTGTGAATTACCAAATGACCACCTGTTGGAATTTATTTAAGGTTTTCCCTAATCCACGCAGCGTAAAAAAAAAAATCATTAAAAGCCTGAACTTGCACTATACTCCAAGATCTAAGCCTACGTATCCTTTGTGAGTCTCAGCCTCTCAGCTCCCCTCTTTCACATACATTCATACAAAGCATTCTTGCAGAACACAATGAGGTTTGTGATTTTATAGTTTGATTTGGACAGTTCTTGGAAGCAGTGATACACTGTCCTGTCACATACCTTATTAACTGACAGTGAGTTTTATCGAGGTGGCTATATTTAAGGAAGCATTTGAGTGCTTGGGAGTGATTAGCAGTCTTGCTACATGCTCGCTGTGCCTGATTCGGACTGAATCTGTGTCCTGAAACAACTCAAGTGAACTCAGTATTTAAAAGTTCCTTAATAATTTAATGAAACCACAGCTGTAACAAGCCTTGCATGTATGACAAAAATGGGACTTAAATGTTATCAATGTTATCATTTTATAAGGTCAGCAAAATTACCTATTGTGTGAAAAGGATTGTTGTTAGCAGCCTATGGTTCAGGACATAGAGTGAATTATTTGTCAGTATACTGACAAATTCAAAAGTGTTAAATGTTTTGGTGTTAGTAGTCTTCTTGCAAAAGTAGAGTTAATTTTACTCTAAGTAGAGTCACATTCTTTTAATGTAACTCTGAGGTGTAAAATGATAGTAGTTAAAATCGAGTGTTAAAAATGAGTGTTTCTCTGTCAAATCTGGAGGTGTTACAATGGAAGCATTAACTCTTGACCTCTTAACTCTGAACTCCTAGAGGGGCTATGACACCAATCCGGTTGTTCAGTGATGACGCGACGGATCCTACTTCCGGGTCTAAAGTAGTCTGCGTTTAATATGGCTTTTGTGTTGTTAACATGTTTAATGTTATGTATTTTCTTCTATTTGATCTCAAAAAGCTCCTAAAACAGTCAGTGATCCCTGTTGACCTCCCTCGGCTTTTATTACCACTAATCATTTATTTAAGCTCAGTTTTTAAAACCTTAGGATGTAACTACAGCCCAGCCCATGCAGCAGTATATGAATGACTAACCTCGTATTGTGGATGGATTATCTCAGTTGTTCTCCTGGCTGAAGTTTGGTCCTTTTACAGCATCCTGCCATGCGATTACATTTGTTCCTGACCACCGAGAACACTCACGGTAACTTTTATCGAGTGGAAAAAAAGTTAGCTTGTTTATATTATGCTAACGTAGCTGTGTCGCTAGCGGTCACGCAGCACATCATTATATACCAGCTAGCCCAACTTCAGTAACCCTACAAACGTCACTGCTGTTTAGTTTTCTGTCTTGGAAGTGATAACAGAGCTGTACGTTTTAATTTGTTTCCAAAACCCCGCAGTCAGGACATGCTATATTGTATTTAGATAGAAGCTAGCGAGCTAACTCCCTGCTAACTTCTAACTCCTTTAAATGTCATAAATTCCGTTTTCATGGATGCCTGGATGTTAAACTCAATTGTTACACCTGAGCAGAACGCTGATCATTTTATTAAAGATGAAAGACTTTAGACAGTTTTTCAACTCTCAGTAATGCCATATGATCGTTTGATATATGGACCTGCAGCGGAGTTTAGACCCAGACACGGCTAGTGACGTCAGACTGAACAACCGGATAGAGTAAATTCACAGACTCCGCCCCCAGCACGGCTCCAATCGAAGCTGAAGTGAAGCCGTTTCAGAACATTTTGCTCTACATATTTGAGTTGTTTGCCATGCTTGGTAAGTCGTTTTTTCAAAGATTGTTTCAATTATTTCTATTAGCTTTTACTTCTGTGGCTCTTTGGAGTTGAGACAAAGCTGTGTGAAAGGCATTAGCCATGTTGCTCGGTGATAGCATAATATTCTGTTTTAGCTAGCTGAAAGGTATTGTTTGCAGGCAAATACCACACAGTGTCAATAGAAAATTGTACTTAGTAGTCAGTATAATCTTTTAATGATATAAGTTTGCATATGGTAGAATACTGCATGTAATCATTAGTGTTTAGAAGTATATAGTTGGTGGCATATTGAAAGAATGTCTCATCCTAGGGGGTCTGTGACATTCCAGGGTGTTCTGGCGTTCACCCCCACATCCTGGGAGTATGGGAGAGGTCGTACCTTGTTTTATTGTTTTACGGTACGATTAACGTAGCTATGTCAGTTTTAGTCTAAGTGCCTTTTTTACATATAGATGAACTGTTGGATTTTCCAGACCAGCAGGTTAAGGGAAGTCGTTTACGGGGTCACACTCTGACACACACACACACACACACACACACACACACACACACACCCCAATGTAAGGAACAAACGCTCACTGAAGCATATAAATAAAGACCAGGGCAGTCTCTGTTCTGGAGGCTGCCCTTGCTAGCAAGAAGTTCTGTGTGTTTCTCTTCTCTGATTCTCTACTGAAGAAGGGTTTTAGAATATATCTCTTAACACACAGCCTTGAAAAAAAGCTTGCATGTGAATTTTCAGTCAAACTTTTGGTCAAATACACCTAAAACAATGTCTAGAATGTGAAATGTTGGTATAATGGTGCTACTTGAAGCCTGAAAATGATCTCCTATAAAAAAACGAGCAAACAGCAGTAGCTGACGTCCTGACTGGATTCTACGTTAGCATTTAGATCCCTCCAGAGTTTTGTGCACACGGTTTAGGTAAAAATGAAAAAGGAAAATACTTTACACAAGTAATGGCTCAAAGAGGATTCCTTTTTTTTTTTTTTTACTGTGCTGCAATTGTTTACTGGATTATTTGTGCCATTAATTAGTGTCAACTAATTTTTATTCGATCTCCACACAGGATATGCTTGTGAAGATGGAATATGGGGGAGAGCAGAAGTGCGTTGAAGTTCCACAAAGTGATGAATGAAGGACATGCATATTGTATTGAAGAAATAAGTGATGAGAATGCTGTTATTTGCATTTACCATGTCAGACCTTTTGATAAACAAAATTCTAATGAAAGTGAGAACATGTATACTGTTACATCTTTCAGAAAATGTCTTGAAATTGTGGTGCACAGTTCAGAATAAATGTTTTTCAAAAACCATTGCGTCATTTTAGTAAATGTTTATTTCCAAAAGAAATTTCTAGAAGTTCAGAACAGGAAAATTCCCGCTTTTTAGAATGAATTAGAAGATAACTCTTACGTAGTTAAACTAAAATACTCTTTGAGAGTTAATATATAAACTCTTAACACCGAGTGTTAAATTATCAACTCCAGACAGATTTGGTGTTTAACACTGAATCAGAGTTAACGTACCAACTCTCCAAAAAGAGTTAAATTAACACTCTCTGGTGTGGACCCATATAGACACTTTAATAGTGTTGAAATCAAATCTGACAGTGTTAATTTGGACATGCTGGATTTGCTGTGGAGTTACTCCTAGCTCCTCTGGTCTGGTCTCCAAGTGTCCTCAGGAAAGATGCTGAACCTCGGATTGTGTTTTAAGACAGAAAGTATCACACATGTTTAAATGCACAAAAAAAGTGCTGCATGAATGTGCATGTAGCTTTGTGCAAAAGCTGTTGATTCCCGAGGCAATCTCAAACTGTACAGGTGGTGGTGTCATGACATCTGATCAGACATGTGTCTGTGTGATCTTTTATGGGACTTTAATCCCAATTGGAAACATGAATGTATGGCATTGTCATGGTCCTGGGCCATGTTGGCCCAGTATTCTTAGTTTTCTTGTATGTTTGTATTTTGTTCCTTATTTAGGCCATGTTTCCTGAGTTGCCCTGTTGTGTTGTTCCCTAAGTGTTTTCCCTTCGTGGCTTTTACCCCCTGTGTGCCCCTCTGTGTATCTGTGAGCCCTCGTCTCTCCTTATGTTTTATTCCATGTTTTCCCCCGCCCGTTATGTCTGTGTTTTTCCCCGTGCTCTCTCTCCTCCTGTCTGAACCTCTGTACTTCCTGTTTGACTGCCCGGCTCCCGTCAGTGTTATGTTCACCCCGCCCTGTCTCGTTATGGTTATCTGTGTCAGCTGTGTTCCCCGTGTGTTCCCACTTTCCTCGTTAACCCTCTGTGTATTTCTGTCTGCGTCTCCCTCAGTTCGGCGTCGCGTTCTCCCTCATTGCTGTGTGGAGTCCCTGTGTCTCCCTACGACTGTTAGTTTATTGATTCCCAGTTTAGTTGAGTTCTGTATTTCCTATGTTCTGCCTGTCAGCAATAAAGCTGCTTTTGAGTTCATCCCCGTGTTTGTGAATCTTGCGATTGGGTCCTCCTCCCGCCTGCCACACAGCCGATCCATGACAGGCATGTGTCACGAAAAGAGGAAAAATATGTAGTTGTTTCAGCTGGAGCCTTTAACACACAGATATTGTACTAGAGACATAAATCAAACCCATTATGTCATAGACATAAAACTGTACGGTGGTCTGTGTGAAAAGATGTTACATGGCTTCTGCCATTTTCCCCACAGATGTCTCTAGGAAGTAAGTTTAATTGGAAACATGTAAAACTACTGTTCTGTTAATTTGAGTATTCACTATTGGCTTGCAGCCATGTACGAACGAGTACGAGTATTTCAGCCCTTTGATGTTCCATATAGTTTTCTTAAATACTCCTTAAGATACATATGCAACAGAACTTAAGCCACCTGGAATGTACCTGTGGCAAAATGAATGGACTAGAGAGAGCTATTTTGTATAAAAAGCCCCATAACTTACAATGTCAAGACAAGCTATGAAGTTCAGGGATTTCAGTGCAGACTGCCGAGACTGAATTATGCTGAGAAACAAGGCCTGGTTATAAAACTATCTCGAAAGTTTCCGCTGTTCTTATTCGCCTCAATAATTCAGTTTTAATTTCATTTCAGTATGGCTCCAAACCACAGCATTCATCTCGAGACACTTCATGTTTTAAGGTAAAGATCTTATAGTAATAGGTTGGAAAAAAACAACAATCAGACAAGCAAACACTTTCAAACACTTGGCGACAGTCGGAAGGAAAAACTTAACAGGAAGAAACCTCCAGGAGAACCAGTCTCAGCCATCTGTCATGACCAGTTGGGGGTGAGGGAAGTGAGATGGGACAATAACAATAACTAATGATTAAATGCAACGTGGTGTTGTCATGGTACCCGGTTCATTTATGCAGAGTTTTAAGTTTTGGGATGTTTTGAGGGTTTTCAATTAATCCTGTTCTACAGATTTTTGGGTACACTCTTGGTTAACATAAGTTTTTGTGTTTGCAATCCAAAATCTCCTGTTTGTTTTTAATTCCTAGTGCCTTTATGTTTTATTATCTGTATTTCTGGTTCATGGTTTCTTGTGTGATTATGTTTAGTCATCATTTTTTGTTGTTCCTTTATTGCTTCCCAGTCATTTCTCTGCCTGTTTATCCCCTGTCAAGTTCACATGTTTCAGTCTGTGTCTCTGTGTTTAGTAACAGCAATAAACCTGCCTCTTTCAGTTAATCATTTCTGTCTCTAGGTCCTGCATTTAAGTCCTGCCTTGCCTATCACACAGCACACTATGACAGGTGTGAAGAAAGGTGATTGAAGAAGACATGCTCACTGCATCATGGGAAGGCTTCTCTTCATCTCAGTGTGGAGTCCATGCAACTCTGGCCCACAATAAATAAAAAAAACATCAAAACATCAAAACAATGGTGTGGTTTCCCTCAACAGTCACTTCAAAATCAGATGTAATAGCGGCGTAAAAGAGACAAATATGAAGCAAAGTATACTCAAAAATAAATACTGATAATCACTTATAATCAGTGATGGGAATAACGGCGTTACTAACGGCGTTACTTTTTTCAGTAACGAGTAATCTAACTAACTACTATTCCTATCGTTACAACGCCGTTACAGTTACTAATAAGAAAATGCGGTCCGTTACTATTTTTCAACAAACAGACGGTTGAAGCTGTGTTCAGCTTACCGCATCTTATATCAGCTGCACGGAAGCAGCTGTAAGTAATCTGGACGCTACAGCTTTAAGCAGCTGTGCGCTCCCGCGGACGGTAATCACGATCACTGTCTAGCACAACACCTGGAGCTCAGGGGGCAAAACAATTGCATGAGTGCTGCTGTTTGACCGATCACATGACGGCTTATAGACAAAGCAACAAGGTGACATATACCAGTTTTTAAATTGTGTTGATAGGCCACGTAAAACCAGAGTCATGATAAACAATATCTATGCAGCGTTTTTTCCTAGTTTCGTCACGTTTACTGTCTAGCACTCGCTGCTTATGAGCAACCCCCCCCCCCCAAAAAAAACAGGGGAAGTTTTAGGAGTGAGGAGAGAGAGACAGAGAGAGAGAGCAAGTTTTGAGATGTGAGAGATTTGTGACGTTTAGCGTGTTTGGAGTGTGTAGTTAATGTGTTGTCTTGTGTAGTTAGTGTGTAGTGTTGTGGACAATTTTCTGTTGTGTGTCAGAACAATGAGGCGACTGCTGTCTCCAGGTAGAAAAAGCAGTGATACACCTGCTGCTGTCAGACCTGCAGGTCAGGCTGTGATGTTCTCCTTTATAGTGGACAGAAATAATTTTTTTGGACTGGCACTAAATTGACATTGAATTTTATATTTGGAAAATGAATTCATTTGCTTTGAAACTGTATTTTATCCCTTAAAAATGTAGCTCTCGAATAAGTTCAGTTTCACAATTCAGTTTTTTCGGACTTATATCCGGTTCCGGTTCCCGAGTAATCAAGCACAGATTAATTGAACTCCGTTTTACCAGCGGATTGAAAGTGTACAGACAGGAATCTACAGCATGTTGAGCTGGAGCTGGATTAAGACCTAAGAAGTCATGTCAAATGACCAGCGGATAAACTCTCAGGTTGGTAATACATGTATGGTGAATGGACTGATTCTTATACAGTACTCAAAGCACTGTATACAACATGCACATACACCCATTCATACAAGCACTTCTAAACACAAGTACAAACTAATCTACATTCACACTCCGATGAACGCATCTAAGGGCAACTTGGGGTTAGTATCTTGCCCAATATGCAGAGTGGGGAAGCCAAGGATCGAACCACCAACCTTCCAATCAGCTCTACCACCTCACTGCCACCCCAGTGAGAAGAAGCGTCATGTACAGTAACTTTTATGCTTATTGTAGCTATTAGCTAAAAACGCTAATTTAGTGTAGTTTGTCCTGGATTCAGCTTTGACAAACAAATATGATCAACTGTTTCTAGTAGAATTCCAAAGTTGTGATTTTGTACCCTCTCAGAGCCCTGTGTGCTTGCAGAGACCGCTACAGTAGGTGAAATGTGCAAAAAAATGTCCAAACAATGGTATTTTAGGTTTATTTATGTCTTACACAGCATCACAGCTCTTTAGCTAACTTAATAACTTGAGCTAAAGTGAATAGTTAGTCTAAAAAAAATAAAGGAGACATAAAGATTCAATCTGAGCAACTCAAATTAGAATTTAACTTATTCAAATTCTGGCACAAAGTTCTGCCCATACAGATTCCAAACTCTTCACCATGGCCAAGACCAAAGAGCTTTCCAGTGATGTCAGGGACAAGATTGTGGACCTACACATGGCTGGAATGGGCTACAAGACCATCGCCAAGCAGCTGGGTGAGAAGTTGACAACAGTTGGTGTGATTTGCAAATGGAAGAACCATAAAATAACTCCCGGTCTCCCTCGGTCTGGAGCTCCACACAAGATCTCACCTTTCAATGACAATGATAATGGTGTGGAACCGTCCCAGAACTACTCAGGAGCAATGTTATCTCTAATTTTTCATGTGTCTGAGCGAACACACAAACTCCCTGAGCCGTCCCTTGGATCACTGTGAGCAACAGCAGACGTGTGCACTGTGGTCACGCCGGCATCGAATCCATCCAAGTTACATGGTTTATTAAAATAATCAAATTACAGCATTTACATTTATGTTAGACTACTTTTAATTAACTTCTTTAGCCCATTTACAATGAAAATTTAAAAAATCTTGTTCATGACCTGTGTAGGATGTTAACACTATTGGAAGTAAAAATAACTTGAACTCCAACCTTGAAAACAACTTTCTTTCTTTTTTAAATAAAGCTCTGACTTGTATTATGAGTATGAGTCTGTGGTCTTGGAGAGAGTCCTTTAACTCTCTCTCTGTAAAATACAGTAAATAATGACCAATGTTGGGTAATTAATTATATAGTTACTTCTTCAAAAAAGTAACTGAGTTATGCAAACAAAGTTTTTTGCAGCTGTTTACCTAAAAATGCAGCCAAGGCGTTTTTATTAAACAAACATTTCAAACTATTTACAGAACAATCAGCTGTTCTGCATCAAATCTGATGCCACACAAATTATTTGTTCACTCCAAAAAAAAATTTCTGTCCACTATGAGATGAAGGAGAACAACAGCCTGATACCTGCAGGCCTGACAGCAGCAGATGTATCACTGCTGTAACACCTGTAACATTCAAAAGTCGCCTCATTGTTCTGACACACACAACAACACTATTGACTACACTACACACTAACTACACACTAACTACACAAGATTTGCGCTAAACCTCGCAAATCTCTCACATCTCAAAACACCGCCTTCACTCCTAAAACTTCCCCCCTTCCTAAACAACTAAAGGCAATGTTGCCATATCAGTTTTTGATTGGTCGACATGGTACATTTTTCCACCAATAGGAAAGGGTGGGGGTTTTTTGTTTTTGTTTTTGCTCACAGGCTTTCGAGCGTTTTCCTTATAAAACGCAGTTTTTACCGTTTTTCCTGCAGTAAATATAAACATAAATATATTCAGGAAGAAAACCAAACATTGCACATATTTTTATCACAACTCTGGTTTTATGTGGCCGATCAACACAATTAAAAAACTGGTATGAAGTCCACACCAGTGGTGGAGCGGGGGGGGGGGTTTACTGGGCTTAAGCCGGTGTTGTCTTTTCAGAAGCCCGGGGTTTTTTGGTGTGTAATTTTTTTCATAGTTAGATGCCTGGCTGACAACTGTATAAAACAAAAAACTACACACAATATTCGAAGCACATAGTGCACACTGTGGGAATTTACGACTGTGCGTAAATCCCCCCTAATATTGGTATGATCCGAGCTCAGGCACTAAGCGGGGCGGGGCAGCTGCAGCCTGCGAGTGCGCTGTTGGGGAGCTAGGCAGACAGAAGAGAACTGAAGTTTGACCAGGTACCAAAGCAAATCATTCATACTGTACAGATAATGTAAATATGACGGTGCATCAAGAAAGACTGATGTCAAACTGATCACTTGACCCATATTACGTTACTTTCTCTTCAATGATATAACAAATGGCGAAATGAAAAGCCGAACAACAACAATGCTGTTTTTTTTAGAGAGTCTTAGCTTACATGTGTGTTTATTTCATATTTTCAGTTGTTTCCCTCCACGGCTAAATAAATCGGTTTCAGTAATGCACTGATATACAAGAATGGACATAAGGGGCTTCTTTCAAAGAAAAAACTCTGGTAGTATTTCATATATTATGGTTTGTATGTTGTTCAGTATATTTCTATGCAAAACAAGAGGAATTTCAATACACAGCAGTATATTCACAGTTTAAACCAGATATTTACATACACTTTATGGAAAACACAAGAACATTTTTTACTGTACAACATCAATTTAAAGTAAACCTGTTTTGTTTTGGATAAATAAATATTGAAATATCTTTTGAATTAGTTAAATGTCAGAATAAAGAGAGACAGAGCTGTCTATTTTTTATCACTTTCATCAAATTTAGGAGCACATGTACACTAAGTTTATTGTTAATTAATAAGAAACTGCAGAAGATTCCATTCTGAGCTGAAGAAGCTTCTGATAGGTTAGTAGAGTCCATGTGAGTAAACTGGTGGCACAGCTGTGGATGCATATAAGGCAAAACACAGAGCCTGTTTCTGTGACATGGGAACATCAAGAGATGTCAACCAAAACACCAGGAACAGAACTGTGGAGCTCCATAAGTGTGGCTCAATTTGAATACAATTTGGTGCCATTTACAATTAAGAAATACAGATAGTTTCTCTCTTTACTCTTAAAGTTAACAAATATGTTTTTTATATTTATCAATCTAAAAAGATAAACATTTAGTCTGATTTGATGGTACAATTAAAAAAGTGTTTGTGTTTTGATCTGAAGAGTACATAAATATGTGGTTTCAACTGTATATTTGATGATTGTCAGCTAGGGCTGCCACGATTTGTCGACTAGTCACGATTACGTCGACTATCAAAATCGTCGACGACTGATTTAATAGTCGACGCGTCGTTTGAAGCTTTGTAAGATCCCAAAGGACGCAGGAATAAGTAGCAGGATTTAAGAGTGTAATAACGGACTGAAACAGAAGATGGCAGCACTGCATGTACAAGGATGCCAGCTACCGTTAAACCCCGAAGAAGAAGAAGAAGAAGAAGAAGAAGAAGAAGAAGAAGCAGCTGTGTCCCAGAATTCATAGCGCGGCCCAGCGCAGTTTCCAACAATGGCGGCAGCTAGTTAGTTTTAACTTTACTCTTATTATTCTTTCTGGGTCACAAAATAAACGTTTAACATATTTTCAGGTGAGAATGTAGCTGTGTAAACCTCAAATATCTGCTCAGTTTATCAGGACACCACATATTTTCAAAAGCGCTCCGACGTTTTTGGAGACATCTGTTACCCACTAGCTCGTTAGCGAGCCGGGGGCTAGGCTCACTAGCGCCGTGAGAACACTGGACTCCCCGCAAATCGTTTTCAAACCCACCGCTGTCTTTCGCTACTCAGGTTAAATATATATGAGTCACTTAGATAACTTAAAATGTTATTGTTTGGCTTTTTTTTTTAGTATTTTATTTGTTCCTGAGTAAATCAGTTTGTCTGAGATTAAAGTTATAGTTTTTGCACAGCTGAATAAACGTCAAGCAGACAGCTGATTATCAGAAGTGTGAGATGCTCCAGAATATACTCCAGTGTCCTGTTATATTTTAGATAGCAAGGAGTTTATTAAACTTCACCGAAACAATTGCAAATTTCATTAAAATTTAATAAACTATCATCTTGTCTTTATTTTTAGTTAGCACAGACCTTAAACACTTAAAGCTGTAAGCTAATGATAGTTATATAAGAGCAGATGCTGCTGGTGCAATAAGCTGTAGTTTTACGTCTAATGGATGATGATCTGATTAGTCGACTAATCGCAAAAATAATCGGTGACTAGTCGACTATCAAAATAATCGTTTGTGGCAGCCCTATTGTCAGCACAAAGAGGGAGAGAGAGGAACAGAGGGGGAGAGAGAGGGAGATGGAGAATGAGGACAGAACAGAGATGAACAAGAGCAGGTGAGACACACATGTTAGTCAAATGGTTGTTTACCAAAAGTATCACCGTATAATAGGTCCTCATGTATCTCGTACCTAGTGTTTCTTTTTAGGTTTGTTATTTTTCAAGTTGTATATTTATCAAGTTATGCAGGCTTGTTTGCACAACAAGGCTAAATAATTATATAAACTTTTCTCAATCTAAATATTGTACTTTGGTAGAATTAAAAGATAAGTGTAGTGCAGGTCTATGATGATTTTTAGTGCTACTATCATCTAGTTCTGATTCTGGTTCTGTCTTGGTTAAGTCCTCAGTAGTCCTGATTTTGAACTGTTGTAGTCCTGTTTTAATTCCGGATCAGTTCTGGGTCTGGTTGAATTGGGGTTTAGTCCTCGTGTCTTGATACAGCCCGACTTTGTTCTGCCTTGATGCATATGTGATATATATTTTTCCCTATATGAAGTCATTCTTTTTTGAACAAAACTCAAAACAGAGCCAATTAATCTTTCAGTCATTTGTAACCCCCCCCTCCCCCCCCCCCAAAAAAAAAAAATAAATAAATAAATAAAAATCCCACATGCATACTACCCTTTAGGGCTAAGCCCCGGGTGTTTCAAATGTCTGGCTCCGCCTCTGGTCCACACTTTTTCCATCAATTGTTCCACCTGTCCTGCTCACATCTCCAGTGGTTGTACACGTTGTCATTAACGTGGCTTCACTCCACATCAGCCACGCCGCTTTGCTCGCTAAAACACCGGTGTCGGCACATAAGGACGCTGTCATAGCCTGTCAACGACGTGGATTAGCTGCGTATATACGAATGTGAATCGCATCATTGGCTGGACTATGGGATAAGGTGGCATCGTTCTAATCCCATACGGGAGCAGCCAGTCACTGACTAATACTGCAAAACAGAATTGTTAAAGTTTTAATTTTAATTTCAATTCAGGTTAGATTTTTTTTGTGCGCAACGCAAATTTTCTGTGCGCAGAGACGTGCCAGCAGTGCGCAATTGCGCACGTGCGCAGCTTAGAGGGAACATTGCTCAGGAGGAACTGATGATCAATGATCTCAAGTCAGCTGGGACCATAGTCACCAAGAAAATGGTAACGCCGTGAAGGACTGAAATCGTGCAGTGCCTACAAGGTACCCCTGCTCAAGAAAGTACATTTACAGAAATGTTTGAAGTTTACCACTGTACATCCCAATGATTCACCATGTTTGGAGGAGGAAGAATGCTCCCTGTGACTCTAAGAACACCATCCCCACCGTCAAACATGGAGGTGGAAACATTATGCTTTGGGAATGTCAAGGGGACAGGACAACTGTACTGAATCAAAGGGAAGATGGATGGGGGCATGTATCTCCTTCCCTCAGCCAGGGCATTGAAAATGGGTCGTGGGTGGGTATTCCAGCATGACAATGATCCAAAACACATAGCCAAGGGAACAAAGGATTGGCTCAAGAAGAAACACATTAAGATCTCGGAGTGGCCTAGTCAGTTTCCACATTAATGACTTGGAGAGGATATGCAAGGAGGAGTTGGACAAAATTGGAGGATTTGCCACCAAGTACTAAAGCATGATTTGCAAATACTTATTTCATCCATGAAAATGAGAATTAATTTATCACTTTTATGAAATGCATTTTTCTGGATTTTTTGGTTATTGCTCTGACTCATCCTTTGATCCCTGGAGTCCCCGTTTCCCCATCATCTGTTGTATATATCACTTTGGTATTATCACTGTAAATGAGATGAGATGAGAGATGAGATAGCCTTTATTTGTCAGTTGCAGGTCTTTTGCCCACAACCGAGATGACAGACCTTGCCGACCGTACATACAATACAAACATCACATTGGGGAGACAGGTCAGGCCAGGTAGCGAGGAAAAAAAACATTGAAATGTGCAACACAAAAAGATAATCAAATCAAATCACTTTTATTGTCACATCACATGTGCAGGTACATTGGTACAGCACATGTGAGTGAAATTCTTGTGTGCGAGCTTCACAAGCAACAGAGTTGTGCAAAATACAATAATGTAAACAAGCAAAATACAAGAATGGCTACATCTGAAACTAATAAATATATGTACAATATATAATAGTATATGCATTTCTGGATGTGTATACTAAATATTTTTCTACGTGTGTGTGTGTGTGTGTGTGTGTACACATATTTTACAAATTAAATAGAGTAAACAATAAATAGAATATATAAAATAAAATATACAGAGTGAGACATGTGCAAAACAGTGGCGTTACTGTACAGTATGGAGTGCATAATGTTAAAGTTCCAGTAGTGAAGCTGAGGTGTCTATGACGTGTTCAGCAGTCTGATGGCCTGGTGGAAAAAGCTGTCTCTCAGTCTGCTGGTACGGGACCGGATGCTGCAGAACCTCCTTCCTGATGGAAGCAGTCTGAACAGTTTATGGCTGGGGTGACTGGAGTCCTTGATGATCCTCCCCGCTTTCCTCAGGCAGCGCTTCCTGTAGATGTCTTGGAGGGAGGGAAGCTCACCTCCAATTATCCGTTCAGAGCACCGCACTACTCGCTGGAGAGCTTTGCAGTTGTAGGCGGTGCTGTTGCCATACCAGGTGGTGATGCATCCAGTGAGGATGCTCTCAATGGCACAGTGATAGAAGGTCCTGAGGATGCGGGGGCTCATGCCGAATCTTTTCAGTCTCCTGAGAAAGAAGAGGCGCTGCTGCGCCTTCTTCACTGTTTTGTTTGTGTGTACTGACCACGTAAGATCCTCAGCCAGATGTACACCAAGGAACCGGAAGCTGCTCACTCTCTCCACAGCAGCGCCGTTGATGGTGATGGGGGTGTGTACTTCTCTGCACCTCCGGAAGTCCACTATCAACTCCTTTGTCTTTGCGACGTTGAGGGTGAGATGGTTGTCTTGACACCAGTGGGTCAGGGCGCTGTCCTCCTCCCTGTAAGCTGTCTCATCACTGTTGGTGATAAGACCCACCACTGTAGTGTCGTCCGCAAACTTCACAATGATGTTGGAGTTGTTAGTGGCCGTGCAGTCGTAGGTGTAGAGTGAGTACAGGAGAGGGCTCAGTACACACCCCTGTGGAGCACCAGTGTTCAGTGTGACGGGGGATGAGGTGATGCTGCCCAGTCTGACCACTTGGCGTCTGTCAGACAGGAAGCTAAGGATCCAGCTGCAGAGGGAGCTGCTCAGTCCTAGATCCTGCAGTTTCCTGTCCAGCTTCGAGGGAACGATGGTATTGAATGCTGAGCTGTAATCTACAAACAGCATCCTCACATACGTGTCTCTCTTCTCCAGGTGTGACAGGGCAGTGTGTAGTGTCAGGGCTATGGCATCATCAGTGGACCTGTTGTGGCGGTATGCGAACTGTAGAGGGTCCAGTGAGTCGGGTAGTGCAGAGCAGATGAAGTCCCTGACCAGCTTCTCGAAGCATTTGCTTACGATGGGGGTCAGGGCTACAGGTCGCCAGTCGTTCAATGAGGAGATGGTGGAGGATTTGGGTACAGCAATGCACAGGTATCAACACACCATAACACAATAAACACAGACAAGCAACATGGGAAAGAGTTCCAGTGTGTACATCTGATCTGGGACCGCTACAGTCTTTCGACTGCGCCTCCAGCTGACCCGATGTCCACATCATGGGGGAGGTAAGCGTTGGAGGTGGCGTTGGATCCGGGGTAGAGAGGGTGATGCGTCAGTGAGTGCTTATCAGTATCAGTATATGTATGTGTGTGCGTGTCCATAGTTCAGCTGAGACAGTGTCCTTCGCCCTGCCAGGCTAAGTAAACAGTCTTCCAGCCAACCCAGGTGGCCTTGTAGGGAATGGGAAGGAACAGACTCAACACAGTCGTTATCAGGGAGTTGTTGTTCAGCTCCAGCCTTGAGCTGGCGCCGAAGGGGTAGCCGGGTTATGATGGTAATTGAGAATTTCAAGCTGTTTTTTAACACTCCGACACTGGTCTCTCAGTCTCCCGTTAATAGCTGCGAGCTTCTCCGTGATGTTATTAGCCGTCGATTCTGTGGTCTTGTCACTCTTTTTTGCTCACATAGCAGATTCTGAGACCTCACGACCGCAGCCAACTGATCCGAGGTGTAATCCAGCTCCGCCCAGAGATGTTGTTCTGAGTTGATTCTTTCCTGATGTAATCCAACATACATACGCTCAAAGGTGTTATTCTGAGCATTCACTGCAGTCGTAAGCGCCTCCAAGCTCTTAACCATGCTGCCTTCAGTGAGCCCTTTCTGAGAAGTCGCACCTGTCGTTCCAATCCCAGCGGGCAGCCTTGTGGGGGTTTGAACAGCCGGTTCCGCTCTCTTAATTCTCCGATAAGCCAGGGCCAAGCCAGCTCCGATCAGCAAGAACCCTGTTATCATGGTTCCGAATAGGTAGATATCTTCAGCGTCCTCGATCGACAGTCCCGCCAGGCACACGATCCTCTGCCACCCGTCCATCGTGTATCCAGCAGGGAAAGTCCCTCCAGGGCACTCGGGTTCTCCCGAGCCCAGACTTCTCGTTAAAGGGTGTCAATAGCATTCAGAGACCAGTTGATCAAATCCATAATTCTCTTTTAGGTTTTAGACACAGACTGTGAGAGAGTGTTCCAGGGAAAGTAATACAAAAAAGACACGAGACTAGACAAGGACATAAGAACTAGCAGGAAAGATAAGGGAGAGGAGAAAAGTGCGTCCACCTCCTCTGAGAGCTAAAGTAAAATAATAAAATAAACTCACTACACCTACCATTACCCTGAGGTTCAGCAAAGGACACATGAATCGTTGCGACCAGTTTTGTTTAGAATCCACCTCTCCACTTCACACCCCCTTCACTCTCTCCAGACTCACCTGACCTTATATCTGTTCCTCCTGTATGTCATGATCTGGGTCTGGATCTGGATCTCTTCCTTCACATAGACTGTATGACTGTGCGATAGATCTGCTCTGGGCGCTCCCATACCCTCTAGACACCTGCATAGTTTACCCAAACCTGAACGTGAATGCATGGAGAACTACATTAAGGATTCATTAGCTGCTAGCATAATTCAACTCTCTTTCTCTCCACTTAGTGCTGAGTTTTTGTGGGGGGGGGGTTGTTGTGGAGAAGGATAAAACTCTGCATCCATCTGTTGATTTCCAGGTCTCAGCACAATCACTGCAGAAAATAAATATCCACTGCCTTTGCTGATGTCTGCTTTTCAGCTTTTGCAGAGTCCCATCTTCAGAAAACTTGACCGCTATCTCAACCTGACCTCTACTATCAATTTATTATGGAGATGTCTCCGACTCAGGCCTGGGGGGTGTTCTTTCTCAACAACAGGACAGTACTGCGCATTCCTGTGCTTTCTATTCTTGTCACTTCTCCCCAGCTGAACACAACTATGATGTGGAGGATCATGAGTTACTGGCCATAGAGGAATGGAGGCATTGGTTGTAAGGAGCTGAGCATCCCTTTATTGTATGGACTGACCATAAGATCCTGGCTTACCTCCAGTCGGACAAGTGGCTCAACGCTCGTCAAGCCAGGAAATTAAATTCTTCACACAATTTAATTTCACAATAACTTACAGGACTGTGTCCTGGGATGTCAAACCGGATGCTCTCTCCCAGCAATTCACCACCTCTGATAATCTCTCAGATGAGTCAACAGTCCAGCTTCAGTCGACTGTCCACTAAGTTCAACAAGCCGAACCCAATCCTGGAAATGGTCCATCTAGTTGGCTATCTATGTTCCGTCCTCCACTCATTCCAAGGTAATTCATCATGCACACATCGCCAAATTCTCTTGTCACTCTGGAATCAACCAAACCATAACATTCATCCAGCACCTGTTCTGGTGGCCTATACTAATCAAGGATGTCTGTGAAAATGTGTTAGCATGCTCTATATTCGATTTTGTCACTGGACTTATTGGTTCACCTAGGCTGCACATTTTGTTGCTCTGCCTAAACTCCCTTCATGCCTAGAGACTGCCAAACTCCTTACCAATCATTTATTCCAGCTTCATGGCATACTGTTGGACATCGTTGTTGACCGGGACCCCAGTTCACCTCACACGTGTAGGCTGTGTCCTGCTCGGCCGTGGGTGCTACGGCTAGTGTATCTTCCAGGTTTCATTCCCAGACCAATGGCCAGGCAGAGCAGCCCAACCAAGAACTGATGACTGCCCTTCACTGCATCGTCGCTACTAATCAAACACTTGGAGCTCTCAGCTGTCCTGAATTGAATATGCTCACAACATTATGACCTCTTCTGCTACCTGGCTATCTCCATTTGAATCATCTCTTGGCTATCAACCTCATCTCTTCCTATCCCTCGAAGGTGAGCTCTCTGTTCCATCTGTTAAACGTCATCTCCGCAGGTGCCACCGTGTCTGGAGGGCCATCCAGGCTGCTCTGCTCTGCACAAAGGAAGAGAATAAATGGTGGACTGCAACTAAGTCCCTGATCCTGTACAGTCCTGATCAGCAAGTTTGGCTTTCTACTCGTGTTATTGCCCAAAGATTTTCTCCTTTATTGGCCCTTTTGTTATTGACTCTATTATTAGGTCCCGCTCTGCCCATCTTAAATTACCCCAAAACATTACAAATCCATAATGTCTTCCATGTGTCTCAGCTGAAACCTGTCAGCTCCAGTCCTTTTTCTGTGTGTACAGACCTTCCTTGGATTTCCCTCCCTGGAGTGTTTGGTGAACCTCCCTGAGCTGAGTGAATGTGGAGTGTTCAAAGTGTCGTGGATATTTGGCGCTCCCTCCTCCCTGGATCCCTGGAGGCCCAATTTCCCATCACCATTTGTAAATATCACATTGGAGGGAGTGCCAAATATCCACAATACAAGACACTCCACATTCATTCAGCTCAGGCAGGTTCACCAAACACTCCAGGGAGGGAAATCCAAGGAAGGTGTGTACACACAGAAAAAGGACTGGAGATGACAGGTTTCAGCTGAGACACATGGAAGACATTATGGACTTTGATGTTTTGGGGTAATTTGAGACGGGCAGAGCCTGTCAGAGACACAGCCCTGTGTCCTCACATACTGTGGGGGCTCAGTGAGGTAGTCCAGTATCCACTGGGACAGGTGGTGGTCCACTCCTGACAGCTTCAGCTTGTCCCTCAGAAGTCCAGGCTGGATGGTGTTAAAAGCACTGGCAAAATCAGAGAACATGATTCTCGGAGTATGTCCAGGCTTCCCCAGGTGGGTCAGAGCTTGGTGCAGGAGGCACCTAGCTCACAAAGCCAGGCTGGTTGGTGAACTGCAGCGGATCCAACGAAGACCTCACCGTGGGGTGGAGATGTTTGAGGACCAGCCTCACGAGGGTCTTTATCAGATGCAAGGTCAGTGCTGACCTAAGCTATCAGTGTCATCCCCGTGAGGAACAGGGCTCTTCCAACACAGTGGAACTGAAACAGTCCCTCAGAAAGTCTTCAGTCTTCAGACCATCAAATGCTTGCCCTTGTCCAGCAGCCAGAGAGTGAACTTCAACAGGTAACCAAAGAAGTGATGAGCAGTCAGGCTTGTAACCTCCATTCCTACCTGTTCATGTTTCTAAAGTAGAATCACTGCAGTCATCACTTTAAAGATTCATTCTGCTGGTTTTCATCTTTGCTTTGTGTCGTTGGCTTTGTGTTCATATATAAACACTGAAAGAAAGACTGTATGTTTGTTCTCATTACATTAGGGCTTAGATGTTGTGCAGAGCTGCAGCCTAAGATTTATATTGTTAACTGAAAGCCATGAGACAATGTGTTTCAGGCCATTTTACGGAATGGTAAATGGTAAATGGCCTGTATTTGTATAGCACTTTACTAGTCCCTAAGGACCCCAAAGCGCTTTACACTACATTCAGTCATTCACCCATTCACACACACATTCACACACTGGTGATGGCAGCTACATTGCAGCCACAGCTGCCCTGGGGCGCACTGACAGAGGCGAGGCTGCCGGACACTGGCGCCACCGGGCCCTCTGAATAACTTTCTTGAGTGAGTAATTAAGTAATGTACTGTAATGTAATTGTAGTAACTCCATGGCAGACCGGTCCACAATTCAATGCTTTTCAGCATACTTTTATTGACTCGCTTCTATACACGGTTGTCGTTCCTGCACAGCTGCAGCTTTTCAGCCACCAGCCGAACTTACAAACACCAACAACCACATTTAACAGTCACAGACTTTTACGCCGGTGAGGCGTGATTGCGGATTGCAGGTGCATCCGCCTTCCCTGCAGCGAAGGCCACCCAAGTGGCGAGCAGCGGCGACGCAGCACTCACGACGTCCATCTTCGGCTGCGCACGCCTAGTCCTCCACCTCTGGCTGGGCCGGTGGTGGGCCTGGCTGTTGCTCAACGGCCCTCCTCTGGGGAGCAGGAACGGATGCCGACCCCTACCGGGCACCAGCCACTCCCACCCGAGGAGTGAGGATGGGTGCGCCACAATAATGTATTTCTGGGTTAAAAGGAAAACATGAATACCCCATCTAATCAAAAAAGTAAACATTTCCAAATGTGAGAGGGTTTCTGTTAAGTGTGTGCCATCAGTATTGTGCAAACACAATTTAGTTTGCACTAAAAACTTCTCACAGTCTTATTCTCACAGTTTTATTTGAGAACACAACATCTGTCCGTACCAATAGAATACATTCCTCAGAGCTATGTTCATTAAATCTTCAAAGCAATGCTCATACCATGTATTATTAAAAGATCAAAACATAATGAAAAACGCTGAAGAATAACCAACATGAATGAATTTACTCCATGACTGACTCCAGCATTTTCCCAGGTGTCTTAACTTGTTATTTGGCTTGAGACTGTCCTCTGCCAATATCAGGAACAACCACAAACCACAAGCTTTTTTTTAATTTAGTCACATAATTGTTCTATTTATCACTCGTACTCGAATGGTTCTGTCATTACAAGCCCGTGTGGGCAAAGAAGTGGGTACTTTAATTTATGTGGAACATTCTTGAATATGTTGTGTTGGCAACAATCCTGCAGTCACAAGTTACAGACAATACGAAAGAACTGGCTCTTATATGCTTAAGGTACATTCCTCTGCCACAATGAGGAAAATTGTCCAGATATAATTAATGTGGGGTCGGGGGGGGGGCTGTAAGGCTAATGCCCTTGGGTAAGGTCCCATGTTGTTCAGATGGCATGCAAGTACCTTGAATTACCACCGTATACAAGTGCAGACCATTACTGGAACCGTGTAATGCAATCCCTGGATTTTAATTGCATCTCCAGTTAAAACACAAACTGCCTTATTTTGTTACTACATGTTGCTAAGAGTGGCATATTGACAGAGATATAAAATTTGGTTGATTTTTAAAAACTTTTATTTCAGAAACCAGGCTGTAGGCGGTCAGTAATCACTGTCATTCCACGGTACGTCTAAGACTGTGTTTATGCCACGTAAACCATAATTAAGGCTGGGCAAAAAAACAACAAAGATTAGGAGATCTTTGTGGTCATGGTTAAAAACCAAGTCTGAAGTGTTTTTGACAAAACTCTTGTGTGCGAAAAAGTCACTGCACACCCATTTAATAGCACTTACTGATCCAAGCCATCATCCAACAGGACAACAAGTACACATTGTCTGCTGGAGTGTGACACGATGCAAATCCTTCTTTACTCTTTTGCAGGAAAATTGCAATACAGATCCATCTTTCACAAACATGTGCAGTGTTCCTAGTTTCACACAGTGTTGACTGCTTCTTACACTGGCATGGAGCAATGCCCCTTACCCAACTTCATGTTCTTCAGAATTAGTGAAATTCTTTACGACACAGTATGAACGGTGCTAAGTTCTATTGACGGGTAACACAAAGGTTTTTTGACTACTCTTGACTGATGCCTAAATACATATACGGCAAATACTGGCACTTCTTTGGGATAATTTTATATGCATACTATATAACATTAATGTTACCCTGTCTAGGAATCATCGGCATGTACAAACCATGCACAGTTTTAATATTTTATCTTTATTTATTACAGAGACATAAATACAGCAGATTTAATATGAATGCTAAAGCTCTCTGAAGTTATGCTGCATAGCTCTGTATGTCAGTTACTCAAATGCAGGATAATATTTATAATAGTGCTGACCTCGCTGTGCAATACAATAAACATGGTGTGCTGACTTTATCAGAACAGATACAACAGCTAGTTGCAACAGTTTATTATCCCTGTGTAACGGAGCCTCTGATCAGACATGTTAATTAGGTATCAAGTTTATTTTAAATATCTTTAAATAATCCTGATGTTCATCAGAATGTTTCAAACATGAAGCAAAGAAGTCTTCCATTTGTCCGAGTTCATCTGCGTTTTAGTTATTTTAACATCCGTCCTGCACAGGTGGTCAGCTGTTTACTCCGTGGTGCAGTCATTTACCTTTTAACATCCACCAGACTGCCAGTTAACCACGTAGTGGTAGAGTTAGTTAGTCGACATTTAGCCACGGGGTAAAAAAGCATAGTTTTAGAAAGTGAAACATCTTAACTTTGAAATCAACTCTCTTATATGCACTTTGGCTTTAGAGATCTTCTATTAGATTTCCATGTGCTATGCCAGAGAGGTAAATATAACAGAGTAGATGTGAATCTAACCTTGCCAGTACTCCCCAAAAGATTACTGCCAGTATGATGGATGTTAAGAGGTTAAGAAAAACAGACGAAAAAGAAGTGGCACCTTAAATTTACTTTGTGGTACAAACTTTTGTACTTTTCTAAATTTTTCAATACAGAGACTTGCTGGCTAGAATAATCAGATATATCTATATACAACATCTTATCACACACTTTTACTATCGTATTTGGTTTGTATGAAAAATAACTTATAGCCTTTATATATTGGAACACATTTCACACACACACGACCGTGGAATGGATTCAGCTTATAAAACAGACTGCTAACTTTTGTTTTCAGTTCTGTTACCTCCAAAAATCTCAGACGTGCTTTACAATAAAGAACATCCTTAATGTAATGATACAAAGAAAAAAAAAAGATATCCTGACTCTTTCAGTAACTGTGACAAACTGAATTTGTAAAAAAAGAAAGTAATGCTGACTTCCTGGCTTTGATGTTGTGCCAATGTTGCCATGGAGTTTCAGTGATGTCCCTGGAGCAGAGGCGTCCACATTGTGTGTGAGCAACCAAAGGTCTTATAGTCCGCACAAATCAGCCATGTAAACTAGCTTCAGTTGTGTCAGAGTAATGGAAACCATCATGCACACCTGCTGAACAGACACAGGCAGCAAGTTCTGAAAGATGAGCAGAGGTTGGCAGGAGAGAAGAGGGGCGGAGATTCTGTTAGTGGAACGTGGAATTGCTGGCTTTTAGATTTGTGCAAGCACCTTTGGTGTTACACATCCTTCAGTCTGATGACAAGACACTACAAGATATCCACCTACAGAAACGCAGACATACACGCTATGTCTTAGAATGTGTAACCACTTTTCAGTTCATAGGCCTGCCGCTTTTAATGCACTTATTTCACAGCAGGGCCACTCCGCTGAGTTGCTGTCCTCTCGTCTGTTTTTGGCAATGCTGTGTGTGGTCTCGTCTGACTGTGGAAAAACAACACACATCTTAAAGTCAAATTCAAAGAGGATCATTTCTGAAATACTGAAAATAATTACAATCATTATTATTGTTTATATGTCACCCTATTAGAGCACTTCGCTCTCGCACTGCAGGCTTACTTGTTGTTCCTAGAGTATTTAAAAGTAGAATGGGAGGCAGAGCCTTCAGTTTTCAGGCCCCTCTCTTGAATTATATATCTGTTAGTTGAATAAGTTTAATTAGGTAACAGTAAGGTTGAACTCCTTTGCACTGGAAAAGAACGATGTCATGATCCTGGATCTCTGACCCCGTGTTTCAGTTTGAGTCTTTGTTTGGTTGCAGTTTAATTTTTCACTTTGTGTATTTACTTTATATTTATGCCCAGTAAGAGGTTTTGGCTGTTTTGCACTCCCAGTCTAGTGTTCAGGTTTTTCAGCTCTCCACTTCCGTCATGTCCCCTGAGCTCCTTGTGCTGTAAAGTTAGAGGTGTAAATTTGATGCATCCCCAGGATGCTCACTAAATACAGGAGGCTAAATCATTCATCCGCTGATAGACTGGCCACCTATAACAACTGCAGTAGGCTTCAGACCCCTTGTGATGCTAAGTTGGACAAGAACAGAAAAGGATGGATGGAAATATCTGTCACCGAATGTGAACAAAGCTGATGATTCAATGCTGTCTTCCAAGTATATCATGTGTTACTTCCTCTTTATGCTGTCTCTGTTCCGGCATGCTAGAACCATCTGGATGCTGTGGTGAAGTTATTTATGGCACAGCAGAAGAGGATGAAAATTGTGCTGTTAGGTAGGTTATTGCACTACAGCAACATTTTGGGAAATGTAAGACATTTTAAGACCTTTTAATTTTTTTTTAAAGAAATAGAATAATACTGGCATACAACACATTCATTTGTTTTATTTCGTATCACACCTCTACCTGATCTTGCAGAAGCTGATGCAGTCCACGTCGCTGTATTGTGAGCACGCGCAGCGCTGAGCCTCCACCCCTATCCTCACCCGCTCGGTCCTAGTGGAGCGTCTTAAACGCAGGGAACCCTGGTAACTGGACATACCAAATGGTACTGTGTGCCTAAAAGAAGAAAAGCAGACACAATGCACTTACTGACCACAGAACTATGAGTTTTACAGCTGGAAGCATACATCAGTGTTACAGTTTCCACAAGTACACTTTACTGGGTGATATGAATTTTGTCATCACCTGCCCCCTGTTGTGACTGCAGAGACACTACACTACAAAGCACCAACATGCACCCTGAAGGATGGAACAAAAGAGAACAGCTACTCTGTGGCTTCCCCAGCTGCCTGTGTGCATGTCCACAAGCAAGCATAATCCTGGCCTTGGGATGTTTATTCTCTGACTCTGCATCAAAGGGACACTCTGTTGTGGTTATATGAGGGTAAAGGTACTCTGTGGTGGTTCTAATTTTTGTCTTCCAACTCTGTGATAAAAAATGGGGGCAGAATATATAAAACACCTTTCGGAACAATTCAACCCAGCACATCACGACCACAACACGACACTGCTGCCTAAAAATATCCCTGTTATTCACTTCTTAACATCAAGCAGGTGAGCCATCTAAGTTTAGGATTCAGTTAATATCCGTTCCTTTTCATGAAATTTTCACCTGATTAGTTTAGACCAGGGGTCTGCAACCTTTAACACCCAAAGAGCCATTTGGACCCGGTTTCCACGCAAAGGAAAACACTGGGAGCCACAAATACTTTTTGAAATTGACATGAGGTTGTTGTCTGATTTGCTGAGCCAGAGGATGGATGTCAGAGAAATGAAAGAAGTGTAGTGACCCTCTTTTTTTTTTTTAGGATGAAAGATAACACTATATTGTTTTTTTACCTTTATGCTTTGTTTGAACAACTACAGTTTGCTGCTTATGAAATCCATGAAGTGCTACAGAGAAAATTACATTTTATTTATGTAATTAACACATTTTGAACTCTTAAAGAAATATAACAAAAGGAAAGCTGAACTAAAACGATCCAGCAAACAAAAACTGTTATATCGCCTTTGGGCTTTTGGAGCCTTGACCTGACTTTACAAAAATAATTGGAAAAAAAAAAGCTGCACCCATGCGTGCAGCCGCGTGTGAAAAGTGGTCAATAAAGAGATGCTGAAAAGCGTGTTCATGCAAACATCGTCAGGTCTGTTTACAATGGGACTTCTGCTCCTGAACCTCTGCGCACAGCGTCTGCAGGTCGGGGCTGTACGAAGCCAGTTTCATCTTTACGCAGGACTGTAAGCTGTCGTCTGTGAGGCGTGAGCGCTGTTTGTTTTTAACATAGTTCACGGTGGAGAACAGCTGCTGACATAATGTGGATCCATAATTGGCCTACCTGGGGTTGAAAGTCTCGATAAATGCGCGGCGTTTCGGCGGGTACACCGGCTTCCGCGAGTGTGACGCTTATTTTGATCGATGAAAAAATAATAGAATATAATTTTATTTTTATATTTCAAGATCACAATAATCTTCCAATTTAGAACTACAAGGTAAAAAAGAACTAAACACAAATAAAATACACTTCAGCTAAATACTTCTAATTTATTTTCCCAAACCACCCGGAGCCGCAAAATAAAGACTAAAGAGCCGCATGCTGCCGACCCCTGGTTTAGACCAAACAGACAGTAATGTGAAAACGTATAGGACTTCATTTGAATTGTAACATTTTCTAGTTTCTGGAAATGCTTTTTGAGCATATGTATAAAACAAAAGGCAACACCACGCTAGCTTTTTGGGGTTTTTTTTAATCATCCATGGCTATGACTCCAACCTCAGTCCCAAACGTAGCTCCAAACTCTGTCTGTTTTTGGAGAAAAGCAAAAAGGAGAGAAACATAACGACTTTTTCCTGGACTTGAAATGAAACAATAAAGATGCACTAACGTCTCAGTTTCTACAAAAATGATATATCAGCAAGTACAGAAACTTTTGCACAGTTTCTCTGTTTTCATGGACAAATTAATGTAAATGGAAACAGAGATCTTCATGCAAGTTTTGGCTTCAGTCTGGAACAAATGGACACTGCCAGATGCTTAGTTTCTGTTTTCATGATGTTTTGTCAGGCTTTAACTGCAAATGCCCTCAACTGCTGCTTTTTCAGGCGTATTTCTGCGAAAAGTGAAAACCATGCACAGTTGGGTTTAGGTCAGGTGATTCCACTGATCCTAAACGCTGTGGATTAGTGAGCTGAAGGTACTCTTTTTATATATATATATATATATATATATATATATATATATATAAAAAAAACACCCAGCACGCCCCTGCGGGCGGTTTATCCTTCAAGCTCGGGTCCTCTACCAGAGGCCTGGGAGCTTGAGGGTCCTGCGCAGTATCTTAGCTGTTCCCAGGACTGCGCTCTTCTGGACAGAGATCTCCGATGTTATTCCCGGGATCTGCTGGAGCCACTCGCCTAGCTTGGGAGTCACCGCACCTAGTGCTCCGATTACCACGGGGACCACCGTTACCTTCACCCTCCACATCCTCTCGAGCTCTTCTCTGAGCCCTTGGTATTTCTCCAGCTTCTCGTGTTCCTTCTTCCTGATATTGCTGTCATTCGGAACCGCTACATCGATCACTACGGCCGTCTTCTTCTGTTTGTCTACCACCACTATGTCCGGTTGGTTAGCCACCACCATATATATATATATATATATATATATATATATATATATATATATATATATATATATATATATATATATATATATATATATGTATTATATCAAAAATCTAATAGATGGCAGCAAAAGTAAAAGCTATAACTTTTAATGCATTTTTAAATGATTTGAACCCAAATTCCATGTTAGTTTTCTCTTTTGTGGGCATTTTTTATACATTTAGGATGACAGCCAGAGATACTTAGTTTTTAATTCCTTGAGCTTGAAGTTATATTTTATGTTTTTGAACTTTCACATAAAAAAACATTCAAAAGTCAAATAGTACGATGTCCTACGAGTCCAAAATAAAAAATTCATATTTTTACTAATCCCTAATAAAAACTGAAAAACAGATCATACCTTTGAAAAATAAGCGCACTAGTGATTAGCCATCAGTGCCAAAGAATGGAGGCAGTGCTAATCCAAAGATGGAAGGAGATTAATTCTTTCTGATATCAGGCAAATTTATTGCAGTTTTTTGTTAATATATGTTTTGTTTTTCTTTGTTAACCGTAGCCAGACAAAAATGGACTGGTCAAACGAACAGGCCCATATAAAATGCTGATATAAAAGATGTGAGGCAGCTACACTGCTATGCTGCTGTGGTTTGGGTCCATGAAACACCTCAGAGGGAAGGCTCATTGCAAATCCAAAGTTTTTGTGACTGATCACCGTTATCCTACAACGACTCCATCTAGATGTCGTGAAGGCTCACTGAATCAAAAACAAGCTCAACTTTGTACACTTTCTAATCAGAGTCAGTTAATCTTAACTTTAATCACTTTCAGCTGCTTTGGTATTAATAAAATTAACAGGTGCACTAGAGGGGAACAATGAGACGATTACAAACAGACTTCATGAGGGCAGCCTGAGGACCCGGCGTCCTCTAGTGGAGCCCGATCGGCATTTGCTTTAGAAGACCAGAGTTTGATGGTCCACTACTGGTGCCCTGTGCTTTTTATAGTAAAGTTCCAGAGATATAAAGTCATTGAGGAATAAGGGTATCTTGGCAGCACCCTAATAACATGTTTTTTTTTCATGTTTTAAATTTATCATCTATCGATCAATCGTTCACTTTCTTTTCTTTTCCAAATAAGTTGACTAACGTAACAAATTTTTTCACTGAGATTTTAACTTCGCAACACCCGGGTTTCCAGGTTTCTAGGTGTGGAGTCAGTGTTAGAATGCATTTTAGCCACATGATAAAAAAGCATTTCACAAACTATGGTCTCCTACAGGCTTTTTCGCCCATCGCTTCCAGTGTTACAACCCTAAACTGATGTCCTCCATCTGGTGGATGGCCAAACTAGTCACCAAATCCCCTCTCTTTCTTCCCCTGATATGTCAAACACAGATCTCCATAATTAAGTTTGTCTATCAGTACTACAACAAAAAATGACAAAAACCAGACCAGTTAGAACCACGCTGTACATGTAAACTCATCATGTTGACCTTGCTGTCCAGTCTTGTTGGAGTCTCCCTAAATAGCTGTAAACTGCTATAAAGTGTGAGCTGGAAAAAACAGATCACTTCACAGTGAACATGTTGTTTCCTTTGAACTTCAGAAGCGGGTCTCTTGAACAATATAAGCTGTGGTGCTGCGGGAGGGGCGTCACGCTGACCACGAACCTCCTCTTCTCTACTCTTACAAACAGAAACAGCATGTGGGTGATCCTTTCTCTTACAAAATGTTTCATCTACTGACTTCCGAAAGGAGAGACGGTCTGTCCACACAGAACTCAGTCAGTATCTTCACATGCATCTGCATCAGGGTTTTAAATCAGAGTCAGTGTAGAAGACATTATCCATACCTCTGTATGAGTTTAATGATATGGCTTTGTCACATGTCTGGGTACAGATCTTTGTCATTGTAAGCTTTCTTTTATTAAACATATACAGTATTATTTATTGCGATGGCTGTGACTCGGGTGTTGCAGAAGGTCGATGCACCGATCCTCTGCTCCTCCAGTCGACCTGTCGAGGCGGAGAATGCTGAACCCAGAGTTGCCCTCAATGTAACCATCAGAGTGCGAGAGTCATATGACTGTGTGTGTAACTGGGTGAATGATATTTTTAATTGAAAATGCTTTGAGTGTTGAACTTGAGCAGGAATGCTACCTGTCAGTGAAATTTCTGAAATTCTCTGAGCTGCCTGTCTGGCACCAACTACACTGAAAGTTACTTAAATGACCATTCTTCCCCAGTGTGATAATTAGTTTCATAGGTCATCTTCACATGCAAGCGTGCGTCTCCATAGTTATCTAGAGGTCCAAAAATGAGCCCTGAGGGTAAAATCAGGTAAACTCTACCTGGAGAGAGAAGTGCAGTCTGACTGATTGTTACTCTAGTTCTGAGTATTTAACCTTTTTGCATCCACCAGATTACTGGTGACCCATCGTGAGTATAAGGTTGTGGTAAGGTAAAGCCAGGCCTGTCCTGCAGGTTTTATGTGTCCTTGATCCAACACAGCAGATTTAAATGGCTAAATTAGCTCCTCAACATGTCTTGAAGTTCTCCAGAGGCCCAGTTGTTACAGATTTGGTGGTATTGCAAAAAACAGCTTTTTCGGGTGACTGAGTTTTCATAAAGTCAGCCACATACATAAACAAGCTTGTATGTATGATTATGTAGAGTAATGAACTCAGCCTGAAAGTGCCCCCACACGATGAGACCTCATACATTTAGGAAAATAGCTGTTCCACATAGCTGATTTCTATCATTAACCCTCTGAGGTCAAAGTCATCTTCACCGATGACCCTAACCGCGTACGATCACAACATTTCTTGTTTGTTTTTTGTTTGTTTAAATTGTTCCAAGTTCTGGAAATCGTGGGATGAAAGAAATAGCCGGCTAATTAATCTACTGACCTTCCAGTTGGTAGATGACCCACTCTATCTCCTGAGCCACAGCTGCCTTAAGGGAAAAAAAACACTATCCAAACCTGCCTGGCCCTTTGTTTGTTTTTCTAGCATGTTAGCAGTGTAGCATCCACAGTTTTATGATGTTATGTTCAAATTTTGTGTGATGGTAGATAACAATAACATTTCGAGTGGATTTAATTTTGGTGAAAATCAGGTCAAGGATAAAACCAAGTGTGAAAATCTGTCAAAGCTTTACTTTACCTGCAATTTTTTATGGACAGTCTTCAAAATTTACAACAATATACTAGACCTTTGAGGCTATGCGTACCAAGGTTGGCTAAGCATTTGACCTTGATCTTTATTGTTAGCGCCCGAGGTCACTTTTCAAATGAAAGTGCCTGGAGATACCTGTACAACAAACTTTTTATTTTCTCAATATGATGGCGTCACGGTGACACCATAACAGGCTGAAGTCATCATATTTTGAGATACAAACAGGCTGACATCAGGATGTTGTAATAAAAACACAAGTATAGCCCTTACCCTGCTGAATTGTGCTCTCTTGTTAAATCATGAGTTAACTTTCCAAAAAACGTAATTAATTAAAGTTCAGTTTCACTAGTCACACCCAGGGTGGATTACTGACAGACCTGTTGAATCAAGAAATAACCTAAATAAAACCTGTCTGACAAAGTGAAGTAGGCTTAAAGATCTGAAAAAGCAACACATCGTACCATGAAACAACCTCAAGAACCAAAAACAAACTGTCATCACTGACATCTAATCAGTCTGGAAAGGGTGAAACACAGTGAGAAACACTATCCACTAATGGAGAAAACGTGGAACAGTGGTAAACCTTCCCAGGAGTGGCCAGCAGACCAAAATGACTCCAAGAGTGTACTGATGACTCATTCAGGAGGTCACAAAAGAACTGAGAAGTAATCTAAAGAACTGCAGGCCTCACTTGCCTCAGTTAAGGTCACAGTTAATGATTCAACAATGAGAAAGAAACTGGGCAAAAATGGCATCCAAGAGTTCCAAGGCAAAACCCACTGCTGTCCAAAAAGAAACAAAGGCTCATCTCACATTTGCCAACAAACATACCGATAGTCCCCAAGACTTAATATTCTGTGGACTGACAAGAGAAAAGTTGAACTTTTTGGAATGTGTGTGTCCAGTCACGCATTTCATAAAAACAACATCATACCAACAGTCAAACATCGCAGCGATAGTGTGATGATAGGACATAGACTACCTGCCACAAATGAAAACATCCTGAAAGAGAATGTCGAGCCATCAGTTTACGCCCTGCAGCACAAGTCGCACTTGGGTTGTGTAGCAGGACAGTGACCCTAAACACAACAGCAGGTCCACCTCTGATTGACTCAATAAAAACAAAATGAACGTTTTGGAGTGGTTAAAGTTAAAGCCTGGACTTAAATCAAACTGACATATTGTGACATGACCTTAAAACATGGCATTCGGGCTGAGGTGGCTGGGTTAAAATTCCTCTGTAGAAATGTAAAAGACCCACAGCCAGTTATTGCAGTTCTTTCAGTTCTACTTTAGGTAAACCCTCTACAAAGTGTATATCTTTATAAACTAGTTTTCTGATACAGTACAGGAAAAAATGTTGAAACATTTACATGAAAAAGGATGAGCATCCATGCTTAAGACTGATGTTAGTTTATATTCTGAACATCCATAAATCTGGAGTGCAATGTTAAAAACATAACTGTGATTTATTTAAGCGAGCCCCAACAACTTCACCCCCTATAAACACATTAATTACACCTAAACCTTTAAAGTCACCAGATAATCTTACACTTCTGACAGCATGCATACCTCACACTTGTTTGATCTTTGCCTTTCAACTTGGGATGGAGGTCGGTCTTACCATGCATCATACACATTTTCACATTAGTAGTAACAAAAATGATACATGACTGAGACAGACAGAGGCACGCACCAAAATCTAACTCTGTTATTACAGTTAACAAGATGGTGGCATAAAACCTTAGGAAACTAATTTTAGTCCAATCACTTATGTTCACCTTTTCAACATGTGAAATTTCACCCAAAACATAAAATACTGTTTGCAGACTACTGCCAAGTGATATGTTAAAAGTAAACCCCAATGCCTGATGTCTAAGGATGACCCTTGACCTCCTCAATGATATCCCCATTTACGGCTGAGTTCGTTTTTATGTTTAGCGAGTAGGGCTGCCACGATTAGTCGACTAGTCACGATTACGTCGACTATCAAAATCGTCGACGACTAATTCAATAGTCGACGCGTCGTTTGAAACTTTGTAAGATCACAAAAGACGCAGGAATAAGTAGCAGGATTTAAGAGTGTAATAACGGACTGAAACAGAAGATGGCAGCACTGCATGTACAAGGATGCCAGCTGCCGTTAAACCCCGAAGAAGAAGAAGAAGCTCTGTCCCAGAATTCATAGCGCAGCCCAGCTCAGTTTCCAACAATGGCGGCAGCTAGTTAGTTTTAATATTACTCTTATTATTCTTTCTGGGTCACAAAATAAACGTTTAACATATTTTCAGGCGAGAATGTAGCTGTGTAAACCTCAAATATCTGCTCAGTTTATCAAGACAGCACATATTTTCAAAAGCGCTCCGATGTTTTCAGAGACGTCTGTTACCCACTAGCTCGATAGCTAGCCGGGGGCTAGGCTCACTAGAGCCGTGAGAACACCGGACTCCCACCAGATCATTTTCAAACCCACCGCCGTCTTTCGCTACTCAGGTTAAACATATATAAGTCACTTAGATAACTTAAAAATGTTATTGTTTGGCTTTTTTCAGTATTTTATTTGTTCCTGAGTAAATCGTCTGAGTTTATTAAACTCCACCGAAACAATCTGCAAATTTAATTAAAATTTAATAAACTACCATCTTGTCTTTATTTTTAGTTAGCACAGACCTTAAACACTTAAAGCTGTAAGCTAATGATAGTTATATAAGAGCAGATGCTGCTGGTGCAATAAGCTGTACGTTTTACGTCCAATGGATGATCTGATTAGTCGACTAATCGCAAAAATAATCGGTGACTAGTTGACTATCAAAATAATCGTTTGTGGCAGCCCTAGTAGCGAGCAAGTTAACCGTTGATATTTTGCAAATTAAATGTCACACATGCATGCATTTTGGCCTTGCAGTTCTTCTGTCATAAACATATTAATTTGGGTAGATCAGACAGTTGAAATTTCATAACATGAGTGAATGTTATCGTAACCCTACCCGTAATCTATGCATCTAGTCTAGCCTACTTTCCTCTGACCCAAGACAGGTTGCTTGTGACTGGAAGGAGACAATGGAAATGTTGATTTGAGACTATGTTGATTTATACTTAAATAGAAAACAAATTGAACAGTAACAGATGCTGTACATGTATGTAGAACCAAACCTACCCAATAATACAAAATGCAACAGTTTTGTAATCGAGAAACTTGGATACTTGGAGTATTATATTTTATCAAATCCCTTCAGAACAAAAACCACAGTTTCAACAGTTTGGCCTGTTCGTCCACACCTGGTCACATTTCTGGCTGCACCACTGCTTAAAAATTGGGAGCTCTGAACCTGCTGTGCCAGTATTGATTAATATCTGCAATACATGTGAAGAGGAAAGACATCTTGATTCACTCCACATGGCACAATGCCCAGGTACCAAAGGAAGAAAGCCGACACACAGAGGCTTCATCTGTAAGGTGTTACTGCAGAGAAAAGGAGCTTCTTTGATCTCATTGCAGATGTTCGCTATTGATCACATGTACTTCTGCATGTGGTTACAGGACACAGTTGCTGCTCTTCACTGAAACCAGGCTGACAGCTTTTACTCTGCTGCTGATGGCCACACTTCAAGCAAAAATCTGAGAACTGATAGTAGATGGATGACCAGATACCATTCCCCTCCTGGCTCTAACCATCACCCCACTACACACATTCTCATAACACATTACGTCTGGGTACTGCTAAACTTGCCCTGAGGCCTGTTGTTTGAAATCAGTAAAGGCAGCTAAATCTACATACTACTCTGCAGATAGGCATTAGTTAATGTCTTCTGTTGCAGGTGAATTAGCTTTTGCTTTGTCTCTCACTTATCAGTGATGAAAAGGTTCAAAGCGAGTTCAGCTGTGGAAAGAAAAGCGCAATATTTAGAGATTTCAAATTGAAGACTGTTAAGCTAATATAAAGGAACAAGAATGCCGAATGAGTGAAAAACAGACGAAGGAAAACAATAGTCTCGGCTAGTCAAACCTATGTGATTGGTGTTGGACAACCCGTTTCAACTTTAGAGTAAATTTCCAAAGGGTTCTTTCTATCTCACATTCCAAGGCTACCTATAAACAATCCAAACATCCAAGATGGCCAAAAGGTGGACACAGCCCTCCCCTGCTGCCTGCAAGAAATCCTCAGTGGAATTAAAATACCAGAGGGCTCAGGGTCTAGACCTTTACGGATTATATGGAATCGCTACACTTCACAAAGACACAGGAAATACTGACATATGAGAAAAAGCCCGTAGCAATGGGCCAGACACCCCATACTCCCGCATATATATATATATATATATATATATATATATATATATATATATATATATATATATATATATATATATATATATATATATTAAAATAAATATATGGTCATTTTGAATTTTATGCTATCAACATGTTTCGAAATAGGTGGGGCAATAAATTACTGGAAAAACCGTCACCATTGGGGGGAAAAAGTACTCTATAGAACATCTCATAAAGCAAAGGCATAATAAAATCCCAGAGAGATTCCTTGTTTTCTAAGTAAATATGGGGAGGGGTCCATCGTACTGTTAAAGTCTGTTCTAAACAGAATTTAGGAATTTCATGATCTATGGCTACTCAAGAAAAATGTTCACAAAGAACAAAACGGAAAACTTAATGGGAATGAGACAGCAACCAGCCAGTCTGATTGGTCAGTGAATTGTCAGAGTTATACAAATGGAAGTTAAAACTCTTCCATCCAAAGAGAAAATATACTGTAACCAAGATCTGAGGACAATGCTGTTGTCTCTGGTATTAAGCTCTTTTAAATGCACTGAGGTGAAGTGCAAACTTTGCCTGGCAGCTGACCAATCAAAATTCTCAATTTCATCAAATCGAAAGAGGAGAAGAACCATCAATCTTGTTAGCAGTGCACATTTCTTCGCCAGCATCCATGATATTATGACACCAAATCACAACAACAGTTGCATCAAGGCACTTTATATTGTTAGCTAGACCCTACAATAATGCATATAGAGAGAAAACGAACAATCACATGACCCCAATTGGCAACAATGTTTCAGTTTTTCACAAATACACAAACTATTCACCCAGCAGAACTTATCTATTGGACCTTCCTTGCATTCACTAAAGTCATTGCCAACGCTGCTCAGATCCAAAGTATTTACACTATCTTCATCCTGCTCTCTTCCTTCCACTTTTTTACTTTGCTTGATAAACACAATTTAAAACTGTTCTATAAGATACTTTCCAAAAAAATAATTCCTGCGTAGTTGACATCAAAAGGTTTGTGGGCATTTTGCACAAATTACAGGGAGGAAGGTCATGAAGTACAAGCGTTTCCCAGCATGCCTCTCTGCCTGCAAAGTTTTTCAGAAAATGTGCTTAATTTAATCAGTAAAATGTGAAATGGCTGAGTAAATATTTGCAGTTGAAATTTAATTCATAAGGAAAATGTATACTGCATTCAAGCAATGTTTGGCTTTGGTTCACAAGATAAAATCTTATGTGTCCAAATTGTGTGAAGCATCCAGTATAATGTAGACGGGGAGGGGCCCACTTTGAAAGACATTTTCACGGGGTGCCTGCTACCTTCTGGGCCCGGCTATCTCACCACATGTTTTCCAACAGCATTGCTAATATGAAAAAAAATAAGGCCAGCTAACCTGGCCTGCGAAAACATTCAGCCAATTAAGAAGCAAAACACGAGACAAAGGAGGCCTTGAACTGTTGAGCCGCTGAAACCCTATATCAAGAAGAAATGTTCGACTTTTAAAACTACAGCACCCGGCCTCCCCAGATCACAAAGACTCTGAAAATGTAGCTAAAGTAAGAAGTGATGCAGATCAAATGATCAAAGAAATCTAATTTCTACGTTTCAACATCTGATTTCTTGTCTCTGTATTATTTGTGTACAGTGCACACTAAGAAACATGATGCCCAACACATTAGTAACCTATAGTAACCTAATAAGACATTAGCTACACACATCACTTGCTTAAAAACTGGTGCAAACTGAGAATGCCTGGAGAAGGACACTTACTCCGGTGTGTTGATCCAGATGATATCCAAGTGGCAGTAATACACACACTCCTTGTCTTTGTAAGTGTAACATGTGCACCTCTTGGATCGCCTCCTGGCTAATGGTGGCTCGCAGTCAGAACACGGCTCAACGTGGGAAGCAACAGTGGCGAGATCCTCCACCCCGCCAGGCAGACGTGCGCTCTGCTCGAATGCTTTCACCTCCTTCCTCTGGCTCACATCTTTCTTAAATGAAGAACCTGCAAGATTACAGCATATGAGAGCTTCCTCTCATAGTCTTAACCTGAAACAGCGTTTGGTAAAGCATGGAAAAGCTCTTTATAGATGCATGTATATTACATTTCTGCTTGAAAAGGTTACAAAAGATCCAGATTCTAGAGTAGTTAAAAAAAAAATCAAGCATAAATAGTTACATATTTTAGTTTCATAACAGTAATTGGTCAATTCTGTTGAGAGTAGAGTTTGTCTCAGAGAGAAAATATATGTATATATATATTTAAAGTCCCAGTCGGAGTCTTTGATGGAACTTTAAATAGTGAATTTCTTGTTTTAGTGATTCAAAACAATAAAAATACCGAACGCGTTGGAGTCACAAAACACCGACGAGTTTTCAAAAGATCTAAGACATAACATGTGCTCACTTTTAGTGGGATTTTTTTGGTGTTTTAAAAAGGTTAAAACTGTATAGATATCATGACGTCAATTGCAATGTTATAATAATCATCGGTATGATTTCAGTCTAATTGCATGTTTTGATCTATCTGTTGTGACCTGTCAGTCACTGCTGCACAATAACGCACACCAGCTGGTCTGTGTGATCATTGCTTCATTAAAACACAAACACAACAAGGACCGACCACTACTCACCGTTGGTCAAAGATGCTGTCACCACGATTAGAAACAAAACTCCCACATCAAGCGATGATGATGCGTTAGCCATCACACGTCAAACATTAGAAATGAATAATCAACTTAAAAAAAACAAATGAAAAAGTCGAAATGTGAGAACAGGTGAATGAAAACGTCCGAAATTCTCGAGTATCTTATCTCAGTGAAGCGAGTCAAAGATGTCCTCATAGAGCATCATGTGTCTGATACAACTCTGCACCGCTGCGCTTCCACACTCCGTTTGCCTTTTACAGCCACTGGGGTTCGTTATGAGCTGACACCGCTGTGACAAGTGAGCGTGGATATCCCGCCAGCTTCCTGAGACACTTTTCAAAATAAAAGACCGTGCTGAACGCTGCTGAAATCAAAGGCGCGTTACACCCATGTTTGTGCGCCAACAGCACAAACATGACACAGAGACCCAGTTTAGTGACTCCAAATAGTGGCCTAGCACACAGATATCAAGCAGAGCGACAAGGTTGAGCAGTTTAAGTGGCAAAGTTAGAGAGACAAGGTGGAGAATAGTGGGTGGAGAAGGGATGTTGAAGTTGGAGCTGTCAGGTAGGAGGACAAGAAGAAAACCTCAGAGGAGGTTCATGGATGCAGTGAAGGAGGATATGCAGAGGGTTGGTGTGCCAGAGGAGGACGCTGGGGATAGGGCTTATCCTCTTAGTGCAAGAGGCGGGATACACTCTGGACAGTGATGCAGTGATGCTAATCTGATGCAGGGCTTATATATCTGTGTAAATTTCTCAATTATAATTAAGAAATCATATGTGTATTTTGTATTGTTGTTTGTGTTGCTTTTATGCTTTTATGTTGAAAGTAAGTATTATTCTACCTGTAGTTCTGGTTTGCCAATTTGACAGGGCTGTGCCTGCAGAACACCAGCAGCTGGGTGTTTTATGTGATGCATGAGGGCAGAGGTCAGGCTCTCTAAAAGGATGCACTCCCTCACAGGGTTCTCTCAGCCATGAGCTTCAGGCAGCTGCAGTGCATCAGTATATCATACCTTTGTATTCTACAAGTGAAGCAACTAAGAAAATATAAACAAACTAAGATGGTAAAAAAACGAACTATGATACAATACAGAGGGTTGGTATGATAGAAATGGATGCTAGGGTGAGATGGAGGCAAATGATCTGCTGTTTCAACCCCTAAAGGGAGCAACGGAAAGAAGATGTGGTTAGTAGGTTTGAATTGTTACAAGCATGATTACTGGCTTTTTTTCATTACAACCTCACTCTCATGTCTCACCCACTAAGTAAAATCATTATCCTTCCTTGTACTACCCTACTACACGTCAGTCACGTATCCTCTGCTCACATTGGTAATCTCAGGTGCTGAATGTGATTGACCTTTTATGGTCTCTGGTTACCACATCACCTTGAATCACTTCCTCTGTGGATGTTTTGTAAGTGATGTCAGCAAAACTTAATTTTCAGTATGTGCCATTAAATACTCTCAGTGAGTCTTCCTACTCAGTCAGATCCTGCCTATAAGCACAGGATGATGAATGATATGGTTAATGAATAATTTGACAGTTATTCCCATTTGTTAAGGGTGTGAAGCAGTAGTCAGGACTTAGTCACTGTGAGGAATGATAGAATTGCAGTGAAGTCTGTTATTGTTGTGACATCTCACTACAATTCAGGAGGTCAATGTGGGTCTTACATAACTTTAATGTTTCTGGTGCTTTCATGAGACACGTTACCATCAATCTGTCAAGTTTTAATCTTTGATTTCTGTTGATCATGTCTTGATGCATTCTCAATCATCCAGGTAAGTAAACTTCCTGTTAAATCCAGAATTGAATTCAAAATCCTGCTCCTCATATACAAGGTCTTAAATAATCAGGCCCCATCTTATCTTAATGACCTTGTAGTACCATATCACCCTATTAGAGCACTTCACTCTCACACTGCAGGCCTACTTGTTGTTCCTAGAGTATTTAAAAGTAGAATGGGAGGCAGAGCCTTCAGTTTTCAGGCCCCTCTTCTGTGGAACCAGCTTCCAGTTTGGATTCAGGAGACAGACACTATCTCTACTTTCAAGATTAGGCTTAAAACTTTCCTTTTTGCTAAAGCTTATAGTTAGGGCTGGACCAGGTGACCCTGAATCCTCCCTTAGTTATGCTGCAATAGACGTAGGCTGCCGGGGATTCCCATGATGCATTGAGTTTTTCCTTTCCAGTCACCTTTCTCACTCACTATGTATTAACAGACCTCTCTGCATTGAATCATATCTGTTATTAACCTCTGTCTCTCTTCCACAGCATGTCTTCCTCCTGTCTTCCTTCTCTCACCCCAACCAATCACAGCAGATGGCCCCGCCCCTCCCTGAGCCTGGTTCTGCCGGAGGTTTCTTCCTGTTAAAAGGGAGTTTTTCCTTCCCACTGTCGCCAAAGTGCTTGCTCATAGGGGGTCATATGATTGTTGGGTTTTTCTCTGTATGTATTATTGTAGGGTCTACCTTACAATATAAAGCGCCTTAAGGCAACTGTTGTCGTGATTTGTTACTGGAAGTAACAAGAAAAAACAAATTTTAAGTGAATACTGTATATCCAGAATATCACTCTGAAACATGTATTTCTCTAGACATTGCTGTGAATCTGCAAAGAGGACACATTTTAATCAAAAGTTCCTGAAAAAAGTGTTTGATGATAATAAAAAATGTCTTTTTTCTAAATAAAGCACAAACACTTGATTATACAGTGTTTGTGCTTCTCTCCCTTCCCCTTCTTCCACCAACAGCCCACATCCCCCTACACCCACAAAGCGAAAACAAACGCAAAAACTCCAGGAATGAAGGTAAAACAGTTTAGGAGGTTGGCCCAAGGGTAAAACAAAGCAGAAGGACAGTTTGGGTGGCCAATTACGAAGTGGTGCAAAGCCAAGCAATAGCTGAGGGGGCCGGCCCGAGGCCAGAGCAAAACTGAGGAACAGTTCAGGGCTACACTGGAGACTTTGGTAACACGGGACATGTTGGCTCAGGCTTCACAGACCGCACTGGACCTTGTGGATTGGACACTCTCTCATAACTCTAGCAAGACACAGGAACCAAATGTGTGACTCACAGATGGGCTTGAAGTTAAACGCAACAAACTAAACATTAACTAAGAAGTACGCGAAGAGCATGAAACAATAAAAACAGAAACACACAAATCAGGTAAACAGGCACACCAACAAAAAGCAAAGGAGAGACAAAACTTTAAATACACTGAGGGCTAATAAGGGGGTTGAGACACAGCTGGGAAAAACAAGGTACAGACTAATCAATGGAAATAAGATGAAGGAAGTCAAACTGAAAACAGATACAAGAGACAAAGGCCTCCTAAAACAAAACAGTAAGTCACATAACATGGAAATAACTTACATAGAGTAACAATTATGAGAAAGAAAAGGTTTTCACAATAAAATAAACACAAGGAATCAACATAACTACAGCACAAACAAAAAACCCATTTCTAAAATATCAACAAGTCGAATCCTTATGGAAATAAACAGAACATCGTAGATAGTGGCTTTGCCTCTTGGTGTCGTTCAGCCACATAACAAAGCTGGTTAGGTTTAGAAAGATCAGAGTCTGGGATCAGTTGGAAGACCTGTGATGAGATAGTTAGAAAAAAGAAAAAAACACTGATTCATTTGGGCCTTTCATCACCCTAAACTCCTCACTCGACTCTCTCCTGACTGTATAGACATAAAACTTACCTTATACTTTCCCCTTTGTGTAAAGGGGAAAGTATAAGGTCTTTTACAGCACCTCCACAGTGCTGTAAAAGACTGTAGAGGTGCACTGCAGGTTATTGCAAACACTTGAGTAGAGTTGTTGCTGCAAAGGCTCGCCAAACAGTTATTAGGTTTTAGGAGGCGATCGCTTTTTCACACAGGACCATGTAGGTTTGGATATTTTGCCTCTTAATAAGAAGCATGGCATGACACAGCTTGCACACTGGCATTATTTTCACCTTGCACAGCCCTCTGTGTTGGTATCTGTATAGGCTCTCTAATGGACAAATATGCTAATTTGAAATAAACTAAGCACAAATACTGTGTGGGGAAGTTTATCAGTTATGTCTGTGGACAGATTTTTATCAGCAACATAACAACACAAGGTCACCAAACTTTCAACATTCAGATGAGATCAAAAAGCAGCTTAAGTTTGAAGAAAGGTCTGTCTGTAGACAGATCGCAGAGAGAACCCATATGGAAAAGATAAATATAAATCTTATAAAGTTTGTATCTGTCTTGTGTGGAACTTGTATGAAAAGCATATAAGAGTGAAAACAGATATAAGATCCCCTGAAAAATTATATAATGAAACTTGTATGTTTTGGATACTTCCTAAAACAATATATGAAAGTAATGAGAAAGTGGCCACTTTCATGAGTAAATCATATAAGTTTTTACTATTTCTTTTCCATATGAGAAGACACTGAACAATCATCATTACGGTCAACGTGAAATAAATGTTGGATCAGTGTTAACAAACTGATGAAACCTGGGACTGGTTAATAACCAAGAGTGCAAAAGTGATTAACGTTAGAGTTCATGTTGATTGACAACATCTTTGTCCTAAAATAGTTTCAGCTATCGTTTGCTATCTGTCATGCTCCCTGTGCCTCCCCGGCCAGCCCAGTGTGGCCACAAGTGTTTGTTGTTTTACTCTCTGTCTGCTCCCCTCGCCTTGCTCTCTCTCTCCTACCTGTCTGCCTGGGCGGAGCTCTGATTGGGCTCCCGCCCTTGGCCCATGCACCTGCAGCTGATGTCCGGTGATTTGCAGCTCTTCTTAAGGCAGGGGCTCTGAGCTACTCGTCGCTGGAATATTGAGTAACTCTCGTTAGCGTTGCCTGGCTTCATTGCGATTCTGTTGTTCCCGTGCTTGCCTTTGACTTACCCTCGTCTGTGTAAATAGGTTTACCTGGATCAGCCCTTTTGTGACCCCTGGACCCCGTGAGTGTGAGTGGGCTGCTTGTGTGGAGATTGTTTGGACAAGGAGCGGAGCAAGTGCGAAGAAGTGTGTTTCCCCAGCCTATTGATCCCCGGGACCCTGGTGTTTCCCCCCCTTCACGTGTACATAGCGCACCAGTGTGATTAATAAAGTATTGTTGAACCGTGCTTTCTCAGTCTGCGCCTGAGTCCGTTCCACCACCGTGACACCATCTGGGTTTATTTTTTTTATCAGCACAACAATGTAAACACAGTGTCAGCACAACTATGCCAAGTTCAAAGATGAGTTACAGATCAGTGTGGTGGTGACAATGAGTTCTTAGTCCACACCCTTGGAGTGTGACCCAAATACTTTTATGGAAGATAGCTTCAAGTAAAAATGATGTTATCACAATGTTCATTTACATTTTTAACAAATTAAAATTAAAACACAAGTACCTGCAGGTGGTGAGACTAACATGTTATTTTAACTGTATAAACGCGCACAAAAAGGACAATTACACAGTTATCTACGGTGTTGTTTTGTTTACAAGTTCATTTTTAAGCATTACAGCTGTCATCAGTTTGCAGTTATTATGAAACCCATAAATCAATACAAAATTTAATGTTAATATCAGTAATCAACCTACGCAGATGATGATTTAGTTTAATTAGACTCAACCCTTCTGTTGTTCTGTTTTTTATTTACAGACCTGCTGACAGAAGCTGTCATAACCGTAATCTGTGCCAAACATCACATGATTAGCATCCAAGTCTGGAAACATCTGTGTGTCAGTATAAGGTCACACTCACAGCGCCACGTAGTGACTTGGTGATACACATTTGATGTACATGACATTTCATTTGACATATAAGTACTGTGTCTTCTTTGACGCAGTCTAGAGGAAGTAATAAGGAACTATTATACTATATATACTATACAGGGAGTGCAGAATTATTAGGCAAGTTGTATTTTTGAGGAATAATTTTATTATTGAACAACAACCATGTTCTCAATGAACCCAAAAAACTCATTAATATCAAAGCTGAATATTTTTGGAAGTAGTTTTTAGTTTGTTTTTAGTTTTAGCTATTTTAGGGGGATATCTGTGTGTGCAGGTGACTATTACTGTGCAGAATTATTAGGCAACTTAACAAAAAACAAATATATACCCATTTCAATGATTTATTTTTACCAGTGAAACCAATATAACATCTCCACATTCACAAATATACATTTCTGACATTCAAAAACAAAACAAAAACAAATCAGCGACCAATATAGCCACCTTTCTTTGCAAGGACACTCAAAAGCCTGCCATCCATGGATTCTGTCAGTGTTTTGATCTGTTCACCATCAACATTGCGTGCAGCAGCAACCACAACCTCCCAGACACTGTTCAGAGAGGTGTACTGTTTTCCCTCCTTGTAAATCTCACATTTGATGATGGACCACAGGTTCTCAATGGGGTTCAGATCAGGTGAACAAGGAGGCCATGTCATTAGTTTTTCTTCTTTTATACCCTTTCTTGCCAGCCACGCTGTGGAGTACTTGGACGCGTGTGATGGAGCATTGTCCTGCATGAAAATCATGTTTTTCTTGAAGGATGCAGACTTCTTCCTGTACCACTGCTTGAAGAAGGTGTCTTCCAGAAACTGGCAGTAGGACTGGGAGTTGAGCTTGACTCCATCCTCGACCCGAAAAGGCCCCACAAGCTCATCTTTGATGATACCAGCCCAAACCAGTACTCCACCTCCACCTTGCTGGCGTCTGAGTGGGACTGGAGCTCTCTGCCCTTTACCAATCCAGCCACGGGCCCATCCATCTGGCCCATCAAGACTCACTCTCATTTCATCAGTCCATAAAACCTTAGAAAAACCAGTCTTGAGATATTTCTTGGCCCAGTCTTGACGTTTCAGCTTGTGTGTCTTGTTCAGTGGTGGTCGTCTTTCAGCCTTTCTTACCTTGGCCATGTCTCTGAGTATTGCACACCTTGTGCTTTTGGGCATCCAGTGATGTTGCAGCTCTGAAATATGGCCAAACTGGTGGCAAGTGGCATCTTGGCAGCTGCACGCTTGACTTTTCTCAGTTCATGGGCAGTTATTTTGCACCTTGGTTTTTCCACACGCTTCTTGCGACCCTGTTGACTATTTTGAATGAAACGCTTGATTGTTCGATGATCACGCTTCAGAAGCTTTGCAATTTTGAGACTGCTGCATCCCTCTGCAAGATATCTCACTATTTTTGACTTTTCTGAGCCTGTCAAGTCCTTCTTTTGACCCATTTTGCCAAAGGAAAGGACGTTGCCTAATAATTATGCACACCTGATATAGGGTGTTGATGTCATTAGACCACACCCCTTCTCATTACAGAGATGCACATCACCTAATATGCTTAATTGGTAGTAGGCTTTCCAGCCTATACAGCTTGGAGTAAGACAACATGCATGAAGAGGATGATGTGGACAAAATACTCATTTGCCTAATAATTCTGCACTCCCTGTATATGTCCAACAGTCTGATTAGTCCCTCAGCTGCAGCATGCAGCACATCTCAACGGATTGAAAGGTGCAAGGCCCCTATAATTACTGCTCGTATTTTTAATTGCTATTATTATTATTGCTGCAGTATGAAATGTCACATTTCAAAAGCAGCAATGTTAATGCATGATTAGCACACCTTCCAGATGTGTAGCCAGTCTATTATTTTAGTTAAAGACACTCTGATGAACAAGCTAAACAATTTTTTAAAATTATTAATTGAAATGTATCATATTTATTTATTGTTTATTTGTACAGTTTAACTGTCAACAGCCATCTTAACAGTTAGCTAAATTGTTTTTCAATCTTCCACTGCAGAAGTTCCCATTTCTTATTGTACTCAAAGAAATTCAAAGTAGAGATCTGAGAATGCCCTTCTGGTTAAGGTGTTGAATGATGTCGTAGATAAGCAGGAACGTCCATGGTAGACTTCAGGACTCAACTGACAAGCAGCAGCTCTAACAAATGATTTATGGTGAGATTGTGATGGTGTGTGACAACTCACATTAGTGAGGAGCTGAAAACGACTGATTGTGGTTCAGTGTAATATTCACTGTGTCTTTGTTGACTGTAACTAAACAATAACTAAAAATTAAGAAATAATTCACGAGGTTAACTTTCTCACCTCATGCACCCTGAGATCATACTGCTTTAAGCAAGCTTCAGCTTCTGTTAATGTTTTGTTAGAATATGTTTCATGCTCGTTGCCCTGCTTCTTACACAGGTTTACTTGTGCAGCTCCATCGGTAAAGTGTCCTATGTGCTATCTGTGCCGTTACTGGATCAGCATTAGTGTTGAAATGGCTGGTGCCAATTGTGCATTAAAAAAGAAGCCTGACCAATCTTTCATAAGGGGGACCATTTACATGAACAAAATAGCTGCATGACTGAGGGACGGGGAAGATGCAAAAAGCACAACACAGCATCTTTAAATCAGTTCGTCTTTGGATGGTGGATCAGTTTTGAATAACAGTTTTTGTTTAATTTGCTACCATGCTGTTTCACATTTTTCTGACTGCGATAGTTGCCAAGAACTGAAGTGTTTACAGCTGTCTGCAACACTTGAATTATAGGACAATCATGATTTATTGGGAAAAAATAAAAGTGAGTGACATTACATTATTACCTCTGGAACTAGAAGTTTCCAAGAAAGAAGACTGCTGATATGCTGGATGCATAAACTAGCAACTGTTAACATGAATTAACAAGCTAATACATGAAGATTTAATTTGATAATAATGTGCTAACACGTGTGTCTGAGTGTGACAGTTATATGCTCGATATAATTACAAAGAAAAAAATGACTGGCCTGATGCAGCTCAGGCTAGAGAGAGCACGCAGTGAAAACAGGAGAAGTATTTGGGGTAAAGTTTCATTTACTTTTTTCAAATAATTGAAATCATCAAACAATATGCAAATAATTGGAGATGAAACAAGAATATAAAATTAGAAAATGAAAACACATTGAGAAATCTGCTTGAAACACGAACAAGGATAGCTTTCCTTTGTGTCAAACCAAACAGGAAACACAACTGAACACAAGGTTCCCTCCGTCAGGTGCAAAAGGGGGTTTTTATTATTAACGGGCTGACGAGTGACAAGCGAGTCAGCGTGCAGCCGAGTGCAGATTTATCTACAAAAATGTTACACACATGCACACTTCCTGTCCCAGGTGCCTTATTGTAGATGCTGATTCATTACAAAACCCAGACTAGGAAAAGGGTCACGGCCCTGCAGCCAGTGTCTGTTTTACCTGGGTGAGCTGATTGACAGCAGAGATCAACTTAATAGATACTTGGCAGCATGTGTACATGATTCACACAAGCAGGTGTTGTCTGGGAAAGTTACAAAGTGCAATTTATCAGGGAGAGTCATTGTGGGAAGGTAGACACTAATTATGGCAAAGTTTGTTTGTGTGTCTGTGTATATGTGCATGTGTGAGAGAGCAGAATGGAAGTCGCACAACATTTCTCAGAGGCAGAAGAAAACTCAGTGGCTGGGTTAAGCAAACTGAGTGATAGTTGAGAACTTTCAACTATCGAGTGGCATTAGCAATGACAGCGCTAGGTTCGACTGTACTGGTACAGTGTACCCCCGAGAGGCAGACAAAATGGTTTTGGTCATTTTAATTAGCTTTGGTGTTTTGGTGTACTTAAGCCTGGGTTTGAAGTCTTGCAACTTAATAAATGATTAATGTTGTTTGCAAAAGCATTTTTAGTTATTAATGTATCCACCTACAGCAACTTCTTGTATCAGAAAATGTCTTGTTATTGCTACTAATTTGTCTTTCTGTAAAAAAACATCACGTGCACAACAATGATGTAACAATTGTCATAATTGTCACACAATGGTGCAGTGGTTAACAATGTTGCCTCACAACAAGAAGGTCCTGGATTAAATCCACTGGCCAGCTGGTGCCTTTCTATGTGGAGTTTGCTTTCATGGTTACTCTGGTTTCCTCTGACAGGCCAAAGACGTGCATCTTAGGTTAACTGGTAATTCTGAATTGGCTGTAGGTGTGGATGTGAATGCTGGTCTCTGTGTGTTATTCCTGTGATAGCCTGATGACCTTTCCACGGATTACCCTACCTCTTGGCCTATCACAACTCACACAGACTCCAGTTTCCCACCATCAGGAACCAGATAAGTGGTTAAGAAAATGCAAGGTTGTGTATTGGCAGTTCCAAATACTATGGAAATATTTTTGGACTTTAAACAGGTCAGACTTTCACTGAGCTTGAAAAAATGTTCCAGCAGCTATGACAGAGCTCAGGAGCTCAAACTGAGGGCAGATGCTACAAAAGAGCTGATTTAACTGTAAAAAGTGTTTCTAATAGCTCACCTGTCTGAGGTGAGGAAAATAATTGTCATACGAGTGAACATGAGTGCAATGGACACTTTGGGGATTCCTATGTGGAGGGTTTGAAGCTGAGGCAACAAAACACATTAAGGACCAATTACATTCATGCAAGTCTAATGAATAACCTCTTATAGTATGACCTGCACCTCAGGTTTGTTTGAGTGCTGGAAAAGCCAGAAGCTCAGAGTTCACTCTCTGTGCAAAAAGAAAGCCTTACTGTGAAGAAGAGAGTTTGAAGCTTCGTCTTGTTTGTTGCGTTTGAACACTCCCCTACTTTTATATCAACTGTAAGATTTCCAAGCAAGCCTGGAGGCCTGTTAATGGCATTGCAGGCTTGCAAGCATGTCGCTACATGTGTTCTGCTGTTGGCAGAGTGGGAAAGAGGAGGAAGAACTCCAGTTATTCTAGACTGTCAGTGTTTTCACATGAATCAACGATGACTATCTCAGTTGTTACTCTGTATTCATAAAGTGACAACAAAGCTAAACACAAATCTGTGCTATTGCGCCATATGTTAGATACTGTGATTGAACTTCCTGTTCAGTCAAATTAAGAGAGTGGTACAAAATTACAGGACTGTAGCATTACTTTACCTTGATGTATGGCCCCATATTGAAATATCGTGACTTTTAATTAAACAAAGCTCTGCCACTGAGTTAACCCAGTCACTGACATTACTTCTGCCTCCTGAGCAACTTAACCTCTGAACAAATATCTACAGCAAATAAAATTAAAATAATAGACTCTATGTATGCTTTACTGTCTGTTAAAGTTCAATGATAAGCTTTCCTTCATCGTCACTGCTGCTCGTGTCTTCTGTATACTCCTGGCAGCTCTGCACAGGCCTCACTCCACTGTTCAGACACTCAGCAGACTGGTAGCCATGAAGTGGGCCAGCCAAGTAAAAAGAATGATATTTGCTGGTAATGTCAGCTCTTCCAGAGTCACTGGCTGTAGTGTCATGCTTCTCGTCAGCGTATAGAAATGGCTTGCATGGAGACCCAGTATCGTGATACATCTTTGATGGTTGGATGTCTCCTCTAGCTCCAGTAACAACTCTACAGGCTTGAGAAACTTGATCGGCATGTGTGGAGGGTAATGTCCCAACATTAGAGTTTTGGTGACCTGTTAAGTTGAACTTCTTACAGCTGCTTATTGTTGTGCTGCTGTTACCTGCAGTGCTATTTCCTTGTTGAATGGTCAGACTGACGCTGGTTTGCTTTTGGTCTGGGACTGAGAAAGTTTGTTGAATAGTGGGCTCAGTTCTTGAAAAAATATGTTGTGTTTGTGATAACTGAGCTCCTGCACTGATATGTCGACTTGAATTGAATTCAGGTAAGACCTGTGTTGGTTGGTTATGAGTGACACCGCTTTGCCAGTTGTGTTGCGAGTGATACGAGTGGTTAATTTCCAGAGGGAGTTTTGGAGAAGTGAAAAGGGTCGTCTGAATGCTGCACGCAGGTATGTTGAGATTACTCGATGTATTCAACGCTTGCTGACAGCTCAGTTGGGGGTATTCAGACATTCCTGAGTGCATCTGGGAAACATGCTGAAGGTGTTCCTCGGGTGGCCAAGGGTTTTTAAAAGAATCATTCTTGACCTTTTGATCTTCTTCCTTTTAATGAGAGAAAAATATGAGGAGTGTTATTACCACTATACCATCAAAACAATGGAATCATTTTATAGCCACTGAACCCTCTCATTATCTTTCTGGATTACCCAAATACTGCATAGACCTCATGCATACTCACCCCTCAAAGACAGCAGTTTGAGTCATCAGTCAGACTACAAAAGCACAATATAAGTGCTGGTTCAATTCCAAGAGTTCTTTTGTTCAGCACAGCCTACCCAAATGTATTTATTCATTTTAACCACTTCAGTCAACTGACCACAACTTATAACACATTCAGAAATTTAAAAACATGTCTATATACACATGATTTTTTTTAAATTATTTAATAAAATACAGGAATATAACTTCAATTAATTTTGATTCTGTAGCTCATAACATTTATTCAAACTTCAAAATTTATTCAAACTTGGACAGAGAAGCATGTACATAAACAACTACCATGGTCATGCACACACACAACTGTTGTAAAATGATCTTACAGGAAAATCCAGTTGTCGACATGGGCTAGTCTAGTATCCTGCCAGTGTATTAAGTATTTACAGCAATTTTTAGTTTCAATTTTTATGACCCAGCAGTGTTTGGATATTGATCTTCTCTGGATATACCACCCCCATTACCATTATCACTCAAACCACTGAGCTTGTAGTGGTACTGCCGCAGTAATCCCAGGAACACTTGGGTATAAAAATAAAGAATGCATATAGAGAACGCTCCACCCAACTGAGGTGCAGTAGGGTGTTGTGAGTGAGAGGTCCTGGATGAATAAGTACAACATGATGGCCATAACTGGACAAACAAAGGCCAAGATGGCAATGCCAAGAACCAGTTAACATCACAAAGGCAGACATACAATGAAGAGGTGGACAGCGCTAGGATCTGACACGATCCATTCTGGCTGAACACGCTAACAGCACTCTATGATTACCTGGCAGCACAAATAAATGGGCTGATAACAGCAAGTACTCATCCAGACTGGCTAACATGGGCCAGAACAATTCTGATCACATAGGATCAACACAAGACACCATCAAACTACGGACAGATTAACTTCCTCTGCACAACATGGAAGCTCCTCTCAGGCATCATAACAACCAACCGGAGTGCGCACATGGGTGAGTGCATAAGCATAGCTCAGAAGGGCATTGGAAATAACACCAGAGAGTCAAAGCACCAACTACCGGTGGATAGAGCTGCACACCAGAACTTTAAGACCAGCAGACCAACCTGAGCACCACATGGACTGACTAGAAGAAAGTCTTTAACTCAATGCTCCGAACATGGATACTGGACGTGGCTAATAGTGCACTGAAAACATTCATTGGGAACTCAGTGGGATTGTGGAACACTAGAGAGGCCAGCTCCAAGACAGTCGCACAAGTCATCACCAAGTGCAGAATATACCCACGCGATGGAGAGTCTGTACTGCTGTTCAGGATATGGATCGACCCCCTGAACCAGTTCCTCACTACCAGTGGATACAGATATAGATTCAGGAGTGGACCGACCATCAGCCACATCCTGTCCCTGCTGGATATCAAGCTGTATGCCAGGCACAAGCAACACATCAACTGACTGATCCACCTCACCAAGATTTACAGCAAGGACATAGACATGTCATTGTGATTGGATAAGTGTGGCCAAATGGTTGCAAAAAGAGGAAAGATCTAGACTGAATGTCAGAAGGTAGAATAGCCAAGATACAGGAAAGCTACAAGTACCTGGGTATTCCACAGACCAATAAGAATCATGGCGAACGTGTCTGTGAAGGTTCTCAGTCATCCAGGTCATCATAGTCTAAGGAGCTTGGAAAGAGAAGTGCCTGGACTTCTTCAAGTTTCCTTGAAGACGTTTCACGTCTCATCCGAGAAGCTTCTTCAGTTCTAAGAGCAATTGGTGGAGAGTCCCAGATTTACACCAGCCGCCTTAGCACCCACTCACATCCTGGGCTATTTGACCTCAGTAAGTCACATGTTGGGCTAGGTTTCACAATGGGTTCACTTGGGGACACTCCCATAGGGAAGAAGCTTTTCGGATTCAAGGTGAAATGTCTTGAAGGAAGCTTAAAGAATTCCAGATGCTTTTCTTTCCAAGCTCCTTAGACCATGGCAAACATGCAAAAAGGGCAGCCACAGCCAAATTCCTCCAGAAGGCAAGGGAGATGCTGAGAAGCCATCAATGCATACACCCTCCTGGTCATCAGATATCTAGCTGGAATAATAAGCTAGCCAAAAGACGACACTGATAATTCATAAATCCCCAACACCCTTTGCACCACATGCTGGACATGCAGCTGTAACACTTTCTGGAACATCTGTATCAACATTACTGCACTCAACATTCACTGATACCAACACACTTTGATTTGTAATTGTATTGCCTGGAGCCAACTTAATACAAATGAGGAGTGAACAACCTAATTGCTAAAGAATACCGTGCATTGCTTTTTACATAGACAAGGAATGTGAAGTGAGATGACTGTCGTTGTGATTCGACCCTGTACAAATACATTTGAACTGAAACTTAATTGAATGAAAATGGTGGATCTTGTTGACATTTTGCATAAAGGTTGATGTGACCCACTTCTAAATACTATTGAATTTGATAGAGACCTGCTGTGACAAAGACTCTTCTTTATAATAAGACTTGAAGTTCGAAATCCAGAAGAAGTATTACTGCCATAAAAATCTCTTGTAATTGCTGTCAGCTGCCTAATTCTAGTATTAACATACTGCGGAATTGAATTTATTGCTGTTGCTTCAAGTGCAAATGCCCCATAAATTCTCACAAAATATTTGCCCCTGTGTGTGGCTTGGTAGTATACACTTTTTTGTTCAGTATATTTATAAATCTTTTTTTTCTTGCACCACTCTCTTCTGTGTTGTGACACATCTTGGGAGGTTTTATATTTATGGTGCTGCAAATATTTCATAAGAATGGAAGAACACAAATTCTGGCTTGGCTGTTGTGCTTTGTTTGGTAAATGTGTTAAAAAATGAAAAACAATCATGTGATGTAACAACCCAGTGTGCCTCAAACCTGCTTTTATATGATCCCCAAATAAGGACGGCCTTATTGCACCAGGGATTTGTGGCAAACTTTAGTAGATAAAGAATAAATTAAAATGGTAAAAAGTATTGCAAAAGACTGCTGGATTGGAAAGGATTGTGCACAGTGTGAGTGTTTTTAGTGTGTAGATTTGGGTGGTGACTTTGTTTTGAGAGGGTTTATATTCAAACAGCAGAGGAAGAATCACCTACCTCACGCTCTTTGGTAAAATAAGAATACAGCAATAATAAGTAAATAAATAAGTATCCAAAATAATGTTTGGTACAGAACAAGAACAAGCTTTGTTCATGTGTCTGAGTCAATGTGGGAAAGGCTGTTTGCCTTTGCAGATTACCCACATATATATAACCAGTGTTGGTCAAGTTACTTGAAAAAAGTAATCAGTAACTAATTACCGATTACTCCCCCAAAAAGTAATCCCGTTACTTTACTGATTACTTATTTTCAAGAGTAATTAATTACTTAGTTACTTAGTTACTTTTTAAAAACACGATTTACAACCTGAAGAGGTGATAAAGCGATAGATCTTTCAGCCCAATTCTACTTTTTCTGCATAATCCATCATACAAAATGTAATCAGATGGAAAAATCTCTTTTTTTAAACTTGTTTTATCAGTTTTAATCTTTTAACTTTATGCATCAAGCAAAATTTTAATTATATGCAACATTCACTGACTGGAAGAAATTAGTTTAACATTTAAACCTATTTTCTGCACATTCCAGCACATAAAATAAAATATTTTTTGTGTTTACACTCAGTCTTTCAAATAGATGCAAGTAAAACACAGCAGAAAATAAATAAAATCAAAGACTAGCGGTCCTGTTGCTCTATTTTCACCTGTAAAGCAGGAGTTGGGTAGGCGGAGGTTACCCTGGTGCAGGTGTGCCGCGGTCAGTGGAAGAATCCGCGAGTTTCTCTGTGAGTTTCCCAACACGTCGTTGCGCACTCGGTGCTTGCTCGGAAGTTTAGGGGTTTTTTTCGCTGTAAAAAGAAGTTTTCTTCCCACGCACGATGGACGCTAATGTTTTTGTCACTTTTTATGGAATCAAACTCAAAGTAAGGTCAGTACTTCCACGCTTTAAACGCTGCACGCTCATACGCTCTCCTGCACTCGATATATGATCCACTGTTGATCTGCACACAGCTGTTGTCACTAACGGCGCACTCGCTTACGTCACTGTCATGAGACATTCTTGCAAAAAAAATCACGGTTTTAGTAACGCAGTAACGCAGCGTTCCTACGGGAAAGTAACGTAATCTAATTACCTTTTTTGCAATAGTAATCCCTTACTTTACTCGTTACCTGAAAAAAGTAATCAGATTACAATAACGCATTACAAGTAACGCGTTACTGCCCATCTCTGTATATAACAATGGTGAACTGTCGTATTAAACATTAAATAATGAGGTCACACAAATAGGAGCACTGTTAGTGAAGTTACTCGAAAAAAGTAATTAGTTACTAAATACTGGTTACTTCTCCAAAAAGTAATTCCGTTACTTTACGGATTACTTATTTTCAAAAGCAAGTAATTACTTAGTTACTTTTTTAAAACTTGATACACAAACTGAATAAGTAATAAAGCAGCAGACCTTTCAGCCCAATTCAATTTTTTCTGCATAATCCATCATATAAAACTGAATCAAATGAAAAAGTCTGTTTTTAAAACTTGTTTTATTAGTTTTAATCTTTTAACTTCATGCGCATTGCATCAACAAAAAATTTAATTATATGCAAGAAGAAATTCTTTAACATTTAAACCTATTTCCTGCAGATTCCAGCTTATAAAATAAAATAAAGTTTTGTGTTTATACTCTTTCAAATAGATGCAAGTAAAACACAGCAAAAAATAAATAAAAGATTCAGCAGCACTGAGTCCTGTCGCTCTTAAATCTGTTGTCACCTGTTTAGCAAGAGTGGGGCGGGTGGAGGTTTGCCCGGTGCCACAGCGTTCATGTCAGTGGGAGGATCCGGGGGTTTCTCAGTGAATGTCACATTCCCGTGGCAGCGTGCTCGGTGCTCGCTCAGACTTGAAGTTTAAGTTTTCACTGTAGAAAGAAGTTTTCTTCCCACGCAGAGTGAACAGCAGACACTAATGTTTTTGGCACTTTTTACAGACTCAAACTTAAAGTAATGTGAGTACTTCCAAGCTTTAAACGCTGCATGGTCGTACTCTCTCCTGCACACCATATTATCCATCGTTGATCTGCACACGTCTGTTGCTGCCACGGACGTCGCACGCTCGTACGTCATTGTCATGAGACACTCTTGCCAAAAAAATCACGGTTTAGTAACGTAGCGTGCTTATGGGAAAGTAACAGTAATCTAATTACTTTTTTTTGCAATAGTAACCCCTTACTTTACTTGTTACTTGAAAAACATTACAGTAACGCGTTACTGCACATGTGTGTATGTAAATCTTATAAACTAAAAACATCCCATTTCTATTATGTCAGTGACAACATTCCTTACATGGTCTTCTTCATCATTTATCCTCACAAAGAAAAGCAGTGATACAACAACAAATTTTAAAACAGCCCATCTTGAAATATTAGAGAAGCCAGCTCCATGAGCCTTTAACCACTGCCCCTGTCTGAGGAAGTAACAAGGCTACTGCAGAAGTGCAGCCTCAGCAGCTGATGGATTTAGAACCAGCTCTACAGTGGCTGAGGAGGCGATAGAACAGGTATGATAAACTGATTATATCATTATCAGTGCTATGATTTATCAATATTGTACCTACCCTATAAGAGTTTTGCATAGACTAATGTAATGAGACTAATAATCCAAGTCATGGTGTTTTCATTATTCTGTCTAAAGGGACTAAAACCAGTGTAGCTAAAGCCAGAGAGATGAGCTCCTGGGGATACGTTTAGTTAACCTCTTACCTCAACGGTTCTAGCATTAGGCTTTTGTTTTAGCCACGTGTTAAACAGGACATGTTTGAAGAATAAGACTCTGTATTTAAATAAAGTCTGATGATTTGTTTTGGAATTTCTGCAATTCCAGATTTTTCAGCCGGGTGTTCCAAACAGACTGAGGGTCTCTAAAACTAAATCCTAATCCTGACTCTACATTTGAAATGAGAGATGTTAAGAGCTTAATAACCTTGCAGCAAAGTGCAAATTAGAGAGAATACAGTGGGGTCAACTCCAGGACTGTTAAATTCTGATTTGATCCTTGTCATCTTATTTTCCTAACTCATTGTGCATGCTGGTGACGGCTGGAGAGAAAGGTTAGTGATAGTTGTGCTGTTTACCATCTCTAACTGTAACTTCCTGCTTCCTCTCTCTGTCTTGTGTTACGTGGTTTTATACTTTTATGTTTTTCATTTTTCTATTTTCCAGCTTGGCTTTTTTACTAAGAGCTTGAATTAATTAACTAATCCAATAAAACTGACTCAACTTTAGAAGTCTAAACATTCAAATTCTCCTGAGTTTGAGTTTGATAGTTTTTATTTCCTTTGCAGATACAAGTCTTTTATATGTAAACTCTTAAACATTCAGTTCCCAAAATGCAGGTCATCAGGTACGTTTTTTAGAAGCAAGAGTACGGTACATTTCAATAACCTCTCATGCATTTATTAGCGTGAGAGGTTATTATTTATTATTTATTAGCGTTTCATTTTCGGAAAACTGTAAATTTTATATAAAACTTGGATGTTGGGGGTTAAGCGGCTCTGAGGCTTTGCTTTTGTTGTGTTGTAATTGTTCTTGTAAATCAGCATGTGTGTTGTAAACACTAAGACCACATGAAAAAAAGAACTGTATAGTAAACACGGATCCTGATTAGATGCACTCTCTCTCACCTCTGCCTTTGATAAAACTGTGGATCTGCAGTCTGACTCGGCCCACAGTCCTGGAGCTTTGTCTGCTTTGATTCCTCTGTTCTCCTCCTCCTCTCCCGTCACCCCACTGTCACCTCGCTCTCCCAGGCATTGGTGGTTTTTCTCTTCAGCCCCTTGGCTCTGCTTCTGCTTCCAGTCTGTGCTGTCTGGCTGCCCGGGAGTCCTTACATGTTCCTGCATCTGCAGCTCCTTCTGGGCTGCACACCTCGCCAGGGAGGCTCCCTCCATAAGCCCTCCAGGAAGAAAAACAAATGAAAAAGCAGTTGTTTTCTTTAGGAACTGAATCCACAGTTTTACTGCTTATCAGTCATTCTGCATTTTTTTCAAGCAGTAGTCAGCCACACATGAACACTGAAGCGGATTGCGTTCACTGTAATTCTTCATATTATTCATGCTGGTTGTTGAAAGAAGCTTTTACTCTGATCTTCCTTCTGGTAGGTATTTAAGTTTATCTGGAGCACACATGAGGCTTCAGATGGGTCGGTTAGACAAAGTATGTATCTACAGTGGTGAGGCAGTAAACAACAGTGGGATTTTATACTAAAGAGGCAAGAATTTTGGAGGATAACAACATGAGTCTGCTACAGCCTGAGTTACATCAGGATAAACTTTGAATGGGATACTGCTTGGAACGATTTGTTCCCTTTTACTTATACTACACAAGAAATGCACAACAAAACATTCTCAAACATTCTTCTTCGACACGTCAGAAGGAACCTAATTTGCAGATACTGTTCTGGCTGCATGCGAATCAGCCACATTAACAGATTTTTTATTAAAAAACAACTTTTATATAAAACCAGGTGAACATAAAGAGGTCCCTGTTCAACATGAAGGGGGAGAGGAAGGGTTACAGCAAGTGAAAGCTGGTTCATAAGGGCACCTGAGATTTTACGATGTGAGAAGAAGCATAAATGTGGAAACCAAAGCTCTTTATTCCAGCTAAGTAAAAGCAATAAAACAAGAATTCACTGGGCGATAAAAAGATATTTTTCCAGTGGGCGTGCCCATTCTTGTGCCACACACAGATAAATGTGCACATCTGTTATATGCATTTGAGGATATGACTACAATTGAAATGAAAATGTTTTTAACCTGGCAAGCTCTGTGGTCCACAGCTACCTTTTTTATCAGTGCCACTAGCCTGGTAGAGATGATAACAAACTACAAGAAAATCCTATTAGCGGTAAACAGATGCAGACAGCTACCATGTGTCTGAACCTCTGTGTCAGCGATACAGGACAGGTACAAACCCCTTTACCCAGGAGGCAGTAGCTGGAGGTCAATGAGTGGCAGGCATTTTGTTTATCCTCTGCTCTCTGGGGTGACCTTTAACCCTGTAGCTGTCTGAAATCCCTCAGTCCTTTCATTTAAAAAGCGTGAAAGTATGTGATCAATGCTGCGATGGTGATCAAATGACACTTTCAAACACTGTGGGACACACACGAGTTCTGCATGAAAGCCTGAGAACAGCCCACACGTCACAGCGGAAAAGGACAAAGATGATCAAAAACTGAAGCCATATCGAGTTCTGCTACAGAAACATTTCCAGATGAAACTCCACTGGATTGTTTTCCCTACAATTCAAATCCCTGCTCGCCTAAACATTTGATTCCCAGTAAGTTGTAGGTTTGGGTAATTGTGCGAGCACAGACCAGAGCTCCATATTGCAAATCTGTGAATCTTTAGTGCCACCTAGTGTTGAAAGAGAAAAAATGCAAAAACTGCAATAAAGCATGCGTATGTTCTAGTATTTGTATTTCACCGTATCAGTTCACCTTGTTTTAAAACAATTTGTCAGTTTAAGACTATGTATGACGATACATAACAGAAGGAAGTGGAATATTTTAACAGAATCTTAATTAAATATGACTGTCAAATAAAAGATACTAGTTATACTGTATCCTAATGCCAGATGTTTATCATTTGCTGAGTGTATGTCTGTCAGCTAACCTATATTTTGAATTTAATATTGACTGACATGTCAGTGTCAGCACATTACTTTAAGTTGACTTTAAAGAGATAGGGACAGGTGCAGTTTGGGGACAGCAGGCACTCCTTTCTCATTCCATGTTGTATTTAAATCCACTGTACTGCAGTACGGAGCCAAAAATGATGTCATATTCTTAAACTGCACTGTAGGAAGCAATAATAACATATATGTTACGTAATACATTTAAATAGTGAATTGTACCTGCTGTCTGGCTCTGAATACTTGCACACACAGATGTGTTGTCTTTGCATCTGTCCACCTGGATGTTCGAGGACGCTGAAGCAAAGTGAGTCGGTCTTTTTTCTGAGTGGCGTGAGCTGATTACATCCTGTGATCCATGAGGGGTGATTTCCAATAAAGTTTTGGAATCACCTACAGATCCGACTCTGTCACATCCCATGTTTGTATCTTTGGATGGATTCAAAGTCTCAGATATTGTGGGCTCCACTTGATTACTGCAGTAGATGGATGCTTGTGGGTTTGGCTGTCCCACAGCTTTGCTTTTATTGACAGAAAGTGAAGAGACCGACCCAGAATGTTTATCAGAGCATGCAGGAGAGGGAGAATGGCTGCAGTGCTCTCCACTTTCTAACCTGCTTCCTTTGTATTCGGAGGCCTTGCCCTTAGTTTTCATTATGCTGACATTACATGAGTCGCCCTGATTATTAAGCTTATGTTGGCCTTCTTTGCACAGCAGTTCACTTTTCAAGTTATTGTGATTTTCTGTGCTGGAACAGGGAGAGCTCCTGCTGAGCTTGTGTTGGCCAGAGAGAGCTTGCAAGACGGTTGCACCTTGGTTGACCCTCCGGTCCAGCAAAACCTGCTCCTCAGCACAGCGGTTCAGAGAGAGAGTCTGTTCCTCCACTGAAGTTTGTCGTCTTCCTGACTTTACACCTCCAAGCAGAGCAGAAGTTGACATTACATCACCCGCAGTGCTCTGAGTCTCTGTGACCATGTTTACATGACTGTTTTTGTGTGGGTGTAGTGGCGGAGGGAGAGATTCAGCTGATGCTGCAGCCTGAGTGGAAGTGCTTTGCTGAGCCAGGTGGGAACTTGGCTCTGCTTTCCCAAATTGCAAAGGCACAGAAGTCATTATTCTCTCAGTGGTAAGTGCAGGGAAAGACTCATTTTTGTCCATTTGTTGTCTGGGTTGTGCACTCTCTTTTGCCTCACTGTTGCTTTCAGCAGCAAAAGAGCCCAGAGTTTTGCTTTGGACACCTTCTAAGGTCCCACCTTCAGCGTCCTGTCTCTGGGAGACACTGGTACCCGATAGACGCTCTATCTGGGGTTCGATGAGGGCTAACTGCTCATCAGATATGATCTGGAGGCAGATCTGGAGGTCTGCTGTGTGCACATGGAACACGTTCTGAGCAGCTGGCTGTACCTGGTCAAACGGTACAATGTGACAAGGCACCACGGGGGTGTTTGTGCTAACGTGTGGTACGCTAACAGGATTCAGCAGGTTTGATTGTGCTGAGAGTTGTATGTGAGAGAGTGGAGGGTTAGACTGATCATATGACGCAGCTTTAACGGCAGTGGCAGATGTCTGACTGCTCGCTGTGGTTACGGTAAGTGTAGAAACAGCAGGTGCAACAGGTCTGGGTTGCTGTGCAGACGTCGTACATTTCGAAGGCTGGATCAAAGTGCTGCATAATCCTGCCTGATAATCTTGCAGGCAGCTTGTGGTTATTGTGGTTGCTGCAAATTGTTTGTGCACTACAGCTACGCTGCCTGGCAAATTCTGACTGAGTCGTGATGTTGCAGCATGACAAACTGTTGAGACAAGCTGGTCCTGCGCGGAGCTGAAAGCATTCGTCTTCTTAAGATCACAAGTTAGCCCCAGCTGTGAAGCTGTGGGGTCTTTGCAGTTCTTTACACTCGTTGTGACCGAGGTCACGCTGCGCTCGATGTGAGGAGATGACAGAACTGAGGTGAAAGTGTGGGCTTCAGTTCCTGGTGGTTTATCCACAACTTGTGGTGAAAAAGTTAAATCAGGTTCAGCAACATTGGGTAACTTGAGTTGGTACTTGGGCAGGAAGCTGTTCTTTGCAGCAGGGGGACTAGAAGCAGTTGCTGAGGTGCTAACAGAGGTTGTGTTTGCATTGATTATGCCCGACTTGAATAGAGGCCCTTTGAGCGGAGTATGTTGTGGATTGTTTTTAAGATTGATGTAAGTGAGGTTCGCTTCCTGCTGAGTGACAGAGGGTGTGGGATGAGCAAGCATTGTGTTTGGGTCAGTCTCCATCTGCAGAGGGCAAATTATTTTGTCATCAGTTCTCAGCTTTTTCCTGTCTGAAGGAATATGGGCTCCGCACAGCTGCGATGTGGAAACACTATGTTTTTTGTCTTCGTTCATCAGTCTCCCAGCTTCTGGTCTGTTCACACAGTCTGTTTTGTGACTAACCAGTGAGCCGATAGAAGGTAATGGCAGTACTGACAAAGACAGATTCCTCCTGAGTGGAGCTTTGAGAGCGAGGCATGATGAATTAAGCGAGTTAGTTTGTAGATTAAAATCCACAGCAGGGACAAAGGAGAGATTGGCAGGAGGGCCAACTGTGGTACCGTTGCTTGTCGAACCTGTTGTCGTTACTGCCAGCGGTGCCCTTTTCTGCAGACCCTGAACAGGCTCATGCTCAGGGTTTGCTGAACATTTCCTGCCTTTGATAACACTGTTATCGCTACTTTTCTCAGCATTGTATAGCTTTTTAAATGTTCCACCCCCGTACATGTACCACTTGTTGTAGGCGAACTTCTGCGCTTTCTTCCTCCGGAACTTTCTGTTGCTCGGTTCTCCACAAATGTCACCGCCATCCCCGTCACAACTGAGGCTGCTGCTCCACGCCTCCTCCACAGATGAATTCCTGATGAGACCGTCTGTTGCGTGGTTGCAGTCTACGGCTGTCTGCCGGACCAGTGGGCGGTGGGTGGATGATTGCTGGTTCGCAGGCTTGATCGTGAAACCTGTTGGGTTGATCTGGCCAGAGCTTCCCCTTCGGACTAGCGTTACATAATCCCTCTGATTGGAGGAGGTTGGGCTGCTTCTCTCGGGCTGCAGGAGGGTGACACTGAAGGGGAGGGAATTGCTGCGAGTCAAGGGGGCATGGTCCATGGTGGAGGAGCGCTGAGTGGGCACAGAGCTGTAAATCCCTGGCTTCTTGTTTCTTTGTGACAAAACATTCTGAGTCTGACCTAATTTCATGTCAAAGTGAAACGAATCCTTGTACGTGTATGGCATGGGAAGGTCGATGCTTCCCTGCTTTGATAAAACGGTCTTGCGTGGCCTCACGTTCTCCAGCTGTTTGTCCTCCACAACAGCTGTATTGTCTGATATCAGCTTAGATATGCGCTCCTCTAGGGCCTTCTGCTCCTGCTCCCTGGCAGAGTCTTTGGACTCCTGTCTGCCGTGATCTGATTCTGTAGGTGTGCGCCTGGTGGCGGGTTCTTCAAGATGCTCTTTGGTGGATTCTGCGACTGAATCCATACTGTGATCGAGCAAAACACTGCCAGGGCTTGGATAGTGGTCACTAGTCTCGCTGAAGCCAGAGTCTGTGCTCTCGTGACTCTGCGATTTCCCTCTTGACACTGAGCTTTCCCACTGTTTGGAAAACAGCGTGGCCTCTTGTCTCTGAAGGGGAAGGTGTCTACTAACACTCGGTGGAAGCTTTTCACTTTCCTTTATTACCGTTTCGCTTCCATTTGGTTTTGAGTTTTGAACTGTGAGGCTCAGCTCGTTGTCTTCCTGCACACAGCGCTGTGTCTTCACAGAGCAGACCTTTGGAGTACTGGCTGGACCGGTGCTTTCAGCAGCAGATAGTGAGGAGTCCTTCTCTGTGCTGCCTGGCTCTTCGACGCATTCCTCCAGAGACAAACTGGAAGTGCAAGTCTCTCTTGAGCCAGACATGCTGTCTAAGCTGCTCTGCTCTGACTCCAGTGAAAGGCGTGCATGTGCCTGGGTACGTCTGTGTTTGTAGAGGTTGCTCTGAGTCTTAAATGAAACTCCACAAGTGGTGCAGGGGTAGGGCCGCTCCCCCGTGTGGCAGCGCAGATGCTTCTCCAGCACGCTGGGCTTCATGCAGTCCCGTCCGCAGTGAGGACACACGTGCTTTCCTGCAGACTTGGGTTTGGCTGCGGGAGCAGCAGCTGCCAGGCTCAATCCCGGCTGAGACTGCAACCCACCAGCAATATGGAGCGTGAGGATGGGAAATGTCTCCTTGGTGTAGAGCGGCGGCATGCCCAGATGGAGTGTGGCTGCTTCTGGAGCAGCTGCAGGCGGCTGAGGGTAAGGCTGCGCGGGCAGCGCAGGTACTGTGTGGATGTAAACAGCCGTCAGGGGAGCCTGGACATCCATCCTTTTCTCTGCCTGCGCTGTGACGGAGCTGATGTGCACTGGAGCACTCGCCAATCCTGGCTTGCCAGTCTCCATGGTAACACTGCTGCTGTCGTGATGTACCAGTGGCAGGTCTCTAATTACCTGTAAGATAAGAACAGTTTGCATTAGACCTCAGTTTGCGTTAGATTAAAAGGGGGCAGGAATTTTGCTACATCTCACTTAAAGAGGAAAATGTGATTACTCTTGGAGTATGTTTTGTTCTTTAACTGGTGACCAGCCCCAAGAAATGAGCACAGTACTGATGACAGATATGCAATATTCTCCAGGACAGATGGCTAATAAAGCAATTAATCCAGTCTGGATTTTGCCTGATAAAAATCCAGGGAGATGTGTTTTGCAATATAAAAGAAAAATGAAAACACACTTGGTTCTGAGTAATATCATTGTGATAATGAGCAATAATATCCACAGTGGGAGCAAAGGCATTTCAAGCTCTCCTTTTTCATTTCAGTGGCAGGTTAAGATGTGCACTGCGTGTGGAAATGTTAGTCGAAACCGTGGAGAGAAATGTGCACATACGCGCATGTAGTGTCACAGTGGTGTGTGTGTGTGTCTGTGTGTTGGGGCGGGCTTTTATCTCGCCAAATCAAGTATGTCTGCTGGCATTAGCTGTTACCTCTGTCACCAGTCTGCATCAATTATAAGGCAAACCTTTGATGTTCAGAGTATCATGTGGCAGCGTTCGGTCCTGACTGACTGTCATATTGGTGCAATAATCAGATCAAATCAAAGGGGAGTTGTGCATTAGAGTGAGAAAATTTCATTTCCTGTTGCTGTGATGGTGATTTTGCATAATTCACCCACAGAAGTACAGTTGGCACTCGACACGTTCTTTTGTTGGTTGTACAGCATGAGCACGCCCACGTCAGAGACTTTTTCTGGTGCTGTGAACTGAGGAAAGTTGGTCTCTGCTCACATGAGCGAAGAGCCCCTTGTGAGTGTGTCTTACTTCATTATTCATGGAGCTCGACCCTCCTGCTGTAATGTGCTTTCACTTCCTTACCGTTATGTAAATATGTCATATGGTGCACATGCTGCAACTTCATGTAGGAAGAGAAATGAAGGGAGCTTTCATCCTATAAGCACGCTTAGTCTAAGTGAGAGATAAAGGTTAGGGTTTAGTGAGCATCCACCTTTCTCATATCTGGAACACCAAGTGGAAAAGCTTGCAACAGCCGACTTAAAACTTGAAGAGTAACAACTTGTAATTTTTGGATATTTCCGTATTTATTATGATGTGTCAAAAAAAAATTAAATTCCAGCCCTAACCCTGGATGGGTTGTTACTGACCAAATGGTTGTTAAGAGGTTAAAGATGTGTGAGTTAGTTTTAAGAAGAAGTTGCGCTGTGCTGAAACACCAGCCTGTGCTTGCACTAAGAACAAAACATCACAAAAATCTCTCGACATGGGGACATAAAGAAGACGTATTAAATGTTTCTGTGGAAAGTGAAAATGTCATTTCCAGTTATGGATGTGACTTTATAAAATGAAAGTTTGAAAAGAGGAAATATCTGACAGTGCTGCCAGCCATCACAGTGTTTAGGTAAGAACAGCACTGCCAGAAACCAGAACTTAGTGTGTTTAACTAGGTCAAAACTCAGGCGCAACAATTGAGAGAAGAAAAAACAGCAGAAGACAATAAAGCAGAAGTCACTTACCGTCTCGCTTTGCACTCCAATCACTGATAGTTATCCAGTCTAAACAGCCGTTCACAGTGAACCGGCCCATCCTCTGTGTACCTGCTCCTTTCGTGTTGCTCTGCCATCTAGCACCTCTCCAATCTGATCTTCTCTCACGGCTCTTTGACATGAACTGTTTCTTGTCACGAGGAAGCGGAAGAAATGCAAATGAGAGAGAAGATGCACTCTGAAAGTGGTGAGGCAGAGAGGAGGGGAGTGAGGGAAGGAGAAGGGCTGGCTGGGTGTGTGTGTGTGTGACTGTCAAACAAAGACTTCCGGAGGACAAGTTGAAAACATAGATTATACAGAAAGAGATCAGCGGGAGTGAATGAGCGGTGAGGCCCTAAGCACAGATGGAAGGATACGAGGCTAACACAGTTGGACAGAAAAAAAAAAGTGAAAGCAACGGGCTAGGACAGAGGAAGTGCAGTGACAAAGGCAAGCTTACCTTCAGCGGCTGACTTTACCGTCAACAGTTTGAGGCAGTACCTGACTCCTGGTTCACTTATATGATCGCTGCCCCCCACCTACTTCCTCCCACACATCGTATTTCATACACCCACATACACAAGGGTGCAGCAAAGCTAATGTTGATGTGGCTGCTTGGCTGCACATGTGCTGCTCTCACTCTCTCAAGCATAGAACAAATGGATGAGTTGTGAGAGGTTGGAGTGAATTTCCCTCCTCCAACAACAGCCCCCGTCAGACAGCATGTATTATTGTGCAGAAGTACATGAGTTCACATGCACGTGCTTGTAAAGCAATGTTCGTTTATCCCATTTGGACTCACATAGGTTTGCTCCATATATTGTTACTGGTTTGCTGAGACTGACTGCATATTAAGAGACAGATTGTTGACTGTATTGATCTGTTTCAGACAGAAAATAGTGAGGACAAGGAGTTATTTTTGGCAGTAGCTCTCCTTAGCTTGAACCAGAGTACACTGGCAAAGATAGAATGTGGTGAGTTTGTTCTCAAACAATGCAGTGGAAAACAAGGAGAAATATCTAATGGTGAAATTTCTACCATCGTTAAAGACTCAGACAACAAGCAACACATTAGATCATAGCTCTTTTCCTGTGGCTACACACCTACCCTTCAAATTCCCACATGTGACTAACAATGCCAAAAGTATGACTCAACGCATGCATCCTTAATTTCTATTATTTTTCATTTGAGATGCATCACTTTTATACATTTATTTATTTATATTTATTTCTGCATTTCGAATAATTAATTTCAGGGTTGGTGACAAAATGCAAAATGCAGGTGGCTTCACACTACTGTACCTATGCTAACAGCAAGAAAATGTCGTTACCATAGCTACGGCACCAGATGATGGAGATGGACACGTACTGCATTTTAAAGGAGCAGTCCAACAAGATGTTAACACAGCCTTCAGTATGCCCACACTCCCTAACAAAGCTGATATGACAGTGGCAGACTACGGACCAGTCATCATTTGGATCCAATCAAACATTTGACCTAACAATAAATGATTTATACTTTTTAACATTAGTATTTATTTACATATATATATTGCCTTAAAATGTTAATGGCAAGCTTATGTGTTCACACTGTGCATGCAAGCATTTACTAGTTCTGCCAGTGCTCTGCAACTGGGCTAACCACAAAAAACATAGGTAAAAGAGAGATGCTAGGAAATTTGCAATTGTGGGTAAAAACAAACTAAATGTGGACAGGTGAGAACAAAAACAGAGTAATGTGTAGTATTTTTAACATCCAGATATCAACAACCTTTTTTTGTATTGTGAATGCTGACAGCACAAACATCTGAATTCACTTCCCACTAAATAATAAGATGCAGCTGATCAGACTAATACATGTGATTTGAATTCATGGTTTTATATTGTTTAAACACTATTGGATGCTGTGATCGGATAAGTCAAACCTGTCCTTTATTAAAGATTGTTCACTTGGCCTCTTTTGTTTCATTCTGTCTTCACTTTACAGTTCTGTATCTTTGGTTAGGTTTAGTTAAAACAATTCAGTATAAAAATGCAAACTAATGTTGTTTTATATGTTTAAGTTGTTCTCAGGCGTCAGATTTTTATGAGTCTACTGGCCAGTTTCACAAAAAGTGACGATGCAGCCCATGTATTTAATTACAGGCCGTGTTGGGCCTTTCATGAATTTGTTACTATGACGATGAATACACACAAGCAAATCGATCCACTGTTAACACAAAACTATTAACTACACATATATTCAGTTTCTCTATTTGTATCTTAATATATATTTAAGCAACCAAAAACATCTCTAATGTTGCCAGTTTGGGCCCCGCCCACCAGCTACTCAAACATTCTGTTTGCAAGAAGCAGCCAAACAGAACAAAGTTGGCCTTAACAAAGTGGGAGGGAAACTAAAATGGCATGTTTCATAATATATAACATAATATAAACTACATTAAGGCCTGCTATAAGACAGACACTTTTTTTTAAAAATGGGAATCTTATAGACTCCAAGAATAGAAAGATGGAGTTGGAAATTAGCAGAATATGTCCCCTTTAATGAAAATCTTTCTTTAAATGCTTTAATTTTGCTGTCAAATCCTTACTGCTGTTATTCTGAACATGATGTCATCACGTGGGATCAGCCGTGTAATTATCAGATGACATCTGCTGTTAAAAAACAAAGTGTTTTTCTATCATTCCACCGCCACAGACTCTAGCCGGTCTCCAAGGCAACTAGAGGCCAGTCTGCTAAGAGCATGGTTTGTGTCGACATGGCAACAAGACACCTCCTACCACGCATGTTTTCTACAGTCTGCACACTGCCCTGTAGGGCGGAAGCACAGTTTTAGTGCATGGTTTTAAAGCCCCAGTCAGATGAAACAAAATCACAGTGTGTGGATGTGTGCAGGAGTCTGCTGAAAAAAAGTCAGCAGAGGTCTGATGATGTTGATAAATTGTTATTTGGCTGTGTTGCTCAGGTTACTAGGATACAAGGTTGAGTCGAGTTTTACAGCTGATGGTCAGCAGCGACAAGAGACAAACAACATGTTCCTTCTGCTCCTGCTGGCCTCTCAGCTGCCGACGCACAACATAGTTTAAGAGAGATGGTTGTTTGGTGCAATGTAGACTTTTATCCATGTGCGTCCAGCTGCTCTTGGGAGTGTCTGACACATGCTGAGTCACACTGTGGATGTTGGCATAACCACAGTAGTACTAAATACTTCTAGAAACAACATCAGTAACAAAAAATGTTCTTATGCAGCAAAACGTTAAATAGACATTTTCAGCCCCATGTCTTAGTGGTTGTAAACAGCAGATCTGAACAGCAGGTAGGTGGGGCTTTTGTGCTCACAGCATGACCTTTGTGCCTGAGTTGACAATATCAGGGATACCTCCTCTCACAGCATACAGAGAGAGTAAAAAACCATCAGAAAGTGTTTCGATCAGTGTGAAGCTCAGACTTCACTCTGAGCTTTGTTATACATGCACCGATTTCATTATTTCAAGCTCTTGCCATGTTAAATATGAGCATCCACCACTGGAGCGGTATAAGAAATGACAGAAAACAATCAGCTTCCTTCAAAATGTACCCGCACTGCAAGGACTGCAAGGTATTCTGCCTATTTCATCGGTGTTTGATGGGGATCATTCAAAAAAGTCTACCTTTTCCATAGCAGGTTTCCACCATCATCCCTGTAATCTGAATGTATTACAGTGCATTTTGTCTCTTTGTTTTTGGCCAGCACTAGCAGTGATGAACCACATTACAGGAAGTGGTAACTGAGCATTAATGTGTGTGCATCTGTACGTGGGTGGGATTTGCTGCAGGCCTATAACCACTTACGTGTTCATCTTCCCAGTAGCTTAAGCACAGCAGCCTCATATCCCACTCTTGTCCACAACCAGCTGCCATCACTGACACTTTTCTTTCCCTTTGTGTCTGAGATGGTGCTCTTTTGCGCCCTCTCCTGGATCATGGCTGACAAAAAGTCTTGAACCCATAAATAGAACGTATTTGCATTAAAAGTGTTAGAATTGTGTTAATAATATTATTGTTGTTGTTTTTGTTGTTATGCAGAGGGCGGTCAGGATTAGCCATGATGGATGACCTCTTCTCCACCACAGTTTCAAAGTGTCCAGCCAATCACAGAGCCTGCTTTTCTAATCAGTTTATCCAGTTTCCTCGTGTCGCCACCTTTGATGTTGCTCTCCAGCACACCAGCACAAATTAGAGACAGAAAATCTCATTTCACTGCAAATTTGGAAGAATCTCACCTTCCTTATGAAATACAGCTTGCTCACCCGTCTTGTTGTATAAAACGTGTTGGTGTTCCAGTTCAGCCTGGTGCCTGAGTGGATCATCAGGTACTTGCATCACATCAACATCCTGTCCCAGAATAGAAACAGACATGTTATGAACGTGCTCACCATCTCTCTCTGGTCTTCACTTGCACCTTCAGAAGCAATAAAAGTACTAACTATAACTTTTGATTGGCTTTTAAAATTTTGCTTTGTTTTTTTTTTTGCAATATTTCTTTTTACTTACCAATGTTACTATTGGTAGTAGTGATATTTTCTCCTCTGGTTGCTCCCTTTCTCATACCAAGTCTCTGAATGTCTTCCTTCATTACATCCATTAAACTCTTCTCAGGTCTTCCTGACTCTGCATATGTCCAAACCGTCTCCGTCTTGCTTCTCTAACTTTGCCCCCAGACTGCTCAACCTGAACCTGAGCTGATATACCCAACTCTGCCACCTCCAGCTACACCTCCTGCCCTGCTGTTAGTGTAACTGTCTCCAAACCACACATAACAGCAGCTAATCTTGTGCATATTTCCTTTCAGTCTTGCTGTTATTCCTCTGTCCCAAATCACCTCTGGCACTCGTCTCTACTGACTCGTCTCTGCCTACACTCTCTTCTTCACCTCTCTTGTGTACTGTCTGTTGCTTTGAATGGTAGAAACCAGGTATTTAAACTCATCTAATTTCACTACCTCTACCCTTTGTATGCTCATCTTTCTATCTGTCTCCCCCTCATTCATACACATGTATTCTGTCTTGTTCCTACTGACTTTCAATCCTCTTCTCTCCAGAGCAGCTCCTCAGGCTCTCTTCCACTTGCTCTCACTACAGATCATGATGTCATCTGCAAACATCATAATCCACTGAGACTCCTGCCTGACCTCATCTGTCAACCTGTCCATCAGCACTGCAAACAGTTAGGGGGTGGATCAATCCCTGATATAATCCGACCACACCTTGAAACCATCTGTCACTGTTACCCCGTCTTACTGTCCTAAAATATTTGTGTAATAATTATGTTTCAAATGTATCAATTCTGCAGATGAATTTGTGAAATTCTGCCGTACAAACTGACTTTGAAATGCAAGATTACTGTCAGACTTAAAATGGCCCAATATAAACTCTTTTTTTTCATTGGCTTCTATCTGTAACAGAGTCATAAATAACATTGTTATAATTACACAAAATGTGTTCTAAACCCCCAAACTTCTCCTTTTATACCTGACTTTTAGGACCTCCAAGCCTGTAGTTGTGTTCATTATCAGTTAGAGCCCCTCCTCATTCTTTTCTTCTTCTTTGGTGCAATACTATAAATACAGTGTACCCCTTTTGCCTCTCCCCTTTTTCTACAATTCCCCTGTGGGAGAGGAGCTGGAGTGGGCAAATTATTTACTTGGAGGTCTTTCTTTCTTTTACCTTTTTTATCAGACACAACGCAGAATCACACCGGTTACACTTGGTGCCGCTGACCCGTCACATCGCCAATCCGCGATCCACCCCTCCTCCTTCTGCTGCCGCTGTTTTCCCGCCTCCTCTCTGCAGCTGTGTGCCAGAATCCTGTGCCCTGCGCTTTGACTCACAGGTTTTTATATCGCATGTGTGATCGATGCCCCGTAATTTGGCTTGCAGGCATCTCTGTCACGCGTGAACTTAAAGGGCAAATACGTAGGTGATCATTTCTGTCACTGTTTCATATTGTTGCCTCAAATTATACAGGCACGGATTGTAATTTTTTTTTCTCTATTGATATTGGCTTTTACAGCCTGTTTTAATTGAGAGGAGAAAACAACATTTTATTTTCTATGGTGTTTTGATTCTTTGATGTTTTTTTTCTTCTCCCCACATTTCATTGTTTTGTGAAGTTTTGCATAATTGTGTGTGGGGGTTAGGCTCGTTTTTTTTTTGCTGTTGAACGGTGATATCTCACTTGGGCCAACATGTTCAGTGAGGAAACTGTGGATAGCGCTTTGCCTGATCTGTTCTCTGCGGGGAGTAATATGACCTTTGGTTTGGGGAGGGGTCATCAGATTGCTCCAAAGTTTTTTGGGAGGGGTAGGCCAGTAGTCCCGGGTATTGGTGCCCACACTGTAGACCAGCCAGTGATGCACTCACCATTAATGCCAGCAGCTAGCTCCACACCAGCTGCTTGCGAACGCCAAACACACACCCAGGCTGTCACTAGTGACATGTTGAGCAGCTTGATCACTGACTTAGCAAAGCAAATTGGGGAAAATATCACATCCTCTCTTAACTCTATGCACCAGCCAGCCCCCACCCAGCCACAGTCTCCCCAGAATGTGCCCTCGAGCTGCAATGACCAGTCCCAGCTGAAGGTTGTTGTTCAGTCAGACACCAAAGCTCCACCATACTTCAAGGGTGACAACACAGATCTATTTCCCATCGGTGAATGGGAGGACATGATGAGATGTTATCTGCACAGAATCAGCTGTGACACAGATGAAGAAATGTTTGCCATATTAATGTCTAGACTAACTGGCAAAGCCAGAGATGTGGTCAAGGTGTCACTTCGTTGCCGCCCTGAGTTGAATCGGAATGATCCTATTACTGCTGTGTTTGACATACTGAGGTCTAACTTCAGCGACTTGACATATTCCAGCCTGCCCATGAAAGATTTCTACAGTACTGTGCCACGTCCAGGTGAGAACGCCATGGATTACTGGATCCGGTTGAACAAGTCTATTGATGCTGCTGATGAGTGTCTCCGCAGGCGCGGCAAGATGGTAGAGGACCCCAGTAGTGAGGTTGTCTCGATGTTCATTAATCACTGTCCTGACCACAGTCTTACGTTGTCTTTTCAACTGAAGGCCCCTGAGGAGTGGACTGCAGCTGAGGTTCAGAGCCGTCTGGACAACTATGTGAGGAAAATGAGACAGTCTAGTGTTTTGTCTCATAATACAGCAAGTCTGTCCATCCCGCATCAGAGCCCTGTCGCTGTTAACAGCCAGCCCCACTCCAGCGGTGCTCAAGCAGTCCCAGTAACACATGAGCCAGCCTCGTATCCTATGCCCTCTGTTCCCTCTGCAGCCACATGTCAGCCTCTCTCTTCTGATGGCATGGTAAGTGTGCAGCAGCCCTCTGCTTGTCCTCCTTTGACTCTACATGTCATGCCCCCATCTTTGCCAGTTTCTGGCCCTCCTCCAGCTGAGCCAGGTGTTCAACAGATGGTAGCACTGTTTGACAAGGTTCTGTCCATGTGCACTGCATCACTAGCCACTGGTCCTAGGTGCCCACAACCCACAGGTCATTCCCATGGGCACCGCAATGCTCATCGTGCTTCGTGCAGAGTGTGTGGCTCACATGAACACACAACCCATGTGCATTGTAGGCTGTACAAGCTATGCCACAGCTGCTTTGACCCTGGACACATGAGGCGTGAATGCCCACAGTTGCACCAGAAACCAAGCGTTTCAGTCCCTCCTCCCACCGATGCTGCTTTAAACTAGCCAGCCCATGTAACGAGAGGGGTAGCATGGGCAGTGTTGATGAAACCCTCAGAAATGCAACAGACCCAGAAGCCATATATGTTAACTGCTGTAGTAGCCTCTCTGATGAGAAGACTGTTATTATGGGTTCACAAAGAGTTGGCAGGGCTAGTGAGTTGTTTTACACTCCAGTGTCGGTCAGTGGCCGGTGTTCCCTGACAAGCATGCTTGATTCAGGAAGTATGTCATGCACACTAAGTGAAGAGGCTGATAGCAAGCTAAGAGCCGCTGGTGTTGCTCTGATTCCGCAGCATATCCCTGAAAATGTGGTGCTGGTTGGTTGCGGTGGCCTTCTCACACAACCGAAATGCATCTATGATTTGGACATTGAAGTATATGGGACTAGGTTTCTTGTACCAACATTTGTGGTTCCTGGGCAAAAAGATGAGCTCATCGTGGGGAGCAATGTGATCCGGCCCATCATTCAGAAGATGAAGGCTGATACAAAGTACTGGGAGCTTATTAACTCCAATTACACTGGCACTGATTGTGAAGACTTCCTGCAGTTGCTGAGCTGTATCTCACGGTGGTCTGCTCCTGTGTTGCCAGATAAAGTAGGTACAGTCAGGTTGCGGAAGAGTGTCACTCTCCTGCCACAAAAAGAATATGTAGTTTGGGGAAAGCTGCCACCTTCTGCCCTCGTGTCTCCAGGAAGTACTGTCGTTGTGGAACCCACGTCAGCCCGTTCCACTCCAAAGAACATAATGGTGGGGCGCATTATAACACCCATGTGGGGAGATCGTTGGGTCCCTATGAAAGTCCTTAACCCAACAGAGAGCCCTGTGACACTTCGTCGCAATGCTAAGATTGCGGATGTCTTTCCTTGTATTGCTGTGGAGGACCTGCCCATCACTCAAGGTCTCTGCGAGACTCTGACTGACCAGCATACCAGTTTTCCCCCCTCATCAGACTCTGTGCCTGACTCTGCACAGCTACTCAAAGATGCTGGGTTGGCTGACATTGATATTGAGGGCTGTGAAGTGTCAGATGGGTGGAAGAGGTAATTGGTGGAGCTTGTGTTGACTTACCAAGATGTGTTCTCTAGAGACAAACTGGACTGTGGTGAGGTGAAAGACTTTGTCCATCGTATCCACCTCACTGACGACCGCCCTTTCAGGCTTCCCTATCGCAGAGTACCCCCGGCTCACTATCACAAGTTGCGAGAGGTGCTGTCAGACATGGAGATGAAAGGCATCATCAGTAAGTCCACCAGCGAATACGCCTCGCCACTGGTAATGGTTTGGAAGAAGTCAGGTGACTTGAGGATATGCACTGACTTCCGCTGGCTCAATGCCAAAACCATTAAGGATGCTCACCCACTGCCCCATCAGGCTGACTGTCTTGCTGCCCTTGGTGGGAATGCTTTCTTCAGCACCATGGACCTCACATCTGGGTTCTACAACGTTCCCCTCCATGAGTCTGACAGACGGTACACTGCTTTCACTACACCTCTTGGCCTGTATGAGTACAACAGACTTCCCCAGGGTCTATGCAACAGCCCAGCATCTTTCATGCGGATGATGCTCAGCATCTTTGGTGATTTGAACTTTTCCAGCCTCCTGTGTTATCTTGATGACCTGCTGGTGTTTGCGCCTTCAGAAGAGGAGGCCCTAAGACGTCTTGAGATTGTTTTCTCTCGCCTGAGGACCAGCAATCTGAAGCTGGCGCAGAAAAAATGTCACTTTCTCAGACGCTCTGTGAGGTTTTTGGGTCATGTCGTGGATGCTGGTGGTGTCTCGGTTGATCAGGATAAAGTGAGGGTTATCGCCAATTTTCAGAAGACTGACCTTATGGATGGTGACGGTTGCACCCCTTCTCAGAGGAAAGTGAGATCCTTCCTTGGCATGGTGATGTTTTACCAGCATTTTATTCCAGGGTGCTCTCGTATTGCGAAGCCACTCTTTGCTCTAACTGCCGGTCAGAAGAGGACTAAAGGCTGCCATGGGAGTCGGAAACCTGGAACTTTTCGCAAGCTCACCCCTCAAGATTGGACTCCTGCTTGTGAGAAAGCATTTGAGGGACTCAAAGGTGCACTCCTCAGCTGTGCGGTGCTGGCACATCCTGATTTTGAGAGGCCATTCATCCTTTCAACTGACGCTTCCATGGATGGGCTGGGTGCTGTCTTATCCCAGGTGCCAGCTGGTGAGGAGAGAGCAAGACCTATAGCCTTTGCTAGTAAGTCTCTCAGCCGCAGTCAGGCCAAATACCCAGCACACCGGCTCGAATTTTTGGCTCTGAAGTGGGCTGTGTGCGATAAGTTCAGCCACTGGCTCAAGGGTCATCGGTTCACTGTCTGGACTGATAACAATCCTCTCACATACATTCTGACTAAGCCAAAGCTGGATGCCTGTGAACAGCGTTGGGTCTCTAAGCTTGCACCATACTGCTTTGAGATCAAATATGTTCCTGGAAAGCTGAACATTGTGGCAGACACCCTGAGCAGGGAACCGTTTGTGAGGCCGTTGGCCCAGCGGCTCCTGTCGGAGCCCTACTTTGAGCTGCTAGAGCAAGTCAGTGGTGTGAAAGATGCCAGTGTCCAAGATGCCTTCCGTTTGACCTGTCAACCTCAATCGATATGCAGTGCTCCACCCTCTGCTGTGCTTGATGTGTCTCTGTCAACTGATGACGTGTCTTCTCTCATGTCTTCGCTCTGTGAGTGGGAGTCTGCTTCTCGCCAGCGTGCAACATCCCTCGCTGGTCACCTAACCTCCATCAGTCCACCTGACTGTGATGTTACTCATGCGCTGTCCCGTGCTGATCTCCTGTCTCATCAAACAGGGGATCCTGTGATCTCCAGAGTAGCCCGCTATGTTGAGCGTAAGCGCAGACCCTCCAGACGTGAGCGCTGTCATGAGAACCAACATACGTTGCGGCTCCTGAAACAATGGGATAAGCTCACATTCCTCAATGGTGTCCTCTACAGAGTCGTGAGGGACCCACTGACCAAACACAAGAGATTCCAGTTTGTGGTACCTGACTCCCTAAAACAAGTGGTGCTGTCTGGCATACACGACAATGCTGGTCATCAAGGTCAACCTCGCACACTCTCCTTGGCTCGTCAGCGTTTTTTCTGGTATGATATGGAGAAGGATGTGCGCGGTCATGTGAGAAATTGCCGCAGGTGTGTTCTCAGCAAGACCCCAGAGCCAGCAGCTAGGGCCCCGTTGGAAAGCATTAAGACCTGTGCTCCACTGGAACTTGTGTGCATTGACTTCTGGTCAGCTGAGGACAGCAACAACAAGTCTGTGGATGTCCTTGTGATTACTGACCACTTCACAAAATTAGCACATGCATTCCAATGCCAGGATCAGACAGCTAAGAGAGTCGCTAAAAAGCTCTGGGATGGATTCTTCTGTGTGTATGGCTTCCCTCAGCGCATTCACTCTGACCAGGGAGCTAGTTTTGAGAGTGAGCTGCTTGCAGAGCTTCTGGTTTTGGGTGGCGTTGCCAAATCCCACACTTCACCATACCACCCCATGGGTAATGGTACCACAGAGAGATTTAATCGCACCCTTGGAAACATGTTACGGTCCCTCCCCCCCAGATGTAAGCAGAAATGGCCGCAGATGATACAGTCCATGACGTTTGTGTATAACTGTACGGCACACGAGACCACCGGCTTTGCGCCATTCTACCTGATGTTTGGGAGGGTGCCAAGGTTGCCAGTTGACCTCATGTTTCGGGATGTCCTTCATGATGACACCATTTGTGACTATGATACCTATGTCAAGTCACTGATGGATGACCTGCGCTCTGCCATGCTCCGAGCCCAGGAACACAGCACAATGGAGCAGAGACACCAGTCTGACCAGTACAACAGAAAAGTGAAGGGTCTGCCTCTTTCACTAGGGGACCAGGTGTTGTTGGCAAACAAGGGAGTCAGAGGAAAAAGGAAGCTCTCTGACAAATGGGAACCTGTTGTGTACACGGTAGTTGACTTGGATCCTGCTCTTCACATCTGCCGTATCAGAGACAAAGAAGGTCATGAGCGTGTGGTGCATCGCAACCTGCTCCTTCAAGTTAACTTTTTGCCCTTGGACACAACACTGAATGACGATGCTGCACATCCTGCTGTGAGCGTTGTCAGTGGCCCCGCTGAGTCTGACCTGGATGGGTCTGTGACATCTTTTGGGGGCACAGGAGCTGTACCTCCTGCCACCTGGACTGTGGATTCCGTCTCCAGCATTGGCGAGTGTGATGACCGCACACTATCATGGATCCATCAGCAATCTGCCGCTGACCCGGTCGAAGATGGCGTTCATGGGACCCCTCCCATAATGGGTGTTTCTGATCTTGGTGGGCTGGCTGGTGATGGAGCCTCCCCAGGCTCCCCTGCTGCTTTCCCGTCCCACACTTTTCATTCTCTTGAACCCAAAAATGTGGACGTGGATCAAGGACTTACCACACGTTTTGGTAGAATCATTAAACCAGTTCGTCGCTTGATTGAATCAATGGCTCAACTTGAAACACTCCTTGGTGTTGAACCTGTTCAAGCAGCGGTTATTGATGTGTGAATTTGCTTATTTCTGTATGTTTTTCATTGCTATTGTTTTTGGAAAAGAATAATACAGGCACAGAGTCCATTGTATTTTGTCAGTCTGTGCAGTCTGATAGTGATGCCCATAGATATTATGGCCTGTTTTGTGTGGTGTAAATGGCACCTCATTTTGTCTATAGAAAGTCCTGGGATCTTGCTAGGCGCCGAGCAGGTCTCAGGTCTCTTATCCTCCTTGGAGGAAGCTATGTTGCTGATCTAATTCATTGTATATGCGATGTGAATTTGTTTGAGGCCACTGTATCTGTTATTGTGGGTTTATATTTTTTTTTTGGTGTACCCTTTAGGATTTTGTGTAATTCTTGGGGGGTGAATGTAACAGAGTCATAAATAACATTGTTATAATTACACAAAATGTGTTCTAAACCCCCAAACTTCTCCTTTTATACCTGACTTTTAGGACCTCCAAGCCTGTAGTTGTGTTCATTATCAGTTAGAGCCCCTCCTCATTCTTTTCTTCTTCTTTGGTGCAATACTATAAATACAGTGTACCCCTTTTGCCTCTCCCCTTTTTCTACAATTCCCCTGTGGGAGAGGAGCTGGAGTGGGCAAATTATTTACTTGGAGGTCTTTCTTTCTTTTACCTTTTTTATCAGACACAACGCAGAATCACACCGGTTACATATCCACAAATGTCTTCTTTGAGAATCCTCACACAAGTCCATCTAAAGCCTATACCATAACTTTCTGATGCAACCCCAACGGGATCTTTGTCTATTAAAAACGGAGTTTGGGGTATATATAACTGTTAATGTATAAGGCATTAGTGAAATGAGAAATATTTTACAATGTGCTCATTTTAATAATTCATAATTCATTTCAATAATTTGCAGGGCACAATGTCAGATATAGTGAACTGACAAACTTAATTTTCAACATCTTTTCAATACATTACTTTATATGTTCTTTTTTATTTAACGTATTCTAATCAGCATTACCTTCATTTGGTTTCAGGGGTCAATAAACCATTAGCTTAAAAGGATTTCTAACTATGATGTATCAAATTAAACGGCTTTCACTAGCTGAAGGTTATTCTATTATCATTTTCATTTGAACAACAAAAAGCAGCATAAAGCGTGGTATTTTGTATCGGAATAGGCCAAAACCTTAGCCAGAGCCCCTGAGCAAGATGGCGGCTCCAGAAACGCGTCGCGCGGATATGACGCTTTTCTGTGCGGTGACGTAGTGCGCATAATACGTATTACGTAACGGACGTTCGGATCAAGAAGCGCACTTGGAACTTTTAAGAGGGTTGGTATGTTTTATGTGTTTCAATGTTAAAAACAGATAATTTTTTACAGTTATGTTGTTAAGTAGCATGTGCCGCTTCTTTTGGACAATGCACAGGCTCATGGTTCACAATGGACACATTGTTCTTTTTTAGTTCTGTCATCGCTGTAGCAACAAAGCTAACGTTGTTAGCTGCAAGGCTAACACATCCATTCATTCCTTATAACTGCCACACTGTTAGCATACCTACAGCTAACGGTGTTCGCTAATATTGTGATTTGACATTAACCCAATCCGCTAATATAGACCTGGGGCAGGTTGTTAACATTTTGTTTTCGACTTTAGTTCACACAGTTGTCACGACCCGGTTTAGGTGACAGTGGCCCAACATGTTTCGTCCCAAACCGACTCTGAAGGACCGACAGCACCTGTACAAGCTTATCATCAGCCAGCTGCTCTACGATGGATACACTAGCATCGCCAACAGTCTCATCAATGAGGTGAAGCCACAGAGCGTTGTGTCTCCCTCTGAGCAGCTCATGCAGCTGGCAAAGATAGGTAAGAGTTGAGACCATGTTCTGATCTTGAAAACAGCATCTTGGGGTGGAGGGTGGGGGATACCTAAAAGTATTTTGTGCAATTAAAAGAAACAGCCGACACCGACGTCATAGCTTTTGCTTAATTATAAGACGAGCTGTTTTTGAAGTGAAACAAATAATGCTAATTCTGACTTGCTTGAAGAATGCACTCTTCCACTTCAGTAAGACCTTTGGGATCATCTATCAGTCACACTCTTCTCTGCTCTGCATGCGTTGCTTGTTTGCACTGGTCTTATTTTGATTGATTTGATTGAAAGTGAGAGTCATTAGTGTGTGCCATACTGCAGCACCATTTACAGTTGCAGGACTTTTCCCTTTTGCATCCTCCGAAACACTCATGTGGCATAACCACAGTTTCCAGTTAAGTTAAAACTTTTGCAAAGATATGAAAAGAGGCTGACGTAGTAGACATAGCAGTGTGAAATGCCTCCAAACTGCTGACCCTTTGCTTTTAGCTTCCTCCTAATTTTTCTGCTAGGTTAGCTCCAGTCTGCCACCTCTGACTGACATATACACGAAACATGTGCTAAAAAGTCAGCTGTGTCGTAATGGATGCAGCTCACCCTGGACACTGTCTTTTCCCCTCTGCCCTTAGGACAAAGATTCAGGACTATGAAGCTCAGACCGAACACACTAAAACAGCTTGAAAAAGAAAAACATGACTGATTATAGAGTGACTGACTTTCTTTTAGGGCAGATTTTTCAAGTCTTCTACTGGTGCTACTTTTACTGGCTTTATTTATTCTGTCTATCTAGTTATCTAATCTCCTCTATCTGGGGTTATAATCTCAGATTCTCAGGCCTTTGTAGCAGTTTTTCATCCACATCTTGGTTTTTGTACTGTATGTCTTCAGATCCTAACTACAACCTATAATCCATTACAGGGATGGAAAATGACGATAGTGCTGTTCAGTATGCGATCGGTCGCTCCGATACTGTAGCCCCGGGTGTTGGCATCGATCTGGAATTTGACGCAGACGTCCAGACCATGTCTCCAGAGGCGTCAGAGTATGAGACCTGCTACGTCACATCTCACAAGGGCCCTTGCCGCGTTGCTACATACAGTCGAGATGGTCAGCTGATCGCTACAGGCTCTGCTGACGCCTCCATCAAGATCCTGGATACTGAGCGCATGCTGGCGAAGAGTGCCATGCCCATTGAGGTGAGGCAGCTCAGACAGCACAGGCATGCTGGATGTTTTTAAGCCAGTGCACTGACATTTTTTCATTTCTACATACATCAGGTGATGATGAATGAGACGGCGCAGCAAAACATGGAGAATCACCCTGTGATTCGGACGCTGTACGACCACGTCGATGAAGTCACCTGCCTTGCCTTCCATCCCACCGAACAGATTCTGGCATCTGGCTCCAGAGATTACACCCTCAAACTGTTTGACTACTCCAAGCCCTCTGCAAAAAGAGCCTTTAAATATATACAGGTCGGACATATTCAAATCCAAAGTGCCAAAGCTGATGTATATAAATGCAAATCTTTGTAATCCAGTTGTCGCCTTTCGATTTACCCACAGGAAGCAGAAATGCTGCGTTCAATCTCCTTCCACCCCTCTGGTGACTTCCTGCTAGTGGGGACGCAGCACCCCACCCTGCGCCTCTATGATGTCAACACTTTCCAGTGCTTCGTGTCTTGCAACCCACTGGACCAGCACACAGACACCATCAGCGGGGTCAGCTACAACCCCACAGCTAATAGCTATGTCACCTGCAGCAAGGACGGCAGCATCAAGCTGTGGGACGGTATCTCTAACCGCTGCGTGACGACCTTTGAGAAGGCACATGATGGAGCGGAGGTGTGCTCCGCCATCTTTTCCAAGAACTCCAAGTACATCCTGTCCAGTGGGAAAGACTCGGTGGTCAAACTTTGGGAGATCTCAACAGGCAGGACTCTGGTCAAGTACACAGGTAGGGAGGATTTGCTGTTATTCTAAACTATGGCAGTTAAAGCATTCACAGTCACAGGTTTGCTGATGCATAACTTACCTATAGTGAGCTACTTGCAACATTTAAAACCTATAAAAAATAAATATTATAACAAGTTTATGGCAAATTCATATTTAAAATTCTAACACTCAAGAATTACATTTATCTAGTGTGCATATTAGCTGTTCATGCTGAGACATATGACCAGAAATATAGTTTATATAAATGTATTGTTTCTGTCACGAGTGTATAGACTATGAAAAGAGAAAAAAATGCAAGAAATAAAGTAAAACAACACAAACTAACCAACTAAAAAAGTCAGCTCTCTGGCTGTTTTAACAAAAGTTTATTTGGCACGTGCCTGTTGTACATCTATACAACATTCAGCATGGATGTCATTTCTGTTTTTAGTCCAGCACAGAAATAAAACTTTAAAAAAAGAACTGAAAGCATCCACACAGCACACACAGCTTCTGACTGAAGCCCAGCTGTTAACACTTTGCTATGTTACTCAGCATCTATATTTCTATATTTCACACACGATTGTGTATCATATTGACACTATTGAACAGAATTTCACATGGATCATGTGTTTGCCGTCCCTGTGTTGTTTTTTTGTAATGATTTTTAATTCTTAGTTTCATAACCGTGCTGTGGATGGAAGCAGTGGCAAAGCTTACTGTTCTCCAGCTGCTGAACAGGTGGTTTGATTAAAAATTCTTATTAGGATTTAAATGACAGAGGTTGGATAGTACTTACAGTAAGGAGCTTAGCTGACGTCAACGTAATTAAAATGCGCTTTCTCCCACATTGTGTGTGTGTGTGTGTGTGTGTGTGTGTGTGTGTGTGTGTGTGAGAAAATCCAAGAGTGTTATGTTTTGCATTTGTCCCTTAAAATTCCTAAATGGATATATGCAGTGTTTCATCTTGATAAGTGTTAGCGTGCCATGCTTGAGTAAAAAGGGTTTTTACTCCTATTTATCAGCTTTTAGGCACTGTTCTGTAACGTCTCCATCAAGCATGATCATAATGCAGTGGTAATAAGGATCCTATTTGTCAGTCAGCACTAGAGGTCGCCTTAGTTTAAAAAAATCACTTATGATGCCATTTTATCCGCCTTTTAATTTTTTTATAATATTGAAACATTTAATAGTGTTTAATTAAACAAATCAGAAGGAAACAATACAGGAAAAAAGAGACGTGGCGCTCAACACTGTAAAAACCAGAGGAATGAGCTGCAGTTACAGGAGAGACACTAAGATGATACAAACATGAGCTGAATGGACTTAAGCTGGGTGTCACTTTGTCACATGGATCCACAATGCTTTGTAAATTTCACGTGTTATTCTACAGTTTTATGACTTGTGTAATGCTGTGAAAGAGACAAAGCACTTATGGTAGCAGTATTGTAGCATGGGAACTATATAATGTTACAGTAGATCCACAGTCAGTGGAAGTGAGCAAGTGTGCATGGACTTTCAAATCAATAAAAATGGCAGTTTTTTAGAAGTGGCGTCTGAAACTCTTAAGCATAAACTCTGTTTACGCTTCCATATGTGCAACAGTTCATGCTGCAACACTGCTATCTGCACACACGACCCTTTATATTTCTACATCTCCTCACTCTACTGTCATTTCTCTCAACGCACTCTGCAGATACCATCTACACGATGTTATAAATATCTAATCTATAGAGGTTTTGCAGGCATGTGACCCCTTATCACTTCCCAACCATTTTAGATGCGTAACATGTCAAGTGAGTAAAAAACCCACTAAACGTCATGGAGATGAGATAAACTATGACAGTTATAAGTAAACAAACAAATGCCACACACTTTATATCATTATGTTATCAACAGTTATACTGGACGAGATCCAACATGGGTGACAGAGTCACTGGACTCTGCCTCTGCAGTCACTGCCTGAACAACTGAACCACGGTCACTGCAAATTTACCTGATGTTTATCATATTAACATATTACCATCTAACATCTGTGACAGTGATACTGAGGCAAGTTGATTGAGGATATCTTCAATTTTCCATCAGTAAGCACTGCTGATTTTACCTTTGTTCACTGCTATTCATGGCTGTTACTGAAACTATATATTTATTCTCAAAATGGTCATTTTGTAAAAATGTCAATTAAAACTTCAAGTATTTTTTAAACATTTTTAAGAGATTTAAAAAAAAAAGTGCCTTCTTGTAAGTGCTACCAGTGTCGGCATTTCAACAGGAAGTGTGTCAGCGTCCTCGTGGCTTAGTGCTGCTCTCTCTGCTGTGTTATCCTGTTGCTGTGACAGTATAACACCGTCTGTGGTGGGCTGTAACATTCTCCCTCTGATAGAGTCACAGGCTGCATGCAGCTTTATTTGGACACTTTAAAATCATGGAACGTTACAAGCATTCTGCTCCTGATTATTTTCATCAGTCAGGAGAGAGAAATTTATGATAAGTTTGTGTGGTTAAGTGCGTTTAGTTGAACGTGCTACAAGCACAGTAAAAAGTGCATGAAGTGCTCCTGGATGTGGTTTATGTTGGTCATGAAAACCATTTCTGTAGCATAGAAATGATCAGTGCTGTCATCAAGGAGTTTTTATCACGAGATAAGTTATGCTTTATTTACATTTTTAAAACCACCAGTATCTGTTTCAAGTAATATTTGGCCATTTCACATTGATCATTTAGAGAATAAATATATAGTTTCAGTAAAGCAGTGAAAAGGAGCTAACAGAGGCAAAAACAGCAGAGCTTACTGATGGAAAATCAAAAAAAATCCAAAATCCTCAGTAACTCACGAGAGAAATGACAAGTACAGTGAGGAGATGTAGAAATAAAAGTGTCATCTATGGATGGTGGTGTAGCAGCATGAGCTGTTCAAGATTGTTTAGTTGACACGTGCATAGTTATACAAGTACAACACACAGTGAAATGTGAAGTGTGTGTGTTATTTATTTTTTCTCTCCTAATCTGCCGTTGTTAATGATTTGAAAGTCCATGCCACACTTGCTCCCTTACAGCCTGTTTAGGTTTGATGCTCTTTGGCTTGTGAAGACTACACTGCCCCCTAGCAGAGCAATGCTGAGTTAATGTTTCTAACTGCAGTGAAGAACTTGTTGTCAGCTGATTGGATTACATTTTACTTTATTGCAATAACCAGGTCATCGTGCCTTCACTGGTTTATTTTCTGTGATGCTACATATTACCTGCTGTTGGGACATCAGTGTGATCGAGGTCCACGCTGTGTTTTAAATATACAGTAGCTTTCAGCTGGCAGTGCTGGATCTCAGTAAAAAAAGATTTCATTCCCTACAATCTTCATCACACTGAGTCAGATTATGAGTAATCGTGACTGTTCCGTCTTCAACTGCTGTTCTGATAAATGTTGCAAAAACTCCTGCCAAATCAAGAGCCTGATGACGCTATGTTGGAGGGTCTGCAGACGTGTTGCATTGCCACTTCCTTCCTCCTTTGTAAGAATGATCATAGTTTCAGATTTTTTTGTGAATGTTTATCTGATAAGAAAACCCTTGTGGCGTGCTTTGAGAATTCGGGGGTGGTGGGTGCAGACACAGTGATGTAGTAATGCGTTGTGCTCAAAGACTGGGGGGATTTTTTCAAAATTGTTAATGTGGTTTTGATTCTTTTCTTAAGGAACCTGTGGGCTTCAATGCCCTGCTTATTTAACAGTAATTAATAACTATAGATAAATGTGTGGCCTATGCACAGGCTACACATTTAAAAAAAGGGTTACCCAGGAAACCAGAGCTTAATTGTATAATTTAGTCTACTAAGTACTAATTGGAAGGTTTCTGTTCGATCCTTGGACAAGATAATAACCCCAAGTAGTTTTCCGATGCATCCAGTGCTGGATTTAGGTGCAGAAAAACATGCCTGTGTGAATAGTTGTGAATGAGGTGAGTTCAGTTAGACTAGACAAATGCTGTATAAGAAGAAGCAGTCCTAACTACACAGCTGCTCATTCACATGCTGGTAGTTATAGTTTTGCTGTCATATAGCAAGTATATTATCTACAATGCTGCCTGCTAACATTCAGCACTTATGCATTTGATATTAGCAGGGAATCAACAACACTGCCGTGATTGCTCTCTGTGAATGTCCTAAGTCTACAAAAAGGAGAAAATTGGGTAACCTGTATCTCAGTATGAGAGAAAAGTACTGTTATTCTTTGTGAGATTACTCTGCAGGCAAAGTTTGGACAAGTCATCACTGCTGGAGATCTTAGTGTTATAGAGATCACATTGATTTCTACTGGTAACGCTCTAGGTTGGAGATGTGTCTGCATCTGTAATGAGATCTGCAACACACATCATCCCTGCAACTTCTAATCTGACCCATAAACACGCTGTCATTTAGCCTGTGGAGAAGATTTCTCCATCTTTGTGATGTTCTTACGGGTACAGGGACAAACCAATAGCATTCATGCATGCACAAGATTGCAGTGTGGTTCATTTTTAGAGTTATGCAATCACCATTCTTATGGTGGCAAATTAACATACATCAGGCAGCTGTAGGCACACAATCAAATGCTGTACTACACGAATAGTTCCTAAAGTCACCAAGTCATCTCCACGTCCACTTCCATCAGTCACTGGAGACAAGAAGAAGAAAAGTTCCCGGCTGCTCAAAGACAAATAGCAGCTAAGTGAAAGTAAACTTTATTGCCATGTACACAGTGTACACACAGTGCAAATAACAAAACATGCTCAGATGCCAAGATTTACAAATATGAATGCAAAATAAATATGTAATCCATAAACCAACTGGAAAATATAAAATATGCAACATATAAATTACATTAGAAAAAGTGCAATAAAGAAGAAACAGCTGATTAAGCTGACTATAATGCCTTGCCTTTAGAGATATGACCACGACAGGTGTCAGGTGCGTTCTTCAAGAGCAGTATAAGACTGCCAGTCTGTCGTTTGGATATAGTGTCTGTGCATTAGTGAGTGTTTCTATCAGTCGGTTATTGGAGGGGTGTGGCAGTAAGGAGGATTCTGGTAGGCAGCCTGGTGTTGAGAAGCCTTTCGGCCTTGGGATAAAAGCTGTTGCATAGCCGCTTGTTAACTTTAGCCTTCTCAGGAAGTGTAGTTTCTGCAACAATTTTCTTTGTTGAGGAGATGGTGTTGTTTGTGTGAGACGTCTTCAGTTATATGGACACAGACGAACTTGATCCTCCAACAATCTCAGTTTATGATGAGTGGGTCAGGTCTTCCTGAAATCCAACATTAGCTCTTTAGTTGTGTTATGTCTGTGAAGGTTCTCAGTCACCTTGGCTCAGGCGATTAGAGGATCATCAGGGGGTCCTTTTGTCCCTCTGTGGGGGGTCACTCCCACTAGGTTTATATCTGGGACTCTCCACCATTTGACCTTAGAACTGAAGAAGCTTCTCGGATGAGAGGTGAAACGTCTTCAAGTAACTTAAAGAAGTCCAGACGCTTTTCTTTGCAAGCTCCTTTGACCTTTAGTTGTGTTGACGTTGAGAGATTGTTGTCTGTGCACCAGTTTGACAGCTACTGGCTCATCGGCATCTGCGGAATCATCGTTGTTGCTTATCAGTGCTAACGCAGTCGTGTTAGCAACAAACATGATAATGTGGTTGGTGTTATGTGTTGCTGTGCAGTTGTGAGTCAGCTGAGTGAAGAGCAGAGGAATGGGTACACAGCTCAGTGTGATGATGTTAGAGGTGTTGCAACTCATCTGTACTGCCTTTTTTGTGAATGGCAGTCAATGTGACAGAATCATGGCATTCTGTGTGTTGATCACATAAATAACGTGTACTTTACAAGCCACAGCTGATATTTTGGTGTATCCGTGCAAGCTTAATTCAGTCAGGGCCACCGTAGTCAGAGGTGATTATTAGAGAGCCGTAAAACCCACTATTCTATGTCCACAGTGGGAAAGCAAAACAGTGAAGTAGTGAGCACAGAACAGAGCAGGCATCATGAAAGGAGGAGCTACGTTTGAGGTGGGTTGCAAAGTGGCTTACGGTTATAGTCTGCGCTTTTGGTTATTATTATGCAAACTGTGTTGTCATCATAGTTTACACAACTTGAGGCAAGCTTGACTTGCTGCTCTCTTCTCCTGTAAAAGATTTAAAAAGCTTGCTGAAAAGTTTTCTCTAACTATTGCAGCTCTATTGCTCCACTTCTGCAGTGAGTCATCGTAGAAACACCTGTAGGATCCAACCTGTTCAGTCTCAACAGTTTAGCGGTTCGCAACCAACCAAAATGATAACAAAACACCATCCGCCAGCACTCACAGTATCACTTTTGACACTCGCCACATGCATGAGGGCAGTAGCAGTGAGCATAGACTGGCTGGAATCCAGCTCAACTGGCATAAGCTATACAATTTATCAATTACACGTGTTTTATGGTCGCATGTCTCTGAGAGCTGCCTACTCTCAGGAAGGGATGTGCTGTGCATCTAAGAAGATACATACTACAGTGTGTTACACAGATACCACACATGCACAGAGATGCTCATTATTAAAGGCCCAAAGGAAAACCTGTTTGGAATCAGTGTCTGTGATTTTAGGCAGTAATAATATTGTCTATCCTCAGTTCACTTTGTTTCACCATGACATCATTTCACCAATGAGACAGTTTTTTGTTATGTGAAAGTACTGAATTGAAACAGATTCACATCCATCTCTGTTCTAAGGGACAGAAGCTAAAGTGAGCCCAAATATCTTGTTTCTCTGTGAGCGCTTCCTCATCGGTGGTCAGGCTCTGGCTGGCATCTCTCCAACGCTTGACTTATTTTCTGTGTTTGAGTTGGACTGACTATACTTGGATGTTTGTAGAGTAACTCGCTAACACACAATCTGGCCTTCACTGTTATAATTTGAGCACTTTAGTTTTTGGGTATCGGTTGTTAGTACACATGATAGCTGATAAGCATGGGAAGTAAGGACAGCATTTATCAGCTGATATTTACTTGAAAGTACAGTGAAAATGATTACAGCATTTTTTTTTAATGCTCAGTTACTTAGACTGACCTGTCGGGCTCATCTGTTGCAGGCGCAGGGCTGAGCGGCCGTCAGATGCACCGTACGCAGGGCGTGTTCAACCACACGGAGGACTACGTGCTGCTGCCTGACGAGCGCACCATCAGCCTCTGCTGCTGGGACTCCCGCACAGCCGAGAGGAAAAACCTGCTGTCTCTGGGTCACAATAACATTGTCCGCTGCATCGTCCACTCACCAACCAACCCGGGCTTCATGACCTGCAGTGATGACTTCAGGGCCCGTTTCTGGTACCGCCGCACAACCACAGACTGAGCCACAGGAGGATGTCTGACTCTTGTGAAGCCTTCCCTGACCTCAGCAAACACTCAGTCTTCTTCAATCATTTTCAGTTCAATGGAAAGAGGACAGTGGAATCAGAGAGACAGTACTTAGGAGGAAAAATCAGTCATGTGGTTTTCTTTTTTATGACCTATTAAAGAGTGTAGAAACTTCAGTGGTAACACTCTCCTCACATTTCTTAGATATCATTCTGCAGGTTTGATTAGTTTTCCACTTTTATATTTTGTGTATGTCCTTATGTTGTAATTCTGATTTTTAATAAACAACCCAAAGGAAAAATGTCTGTCCTATGAATTTGATGGCGTAAAGTCCCCCTCAGAGCTTATAACACAGTCTCAGTGATATCCTGTCGATATTTTAAGAACACAGTTGTTGCTGCAAAAAGTGAGCAGCAACCTGTCAGGAGCACCAAATGGACACAACACGCAAACAGCCAGAGCCATTTCGCACTTTCTGTCACAGTTAAGCTTAAGAGATCCCTCTACACTTTCTTGGTCTTATCTTCAAAAACAGGAAAGAGGGAAAAAAGAAGCAAACTTCTCAAAGCTCCTGGTTTCCCTTCTCTGGTGTGGCCTTTCACCTCTGCCTGGAAGGTCAGGCTGCCCCATCGCCCCTCTGCATTCCCCGACCCCGCCGTATGTCATTCAGACAACAATAAGGAAAGTCCCAAGAATTTGTGCTTTCAACAGCCACTACCCCCGTTTTCTTGGCTAACCCAACCAAACCAATCAGTCACAAATATAGAGAAATGATCCATATTTAAACATAAAGAGGAAACGCAATAAAAGGCAATGAGAAAAATTCCCTCAGTTAGTTGGAAGGGCAGACTAGTGGTGAGCAGGGTACTTCTGCTTTACAAGAAAAATTGAGGGTAAAAGAAGTGCAGAGTGCCATGAAGATGGGTTAAAACAAAGAAAAGCAGTGGGTGGGGCACAAGTTTGTGTGAGTGTGTGCAGGAGTGTCTCTCTGACCAATGGGGCTGCGGGAAAGCAGCTGAGTTTCTCCGCCCTGTGTAAAACAGCCGGGCTCGCCGTGACAGCTCAGACAATATGCTTGTGAGGCACGGAGGAAGAGGACAGCACGCAGACTTTCCACATACACGCGCTTCACTGAAACTGCGACCCTCGGCAGACGGATTTATTTCTCTGTGTGGATGCAGCTACTTCCTTAACGATCATGGTGAGTGCTGCAGCTGCTTCTGCGCTTCAACAGTTACTCAGCTTTTACTTTGTAATGCAGCATCCACCCTGTTGTGTCCTGCCGTCAGAGGAATGTGCCTGTAGACCACCTGCTCGGCTTTCGCTTTAAGCCGCGGTGTCGGCTACCACCTATTTCTACACACACCCCTGTGACCTGCTCTACTGTAGGCTGTAACCTGAGTCCATCCTGACGCAGCTGAGAGGGAAACTCTAAGAGCCTCATTAACACAAAAGCCTTTAGAAGTTGCTCAGCCGCAGATAACTGAGGATGTGAAGCTGGATATTTTCAGAATGATAAAACCAACAGACACAAGCTCTTAATATTCAAACTATCATCTGATCACCGAAACTTTACGCACTGTGGAAAATCAACTTTCGTGGCTTGATTGCATTGCAACCTCAGCTCACTCATCAACTACGTGTTACAAAAATAGTTACTGCAGCAACTAATGCAGTGGTTTCTAGATATGTTTGTGGTTTTCAAGCCCAAACACTATGATTGTTTCGAATAGGGCTGCTGCAGCTTCAGAACTTAATGATTATCCTCATTTTAAAGAAAATCCCTATAATATTATCCTAATATCGATAGCAAATTACAGAAAATAAGTGTTAGTCAAGTTGTTGATTTGTTTGTTGTCTTTTTTGGAAACTGATTAAACTCCAAATACAAGTAAATGATGAGTCAGTAACCAGAACTGTCATACGCACAAAAAGAACAATTACACAATCATTTATTATTGTAACAGCTCAGGTTGAGCAATTTGGAGGCAAAGTTAGAGGAAAGGCTGAGATGGGTGAGGATGGAGCGGTCAGGCAGGAGGAAGACCACAGAGGAGGTTCACAATGTAGTGAAGGAGGGGATGCTGGGATAGGGTGAGAGGGACGCGGACGATCTCCTGAGAGGATCACATGTGCATTATGACACAGTGTCCTCCATTATCATTTTATTGGAGCCTTTATTTTGTGTGCCTTTATTGTGAAAGGCAGTCACTGTGACATTTGGGAATATGCTGAAAAAGTCTACAGAAATCAAACTTGGTGGAGGGCTTACGCACACTTTAATACTGTAATACCTTTTCTGACGCACACCCGTTTTCACACCTTGGCTCATGTGATTAGGTAGAGGATCAATAGGGGGTCAGTGACCCTCTTGGGGACACGCCCATAGGGCTTAAAATCTGGGGCTCTCCACCAATCGCTCTTAGAACTGAAGAAGCTTCTCGAATGAGAGGTGAAACGTCTTCAAGGAAACTTAAAGAAGTCCAGATGCTTTTCAAGCTCCTTAGACTACGATGAGCTGGATGACTGAGAACCTTCACAGTCATTAATATAGGCCACACCAGTTGGGTAATGAATCCTACCATTTCCCACCGTATCACGGTTGTCATCGTGTATTTTCACCATTCTGCCTCCAGAAACGAGTGTTTGTTGAAGCACTCTGAGAGTCGCGGATCAGGGGAGCACTGCGGCCAACAGCAGATGTGGAAAGCATTAAAGTGAGCTGAGAATTCTGCTCCAGTTGCTGCGTTGGACAGTTCTCAGGCCAGTCAGTGTGTAAGGTCGGGTGGTAGAAAAAGTTTAGAAACCTCTATATGATGAATGAAACAGCAGAGCGCAATCTTCCCAAACCCTATCTGGAGTTACCAGTGGTGGGAAAGGATATGCATCACTCTGACAATCCCCAAGCGAAGCAACCAGTTTGACTGTGCTCATCTTATTCATTTTCCCTTTAAAAATACTGTCTGGCTTGGCTGATGACTAACTCTGTTTAAGCAATCGAACCTTACATGAAGGTTGTTTTATACCCGATCCCTGCCTTTATCAGGATGCAGAAAGCTATTTTGGGCCGCCTAGTGTGTTGCTTAGTGTCTGTTTTTATCATCTGAGAGCAGTAGTCAGTGCACAGTCACAGAGGTTTACACAGCAGGAGGCTGGTGTGGAGAAGTGGCAACAACATCACCCACAAAAGGAAGCTGATCTAAGTTTCTTGAGCTAATTTAACTCCTGTGATCTTCAGTCGTGCGTTTAACTCCTGAGGACTTTTGAGGAAATCATTAATAAAGTAGGTAACTGGATCCTCCTCAAACAGAGTACTTACTAATTACTACAGTAATGATAAATGAGTGGATCCAGCTCATTTAGTGGGAGGTTTATCTGAAAACCATAGCTAACAGATCAAGTTGTTCAAGTTTGTAATAGCAAAAAGGTAATTGTGAAACAAAAAGCAAAAAAACGAACCCATCAGCTACAAACACGAGGAGAATGCTCACGCTCGTCCATTCCTTACATGGCTTTTTTTTTCACATGTGAGGGAATTTTATTGTGTCTTCCAGCTTATTGCTTTGGTTTCTACTCCCATCAGTGAGGAGCAATAAATAAAAGCTTCACTGAGCGCACAGTGTGTTACTGTATGAGCTAAAGAGTTAGATGTGTTTATGAAGTCGTTTGAGGCCAAATTAAGTTTCTCTCACAGCTTGCTGAGCTCCCCCAAGTGACCAAAAAACAGCTTATGCCACTACTAAAGAGATATTATAGTAGCCAATGCAACAGCCCTACCTAGATGCACGTACTGTAAATTGCAATGTTAAAAAATAATTTAAAAATTTCCGAAATGAAGTGAAAAACAAAAGAATGTGAAGAAAAAGACGCTAAAGCAGACGCTCAGATATCAGATGTGTTAGTGTTGGGCTGTACTTTCATGTAATGGAAATTTATACCACAAGAGCGTAACTGAAGCATCCTAAGTCGGACAACAAATAGTTGTTTATATAGAGCCTGACTGATAGAGAATTTCCAAGGCCAATACCAATATTTGGTGATTTCAATATTCAGATATACTGGCCTACATTTCATTTATCTTTAAGACACAGAGAGTATAAATGTCTGCTGTCATAAATGTCAGCAGATCAGCCAACATCTAATATCAGCCTGCTGACAAAACAGCAATTTCATTTTTTAAATCAGACCTTTGAGTTTCTCTTCAAAAGTTTGTTTTGGCTTTTTGAAACATTATCATCTAATACAGGGGTCTCCAACCCCCGGACCAAGGACCAGTACCGGTCCGTTAGTGGTTTGGTACTGGGTTGAGGCTCGGGTGTGAAATTGATGGTTTTCAGGGTTTTTATCGGTTTTTATCGTTAACTCGGTTTCCCTGGGTCTTTTCACGTGTGTTATGAATAAATTTCTTTTTTTGTACCGGTACTGGTTTTATGTTGTTGTATTTATTTATCTGCAACACCTTAAAGGCCGGTCCGTGAAAATATTGTCAGACATAAACCGGTCCGTGGCACAAAAAAGGTCGGGGACTGCTGTTCTAATGAACTGAATATAATGTTAATTTCATAGAAGGTCTCATGAACTCAAGATTGTATAACCTTTGAGGTAAGTATGTCAGTAGCATAGTGAGCGCCCCCCACATGCTCCCTAAACCCTGTGGCTTCTGTGGCATAAAGCTCATGTTAAAGATATATTCTGTCATTTTAGTCCCCCGGTGGGGATTTTTGTAAATAAACTGAGCTATGTTTACTTCCCAGTGGCCATACTTGAGCTCATTCTTGATTTAGGAAACAATATTTTAGTTCCTCAGTTATCAGTGAAGTTACATATAAAGTTTACTACATTTCTGCAAATTTCACCACCAAAGCACATTTAAGTAATCCCTCTGTTTGCATGCACGTCTTTCCCTTTTCGTACTCGAGTGCAAAAAGTAAAGAAAACATGTCGATAACATGAAATGTGAATGTTTGACACCCAAGGGCTACTGCAAAAATGAGCTGATACGGTCGCCTTGCTCTTCACTACTGCAACTGCACTAACGCATCAAAATGATCCCAAAGAAAAAAATATGTTGAACAATCCCGTAGTGAATATCTGTAGTGAGAGAAAATGCAGAAGATGAGCATGAGGAAGTGTGACTATAAATAAAACCAGAGTGCAAGCAATGAGATAAGTTCCTGTCAGGGAAACAGTGGGCCTGCAGCCCGAGTGTTATCTGTAGAAATACTCCTCACTTTGACCAGTCTGTCAACCACTGTTCATGCTACACCTCTGCAGATGAAAGATGCTGTAGTGCATTTGTAAAGCGCTATACAAATACAGGCCATTTACCATTTGTAGTCTGTATCACAGGCGCGCCCTCGCTGATTTTGAGCACAGCCCCACTTTTAGCGTTTTGGTCATTTTAACACTTTGGTTTTTCAGATCCACAAGTGGTTTAGACATGAACTGCTAAGTTATCAGGTCTTTAACTTTAAGCTTTCTAATTAGAACGTTTGGTTTGCAAGGTACATCTAAAAACTGCGTCTTTAGACACAGATCGGGAAAAGCTGTTTGGTCACAAGTAAGGAAGGCGCTGCTGGAGAAGCATGATATTCTTGATAACTTTGAATCGCGTTTTAGGAAGTTGCACTCCACAGAAACGGCTCTCCTTAAAGTCACAAATGACCTTTCGATGGCCGCAGATAGCGGTGACTGCTCAGTCCTTGTTCTATTGTCCATATGAGGCTTACTGTTTGTACAGCATGTTCTTGTGTAGACCGTAGCTCAGCCTTTGATACCGGGTTTCCAGATCTGTCGTGAAATGGTTCATTTCAATTCTGGCGAATAGAACACTTTTGGTGTCAGTGGAAACCTTTTGGTCAGATGTAGCTGAATTTTCATGCAGTGTTCTGCAAGGATATGTTTAAGCCCCTTGTTATTCTCATTACATATCCTGCCATTAGGCCTTATTATTATTAGTTTTAAAATCATTTCCTATCATTTGCATGCAGATGATATCCAATTGCACCTCTCTTTTAAACCTTGTAAACTGGATAAACTATCTGTTCTAATGGACTGACAAACAGTTTTCTGCAGCTTAACACAGACAAGACTGAGTGTTGCTGCAGAGAGCATCAAGCCCCAAATTAGACAACGTCTGGGTTCTTACTCGTCCACAAACAACAACTACAGGGAGTGCAGAATTATTAGGCAAATGAGTATTTTGTCCACATCATCCTCTTCATGCATGTTGTCTTACTCCAAGCTGTATAGGCTCGAAAGCCTACTACCAATTAAGCATATTAGGTGATGTGCATCTCTGTAATGAGAAGGGGTGTGGTCTAATGACATCAACACCCTATATCAGGTGTGCATAATTATTAGGCAACTTCCTTTCCTTTGGCAAAATGGGTCAAAAGAAGGACTTGACAGGCTCAGAAAAGTCAAAAACAGTGAGATATCTTGCAGAGGGATGCAGCAGTCTCAAAATTGCAAAGCTTCTGAAGCGTGATCATCGAACAATCAAGCGTTTCATTCAAAATAGTCAACAGGGTCGCAAGAAGCGTGTGGAAAAACCAAGGCGCAAAATAACTGCCCATGAACTGAGAAAAGTCAAGCGTGCAGCTGCCAAGATGCCACTTGCCACCAGTTTGGCCATATTTCAGAGCTGCAACATCACTGGAGTGCCCAAAAGCACAAGGTGTGCAATACTCAGAGACATGGCCAAGGTAAGAAAGGCTGAAAGATGACCACCACTGAACAAGACACACAAGCTGAAACGTCAAGACTGGGCCAAGAAATATCTCAAGGCTGGTTTTTCTAAGGTTTTATGGACTGATGAAATGAGAGTGAGTCTTGATGGGCCAGATGGATGGGCCCGTGGCTGGATTGGTAAAGGGCAGAGAGCTCCAGTCCGACTCAGACGCCAGCAAGGTGGAGGTGGAGTACTGGTTTGGGCTGGTATCATCAAAGATGAGCTTGTGGGGCCTTTTCGGGTTGAGGATGGAGTCAAGCTCAACTCCCAGTCCTACTGCCAGTTTCTGGAAGACACCTTCTTCAAGCAGTGGTACAGGAAGAAGTCTGCATCCTTCAAGAAAAACATGATTTTCATGCAGGACAATGCTCCATCACACGCGTCCAAGTACTCCACAGCGTGGCTGGCAAGAAAGGGTATAAAAGAAGAAAAACTAATGACATGGCCTCCTTGTTCACCTGATCTGAACCCCATTGAGAACCTGTGGTCCATCATCAAATGTGAGATTTACAAGGAGGGAAAACAGTACACCTCTCTGAACAGTGTCTGGGAGGCTGTGGTTGCTGCTGCACGCAATGTTGATGGTGAACAGATCAAAACACTGACAGAATCCATGGATGGCAGGCTTTTGAGTGTCCTTGCAAAGAAAGGTGGCTATATTGGTCGCTGATTTGTTTTTGTTTTGTTTTTGAATGTCAGAAATGTATATTTGTGAATGTGGAGATGTTATATTGGTTTCACTGGTAAAAATAATTGAAATGGGTATATATTTGTTTTTGTTAAGTTGCCTAATAATTATGCACAGTAATAGTCACCTGCACACACAGATATCCCCCTAAAATAGCTAAAACTAAAAACAAACTAAAAACTACTTCCAAAAATATTCAGCTTTGATATTAATGAGTTTTTTGGGTTCATTGAGAACATGGTTGTTGTTCAATAATAAAATTATTCCTCAAAAATACAACTTGGCTAATAATTCTGCACTCCCTGTAAATAAACAGATACAAGTTGTTCGGATGCGTCACCGCTTTATTGAAGACTCACACCTGATCACGCTTGAAGGGAGTCCAAAATAAATTCACACTTTCGTCACCCAATTCTTGTTTAGAGTCATTTAATGGTTTATGCTGTACAAACAGTTAGCCTCATACAGACAATAGAGAAACTGCAGTTTTTGGCACTCTGGAGTTGGCTTCAATCTTCAGCCACAGACGCTGCGCTTGTCAAGTGAAGTGTAGCAGAAAAACCACATCAGCAGCATCGAATTTCCAAATGGTGTCGTTTGTTTCTTATGTATCCGCTTTTAATTTGTAAAAGGAAATTTTTGTTTCTTACTAGTTTTAATCCTGAGATCAGGTTTAACAAAAGAGTCCAATAGTTATTCCATCAGTAGAAAAAGAGTATTGAAACTTTAAATGTCTCTTTTCTTTAGTTCAGTCATAGATCCGTCCACCAAAAGCTGCTTGGAAGTTTTCATTAGTTGAGTTTTTGACATAGTTCTCACCAGTTCCCGTACAGGAAATACCAGGGCAGCTGCAGCGAGTCGGTGTCACTGCCACAGAGTCTGTGTTGACCTCCTCTTGGGTTTGTTTGGGTTGGGGGAAGGTTGACAAAAGTGATTTTCCACGAAGCACATCTGAAGATCATCTAAGATTGAAAAAGTGATTGACCAGAGACAGATTCCACACGTGTCAAATGATAATTTATGGGGATATTACACTTTGCTTTTTCCTCCTTCTGTCTCCATCTGCACACACACACACAAACACACACAAACACACACACCGCCCCCACCAACACTGTCTTTGTTTCTGTGGGAAATTCTAATATGTCATATTTACAAGCTGACTTCCGTCACACATTAAAGACAGGAGTTGATCTCAGCTATGTCTCATCTCCGGCACTGCACTCCCACCACTCTGCCTGGGAAAAGAATTTTTGTTTCTTAAATCCTAGTGCATCTCTGGTCCTGTGTGACAGATTTGCATTGAAGGTATAATGGATGAGGCTTTGACCTGACCCCGAGTTCGTGTCTTGGTCAACCAAAAGGGGGATGTTCCCACACTAGGAACTGATCCTAAGCTTGTTCATGTTCCACTGGCTCTAAAGGTACACACTACCACATAAATACGACTTGCACGATGCTCTTTGGCTATACAGGAAGAAGAGTTCCAGTTATCTTCCCAGTTTGTAGTACAGTTACAAAATACCCGCTGAATGTGCGTCACTGGTTACAAAATACTTTGGCAGTAGAATTGTGAATAAACACAAGAAGCAACGAGTTTCTATGTGAACTCTCTCACAGCCTGTGACGGACTGCATTTTGACCACCGTGACCTCACTAACAGTTTCTAATAGTAATGAAGATTTGTATCTTCATATGTAGGAAACTTTTACAAAAAGTAAATGGATCACATGAAAACATTGGCCTTGTTAGAGAGGTGAGTTTCGAGAAGTCCAGTAATGGGGCATTGGAGAGCTCTGAGACAGGCCGGTCTTTCTGAAATCCCCTCACTGCTGCAGATGACCCGCCTTCTTTGACTTAGTTTAGCAAAAGACCACTTCCTGTTAAAAAAGAGTTTGTCCTTCCCACAGTCACCATGTGCTTGGCAGCCAAAGACTCAAAGGCCCAATCAACATGACTACAAAAATAAGCCCCTCCCTCCACATGGCACAGCTTTAAGTTCAAGTTGGACACATCATAAGAGCTTCATTATTTGTGTAACTCATGGTTCTACTTTGTGAACCTAAGCCTAACTTTATTGTGCAGTACAAATTTTCACTATGAACCAAATTTTTACCCAGTTGTTTTATACTCGGCTGATTAAAGACAGGTTTGGGTTCAGATATATGACCTGTACTTTTTGACCTAGCTGTCTGTCATTTGTGATTAATCAACCCGGTAGCATCAGCTATGCAACGAGTTGTTTTCCGCATGTGTCTTACAGAGTACTTCAATGGTGCAATGGTAGTACAAATTATGGTTAGCAAGCCAAACAGAAAAAGAAGGGAGCTAAAAAGGGGAAGGAAAGAACAGAGCCGTGTACGCCAAGACCTTTAGCAGTGTCGTCACCGACTTTGCAGAGTGCAGAGTCTGAATGATGACGTTATGATGACCGAGCAGTCTGTGCTTTCGTTGTTAGAAACGACTGAATTGTTACCACCTATGCAGTTTATATGTGCTCATATTTTAATACGTGTGTGTATACATGTAGAAGCTGGTCGATTATAAATAAATGACTGTGAAATTCTATAACTGATCTGTTTGTGAGGACTTGTGGTTTATGAGTTTCTCTCTTTTGTTCCATACTTGCAGTTGTCTTTGTTACATTAGCAAGGCTACACCTGTTTTGGGCTTTTGAACGGCATCGTTGAAGAAGAGTCTATAGCGTAAGCTAAGATCAACGTCCCCTCCCTGACCGCTGACACCGGTTGTTGTCCAAGCTCTGTGTCCATCCTAAGGCCCATCACAGAGATGTGAGCATGTAACATTTGTGTCATATATCTGTGGCGTAACATCAAGAAGTTTCCTTTCCTTGAACTACTTCAATCCTGGACACCAGGCTGTTTGCTTAAATAAATCTAACATGATACCATTTTGAGACAGTGGCACTGTTTCACATTTAGTCATGATGCTTCCTGGCATGACAATGACTAAAATAAATGCGGTATTTTTGTGCATTGGTATTGCTGTTGTTGACCTTTTAAAAGAGGTACAATGACATCAGTGTTACCAATTCACTTTCACCTTTTTAACAACACATTAATCTATGCAACTAATATAATAGAAATAAACACATCATGTGAAACGTGTCAGATTTGTTTTTAATCCAGGTCGCTCCGTGAGGTGAGGTTTGGAACAAGACATTTTATCTTTAGAGCGCACGATGTACAACCGCTACAACTCGTTGGCTTCTACACCTGACTTTTAGTAGCCAGTCCTTGCGTTGGTGAGCTGATGTTAATTTGTGAACAGGACAGAGAAGAGATGGGAGAGGCAGAGGCAGCTGTCCAGCTGAAGTGCTGAAGCCCAGCTGTCCACGGGCATGATCTGCACAAGCAGGCGCGTGCAGGAATCCAAAAGAGTCACAGCTGAATCTGACTTTGTCACTATATTCGGGGATCAACACACAGACACAGAACCACGGCCACAAGGCAAGGACGGACGAGTGCATGTGCCGCCCGAGGACGAGCGACCTATAAATGTCAGACGGCGTGTCATTCAAATAAGGGCTATATATGAAATTTGGCCACCGACAATTAGGTCAGTCTTTTTACGTGCATTCATGGGTTATGGGTGTTAAATATACAGAGTTTGGATAGTTTATAATGAAGCTCAGCAGTTGTCCTCTCAGGATAATGTGCATGATTATTATAAGGAGAAAGTAGATCGCAGTGCCACGGTGCCTGACTGTCATCGGACCCTGTGTATTTCACTTGCACGTCTGTAGCATGACCCCGAGGATTAAGGAGTTTGCTGAGGCTTGCTGCATGTGTCTGCGCGTGTGTGTTGACAGGAGGCCGTGGTCTGCTGTGGTCAGTGTGCAACACAGGCCCGCATCCCAACAGGTGCTGAGCGTGTTGGTCTCTGATGTTGAATGGGCTCTTTGTTTCAGAAGATTCCCCCTCAGAGAGAGGGCAGAGCCAGCAGAGTACCCCTGCCCCAACCTCTCCCCGCACACAGAGTTATCAGCGGGAGGTCATGTCGGTATTTGTTTATCCCAACGTCTGTGCAACTGTGTTTGAGTAACCCAGCTATCCTTCATCATACGTATTAGCTTTAAAGAACAGGAGTAGGTGTGAGCAAACAATTTAATAGCATAATCTGTAATCATCGAAGCTTTTCAGAAGCTTTTCAGTCACAAGCTAGTGGGAAATGTCTGATGCTGAGAAATTACACCACCAGAAAGACCCCAAAACTGCGCTTCCTCTAGCGGTCATCTGACTCTCAAAAAGCGAGTCGATTCCCATAGACTCTGATGTTTAAACAGCATTAAAAGGAGGTTACAGCAGTGGCAGTGGTATTTTGTGATTTTTACAGAAGGTATGAAAAATGTTCCTAATCAGTGTTAAAAGGATGAATATTACTGCTGCGTATGTTTCAGATCATAAGCTCATTTTAAATACTTTAGATTCTGTTTAGTGTCCAGCATTATATTCAATAAATCATCAGTTTGTAATGACCTGTGGGCATCATGTGTCTCTGAAAATAAACAGAAACACAGGCCTGATTTACTGTTTAAAAACAGTAAATTAAAATATACAAATAAAAAAAAAAATCAGCTGAATTAAAAGGCTCGAGCAGTTTGTGACATGCTTAACTGTCGATGTCTACAGTGAATATTATTGAAAAATGAAGGTAAAGTGTGGGCTGCTTAAACGTGTTTCATTCAGTCAGCTAATCTGAAGGTGCTGCTGAGCCGTGCCTGTTTATTACACTAGACCGACAGCTTTCCTTGTTGAAATGCTAAAGAAGTTAACAACTGATCTTCTCTGCATCACATATGCTGACCGAGCTGTTAAGTGAGAGAAAAGTCATCTCTTACACATCACTGAAGCTTATCTTCTTGCTAATGCTAGCTGTGTTTCCACACAAAGCTCATATCACAGCTGATCTCAAAGTAAAGGCTGATCCAGCAGCATCCTGTCTCACCTGCTGCTCTCCCACCAGTTTACCATGGAAACCCAGAAGTTTATGCACAACCTGCATGACCACCAGAAAAAAGTTGTTCTCTATTTTTGTTTAGCACTCAAGTCAGTGTTAACTAGAGACTGATATGATGGTTAAAATATTTTAAGCACTGCTGTATATACGGCCAGTACACTTAACTGCATCAACGCTTTCCTGAGTTTATGGGCTAAATCACAAATTCTGCATGATAACATTTTAAAAAGCTTTATCTATGGTTTGATAATTAGTTAATGACTTGTGAGAGACATGTCGTTAACCAAAAACACTCCTTTTCACATGCCTTTTTAAAAAAATCTTTCAACTTAAAATCTTCGAGTCTTAAAAACATGATTTAAGACACAACCCAATAATGTCAGTAGCAATGTCCACGTCTTTGCTTACAGGCAAATAAATTAGTGGTTTGGCTCTCCATGCTCCTTTCAAAACTGTCGAAGTGAATTAAATTTATAGATGAAAAAACCTTTGATATGCACGATATTCACAAGAATTGAAAACAGAGTTATGAGCTACGTTAGTGCCTGAACTCTTTCCTCTTTTGAGTTGGTGGCTGCACACCATACCACTATTTGCTATGCATTCAACACTGCCCATTGTTTTTGGTTTAGGTGTGTGTGTGTGTGTGTGTGTGTGTGTGTGTGTGTGTGTGTGTGTGTGTGTGTGTGTGTGTGTGACATCTGTGTTCTCATACTGAATGTCTCCCCACAACACGGCTACCACAGAAAACAAGGCTTAAGCTGCAAGAAACTCTCACACACCACATGTTATATATACACATGTCACACATAGAAGAGCTGGGTACTTTTATGGAATCGAGAACTAACGATGGCTAACAATGCTTACCAATGCTTGGCAGTGGTTTAGCTACAAAACATTCACAAGACCCACTCTTCTTTTAGAAATTGCAACTGGGATTCAAAACAAGTTTAGCAAAATGTATCGCCCACAGGGGAAGCTTTTCTATTTTCCTCTCGATAGGAAGTGCAATCTGGAAGTGAAAGCAAAGAAATATGTCACTGAAAGAAGTTAACAAGTTAATTTATCTCTGGAGTCTAAGTTATTACAGGTAATAATCCTGACCTTCACCACTTCCATCATAATAAGTCATCTTAGTTTCTTTTCCAACTATTGATAATCGGGAAACAAAACGCACGTATGAGTGATGCATATCAGAAGCTGTTAACAGTATTTTTTGCTCATTCCTAAAACACAGGACTATGGCTAGCGTAGGGTTTGCAGCTGGGCTTGGCATTGTTGCCATTGAAGAATTAGACCCTCAATCGGGTTATGATTTTTTCCCCTGTGAGTCTGACGACTGAGTTCGACTCACATTTTGCAAGAGGAAATACCATTATACGTGACCACAGCCTATTTCCTGTGTGGTAGTACCACATGCAACCTTCTAACCCTTTTTTATTGGTCTCTCTTTTTTTGTTGTTGTTTAGAACCAATTAGCAAAGGCTCTGTATGACAACACAGCAGAGTGTCCAGATGAACTGGCCTTTAGAAAGGGTGACATCCTCACAGTGATAAATCCAAACGTGGCTGGAACCAGTGGGTGGTGGATGTGCTCTCTGTATGGACGACATGGCCTGGCACCTGCAAACAGACTAAAGCTCTTACCGCAGATGGTGACACCAGCAGTGCATGAAGTGCCCAGGTCAACTCATGGTAAAACTGATGACAGTGTGCAAAATATCTACCAGACACCCAGAACCACCAGCAGTCCTGCTTATGAACGCATGGACATGATCTACAAGGTCCCCTCTGCTCACTTATTGGCTTCAAAAGGTCCAGAAGCACCAGGACCCGAAGCACACAAGGTACAAGTCGTTTTTTTTCTATATTTAGAAAATTATTATTTTGCAGTTTTTGGAAAGGAGCTCGTTGTAGCTGATAGCCAGTCTGTTTGTCCGAGGTCAAAGTCATTCATGCTTCTTAGGAAGTGTTAATGCTCATGATTAGAGAGGTAGAAATGTTGTAGAAATGAAACCCCTGCTGACAAAAGAGCTTGCAGATGGAGACCAGGGGCCTCTCCATGGGGACAGGCATGCAGCACTGGGGTCTTTATGGGCCTGTAAAAGCCAAACAGACACAGACTTCAGACACTTTTAACTGCAAACAGCAGCACATGCTGACAGGGACCCCAGAAAAACAGAAGTGTCTGTGCGGCTGCCTTTGCAGCAGAAGGAGGGGGATATATTCCCGCATGTTCACCATTTCCTCTCCTGCTCCAGGGAAGTCCTGTTTCTCTCTACAGTAGCTACCTAATTGTCACTGAACAGCATGGTTTTCATTACAGAGCTGCATTAATTGGCAAGGTGTATGAATAATAGCACTTACAACAGGCTTCAGAGCAAACACTGTCCCCATAAACGTGTTAACGCATGTGTCAGTGGGGAAAAGTGGCTTTGATCAAAGCAGAGCAAATGCTGCCAGTCAACTCCAATATTACAGCCTGACTGTTTTGTCTGCAGCCTTCATCCTTCAGTACAGCATCCAGTCCAAATGGGAAGATGTACGATGTGCCGAACCAACCAAAAAAAGCTTCCTTTTACACTGTAAGAATGTCTCAAAGTCAAGATAACTTTAGATGATACTATTTGATTGGGCTTTAGTCCGACAGCTTCATTTTCTTTCTAATGTGCTATTCGCAGAAGACAACGCCTCCTACACCGATGCCACGAATGCAAGTTCTGGAGAAGGGCCTTAACTCTCCGGAGACTTTAATGTGTAGCAAACCAGAAGACTCTTATGTAAGTTTCAGATGTTTTAGAGGATTCATTTGTACAGAAGAGGATAGAATAGAATAAGCCTTTAATTGTCCCACAAGGGGAAATTTGGTTGTAACAGCAGCCAGAAAGACACATATACAAACAAACAGTACACAGAACAGAATCATACACAATTTATTTCATGCATATTTACATCAAGGACAATGGTTACTATAAACAGTTATTAAATTAAATAAAAGTAACTACAGATAAGAGGCAAACCCAGGTTGTAGTGTGAATCGGTTGATTAAATTATTGCAGTTACAGCGCAGATGTAAACATCTATGAATGCTGGGAGCAGTTTTGATTGTTAGGGCCACTGAGAAAAAAAGTGAAAAGAAAAAGGTCAGAATTCCAAGATTAAAGTCAGAATTCTGACTTTTTTCTCAGAATTCTAGAAAAGGGAAAAAAAGACCTGCCCACTTTTTTCCAGTGGCCCTAATCCTCTTCCATAAATTTCTCTACCAAGTCATTCATTTCGTAATATCTTTCAAAGGTTAATATGGTTTAGATTTGGTTAATGTCCATTCTTTCTATAAAGTTTTCACCTGTTTGGAACATGAAGCCTGAGATGTAAAAATGTATGAAGATTTCTTTTGAAATCTAATATTTTGTAACATTTTTTTTCCTTTGGCATTTGGCCAAAACAAAACTAGCACGGTAGATGTTAAGAGGTTAATGAAGCAAGGATTGGTGCCTTTTATAAATGTGGTCTGTTATTATTTTTAAATACAGAAAATCAGTCAAAACATCAAAATTAACCTGCCTGTTACTCCTTTGTCTAACAAAGTACTGCTGATTATCAGGGTAAGGACATAGATCTGACTTATGGCACTGGGATGTTACCAGCAAATTTTTGGGGTCGATGAAGTGCTAATTTGGGCCTTTATGAGTCAAGTTTGTTCCTGAACATCCAAAAGATGCTTCATTGGATCGGGTTTGGGAAACAAAAGTCCCAGGGCACTAACTCAACTGTCAGGTTTCCCGCAAAACAGATGTAGGACTTGTACTTTAAGTGTTGAACAACTTTGTTCTTGTTCACAGGTGTATCCGGTCCCACCACCCCCTTCTCAGGAGCCAAATTATGACATCCCCATTCCATCAGCCACAGAATCCCGAAATAAAACGATAGATGGATACAACACCCTTCCCAGTTCTCGCAAACCTGAGTTGATCTATGATGTGCCAGTGGGACCTGAGAAACAAAGTCCATCCCGTGGCATCTCTGATACCTTGTCCAGCAAATCAATTTCCAGGCCGATGTATGACACTCTTCCAGCACATCGAAAAGAAAGTCCACCTATATTGCTTTATGATATACCCAAACCAAAATCTCCCGATATCCAGATTAAAACAAAAGTATTACCAAAAGATTACAACAAACTTCCAACCCCGAAGCCAACAGAAGAGTCTGTATATGTGGTTCCAGCCAAGGAGGAACACCTCATCCAAGGTGTCACCGATCAGCCCAATGATCAAAACCCCATAGAGTGCAGGGGTAACTCAAGCAATGATTTTGAACTCCAAAGAGTGCGTCTGCAGCGGATGAGGAACTTTCTGGTCTGTACAACCTTTCACGGCATTCAAGAAAGCGGGCAAACTGCATTGCGTGAAGATGAGCAAGGTCGAAACAAGCATCTGTCTGCAGCAGATAATCAAAGAATCAGCACGGCCTCCAGCTCTTCCAACAGCTCCTGTGACTCTCTGGCCCTGAGCTCCTCTTCCCCCGAGCTTCTGCGAGAAGTAACACTCGGTCAGGATGAGGCGTGCCGCAAACTGCTGGACTTGCAGGAATCTGTTTGTGAAGCTGTGCCCAAACTCATGCATTTTGTCAGCAGTCATTGGAGGTGTAAGGAACATCTGGAGAAACATCTCAAGGAGATCAAGGAAGCAGCAGAGTTGATTGTTTGTTCTCTGACAGGCTTCCTAAACTTTGCCCTAGATGTTAAAGGAAATGCCCGTCGTTTGACTGATGCCAACCTGCAGACCAGGCTCTTTAAACAGCTTTCCATCATAGAGGATTCAGGTGTGATTTTACAACAAACAGTGAGTAATCTGAATGAGGCCAAATGGCCTCTAAATAAGCTCAGTCAGGAACCGGGGAAGGTCCAGACACCTGACCAATTGGAGCGCTTTGTTATGGTGGCAAGAACTATTCCAGATGATGTAAAGCGCCTAGTATCGATCATCAACGCCAATGGCAAGCTTCTGTTCCGAACTCCTCAGAGAGATCAAGAGTCTGTAAACACCACGGACCCTCCAGAAAAAAAATGTCCTGACAAAACCAAACAAGAAGGGGACTTAGCTGAGGATGACAACGTTTACGTGGAGCTGCAGGTATCAACTTCTGCTCCTCTGTCATAATACAAAGATGACTTTTTAGCCACAAGAAACCCATGCTGCATACTTATTAATATACTGGCTTTGAATTTTCCTCAGACCAAGAAAGAGGAAAACAAACAGCAGGAAGTGCAGAAGGAACCTAAAGAGAATGTCACACCAAGAACAGAGACGACAAAGGTATGTCTCCTCATTAGCTGACACAGTCCTGTACAACAGACCTTTTAATTTATAAAAGGATTTTTAGTCTGAAGCAGACAAACCAGTCTAGAAGGCATGTTTACCTTTATTCTGTTTCTCCCCTGCCCAGGCCAAGCAACACTCCTCCGACTCTGGCACCGAAGAAAAGCAATTATCTTCCATGTCAGAGCACTGTAGACTTTACTTTGGTGCTCTCCAAAAGGCCATTGGTGGATTTGTGGGAAGCCTTCAGGATGGCCAGCCACCAGAGAAATTCATCTCACAAAGTAAGCTGGTGATTATGGTGGGCCAGAGACTGGTAGACACTTTGTACAGGGAAGCCCATTGTAAAGGGTCTAACCAAAGTCTGCTGTGTAAGAGCAACCACCTGTGCGCTCTCCTGAAGCAGCTAGCTGTGGCCACCAAGAAGGCGGCACTGCACTTTCCTGATAAGCAAGCTCTTCGCGAAGCTCAAGAGTTTGCAACGCAGCTGGCCCAGAGAGCACAGCACTTTCGGCTATCGCTTGAGCTCTGAGGGTGAGCCCACGGTATCAAGCGTACAGATCTATGTGAAGAGGAAGGTTTTATTCATCAGTCATGTAGCTATTTCTTTTTTAATCATGTTTATAGTGTACAACTTCTGAGCCTAACTATGCTGTTGCTTTTGCTGATGAATGCAGGTTGCTGTTTAAATATTAACAACTGTAGAAAAAAGCCGCCGGCACAGGTTATTTCAAAAAGGTATTGCATTTGTACTAAAAGGCAGTATCAATATAAATTGCACATTCGAGATGCTGTAATTAAGCCAATGTTAAAATGCATTTTAAGTACAGAGTATAAAGTATTTTTTTCTAGACTTATGGGAAATGTATATTCTTTGAGTTTTGTTGGTTATCTGTGTTTTTCTTCATTGTTTTTTTACTATATTGTGTATGGAACATATTCTTCTGAGTAGCATGTTGTTACAGTCTACTTTTTGTTAATATCTATGTAAATATTTCAAAAAACATTTGTTATGCATTCCCAAAATTTACTTGACAAAAGACTGAGTACAACATATGTTGAAGTTCTGTTGATATTGAAATAAAAACACAGACACACACAACTGAAAACTTTATTTTTCTGCTTTGTTAATATGTTATAGAAAATAGATTTTTTTAAAAAGGGACTGGAAATGAGAACATTGCACCCCTACAAACTGTTCCGCCGGCTATCTTAGTTCTTGGTATTGAAATGATGCTTTTGCATGAGATCAAAGGGGAAGATTTGTATTCTGTTTCTACCTGTTTGCCTGGATGTTCTTTTCAGTACTTCTGTTTTATTTATTTTCACTTGCTTTCTGTGAGCCAGTTAGCCTGTTTTCTCTGTTTTAAATTTCTGTGGTATTCTGTCATTCAGTCAGCAGAAATTCATGCAGGGCCAAGCACGCAACAAAACACTGTGAGGGGGATTTACCGGCCATGCATTAGCCCTTTAAAGCATGAAATAAATGTCAAACAGGTTAATGGTATACAGTTAGTGTAAAGGTGAAATTAAATACATGAATATCATTTATATGTGATAAATATCATTAGCTTAAATTCAGATTCAAATATAACTCTAACCATGAGCACCACAGCCACTGAGCACCAGCCCACCACAGTTCTTTACTGAAAATGTACGCAGTACACCAAGCTAACCTGTTACTCCTTCACGAAACCGCCGAGCGTTTTCATGCGACTGCTGAGTAAGGCCTCAGTTTGTTTTCTGCAGGACAGTTCACAATATGAAAACAACTTCACATCATATACAGATCTGTTATCTGATTTAAAACATCAGGACATTACACGTAAGCTTTAAATTTCCACTTTATCAAATGTCACTGAGCAGTCCTTACCTTACCAAATCGAACCTCTCTTCTTCCGTCCTGTCTTTCCCCTCTCTTGACTCCATCTCTGAGTGAAGTTAGCTCTCTTTCTCCTCTTTCCCTGTGAAACACAGCAGTAACACATTGTGTGACAAACTGCACACAAACAGTTTGTGTGTTTGCTGTTAGCAGATAGAAAGGTTACATTTGAAATGACCTGGCACTTACTCCATTTATGCTCTCTCCTATCTGTAGCGCTGGCTAGAAATTCTAGAAATCTGCACCAAAAACGAGGTTCCGGATCCACTTTAATCCTCAGAATGGTGTCATAAATCAGTTTGATGTTTGAAGGCTTCCAGTGATGGCAAATAAAAACGTCCTTCTAATGTGTTAAACCTAAAGTAAGAAGCTTGTTTTGAAAATGTGGGGAGTAGAAAGGAAAGATATTTGTTTAAAAATGTAGTGAGTGAAGTAAAAAAAGTTTAGAAATGAATAAAAACTCAACCAATTCAGAAAATTCTACCTAAGTACAGTAACAAAGTATTTGTACTTCATTACTTGCCCTCTCTGTGAATGTGTTACACAATCTTCCTAAAAGTATCATCCCAGCTAATTCAGCTCAAACTCAGACGCTGCAATGCTCAGAGGAACTGCAACAAACTCAAAATCAGCTACACTGCCATTAAAACGTTTTATTCCCCACTTCCTGGTTTCTTAGTTACTTTGTTTGTTTGTTTTTTGCATATTTGTCACATTTAAGTGTTTCAAATTTTAATATTAGACAAAGATAACCGGAGCAAATAAGAATTCAGTTTTTAAATGATTTCATTTATTAAAGGAAAAAGCCACCCAGACCTGCCTCATGTTAAAGGTTAAAGTTAGATAAAGACACATATGGGTTGTTTAGAACGGTTGCCAGGAGAAAGCCTTACCGAGGTCATTATTAGGGATGTGTGCAACAGGACAACTGGACTAGTCGCACATAAATGACCAAAAGCCAGTAAATTATTATTTCCTATATGTTATACAGCCATTTTCCGTTAACACTAATAAAATTCGATTATGGGTGATGGAAATGAGCTTTTTCTGAATCATGGACGGGCTCTCCCTTAGTAACAGCGTGAGGAGGTCAGTCATTTGGGAGCGACAGAGTAGAGCTGCTTCTCCTCCACATCGAAAGGAGCCGTCTGAGGCTGTCACCTCCTGGGTCAGAGATGGCATCTGTCGGATGGCCTGGGAACCACTTGATGTTTTTCCGGATAAGCTGGAGGTGGGGAGAGGGAGCTCTGTACTTCCCTGCTTTGCCTGCTGCGTGACCTGACTTCAGATAAGATAAGGAAAATGACTGGATGACGTATGTTTTGTTATTTTAAATTCAAACTTTTATTGAAGTGGTTATTATGACAACAACATGGATCATCTATAATTGACGGTAAGTAGCAAGTAAAGTTCTTTTATGTAGTGCTTTTCACAGACGTAACAGTCACGAACAATTCAAACACAATATCAAAAGAATAAAGGCCCGATTAAACAGAAAAGTTTAGTTGTTTTAAAAAGAAAAAAGACTAAGAGGCTACAAGGAAATATAAAAACATATAAACTTGTTTGAGTGTTTACCAGACAAGCAAAGTCACAAAAAATCCTACTGGCTGCATTTTAGGATAGTTGAAGCCGGTGTTTAACCCACACTGGAGATTAAACATCAGGATATTTCAGTCTCTGCTGCTTCAATACTGGACCTCATTTGAAAAATCTATTTTGAGTTTCTTTTCGTTCCGTTTGCGTTACAGTGAAATACAACCATTAATGGCGTAATTGTTCTATTTCTGTCACTGAAGCGTGAAAACATTTTTACACCCTGAAGTGATTGTTAGACATCCGAGTCATTACAGAACAGGAACTGGATTTAGGGTGGTATGCTGTCTTTCCTAACTGTGGACTGTGCACAATAGTTAACCTTTTACCACCCACTCTTCTGCTTGGGTACTACCTTTAAAACTGCTGGTAGTATATAATGTCTGCGGTGAAAAACACAGCACTGCAATGAAATGAATGAACAAAAAGACCTTTAGAGAGGCCACTGTTCAAAAGATGGGGAAGATTATTTTCAATCAATACATGTTTTACATCTCTGTAAGCTTTTGTTTTGGTTGTCTATGAAGTTGGGCGAGCAACAGTTCGGGCAGATTTTCTCACAAATTATGAGATGTTCATTCAAATTTTGCTGATTTAAATTTGATGCATAGCTACAATAATTTTTGATTCTTTTGATACCTGCTGGCTTTTCCTCTGAGGCACTTTTACCTTCTCTATTCTCTTCTCCCAGTTTACATTGCACTTTTTCTTTTGATCATTTGGCTGGGAGTTAGCAAGCGGTTCCAGACAAGCATGAAGAACTACAGGCAACCATAGAAATCTGCTAGCAAACAAAGCAATCACTGATCAACTGATCTCACCCACCGAGTGCCAACAACCTCCAGAAACAACTGTCAAGCCGTCGGGGAATACACATTTCCCTAGAAACCAGTGGTTGTACCACGTCTAGTATATGGTGGACAAATCTAGAGCTATGTGTGCATCGTATTACACCAGAAACCTTACCAGGTTATGAAATGATTTAACCACATGCAACGCAAGACACAAACGCTTCCACTGTGTCATTGTGTAACAAAAACTAAACTAAAATGGAAAACTGAATGTAGAGCTACCTTTAGCAACAATAACTTGAAGTGTTTTGTGTCGAATGTTTTTGTGAAGGAATTTTGTCCCTCTCGTATTTACATCGTTGCTTCAGTTCATTGGAGCGTGCATGGATAAGGAGGACCTCATGGTCAGCTCAAAGGTCCTGCCTTACTAACCGCGTGCATGCACAAACCTGTGCATAAGTCATGTGTAAGAATGCAAATCAGTGATTTATCAATATTTATGTACCTAAATTTGTTTAGATTTGTACTTTATGAACAACATTAGAAGTTCCTCTGACCATCTAGATCAGGGGTGCCCAATCCCGGTCCTCGAGAGCTACCGTCCTGCAGCTTTTAGATGCATCCTTGTTCCCACACACCTGAATCAAATGAATGGCTTGTTATCAGGCCTTTGCCAAACATGATGGCATGCTGAAGAGGTAATAATCAAACCATTTGATTCAGCTGTGTTGGAGTAGGGATGCATCTAAAAGCTGCAGGATAGTAGCTCTTGAGGACTGGGATTGGGCAGCCCTGATCTAGATCAACCAATGATGGCCTGGTGGAGTGAAGGGTGTAAGCTTGAACCTTTTCAGCCTAAAGATATTCCAGTATTGCTTATCTCATTTGATCTTATCTTAAATTCACATTGTTTATATCATTGCTTGATGTTGCTTTCTTCTTTTTCTTGTAGTTTAGACAGGTTCACACATCACTGTGAGTGCTTCGGGGGAAACAGTATTCACAACCTTCATTATTTTAACCAGAGCCTCGAAACACTCAAAAGTTGTTCCTTTTCTGGCTTCCTCTTCGGACAATTATTTCAGGTTTTTTCAGTCAGGACTTTCTATGACTTTCCATTTAGAGGTGCGTGCTTCTGTCTTACAACATCGTCACTGCTTTATTTGCTTCATCTGAAGGTAAATGAATTTGCTCATAGAGAGCAGATTGTGGTTGTGCAGATTGTATGCAACTGGTAAACGGGTACAGGGCTATTGGTTCAGAATGACTCTGATTTATTAACATGTTAATGGTGGTAAGAACAATATAGGACAGATCAAAGAGTCATTTTGCTTTCACACTTTGGTTTTTTGTGCAGTTTAGCATCATTGCTAAGCACATATTAGTAAATGCGGTCCATAGTTCCAGAAGTCCAGTTGTTTTCTCCCAGCAGCCTTTCCAAACAAGCCTCTTGGAGCCATTAGAGGAACTGCAGTTTTTGTTACTTTGACACTGGCTTCAGTTTCAGCCCGAAGGTTTGCTAATGGGGAGTACATCAGTCTCAACACAAGTTTCAGTTTTAATATATTGTTGTATGGTTTGAATTTTACTACTAATTCATATTCTTAACCGTCACACTGAAGACTTAGTTTGGCAAAAACATTGCTACTGTAAGTCCAGCGATTGTAGTTTACGTTGTGAGATTTTAAAGGACCACGTGAAAAGCTACAAAGGGTTGCAAACATAATAACTTTGTAGTTTTTAGACTTGTGATACGCAGAAAAGACAAAAGTCTCAGCCAAACACAGAAAGGACTAGGCCTGGAATCAGTGGGGTCAATATCAAAAAGTGCTGAGCAAAAAGGAAGAGTATTTATATTCACTCTATTATAAAACTTACAACATATAATATAAAAGAATACCAGGATTACAAACCTCTTAACATCCACCAGGTCGCTGGAAACCCAGGGGTTGAGTTTAGTTAACCACCTGTTTCTACAGTATTTGAACCTTTCTGAAATGTAATGTGTAGGTTCTAATAAAATGCCTGGTTAACATGTGGCTAAAGCAGAGCCACATGTTAACCAGTTAACTTTGTAACCTCTAAGGATTATGGCCACCAAGACCCTAACCCTAACCTGTTGCTGGTCACCTGGTTAAGAGGCTAAGGGGGAGGGGGCTCACAAACGTTTCCAGCTCATCGATAAATAAATGAGTATTATTTACTTGGAAATGCAAGTGAAATTCTCATGCGTGTTTATGACATAAAAGAGTGTATTAACCACCGACAGACTGCTCACACGTGCAGTTACTGATTGGATGCCGCCCTCTGTTGACACTGAACGGAAATGACTTTAATCCCATATTTTGGCTGCTTTTTCACTCTTAACCAAGCGGATATGTTGTGAACATCTGCATTTATACATTTCCGAATCATTGCAACATCATTTAAACGCATGTAATGCTGCAAGTTCTCTGCTTCTTTTAAACCTTTGCTGTAACACCTGTGCATTCTAGAAAGATAAGGAGAAATTCGGGGTTAACTGTTAAGTTAAACCAAGTAGCTCACAAGGCTTCGTAAAACAATGCCATTAAACCCTGTTGTATCATTCATTAACACATTTATTAATGCATTGTTATAACCAGCTGGTGAGAGGGTGGTGGACTTGTCGATAATGAGCTCTGAATCAAATCAAATCACTTTTTATTGTCACATCACATGTGCAGGTACATTGGTACAGCACATGCGAGTGAAATTCTTGTGTGCGAGCTTCACAATATCGAAATAGCTGTCATTTCTAGATCGGTTGTTACTTCTAACACGTTTCCATGTAGCAGATAGAAAACTACCAAACTGCTATTAAGAACACTATTTTTTGCACATTGTACAGAGACTCAACTTTGCACCTTCGCTCACCCCCTCCCTCCACAAATCAGGAAGGAACGCTTTTACACCCAAAGAGTGAAACTTGCCAAGATAGTTCACATCCAACCTTTGCCAGACAGTTCTCAAGGCTAGCTTCTAGCTAATGGGACAGAAGTACTTACTTCTGCAGTAGGTTAAAACCTACTTCAGCAGTAGGTTTTAAAAATGTGAAATTTTGATTCCCAATCTCACTGCTTCTAGCTTTTATACTAAAAAAAAAAGAAAATAATAGCCACACTCATCTACAAACTGGAGTGGTAACCTTAACATAACATCTATCTCTACGCTAAAGTCACAAGATAATGAAACAGACAAACTGCAGTCTGGAGCAACAGCCACAGAGTCATGAAATAAAACAGCCATCAATATATTTGGATTGATATCGCATCTTTTTTCTTTTTTTAAAAAAATAAAACAGAACTACCTTCCACATCCATATTTTTCACTTCGTGACCAAATCTGATCACAAAACTACAGAGCTAACGGTAGTTATGTTTCATATACAGTCTCTGTATAAAAGGTCTTTAATTTTCTGATTTTATTTTATTTTTTTTAATTCAGGCAAACAATAACAACAACAACAACAAACAAACAGCGAAGCACCGACAGTGTACTCTCTTGCTTCTCACGTGGGCCTCTCGAGCCTACGTGCCTTGCGTCATATCGTCACGTGCTTTCCCTCTCGCTCTCCTCCGGTACAGACTAAGGATCGCAGTCATGGCTTCGTGAAGCGACACATGGCATCTTGAAGCCATGAACCAAATTAATAAACACAACAAACAACAACAACTCACCGGAAAGCGGACACATTTAAATAGCAGGCGTGTTTGATTTCATTTGTAATTACAGCAACTCCGGTAATATCTCCAGCTAGCAGTCAGTCACACTGGGGGAGAGGCGCACTGCAACCTCCCCCGGTTTATTTTCCTATGATAGCCAGCTTTCTTTACCGTCACTTTTAAGTTTCCGTCTTTTCTAAGAGAAGCTCGACATGGGTGTGCAAGGTTTCCTGGAGTATATTGAGAAGCACTGTCCCAGCGCTGTGGTGCCGGTGGACCTCCAGAGGTTGGCCCGGGGGAGTTTGGTTGGAGGTGGCCGGCAGAAACCCCCTCAGAGTCCGCTTAGGTTGCTGGTGGACGCCGAGAACTGCCTCCATCGACTCTACGGGGGCTTCTACACCGACTGGGTCTGCGGGGGCCAGTGGAACCACATGCTGGGCTACTTGGCCGCCCTCTCCCAGGCCTGCTTCAACGGGAACATTGAGCTCCTGGTGTGCTTCAATGGCGCCCTGGAGAAAGGCCGTCTTCACGAGTGGGTCAAGCGGCAGGTGAACGAGAGGCAGACCGCTCAGCAGATCATCAGCCACGTCCAGAATAAAGGCACCCCACCGCCCAAAGTCTGGTTCCTGCCTCCCGTGTGTATGGCCCACTGCATCCGACTTGCTCTCCTCAAGTTCCGCGTCGGGGTGAGTGGAAACTCGGCCCGGCAGTGTCTGCCTGTTGAGCTGTGGACACAGCCCGAGTTAGCCTGCTAGCTGCCCACCTTGTCACCACAGCATCCTGACCCACGATAGGATGCTGTTCCCACACTTAGACAAGTTCTAACCTGCTGTGCGAGGGTGGGCAACTGCGGTGGTTGACTAGTATCCAACAGGTTGCTGGTCTGAGTCAGATGCTGGCCCCCCTCTGTCACTGTTTGTCCTCCCATCTGACAGAAGTAAACAGAGTGAACAAAAAGATGTCCAGACAGGTTTGGCATAAACGAACAAGTCCCTGTTTCACTGGAAGAACGTAACTTCATGGCTGAGGTTTAAATGATCTCAAAACAAACAAACTACTAACTGTAAAGATACTTTCTGCTCAGTTAATAAAACGATGAGCTGATGAGATAAAGTAGAAAGTTCTGACAGCATCTCTGCCTCCGCCTCAGCTGTGAGTCCCATCACACAGCTGCTCGATTTGTTGGAATCTGGTAAATTAATGCAGTACGCCACAACTTCACACTTACATTTAAGACTTGTAGTGTGTGTTCTTTTTAACACACACACCAAAAATAAAGCCCTAATTTTACCTGAGGCACAGACCTGCAGGTCATTGAGGTCAGAAACATGTTCTGTGGCTCTTCAGAGCAATGATAGTGATGTGTTGACAATATGGCTGAACTGTTTATATATTTGTACTAATCCTAATAAAGATGGCATACACAGGATCTTTCTTTTAGTAGCCTGTTCAAGCGTGACCACAAAGCAGGCAGCAAAGTGAACGTGAAAGTGGTTACAGTGATTCTGCTGTAACAGTGAATACAGACAGAAGACTCCAGTCCTACTGGTACACGTTTATTATAAGGCTGTAACATGACAAAAAGTAATCAAGTTGTGTTTCGTATTGTAATTTTCGGTCTGCCCACAGGATGATAACAGTGAAATAATAAAAACTGAACTCCAGTGTGAAAACTTATACGGGACTTATGAGCAAGGCTCACTCACCAACAGCTCACACGAGTGTGCTCCTCGACTGTAGTTTTCTTCCTGTGCATATTCTTTGAGTGCTTTAGCGTTAGCTCAATTCTTGTCTGTGGCTCTCCTCAGGTTGTCCAGAGTGTGGAGGACCACCACCTGGAAGTGATAGCCTTATGCAGGAAGAGTGGCTTCCATGGTCTGGTGGCTTACGACTCGGATTACGCCCTGAGCAATATCCCATACTACTTCAACGCCCACATCCTCAAACTGAGCCGCAACGGCAAAAACCTCACCACCAGCCAGTACCTGATGCACGAAGTGGCACGGCAGCTCGATCTCAGCCCCAATCGTTTTGTCATTTTTGCATCGCTTTTAGGTTAGTGTTGTAGTTTGAGCAAGTAATGTTGGTGGAAGTGTTTGCCCCGGTGAGGCTGACGGATACACGTTTTCTTTTTAACAGGGAATCACTTACTGCCTGATGAAGACTTGGCTGCCTTTCACTGGAGCTTACTTGGTCCAGAGCATCCCTTAGCATCTTTGAAGGTAAGGACTTTCTCTGAGAGCTGCGAGAGCTGTCGGCCTTGTGCTTAAATATTATGGTTACTGGTCATTTGTTTGCTCGTGCAGTGCACATCCTTGACTGATGGGAAGGAAAAGTGCACATGTTTTGCATTCAAACATATAGTAGCAAGCGCCAGCGACGCCTAGACTGAAGTAGCTACCAGCAACAGCGCAGGATCTCATTGATTGACATATGACCTGGTAGAAAATAGAGGCGTTACCTAGGCAACTGGACCCTGGAATGTCTGCAGGTGACCAGCTGGCAGCTTCAGAGCGATTCAAGATGAGTGAAGTGTTTCCAGTGTGGGCGTTGCTCAGCACACAGACAACCATTCATCCTCCTAGTCACACTTGTGACCAAATTTTAATCACCAGTTATTAGTTCGTCTTTATTGGTACTCGCGTCTATGTGACATCACCCATTTGAGCGCACCCCCACTTCAGACCAGTAGATGTGTTTGCATGGACTCGTGTCCTGGTTATGATAAAGTTTTTGAAGTATGTAGTTGTTTCGTTAGCACATGTAAACATGATCAGAGTATTTAAAAACTTTAATCGTTCTTTTTTGGTTTTATTCAACCTGGATTTGGTAACGGGACTCCAGGTCCAGCCTCCGTCCCTGTAAGTCGGCTTTAATTTGAGCGTTTGGCTCTCAGATTATTGTACATACACTGACCTTTATGTTTAATGGTAAATTAACTAAAACTTCTACTACAAGTCTCATTAACCCAGTCACACACGCATTCATACATATCTAGCACTTACACTCACACCAGAGGCAATTCTGGGTTCACTGTCTTGCCTAAGTGATCAACCCGCTCTGTCACCTGAGCCACAGCCACTCGCCTTGTTTAACATCACTGCTGTCATAAGGAAAAGCACACTTAGGCTCCCTTTTATGATGCTATCCTGGTATCAGTACCAGCAAGTTTCAGCAGCTGCCCTCAGGTAATAGTTATAGGTACATCTACCTATTTGTTTGTGTTTCTCAACATATCACACCTGCCTAAACTAACATCACACAGTTACCAGGATACTAGTATTTATTATGTACACAGGACACGCAGAACCCAAACATCTGTTTTCCGTGTAAACAGCGTTTCGCGTATATGACCTCGGATAAACCTCATAAAAAGTCACAGGAACCACAGTGCTGTGTAGAAATATCCAGAGCATTCACATCCAAAACAGGCATGTGCTTAATGGGTTTCATATCTGTTCTGTCACAAAGCTTGTTGTATTGATTCTGATGGTGTCTGTATGACCGTCCAGATCCCACAGAGTGTTTCAGAGCCATGTTTTGCAGGATTGGAGATCTTCAGTCCATGCACAGTTTGACACGGACAAAACCTCTTTGCTCAAAATAGCAGTCTTCTCTTTCATGTAGCGATGAAGCTGTCAAAATGCTCTCAAGTTGACAGCACAAGACTCAGATTCTGTTTGTGGTGCTGCGGATGGGCGAGTTCACTTGGACGTGTGTGGATGTGCACATGATAAAAGATAACATGCAAAGTTCTTTGTTTGCCGCATAAATGTAAGCAGCCTCACTTTCATTAATTCCAGCTTAAGTGAGTTCATTGTCGTGGCACCAGAGAGTCTAATGAACAAAGTTCACTTGACACTGTTACGGTGGAATGATTCACAACACGAAGCACAATCTAAGCTTTTTGTGCACGAGTGTTACAGTAGTCGACATTTCAGTTTGATGTGGACATACTGCAGACACATCCGAACATGTTCACAAACCAGCAGACACCCCTGAGCCTGAATCCTTCTCAGATACACTTTACTTACAGAGGAAGAAGACACTTTTACTTTTGACTTAAATCATTTGTGCTTGTTGATTCGTAACCTTCCCTCTTATGCAGTGAAGGGTTATATAAGCTTTGGCTGCGTTCAGGACAATCTGTCTTTCACAGGTGCGTGCCCATCAGCTCGTGCTTCCTCCCTGTGATGTTGTAATCAAGGCCGTGGCCGACTATGTCCGCAGCATCCCCGACATCACTGACCTGGAGACCATTGGCAAGGACATCTTCAAGAATTCACAGGTATGAACTTTCCAAAAGCCCTTTGAACAAAGTTTGAATGTTTTGCTCCACCCTGTCATCCCCTCTACCCTTGGTAATGCAAACAGTGAGATATTTACAGATTCAAATGATTTAGCTTCACAGTAAGTGGTTGGACCAGCTAAAACAGTATGCTTGACACTGCATTTGACTTATTTTCGCCTCAGAGCTATAGTTCTGTTACTCACCTTTTCTGAAAATCTTGTGAATGCAATAACGCAGGATTTTGACATTCCTACCGTAGGTGTATCTGCTTGGAAGCTGAAGGGTAGCAGTGGCAGTTTCATATGTTTAAAATCCATCCTCATGTAGTTCGCCCTTCTTCATACACAGCCAGTGCTCGGGGGGGGGAAAGAAATGATATAGATGAGATAAATGAGCAGTTCTCCCAGTGCAGTCACATTAACCTCGAACCGCCAGGCAGAAATATCATTCTTCTGTTTTCTAGTTCACATCACGTTAAAGTGATTCTTTGTGACTTTGAATTGACTGAGCAAGAAAAAACAGGCGTGAATGGGTCATGGAGCTAGAGCCAGCTAAAGTGATCATGTGACAGTTTTCAGATGTAGTCCTGTTGATTAAAGATGCAGAACGTCCGTGCTCTAAATAAAATCTGTTGATCTGCCAGATGTGCAGGTAGACTGCATGCGCGTGCCTCCTTTAGCATACACTACACCACAAACAATAGAAAGCTTTGGGAAAATTGATTATGAAACAGGTTCTGACAGGTGGTCTCTCTTCATTATGGCTTCAGTTTGGTATTAAATCTAGTTGTATGGCCAGTTTCTGTCCTTTACTCCTTTATTTTGGTGACACCGACACATAAGGGATCAGAGTGAGCTCTGAGCTGTGGCGATAAATATGTAGTCGCAGAGGATCCAGCGGGATGCTCAGAAAATGGGAAGATGATGAAGTGGTCTAAACACATTATTGAGCGTGCAGTGATTGATTCCATTTGAGTTACCTAAGCTATGTATATTATTTTTACTGCATGTTTTAGTAGAAAGTGGTCAAAATCAGGATAAGAGGAATAAAGAATTTGCTTGTTTGAAAGTGAATTTGGAGATTTTTTTATTTTAGACAGAAATACTCTGTTCTCTCATTTTTTTTCTTTTAGTCTTGCACTGATGACAAAATCTTCCGCTTCAAGAAGGCAGTGGAGTACTACTCAGTGGCCAACCAGCCCCAACATTTACCTCTACAGTTGGGTGGGTTTTCGCCTCATCTCACCATAAACTGAAAACTCTGGAGTTCGGGTCAGCAGCACTGATCCGTCGAGACGCGGCGCTGAGACTCAACACTTTAATATATCATTTATGACATTAACGTGCAGAGTTTCTGCTTTAACTTGAGTTTACATCAAAATGATACTTTTTTTTAAAGTTTCCATTAAACTACTTTTGGGTTCCGTCTGTTCGGAGACTCGCTGCTGTGGGGGGATGTACAGTAGATAACATTGAAAAGTATAAACTGTAAATGTTATTTATGGGGAGTTTAACACAAAGTGTTCAAAGTTTAGAGGTTAAAAAGCATAAAACTAAACTGAGTTGATTGGACATGTCACTGCTGACCGAAGCAGCAGGTCAAACGCACTGAACAAATATAAAGGAGTGTTTTCCATCTTTTTATACAGTCTGTTACTCATATTCAGATAGACGTATCAAAACTCACTGGACTAAATTTGATCATTTTAACAGTGAAAGAGCTTCTCAGAATAGACGGCCTGCAGTCCACCTGCTCAGGTGCATCTTCTTTGGCTCTGTGTTCGGTTCTATTTGAAGCTCTTCAAATGCAGTACTGCTCCTACACGGTTCTTTGCCACTTAGTAACCACTATCAAATTTCAGTGTGAATGTGATGAAGCACATAAAATATCTGCGTTTGTAAGTGTAGAAGTTACTTTTCATATGAACTAGAGGTTTTGTGTTTGTTTCACAGTTAGACCAAAACACACGGGGGTGCCAGCTGCAGTGCCATCTCCTAAACTACTCGCCATTCCACAGGCGCCGCAGCCTGACAAACACGGGGTAAGAAATCCAGCCAGTACCACGGCAACGTGCTCCAGCTGCCTCAGCTTTCCTGATGCTTCTGTGTCTCCCCTGCCTTCAGGTCCAGCACTCGCACACAGACGCTGTGGTGGAGGGCAGCCAGTCTGTGGACTCGGTTGAGAAAGCTCTCCCAGAGCAAAAGAGCTGCAGCAGCATTTCTCCTGAAGGGAGGCACACTCCCCTCTATGAGAGATCCTCTCCCATTAACCCCAGGCAAGCCGGCAGCCCCAACCACATAGAGGCTCCTTTCTTCAATGCCTCCTCCACGTCGTCTTCCTCAGAGAACGATGAGAGCTCTGGCACAACTGCCAAGTGAGTAGAGCTCAGCATGTCCTCACTGATGGTGTGCCGATTCATCAGCGGCTACACTGACTGTTTGAGATCAGCAGCAGTGGGAGAGGACAAAGGTGAAGGTAGCTGTAAGCTAGTTTGTGCTTTATTCAGTCAGGACCAATGGACCTGGCCTAGAAATACAGTAAATTTGCTTTTGGCAGCTTTTGGCTCTTTTATGTGAATATGTAGAAATTCAGTAGAACAGCAGCGTGAGCCCAGCATAGAAAGAGCATGCATCGGTGACAGCTATCACATTAAGACAGACACCAGCAGCAGCCAGGGTAGAGTTGGTTTGCAGCTTTTGAAGAACCTGCTCTACCAGTCTGGGTGTCATCTGGATCCGCAAATGGGCTTAGGGTTAGAAGGTCAGGGATACAGTTGGGGTTAGAGTGACCTCATGTTTGGGTTTTGTGACCTTTATAGATGGAAGCAAAAGATTCCACAGCAGAATAATCCACAGAGCGGTGGATGGTGTCGGCTGGCTCGCTCTTTCTTCCTATAAACAATCCTGCTGCCATCAGAGAAACACAACACGATTGAGATTCATCAGCCCAGAGCAGATTGTTCGGTCGCTCAGTCCTGTTCTGACATCGATGTGTCGATTGCGGGTTCTTTTGCCAGTGGACTCTGGGCACTCTGTCGGGTCTGTGGTTAAATAGCCACAAACTGCAGTAAACAGACACATTTCAAGTTTTTGACACAGTAGCTTTTTCATGCGATCAGAACACATAAGCCTCCCTTTTGCACATATCACTGAGCCTCTGTCACCAGCTCAGGTTTCCTCCCTGGACTGGTTCCAAGATCAAGAACCGCTACGCTCTGTTGGAAATGATGCGTAGGCAGGTAGTACGTGACAAAGTAAAGGGTCAAAGGTTTCTTAGTATGATGTTGTGCCAAAAAGATTCTAGTCATTGTGAATGGCAGTTTATTTGACTTGTGGCTGATTGCTGTAAGAGACAGTAATGTTGAACACTTACCTGTAAATGCAACAAACCTGTTTCCCTGTTCTAGTCACGTGAGCAAGCACACTGAAGAGTGGCACAAAAATGGACATGCTGCTCACGCTTCCAACACACCAGAGAGAGGTGAAGGGGCGAAAGTGAGTCTAGCTTGACCAGTACTACATATTGGTTGATGGGGAATCTGACAATAGACTTGATTGAACATCCCCACACCCCCTTGTGTCCTCAGACTGACCTGTGTGGGACCTCTGCTGTGAACCTGGGGTCACAGGATGGAGATCTCCAAGGCTCGAATGCACAAATCCCCTCCCTGCTCTCCATGCCCACCAGGAACCATATGGACATTACCATCCCACCTCTCCCTGCCCCCGCCCCCGAGGTCCTGCGGGTTGCCGAGCACAGACACAAGAAGGGCCTGATGTACCCCTACGTCTACCACGTCCTCACTAAGGTCATCTAGACTGCTTTTATCTTTGACGTGTTGTATTTGGCATATACAAACTCTGCATGTTGGTAGAATGTGAAGTGCCTGTGTTGAGCGGCCTTTGTCACTGTCCAGCACTGATCTAACAGTGTGCCTTTGCAGGGAGAGATTAAGCTGTCTGTCACCATTGAAGATGAAGCCAACAAAGACCTGCCTTCAGCAGTGCAACTGTTTCGACCTATCCGTCAGTATGTTTACGGAGTGCTCTTCAGCCTGTCAGAGGCCAGAAAGAAGGCTGAGAGACTCGCCATGAGGAAGAACTGCCTCCCTGAGTGTGAGTTATGATCAAACAGCTCCTTTATGTCTGTTTAACACTGTAGTGAAAACTCACGGGCGGGGATTTTGAGATTAGAGCAAGACTGAGAGCAGGGCTCTGCACTTCCACTGTTTTTTCTTTCTTAGGGGTACTGGTTTCAAGTTTCAAATAATGAGGCTGGTGTGAAATGTCCCAACAAACATGCCCGTGTGGGCTCACTGGGGCTGTGTGCACAAGGCAAACCCACACAGGCCCCGAGCGGGTGTGCCCACTTGGGGCCACAGCAGCCAGGGCCCTTAGAAAATAGTCACTGGGACCTTGAGAGGTAAAACTGTTGTTGGGCAGACATGGGCCAGTGAGTGTTTTTGTAGACAAACAGTATGGGTTGCACACAGAATTCCTCCTAGGAGCCCAAAAGGAGCAAAACTGCTGTGGGACACACGGGGGAAACGTTTTTTGTTCATCCACAACTATTGAGTGTGGGCATGCGTGGGGTTGTGCTGGTATCAGACAGAGTATTTTGAACTGAACCATGCAAAGCTACTCTAGTATGTGTAGTCCATAAGGAGAGCTCTTTTGTTGCATTAGTTTGTTATCTACAGGTGCATCAGTAGCAACTGTGTCGGACAATTCTTAATTCTGATTTGGATTTTTTTTCTGAGAACTATAACTCATAACAGATTTTCTGACTGTTCAAACCGAGGCTGCTGGCTCTGAGCTCCAAACAACTTCAGACACTTTTACTTGGTCAGCTTGTTTAGAATATCCAACGTCAGCAGCTCAAGTGTCTTGTTAAGTTTGTTGCTACAAACCATTTTGTGGTAGTTCTCTGTGACAAAGTGGGTGAGCAGCTGTCACACTTTTATAATTTCATTACAAGTTCATTTTCCACACTACAGAGGTCCTTCGTTTACTGTGGGAGTCGTGTTCCAAAAATAACCAGCGACAGGTGAAATCTGCGAAGTAGCCAGCTTTATTTTTTACAATTATTATAGATGATTTAAGGCTGTAAAACCCGTCACTACACACTTTATACACTTTTCTCAGACAGGCACGAACATTTTCACACTTTTCTCTCTTGTTTAAACTCTCAAAGTTCAAACCTTCGTAGAAAAATCAGTCCAGTATTGTAGAATGAAACCAAGGATCAAACCCTGTTTGAGGTCCAGAACATGGGAACAGAGCAGCTGCCAGAGAATTCAACATAAACGAATCAATGGTACAGAAGTGGAGGAAGCAAGAAGAATGAGCTGAGTAAAGTTTGACTTATCTGACTGTTTTGTTTCGCTCAATGCGCCTTATAATCTGAAAATTATGGTAACTTTACCTTCCTTTAACATGTCCAGAAATCCAACTTTCTGTGCGATGGTTAGCATCTTCCTCTGCCTTCTGGGTGCTACTACAGCTGCCTTTGACAGTGCAAAACGTTTCGTTGACATTGTTGTGTTTGTTGTGGAGAAAACTTAGAAACATACAGTGCAGCACTTCAGAGTCACACTGCTAGGATCGAAGATTTATGTAAATTTGACAAGCTGAACGCATTCTGTACTGTACAGCCAATCAGGACGCAGAACACAATGCGCCGTAAAAAAATAAAATAAAAATAAATAAAAATTGCACAAAAGAAAATCCTCAAAACAGCGTTACAGCGAGGGACCACTGTCCATCATGTTGTTTTTTCTACCATACATGTGCGTATTTGCTATAGCTTCACATACTAAACTTGGTTTGTTTGTGTTAGCATTATGTTGCAGTTAATATCAAAGCATGTACAAGTCATAATTATAGTATTATATTGTTATAAATATTGTTCATCCATTCTCTTCCAATTATCCACATCAGGGCGCGCGGGGCTGGAGCCTATCCCAGCTACCACGGGGCGAGAGGCAGGGTAAAGCCTGGACAGGTCGCAGAGCTAACGCAGAGAGACAGACAACCTTTCACACTCACATTCACACCTATGGGAAATTTAGAATCACTACTGAGCCTAACCCCACTAACTGCACGTCTTTGGACTGTGGGAGGAAGCCGGAGAGGAGCCACACAAACACGGGGACAACATACAGACTCCACACAGACAGGCCGGCCTTTCTGTGTGGAGTCTGTGAGGCAACAGCGCTGACCACTTGGCATTGTGTTTGTTTGTTCTGAGCCACCATGCAGGTCATTGTTGACATCACTGCGCTAAACCAAGCAGAAGGGTGCTCTACTTGTAGAATTGTTTTCTTTTGTTTCTTTTAATGTGTATTTTTCTTTTATAGGGACCCATTTAGCTGTGTTAATGATCTGTGAGTGTTTAGTGACTGTTATGAGATTTTCATATGTACACGTTAGATTTACAGGTTTGAGCTGTTGGACTAATTAGCTGTGAATTGACGCCCTACATAGAGTCAGTCAGAGGTTGTTTCCGGTGAGCAGATGATGTGTGCTGCTTCTTTGTTGTGTTGGTTTGTTTAATATGGAGGTCTAACTTTCACATGTCACAGAGAACACTGTAAATAAACTCCTCACCTCAGAAAACTCTAAATATTATTTTTACCTGCCTGCCCAGACTAGCTTACATTCTGTATTGTTGACTTGGGTTTACTTTGGTGAGCTTTGTGTCTTCTTCATTCAAAGTTAAGAACTCGATTACAGCCATAGCCACATGCTAACCACATCTGGCTGTGAGTGTGTGCGAGTGACCGCTGTGCATGAAAGGGACCAGCATATAATCAGATTTGAGCGATTGACTCGTCACCGGTCTAGGCCAAGATCGGTGAAAATCATCCGATTCTGGTTTCGGTCCGTTCGACCACTGTTGATACCTGTTATGTCTTTAGGTTTGACTGGAACCTTTGAGTCATGATCAACGTGTAAATAACAGCTATTGAGCCCTAATACTGATATAAAGCTGGCTTTTAAACATTTTTTTTACATGCTATAAAAGTACGAATCGCTCACTATTTTTTGTCCTCCTGCAGACACACATGTCATGGTTAAAGAGTGGGCTGCCTACAAAGGCAAATCTCCCCACACTCCAGAGCTGGTGGAGGCTCTGTCCTTTAGGGAGTGGACATGTCCCAACCTCAAGAAGCTGTGGTTGGGGAAAGCCGTGGAGGACAAGAACCGCAGGATGAGGGCGTTCCTGGCCTGCATGCGCTCTGACACCCCGGCCATGCTGAACCCCGACAACGTCCCCACGCCCCTCTTAGTGCTGTGTTGTGTGCTCCGGTGAGTAGCCACAGTCTGACAGCTGGAAGCAGTGCAATGCTAAAGTTTAAGGGAGTGAGGATTGATGAGGACGGGCTCGATCGGTTCCCGCTTTCTGTAACACTGTTAATCTTCTGTGTTTTGCTTCAGGTTTATGTTACATTGGCCAGGAGTAAGAATTTTGCGTCGTTACGAACTTGACGCTTTCCTAGCTCAAGCACTTTCTCCTAAACTTTATGAACCTGACCAGCTGCAGGAACTTAAGGTGATTTTATAGTCTTGATTATATGAGGAGCGTCTGAGAACTGCATCCGGGAATATCTCGGCTATAATCTGCTGCTCAGTCAGCCGTTCCCTTGCTTTGTATTCCACCTCTTTCTCTTCTCTGGACACTCCTCATGTTCCTAAAAACAAGCTCTGCAAAACACTGTTTTGTAGAGCTTGTTGTTACTGAAGCTGTAGCTTTGTGTTAAGAGATGTATTTGTAGAGCTTTGCGGGATTTCAGTGACGTGTGTGGATGGTTTATAAATTCAAGAGAAGCTGGATCGATTTGACCCTTTTTAATTGAACCATCCACACGAGCTGTGCGCTTTCCTCTTTGTGGTCTCTGTGTGTGTCAGAACATCTGGGTTGTGTGTGTTGGCTTTCTGTCTTGGCTCAATTAGCTTGTTCGTCGCTGTGTTTTAGCAGCTGAGTGTGAATGGGCTGCTTACACCCGCTCTGTGCTTCGCTTTGCAGTTCCCCCGTTTCAATCTGAATGGTCAGCAGGGCTGTTAGGGGTTGCTAGTTTTTTATTTTCATTTCAGCATTTTAGAAGTTTTTCATATTTTGCTTCCACAGATTGACAACCTGGACCCTAGGGGAGTCCAGCTGGCTGCTCTGTTCATGAGCGGCGTGGACATGGCTCTGTTCGCCAATGACGCATGCGGGCAGCCGATTCCCTGGGAGCACTGCTGCCCGTGGATGTACTTTGATGGCAAGCTGCTTCAGAATAAACTCGTCAGGGCCAGCAGGGAGAAGGCCCAGCTCATCGACCTCTGTGACGGTCAGGTAGATTCAGCCGCACCAGTCTCACGTCAGCAAAATACGCTCCAGTATCAAGGTTGGGATAGGGTTTTCTCATGCTTCTAGTGTATTTGAGCCTGCTGTATTTGCCATTAATATTGTTGTTGTAGCTTAATGAGTGATGCTAACTTTACACTATCAAACCTGTGCTGTAGACATTCAGGGAATCAAACAGTTGAACAAAACAAACCCTAAACTGTGTCCTGTATGGGGTTCAAAACATATATACCGGTAAACAGAATACCATTTGCCCAAAACTCAACCCTCTGGGCTCTATGGTGGCCATTTGTGGCCATGAACAAGCTGAGAGGGAGTTTTTATGTTTTTGCTCTCCCTGCACAAAAATAACAATGCATTATAATCAATGTTGATGTGAATCAATTACATGCCCCAGACTCTACTATTAATAATACAAGAAATTCCAGTAGCAATGCAATTATAGAAAATTGCAAGATGTGATGTTGTCTTCCAGCTAGTGCAGTGGACAAACAAACTGGTGTTTAAAGGGTTAAAAATGTAAAACGTAATAACTATTTTATATTTATGAAAAAAACTAAAGTTAGTTAAAAGCTTTATGCAGAAAAAATGGCAACAAAACATAAAAATGATAAAACTTACAGACCTAATCTGTCGGTGGACACTTTTGGCCTCAAACAAACTGAAAGGGTCGTGAGTTTGAACAAACCCAGAGGGATAAGTATATGCGTCCCCGAGTGCTGCTATTGGTTATTTACCTTCATGCTCACATTAGAGTTGGGCAATATGTTCTAGTTTTCCAGCTGAGCATCTTCAGTCCAACAACTGACTGTGGTGTGTGTGCGGAGCCATCCATCCATCCATCCATGGACCTACTTACATGTAAAAATGATTAAAAGACTTACAGTTATGGTTTGCATTAACTCATCGTGAGCAATTTGGGGCTTTAATGATTTCTTTGAACTGTTCTCTCTCCAGGGTGGAATAATTGCATAGCTGCTTTAATGACTTTAAAAAAGGTGCACAATTTAGAATTTTCTGTAATCCACACAGGGTCAAAAATATAAAGAAAAGCTCAGATATTTACATTTGCTCACTGTTTTAATAAGAGAGAAGGCCAAGGCCTATTAACTTCTCGTTAGTGATTATGATCGACTACAACAGGTTGTTTCTCTTAGCCAGCATAAATAGGGTTTGTTTGACAGCATTCATTAGATGGAGCAGTACTCAGAACAGTGGGGAAGGCCAAGGAGCTCAGCGAAGAGCTAAAAGGAGAATTGTAGAAAGGTTTCTCAGTGCCAGTTAAAAAAAACAGTCGTATGTAAGTACAAGTTATTTAAAGTTGTCACCATTATGCCAAAGAAGAAGGCCTAAACTGTGATCCTCAGATGAGAGAAAATTGGTTAGGATTTTCAGGAACAACCCACCAAGGCGTGTCCACGGTGAGTGTTACGTTGCCATGGACTGAGAGGATACAGACCGAGAAAGAATCCCCAGCTTTACATTTAGAAGAGTAAGGATGAGGCTTTCACACCCGAGAACGCTTGGGAAACTGTGTTAACATGGACACGATTGGTTGTTCTAACAGGACACACATCAAACATCATACAGTTTTAGCTTGTTGGTAACAAAAGCACCTGGATAAGGTACAACTTGGTATTGGGTATTTAACTGGATATTATTGTGAAGGTCTGTATATATAATCAATTCAAACCTTTGCATTTTAATCATTAAAGATGTGTGCTGTACAGTTGTTCCACCCTGGAAACAGAACAGTTCAAAAGAATCATTAAAATTGCTGTAACATTCATGCCACGAGTGTATGTAAACGTCTGACCACAACTGGAAATGAAGGAGTGTAAAAAATGGGTACAACCTGCTATTAAACAACGGCAAAGAACAGCTAACAATATTCCAGCATCTTGCCTAGAAAAGCATTCTGCTGTATTTTATTAGCTCTGAAATGTGTCTGAGAAAGGAAGCGTGATTTCCACACTGGTGATGAAGTTCCTTAAACTGACCATAGAGGGCAGGGTCTCTTCAGCAAAGCAGTAGCTACTCAGAAGAGTAGCTACATATGTAGCGATATATGTAACTACTCAGAATGAGAAACAAAATTGTTTTAAGTGACTTCAAACCAGTTCCAGGCTGGTCTTAGTTGTGTGGGAAGTTTCTGAAAACTATCTCTAGGTTTCACGGAGACTGGTCCAAAAAAGTTCTCTTGATGAAAAAGCCTTATTTATGTCTGTGGTTAGAGGAGAATGACTAGAAGGCTAAAAGCTAAAGGGAAATGTTTTCAATAAGCACTTGTCACAGACGAGGTCTGCAGGAGAACGCACAAATCTCGAAGCAGATGCACTGCAGAGACAGAGAACCACACTGGTTCACTTCTATCAGCTAACAACAGAAAACTGAGGCTCCAGTTTTCACTGGCTCATAAAAATTGGATGAGAAGATTGAGCAGCTTTTGCCTGGTTTGAGCCTCGATGTCTGTTGTGACATTTTGGATGCTAAAATCAGTATTTGGTGTTAGCAGCATGAAAGCATGGATCCATCCTGCCTGTATTAGCAGTTGAGGCAGCTGCTGGTGGTGTGTGGACATATGTTCAGCATCATTTAAATATCGCGGCCAGCCTGAGTATTGTTGCTGACTACGTTCATCCCTTTATGACCATAGTGTACGTATCTTTGATGGCTCCTTCGAGCAGCGTAAGCTCCTATAATTCCAAACTGGTTTCTTGAACATGATGATGAGTTCACTGCACTCAAACGGCCTCGACAGTCACCACAACACAGCAGCTTTAGAGTGTGGGGGTCGTCTACTGAGTGCCTGAAAATAGGGAACTGACTGAAGATGCCTGAGATTGAAGGTAGTCTGCACACATATCATTAATCTTTAAAACTGCACATTTAGTTTAACGCATTCTTAAAAATTTTAAGGCTGTTCCTGTTGTTTTGTTGAAACTACTGTTGAGCACCTGTTGTCCCAGATCTCATGAAAAGGCCAGTTTCATTTTACCGTGATTTAATCAGACACTGAACATTTTCTTGTCAGACGGCGAGCACCGCAGCTGATCTAATGAAGCTGTTAAAGGGAGGCACTGTGTTTAACTGACAGCAGTGTGATATTGATTTTATAGCTGCTGATTCAAGAGGCTGATGACTGCACAGACAAAAAGAGCTCTCTATGTTAAGCCAGTGCTTGTGTGATATCTCTCTCTTCAGGCTGAGCTGGCGGCCAGGGTGGAAAAGATGCGTCAGAGTATCCTGGAAGGCCTCAACTTTGCTCGGCCACCTCATCTGCCTCCTTTCCCCCCACCGCCACCTCTGCCTCCTCACGGGATGCCTTTCTACCCTCCCACTGGTTATTTCTACAACCCGCCTCCAATGACGCCTCCTGCAGGGAGAGGCTGGGGGGTGCCCGGTGAGTTCTGCTCTTTAAAACATGTAGCCCAGATTAAGGTCATTTCTCACAAGTCTTCAGAAACAAAGTGTGGTCTTAACATTTGATGCCAACTTCTCGCTGTTTCTGTAAGGATTGGAAGCAGTCCAAACACAAGGTGGGAAGCTGGAGATCGCCGGCACTGTGGTGGGTCAGTGGTCTGGTACACGACGCAGCCGAGGAAGAGGAGGCATCCCTCTGCAGGTGGTGTCTGTCGGTGGACCAAACAGAGGGTAACAGCAGAAAGATCGAACGTCTCGCTCATATTACTTTGAGAACAGACTTTTCCATCATTTACGTTACACGAGCAAACTAAGAAAACACCACTTTCTTCTTTTTACCACTGTAGAAAATGAGACAGTGTCATTCACATCAGCATATCGCGCCCATAGTGAAGTAATACGGCTCGATGCATGAACTCACACATTTTTCTAGACTTTTCGGATCTGAACTTTGTGTAAAACGATCAGGTTTCTTTGTAATACACTTTATGACTGGTCCTGATTTATGGTCTAAGCCTTCCTGTCTATAAGCTCATGTAAAAACTACTTGTTTTTCATGTAGAGATTCAAAATGTGGCAAAAACAGCAGATTAAAATGAATCTACAGTGGAAATCTGTCTGCTTCTTGCAGTCGTCCAAGAGGCGTGATTTCTACACCGCTCATAAGGACGTTTGGTCGGGGAGGACGGTACCACGCCCGAACCTTCAAGAGCCAGGGAACGTACCTGGTAAGTCAGTCATGATTTCATTTTATTTGGAGGGACTGTGCAGAAAAAAAACATTATCTATAAAAGAAACAATAACACTGCTCTGGATTTCTAATTCCATTGATGCAGACAGGATCCCCAGCACAACAGATAAACACTAACTGTTGTGCAGTTAGGTCCATATATATTGGACACTGACACAAGTTTAGTTTTTTTACCTGTTTACTGAAACATGTTCCAGATATACTATGGACACAATGTGCAGACTCTCAGCTTTCATTTGAGGGGATCCACATTCAAACTGGATGAAGGGTTTAGGAGTTTCAGCTACTTAATAGAGCAGGGCGATATGGCCAAAAATATTTATCACGATATATATTTGAAAATTTGCGATAACGATATAACCGACGATATAATTGATGCGAGACAAAATACAACTCCACAACATTACTAGCGCAAAAAGACAACCTTCCATTTATTTTCACTTAAACAAGAAGCTGGTTTTTATGTACATTAAAGCTTTATAAAAATGTAACAGTGCAAATGCAAATTCCTTGCTGAAAGTTTAACCAAAAGGCATTTCCAGTAGAAATGGGCTGACATATCCTGAGCATAACCATGTATAATATCCACTGAAGTTAAAAAGAGGTGCTTTGCAACATTAAACTGCAGTGTGCAGTACGTATTTTTTGGACCATAAGGTGCACGGGATTATAAGGCACATTAAGCGAAACAAAGCAGTCAGATAAATCAAACTTTATTAAACTCATTCTTCTTGCTTCCTCCACTTCTGTACCATTGATTCATTAATGTTGAATTCTCTGGCAGCTGCTCTATTCCCATGTTGTTGCAGTATATTAATGACTAACCTCGTATTGTGGATGGATTATCTCAGTTGTTCTCCTGACTGAAGTTTGGTCCGTTTACAGCATCCTGCCGTGCGATTGCATTTGTCTCTAACCATGAGGAACCTTCACGTTAACTTTTATAAGTGGGAAAGTGTTAGTGTTCGTCCTCCAGCTTCACTGTTTATGTTATGCTAACATAGCTGTGTCGCTAGCGATCACGTAGCACATCATTATATACCAGCTAGCCCAACTTCAGTAACCCTACAAACGTCAATGCTGTTTAGTTTCCTGTCTTCATTTATGTTGGAAGTGATAGCAGAGCTGCACGTTTGATTTTTTTCAGAAATCTCTCAGTCAGAACATGCTATATCATGCTTAGGTAACTAGCGAAACTAGCGAGCTAACTTCCGCTAGCTTCCTGCTAACTTCTAACTCCGTTAAATGTAATAACTTTTGTTTTCATGGATGCCTGGAAGTTAAACTTTATAGTTACACCTGGTAAAGCAGCAATGCTGATCGTTTTATTAAAGATGAAAGAATTTAGACAGTTTTTAACTCTAAGTGATGCTGCAGTGTTGTTTGACCTGAAGTATACGGAGTTTAGGACCCAGATTACTCCCAGATTTAAGAGCATCTTAGTCCGACAAATACGACAATAACGACGGCCGCTTGCATGTTCTGCAAAAAAATGTGCTTCGTCGTGTATCTGACGGACAAACACCAAACCAGTTCCACATCACTGAAGTTGCACCATTTTTACAAACCAATTCTGGTTCATCTGTTTCACTCAACAATCGGCCATGTGCGTATGAAAACAAAGGCACTGCGCATGCGCGTTTTACTCCCATTCTATCGCGATATTTCATTTTCCTATCGTTGCCTAACGCCTGACGTGAACGGTATAATATGGCCCAGCCCTACTACTTAACATGTGCCACCCTCTTTTTAAAGGGACCAAATGTAATTGGACAGTTTACTCAAAGTGCTATTTCACGGACAGGGGTGGGCATTTCCTTTGTTATGTCATTATCAGTTAAGCAGATAAAAGGCCAGGAGTTGAAGAAAAAAAAGCAAAAGTGTGGAGAAGGTGTGCAGCTCATGATCCAAAGCATGGCACAGAGGCAGTGTGATGGCTGTGAGCGGCACTGGCACACTAGTGTTTACTAGCATTAAAAAGGAAGAAGCCCAACATCTGAGTTCATCCATGAGTTCAAGACCTCAGGCTGTCATTGCCAGCAAAGAGTTTTCATACAAGTGTTAGAAATGAACTTTTTATTTTCAGTTATTCAATCTGTCCTGTTGCTTTTGAGCCCCTGAAATGAAGAGATTGTGTTCTTTTTGTTCAACCCACTGAATTAAAGCTGAAGGTCAGCACTTCATCATTGTGGTAATGTACAGAACCACAATGTCTGTCCAAATATGTATGGACCTAACTGTACCCCACTGACCTCCATACATACAGGCAGCGATTTGAGGCCAAATTTCACATTTCATTCATCGCTCTATCAGACCTGTTGCCACATCTTCAGTCCAGCTCTTGTGTGGCAAATCCCAGCATTTCGTTCTGTTTTCTTTAAGAACAACAGATGAATGTGTTATTTATGAATTAGTGCCGGATGTATCTGTCAGGCCACTGCTAGATCTCTGTCTGCTTTCAGTTTTCTCATCTTTTTGAAGGACACACTGCACTACAGTCCAGTGTAAAAGCTTGTTTATGAGTTTGAAACCTGAATGCTTATATTAATAAGTAATTGTGTTGATCTAGTTTAAAATACTGACCAAAGCAATAGTGACTGTACTTTTGCCATCATTGGTTATTGACCATCATCGACCATTTGAAGCTTTAATCTTCAAGATGATCATCAGTGTCTGAAATTCTCAGTGTTTGTCACACGTGGATTTTGGTACCAGAGAAACGAATAATTCCTAAATTGAAGCTCAGCCTGTAGTTTGCTTTCCCAGGAAGGTACCTCACAAAACTCCCGATGCAGCTGTTGGTTTTTCCACTGTTTAATTACGGTGCAAAACCAGAACACAACCATTGTGTGAGCTTTCAGCATGGGAACATGAGAGGGAACTAAACAGGCTCCCTGCATGTCTCTGGGCTTCCTTTTGCTGCTAATTAACTTCTAAATAACTCTTGAGTCCTTTTGTTTGTTGGCAGGACTTCCAACCCACAAATGCATTTTTCTGTGCTGCACATGATTTTCAATGGACTTTTGTAACATGTGGGCCTTAATAAGCTCTAAATATCCTCTTCTACTGTATCACACCATTGAAAACACACAAGTTATTTTCATTGTTTCTGTGTTTCTAAATGTTTCCGACATTTTCTGACCTATGAAGGTCATCACAGTGCACAGTGCCTTCTGGGTCTTTGACTGGTTGCATCTAACATCTACTATCATCATTTCTACCAGTATAAAAATGGCTGTATTTGACTGTTATCATCTAAAAGAAACAATGAGAGTGATATTTTCTGTCTGATATTTTCTGAGTAAAGAGTAGAAAAATGCTGATATAAAATGACAATCTTCTGAAGACCCACAACTCTGTTTTCAGCACTTCTGGTGTTGAATTTTATGCATGTAGTCCAAGTACTCACAAAACCTGCTGATTTCTTTTAGATATCTTCTCTATCTTATAGTTTGCGTTTTGCTGTTGGTCTCTCTTTTGGCGGCTCCCTTTAGGGGGCGCCATAGCGGATCACCTGCTTCAGCCTGTCCTTATCGTTCTGCTCCTGTCACACCACGCTGTATGTCCTCCTTCACTGCATCCATAACTCTTCTCTGAGGTCTCCTTTGTCCAGTACATTCACTGTCCCTGTTCATGTCTAAGCCATCTCAGCCTTGCCTCTAACTTTGTCTCCATGCTGTCTTCAGCTTAGCCTCCTGTGTCTTTGTCAGTGCCACTGTCTCCAAAATCGATCTTCTTCACCTCGCTCGGTCCCTCCATATTTCTCTCTCCAGCCGTGGCAGATGGCTGTTTGTCTGCGGTCTAGTTCTGTTAGAGACCACTTTCTGTTAAAAGTGAGTTCTTCCTCCCCACTAGAGCAGGGCGATATCACCAAAAATATTTATCACGATATACATTTGAAAACTTGCGATAACGATATAACTGACGATATAATTGACACTAGACAAAAGACTTTACAACTCCACAACTTTATTAGTGCAAAAAAAATAAATCAATGTATTTTCACTTAAACAAGCAGCTGTTTTTATGTGCATTAAAGTTATATAAAAATTTAACAGTGCAAATGCAAATTCCTTGCTGACAGTTTAACCAAGTGGAAACTGGCCGACACATCCTCAGCATAACCATGTTTAATATCCACAAAACTTGAAAAGAGGTTATACACACACAATACGGTAATATTATGTTGAAGCACAGTACGTATCACTCCGCAAGGCTGCCTACGATAGCTGTAATGCTCCGACAATCCATCAAGCGGTGCGGCTTCGTAGCTTAGCAAAGTTGTACTAAAACGTGACAGATTTTCGAGCGCCGTGTACATAAAATCGTTTCGAGGTCAGTAAACAACCAGAATTTATACATAAGGCCATTGGATTATAAGGGGCTCTGTCGATTTTCAGAAAAATCAAAGGATTGATTTTAAGTGTGACGTATTTTCCAAAAAACACGGTAATAACGACGGCCCGCTAGCATGCGCTACCAAAAATACTGCTTTGTTGTGTATCTGACGGGCGAAAGCTAAACCAGTTCCACACCACTGAAGCTGCAGCATTTTTACAAACCAATTCTGGTTCATCCGTTTCATTCAACGATCCGCTTTCGCCCTCCTCATTCGCCGCCATGCTTTTTCCGCCATGTGCATATGAAAACAAAGGCACTGCGCATGCGCGTTTTACTCATATTCTGTCGCGATATTTCATTTTCGTTGCCCAACATTACACCGGTGTTACCGTGAACGGTATGATATGGCCCAGCCCTTTGCCATGTGCAAGTGATCATTAGATTGCTGGGGCTCTCTCCCTCTCTTAATATTACAGGCTCTTCTTTAGATGACCATTGATGTGAACAGGCACTATATAAATGTAGTATAAACAACAATGGTGAGATTTTTTTTAACCTACCAAACTCAGAAATCTACAGCTTTTTAAAAATATCATATTATAACTGATGACCATCACACCACAGGCTCTACTTGCTTAATCTATTTGAAAGCAGTTTTATAGTGTTTAAACCTTTCTCAATATGGAGATGTTACACGTGGTTAGAGCCATTGGACTGTGCAAAACTTAACAGCTTGCTTCATTTCACAAGTGTCAATGTGCATCATTGACAACACATTAGGCAAAATACAGTAAATAAACAGGGGTGACTTCACTTTTGAAGCAAATTATGTCCCTCAGTTATTTCTATCTATGTAGTCTATAAGAGTCTAAAGATCAAAGAACCAAATGGGTTCTTTGATCTTTTTTCCTAAAAGATTTTAAGTCACTGTAGCCAATCGTGTTCCCTTTCGAGCTTTGCTATATTTTAGGCAAGCTACACAACTGCATGCTGCTGAGCTTTCTCTTCTAGCATAACTAGTTTAAGTAACAGACAGTGTCACCTTTGAGATGGCGTGTAATCCATGCATTTTATCCCTACACTTCACCTGTTTAGAGCTTTGCCTTTTGGACATGTTGCATAGGCACCGTGTCCAAATGGCAATAAATAGAAAAAAGTCTGCATTCTCAGGATTTCTTTGAAGAACCCTCACCGTCATTTTTTCTGTCTGTCTACCAGAGCAAGCCTGCTTACAAGCCTGCTCAAACATCTGGAAACAACCTAGTGAAGGACCAAAAGAAGCCCAAGCAGGAGGAAAAGAAACCTGCACAGCACGGTGAGAGCTTAGCCATGGAGAACGGTGTGGAGGACAAGGAGCCAGAGCAGCTGAACGGAGAGAGAGAGGAATGTGGGGCTCTCATCCAACCTGAAAGTGCCTTTAGCAGTGACTCCAAGACGTGCAATACTAATCCTCACTTAAATGCACTAAATGTAGACAGTGGCTGCCATAGAGATGAAGGTCTAGAGGTCACTGTCTCAACAGAAGATTAAACCTATTTTTCTAGAGAGGGTGAAGGATGAAACATGGAGCAAGGTTAGGAACACGAGGAAATATGGAAAGCTTACATTCATTGTACTTTTTTCTTTTCAAACAAAGAAACGAGATGTAATTCGGATCCCTCTCTCTAAACACACGAGATCCTAACACCGGTAACCTGGAGTCACTCACTCCCTTGTCACTTCAAATCAGAAGGTTACTGCTTGAAGACGCTTTAATTTGAAAATATGAGTTGATCTGTGTTTGACCTGCTTCTAGTACTTACCGTGTGCAGGTATGGATTTTGTGTTGTCATTGTAACCGCTCAGTGAAACAAGTGAGGCATAATCTTGTGCTTCCATCACCACTTTGAGTTGTGTTCATGGTTAAACAGCTCTGTCCCTCACTAGACGTGAGCTCCACGCTGTTTCGCTTATTTAACTGTAAGTAACGCCTCGAGAAACAGCTCGCGAAACAGCTTGAATTGGGGTTTTGAGCTGTACTCAAAGCTGTAGAGCTGTAGTGTTGCCACTTTGATAGAAATCTTCTGCATGGTTCGCAGTCTAACCAGTGTGTAGTTATTATGCATGCTGTCCTTTTTCTTCCATTCTTCCCGGTGCCCAATTACAAATTAATGAAACATCTAATACCAACAAAAGTCCCAAAAAGTAGTTGTTCTAACCTGGAATCTTCTTGTGATATTGACCTCTGTTGCATTAAAAAAAGGTTATTTAGCCACTTTGGAGTAGTGTATTCATGCTATATTGTTCTGTTACTGTTTCCTGTTTTAGTCAAAAAAATGAAACTCACCCTTTGTGTAGCTAAAAGGCTCCACCTTTAAATCAAAACTTTAGCCATTAACCAGTAATCATTAGGGAGATTTCCTTTAGTGTTATTTATACACTTGTAATTCCTCTTCACCAGAATCATCATTTCATGTTTTCACTTAATACTGCCAAAGCTTTTCATCTATCACTAGTGATTGGAGAGATGGTGTAATCTCCTACCCCTGTCCCCCTCGCAAGAGCTAAATGGGTTACCTTCTGTGTAAGTTGATCAGAGTTTCCGCCTAACTCTTGGATTGTAAAAGAATGAACTGCTGATGGGTTTGGTTGAATGTTCGTGGATTTTGGTGTGGTGTACTTGAAGGCAACTTAGCTACAATGCTTAATAAAACTATATTCTTTTAGTACACACTGTTGGTGGTTTATTGATCTCTCTTAACACTGGGACATGTAGTCATAACACTGTGGTGGGCTGCTAAGTTTACACAAATTTTTATTTTTTTATATCCAAGTGACAGTCAAAAGAAAGATTCTGCACCTACACCCATTGCCTGTCTTCCGCGAGGCTAAGCAGATACACTGCAAAAGCTAGCAAGCTACTGGCACAAGAATAGCAGTGCAATATCACACTTTTTACTCCCCCACCTCCCAACATCATAGGAGGGAAGAGAGCTGGGTACCCCAGGGAGAATGGATGATGCCCAGGATGAAGCTGCCTATTGTACTTTACCTTATTATCTATCATACATAAACTGTCCAGGAGTGGATGATCATATTAAGCATGTCCAAAGTGTCAGATAATAAATTCAGTGTATTTACCATGTGATCCAAAAATGCCCATAATATTAGAGACTGAACAGAGAGCGAGCACCTGGCAACTGTGGGGAGGAAGAACTCCCTTTTAACAGGAAGAAACCTCTGTCAGAACTACACCTGGGGAGGTGCAGCCGTATGCTGTAACTACTTGTTGGGTGAAAGAGAAGAGACCACAAACTGTGGTCCTCTCCCACACAGCTCTGTGTCAAACAAAGTTGTCATCCAGTCTTTAAGTGATGACCTGATGAACCCTGTTTCCAGGTCCAAACTACTCTGCATGTATTAAGGCTGTTGTGTTTTTAACATGTGTTAATACTTTATATCTTCTTCTATTTAATCTGAACAAGCCCCTAAAAAAAGTCAGTGATCACTGTCGGCCTCTCTCGGTTTCTATCATCACTATTCATCTGCAGCATGTTTTAAAGCTCAGTTTTTAAAACCTCACGATGTAACTACAGCCCAGCACATGCAGCAGTACATTAATAACTAACCTCGTATTGTGGATGGATTATCTCAGTTGTTCTCCTGACTGAAGTTTGGCCCGTTTACAGCTTCCTGCCATGCGATTGCATTTGTCCCTAACCATCGGGAACCCTCACGTTAACAGCTGTAAGAAAAAGGACGTTTTCTTTGGACTCTATGGAAAAACCTTAGTACACATCCCGTGATTTAATAGCTCGTAGAAGCACTTTAGCAAAAACTTGAAGTAATTATTTTCTGTATGCCATTATCAGTCTCTCACATCGTTCTTGAGAAATTTTGCCCCACTCTTCATTACAACCTTGCTTCATTTCATTGACGTTTGATGGCATTCATTTATATACCGCTCTCTTAGGGTGCCATCACAGCATTTCAGTTCTTGACTTTGGGTGACTGCAACACCTTGATTCTTTTGTTTTCCAGCCATTCTGTTGCAGATTTGTGCTTGACATCACTGTATTGTTGCATGACTCAGCTTCAACCGAGCTTTAGGTGTTGGACAGATGGCCTCATATTTGATGCTCAAGCACCTTGGTAAACAGAGGAGTTTATGGTCAGCTCAATGTCTTCAAGGTACCCAGTTCCTGTGGCTGCACAACAAGCTCAAATCATCACCCCTCCCCACCACTGTGCTTTACAGATGGTATGCAGTATTTATGCTGATATGCTGTGTTGGGTTTTTGGGCAAACTTCTTCGCCTTGGTCTTGTCGATCCAAAGGACATTATTTCAGTAATCTTTTGGTTTCTTCAGATGCAACTTTGCAAACCAAAGCCATGTTGCCATGTTTTCTTTAGAGACAAAAGGCTTTCAGACAAGCCATAGTTGTTTGGTCTTTTTCTAAATGTAACATGTTTAACATGCTAACTGTAGCGTTTGCAGTTTCCCTGAAGATTACATGGTTTGATTGGGGGTGAATTTCTTCTCCTTTCATAGAGGTGAGGCTGCATAGAGAAAACTTTTTTTCACACCACTGTAAAATGGCTTGTTTAATACATAAAAAGGTGCAGACTGAGATTTGGTGTCATGGACAAAACCTCATGCTGGTTTATAATCAGTCAGCCAGGAAGGGCAGTGGACTTGTGAAGAATGCAACATGTGTCTGACAGGGAATCATCTGTTCTTGCAAGCTTATAGTTCAACTACCTTATTACAAAGTGACATTTGATTTCGATTCTGTTTTGCTGAGATGATGTTGAAATATTTTTATGATTGTATTATTATTATTATTATTATTATTATTATTATTAAATTCCAAATACATGAAATGTAGTAATAATAATAACAACAACAATAATAATAACAACTGTATTTATAGAGAGGATATCATGATGTACGGAAATAGTGTGTAATTTCGTAATAACAGATTATGTAATAATTAAACAATCATATCTTTCCTAATGGCGGCTAAGAACGCGGCATTTAAATTGTATTCATCGATTAACAATAAACTGTCTGGGAACAGAAAGCGTTTATTTCTCGGCATTTGAGCGTTCCACCACAGGGGAAAAAAATCCGCAAGTCCATTTTAGATCGATCTTTACGCTCATTCATCGGATCTAAAGCTGCTCCCTGACGTAACTTACATTTGTTTATTTATTTACCTCGCAGCGACATCGAGACTACATTTTCTTGTGGCTCCTAATATGAGCGCTTCGGTGCCGCGCTGTCACCAGGGGGCATGCACATAGTAATAATAACAATAATAATGCATTTGAGGAAAGCCTGCTACGACGAGCCTCCATCGTTTCTAGCTCCCCGCACAAACGCCAGCCCGGCCGCGGCGTGATGGAGCTGTGCGCTTAGGTTCATGTGTCCGGCGGGACTGCCCCTGGCTTTTTTTCTGGGGAAGATCATATTGGATCATATTGTTTGCAGGACGTTGTTCCTCCTGCAGCCCCCCCAGTCTATCCCGACGTAGTTGTGAATTGAACATGGCGACTGTACCAGTATATTGCATCTGCAGATTACCTTACGACGTGACCCAGTTTATGATCGAGTGCGATGCTTGCAAGGACTGGTTCCACGGCAGGTAAGTCTCGATTGTTCGCCGTACTGTATTTTGGGGCGGTTTGCATTTGTGGGAAACAAACAAAAATGGCGAGGTCTCGGTTGCGTTTGACAGCTTTGTGGCTCTCAGTCGCCCGTCTACATCTGAAGAGAGGCCGCTTGGAGAAGAAGAAGAAGGCGGAGTTATATATAGCCGACCGGGGTTGTGACATTTTTTCGCGAATAACACAAAACAGATTTCCCTTATTGGAATAAATACGGTGGTTAATGGGAGGATTTCGGTGTGAGCTTCGGCTATTAATTGCACTTAACGGCTCTTTAACATCCCCGCATAGCCCCAGCCTGCCTTCCCGTTGTAAGGAGCGGACGACAGCGGGGGAAGCCTCCGCAAACTCGCCGCTCATTTTTGTGACAAATGCTCGTCCTTCCAGACACGTTAAGGGCAACATTTCGTGCCTATTGCCGGGAAATATTGTCACATTCGAGTCGCTCTTCCAGTTTTCACCGGCCGTGTTAACCGAGCGCGGTGGAAAATCACGACTCGAGTCCGAGCTTCCCGAACTCAGCCCCGCAGCCTTCCTGCCAGGCGGCAGCTATGGCTGACAATAGCCCGTGCTGGATGTCCTAAGCTTCAGCAGCGGAGGGGAAATAATTATTAGTATTGGTTTGACTGGTTTGTCACTAGTGTAGACTACGACTGTTAGCTCATACGTCTCCCCGAGTATAGTGCGAAACGTATCGCCCGCCGCTGCTCATCACTTTCCCTGCTGTACACACACTGTAATGGTCTCAACCAAATCCCAGTTATCATCCTTTCGTTTTTGCCTGCTGTCGTTATATCTGTTCTTACACGAGTCTGTGTCTGGACTGGCCTTTGCTTTGGGGTGTTTAGAGCTGTTCGGCTGCTCACTGCCTGTCTTTTTGTTAACCCGTCATTTGTTAATCGCGTTTCTTTCGGTGAACAAGCCCTTCAGAGCATTGAACAGTATTTACGCGCCTGAACGTTAACCCTTTAATGTTCCTCCGCCGGCCGGCTGCCCGCTGTCTGTATCACACTGTCTAAATCATTCGAGAATTAAGGCATGGCAATAGTCCAAGACCTAGAAGCCAAACCACCAGCAAAATACATGTTGTTTCTCCCCCCGAACATCGTATTTCTGCTTGTGTTATTACCTGCATCACACATTTTCACTTACCTGTCACATTCTGTAAGTTTGTGATCCTGATAAAAAATAGAGCAACTGCATTTTTCAAACCATAAGTATATTTAAAGTGGATTTGCACACACCGTACATTGGCGCTCCAATTATTCAGGCCCCTGAGGTGGACCATCATGAGGAATAAATCAGGTTACTAACATCAGGTTCCCTTAAAAAAAATTTAACAAATGTTGGACCGAGTAATGAATTTCTTCTCAAATTAATATTAGACCACTGATAAATACTTGCATTTTAAAATAATATTCATGTACATGTTCAGCTGTTAGGAGCGGATGTGTTAAGTTCACATGTATCATCAATATAATTATGATTCACAGTCTTAGCATGAGTCCACACATGATGATGTGATGTAACAGAAACGTGAACAAAATCTAATCATTATCATCTAAGTGATCACTGAATCCTCTGGGACTTATACACATGGTGATCCATACATGTATGGGTATCACATATACATTGGCTGTTAGAGTCAGAAACAATCGTTCTACAAAGAGCTGCAGCAGCCTAGCTTTGCCATGTCTGACAACACTCTACTTTCCTACAACCTTTATGCATTCGTTTTTATATCCTGTAGTCATTTTGGTTTGGGCCACAGTTGAGTCACTGCAGTGTTCAGGACAGCGCTTTGGAGATGCTGCTTGCAGTCATGGCACCCAGCTGTTGTTGATCAGGAAACAGTTCAAACGCTAACTGCTCCTAAAACCACACTGTCTGGTTTTCACTGTACATTTCTGTTTTATCTTCATGTTAAATGAACAAAACCAAGTGAGTTAGCCTCGGACTTGTTGCATTTTTAAAATGGCAACTTCTTTTAAAAATAAAAATCAACCTTATAATCAAAGTGTCTTTATTGAGGAAGGCTGCTTTAGTCTGTTTTAGTTCATTATTAATACTCGTGGGAGCTCAGTTTACCACCTGGCTTCAGTCTCACTGCACTTATCAACCTTTGATACAAAAAGCAAGCAGCTGTTTTCAGCAAATAACCTACAATAAACCCACAATTAGTGACAAAGCTAGCTGGTGATGGCTTATCCAAAAAGCAGTAGTTGGAATATTTTTCTCAGGAGGTGGTGATCAGTTGTTAGATAAAAGGAAAAAAAAGTAAAAATAAGGATTTAGAACACGTTGTTACAGTGAAAATAACTGGTTCAGACCTCAGCTAGGTCCTTTCTGCTTAGTTTGTATGTTTGCACTCTGCCCATCCATGGATCTTCTTACCCGTGGATGTGAGCTGGACGGGTGTTCACGTAGAATAAAATAATACCAAAATTCTGAAAATGCAACATGCCCACCAGCACAGAAAAAACAACACATTGAACAGCAAAAACTATAAGCTGAAGATCGCAACTAGTGCAGCTGCCACAACAACTCTTACAGCCCTGATTTATTGATAAGAATGGCTGTAAGAGTTATATCAGGAAGTAGTTTGTGTTGTTATCATGAAATACATTTTACCACTTTGTCTGAGACACTTGTCATTGCTGTTGTAAAATCAGTTATGATCCAAAGGCTAAAATGTTTGCAGTGGTTAACATTATATATGCTGAAGCTAACATGACGTAACTAATGTTATGTCTTATAGGATTGTCAGTAGGCTGCCTGTCAGTCATCCTAACATCTCAGTCTATGTTCTGTCAGCTGAGTATAATGTTTAAACAAATGGTCTACCAACACCATGTCAGTGGCTTAAATCACATTTTAATAAATAATTATGGCTGAAATCATCTAATTCTCTTCGTACTGGCGCTGACTACAAAATGTTTGATGTTGTGACATTCTGAGTCAGCAAGACTGAAAAATGCTATACAAGGCCATTCCTTTCCAAGACAACTGATATGTTGCTTAACTACAACATTTATGTATTTAAAGTCCGTCAAATTGTAACAAAAGCTGTCTTAACCAAATATATCTGGATAATTCTTTATTAAAATACAACACGTTACTATGTATTTCAAGAGAATAGTGTTTGAACATGGCTGTGATGTGACTTGTTATCAGGTATTGGTAAATAATGTTTAAACTAATACTGTAATACATATTATATATTACCTTATTACAATTTTGAGCAATTGTTCTTCCCACTTGATGTTTGCAGTTATTTTGGCGCTGCATGAATTCACTTTATGCTTGTGGTAATTAGTAACAAAAACGTTCTTTACGTTGAATTTGTGCGTTGACCAGCAGCCACGGTGAGTTAATGCATGTGAATGAGTGAAACACTGGCATTAACCATGCTCTGCATTTTCATGGTGTAGTGAAGTTGTAAATGCGCAGAGGGAAAGTAAACAGAGGACAGCCGTCTTAACTGGCGCTATTCTATTCTACTTTAACGAACGGCTGTCAAACTGGAATAAAACCAAGCAACTGAAACCAGGTGTAACCACATTCTTCACAAAGATGTGTGGACACCAGCACTGAAGAAGCCAAGGCTAGGACTGCTAGCACTGCTGGGGTTAGCTAGCAGACAAAACTAATCTGACACTGTGTGCGTTTGCAAAGTTACACACAGCGCGAAGTGTTACATAACTGAGCGACATTTAAAACATGAATTGTTTAACAGGGAAGATAATTAGTGGTTTCATATAGCCACTAAAATGCACACAGTGTATTTGTTTGGACAATGTTGAACTTTGTCTATTTAAAGTGTGTTTAAACAAGTAGCAAAGCAATCAGCAGGAACATCCGTGACACATGTGTGTTTTTGGCCTACCAGAATTACTCCATGAGTGTATCGACAGCTCATCCAGAAGGTCAGTTACCTCAGTTAGTGTCAGTGGAGTGAAAAGACAAAAGTTCAGGTTTTAGATGTTTGGCATAAAACTAACACAGCATTTCATAAAAGAACATGGGGCGATCGTGGCTCAAAGAGTTGGCAGCTCGTCTTGTAACCGGAAGGTTCGGACAGTCTCGGTCGTTGTGTCTTTGGGCGAGACACTTCACCTGCCGCCTACTGGTGATGGCCAGGGGGGCCCATGGCACTATATGGCAGCCTCGCTTCTGTCAGTCTGCCCCAGGGCAGCTGTGGCTACAACTGTAGCTGCCTCCACCAGTATGTGAGAGTGAAGGAATAGTGGAATTGCAAAGCGCATTGCAATTCCACTATAGTGCTTTTTGAGGGCCCCAAAAAGCGCTATAAATGCAATCCATTATTATGATTATTATTAACATCATGCGAACATCCTATCAGTCATAGTGGTGGTAGTGTGATGGTCTGAAGCTGCTTCGCTGCTTCAGGATCTGGACAACTTGCCGTAACTAATAGATCCATGTGTTCTGCTCTTTACCAGAAAATCTAGAAGGAGAATGTCATCAGCTCAAGCACAACTGGGTTGTGCAGCAGGACAAAGATCCAAAATACACAGTGGCTTAGTAAAAGTCCAACTTAAGTCCTGTCGACATGCTTTGCCATGACCTTAAATAGGTCCTTTATGCTTGAAAACCCTCCAATGTGGCTGAATTAAACAAATTCTACAAAGAAAAGTGAGGCAAAGCGTTGTGAAAGACTCATTGCCAGTCAATGCAAATGCTTGATTAGAGTTCTCGCTATCAATGGTGATTAGATATATGTAAGGCATTTACTTTATCACACAGGACCTGGTAGATTTGGATATCATTTTTCCTTTAAAATGCATTTTGTATTTACTTGTGTTATCATTGTGCGCATGTTTAAATTAGTATGACAATCTTAACAAATATGGAAAGAAATCAGGAAATCATGAAAATCAGGAAATCATGTGTTTGTGTTTACAGTGGGGGAAACAGCTTTGCAAGTTTGGTCACTTACAAACAGTCTCAAATTTTATAGTAATGTCATTTTAATGGAAAGAGACAGACTAGCAACCAAACATCCAGAACAAACATGTCACGAAGTTATAAATCGATTTTCATGCAATTGAGTGAAATAAGTATTTGATCCCACAGGATTGGGTGTATGCCACATGGGGACACAGATTACAATCAATCAATCAATTACAGATACTCCTGATCTCAGCTGATGTGTATAAAGCACACCTGTCCACAGAATCAATTTCTTCCATTCCAACCTCTCCACCACCAGCTCAAGACCAAAGAGCTATCAAAGGACATCAGGGACAAGATGTAGACCTGCACGAGCCTGGAAGCACGACGCTTGGTGAGAAGGTGACAACTGCTGGTGCGATTATTTGACAGTGGAAGAAATATGAAATGACCCTCAGTCTGGAGTGCCATACAAGATCTTGCCTCATGAGGATGGACTGAAGTCTCTCGGTGCATGCAAGGCTCCCCTCACTCAAGAAGGCCCATGTACACACCTGTGAACCTGTGCCAGTGAACATTTCAATGATTCAGTGCTATGAATGAAGTGGTTAGATGAAACTAACTCAGCCCATCAGCTTTGGAAGAAGAGAAAAGCAGAGTATGATGTAAAGAACACTATACCTACTGTCAAGTGCTTTGGGGCTGTTTTTCTGCTTAGGGTACAGGATGACTTCACCGCATTAAGAAGTCAGTGGACGAGTCAATGTAGTATTCAGTCCTGGACGTGCACCTCCTTCCCTCTGCACTGAAGATGGGTCGTAGATGGGTACTACCAAGGCAATAAAGGAGTGGCTAAAGAAGAAGCACATTAAGGTCACAGAGTGGCGTAGCTAGTCTGCAGACCTCAATCCTATAGACAGTCTATGGAGGGAGTTGAAGCTTTGAGTTGCCAAGCAGCAGCCAAGCAACCTAAAGGATTTCGAGAGTCTAACGCAGGAGGAGAGCAGCGAAATCCTTCCACAGACGTGTAGAAGCCTGATGACCAACTACAAGACGTTCTTACTGTTGTTCTTGCCAACAATGTTTTTTTCACCAATTACTCAAATACCTTTTTCACTTAATGACATACAAATCATTTTATAACTTTTATGTAATGTGTTTTTTATGGATTTTTAAGCGGATATTTTGTCTCTCTCCATTCAAATAAAGCCACAATAAAAAGTAGACTGTTCATTTCTTTGTAAGTGAGCAAATTCACAAATTCAGCAGGACATCAAATAATTATTTCCCCACTTTTTAAAAAACATTTTCTGATTAGATCTTTATTGTCATTGAACACCGAGCATTGAAATGAGTTAGGAGCTTCAGCAGTCTTCAGCATAAAGTAACATTATAAATTAAAGAAAGAATGTATGGCAACTTGATAATTTAGCAATTATCTGGCAGCTTTTTGAAATCTGATGAATTAATAGCAATTACTTATTAGCCAACATGATTGTTTATACATGTACTTATCGTATTTAATCATTGCTCCCTGCCCTGGCACACACTGACTACACAGCCCTCCAATGCCCTTGAAAACCATCTCTTTCACTTTTTTTAAATGATTGAAACTTTTTAATCCTTTTTTTTGGGGGGGGGGGCATTTTGCCTTTATTGGGTAGGAACAATGGAGATAGACAGGAAAGCGGAGAGAGATAGTTGGGAAGACGCAGCGCTGGGTCAGACTCTGGTCATGTGGTAGCAGCCTGCTGACCCAGTAAGCTAAACTGGTGTCCAAATTAGGGCTGAACGATTATGGAAAATAATCTAATTGCGATTTTTTGCCCCAATATTGCAATTGCGATGTGATATGCGATTATTTTTTAAGGTCTTTGTCTTCTGTATTATTAAACAAAGACAAGCAATACATCATATAGTATGGCCAATACTATATTACATTAATTTTAAACTGTTCTTTCCTGGAAGACAGACCTCTGTTATGATGACATGAGGTGATGCATGAATTGATGACTGACATTTTTATTTAACTTCTTCAATCACAACAGTATATTTGAACATACACAATAGTTTATTTTTAGCTTACAAACATCTGAGCATAAAGTGCTGACAAGGAACCCTGGTGTAAACATTAAAATGAAAGTCAGTACAATGTGCAGATTGCAGAAATATACATAAACAAAATCAGTGGCTTTACCACACTCAGTTTTTCGACATCTGTGAACTACTAGACAGTCATTCAATTAAAAAATAATATTAAATAAATAAAACTAATAAATAAAAAATACACACATCTTACTGATCTCTGCAGTCAGTAACATTACACATAAAGTGCAAACATAATAGCAATTGTATAAACACACACACAAACACGCCTTTAAAATTTAAAGGCGTGAAATTGGACGGTCTAGTTCTGATTAGCGTCACCGCTGTCTCGGTGGAGTTTATTAAACTCGGCCGTCTGCTTCTTTTTTTTTTTTTTTTTTCTTTTTTTTTTTTTTCCTGTCCCGTTTGGCTCTTTTGCCATCAGAATTGTTGTCTAAAGGCAAAGAAAGATGCCCAACGGATTTACTTTACCAAACTGACCATCCCAGCCTTGCCGTAATGGTCCATTTGATTCACCTTTTATTGTTTATTTTATTTTCACTTACTGAATACGGGACAGACTTGACTGGGGGAAAGAAGGGGAGAAAGAAAGAGGGAAAGAGAAACAGCTGAGAAGAGGGACGGGGGAGAAGGGCAAAAGACAAAAACCAACAGAACGGGCAGAGAAAAAAAATGCATATATCAATCACCTGGATCACCTGCTGAGAAAGAAAAAAGAAAGCAAGCAGAAGAGAACAAGAGTAATAGAATAAACAACATCACAATGATATATGGGAATATGACAGTAAATACTAAATATTAAACATTATTGTGCAGCACATAAGATCAACAGAACACAGTGTGCTTTGAGGTAGGAGCCAAAAAGGGTGTAGTTTGTGGGTGTGATCACCCGTGTGTACACCTGTGAGCATGGACGCGCTTGTTTTTTGTTTTTTTTAAAAGGTTCCTTCATGTAATATGGCCGTCTGCTTCTTGCTATCTAAAATATAACCAGACACTGGTGTAAATTCTCGACTGTCTCATACTTCTGTTTAATAAGTTTTCTGTTTGACGTTTAGTCAGCTGTGTGAAAACCAAGGAGGAACCCACCCGGGGGATTAATAAAGTTTTATTTTATCTAATCTAATAACTTTAATCTCAGCCAAACCGATTTACTCACGAACAAACAAAACACTGAAAAAAAGCCCAACAATAACATTTTTAGGTTGTCTAAGTGACTTATATATTACGTTTAACCCGAGCAGCGAAACTCCGCGGTGATCTGAAAATGATGTGCCGGGAGTTGTGCCGTTATCGCAAATGCGATATATCGTTCAGCCCTAGTCCAAATGGTTGCAATTTTCCTCAGAGCAAACAAGTCTCAACACTAAAAGCAGGTTTTGATGACTTTGAGCTTTGTTTAACTTATTGAAAACATGCCCTGCAGCAAATCTGCACTTTGTTGGACGATGTTCAGTGTGACGTATTATATGGAACAAGATACAAAACCTTTTTTTGCTTATTAGATAGATGTTATCCTCACAGCGCCAGACACTTTACCTAATAAAAATATATGTTTATATATTTTGATGTACTGTAAGAAAACAGATTCTGCGAGCTGGTGATGGAGACTTGATTTCAAGAACATGCCACCTGTAAACGTTTGCTTTATGATATAACGTCTTCTTTCACAGAATGGCTTCATCAGTGCGTCCTGGCGTTGACTGTGTTAAAGCTTTAACTAAAACCATGGTTTTGGTGTGGTCATTGCTTAGAACCACAGTTGCATTATGTGTCATTCCCACACTAGCCACAGGGGAAGGCCCCCTTTGACCACACTGGGTCCTGGGGAGTTGCTGTACAATAGGTTTATATGAACTTCTTACTGCTGGATTGACTGTGGTAAAATAAATGCACTATTAAAGCTAAACAGAGAGTTCAAACAGGACTAAAGCTCACCGGCTTTACATAGCTGGATGTATGGGGACTTGCATAGTACAGAAACAGTTGTCAGCAAGTCTTGCACATAACACAAGCCGAATTCAACACATCCTGCAACTGCTTCACAATAAAAGCCTGAGGAAATTTGCTGAGCATGCAGGTGGCAGAACATTTAAAGCTGTGCTCTGTGTGGGGAGGGAGACAGAACAAAAGACATGCTGTGGAAGAGAGCCAACGATGAATGATTAAATAATTAATTAATGTTTAAATGCAGAGAGGTGTATAAACACATAGTGAGAAAGGTGACTGGAGAAGAAACACTCAATGGAATCCCCAACAGCCTAGACCAATTCCCGCATAATAAGGGAGGATTCACAGTCACCTGATCCAGCCCTAACTATATCCTCTAGCAAAAAGGAAAGTTTTAAGCCTGATCTTAAAAGTAAAGAGACAGTGTCTGTCTCCTGAATCCAAATTGGAATCTGGAAGAGTGCTCTGACAGCTGCAAGCTATGCCTATAATTCTACCGTTAAATATAGTAGGAATCACAAGTAAAGCTGCAGTCTGAGAGCAGACTGCAGCTCTAATAGGGTGATATGGATATTAAGATAAGACGGGGCCTTCCTATTCAAGACCTTGTATGTGAGGAGCAGGATTTTGAATTCAATTCTGGATTTAACAGGAAGCCAATGAAGGGAAGCCAAAACAGGAGAAATCTGCTCTCTCCTTCTAGTCCCTGTCAGGACTCTTGCTGCAGCATTTTGGATTAATTGAAGGCTTTTCAGTGAGTTTTTAGGACTTTTGATAATAATGAATTACAGTAGTTAAAGTTGGGAGTCATCTGCATAGCAGTAGAAATGTATGCTCTGCCTTCTAATAATAGTGTCTAAGGGAATTGTGTATAATGTAAACAGAATTGGTCCTAGCACTGAACCCTGTGGAACTCCATAACTAACAAATTGGAGTCTATTAGATTGCAGCGCAGTACCTGTAATACCTACAGCGTGCTCTAATCGCTCTAATAGGATATTATGGTCGACAGTATCGAACGCAGCACTGAGGTCTAGCAGGACAAGCACAGAGATGAGTCCACTGTCAGAGGCCATAAGAAGATCATTTGTAACCTTCACTAAAGCTGTTTCTGTGCTGTGATGAGCTCTGAAACCTGACTGAAACTCTCCAAATAAGCCTCTGCAGATGATCTGTTAGCTGTTTGACAACTACTCTTTCAAGGATGTTTGATATGAAAGGAAGGTTGGAGATTGGCCTATAATTAGCTAAGACTGCTGGGTCTAGAGCTACATTCTGTATTACACATAAAGTAAGATGTCCAAAAGTTTATTGGTATTAGAAGATATATAAGACTAAGACAACAGAGAGGACGCATTTTGTATTCAGAAAATGAATATCACTGGCTTTTTAAATATGTTCAGCTTGATTTCTTAAGGTTACTCTGCAACTCAGAAGAGCAAAGTGTGTAGAATGGGGATGTCAAACTAGTCTTGAACCACATACACCCTGCTTTGGTCTCATGTGGGCTGTATAAAACCCAGTAATGTTTCTGTTATTTAATTGTTTAAAACTTAATTACTTTCATCTTTTATGAATGGCCATGTGTCAGGTCCTTATCAGTAGGAAACATCCAAAATTTATGCCATTCATGCTCACGTTTTCCAATTCCAGTGTGCTGGATTGGAATCTGTGCCAGGACACCCCTCTTCAAGAGTGTAGTTCATTGTAAAGTAGCTCGCTTTTGTTTGTTATACTAAAAAAAAGTCATGACAAAATAATCATAAACGAATGTATTATTTTGTATTTCTTTATCTAACCGTCTTTTTCTTCTTACTAACCATTTAAATGCTTACACATATCACTTGTCTGGGACTTTGATAACAAGTGGCTGTAGCTCAAGAGGTAGAGCACGTTGCTTCCTAGTTGGAACATTGGTGGTTTGATCCTTGACTGCATGCCAAATATCCTTGGGCAAAATACTAACCCCAAGTGAATGTGCATGAATATCAGTTTGAAAGCATAGAAAAAAGTTCTATTGTGAAAGGGTGACTGAGGCATATTGTATTGAGTGCTCAGGTAGAGTAGAAAAGCACTTTATAAGAAGCAGCTCATATAGTATTTTACTGAACCCTATGCTCATTTCCAGTTTGCTTATTGTAGGTTTTAAGGTTGGGCAATTGGACAAATATATCGACTATCGTTGATGGGCTGCCCTGTCGTTGATAGTTTTTACAAGGGCCATTTATTTATTTATTTGTCCATGAGTAATTTTTTTGATAATGTTGGTTGAAGCCAACAGAAGCAGTCAACAGAAATAAATAATAGCGCTGTTTTAACGGCACCCTCCTCGGAGTGCACTCAAATGCAGCAGTGATTCATTTACTCAAACTCATAACAGAAAAAAGAACAGCAGTAGCCTATGTTCAGAAAAAAAGCCTTTTATTTAAATAAAAACGTATCTGTCACTCGACACACACTCGACCAAACAACAAATTAGCTAAAAATCAAAATGTCTCTTCCAGCAAACATTAAAAAAAAATCTCCAACGTAAACATAAGTCTTTTGTGCGATTTGGCGCATCTCAAATAAATAAATAAATAAATAATCCAAAAAGTAGCTACATTATTACTGAAACAAACAAGAAAAGAAGGTAAAATATTCCCTCCAAACAAAATGCATGAATTCTTTGACAGGAAATCAAGCATGTTTACTTTCTCAGGTTTTAGCAGTGTGCACAGGTGGTTAACAACATTACCAGCGGTGTTGAAGACGCGTTCTGAAAGTGTGCTTGTTGCTGGTACACGCAGATATTTTGGTGCCATGTGTGACATCAATGGGAAACGTTTTTCATTTTCCACCAAACCAGTTGATTGTCTTCTCCATCTATGACCATCTCGCTGAGATAACAGTCCATTTCTCCTCCAGTGTGCAATTTGGTAATTAGTTTGTCCATGTTTGGACTTCTGTGTTCTAAACGCACAAAGTCCATGCATGATTACATTGCTCTGCCCATCGAAAAGTCTGCGCGTGCGCGACTATATGACCTATCGTCGGCTATTGGACTGATGATTGTTGGCTGCAAAATTTTACATATTGCCCAACCTTAGTAGGTTTGTACTAAAATAGCTTTGCATTAATCACACTACACAGTAGGGGTTGATGGTGTCATCAAGCTGCGCCTGTTTTTGCGCCTGTTTTGGCCGAAAGCATTGCAGCGGCTGCAAACAATATCATCTCCAAATAATGCCGGGCGACAGTAAAAGCAAAGAGACGAAACACGTTTTGGAATATGAGAAAAGCCAAAAACTGCACTTCCTCCACTTCCCTACCTTTGATTCATTAATGCTGAAATCTCTCGCAGCTGCTCTATTCCCATGTTGTTGCAGTATATTAATGACTAACCTCGTATTGTGGATGGATTATCTCAGTTGTTCTCCTGACTGAAGTTTGGTCCGTTTACAGCATCCTGCCATGCGATTGCATTTGTCTCTAACCATCAGGAACCCTCACGTTAACTTTTATCGAGTGGAAAAAAGTTAGTGTTCATCCTCCAGCTTCACTGTGTTTATGTTATGCTAACATAGCTGTGTTGCTAGCAATCACGTAGCACAACATTATATACCAGCTAGCCCAACTTCAGTAACCCTAAAAAAGTCACTGCTGTTTATTTTTCTGTCTTCTTTTATGTTGGAAGTGATAGCAGAGCTGTACGTTTAATCTTTTCAGAAATCTCTCAGTCAGAACATGGTATGTCATGTTTAGGTGGAAACTAGCGAGCTAACTTCCTGCTAACTTCTAACTCTGTTAAATTTAATAAATTCTGTTTTCATGGATGCCTGGATGTTAAACTTAATTGTTAAACCTGGTAAAGCAGCAACGCTGATGATTTTATTAAAGATGAAAGAATGTAGACAGTTTTTAACTCTCAGTGATGCAGCAGTGTTCGTTAGACTTTGGGACCTGAAGTGGATGGCGTTTTGGACCCAGATTACTCTGCGAGACTGCGATAGCTGTCATGCTCTGACAATCCATCAATCGGTGCAGCTTCGTAGCTTAGCAAAGTCGTACTAAAACAGTTTTAGATAGATTTTTGAGCGCCATGTACCACATAGAGTCGGTTTGAGGTCAGTAAGCACAACCAGAATTCATAAATAAGGCGCACTGTCGATTTTTGAGAAAATTAAAGAATTGTAAGTGCGCCTTATAGTGCGGAAAATATGGTATATAGAAGAAAAGAATATATCACGATATATATCGTTACCGCACATGCTTCAAATTATACCTCAATATGGATTTTAGGCCATATCGCCCAGCCCTACTACACAGGAATCCTTGTTGTCTTATATTCTATATTAAGTATACACTTGACCACAGTGAGATACATACTGTGCACTGAATTGTGTGAACCTGTGGTAAAATGAAGAATGATATTGTAAGCATCAATGCTGTGCCTCACACAGGAGGGTAAAAGGTCAAAGTCAGTTTCAGAACTGCTCAAATACAGCACTCACAAAGAGATGAAAGAACTTTGGTGTAGCTCAGACCTGACCCAGGTTTAAAAATACATCCTGCTCTGTTACAATCACTTTGTAAACTGAGGCAGCAACAGGTAACATGAGTGTGAATTCAGTCTGTCACTGTGAGACGTGTCGATAATTTCCTTTGTTACTGAAAATTGTGCACTTTTCACATTTAGTATGGATTTAAAGCCACTGATGTGAAAATGTCATGAAGAGCCATGTGTCCCTCTGTCCAAACACACCCACCCACTCTTCTGTGTGACTTCAGTGGATGTGAGAGGGCCTGGTAGTAAAGCTGTGGAGCTCCCACAAAGAGTCAAAAGAATACATTGTGTAGAAACTCCCAGTTCACCGAGTTTGAGAACAGCGGCTCCAAACGGGAGGAATTTGGACTTGCAGGAGTTAGAGAGAGAAGGGAAGAGCTGCGCATCACTGTCATCATAACAAACCACACTAATGCTGTCTTGAAATATCTTTCAGTTTTGGTGATTTTTCCTTTGCTGCATTTGAGCTGCAAAACTCTTGTTTTTTTCTTCACTTCAAAAGTGCAACTTTTGCAACAGCAACAGTCATTTTCTCACGACTAGCAGTTTGCCCTTGTGCTAATTCAACCAACATTTCCTTTTACTACAGTCGTGCTACAAACCACAGAGCTACAATATAGACTGCGTCTGCATCTGTGTAGATGGATATTTATAGGCTACTGATACATGTTCCTGTCCTGAGGTCTTGATGGCCCTCTGCTGTCTGTCAGCGTAGACCATGCATCACTTCAAAGGACCATGCTGATGTTCTTTGGTTGGTGACCACGCTGGAGTGTAGATTTTTCTTTCCTCCTCTGTCACTACAAATTCTATTGTAGACGTATACAAAATCGATTTATATGCATATGCTGTTAAAGAGCCAGAAGAAAAGTTTTGAATATTTTTCAGTAATTTAGTAATCAGGTTTTTTCAAAAGGCAGCTTCAAATTTTTTACTTTTAACTGTTTTTTCACTTTTAGTCTTTTTACTGAAAAAGACGCCACCATGAGATGTCATGACCTCACATAGACCTAAGTATGTAATAGATAAATAATCAGGAATTCTGGCATTTTTTAATGTTAACATCTCATGAAATAGCAAAAAATTTCCTTTTTAATTTACTATTTATTTTATCCCGTCTTCTCTTTTTTTACAGTTGAAAACGCTGAAAGCTAAATTTGCTGCACAAGCAGTTTTTTATAATGTGGAAGAACAGACCAGTTGTTGAAATTGTACTTCATTTTTGGAATTAGGATGATTTAATCCTAATTCTTAAAATTTACATTTCCAAGATGAATAATCTACCCAAACTTTTTCCTCACAGCCATTGGCCACAGCCAATCACACTTTTACTTTAGTTCATGTGCAGAAGGCTGTTCCTCGCCATTAAAAAGTATTTCCTCTCTCATTTCAGCTGCGTCGATGTTGATGAAGACGATGCTCCAGACATCGATATTTATCACTGTCCAAACTGCGAGAAGACCCACGGCAAATCCACATGTGAGGAGTTGCACTGATTCAAATGATTGAAATTCGCTGTGGTGTGATCATTCCACATCTTCTCATTTGCTGGAACAATTTAGATTTGATTGCTGTCAAGTTCTGACTGATTCTTTCTGTTTGCTCTCTAGTGAAAAAGAAAAAGAACTGGAGCAAACATGACACAGGCCAAAGCACAGATATCAAAGCTGTTCAGAACGGCAGTCAGGTCTTCATCAAGGAGCTCCGCAGCAGAACGTTTCCGAGGTAAAAACACAGAACAACTCCTTACATGAGAACAATCGCATTACAGTTCCTTTTTTCATGTTCTTCCTCTACAGTAAGAAAACTTTAGGCCTCTGTGAATTCTTTTTTTGTATCTTTTAAATTTATTTTGGGTTACACTTTGTTAAACAGACAAAATGAAAAGTCAGTCTTGACAGTTCCATAAGGAGGGTTAGAAGTGAAACTGTGAAACCAGCTGGTCGACGTTAAGAGATGAAAAAGAAAATGAAAACTTAAAACCAGATGAGTCTGGTGCTGTCGGAGGTTTCTTCCTGTTAAAAGGGAGTTTTTCCTTCCCACTGTCGCCAAAGTGCTGCTCATAGGGGGTCATATGATTGTTGGGTTTTTCTCTGTATGTATTGTTGTAGGGTCTACCTTACAATATAAAGTGCCTTGAGGTGACTGTTGTTGTGATTTAGCGCTGCATAAATAAAACAGAATTGAATTGATTGCTTGACTGTATCTGGCCACACCCCTACTGACCCAGGCATTCATACTATAAAACATCACACATGGGATTTTGCAATGTGAAAAGTGTAAACAAATCAGTGTGTGTCATGTTTATTTTAACCACAGCTTCATAAGACCATCACCTGGTACAGTTTATTGTAAAGAACAAATTGACTTTCTTGCTTTAATGTGTTTGAGACCATCAGATGTGTTGTGCTCAGGTGGTGTTGTAAATATGTGGCTCGACTTAAATAATATGAGATAAAATGGTGAACGTAAAGCTTTCTTTATAATTGAAGTGATCATATTTATGACTCAAACTGATGAAGGAATATTGCGTGTATTGTTCCGGGTTTGAATAACTCCACTAGGGGGCACTGCCTGGTAACATTTCAAAGACCTGCTTTCAGATAGTGTCACATGCTGCTCACATAGAGCTCAGATGTGATTCTGTTTCTTCAGCTTAGAGCACATTAAGGATGTTCTCTCCTCATCTGGCTGTGTGTGCTTATTAGTGCTGATGACATAGTGGTGAAGCTCAGTGGCAGTCAGCTGACCATGGATTACCTGGAGGAGAACGGCTTCAATGAACCAATCCTGGTTCAGAAGAAAGACGGTTTGGGCATGTCCATGCCCGCCCCCACCTTCTACATCAGTGATGTGGAGAACTATGTTGGTAAGAACATCTGTCACCAAACCATACACACTGAAAAAAAGGGATTGGCCAGCTCTTGGATTTATGTAAGCATCTTGCGTGTATTTAACACAATTGCCTCATGGTTTAAAGTTAAGTGTAACTATATAGTGTAGAAACTACATAATATGCAGAGCGGGAAGATTAAATTGTTCATATCATGTTCGAGTGAAGTAAGTCAATAATATAGCAATGTTAAATCTTGCGACACTGCAAGGGATTTCAGTCTTGCACGCTTTGGATCGTGGTTTGAGGAAGGCATCCATCTCAGTCAAGTCGAACAGCTGCCTCTACTTTTTTTGGTAAACCGAAAGAAGTAAATTGGGTGGTTGTTACATTAAAAAAAGTCTACCTTGTAATTTGAACACAAAATTTTCATGTTTCTATCTTGAACGTAATTAAATCATGTAGGATCTGTACGAAATTCAACAACTTAATTTGTTCTTGTTGAGATGACCTGATACAATCTAGTAAGAGTGGTTAGTTGCTGGACTCATGAACATTAACAAGATCACATGAGATTTCAAACTGCAGGAAAATCACTAGAACGTCTTGATGCATTCTCAGTCATCCAGGAAAGTAAATCTCCAAAAGTTGATTCTGTTCATCTGGACGTAGCATTTTGTGGGATGAGTGACGAAATGTTTCTCCCACAAAACGCTACGTCCAGATGAACAGAATCAACTTTTGGAGAAAATCACTAGAGTTACAAGAGGCAGACAACTACACACACACACACACACACAGAACGTGTATGCTATTGCTTTTTATTGTGTTTTAACATGTCAAGGACAAAAACGTACAGAAAATTCTGCATCAAGCCTTGAAATCATAGCTTTCCTACTTATGTCCAGCCTGGATTGGTGACATGGTGGTTAGCGCTGTTGCCTCACAGTAATAAGGTCCTGGGTTCAAATCCACAATATGGCTAGTTTGCACTGATTTCTCTCTGGGTATTCTGGTGTCCTCCCACAGTTAAAAGTCATGCAGTTACAAGAGTTAGCTTAGGTTGATTGGTGATTCTAAATTCACCATAAATGTTAATGCGAACGGTTGTTTGTCTCTATGTGATTGACTGGTGAGCTGTCCAGTGTGTACCATGCCTCGTAACCTAGCCCCCCTGCAACCAGGATAATGATAGGAGGATGTTAGTTGTTGTAGACCCATTCAACTTTCATGTTAACCAGACTCTAGACCAGGGGTGTCAAACTCAAATACACAGTGGGCCAAAATTCAAAACTGGAACAAAGTCGCGGGCTAACGTTAATATTTATTGAAATATATTTATTCCTCCAGATATAAGAATGAATCTTTTCTTATGAACTCAAACACATTTTGCTGAAAAACTGAATATGGATCAACCAAAGCTTAATACTAAACAATATATATATTAGCTGTATAATACCAGTAGGCCAGCTCTAATAGGAATTTGGTATGGCTTCGCGGGCCAAATGTAATTAGGCTGCGGGCCAAATTTGGCCCACGCGCCAGAGTTTGACACCTATGCTCTAGACTTTGTTGAACATTATGTAATATGAAGTCAACATGTAGTATTTAAGAGATCAAGTAGTACTGTGGTAAAGGTTATTGAATAGTGTTGAAATAAAATGACAAAATTGTGAAGGATTAAAATATTCCAAGAGCTCAACTTACTTCATCTAAACATGTTTCATGAACACAAAATGCACAGGTTTATTGACTATGAATAAGTTGAGTTGATTTAACTCAGTTGTTTAAGTTTCTGCCAAAGCAAAACGTTTGTGTGCAACCAATGTCCACTATTGAATCAAGTAAATCCAACATGGCCTTTTTTTCAGTGCAGTACTATAACTGAAGCTAGTACTAATCCTTCTATAACAACCACTGCATTCACAGTTACTTCTACTGAGGCAGCCGCTATTGCTCTTTCTATTACTTTTCTAACGTCAGCCACTGCTGCTGGTGCATTACAACAGCATCTGTTTGTTACTACTTTATCTGCTCTTGCTGACATACTGCAGTATGTCCTGAAAGTCATATAAAAGAATTATAAGTAAAGATATCTAACAGCCCAGGACAAGTACATGCAAGTCCATGAAGGAGAACGAAAACACAAAGCTTACTGTGAGTACTTGCAAAATACTTGATTAAAACCAAATGGGAAAGAGAAACAAAACAAAAATATGCAAACAAAAAACTGTAGTGTAGTAACATTAAAGGTAATTTAACAGTAATAATGATATTGAACGTGTAGGCTGAGCGTTAACCTTTCAGCTGACACCAGGTTACACATGTCAGAATTGACATTTGAACAAGAAGGTGGACTGCTAAGTTGTCAGCTAATGTTAGCCAGCTGTCTTTGGTGTAATGAACAGCTAACTTAGCTAAGTGCTAAGTAACAGCTAAAGAATACTGGAATTTCACTCACTTTAACTGAAGAACACACGTCTTGAAGCGTAGCTCATAGCATTTGTTAGCCATTCAAACCTGCTGTTTCCAAACGTTCAAAACAGTTCACTGCATGAAACATTGTGATTATTATCTTTTGAGAAAATTTAATGTGATTTGGCTTGTTGTTGGATGGAGATGCATATTATTATTGGAAGAGATCCATGTTAATATTATAAATGTTTTTTGCTGTAATTCTGCGTTTTTCACTGCTGAGAAAAGTTTCGTTTGCTGACATTAGATCTTCTACTCTTAACATTTTACAAAGCGTGCAGATCCCCTGTTTTAACAGTCATAAGAGCATCTTCATTTACAAACACGATTGAAGCCAACACCAGCTGTGGCTTTAAAATGCAGCACGTGTGTGAATATGAGAGGGAAATGTTGGCACAACGAATGACTAATGTCATTTGTTTTAGTCGATGACCTAAAACTAAAACAAATGACATGATTAAACAAAAAGCTGTACAATGCTCTCTGCGCTTCAGTAGGGGGCGCGCGTGTTCTTCTTGTCTTCTCTGTGCTGCAGACATTTTCTGTTAAACAGTTTTCCGCCTAATGAAAATGTTTAGCCTGTAGGTGGTTACTCTACCTTCAGCTCGTTTTATTGTGTCTTCCTCACCCCTGGCCTTTGTCTCAGGTCCCGATGTCAGCGTGGATGTGGTGGATGTCACGAAGCAGACAGACAGCGAGATGAAGCTCAAAGAGTTTGTCGACTATTACTACAGCACAAACAGAAAGAAAGTATTAAACATCATCAACCTGGAGTTCTCTGACACGAGGTACTAGCTCTCTGCCTGAAGGCAATGTTTGAAAAATGAGATCTGGCTTCTAAAGATGCCGGCTGCATGGAAAACTCACAGTGCTAATTTCTTTTTCTGTTTGTCTGGGACAGGATGAACAGCATAGTGGAGAGTCCACAGATTGTGCGGCGGTTATCTTGGGTAGAAAACTACTGGCCCGATGACGCTCTGCTCGGGAAGCCAAAAGTCACCAAATACTGTCTAATCTGTGTTAAAGACAGCTACACAGACTTCCACATCGAGTGCGGTGGCGCCTCTGTCTGGTACCACGTTCTCAAGGTTAGAGAAGTGTGTCGGGATGATGGGAAGTCAAAATATATTCGGCACTGATTCTGAGGCTTTGACAGGAAACACGGAATTTATTTCACTCCTTTGCTCATATGATGGCGATGACGCTGGAAATTGTGATTATGTTTGCAGGGAGAAAAGATCTTCTTCCTCATTAAGCCCACCTCGGCCAACCTGTCTCTGTACGAGCGCTGGAGGTCGTCGTCCAATCACAGCGAAATGTTCTTTGCTGACCAGGTGGACAAGTGTTACAAATGCACATTGAAGCAAGGCCAGTCCCTGTTCATCCCATCAGGTCAGAGCTGGTCTCCTCTCATGAGTCTAGCTGAACATGTTTCGCTCTTTTCCTGTTCTCATGAATGAATGGGACAGACAGAAGCCTTGTTGACTCAATCACAAGCAGGAATCACACTTCCCGTGTCCGTGAGTCCACTTTGGTCTCAGTGATGTAAATTTTATCATCAGACGGTCAGCACGAAGGCCAATGCGGACATGCCTGCCAGTTTTTTTTCTTTCCCAAGGGTAGTTTGAGGTGTAGCTGAGCGTCAAGCAACCGACCTTCTGATCTGCTGACGACCTGCTCTTCTTCCTGAGCAGCAGCTAGAATAGAATAGAGTAGAATGCCTTTATTGTCACTATACAGATGTAAAATGAGATACAGAGCATCTCCTAATCAGTGCAAACATGTGGGAAAAGAAGCTAACTTAGCTAAGTGCTAAGTAACAGCTAATAAGATAGTCAGTATGAGCCTCTTTTTACTCATAGCTCAGCTGTTATCTTCAGCTGGTGCATCATGTATGACGTTGGCCTGATTTACACTTGTGCGGGGAATCTTTGTAGAGCCTGTATCTTCGGGGTTTTTTGTTTTTTCCCCAGAAGCAAATATAATTGTCCCTCAGGTTTTTCAGCTCTTTGTACACTCCCTCACATCTCTTCTCCCTCTAGGAATCTGCTGACAGTTGTGATTCTTGTATCGATGCTGTGATTATTGTTCTTTATACTGAAGCGATTATTGTTGTTCTCTCACTGATGAATTCAAAAAAAGTATTTGGAAATGCACAAGAGGACTCAGTGGTCCAGAACAGGCCGATCACAGTAGTTGCAGACTGTGTCAGCCCCGACGTGTAGTTACATTTCTCAGAAGGTGCACTTCCCAAAGTAAACTGCAAGCTGCTTTGCAGTCCACTTTCAGCAGCTTCTCCTTTTCACATTGTTTAGGACTTGTTACTTGGTCTGATCTGATACTGAACTGCAGTGACTGATATTTTTTCCACGTAGCCTAAAATTGGACTCTCTTATTTTAGCCTTATCTTGTCTTAAAACCAGAGAGGACAGATCGCATGTGGCTAGTCATAAAACATGCATATACTGGTGCTGTCAGCGTTAATCTCGTTAAAATGACGTTAACGCCACAGACGCATTAACGCGGCAAATCTCTGTTAGCAAGTTAACGTGGCTCGCCCCGTGCGAGGGGCTGCACGGCATCAACGCATCAGCGCGTTTAGCTCGTTAACACGTTAGCGCCATGCAGCCCCTCCCACAGGGCGATCTGCGTTAACTCACTAACAGAGATTTGCCGCGTTGATGCGGTTATGGCATTAACGTCATTTTAGCGAGATTAGCGCTGACAGCACTAGTATACAGGTAATACTTCCTTAACAATAAAAATGCAAGAAATGTTGTTGTTTGCATTCAGAATGCTGCATTGATGTTATTCTTGTAAATACTGGATGATTATCTTGTCTCATCTGGTTCCTTCAGGTTGGATCAATGCAATACTGACACCTGTCGACTGTCTGGCGTTCTCTGGACACTTTGTCCACAACCTCAGTGTGGAGATGCAGATGAGGTTTGGGCACCTTCCTTTTCACACACATTCATTCTTTACGCTTGTTTTTAGTGCACTGGGTTATAACGTGATCCACTGTGCCTCCTGCAGACATTCCTGTGGTGATCTAGTGTGACCTTAAAGGCCTCGGTTGATATTATTCAGTAGTTTCCAATTCTTTCCTGCTCCAAATTCCACCAAATCTGTTTATGAATTCTCCCTCTTTGGAAGTACTTTGTGAATTCCATCCTTTGTTAGTAATCCGTGATGATGTTTAGCTGAAACCTTTTTTTTTATCTTCCTCAGGGCATATGAAATTGAAAAACGGCTAAAGGTCAAAACTCTCACTCCTTTCCCCAACTTTGAGACGGCGTGCTGGTATGTGGGGCGACACCTCCTCGAACGATTCAAAGGTGAAGTCTCAAATCGCGTCGGTGTAGTTATAGACTCCGGCTTTGCGTGTGGTACTCTAATGTAAACACTCATCCTCGTTTCACTCGATATTTCTCCAGAGGAATGCGTGAATGCGGAGAAAACACAAACACTGTCAGAAATGCATCTTTTTTTCTGGGCTGCACATTCAGCATGTGGCTGCATGTCTGCAGCGCAGATGAGGAGCTGGATGCTCTAATATTATTTCAGTCATTAAATCGGTGAATCGCAGAGTTCACAGATGATTAGCTTCAAAAGGTTTGGCCCAGCTAGAATCACTTGCTCCATTACAAGCCTGTGTTTAAACTCCCTTCAGCTGGCGTGGCCCAACTGTTTATGTTTCCAGCATTTTCTGTGTATGTTCATGTGTTAAAACCAGATTGTGATTTTGTGTGGTGCACGCCACCTCCAAACTATAAAGCTCTGTCATTAATATGCCATTATTCTTTTGAAAACCCACCTATTATGCTTTTCCTTATTTTCTGTCATATGTAGTATACGGTTCAGTCGTGGACACACATATTGAACGTGGCTTCAAATAATGAGTTCAGTGTATTTGCATGTAATCCTTCAGACGGCTCTCTCAGGCAGTGATTTTCTGCTCTCCTCAAAGATAGGAAATACACCCCAATATGGTAATCTCAGAAGCCCCACCCACTAGTCCTTTGTTTGTGAGGGGCAGCCAGTCACAGGAAAGTCGGTTTACAGAAACGGTGGCCTTAAAGGGAGAGGCTTGTTTCACACAGAGCTGCGCTAGGCTCAGCGTGAGATAAATAGGGATTGTGAGTCATGAAAAGCTGGTCTAGTAGAAGATAATATCCAGAGTAAATCAGCAAGATGATGGTGGCTTGCACTTTAACATGCCGCTTGACTGTGTTGGGGTTGATCTGCACGTCTGAATTAAGGTAACAGGACAGTGTTGTCTAAACACAAAGTCGCCCTGTTGATGGGAGTCCCTCTTCTGTACACTGAGGAGTGCAGTAGCTTTATCTTCTCTCAGCTGTTCTCCTGTTGATCAAAGGCTTATTTCAGTTAGATCCTGTAAATCTCGCCACCACTGGGAATTTACACTGTTCGTTGTGCCCTTTTTAACTGCAGTAGTCCCAGCTGCTCACAGTTCAAAGGCCACGATTCACTCAGTGATAAAATTTGCATTCTTTGCTCTGTAGGTTTACATAAAGCGAATAAGCAGCCAGCTCCATACCTGATACATGGTGCCAAAATCATCAATGGAGCCTTTAGAGCCTGGACTAAAAAGCAGGTATGGAGGCAACTAAATACAAAATAGAGTGTATCTAGTGTCATGTATCTGTCTATTTTCTTAGAAACTTTTTCTGTATTTGTTTTGTTTTTTGTAACAGGCTCTCCTGGAACATGAAGATGAGCTTCCAGAGAACATGAAGCCATCACAACTCATTAAGGATCTTGCCAAAGAGATCAGATTGTCAGAGGTATTTTTATTTCTAGGTGGTAATTTCATAGTTTTTTGGCTCCAGGAGAAATTAATGTTTCATATTATGACATATAGGAAACCATAGAGGTTTGTCTAGAGGACGATGCCTTATTTTTGCTAATCAAAAAGCTTACTATTCATATTTGGTTTTTGCAAATTAACCCTTTCCACTTAGGCCTCTCCATAAACTCTCAAATGTCAGATTTGCAGAAAAAATGAACATTTTATTGCCATCAAAGAAGGCTGATGTTCTGCAGATTATGAAGCCTTTGTCTTTCCGCTAATCTCAATGATAAAAAATACTTTACTAAATTTTTCTTTACTTTTAAAATTGGAACTTTCTTTTGGCAAAAAATTATTCTTTTGTTACATGTGGTAGCAACTAAAAGCAAACCAAATCTTAGCAGCTAACATTTAGCCGACAGCTAACATGTAGCTGATAGCTACATGTTAGCTAGCTTATCTAGCATTAAATACCATGTTAGTGCTATGAATAGCTGTTGTTCAGATAACTTGTTACTAAAAGATTAGCTTGCAACACACAGTGGCATTGTGTTTGCAACCAAATGGTGAATAGAAAGAATGTGTTTTTATGTTTTGTTTGTATCTCTTAGTTGAGCATACAGTTAGCCCAGTGGTTAAAGTAGGATTTGCCAGGTGGGGGTCCCTAGGTTCAGGTGTAGCAGAGACAACTACATCCTCCTATACATATATATAAGCTCATGTTACGTTTGCCATTACAGGTGCTTTGTAACATCTTGACAGTATAAAGCTGGAATTCTGCAGTTTTTACTAAAGAACATGATACACTTAAATCAATGACATCTTCTACAAGCGAGTCCTCCTACTTAGCAGCCATATTAAAAAGCATCTGAACACTAATATTTGCATTTACCTTGAAGCATTATTTAAATTAGCTTTCATTTTAAAGGTCAGCAGGACACACAAACTTTATGCATCGAATATTCAGAGTTTTCTCACTCTTCACACAGATGGGATTTTAAAAGCTTCTCCTCTGGTATTCATAAAACTTTCGTTCTATCTAGAATTCTCTCATAAGTTTCAGTTTAGACTTGAGGGTCCTTCTCTTACAGTGTCTCAGATTTTAAACCCACCAGTGACCAAGGATATCACAGTCTGCCCTGCATCAATCCAACATAGTTCATCACTGAAAACCAGAGCACAACACTGCAAACGACCTGCTCTTAATATCTAGTAAAATATTGAGGAACATGGAATTATTGTCATTTAAAAAACATGTTGGAATATGAAACATCCCTATGTCAGCAACACATCATCTATAGATCCAGTATCTGAATAATAAAACTTTGAAATGAATTAGAACATTACATATAGACTTTAAAGTTGATCAAATGACACTTCCTGAGCACCTGGACCGCCTGGGAATCCCAGGTGCTGTAAGCTTTGGGCAGCACAGTGCTTAGGACTGTTACCTCACAGCAAGAAGGTTCTGAGTTCAATTCCACCATCAGGCCGGGGTCTTTCTGTGTTGAGTTTGCATTTTCTCCCTGTGTTTGCGTGGGTTCTCTCTCTCCTCCCACAGTCCAAAGACATGCAGTTAGTGGGGTTGGGTTAACTGGTCACTCTAAATTGCCCATAGGTGTGTCTGTGTCGATGTTTTAGCCCTGAGACAGGTAATTTTATGTAGAAAATAAAGTGCAGTACCAGGTGACTACATTCTGAAGTGTTGTAAATGATCACACCAGTGATAAAGTTAAATAATAAAAACAAAATCCTAATTTAGGTTTAATGAACTCACAGAAGGTTTAACGGCAGGTTACAAAGTCAAAAGTTGACCTTGATTTCTTTTACAGAACACAACAAAAGCCATTAAAAGCGAAGCTCCAATTAAGGTACCAGTTGAGGAACCGTTGTCCACCCAGTCCGAGCCTGAAGAAGCCGTGTCTCCAGCACATGTCCCCTCACCCAGCAGAGAGAAGTCCAGAAAGAAAAGCTCAAAACCCCCTAAACCCCCTAAACCACCCAAGCCTCCCAAACCTTCAAAGACGCCCAAGCCTCCGAAGGTGCCAAAGGTCAAGGAAGGAGGAAAGAAGAAAGCAAAGTCAGCAAAGGAGTCATCACCACCTCCTAAACCCTCCAGTTTTGCTGCGCTGGAGTCCCATGCAAAGGACATTTTGAGTAAAATGGACCAGCCAAAAAAGCCTAAGGTGAGCATTTAGTTATGTTAGCACTTTTTTATAGAAATGATGGTTTCTAGTTTCATTGTAGGTCAACCGTTCTGTATCTGATTATGCTATGAAATGTTCAGCTGCTGCCTGCAGGCAGCTGTAAAGTGTTAGCATATATAACTGGCTGCACAGCTTCCCCTGCTAGTATGCATTAACTGGTGCACATGCTAAACAGGCTTTTTTTAATCAAAGAAGTGCGTCTATGTCTACGTAAGGGTGGCCGTTGCTCGGTCATATACCAGGTCATCGTTTTTTAACTGCAGAGGTGTAACATAACATCTGTGAAAATGATTGTATGTATAAGCATTGAATTAAGATTTTATAGATTAGACATGTGATACACAGTTCAGTTAAACTCTTTCTGCAGTTCCACTTTCTGCCTTTGCAGGGCAGAACAGTTTCACCGATTGATCGTTCTGTTATGTTTCTCTGTAATTGCTTTCATTTTCCAGGCTGTTAAGAATGTCCTGAGCATGTCTGAGAAGGAAATGTCAAAGCAGAACAATGTGGAAAAGTTTGATATCAGAGAGCAGAATAAAAACAAGACTGAAGCGAAATGGAAGTACAAGGTAAGTTTACCGGAGCTGTTATTTTAAACTAATGGTGGTGAAGACTTTCGCCTTGGCCTGCAACAGCCAATGCATTTGAAATTCTTTAGGCAATAAGCTATGAAGGTTACAAGTTGAGCAGCTGAATAGAAAAAATGCAGGACCATCCAACAATGATTTGAACACTTCACTTCAAAGCAATCAGCCAAAGTAATGATGCGGCCCAAGTCGCACATTTGAGGCCTGCACCTCATCAGGGCTTCTCCAGAAACGTCCGCCCTCCCAGAGTTTACCTAATGGAATTACGCCATGTCCATATCCAGTGCATTCCATCTAAGTATTTACATATGCCCCCATCTCCTTTTAAAGCGTGTTGTATCGTTATTGTAGAACAACAGGAGGAAGTTTTTAGCGGGGAGAAAAAGAAAGTGTAATTTTGGTGAACGGAAGACATTAGAGGGCTTTAGTTTCTTGGAAAATACAATGCCAAACTGCTGTGGAATGTATTAAACCCCTCCAAGGACCTCCATCCCACTGCTCGTTCACATCAGGCCAAACATTTACAGATGGGGAAGAGACCTTTACCAAGGTCACTGACAACCACATCTTCACTTGTGATCACTGTTCATTTGTGCAGAGGCTCACAGCTTCTCTGTTAGGTCTATAAAGCTCGTCGGTGTCGCACGGCAGTGTGAAATTTCTGTTTCAGATTACAGCGCATAGGAAACAAAAACAGCTGAGGAGTGAATATTTGAAAATGTGAAAATGGATGTTCTTGGGTTGCAGTTAATTACAGTGTGATCAGTGGGGACTTTCATGGCAGTCGTTCTGCATTCCTCTATGTGGATTTGGTTTAGTGAAAATTGGGTCAGAAAATTTGACCTGTTGGGTTTAACATCATGAGGTACTCACCCTTTTAACAGCAAGGTTTATTTTAAGAGTTGATGAAACAGTTAATGACGGCGTCTTTTCTTTTCTTTTTCTAAATTCTGATTGTTTAACAGGTTTCCTAAAGTACACAAGGACTGAGAATCTTTATGTGCCAAGTTTTAGATCATTTCTTCATTTATACGATTACTTTTTTAAGTTCCAGTTAGCTACATTTACATTGAAGTGTAAAAATGAAGGCATGAGACAGAGGCCACATTTCCTTTAAACTTCAGCTAGAATCAAAACAGTGAGCTAAGAGAGGCTCAGATGCTCTGTAGAACTGAGGGAACATAGTTATATGCAATTAATCTTTCCTTTGAAATAAAAGTACAGAGTCGGTTTAAATTGGCATGAAGTGTTCTCATTAATGCAGTGAACCAGAAATAGCGACACCAAGATATCTGTCATCCTCTCTGTTCTTTAACATAACGCTGATTACTTTTAGCTTCTCTGACATTATTTTCCTTGGAATGTTGCAGAATAGTAAACCCGATTCCCTGCTGAAAATGGAGGAGGAATGCAAATTTGACAGAACACTGCTGTCAAGCAATAAAGACAGATTCAGCTTTACTATGTCTCACAGGAAACTGCTGAGGTATGTATGGAATGGCTGCGATCGCCACGTAAATGTTCGACTTCAGGTCTTTGAAGAGACGAGCACGCCAGCTTTCTCATGTGGTGTATTTTGGTGATTGTAGAGCCATGTGGCTATCAGCAGCATATCCATTAGAGCTAATTCAAGGACTTCTCGCTGCGAGCGCCTGGCTGAGCCTCGTATCACTCCCTTATTGTCCTGCGGTTTCATTTTCAGCTCCAAGACCCTGAAACCTCAGACCAACTCAAGTGTTTTTGGATCATTACAAAACCTAAAAGAGGACAAAACCAAGCCAGTGATAGACGAGTATGAGTACGTCTCAGATGAAGGCGAGCTGAAGATTGACGAATTCCCCATCAGACGGAAAAAGAACACTGTTAAGAGAGATCTTTCCTGTGAGTATTTTGGGCTTATTTGGTTCGTGTTTCAGTTTGTTTAAATTATCAAGTTAGACTGGGCAATTTTCAGAGTATCGGCTTCAATGCGTATGTATCAAAAAGTGCCAAAGATTTACTCAGCGATATACTCTTGATCTGGTATTTCCTGTTCTAAATTAAAAACATGTTTAGGGGCATGTTTTAGCTCTGTAAAATGATTTTTTAAGACAGATGCATTAAACAGTTTGGTTTATTTTTGTACATAAATAATGGTTAAACCATTCTGACATTTCAGTTTTTGCTTAACATCTGGGAAAAAAAAAGCTTTGTTTGAGAGATTAAGAACTGTGACAACATCAGCCTACACGGCACAAAGCATCACTGCTGTTTTGATTGCTGACCTAACTGTAAAATGACTACTTTTTTAATGACATAGTTATCAGATGATTGACTAAATTTTCAGTAAAATTACAAAAAAGAAAGAAAATCTCGGCAATTCAAGTCGAATTACTTGCATTTACATAATGTGTTGTTAAAGAAGAGCAAGCCCTGTTTTGTCACGAGTTAGTATATACAGCTCGTTTGTGACTGTAGCTGAAGGAAATTCAGCTAAAGACGAAGTATGAATAACAAAAGTGTCCACTTTAACTCTAAAAATCTCTAACTTGTGGTAGCACGAGTTACCACAGCGTTGTTGTTAGTAGGGATGGGTATTGTTTAGGTTTTATGTTTAGCTGTTTTCCACTTTTTCTTTGGTCATTTTAGCCTTTTTGGCCAGGGTGAAGGGAGCATCTGCCATCAAACAAGAAGACAGCTGCATGTAGCCATGATGATGTTTGCTAGTTCACATTAATGTAATAACGTGGTTAGCCTACTCAACGTAAATTACACACGAACAACGTTAAGCTACTCACGCAGAGAAGAACGGCTGCTGCTGCCATCATCATCCTCATCATTTCTGCTACACTGGCAGGGCTAGGGGCCAGGACTCTGCTCTTCGGGTTTTTGGGGATGTTGCTAACTCCGGGTCCGATAACAGGCACCACACCCGCAGTAGATGTGCTCGGTGTGAGGTCTCGCAGCAAGCTATCAAATACGGCGCATTTCTCGGCTTTTAACAAAATGCTATGCGTCGCCAGGTGTTTCATCAGATTCGAGGTGTTACCTCCTTTGCACAGTATCAGCTTGTTGCAGGCTGCTGAGTTTGCATCTTTTGCTGTGAAGTACAGCCAGACTTTTGACCACTTTGCCTTGGTCATTTTTAATCTGCTCTAAAAGAACATACGTACCTGGCCCCGCCTACTATGCTTGCAAAGGTAAAATGATTGGCTAGAATCCAAAGTGTATGACATCTCAGGGAAAAAAAAGCATCGAAATAAAGCACCGAAATGTGCGCTGCTTTTCGGTCTGGTTACTACCGTTTATGTCAGAACCGGTGCCATAATGGTACCGGATACCGGTACCCATCCCTAGTTGTTAGTCTTATTGGAAGACTAGTCTTAAAATGTTACTAATTCCGATGTTATGGTGCTGATTGTTACATTTGTTTTTCCCTAGTTTTATCAGACATCAGAGAACCTATTCAGCCAGCCAAAAAAACAAAGTTTCAACCCTCGGTGACTAAGGTATGTACGACATCACCTGTATCTGCTATTCCCAAACGTTGGAACACTGAGGCCCAGCTTGAAAATCGTCAGCCTCCCACCGTTAATGAGAAAAATAATCAATACAAAATTAGTGCTTACATTTTTGTTTAGGTTGATTCTCATAAACAGTTGTCCTTTTGCAAACTGCAGTAAGATGTAAGCTCCAGTTCTGCGCCTTTGTTTTATTATATTTGATGACATTTTACACTAAGCTTTAACATATGAACATCAGTATTTATGAGACATTCAAACAGAATGACACAATGTAAAAATTTATATTTTATACTTATTTATTATTTGTAAAATAACTTTCACTGCCCACCTACAGTAAGTTCTATGTGCTGATGAAGCATACTAATAATTCCAAAAAATAATACACACGACCTGTGTGGTGGAATCACTTTGGACAGACGCGCACACTCGATAAATGTAAAGTTTTTGCACTTAACAGAGAATTTAATGTTTTGGCGTTTTATCCATAAAACTTAAGCAGTTATGACGTTAATGTGATGCATAAACAGACTGTGAAAAAATTCTGCAGTGCTCCTTTAACTCAGAGGCGGAGACTTCCTGTGCTGTGGAGCCACACACACTGATGAGAGAAAGAGCTGTGGCATGAATGGAGGAAGAGGAAGAAAAAGCCTAGACCAAGTTTACTAATGAGAGGTCACTAGAACCCATATCACAGCCTTGATCTGCAGTTTCCCCGGATATTTCAAATTCTGTGTTGTTGTGATGCCATGCCACTCATTTAAATACATATTAAAATGAAAGATTATAAATAGATGTTAAAACTGAATTTTGTCTTTTTAATGAAAAAATTATATTTTTGAATTTAACATGTTTCAAAGAAGCTGGGACGAGAAAACAGAAGACTGAAAAAAGGACAAAGAACATTTTAGCTCTAATGTGATTAATTAGGAACATTTTTATTTAATCACACTGGATATAGGTAAACATAATGACTCCATATTGTAGTGGTTCATACAACATGTGACACGACACCATCCACTGGGAGCATTTGGTATAAAAACCTGTTAAATGAAACGTGTGTATACTATTCCTGCTGTGACAGAGCCGTGCAAAGAAAGTAGCTTAAACATTTCTGGTAAAATAGAAGATATGAAGAGGTTCATCACGATGAGGAGGACATTTGATTTAAGGCTTCTTTTTGTGGTTCATGCAATTAATTATTGATTAAGAGAATATAAAATAATCTATGTAGCAAAGGGACAAGACTGAAAACCAGTGTTAGATTATCACTATCTGAAAGCCCTCAGCCAGCAAGGCTTTAAGAAGAAGTTTAAAGACCCCCACACAACGAAGGAATCAGATACTCTGCCTTCTTTTCTGCGTCTGAGCTCCAAAAGACTAAAGTAGAAAGTGTTGCTCATGCTGCCTTCTGATGGCATGAGAAGCATGAGTGCACCTGTGAAGGCACCAATAATACTAAATGATATGTTCAGGTTTAATAAAAACACATGCTGCCATTTAGGCAACAAAATATTCAGCCGAGGCCTTACATGTTTTAGCAAGACAGTATCAAACTGCTTACTGTACACACTCCAATAGAACAGAACCACAGAAGAAGAGCCCTGATGCTAAAGTGGCTGGGTGACAGTCCACATGTGTCCCCCACTAACTATTGGCATTTCATGAAATGATGTCAAAAGATAATTTAACACTAAAGCAACTGGTGTCGTCCTAAATCTCTGTAGTGTTTTACAAAGAAAGTTGAAATTTTAAAAAAGCACGGCGGCATTAAAATAGAGCTGTTAGATAAACTGTCACTATTAACATTAAAATGTGGGTTTTTCATTCACAAATCTATTCTTCGAAACGAGGTTGTAGTTCCATACTGGATCAGCAGATGGAAAAAGTGGGCAAATATCCCAGGGGTCCAGTCCTGAGGGGCTGCAAGTGCCCTACATTTGCTTAGAGTGTCTTTGTGTGGGGTAAGGTTAGTAAATGAGAATGTAGTCGACAGCAGAAGAATCAAATATCAATATTGCCTGTTTTTGCATCGTTCTAAAAACATTTATGTTAAAGTGAATAACTAAAAAGGGGGCTGACGGGGGCAGACGGCTCATTTGTGCCCTGGGGCCTCCTACTGAGACTTTCTGGCGGCAGTCCTATGATAAACAGTGAGACTGCAGTAAAGAAGCCATTACAAGAAAAGCGAACATGGATTTTCCTTTTTTTGCCAGAAAAGGAAAGAAACTTGAAGTCTCTCTCATATCTCTTTCCTGTACGTTCACTTCCTTCAACACCAGAGCACAGACTCCTCAGATGAAGAGACGCTGCACATAGACACGGAGGCCAAGCCTGAGGTCAAAAGTCGCAATTCCAAGGTGAAGAAAAAGAGCGGCAGCGCCGCAGGAATTCTGGACCTGTTGCAGGCCAGCAAGCAAGTGGGTGGCATCGACTACGGCACCAACAGGTAGACTAACCTAACCCCGATGTCAATTTTCTGCTGCATTCCCATCAACACCAACAGAACTTGGACTTCTAAACTCATTTGAGTTAGAGTACATGCGCAGCATTAATCTCTAAATGGCTCCCGCTGGACCCCCTTTTCCTTCAGTAAATGAATTTTAGCTCTTCTTAATGGACCGAGGCACTGACAAACAAATGGCCTACTCAGCGGCGACGTAATTGGATGAAAAAGCTGAATTTTACAGCTTCGCTCAGAGCTGAAAAATCAGCTAGCGGCTGGAGCAACAGTTTACACCGATTCTGTCAGCAGTTTGTGTTAAGTCAGTGTTTGTTTCATCCCGTGTTAATCTATCAAACGCTGCGTGGCTCCAGGCTCTTCCCTTTGCCTTTTGCTGTTTGCGAGCTCTTGATGGTCTATTTCCACCACACTGAAAGCTACAAATGAGCAATGAAAGAAAGAAAGAAAACATTGATGAAATATGTTAATTTCTCACATCGTTGGTGCTTTGAAGAGGGGCTGAAGCTTCATTATAGCGGTGTGTGATAGTCGCTTTGTTTCTTGTGGCAGCTCAGCAGGTGATAGCTTAATGGGTGTGTGGATTCATTTTGGGAGCGATGTCTTAAAGAGGATATTTGTTTTTGACAGTTTTCCTTCCTCTTTGTTCCACTGAGGCACAGTTTGTAATCTAGCTTACACCGAGATCTGGTTCAGAGCCTTCTTCAGTTCTTTCTTTCTTTCTTTGACCTCTGCCAGCGTGTTGACCACCATGTAATGGCTGTGTTGTTGTGTATTTCTTATTGACATACTTACAGTCAGCCACCTGCATCTCCCAGCACACAGGAGGCCATTCAGGGCATGCTGTCCATGGCCAACCTGTCGTCTTCAGAGAGCTTGCAGCAGCCGTGGAGCAACAGCCAGGCCAAAAACAACGGCCAGTCGAAGAACAACTCGCACAGCTCGCAGGCCGGCAAGAAGGCCGGCAGAGGAGGAGGCGGAAACAACAGCAAGCGGTCGACTAAACGTCTGCCAAAGAAACCCAGGAAGAGCAGCAGTATTGAGAGTCTAGATTATGACGACGACCAAGATCACATGGATGCGTGTTTCAAGGACTCGGATTACGGTAAGCGACAAATGCCAACTTGTTGTTGTTTCCTCATTTTCCTGTCATCGTGGGCAGGGTGGGGTGACGGCGGTAACGAGTGTCATTTTTCCATGATACTGGTGCTGGTCAAGTTCCAAAGCATTCCCTGTTTTGCCCTATTGTACCCAGGATGTGTTTTTTTCAGCTACAGTGTACTTTATGAATTTATAAGTCACACCTACCTATTGTCTGGGCAGAATCACAGGAAACCAAGAAAATGCTGAAAATGAGACAAAAACACGAACTGAAAAGATAGAGTGTGTTTCTGGATGGCTGTCTTTCTAAGCTTAGACCATCAGAGTGATGAAACTAGGTAAACATTTCATATGCTGGAGTCTTGGGATTGCATTAACCCCAAAAATGTCTCCAAAAAAACATGCATGTTTATGTGTGCTCCTCCCCCTACACACAGAGTGGAGCAGGAAGCCGTCACTCTAACAGAAAACACCTTTTAACCAAAATATTAAAACAGCTCATCCAAACAACCTCTCACTCAGCGCTACACCCGATTACACCCACCAGCTTTGAAGGGCGTAGGATGAATGACTTTGGAGAGCAGACGTAAAGAGATTTCTCTAATTAGAAGTGGGATAACTTTAATCATGGTAAAACATTCTTGTAATCAGGATCAGGAATGGGAATGTGTATCAGGATGTTGTCATTGCGTCTGTTAGCTTCAAAGAGATGGTTTGCAAAATGTAAACAAATACACGCTTTAAAAACGAGCTTCATGAAGGTTTGTACTGGAACTGTTCTGTTGTTCGCCTTCATATTAATGCACCAATAATTGTCTTTAAGCATTACATGAAAAGTAGCTCCACACAAGAGACTGAGAATTGCTTTGAACTGAATAACTGTTTGGCTAAGTGGAAAAACAGATATTCAGACATAATCAGACTTTAGTTTTGATACAAAGGATTTAGAATCAGAAGATCCTAAAAGTAACTAAAGGCACGGTGACTGTGTCCACAGACAGTAACCTGTGCAATTGTTTCAGTGAGAGAATCACATCCATGTTTACTGCAGAGCTCCCCGAGAGCCTGAAGATCACAGATATCAGCACTGATTTCTTCACATTATCCGACTCTTCTGATGACGCACGATGACATCGTCAAAGGCTTTGCATTCAGGAACATTTTTCTGAAATTGTTCAGCTATTTGAAGATGCATTTTTTTGAACTTTTTTACTATTAAGGAGCTCTGCCTCTACAAGGTGCTCTTTGTTGGACCCAATCTGACAATTTTAGGACGTGTCCGTGGCATCAAAACCAGTTGAACACTTTTAAGAGTGCAACCCTCAATCATTTTGAATCATATTTTGTAGGATTTGTTGGAAAAACTAAAAATGAAAAGACTCCCTCACTGAGATTTCTCACGTTTTGCTGTTTCTAAATGCATAAATCTAAAACACAGTAGTTGCAATGTCTTTATATTTTATCATTTATATTTATTTGGGTCTTAAAGGACCTTAAAACACATTTTTGTTACATTATTATTTTTATATATTTTTTAAATTGCAGTACTTTTAGTGGTTCACTATTATTTTATTGCGCTTTTTTGTTTCTTTTTGTTTTCTACATCAATAAAGTTGAATGTGCAGGAGGGCTGATTTATTCAAAAACTAAAAACAGTGCAGCTGATCGGAGCTCTGTGAGTTCAGTCTGGTGTCATTTTTCAAGCGCATGAATGAGAAAATAATGTATCTGCCATGTCTGATCCTCACTGCTGCTAACAGGTGCTTTAAAAACAAATTGGCCCCTTATGTATCTGCTTGTGGAGCTTAATTTCTCAATTTGGCCTGGAGCTTTTCATTACGTGTACGTGACACGGGCTTATGTTTACTTTTCGTGCGTCTCTTTGGGTTTTTTTTGCTCCAGTTTATCTTTTTTTCCTGCAAAATGCTTTCCCTGTGAAGCCCATCCAAACACAGCTGTTTGGAGCCTCCTAGCTTGTTAATAAGCGATTAACACGCGTTCCAAACGGTTATTTTACAAGCTTTTTGAACTTCTAATTGGTCCAATTAGTTGTTCTTAGCACGAACATTCTCGCTCTAAAATCCCGAAGCTTCTCCCGCAGACTGGCACTCTGCTCTGCTTTTATAAACAGGTCATTTTTTATCTTGATCATCCAATTATCAGATATTAAAAGGTCTAGATTGGAATGGCTGCACTGTGAACCGACAGTCAACAGCTGCTTTGCAGCTGCACCGCATGCTGCCACCTCCTCCGTTTTACAGAAAACTGAAGTAATTGCAGCTTTTCTTTGCAACTTCTCAGCAATGAGCTAACATGCATGACATGTGAGTAATCTGTTCCACGTTTCGATTTTAGTTTACCCCTCGCTGGAGTCCGAAGAGGATAATCCTGTGTTCAAATCGAGATCAAAGAAACGGAAAAGCAGCGACGACACTCCGTACAGCCCCACAGGTGAACACTGGCATTGTTTAAGAAGCATCTTGGCTTCAGAGTTTTATGAAAGAAATATGTTCTAAACCCCAATATGGATGTCCTGGCAGCCCGCGTAGGACCATCAGTTCCCCGACACGAGCGGCCAGCCAGAGATGGAGCCCGGGTGGCGTCCATAGAAACAGGCCTGGCTGCGGCTGCAGCAAAGCTTTCCCACCAGGTAAATTACTTACACTGTATTCTTACACAACTGTAGATATTTCTGATCATTTTGCTCAAACAAAAAATGATGTGTCAAAAGGAGGAACAACAAAAAACCAAGAAGAAGAAGAAAAGCACCAAAAAGAAGGCGCTAGTAATAGAGGAGCCCCCGAAAATCTCTCAGGACAGTAGCTCGCCGGAGCACAATCTGGACTCCCAGGACGGCAGCCTGACAGACCACGAGTTCAACACTGGAACGGTCAAGTCACCGGGAGGGCCGCAGCCCATGGCACCCGGGGTCTTCCTCAGCCAGAGACGGCCGTCCATGTCCTCTCCCAACAGCACCAACTCCACAAGCACCAACAGCAGCGGCATGGCGAAGGGTGACCGTGTGGGCTCAGCAGACGCCAAAGGTGAGCACGTGTACAGAGTGTGGAGTGTGCAGAAGAAAATACACAACGGATGGTCCCGTCATCCTCAGAGCAACTGTCACTGGTTGTTGGTCCTGCAGAAACAGACAGAACTTTGTGCCTCACAGTGATGACTTCTAAATATATTTCCCTTTAAACCATTGCAGTGTATGTTATGAGCGATTTAACGCCAATGTAACAGTGTGTTTCCGAGAGAGGAAAAAAGGAAAAGCATAATAGGTCCCCTTTAAGCACAGGCACGGCTATTTGTTCGTTAGAAAATTTCAAATGCTGCGTGTAACGTCTTTAAAGCTTTAATAATCTGTGGGATTAAGATTTCACTTCCCGTGAATAAATTTGAATCACTCGCCTTCTTTACACAGAGATTCTTGTAGCAGCTTTTCAGTAATGGAGCAGTAATGAATGAATATCTAATGGCTTTTAAATTGAGCAGTTTTTCAGGGAAATGAATGTTTTCCATCTTGCCAAATGAAAGTTCTTTCCAGGATTTTTTTTTTTTTTACAATTTCTAAAGCTTCATCCGGACTAGTAATCAATAATAATTAGCAAATAACAGTTTGGTTTGGCGGCCGCTGCTCTTTGAGCATGCAAAGTGCAACCTATTGTAATGAGAGACAGTTGTGTGAACTGTTGTGAACTGCCAATGATGGATACTTAGAGGGAGTGACTCCCTCCTCCAGGAAATGCGTCTCACTTAAAGGTTTTCTAGGGATCCTTTTAGGTAGCTTCTCGTTAATGCATTGCTTTTTAATTTACATTTGCATGTGGTTCTTCCCGCCAGTATTGAAATGACATTTAGACATGTTATTTAACAGAATTTTAAACGATCTGTCTTGTTCCCCTCTGCTGGCCACAACACAACATGCTATAATTTGGCATAAACTTTTAAAAGTGCCCATTTTGTCAGAATAGCAGGCGCACTGGCATTAACTAAAATTAGCCAGAAGAAAGATGCCAAAGCACAAACAGTCCCACTGCTGCAAATCCCACTTGTTGTTTACTGTAGTTATCCCCTCGTGGCCCATTCAGCCAAGTTTGGCTTGATTAGACAAACACTTAACGCAGCAGCGAGCTGCATGATCTGAGTTTGCATGCTGCCTAATGTTACTAGCAAAGTAGTAATATTACAAATGCAAATGCTTATATAGCACTTTTCTACCTGAGCACTCAGTAAAACTAGTCTCATTCATGCAGGCACTGTGTGCTACGCTTTGTGTCTAACAAGCGTCAGAGAACAGCTTGGGGTCAGTATGTTGTCAAGTATAGTTGGTATGTAGACTGCAGCACCCAGAGGTAAAGTCAACGATGACCTCTTTACCTCCTGAGCTACAGCCACTCCTGTGTGTTTAACGGTTATAATGTTTAATATAAACGTTGGCGCTGGCACGGCTGGCAGCCTTAACCCAATTTTCCTCGGGATGAATAAAGTATGATCAATCAATCAATAATACAAACATGACATTAGTGATTGACTCCATTACTAACCCACATGTGGTCTTTTGCTGCTGTAACCATCTGTTTCAAGGTTTGACATGGCGTGGGTTCAGAGATGCTCTTCTGCTTGCCTTTCCTGTAGTGAGGGGTTATTTGAGTTGCTGCTGCTGTCCTGTCCGCTCAGAGCAGTCTGGCCATTCTGACCTCTGCCCTTAACAAGGCATTATTATCAGTATAATTGTAGGGTCTTTACCGTCAAATATAAAGCGTCTGGAAGCGATTGTGGTTGTGATCTGGCGCTATTTAAATGAGATTGAACTGAATTGCATTTTCACCCGGAGAACTGCCACCAACTGGATAGTTTCTCTGTTTTGAGCCATTCTGTGTTAGTGATGGTTGTATGCTTGTGAGGGGAAATCCCAGTAGGTCAGCAGTTTCTCAGACCAGTCCATTCAGAGGCACTTAAATCACCTTTCTTTCCCCTTTCTATTTGGACTGAACTTCAAAAGGTCATGTGGTGACATGTGACTGTGTAATTAGATATTTGTCTTTCGTAGCTGGACCGGACATTCCTAACAAAGTATGCGGTGAGCGTAAGTCTTTCCACTGTCTGTTGGACACAAGCAAAAGTCTGGAACAACATGTTCAGACAGTGTTGATGAAAAATCACTATCTTCCTGTTAAAAGGGAGTTTTTCCTTCCCACTGTCGCCAAAGTGCTTGCTCATAGTGGGTCATATGATTGTTGTATGTATTATTGTAGGGTCTACCTTACAATATAAAGCGCCTTGAGGTGCTGTTGTTGCCCTGTGGGGCTCCTGTTGGGTATGAGTATGTTAAACATGTTTTTGCTATTAGACCAATGAACATATTCCAGCATAAAGGCCACTAAGCTAGCAAATATTGGTGCGAACATGTCAGGATGTATTACTTTGTTACATTTTTGGAAACAAAATGTTGTAAGCTGGCTCGGCATCTTACCTCTTGTCTTTTCTTGTCTTTCCTGCAGCTAAGCGGCTAAAGAAAGGCATGGCAACAGCCAAACAGAGACTTGGAAAGATTTTAAAGATCCATCGAAATGGAAAGCTCCTTCTGTAGCATGCAGCGGACTGTCGTAGGACTGGGAATTCACGAGCTGGGTCCCATCCCAACCTCACCCCCCCGTTCACCGATTAAAGCCAACGACGTGGAAAAGAGATAAAAGACTGAAACGAGATGGGAGAAGAAGAAAATCATGCATTTTTGAATTTCTAAGAAGAACATCAGTCAAATAGGTTTTTGCCTCTACTTATACTTTATAACTTTCAGATATTAAAAGTGTACAGAACCTACTATAAATATTTTTTAAGAGAACATGTCTCATTTTACTACAGCTGTGAGTTTATCAGGGGTTGCTAAAACATGAAGTAGAATTACATTGCAGTCATTCCAAGATTTGTGAAAGTATCCCTTGCATGTATTCAGTTGCATGTGCGCTTGGGTCAGGGTTTTTTTTTGTTTGTTTGTTGGTTTGTTTGTTTTTGAGGGTTATTTCCTACTAACTGGATGCGGCTTATCATTGCCACGCTCGATTGAACTGGGAAAATTCACCTCCTCCTTTCCCAACGTCCTCGTGTTTGATCAGAATCGATTAGCGCACGTGCGTCTCTGTCGGCGGGAACCTTTGTTCGTTTGTGCCGAGCCGTGGATCGCAAATGAGGAGCGACTATAAAGCACAAAAAGCGAATCGCGGGCAGCGCCGTCCAGATGTTTGTCAAAGCGAACGCAGTCAGACGGAGGAGGACCGGCCATAGGATTACTGACACTACACGGCGCTGATGATAAGCCTCATCCACGTCACGTCTGCAGTTACATGGGGATACTTTCTCTCTTCTTTTGCTTTCCCAGGCAGCACCGACAACATAGGCGCATCTCTGCATTTTTATAGCTTCACACATCACAGTATATAGAATGTAGCTTGTACATAGCCTTTTAAATTACTACTTTTTGTATCCTTTCCCCTTAAGGCTTCATTCAGCATTTTTACCGGTTTTGCTAATAAGAATAAATGAATAAAAGTATATATATGGATATACACTATAGTCCTAATTTTTATTTGTATTTTTTTTTAATAACAGAGGTTCACTTTTATTATTATTAGTATTATGTTGTCATTAGACGTAAAGGTGTTGCCTGGAAAACAATCGAAGACACGATACATTTTATTGTCATATGGCCTTACATACACAAAGCTAATTGTATTGTGATTCTGTCTGAACGAGAGACGAAGCTTTGAGGGAAAATTACATAAAAGGATTAAAAAAAGCAACACTTAAAGTTTCTATGACCAGCCTCTTGTTCGAGTTCTAGTATCCTGAAGGGTTTTGGAGTTATTTTACTAGCACCTTGTGAAGTGTTTATGTGTCAGTGATGTAATTTATTAATGTTTGTAGCTTTTTTATACTTGTACAATTCTAAAGAGTTTTTGTTTTCTTTTGGTTTTGGATATTTCATCAAGTTGTGAATTTACCCTTTACTTTTTGTTGCTTTCTTTTTTAGGCGTTTGTGTATTTGGGGGGCGCCACGGACATTTGACACACTAGAACCCACGTTGGCAAACTTTTTTATCTACACCCTGTCTCCAACCATTTCCAATGTGACATGATTATCATTACTATTGTTGATATTATGGTTCGAAGCAGCCGCGTCCACACCTCCATCACACCTCGGGTTGTGTTTTTTTCCACGTTATTTTGGTCAGGACATTTTCGACATGGTCTCAGTGCGCTCTGCTTTCGTCTCCGAAACGCTCTGATCAAACACTCTTTTCAGGTTTTTATTTTGTACAATACGTGTGTTGCTTTGTTGTGGTTTATTTTTGTATGTCCGACCTATTAAATGCATCCACTGTGCCAGGACAGTGAATGATACCTGTTGTAGCTGTCTTCCCTTACTGTTCTTCACAGTACTACCAAGTATTTACAATCCTTTTTGACCTGAAATATATTTTTCTGTATTTAGACGATTCTGTTGGAGATCATAGCTCACTTTTCTAAGACATGGAGAAATGGCAAATTCAACTCCGAGGAACAAACATATTGTTGTTGAATGATATGATTGTCCGCCTTGTTTACTTTTGCAATACAGTTACTGTGGAAAACCTACTTTGTAATGTGTTCCTGTCCCACCTGCGTTGTGACAGTTTGTGTGGTGAACACTAAACATGGTTTCTTTTTGCTTTCCTGCTTGACACTGTCCTGCTTAAAAGTCAAATCCAGCACTACGCACATCATCGGGCTCTTGGACTCCTCCCACAGCTCTAGCCGAGTCATTAATTAAAACCAGGCCAAAGTCAACACCATTAAAACTGTATTAACTTAAAAAGCGCTCCAAAGCAGTCCGACTTTTTTCACAGCAGGTGTGGCTGCGGTTAAATGTCCTGTGGGCAAGAAGTGAAGACGCAGAATGTGCTCAGTGAAGAGAGCTACATCAAACCTTTACTGCCTCGCGACGTTTGACGTTGTTCTTAAATCTGCAGTCAGACAGTCAAGAGTGGAGCAACAGCGAGTCTGTGCCACTAGATGGAGTCAAAAAATGTGTCTATGGAGAGGAAGCTTTCAAGTCCAGCACATGGAGAAATACAAGAAATAGGTGCCGATTTTTACCAGCAGAGAGGATGTTAGTAAAAATGGTTGCGTTAATTACTCTTCAGAGTATATATATATATATATATATATATATATATATATATATATATATATATATATATATATATATATGTAATTTTTTAAAAATATGTTTTTGTATTTTCCAAATTATAGAATATATATACAATTTTAAAAAAGGTCTAGATAATTCATAATGATAGGATTATTGATGCAATAATACTATTGTAGAATTAAAGAAATCTGAAAAAATATATATATTTATTTATTTACACTTACGTATTTATTTATACAAACATCATACATCATATATATATATGGTGTATGATGTTTGTTTCTTGAGGATGAGGATTTAAAGGTGAACTTACTGATGTCTGTGCCACATCTGAAAGTAACTGTAGACTTTTATGATTCATTGTTTTGAGATTTGAAGCTAAATGGGGTTTTTTTTATTTGTTTGTTTTATTTTCAGTTTTCTGCTTGATTAAAAAAATACTTAGTTACAGTTTGTGTTGTAACTAAAAAAAAATAAAACTGTGGCTTTGCCTTCTGGAAGAAAACCCTGAAGAAAACCATGTCCTACATATGATATTTCCCCCACAGATGTGAACAAACACTAATAGTTAAGTTGTAGTGAAGCCCTGAAACAACAATGATTATTCGTGTGTAGGGCAGTAAAATGACTGGAAATGCTATCAGTTATTCTGTTATTTTCTTTTAATGTAAAATCTTAAAAAGTTGTATTGTTAAACTACAACTTAAAAGTAAGTAGAATTCTTAAACTGAGTAAAGGTCAGTAAAAATACTAGAAAAATATTGGCTGTTAGCTGATGTGATCACTGTGGCCTGGTTTTGTTTTAAGAATAAATTTGCACTGTTAAACAGAAAAGTAACTAAAACAGTCAAGTACATGTAGTGGAGTAAAATTACTGATGGAGAAATGAAGGATTCAAATAAAAACACAGCAGTGATAATTGGCAGATGACAGGATGTGCTTCATCTGAAGGCTTCACCATTCAAGGTAAACATTTTTCATTTCATTTCACATTTGGCTGACAGTGGAGTTTTGTTTTTGCTGCTGTACAGTTTTTACATTTTCTCATTTTTTAACAATGTGTTGAAAACATTCGCTGACAGCACCAGATCCTTTCTTTGGATTCTCACCGTAAACATTCTGCACCAAACTTCATATTAACCAAATTTTTCTCACCGAGAAGGAAAGAAAGCCGATCTCAAAGAGAAGGAGCGACTTAACCATGAATGAAGGCATCATAAGAAAATTAATCAGCACATTTAAAACAAGCGTCTCCAACAAAAATAAGTCAATGGACTCTTCATTTGCGTAATTACACACTGATTGCAGTAATAGGAAAGTTGGGCCCTCGTACGTTGTGTCGCTTCTTTCCTGCCGTTTTAAGCCTGGACTAATAGCACATCTGGACACAATTGATTTAATCAAAATTAAACCTTCATGGGAATCTGCATTTCCCCACACTGGTGTTTTATTGAATTTGTCCATTAGATTTGTGTGTGTGTGTGTGTGTGTGTGTGTGTGTGTGTGTGTGTGTGTGTGTGTGTGTGAGAGAGAGAAGGAGATCTGTGGGTGTAGCGAAGCAAGGCGGCTGTTAAAGGTCGTGACCCCGTTTCCACCCTGGTTAGCATCAAAGTGAGTTGTTATTGTTAGCTAATTGTTAACACAAAAATGCCAAAGTGCTCTGACAAATGAAAGCATCTCATGCACAGTTTGTCCTCTCAGGATCTTTTTCGCACACGGGAGAAGAAGAAAGTGCTGCGCCGCCGAGCATCATCGGCCCGCTGATTACGGGCCACAGCTACACACACGACAGGGCAACAAGTTGACTTTAGCATTAGGTTTTTCAAATGATTGTTTACCTGCAGTGATTATTTGCACAAAACTGAGTGAACCAAGTCAGTATTGAGTTATTATTTAGTAATTGTTAAGGGTAGCTGATACAAAAGGAAACAATTCATTTGTAGGAAATGTAGAATTAGGAAAAACAGATTTTTCAAATGCACCCAGACCATCTTTGTTCATGCTCAAAAATCTTAGTTCCCTTGTTTAATTTCGGCTCCCTTAACACCTCTCCTCACTTGTTTCTTTGCCAAAATCTGTCCCCTCCAGAGGGCAAGTGGGATCACAATTTAAATGTCAGCGTATTAAAAACAATGCCTGCAGAGTGTTACAGTGTAACTGCTCTCATGGCCGTGCCGCGGCGCCTTAGCGATCACAGATGTGCATGTGCTGCCCTGCACTGCTTTGAACACCCCCTCGGTCCTGTACGGAAGTCCCAGTTGGTCAAGACAAATGTGCGAGATGTGTAAATTACGCAGGAATGTCAGGTTAAGTTTTGTTTTTGTTTGGGCGTGCAATGGTGCAGGATCACCCCTCAAACACCACCGCGACCACACTTTTCCTCTTGCCTTTTATTCATCCCTTTCTTCCCAGTTCAGGCCTGTCATTAGCAATAATGTGCAGTCATTCTTCTACCAACACATTGGGAAAGCTTACAGAGCCTGTTTTCGTGATGAGAAGTGGCATACTCAACGCTTGCAATTTTCAGCAATTGTTTGGAGCTGCTCCCTTCTGCGTGGATTAACCGCTCTGTCAGCCAGCAAGAACTCCTCTGCTGGCGGGAAGCTTAGAGGTGCAGAGAGATGTCTGGCTTCTGCTGACACCCAAACGCACAAAGATACACCGTTTTCCTGTGTTTTCTAGGTTGCTTCCTAAAAAACAATCTGTCAAGTTAACCTTGACGGTGAAAGAACTACAACCCCCTGTGGCTGTTAACTCGAAATAAGTCCAAGACTAATATCAGCACATAACAAAGTATCAAAATTAAGCGCCTGTTCTATGTTAAGACATGGATTTTTATTTTTAATGTTATTGCAATTAAATTCACTTGTATTCATAAAGCATCACTTCATAGCAAGACTCACCTCAAGCCTCATGTTAGGGAGACAACCCCATCGAAATCAGCAAGCACTTGGCGGTGACGGTGTGGAGGAAGAACTCCCTTTTAACAGGAAGAGACCCCAACAGAAGCAGGCAGCGATCTACCTGTGGCACAGGGAGGCGAGGACAAAACACACACAAAAGTTAACAGGATGCAGCAGCGATGAACAAAGACGTGAGTAGAGGTGCTCAGTGCCTTATGTTCCCCAGCAGCCATTGTCTATTGCAGCATAGCATCCATACATTTCCAAGTTTACAGTTTGTAGCTGAAAAACAGTAACACATAATAATAGTTTTTCATATGTTAAGACGGCAAATTACAGTTATGTACAGGGGCTGAATGCTTGATTCATTTCCAGTGTGCCAGCTTAAATCTGGGAGTGTCAGGCACTACTGTTATTATTTTTATTATACTTATTTATGTATTTTTTACAAAACCTTTCAGATAATACTTATCTATCTATCTATCTATCTATCTATCTATCTATCTATCTATCTATCTATCTATCTATCTATCTATCTATCTATCTATCTATCTATCTATCTATCTATCTATCTATCCTTAAATCAGATAAGTGGAAGAGAATGGATGGATCAGCCCTTCTTTATATGAGCCAACCCAAAAAGACCTAAAGACCACAGATTTAATCAATGCTTCAGATTATAATCTTTTTCTTATGTCAAATATTGTTACAAGCTTTAATTGAAAAGGATCCTGAAACTGGAAAATAAATAAAACGGTGCCTCTAACATGTCATGGATTCATACAATTCATCCCAGGAGAACTGAAAAAAACTAAAGTTGTCAAACAAAGTGTAACTATGTCAGAGCAGCCTGAGCAGATACACTTCATTACTTACCATCAGCGATTATCACGGTACATGTTTGATTCAGCAGGTGAGGCATGCTGGCATCCTTCTGCTCTAACAACAAGGCTCACACTGTAAAAGTCTTCTCCTGCAGTCGAGCACTGAGAGGAAGCTGAAACTTAAAAACCGTTGTCAAACAAAACACAGCATTGCCTCGGCAGCAGACGAATGTCCGACAGCTCGAGAAGTGCAAGAAAATGCTGCCCAGTTTCAAGACAAACACAGAGGCTCACGTTTATGGCGGCGTGTTTCCTTAACCTTTGGCAGGCCTAAAATCTTGGACCTGGAAAACAACACGTCATCGCTAATTTTTGTTGCCCATCAAGGAAATGACTGTCACAAGTGAAGCAAGAGCCCACCCAAATGAAAGTATCATTAATGTGAGCGTGATCAAGGCCTCCGCAGAAAGGCTGTTTTATTCACTAAGTGGTCACAGCGTCTATCAGCAGCCGTCTCAGTAAGACATGACCGTTTTGGTTCATTTGGGTTTTTTGTCTCAGTCGGTGCCACATTAAAGAATCGTACTCATTAAAATATCACCACACACTCAGTGCTTGAGATATGAGTGAGATGTCATTATATAATGCAGCAGTGGATTATTTCTATGAAAAACAACCAAGCTGAACTGCAGGTGCCACTTTTTTGATACTGAATTTGTGTGATGTTGACAGAAAGGGAAAATATTTTCTTGTCTTTATAAATTATTCAAAGATGGTTTCCCGTCAGCTGTAACAACTGACTTAAGCTCCAGGTGCAACACCAGCTGGCAGTGTGCAACAGTAATGGCCACTGATTAAATAAATAAATAAATATAATGTGCTTGTAGGGCTTGTTCAAACACAGCTGGCTGTGATTTTTATAGATATTAAAATGATTTCAATTAGGTAGAAGCTCCAGCAAATTCTGGTCAGCTCCAGTGAAAAACAGTAAATGATGCCAAATTTGAGCATGTCTGTATTTATTTATTATTAAAGTATCCTACACTTTATTATCTCCAATAATCCAGAATGCCAAAGGAAAAATCCTGATCCTGTTTCTCGCTGAGGGAACCGCGGTGACGCTAATGGTAAACAAAAATATATTACAACTGCATATCTGAGGGGCTGCTTTGTGAAACAGCTACAGCTAACCATAACTAAAGATGAAATTAGATGCTCTACTCTTACTAAGCTGGTTCTGTAATTCTGTTATAACCACAATCATGACTCTGTCTGGGTGGAACTGGAGTCCTCAGGTGGGACCACACAAGCTCAACCATTAACTCCAGTTCAGTTTAATAAATATTTTTAAAATGCATAAAAATCAGTTATCTCCTTCTGAATTACAAATGGAGTTGAAATTTCTTCCTACATTTTCCTTGTTATTGCCACGTTTTGTAAATCCATATTTTGGTAGCTGCAGCACATTTACATCTTTCCACAGGACCTCGGTTAAACGCCTTTCCTTCTCTAATGAAAAGACCTCCTGCGTCTTTTTCATTCCACATTATTTGTATCCAACTCCAACCTCGGGACGCATGTAGCAGCACATGGTAAATAAATGCAAATTGCTTCAGAGGTTAACACACTTTATGTGTGTGTGTGGGATGTGGACGGGGGCGGGCGAGGTTATACGCTGTCACTGCGCCCTGTAAACAGCGGAGCCAAACAACACATGCGACATGTTTAGCTCTGAAATGTATGAATGCAAACATGTGTTAGCAAAGCTGACCAGTTGTTTTTAGAGGTTTTTTTCTTTGCTGGGAACAGCTCAGTCGAGTAGTACTTCATTATTATCCTTAGAGGTAATGACTTGTAATGCAAACAGACACAATGGTAATATTGTTGTAGTTTTAGTAGCTTTAATATAACAGATGTGTCATTATACAGAAAAAGTTATGGTGGCCCTGAGAGACCAAACGGACTGCAACATGAGAAAACACCAGCAATAAGAAAAACGCTGCAAAAGCACACAAAACACAACGGAAATAGGAAAAAACACAAGGGAAGTGTTTCTGGGGAGACAATAACCCAACGGACCAGTTGCAGGAACCCAAAACATGGTAGGTGTGTTTTATCATGATTCGTATGATACTGATGACAGATTTTTAGGCTAATATTAGGCTAACACACTTACCGCTCATCTTTTCTTTCCTCACAAAACTGACAGATCCTCCACTTCTTTTGTCTCCCAGCACAACTCTTAGAATATTTTGGTTCCTGCACCTGGTCTGTCAGGTTACTTCCCTTGTGCTTTGGAAATCTGTTTCCGTTGTGTTTTGTGTGCTTTTGCAGCGTTTTTCTTGTTGCTTGTATTTTCTTAAGTTGCAGTTCATTTGGCCTCTCAGGGCCACCGTAAAAATTACAGTACAGAAATATTTAAAGAAGCTTTGTTGACATTATATTTGTATTTGTGGTGTCTCTATACATGTCTTGGCTGGAGATATTTGGCCCTGGTGTTAAAAAGGAGTTCTTCCTCCCTGCTGTCGCCAAGGGTTTGGGTTTTGCTATTGCAGGATCTTTACCTTAAAATATGAACTGTCTTGAGGCATCTGAGCATGTCTCAGTGCTCTTTTTGTTTATTTTTCTTCTTCAAAAGTTCTGCTATCCAAGTATCACATGGATCTGTAATAAGAAAATTGTAGCTTATTTTACAATTTTAGTAGAAAACTAAGAAAAACCTTAAATAACACCATTACTATAAATTCTAACATAAGCAGTGGCAGCAGTACTAAGAATATTTTTGAGTGACACTGCTATTTCTATTTAAGTGGCTCTGATTTCATTGTGGATGATGTGGATTTAAATTACACTCAGCTGACAGTGGGAGTCTCCTAAGTACAATTACTCTGTTTACACGCAATAGTATGGGAGGGAAATTGCTTTTGAAAGCGCTCTTTAAGGTTATGGTTTTGCTGCTGCGGATAAGCCCAATGTTTACCAAAGTATTTTAAGGGAACTCAAAGCTCCGCCACGCATCAACAAGTGTCTTAAACGTCTGCACAAAGGCCCGGTTTTTAGCCCAAACGAAGCAAATGCTCACCTAATCCTTCCAGACAGGCTCCTGAGAGTGGCCCCCAGATAGCATGTGGCCTCTTTAACAAGGTGCTGAAGTCACTTAAGCACTGAGCAAACAAACAAACAATCTAAATCAGTCACTGCATTTCCTGGACGAGTTTCTCGAAACAACTGCGGCTGCACACTGCGCGTACAGGCGCGCCGCATCTGAAGCCGCCGTTCGGTCATCTGTGTGTAATTATTCGTCATTCTAGATGGGCATTTCAGTGGGGCGCTGGTGAAGCAGCTTTATCCTACTTTGAAACAAGTGGGGTTTATTTTCGAGCCTCTGCTTTTTCTCCACAGTCAGATTGCCCGGAGAGATTGGCTTTCTCCCGGCTGTGTAACAGATACCATCTAAACCATTAGGGCTCATTCATTGCCATGTGCCACTCTGCAGCTCAGGTTCCTGCGACCCCGAGGTCAAGCGACTGAGAGCTCCCTGACCTCCAGCACTTCCTCTGAATATTAACAGGGTAGTTATGTAGTCAGAAGTCCTGATATAGAACATTGGTTCATTTAGATAATAGCTAATCAGGCCGAGCAGTGAGGAGTGCAGCGATCTCCTCAGGATGGCTGGGCCTTTATGTGGCTTACAGAGGGCATAATGACAGCAAACAGAGGAAGCATAGGCCTCTCTGGCTGAAATTATGTGGTCACATGCCTGCTGGCTGTAATGCTTTCCTTTAGCCCGGCTAAATGGGGGACAAATCCAGCCAGGCTTTATTATGAAGATGAATGCTGTGCAGTTATCTTGCAGGCACTGGTTTAAGAGAAGAGAGGAGGCCACCATGGTTTAAGAGGCATTCAGCGTGCAACCTCGCCACGTGATGCTAGGCCAACGAGAGAAAATACATTCAAATGATTTTTAAAGGTTTGTATGAACCTGCTGACTTTGACATGGAAACGACTGAACGAGTCGTTTTTTTTCTTTTTCCAGTCGAGTGTATTTAATGAGACCTGTTTTTATAATAACAACATTGATATTTAAATTGAACGTTAACGTGACATTTAAGCTGAGAATTTGACCAAATGTTTTTCACTGGTCAATAATTATATTAAGTTTTTATCTGTTTTATTTGATTTAAAAAAATCAAAGTTTAAAAAAATATTTTTATGTATTTTTCAACATGATTTCATATTTTACTACATAATAAAAATTTTTTTACACTTTCTGTCTTATAATTTTAATTTTTTGCCTCAAATAAATTTTTTTTTTTTTTTTACCTTACATAGTTTACATAATATGAATCATCAAATCGTTCTACTTTTTCACGTGACAATTTTTAAAGACTGTTTTTTTATTTCATAACTTTGAGTTTTGGTGTCAAAACATTTCTATTTTTTCAATTTTGCCACCGTTTTTTCATTTTATATCTCCTACATCAGACCAATGATCCCATATTTAGAGATTTTGTTTTTTATTTTTCCTTCGTTAGGCGTTTCCATAGTTGAGTGTGAGCCCTGAGGCTCTGTGTTGCATTAGGATCACTTGTAACAACTTAGAACTCGTTGTTGTGGAAATCTGTCAAAGCGAGTGGCATCTTTGTAATCCATCTAAAGTGCAATCAGTGAAGCATCCCTTAAACATATTTGATTGTATCTGAAGGAGTCTTGGCTTCATCTTCCCATCTTGACTCCCACAGAATCAGTGACCCTGTTTGACTGCAGAGCAGTTGCTGTTCATCCACAGCCACACTATCAGGCCTTTAATCAGAACAACATTACTGCGTGTTTGTGGAGCTGAAATGGAGCGTGGCAGCCGCTGGAGGCTCTCTCGGGATGGACAGCAGCCACATTGTCACTCCTTTGTGCTTAATTGTCCGTGTGCTGGAGAAGCAGAGATGAGGCTTAGATGCAGCTGTTGTCACTGGTGGACAAATTCTTGGATAGAAGTGTCAGAGAATAGACGGAGAGTAAAGAGCCTTCGAAGAAAAAGCCTCTAAAAGGTCATTTAGTCACAATGTAATCTTGTTTCACTCATTTTTAAATAAAATAAATCATAAAAAACATGTTTTTTAAATGATCTTTTAGGAAATGTTGGACAAATAATTGAATTGGGTCAGAATAAACATTGCATTTATTTTACACAAGAACAACACAATGTTTTTCTCTTTGTTGGCTGCTTTGTGTGTGTGTGTCCACCCCTAACGTGTGCCTTTCATAGAAATGTAACTACACAGCCACAGGGGTGTAAATACTGGCACAGCTACTTATGTAGCCACAGATTCAACGAATAAGTCAAAATTAACCTTAAATGGAAGTTATTCTTTTGGCTCACTTTTGCACCATGTTTAACGCTCGAGCTCGACCGTGTTCATTAGCTGGTTACCAGCCTCGCTCTGTCTGCTGTTTAGCACAGGTCATGCTGAGGTTTCCCACCAAAAACCAGTTTTATGTGGGTGGAAGCAAGATTGATGACATGGGCAATAAAAGCAACAAAAGCAGATCAAGAAAGTACATGACATTAAAACACTTGACTGAGCAAAGGGGAAGTGCAGAATTGGGCAATATTTGAATGTGGATTCATTTTAATTTATTTTTACTTTATGTTCATGTCCACATGATAATGTTTTATTGTCATTTTAAACAGGGGCGGATCTACAGGGGAGCAAGGAGGGGTTTGCCCTCCCTCAGCTGCCCCCCCCCCCCTTTGTTTTCTTAGAAGAGATAATGATAGAATGAATATTTTAAAATATTCCACATGTTTACCTGAAGAGCTGTCTGCCACCCTGCCTAGAACTCGTGTCCCTCCTTACCCTCCCCCATGTAAAATGTTCTAAATCCACCACTGATTTTAAAGATGCCCCATGAAACATTTTTATGTTGAAGCAAATGAAATTAGATTTCAAATTTTAACATCTTTCACATTTCCCATTTTAGCACCTAAATTATATACAAAATATTGTTTGTGGCATCTTTAATTTAATAAAATATAAAACTGAACATTTTATTCTTGTCACACAGAAAATAAAAGCTGCCCAAAATAAGTTTAAAACTCAGTATCAGTGTGTAAAAACCCCCCAAAAGCAACTAATGCAGCTCAGGAGTTTTCACAGCTCAGAGAGTCACATGAGCTGCACACGTGGGTTTAAAGTAAAGTGTTGCAATAAATATTGTAAACTGACTGTCCTGATTAAACTCAGAGGTTCGATAAAGATCCAGTACTTAACACTACTCTGTCTGAAAGGTTCCACTAGTTTGCGTTTGTGCACCAGCTCCCAAACCTGATCGCATCTGACAGTAAATGGGTTTAGAAAATGACGAGAAGCAAGATAATGAGCTTTCTATGCTTCTGTCAGACACTCCCATAGAAAGCCATAAGGGATGCCATCCCGAGCTCGAACGCATGTCAATTATAGCCGAATTCTCCTCGACCTCAGTGAGTAAATAAACACCCTGAAACCAGCGGATAATCATCACAGCTGCTTTTGTCTTATTGCAGAATTTGGATGACACATGGAATCTGCATGCAGGCGTCCCTGCGCTATATATAGTCGGCAGCAATCAAACAAAATAAATGAACTGTCAAAGCACAAGTATTTACAAGCACGACAGAATTTTAAGCAATTATAAGAAAATTTGTTGCATTTCTGAGTAAGTGGTAGCAGATAGGCCTCTGACAGGGAGGCAGTGGTGTGTGACGCGCTGATTTAGAACAGCAAAGCTGCCCGGCTCAACCCCGGCTACAAAAAAGAGAAAAAACCCAACACAATCCACATCCCACACCAACCACATCTCAATAGGCAGGAAAGCTAAAGACATCTGCAGGACCATTACACACACACTTAGCCACACATCAAGGAGCGCTCGGCCGCTGTGTCACTCCCGTTAAACCACCTTAGAACGGCTGTTTGTATCTTAATTATTTCTTCCCCTTTGGGCGATTTCACATCGTCCTCATCCTTCTTTTTTCTCGGCCAATCGCTTTAACGTTGTTTATGGAAACAAGCAAATTCTGAGTGACCCCAGAAAATGAAACACGTAATGGAAAATTGATAAGCATAACATTATCCCATGCTCATTTGAGCTGTCTGAAGAAAATATAGCGTTTCAGTGATTTGAGATGTTCACCACATTACCATATTTGTGCACCATATGACATGATTTATAGACAATCATGTGATAATTTACATCTTGATGGCCTCATTCATGTGGCTTACTGAGGGGGATTTGCAGAGCCCGCCTCACTGATTACAGACTAAGCTGCGCTGCTAAAACAATGTGTGCTGCAGTCAGCGTGAGCAGAGAGAAACTCTTTATAATCAAGATCTATTTTTAGGCAGGTTGAATCTTTCATTTAGAATAACAGTGGCATTTATTCAAAGTCTGTCTTTGTTGGAAATCTTAAACAAGCCAGATAAACAAAAAGCCAGGGTGAGTGGAGCAGAGAAAACATCAAGCAGGCACTTAGATGGATGTGTTACCCATACAGAGTCGCTCTGTTTAGCCAAAGAGTGTAAAGGTGGGGTTTTCCGTGGGCCGCGCGCTAACGACCTCCCGCCCCCACGCCAAGCCCCTTTGGAGCTTCTCAATGGGACAATAAGCAAATGACAGATAAGGAATGATTTGCTAAAAGCAAAACCTCAAAAATAAACAAACCATTACAGCATGCCACGGGAGAGCTGGGTTAGCGCTTCTAATTCAGGTGAATTGCAGACAAATTTCCCCCGGCTGGCACACTTACAGCTGTAATAATACAGAGAGGGCTGCAGAGCAGGCTGGACCACAGAGCAGCCTGCACAGTGTCCGCACATGGCCCAAGCCTCACGGCAACACCTCGTATGGCAGACCTAAGACTATGGAGGAAAAATAGTGCGTATATTGTCCTAGACGCCATACAACTGGACACCAAGAAAACAACTGAATGACTGAGGTCATCTCCTCAGTCAAAACTGGTCACGTGTGTAACTCTTCGTCAATCACAAAGACGTTAAAGTTGTGTACACGTACAACAGATGTGTGTCCGACCATCTCAATGCAAGTTATGTTGGTCATATTATTCCAGTAAAGAAGGCAAATGTATCTGAACCTGAATTTGTAAGTTGGCTCACTTACAATGAAATTAACAGTCATTTTTTATGGTAATTTCATTTCAATGGAGAGAGATACAATATGTAAGTTACGAATTGATTTGCATGTCATTGAGCGAAATAAGTATTTGGTGACCGAACCAGAATTCTGCCCCCCACAGACTGGATGTGGCACGCAGATTACAATCAATCAAGGTAAAAAGCGCACATGTCCACAAAATCTGTGTCTGCCTCATGAATAAGACCCTCGCAAGGCTGGAATGAGCTACCAGACCATCAGCAAGAAGCTTGGTGAGAAGGTGACAGTTGTTGGTGTTGGAAATAGTAGAAAAATAAAATGACCATCAGTCGCCCTCGGTGTGGATCTCCATACGAGATTTTGCCTAATGGGGTAAGTTCGATAAACGTGAGCTCAGTAGGAGGAGAAATGGATGTCAGCATGTTCGATCTTCACTTTGAGTCATGGTAGACTCTTCTTTGTTAGTCAGGTGAGAAGATTTCATCTTCTTTTTCTTCTATTCGATAAAAAAGTATAATACAAAAAAGTCGAAGTTCAGAAGGATTATCGGTGGTTAGTACAATTTGAAGTATTAGTTGGTTAATTTGCTAAAAAGATGTGTCTTCATGTCACAAACTGGGAACTCAAAGCACTTTTTAGTATAAGCCTCATTCACTAATATTCTGTACTCATAGACACACTCACGCACTTGGACAACTTGGGGTTGCATGGCTTGCCCAAGGGTAACTGAAACATGAAGGTCAGGGTTTGAACCACTGATCGGTAGCAAACTTGCGCTTCCTCCTGAGCCACAGCCATCTTTACTGAACACAACTTTGTCAGACATCTAAACAACATTGAGATTGGCTTAAAGCATAAAATGTTTTCTTATGTTGGAAAGACCTTTTATGTCTAAGTCTTGTCCAAAACATACTTTCGTAAACTCCCCGGGAACAGTATACAGGTGAGCTCAGCATTATTTATAATCTGTACATCAAAAACGTCTTTTGGAAAAACTGTTGGTTTGATCTGGTTGACCAAACTTTCAAAAGTTCTGGTTGTTTTTCATACTAGTCTTATAGTTTAAAAAGACAAGTTTCCTTCCTTTCCTTTGAGACATGAATGGGATGTCTTTTTAAAGCTTTGCTTTGGCTGCTGTCTTGATTTAACCCAGAAAACAACGTCACATCACAAACACTCAGCCCAGAGCTTCTGAGATTGTGACAAGAGATTTAAGTCAAGTCAAGTCAAGTCAAGTTTATTTATAGAGCACATTTAAAAACAACCAAGGCTGACCAAAGTGCTGTACAGTAAATACAGATAAAAATACAATAGAACACAATTTCGTAATAACACCTCGCTGATAAAAATAAAATAAAAATATATAAAACAAATAAATTAAACCTTTCTAAAAGCCAATGAAAAGAGGTGAGTTTTAAGAGCGGTTTTAAAAGTTTCTAGGCTTTTGGAGAGTCTGACGTGAGGAGGTAAACTGTTCCACAGTCTGGGTGCAGCCACAGCAAACGCCCTCTCTCCCTTTGTCTTTAATTTATACCTGGGAACATCTAAAAGCATCAGGTCGGCTGACCTCAAAGATCTCCTGGGGCGATAAGTACTAAGGAGTTCTGACAGGTAAGAAGGTGCAGTGCCATTTAAAACCTTAAAAGCCAGCAATAAGATTTTAAAATCAATCCTAAAGGCAACTGGGAGCCAGTGGAGAGAGCAGAGAACCGGAGTGATGTGGTCTCTTTTTTTTGAACCGGTCAACAGGCGAGCGGCAGCGTTCTGCACCAGTTGAAGGCGATGTAGACAGGAACGATCTAGGCCAGCATAGAGGGAATTGCAGTAGTCTAGCCGTGAAGTAATAAAAGCATGGACCACTCTTTCTAGATCGTTCCTGCAAAGGTAAGACTTGACTTTGGCTAAAATCCGCAAATGATAAAAAGATCCCTTAACTACAGAGCTAATTTGTTTATCAAGTTTAAAAGCATTGTCAAAAATAACACCAAGACTCTTAATGGAAGAAGTGCAATCGGAGGTTAGGGGTCCCAAAAAGTCAAGAGAGAAGTTGGGATCTTTAGGAAGCCCAAACACAATGACTTCAGTTTTGCTTTCATTAAGGTGTAAGAAGTTAAGAGTCATCCAAGTCTTAATGTCAGACAAGCAGGAGAGTAGCGGCTGCAAAGAAACATTGCAGTTCAACCTCAGAGGGAGGTAGATCTGAATATCATCGGCAAAGATGTGGAAGGACACATTATGTTTACGGAGCACATCGCCCAGAGGGAGCAAGTACAGAATAAACAACAGGGGGCCTAGTATGGACCCCTGAGGTACGCCACAGGTTAAAGGAGCTCTGGGAGATGACAGTTCACCAAGGTGAACAGAAAAACTCCTATTATTCAAATAGGACTGGAAAAACTTTAAGACAGTGCCCTTTAAACCGACACAATGTTGAAGGCGGGCTAGCAGTATGTTGTGATCTACAGTGTCGAAGGCTGCTGTCAGGTCCAGGGTTACTAAGACAGCAGCACAACCAGAGTCAACAGTTAAAAGCAAATCATTAAAAACTCTCAGTAGGGCGGTTTCTGTGCTATGCCGAGCTCTAAAACCAGACTGGAACTTCTCATAGAGATTGTTATTGTCAAGAAATAGCTGGAGCTGCGTGAGGGCGGCTCGTTCCAGTACTTTAGACAGAAAAGGGAGGTTGGAAATGGGCCTATAGTTAGAGAGTAGGGATGGATCTAGATTAGGCTTTTTAAGGAGAGGTTGAACAACAGCGTGCTTGAAGGGTGTTGGAAAACAACCAGAACTGAGGCAGGCATTGATCAGGACCAGAAGGAAAGGTCCGACTGAGTCCAGAACCTGCTTCAGAAGCCGAGAGGGGATAGCATCGGTGGAACAGTTGGTAGTCTTAACCTTGGAGACTATTTCATGCAGCTGAGAGAGAGAGATTGGTTCGAACTGATTAAAGGCAGAATGGCACAAAGACAAAACACAGGGATTGGAAGGTGAAGATGGAATGACAGACTGCAGGGAGGAAATCTTGTTTACAAAGAACTTTAGAAAGTCATTACAGAGGGTGGCAGAAGGTGTGAGGCTGGTGGATGTGTAAGGATTTACAATGGAATTTAAAACACGAAACAGAGTCTGAGGTTTATGGACACTACTGCTAACCAGGTTTGATATGTAGGAGGACTTGGCCTCTTTAACGGCTTTCTGATAGGTTGAAAGAGAGTCTCTGAGGATATTAAAAGAAATGTGCAGCTTGTCCTTTTTCCATTTTCTCTCAGCACACCTACAGGTGCGCCTGAGAGCACGAACAGAGTCTGTAATCCAGGGTTCAGCGTGAGCTTTGGGACGGAGTGTTTTTAGGGGAGCGATGAGGTCCAAAATAGAAGTACATGTTGAGTTGAAAAGAGCAGTTAAATCTTCTGCACACAAGGAATCAATCCAGTCCACCGTGGAGAGCTCAGAGTTGCTAAAAGCAGCAGAAAACTGAGATGGTACATGGGTATTGATGATCCGGTGACGGCGTGAAGGAGGTTTAACTGCAGCATCAGAACAATGTGCAGTGGCAGAAAATAGAACAGGAAAATGATCGGAGATACACGCACTCTCACAAATTTCAGAGATGTGGATACCCAAGCCGTGAGACATGACAAGGTCCAAAGTGTGACCCTTCTCATGTGTGGAGCCAGACACACACTGAGTAAGGTTGAAGGAATCCAACAGTGAAACAAAGTCTCTAACCAGGGGTTTAGATGGACAGCACACATGAATATTCAGGTCACCAACACCAACACTTTTACATCTGTAGAATCTTTAGCTCGTACTATAAAGCTCCTTGGGGTGAGTGTTGCTGCAAATAAAAACTGAATTATTTAAGGATGGTTTAAACGGCTTTTTTTGACTGCAATACAATGAGTGACCAGTAATAGAAGCACGGCTGAGTGCTGTAGCTACATCCATGATTACAACATACTGTAGGTGAGGAAATGTGGCTTCTTGAGTCATTTCAGCAAAAGAAATGTCCAATGACTCCCTCTTGCGACCCCCTCAGGGCGATCCGGGTGGATGGATGGGTCAATCAAATGCTGGATACCTTATACCATTATGACAAAGGTGCTTTAACCTGAACTGAGACCGTGAACTTTCCCTAAAGTTATCAAAGAGATTATTCCTGTGGGTCATCTCAAAGGGCAGAGAAAAACGGTGTGTCAAGGTTTCTCAAAATCTAACTTTGTTTTTACAAATGTGGGAAAATATGAAAATGGTAGCACTATTTCCCTCCATATCTGACCTGTATGTGCGTGCGTGGGTGAGTGGCATGTTTCTGCTGGCACAAGTGGGTGTGTTGGAGTGGGCGGCACATGGAACAATCACAGACAGAAAGACAAAGTGGGGTAAATTTGTCCGTGTTTTCTTTACCAGAAACGCTGTGTTTATTTTTTGTTTCTTCAATTTCAAAGTGTGGGTAGCAAACTGCAAGGGAAACATGAATGATTAAAATTAAAGTGCTTTGATTGAACGCTGTTTTTCCAGCCTGTGGCACAAACATTTGCAGTTTTGTCCTTATATAGGGATTTTAATGACCTGTTGGGAACGCTTGGCCCTAAATGATGTGTTACAGGAAATAAACTTCAGAGAGATGCGCCTCACCGTTGCCCTGAGTAAGATTATGTAAAGCACATTTAATGGTTCTGATGTTTACAACAGTTAGCATTCAAAGCTTTGAACACTCAAAAAGAAAAAGCAATATCCAGCAGCTCTCAGTTATAATTAAGCTGGATGTGAAAAGTACGGTTGGCAAAGTGGGAGTTCTGCAAAGAGGCCAAAAAACTCCAGGAGTAGAACAAGAACATTTTCACTCTGAATCCCCATCAGCCAAGCCGCCCACTCACGCGTTTTCACCGAGGAACAGTCTGAGGAAGCATCGCCCGTCAGTGGGCTCGAACCGGTGCTGTGTGCCAGTGCAATGACATGAGCACCTGATTGCAGGCATCTTGAAAAGATCTGGCTAGCTCGAGCGCACCGCAGGTCTGCTTTCAGTGGGCTGTCATTACCACCGAGGTGAGCTCTCACACGCTGACGCCCCCCTCCCTCCGTACGCTCAGGGGATGAATGCACTGAGTCCTGGGTCTGATCAAGCGAGCGGCGGCCAGGGTGTTGGTGTAAGGAAATCCTCTGGTTGGACTGTGAGAGGGCGCATTAGACTGAGCATGCCCTGTCCTTCAATCAGGCATGCTCAGTCTAATGGTGAGCACACTGAGGCAGTATGTTTGAGCAGCCGCTAAATGCAGCCACTTTAATCCCAAGACAAATATGTTAGGCAAATTGGAAAAAGAGGCTTCATTTACCTGGTTCACAAATCTTACATGGAACGAGGATTAATTACTTATGCAGATGTTAATCATCACATGGCAATGTAAGGGTGAGGTAAATACAGTGCCGAAAGGTTCAAAGCCCTCATGCCGGGGCGGACGGGCGGATCAAATTTATGAGCTTTCACTGCAGCTACTTTATTTTGATTCCACATAGGTTGTCGTTCACGTTGTGTATGTGCGTGTGTGTGCCTGTGTCCAACAGGTGTGCTGCTCCTCTGCCCCACAACACATGCAATCAGACTGTTAGTAAATAGTCTGTCGTTTCTCAAAAGTGCCTCCGAGATTTGCAGAAGGAAGTGAAATCCCTGCAAAACGGTCTCATTTGGCACCAGGCTTCAAACTTGCACGCTTGAGTGAGCGTAATTGCTGAAGTGGGTGAAAGTGTGTGTGTGTGGAGGGGCACCCGAATCCAATCTTGAGTTTGCTATCTCTGGGCATACCTTTCCGTAATAACCGCTGAAATCCCAGTCTGTCTTTGCTCCGAGAGGTGATTAGCCTGAGAAATTAGGATTTCAAATAGCCCTCATTGGACTCCTCTGTTTACATGAGCTGCAGATTTATCATTGAGTTTCTGATTCATTTTAAAGGGATTAGCCCCACACATTCTGTTTCACTGTAATTATGTTTAAGTGGAGCATGCACAGGAGCAGATTAGTGTGGAGAGTTGGTTTTATTATTGGAATTATTTCCCATTTGCACAACAAGCAAGAGCGTATCTCCCTCCTCTCGCTGTCAGCAGACAGAGTGAGGATTCTAATGTTGGCCTGCTGTCATGTATGATGTATGTGCTGAAGCTAACACCAACCATCCTGTGCAGGCTGGAGGCTTTTGTGGTGGTTCTGAGGAGACCTGTAGAACTGTCCTCCCGCTAGAATGGTTTGATCTGTGAGGGGTGCGTGTGTGTGTTAGCAGACGTGACCTGGCCAGGCGCAGAGCTTCATGTCGGGTGTCGGGCAGCCCAAGCTGTAGCTGTCAACAGTGATGCTTTATGGGGGCATTTCCTCTGTCGTTCTGACATGTGCTGTCACCTCAGTGTGGTAGGCGCTTCCATCTGCTGGCTTAATAGCCTTTGCTGTCAACACACACACACATGGACACAGGCAGACCCATGTTTGTTTTACTCTCTTGCACTGGCGCGCACACACACACACACACACACACACACACACACACACACACACACACACACACACACACACACACACACACTCGGAACACCCACTCTCAGATATCACCAACACCCCCCCTTTGCTGTCTGCCAAGAAAACGATCAGGATGGACCGGATTCTGAATATTTCACTCGCTGACAGCTTTTCACCAGAATAATTTACAGACTTGGCTCTAAAGTCAAAGACATTTTTCATCACATATCACTATTAAATGGCAAGAGTGTGTTTTCTTTGCTGCCATGCACAGTGTATTTAGCTTTCAATATGACAGTATTATATATTTATGTTACAGTTAGTGTGTAAGCTTGTCAGTGTCTTTATATTGTTGATGAACATTTGCATGTTAAATATTAAAGAAGTAACCTGATGGGAGAGACATAATACCATCAGCCTGGAGCTGGTGTCAGCTGGCAGGTATTTACAGTATAACTGATGGCTCTGACAAGTAAAACACTGAAGTGCATTCTTTTTAAAGGCTACTGGGGGAGGTGATACCTGTGGTTGCAAAAAGACTTGCAACCACAAACGATGATCTCACTTAGCCTTTGTAAACATTTTCCTGCTGAATTTGTAGTCTCAATCACTAATTTTGGGTCAGACTGAATAAGCAGTTTAGGCAGTTTTATCAATTTTGGTCAGTCTAGGTATCAGAACGAAAAGGATTACCCAAAATGTGCTCATGCTTGTGTTTGACACGTGATCAAAGCGGGACTTATGGGATCGTGGGTTAATCTTTAGCAAAAATATGAATCAGAATACTCCCTAAGGAAATGATGTATGGCACATTAACACTAATATGTAACATTACCAAATTTATAAGTAAATAGCAGTAATAATATTAAAAAAGCATCATGCTAGCTTCAGAGTTAATTTGATTATTTGTTATGTTATGCAAACTAAATTTTCTTTGGACCCAAAAATAAATACAAACTATGTTTAAAATAGTGCAAAAGTAACACGTACATGCATGTTTCTGCATTTACCATTAGGGCCGATGCTAGCATACTTTTAGTTATTAAGTATTTAATAGCTACTGTAACAGAGCACAAAGTCCTAAAAATATTAGCATATAAACATGTACATGCTAACATAATAAGTGTTAACATGTTAGCATATAAACATGTACATGCTAACATAATAAGTGTTAACATGTTAGCATATAAACATGTACATGTTTACATGCTAACATGCTAAGTGCTAACATGTTAGCATACAGTACATATTTCCTCGCTAGCTTGCCAAGTCTTAAAAGCAAAATCATCTGGTGACAGCCAATATTTGAATGCCTTTGGGTAGTTATTTTATTGTTTAAAAGATTTCATTTTGAAAAGGACTAAGCTAACATCTTTGGCTTATTCTGTCTGAGCACTTAAACAATAATGTGATGATGTACATTATGGATCCTGTAAGACAAAAAAACAAAGATGCATATGTTACCATCTCTACGTGGATAATGGGACCACCACACAGCTAAAACTGTTGTGAGCACAGGTGAGTTCAACAACATGTATAGCTCATTTTTATCTTTCTTTTCTGGGCAGAACTACTTCAGCCTTTTTTATTGCCCTTATATCTTTGCTAATTGATTATTATTCTGTATTGTATTATTCTGAGAGAAACACCTCTCTCTTATATCTTCGTGATAACATCTGGAACAGCTGTACGAGAGCTTTCAACTTTTTGAACTCCCTTTAAAAAAATTGAGTCTAACGTTATGTTTACATTGTGTGTTATGTATCTGCTGTATCTTTGGAAATGAAAAGCCATCGCTTTAAATGTAGCAATAAACAAACACACATATCAACAAGCCTTACAACTCCATCACCTCCATCACTGAAAAGACATAGCAGAGGTGAACAAAGGGAGCAGATGGTTCACGCAGGGCTCTCCAAGGCCGTGAGCTGGTCGGTGTGAGCAGGCGGCGGGACCCCTCAGGAGTGACTGTTTGTTGGGAGTAGGGTTGCCAACCGTCCCTTAAAAAACGGAATCGTCCCGTATTTAGAAACAAAAGTACACGTCCCGTATTGAGCTAATAAGGGACGCACTTTGTCCCGCATGGCCAACAGGGAAACAAACGCCGACACTGCGGTGCACGTCTTGGACGACAGTACACCTAAAGCTGGGCAGACACTGTGCGATTTTTTTCAGTCACGTTATTCAGCTCTTGCTCAAACTGCACGATTGACTCGCAGGGATTAGAAGTTGGTAGGTCACGATGCAGGTCTCACACTATACGGCCCGATGCTCTGATGCGACCTGAGTGCTCACACTGTGCCTCCATAAAATGAAGGTTATAACAGAAAATCTGTCGCTCTCCCTCTCTATCTCTGTCTTTCACTCACACAGACACACAAACCACCACCATCAACTTTGCTAAATTGCTAATGAAAAACACTCATCAGGCAGCTGTGATTGAGCAGCAATGTAAATCCAACTATTTTCACGGTTGTTGTGGTCGTGATAATTTTGTGAGGCCACATCGAAAAGGCTTGGATGAGCTTTTCAAAGTTCTACAAGTTGTGCCTCCATCGCTTGTGTCCAGATCACACGCTGCACAGCCGTGCTGCGCCGTCTTTTTCACCGATGTTTACGTGTTTGCGCGTGAGCAGTGTGAGCGGCTGTGGTGACACCCTCACGAGCGATTGATGATCGGGAGCTGCTCGAGTTGTTAATCGCTTCTCGTTACCCCACGTATACTACACGATGCACGATGAAGGCCAAAATCGGGCCGATCACCAAATCGGTCGCACGACTCAAAAATCGTCTCAAAATGGGCCAAAAATCGCACAGTGTGAGCCCAGCATTAGAGCAGCAATGTTTGTTCCCCTCAGAGAAAGAAAAAAAAGGCTGCAAAAGTACAAGGAGGAATGGGAAAAGGAAAACACCTGGCTGGGAAAGTGCACGATAACACCTATAAAGCGCACTGCACTGTGTGCCGGCGCACTTTTTCCATAGGCATGCTTCTAATGGTGGGCACATGAAGAACATGAGAGGCGTGAAAGCTCGGGGAACCCTTAACCAATTTTTTGTCCACCAGGCCACGGCAGAAGCAGATATGGTATGTAAACACTGGTTTGTTGTTTAAACCCTCTGGTTAAGGTTAATATGAGCATGTGCAGTGAATATCAGCGCTATGTGGCCAGAAGTGTGATAATATCATTTATTTTGTGTAATAAACATCTGTAAGGATAGATGATTACAACAAATAGATGACTAATACATAAAAGTAATACATAGATGAATAATGATGATGAGTTATGATGCGTAATCATGGGAACAAGTGGGTTTACAAACAGGAGCAGCTGATTAGCATTAGAAAAGCTGAAATAATACCTCAACTGAAGCCAATTGTACTAAATGCACTATATGTGCACTGTTACAAGAATATTTTTCATTCTATTGCTTTCTATTAATTTATATAATTTTAAGTTAAGCAGGACAGAGTTCTTTTAAAGAAAGATTTACTTATATTCTCAAAAGTTAAGCATGACAGGCTTCTGTTTAAGAAAGAGACCTGTTTTATTGTGTTAATGTTGTCATTTTGAGCTAAAAATAAATGGCTAAATGATCATTTGTTTCACATGTGTTCATATCACAAAGAATACACATCTACTTAAATCAAATTCAAGTCAAATGGTTAAAAAATAATTTCACACACACAAAAAAAGAGCTACCACACTGGGAAGGGTGAAGACAACTGGGTTGCCCGGCCCTGGCCACGAGGTGTCCCTTATTTATTTTTCAGGGAGTTGGCAACCCTAGTTGGGAGTAATAAATCGACTGCATGCTTGAACCCAAAGGTTGGCAAATTAACAGTTAATTAGCGGTTGATAAATGACAGATTGACACAAGCCCTCCACTGCTGTACCCTCCACCGCTATCTCACTCAGGCAAGTGTTTATGTGGGGGTAACAAGTGTCTGAGCAGACTGTTATGTCTGCGTTTTGTCACATGCTGGGATTGCTCTCAGATGTGCCCAACCCCCTGTTTCCTGCACACCTAACAACCTACTCCAGACTTTTTTCAGTCTTGCCTCCATTTAACTCTGTGATCTCCTGAAGAAGGTCTGGCTTTCCTTTTCCGCTCCACAGTCCACACCTTTTGAGTCAGATTTTATATTTTAGCCAAAGCTCGGAAAAATATCCAGAAAAGCTTCAAATTCTGTGAGGTTAAAGGACTGCTGTCAGAAATCCATGTTTTTTCTCCACTTGGAATCACTCTGAGCATGATAATTGCATTTTCCCTGCTAGATCTGGTTCCTGCCATAACTGAAGGAAGCAATAATTTTAGGCCTAATGATGTAAATTAGAGGCAGGTCCTGTGCACTTGACATGTATGTAATGAGCATAAAGGAAGGCATATTTAACCTAGCAGTACTGCCTGTCACCAGCAATGGCCTGTAAATAGCAGTGTATTTAGAGGAAGTGAACAAGTAGAGTTCCATTAATGGTCCTTTAAACTTCTCCTGGTGAGTTCACAAAGAATTTATGTGAACATAAAATCTTTTCTTATTGACCTTTTAGAAAACATAAATAGAAATATAATGGATACTTTGTTATTAAGTGCAAATTAATGTCAGTTTTGGAATATAAAATCTGTTTCCTCCCCTGACATTCCCTTTACTGGAGGGTAATTTCCAGATAAAAGTGAGCGGGATTACACAATAATACTGCATTTACCTCACCGTATGTTACCCTTCTACATAAATGGCATTTGATTGATTGGTTCTGAGAGAAGGAGCGAGCTTAGTGAAATATGCGCCGAACTGCTTTTGAGTCATTCATGTTTCAACAGCAGCAGGGGAGGCAGAGGAAACAGCAGCATGTATGTACATTCATTCCTGCAGACTTGGCATGGCTGGAGAAGTAATGTGTTTGAGCTCGGTGAGTGACTGCCAGAACAAAGTACACACAGTACTGCAGCTCCACTGCTGCACGGTTGCCTCTGGTGAGCCTGTGGCTTTTGGTGGAAACGTCTGAGCAAGAGTTTTGTGTGACAAAATCATCGCGGTGTATGAATTCCCATGTCTTTTATGGGATACTTTTTGAGGATTAAGAAAACAGTTAGCAGGGAAACGTGAAGCAGCCACACCTGAGTACAGCACAACCGATTCTTTTCACATTCGCTTCATTTCTCTCGTCTTTTGAAATGGCTTATCGGGAGCGTAGCACTCATCACTTAAGAATTAGCGCCAGTGAGAAAGGGGAAAAATGAGCATCTACCCAGCAGATCTGGAAGGTGATCCTCATCGCTATGCCTGACTGATATTGTCCAGCCGCGCTGGCACAGATCTGCTCGGGTGAAAATCACAGGACTGAGAGGGTCACTGCTATAGTGGCTGATGTAGGTGTCTGCTTTAGGAAGCATATAAGAATACTGTGCCACCCTGTACATGCAAACAATGTACACGTATACAGTTTAGTTGATTTGAGTTGCTGAACTTAATTAATTCTATTTTTTTTAAATTGCAGCAAAGCTGCACATTACTTGATTTGTGTGATAACACTTCTTCAATAGAAACCATAAAGTTTATCTTAAATTTTTTACTTAATGTTGTGTTAATGATTTAAAATGCATGGATGTATTTCTATAGCTTAACGTTGCTTAATCAATTTAAGACTGCTCAGAGTTGCAATGTATAAAAAAAGTTGTCTTTACTTAAAAGTAACCTTAGGTTAACTTCAGTTTAAGAATTTTATAAACAGTAATATCAGAAAACATCACTATAACTGCCTTTTTAAAAAGCTGAGTACTTATTTGTAGTATTTACCGTATGTAGTGAGACAGAAAGCTAAAAACCACGAGGCAGTCCTGTGTAAAAAACCTCAGAGTGCAGTCCATTTTGAGTGCATACTTAAAAGTTCATTAAGTAATTTTTTGAGGTTTATTAATAGAAAAAAAAAGTGGTATTTAAATATACACTGATTTGTCTGTAACCCTAAATAAGATATTCTCAGTAACTCATTATCGCTGTTGTTGGACACAAGTAAGCCTCAAAAAGACTCCTTTCACAAAGATTTACAAAGTAAATACATGTGAATACCTGGCATATTGGCAGTTGAGGTAAGCCTAGATTCACTACAGATTTGTTTGTCCTACACTGGCTACCGTAGCTGGGATTATGCACTTGAACTGGGAAGGTTAAGAAAACCAAATGCAGCTGATTGAAATCTGCAATCTGCATCTAACAATATGATTTTACTCGCTGTGCTAAAGAAGGATATGTTAAATAAATTAGAAGAACTGTTTTAAGTTAAACACATTAAAAACAAAAACTCTGCAGTCCCATGAAAAGCTAAACCCATTTAGTAGCAATAACTTGAAGTAATCATTTTCTGCATGACGTTATCAGAGTCTCACATTGTTGTGGAGGAACTTTGGCCCGCTCTTTACAACACTGCGGTTCGCGGGGCTTTTGTTTATGCACAGCTTTTGTAAAATCCTGCCACAGTATTCTAATCAGGTTGAGGTTTGTGCTTTGACTGGGTCATTGCAATACCTTGAGTCTTTTCTTTTTCAGCCATTCTGTTGTAGATTTGCTGGTATATTTGGGATTATTGTCCAGTTGCATGACCACGTTCTAGCTTATGGCCTCACATTTGACTCAACTGCAATGTACAGGTTCTGTGGCTGCAAAGCAAAACCAAATCTTCCACTCCATGGAGTCTCTTGACTGCAAGACTCGCTGCAAACACTACGTACAGTTTAACAGACAGTGATCCCACTTTTTGGGAATACTGGATCTTATAAATTGGTAGAAAGGTTCAGCAGAAGTAGATAACTCAGTCGGTAAACTTTCAAAAGTAGTATAAATGAACTTAAAGGAACTCGTTTAAAGCAAGTTAGACTCCACAGCATGTGTGTTTCTTTGTGCCATTTTGGTTGCGGAGTGCTCAGAGCCAGCATGAGTCGATGGGCTAATGTCGGAGGCACTGCTCTCATTATTTCATGGTTAGTTTGACACACGGCTAATATTCCAATGGCACGAGTTGAATTGAGCGGACTGAGGAGTATGAAGTGAAAATATGTGAGTGGGAGGTCTGCGAGCAGTGTGTGTGTGTCCTTGTGAGTGTGTGAGCAGGGGAGGGGCATCTGGAGTCCTCCAAACAGTTCCTGACAGAACAGTGCCTCTCTTGGCCATTTCCTTCAAACAGCAATCAGGCCGAATCAAAGCAGCTGCTCTGTTCTTGAATACTCCAATTGCACTAATCAACTCCATTTAGCGGCTCCTCAGCTGGCGAAGACCTGAGCCGCGCTGAGCCTAGCGAGCACACGCACACACATACACTCGAGCACGATTGGCTCAGGCCGCCGTTCAAAAGTCCAGTCAGAAATAATAACACTTATTTTATTAGGCCTGCTGGAGTGCTGCCAGCAACATTTAACAGCCTCACACAAGTCGAAATGAGCACAGCATGGAAATGGCGAGACTGTTGGAGATTCTTGCAAATCATCTGCTCGTTTCTGGCTCCAAGTGGAGCAAAAACGAGCAAAATGCGATAATGCTGTAGGAGTGGGAAGTACCGCATTATTCTGCTGGGCCTGCTAGTCTGCAGCAGCTGTTGTGTCTATTGTATATGACAATTGTAGCCTAAACAGCGAAGCACTAATCCGACAATTTCCATCCAATCAGTTGACAACAATTCAGGTTAATCTTGTATGTTGAAAGCTACATAGCAGAGATCCAAACAAATGTCTGGAGCGTGCTTCGCTCGCACTACCCTTGGATGCTCTGGTAAAAAAAACAATGCTAATTGTTCTGACTTGCCTCCCGATTCCAGCTCTTGACTCAGCCTTCAAATTTATTTTGTGACTTCAGCCCAGTGCTTGCTGTGATCAGCGTTACATAAATCCTAACATTTAACAACACAAAGCGGAGGAAGTAAAAGCACACAGAAAGTGTTTCAATGTGGTCTGGCTGTGCAGCCTTGGCCCTGGGAGAGACTTCCTCTGAGAAGTATTTAATGTTGGAAGCCTTCTCTCTCCAAACACAGAGCACCTGGGACAACAGCGGCCATTCCAGAGCCAGTGTTAATGAGTGGCAATGCAGACTGGCAATCAGCACTACCCGCAAAAATACAATTAATACGGTATGCTGGCTCTCTGTGTGTTCATGCTGCTTCGCTTATGAAAACAAAAAATTACAGCATTAAACTGCTCTAAACATTTGGGAAAAACTGTGCTGCACATCCAGAGAAAATCGCCTTGATTGCTAAAAGGATTTCAAAGAGTTTGCATGGAAACTGGATGAAAGAGGGGGGAAAATCCAAACAGTGTTAAAAGCATTCTTTGCTCCACTGTAGTCAATTACTTTCTTGTGTTTCAGTTCGACAAAAACACATCCTCTGGAATTTGCTCAGGGTCGCTCCGTCACACCGTCGCTGCAGGAGGTTTTTGGGCAAACTGATCAAACTGAGTGACACAGACAGTGTGGGGGGCAGAAAACTCATTTTGTTTTTAGCATCTAAGGATGTTAGCAGCTAATTCTATCATTTTGGCATCACGGTCAACGGACGACCTCAGCCTCTGCGTTACCGTGACGATATTCTTGGAGTCAAATTTGTGACGGGGCTGATTTAACTTATAATAATAATAATAACAACAATGGATTGGATTTATATAGCGCTTTTCAAGGCACCCAAAGCGCTTTACAATGCCACTATTCATTCACTCTCACATTCATACACTGGTGGAGGCAGCTACAGTTGTAGCCACAGCTGCCCTGGGACAGACTGACAGAAGCGAGGCTGCCATATCGCACCATCGGCCCCTCTGGCCAACACCAGTAGGCGGTAGGTGAAGTGTCTCGCCCAAGGACACAACGACCAGGACAGAGAGCCCGGGGATTGAACCGGCGACCTTCCGGTTACAGATACGCTTCCCAACCCCCTGAGCCACGGTTGTCCCAGAAAACATCATGAGTCCTAAACAGAGATGTACTTTTTTCAGTAAGTAAAGTAAGGGATTACTATTCCAAAAAAAGTAATTAGATTACTGTTACTTTCCCGTAAGCACGCTGTGTTACTAAACCGGGATTTTGTTTGTGAGAGTGTCTCATGACAATGATGTACGTCCGTGGCAGCAACAGACGTGTGCAGATCAACAATGGATAATATGGAGAGCAGGACAGAGTACGACCGTGCAGCGTTTAAAGCTTGGAAGTACTCACATTACTTCGAGTTTGACTCTGTGAAAAGTGACAAAAACATCAGCGTCTACTGTTCACTCTGTGTGGGAAGAAAACTTCTTTCTACAGCGAAAAATTAAACTTCAAATCTGAGCAAATACCGAGCACGCTGCCACGGGGATGTGACATTCACAGAGAAACCCCGGATCCTCCCACTGACATGACCGCTGCAGAAAAAATAGAACGCGGCTGAAATGTCTGTTGCCTTATTACGCATTCAGATTTTGTATCATGTTTTTTAAAATTAACTAAGTAATAAAGTAACTAATTACTTTTGAAAATAAGTAATTGTCATCCAGGGAAGGACGGATGTTGTTTTGCTGTGCTGTATTTTAATGTGAAGTGTACTTATTATTTTTTATATTGCATGTATTGGTTATATTTTGTGCAGTGTTTTATTTAGTTTGCATGTTTTAGTTATCGTCAAATTGTCCTGGAGAGACTCCGCCCTTTTCCCCGTTTTGACTAATTGGACACACCTGAAGAGGAAAGGAAAGGTAATTTACAGAGTGCTCAATGACACATAAAAGGGTTGGAGCCGGTGTTCAACAGAGGATGCAACACGAAGAATGCGAGACAGACAGAGGAAAGACACAGACGATCAGAGGGGAGAGCGAGAGACGATCAGAGAGTAGAGATGATCAGATGAAGCAGATTACCAGCGACTGGAAAGGGGAAACGATCAGAGGAAAAAAAGGCAGATGACCAGCGACTAGGGACGCGTAGCGGCAGTCTGGTGGCAATAACGACAAGAGCCAGCTCGTGCACTGCGGGAGAACAGAAGCAGTGAGACCGCGGTGCCGATTGCAGTTTGAGGAAGCGGCGGGCGGAGTTGAGAGCTCTGCCCACCCGGGTAAGTCTTTGACTTATCCTTTTTATAAAGTAAACTGCCAAAGGAATAGTGACTGCCGCTCCCTCCCTTTCTTCAGTGCACCAGGACGTGGAATGCGGGGAGGAAGGCGAGGACTCCGCTGGGTTTCCCTCTTTTAATACTACGCTGGACCTCTTAGTTTTCTGTGACTTTTAGGCCGTGGTGGATTCCACTGGACTTTTAATGTTGTGTGTTATTGATTTTTATTGTGTCTTCCCTTGGCCAAGGTTGTTTTAATTCATTTTACCTTTTTAACTATTTAAATATAATAAATTATATTTTTAATCTTACAGTTTAAATTGTGTGCTTTCCCTCGGCGGCTCCACTGCTCTGCCCGTTTTGAGGAAGGTTTCCTTCCTTTTAAAAAACACAAACCATCTTGGAAGCATAATCAGCCTTTCCGCTCCGGTGTCACATAATTGGCGTTGTCGACATAGGATACGGAGCCAAGAGCAGTTGGGTTAGCCAGGGGAATAGCAAATATGATGATGCCTGTATATCCCGGAGCCCCGTGGCTGCCGAAGTTTAAAGGGCCTGATCAGGATGTGCAATATCAGGAGTGGAAGGAGCAGATGCGGGGGCTGCTGGGATCTCAGGACTTGCCTGAAGTGAGGAAAGTTGCTATTGTGTTGGGAGCGCTAGCAGGTGAGGCTAAACGTCAGGTCAGTGTTCTTGAAACCAGTGAAAGAGACCAAGTACAAAAAATCTTTTCTTTTTTAGACTCTTTATATGGTGATCGTGTCCCCACCCCAGTTCTTAGGTCACAGTTTTTTAGTTGCACTCAGAACTCAAGTGAAACCGTATCTTCATTTATCTTGCGGTTAAGAGAATTATACTGTAGGTTGCGAAAGCATGATCCAGATAATGTCCCCTCTGATGCAGCCCTGCGAGATCAATTGTTGCTAGGATTGCGGGAGGGCCCTGTAAGTCAGGCACTGAAGGTCTATGTGCGGCGTAATCCAGACCAAGATTTTGCTGCCATACGCCAGGAGGCACTGCTCCTAGACTCAGAACATGTACAGCCCCAGTCTGAGGTAACCTGCCTGTCTGTAAATAAGTCTCATGCTCCTTTTAAGGTTGAACAGAAAGAAGATTGGAGGCAGGTGTTAAAACAGGAGATACTGGAGGATGTTAAGGCACAAATTAAAGGACTGGCACAAGAGCTAGTAAGGGAAATTAGAGGCTCCACTCAGCCAGCTGTAGCTACTCTTCCGCCTGCACCTCAGTTTAGGAGAAGACCGCGACAATCAAATGCTAGCTGGGATGCACAAGGTCGGCCTATCTGTCGGAGGTGTAAACAAGCAGGACATATAGCTAGGTTTTGCCAGACCTCCATGTCTTCCCAGCCAAGTTTAAACTAGATGACCCTGCTGCTGAGGTCCGAGGGGTGGGGTTTTTTGGTTCACCTAAGGAATTAAGGGCCACAGAAACATTTATTGGGCAGTGTCCAACAGTGAAGATAGTGATCGAAGGGGTGGAGCTTCAAGGCTTGTTGGATACCGGGTCACAAGTGACTTTGATACAGGAGAGTCTGTTTAATGAGTATTTTTCCCAGGCTAGGCTTGAGAAAACTCCAACCGCCTTTAGGCTGAGAGCCGCCAATGGTCTGGAAATTCCCTATACCACCTATGCTGTCCTGGACATGGAAATAGAAGGTGTTAAGGTTCCTGGACGCGGGGTTGTGGTGGTAAAAGATGACCATTGCACTCACCCACTGATTATTGGTATGAATGTTGTGACTGCCTGTTGGAATGTATTTAAGTGGCCGGAAAAGACTACTCCTGCCCCACAGCAGTTAACGAATCAACAGGCCTGGAGGACTGCCTTCGCAACATGCAGACGGATAGAAGCAAGTACAGTGGAGGACGGAATGGTGGGGTATGTACGGCTAGCTGGCCGACGCAAAATTAAAGTTCCCCCGAGGAGTGAAATAATGGTGTGGGGCCGGACTCAGACGGGTCCGCAAGGAACAGATTATTGTGCCTTGGTGGAGGCACTGCCTGAAACCCCTGATGTGGGGGTGGCGAGAACCCTTGTCATGGTAAGGGCCGGGAGAGTGCCAGTGAGGATTTGTAACCCACACCCCTATCCTCTTTTTATAGGTTGCTACCAGAAACTGGGAAAGCTATCCTGCGTGGATGAAGCTGACGTACATGGCTCACAGGACCTGAGCCTGTCCCTTGGGACGGACGGTGTGGTGGAGGTGGCTCTGGTCGATAGTGGCGCCCCCACGGAGGAGGAGAGATTACCTGAGGAGATGAATAAACTGATTGAAAGACCTGACCTGTCTGAACTGCAACAGGGCGAGCTACGTGCTTTATTGCTTAAATGGGAGAAGGTGTTCTCTAAAGATGACGAAGATTTCGGGAGGACTGACCTGGTGCATCATTGTATCCCCACAGGTGATGCAGCTCCCATTAGAGAGAGGTATCGTCCTTTGCCCCCCGCAATGTATAAGGAAATGAGGAGTCTCTTGGTAGATATGATGGCAAAGGGAGTTATCCGGGAAAGCTGTAGCCCATGGGCTGCACCCATTGTTTTGGTGAGAAAAAAGGATGGCGCCTGGAGGTTCTGTGTGGACTACAGAAAATTGAATGCGGTGACGCATAAAGATGCTTTCCCCTTGCCACGAATAGAAGAGACATTGACAAGCCTTACTCGAGCGAAGTGGTTTTCCACCCTGGACTTAGCCAGTGGATACTGGCAGGTCCAAATGGACCCGACGGACAGAGAAAAGACTGCTTTTACGACCCCAGTTGGGTTGTTTGAGTTCGAGCGGATGCCGTTTGGTCTGTGCAATGCACCCGCTACATTTCAGCGCCTGATGCAGCACTGTTTGAGTGGACAGATTGCCGAGTCTTTATTGGTGTACTTAGACGACATTATCATTTATTCACCTGACTTTTCGTCTCATTTACAGCATCTAGATGAAGTGTTTCAGAGGCTGTGGCGTCATGGGTTGAAGTTACAGCCGAACAAGTGCGAGTTCCTGCAACAAGAGGTGAAATTTCTGGGGCATGTAGTGGATAAGTATGGTGTAAGACCAGACCCGGATAAGATTTCTGCGGTGATGGATTGGCCGGTCCCTGATACCATCAGACAGGTCAGATCCTTTTTGGGCCTGGCTGGTTACTACAGACGTTTTGTGTCCGGTTTTGCTCAAATCGCACGCCCTTTAAATGCATTATTGACAGGGGTCCCTGTGAACAAGAGAACAGACCGTCGTAAAGTACAGTGGTCCCCAGAATGTCAAACGGCATTTGAGGCCCTCAAAGCAGCTTTAACGCAGGCACCTGTTTTGGCATACGCAGATTACTCTCTTCCCTTTATTGTGTATACAGATGCCAGTGGCCGCGGGCTGGGAGCCGTTCTGGCGCAGGTTCAAGAGGGCCAAGAAAGGGTAATAGCGTACGCCAGCAGAAGTTTACACCACACGGAACGGAATGACGCAAACTATAGTTCTTTCAAGTTGGAGCTGTTAGCCCTTAAGTGGGCGGTTACCGAAAAGTTTAAAGACTATCTGACTGGTGCACGATTCGTTGTGTATACTGATAATAACCCTGTGGCCCATTTACAGACTGCTCGCTTGGGCGCAGTAGAACAACGTTGGGTTGCCCAGCTGGCCTCTTTCGACTACGAGATCAAGTATCGTTCGGGTAAGAGCAATATTAATGCTGATGCCCTTTCTCGATTCCCCACTGTCCCAGCAGAGCACCTGGAGGGGGCTGGATCAGAGCGTGGAGTCACTTCAGCAGCCATTGAATTGACCTGTGAGGTAGAGGGGAGTGACTGGGCAGAAGCACAAGTTCACGATCCGGATATTCAAGTGGTAAAACAACTTCTGGAAGCTCAGGTCGCACCTACAAAGTCAGAACGTCAGGCATTGTCGCATGGTGTGCGGCGACTCCTACAGCAGCAAAAAAGACTTTTTATTAAAGACGGAGTATTGTGCCGTAAAGTGTCGGACGAATATACCCAGGAGACTCGTCATCAAGTTGTGTGTCCTAGTTCCAGGTGCCATGAGGTGTGGCGGAAGATCCATGAGGCTGCTGCCCATGCGGGGGTAGATCGAACCCTCTCTCGGATACGGCAGCGGTTCTACTGGGTTAACATGGAAGCGCAGGTACGTCAGTTTCATCTGGGTTGTGTCCCCTGTAGTCTACAAAAGGAGAGGGTAGAACCTAGGGCTCCACTGCACCCTATTTCAGTCTCATACCCTTTGGAGGTTGTAGGCATGGATTTTCTGTCCTTAGGCTGACCAACTGACACTTATCAAAACATACTTGTGGTGACTGATCTGTTTACGCGGTTCGCTTGGGCTATCCCTACAATAAACCAAACAGCAGAGACTACAGTAAAGGCTTTATGGAAGTATGTGATACAGCCGTTTGGTTGCCCAGGCCGACTCCACTCCGACCGTGGGTCTAATTTTGAATCTGCATTAATGAAACAACTCTGTGATACCTATGGTATAACTAAAAGCCGCACGACACCTTACCACCCTGCGGGGAATGGTAGTGTAGAACGTTTCAATCAGACCCTATTGAACATGCTTCGCTCACTAGAATCAGTTAGGCAGAGCCAGTGGGTAGGAAATCTGCCGGAACTTGTTCATGCTTATAACAATACTATCCATAGCTCCACCGGTTACACACCTGCCTACTTGATGTTTGGTCGGCATTTACGTTTGCCTGTGGATGTGGTGTTAGGTGTGGGCCCCCAACAGGCGAGGCAGGGTTTGAGTGAGTGGGTGTGTTCCCATCATCAGAAGCTCTCCCTAGCTTATCGATTGGCTGGGCAGAAGATGTGTAGTGCAGCCTCCCAACACAAAAGCCAGTATGAGAAAAGAGGCTGTACCCTTCCATTGTTGCCCGGGGAGAGAGTCTGGGTACGTGATCGAAACAGACAGGGCAAAGGAAAACTGTGTTCCTGGTGGTCTCCTGAGCCGTATGTGGTGTTGGAACAGGTGGGAGATACGGGCTTAGTGTATAAGGTCAAACCAGAAAAGGGGGGTAATATACAAACTTTACATAGAAATGCCTTAAAAGTGTGCCTTGCTCCTCAAACAGACTTTACCCCTCTACGGAGGAGCCGACCACAGGCCCTTCGGATTTCCCAGCGCCAGTGTTTTATGGGTTTTTACCCCTTACTGACTGTGTGTCACCTCACCAGAGTGATTCAGGTATGTCCCTTAGACGCTCCAGTAGGACCACGCGTGGGATTCCACCAGAGCGTTATAGAGAGGTAGAGCATTAGCAGGGACTGCTAATATTTCAGTGTGGGGGGATGTCATCCAGGGAAGGACGGATGTTGTTTTGCTGTGCTGTATTTTAATGTGAAGTGTACTTATTATTTTTTATATTGCATGTATTGGTTATATTTTGTGCAGTGTTTTATTTAGTTTGCATGTTTTAGTTATCGTCAAATTGTCCTGGAGAGACTCCGCCCTTTTCCCCGTTTTGACTAATTGGACACACCTGAAGAGGAAAGGAAAGGTAATTTACAGAGTGCTCAATGACACATAAAAGGGTTGGAGCCGGTGTTCAACAGAGGATGCAACACGAAGAATGCGAGACAGACAGAGGAAAGACACAGACGATCAGAGGGGAGAGCGAGAGACGATCAGAGAGTAGAGATGATCAGATGAAGCAGATTACCAGCGACTGGAAAGGGGAAACGATCAGAGGAAAAAAAGGCAGATGACCAGCGACTAGGGACGCGTAGCGGCAGTCTGGTGGCAATAACGACAAGAGCCAGCTCGTGCACTGCGGGAGAACAGAAGCAGTGAGACCGCGGTGCCGATTGCAGTTTGAGGAAGCGGCGGGCGGAGTTGAGAGCTCTGCCCACCCGGGTAAGTCTTTGACTTATCCTTTTTATAAAGTAAACTGCCAAAGGAATAGTGACTGCCGCTCCCTCCCTTTCTTCAGTGCACCAGGACGTGGAATGCGGGGAGGAAGGCGAGGACTCCGCTGGGTTTCCCTCTTTTAATACTACGCTGGACCTCTTAGTTTTCTGTGACTTTTAGGCCGTGGTGGATTCCACTGGACTTTTAATGTTGTGTGTTATTGATTTTTATTGTGTCTTCCCTTGGCCAAGGTTGTTTTAATTCATTTTACCTTTTTAACTATTTAAATATAATAAATTATATTTTTAATCTTACAGTTTAAATTGTGTGCTTTCCCTCGGCGGCTCCACTGCTCTGCCCGTTTTGAGGAAGGTTTCCTTCCTTTTAAAAAACACAAACCATCTTGGAAACATAATCAGCCTTTCCGCTCCGGTGTCACATAATCAGTAAAGTAACCGGATTACTTTATTGGAGACGTATTCAGTAATTACTCTTTTCAAGTAACTTGACCAACACTGGTCCTGAAGTACAATCTTAAGAATAGATTAAGAGAAGCTGAATCAACAAATATCAAGCTTTTGGGCATGACTGCATCTGCACGGGTATTTGTATGTGAACCTCATGGACCACGAGGTCATTCGCAGTTGTCTTCAATCAGTGGATGCAAAACAGGATGTGAGTGGCTACCCTATTTTTATTTAAGTGTCACAGTAATTAAGTCATAGCAAGGACCTCAGAAAAAAGAGTTGTTGGCTCATCAGATAGAACGGGTTACACGACCAAGATTTTCAACCCCACCTGTCCATCGCAGCATTTTTCTGAACATCAGTAAACTGTGTACTTACACATCGATTTTACTTTCCATTTGGAATCATTTTGGTCACTTGACAAATTTGGGTCCTACCACAGTGGCGTAGTGGGTAACATGTGAAAAAGCCCTAGTTTTATCGTGGAAGGGGAAACTTACAGCTAGTGCAGCTTCGAGAACTGTACCAAAACTGGTAAAAATAAATAAACAAATGTTCATCTAGTGAAATAAAAATTCAAGTTGCAAGATGTCAGATGAAGGGTGTGAGAAGGTCGGGCAAAACCTAGCTGTGACTTTGTCACTACATGCATCATAAATGTGCAGAAAAAGCAAACAAGCAGCCGAAACATCTCGAGCACCAGTTCCCATTATTATCACTTCAATAAGAGCCTGTCATGACAATCCTGCTGTTTACACAAACATCATTAGCATTTAAAACCAGTTTAATTGACTGTTACATTATGAAGAGAAATGAAGTGTAACATGACCTCATGAGCAGCAACAACCTCACAGAGCTGAGCGAGCGCTCCTCAACACTGACTCGACCAAAAGCAGGGTTTGAAAAAACAAAAAACAAAAGGGGCATACTGGCAGTGTTTGAGAGTGGTCACTGTTGTCATTAAGTTAATACTCATCCACAGTTTGGTCTAAACACAGGGCCTTTTATGGAATTATCCTAATTAGTGTGACCATTAGCCTTAATGGGGAGTAATGGGCAGTTAGATGTTATTTGGTAAAACAACACGCCAGAGGCTGGAGGTGTTTTATTACAGCTCTATATTAAGCTCATTTCTGGAAGGTAAAGAATGTTTCCAGATCGCAGACAAAATTGGCCGGGCGCTAATTCAGTTTCCACATCGAGCAAAGCACGGACCACCCACCAGGAAAATAACATGCAGCAAGATGCCTGCTGTATGCTAATAATACGGCCTGCAGTGACAGCTTCAAGTCTGACGGACTCCACGCACCGTTCTTTAAGAAATTACTGCAGCTACACATGTTTACACACTTCTTCTTTTCAAGCGAACGCTCAGCGTGAAGTTTCCAAGTGTGGTTATAAGATTTTATGCTTTTAGGAAATTACAAAAGACATCCAGTTTGTAACCGTATAACAGCGTCCAGGGAAAGCCAAGGCTGCATTGTTTTCCATCACATGTAGATTTCACTAGGACGTTGTAGGTTCTCACAAACTTTAAATCTGAGTGACAAAACGCTTCACAGTGTAGTTCAGCAGCAGTTTGGATAATTAAGCTTGGGAACACAATAACCTCTGGCACTGCTTACACGGTGGGGACTAGAGTCTGCTTCCTTTTTTTTGCTGTAATGTTGATTCTCTAGAGCAGTTGTAATTGCTGTGTTTGTATTGCTCTCCCTGTGGGAAGCTATATGCAGTCTGAAGCCACATATGAAATATTATTTGCAGGGCTGCTAAAATCCCCCCCCCCAACAAAAAAAGACAGAAGACAACTTAACTGTGGTGGACAAAGTCTTCCAATGATTTCCAGAGTGCACAGAAATCACTATTTCCAGGGGAATTCCTTCACACCAGAGCCTCTGTAAACACAGCCAATAATGAGTTAATTGCTGAACAGGGTGAATGATAACCAGCTATTCAGCGCCTGTGATTTCTTTAAGTGTGAAATGTGGATACAGTGTCACCACACGCGGTATCTCCGAGATTTATGACACACTCACAAACCAGTTTCTTTCCAGTGTCGGTGTTTGAACTTCGCCACGGGCCATTTGCTTCACACAAGCACCATCATTCGTGAAGCGACTGTGTTTTATCTGTCTTTATGATTCACAAGCAGTGAATAGGACTATTTCAAAAGGCATATCCTCTCCTTGGATAAACCTGTCACGCAAGTGATGAATGAGGAAATAATCACGATTCAAACACAAAGCTGTTGCTAAAATGCTTTACTGTGTCTGTTTTTGAGGTCAATGGGTGAAAAATCTCTTTGTTGAAATGATCTTGTGCTCATTCTGTATTGCAACAGTATCTAGGCTAGTACAGCCTCGGGGAAATTTCCAGTCTCTTTCTCTTCATGCAAATATGTTTTTGTGTATTAATTTAAAGATGCACCGAACCAAAGAACTTCCAGAACGTTACACTATAATGTGATGATCGGGTCTAATTATGTTACCAGTGATTTTAATGATGTAGAAAATTTTATATTTATGAGGGGTGATCAAAAAAGTTAAAAACCAGATTTACATTTGGCCCACTGCAGTCCTATAAACTTCACCAAAGTTTAAAACAACATTTGAATATTGTAGGATGTTAATCATAAACTTGAATAGTGAATATTTAACCCTATCCATTAAATAGAAACATCCCTAGCTTACATAGAACGGCACATGTTCCGACTAAATGTTCTCCTTCAGACACGTCAGGACTTTACAGCAGAACTCTGACAGTCTTAGCCTGGGAAATAAATTCAAGGTCCACAATCACGTAAATGTTAGAAAATAATGAGCATTCAACTGGTCTAAATTCTCTTTTATCTGAGAGGAAGTGGAGCAGTTGAAAGAGAGAGCAGACAAATTGAAATGACTGAAGGTTTTTGACTGTTATGGACCTATTTGAAGCACTGTTTGTATTTGAATGCTGTGTCCATCAATATGTCTAGATTTCACTCTACTGATTGCATATTTTGGTAAAGATGGTGTAAACACTTTTATACAAATAACACTATCAAACAGATGACCCTTTGGCCCCAAATTCATTCTGCAATAACCCCCATGAGAATCATGAAGTATGGAACTGGGTAGTTGGTGATAGGCAGCACGGTGGCACAGTGATCAGCACCAGCAAGAAGGTCCAGAGTTTGATTTCACTACCAGGCCCAGGCCTTTCTGTGTGGAGTTTGCATGTTCTCTCTGTGTTTGTGTGGGCTCTCTCCGGGTACTCCGGCTTCCTCCCAAAGACATGCAGCTGGTGGGGTATGAAATTGGTGACATGATCAATACTTGTTTTACCTGCTGTATAAAATAGCAACAATGCTCAGTGGCTAGTGGACCTAAGAGCGCACCACAGTAACCTTCCTGAACAGGATTCAGTAAACATTGCAGTGGCAGACATCCAAGAAAGAGTTTCAGGAAAGAAGAGTTGGACAGTACCAGGCCCTGACATGATTCACACCTGCTTGCTAAAGAAGCTAACCACATTAAATGAGCACCTGACACCACAAATGAACCAACTGCTAATAGATGAGGCTGCTAAAACTACCATCCAATAGCCTGCCTCAGCACCACATGGAAGCTCCTGGCAGGTATCATACCAGCTAAGACGAACAGACACATGGCTCAAAACACATGGCCCAGAAAAGAATTGACACAAACACCAGAGGGGCAAAATGCCTGGTAGATAGAGCAGTCACTTGAGACCAGACTGGCCAACATGTGCACCCCCTGGATTGACTACAAGAAGGCCTATGACTTAATGCCTCACACATGGATCCTGGGATGCCTAGAACTATACAAGATCAACAGGATCCTAAGAGCCTACTAAAGGCCAACTTCAAGCCAACTGCACAAGGAGATGCTCTGTATCCACTGCTGTTCTGCATAGGCCTGAATCTCCCAAACCATATAGCCTAACCATATAGAGTAAAGCCTGGAAGTTCAATTGAATTTAATGTAACTGCACAGCGCCAAATGACAACAACAGTTGCCTCAAGGCGCTTTATATTATAAGGCAGACCCCACAATAATACATACAGAGAAAAACCCAACAATCATTTGACCCCCTGTGAGCAAGCACTTTGGCGACAGTGGGAAGGAAAAACTCCCTTTTAACAGGAAGAAACCTCCAGCAGAACCAGGCTCAGGGAGGGGCGGGGCCATCTGCTGTGACCAGTTGGGGAGAGAGGAGGTCAAAATGGGATACACACTCTGTGATGGATGAGAATGGTCAAACTAAGATCCTGTGGGACTTCCAATAAAGACGGACACCTTGTTGAGTTCTAACCAACTGGACATGTAGTCGTGGACATGCAGTCGTGGACATGCAGAGGAAAAATGGCCGTAGTGATAGAGCTATACCAGTATCAGGGAGAAAAGACTGAAATGAAATGACTGAATTTGCCATATCAGGACTCCAAGTCTTAACTGATATGAAATCTTTGACACACGTGAAGACAGTGATGTAGTTACTAAAGACAAAACAGAGATAGTAGCAAATGCTAAGCTGCACTTTGAGCCACCTTTTTCATTCTAATAGATGCCATGTTAGCGACACGAGGTCGTTAGCTAAAGCAGCGTGTAAACCGCTAATAGACAGTTTATTTATTGCATCACTTAGCATTTATGTAAGGATTTGGTGAATGAATGAGGCGTGTGTGGTGATGTAATTTTAGTGATATTACGATTGAACAAAAAGTCACTGGACCACATAATATCTTGGAGGTTATACAGTGGTACGGTAAGAGAGGAGGAATGGTTCCAGAAAGTGCATTGTTCGCTTTTTAAGGCAGAGTCAGTGTCCTGAAGCCCTGGCAGGATATACTTTCACATGTTTCTGACACCCTGGGGCTTATATAGCTACACTTTATGTCCTTGCCTCTAGCTGCAGGTAGTAGAATGGTCCATTACACAAAAACTAGTCGTCAGAAATGATCAATTATCCAGGATAAGAGCATAGAAAGAGATTTGCATCCCTCAAATTTTTGTTTCACATAGATGCTGGGTATACACAAAGCTACACTAATGCAGAATCATCAAATTCTGTCATCAGTTTAGCTCCACTGACAAAACAGACATTAAAAATGTGTAAATGCCTCTCTTCTCTTCAGGTGTCCAGCTTAGCCACGACAGTGAGTAAACCATATAAAAATCAAATTATTGAATTAAGCCAGTGTAATGTTATGATTTACACTCATAAGTATCCTCAGCGAAAAAGCATCTGTTCCACGTCTCCAGCAGTTTTTTGTGGGGATAAATGCAACAGCTTTGCAAGCAGGTTTTGTGATGATTTCATTTGAGATCATCATTTATGCTTTTAACTTTTTAAACCTTTTCAGAAGTGATATCACTTTGAAGCTATGTTGAGGCTAACAATGTCTCATCAGGCCTTGAAAACTTGGAATGCCCCTTCTCAAACTCCACCCAGTCTCGCTCGCCAAACCCCTGCACGCATTATTAGACAATATTGAATGTGCAGTTTCAGGCAAGCTGTTGCCATCTGACATGTGCCGACTTATCAAAATAAATCTTTCTGCCCTTTTAAACGTTTGACTCAAAGTCAACGGGAGAATCACGTGGATCTTCCCAGTCTGCCATGCAGCCGTGTGATTGTCAGGCCGGCTAATTTAGCATGACTGCAGTTTCTGTAGCTAATGCGGTGTTTGCTTTCCACGCTCGGATTAACAAGATGCAGTTATGAGCCTTTGTGGGATTTCTGTCTTGTTGATAGGGTTTTCAGACTGACATGGACACCTATGTAGTGTATTTGTGCAGTGATCACAAAATGTTTGCATGCAGGACAATAAGAAATGCTCTGCAGCTTTGAGCAATCTGAGCATTGCACTGGGTGCAGCTGTGAACATGTTCCACCTTATCACTGTTACAGTAATACTGTGAGAGATGGACAGTTAATTAGTTGCCTCTGCGAGCACAGCCTTTCGCCTTATGAGATGTGCCTTCATTATGTCTTCTTTTGACTGTCAGCTCTATAATCAGGCCTGTTGAACTTATCCATCAGGCATCAGCGGTAGAATTAAAGTTGTGACTGTGAGATGAAAGAGAGGAAAGTAAAACAAGCTAAATCAGTTGAAGCTGAACATTGTTTTTTACCCGCTTACTTTCCAAGAGTTTGATTTTAATTTGGAATTCAAATCACAACTGAAGCACCACTGAAGACTTATTGTCTTTACTCAAACCCGATTTATGCACTAAATGTATGGTTAATAAGTCACAATAGGAACTGAAAATATTGTGCAAGCATGAAAAGTATTTGCACTTTCTTCATGTTGAAGTTTTTAAAACTTTAGTAACTTATTATATTCAGTACATAATGCAGTATTATTCTACATAAAGTGCTCAGTAACACAGAAGTAAATAAAATAATCTTCAGCTGCAACATAATTAATAATTATAATTCAGTAAAGGTACATTTAGTACATTAGTTGTAACGTAGGATTATGACTTTTACTTAAAGAGTGCTTTCAATACAAACTTATGTTTCATGTGCAGCCACTTTTCAGCTCATGCATGTGTGTGAGTCCACAGGGCCGCAAATGATCCTAAAATCCATGTCCATGCCATTTTTTATCACCCTGCCCTGTTCTTGGGGCTTCCTGTGATACCCCATTTAAAAAATCCTGGAAAGATCCCTGCCTTGATTTACCTGACAAGAAAGAACACGTAACGGCCGTGTGATTTATGATCGACGAAACAAAAGCTGGCCGAGTGTGATGTTGTTCTAACACTGCAAAGCATCTTAATGAGGAGGTCAGGGCTGATGGATGTCAGCAAAGTGTGCAGCACTAAAAACAATGAAACAAACACAGACCTGTTTATTTTGCACAAACACAAACCATGACTGCAATCACATGTCGGGGTATTGCTGTCTGAATGACTCACTATAAACAGAAATTTTTCATAAATTTATGATGTTTTCTCAAAACCAGACTAAAATGTAATAAACTGTATATCGTAATATGATGATGTGGACAAGCGGCGTTATGTTTACGTATTAAATCTTTCGTTTAACCATCTGAACCGCTGTTTGTACGTTTGCGTGCTAATACGTTTATGAATGTTGGGATTCTGAATAAATAGCGCTGACATTTATGAATATTCAAGGCTGACATGAATAGCAAAAATTACTTAGTGATAACACTGACAACGGTTAGCAGTGTTACTCAGACTTTATGATGTGAAAATGAATACTGCAAAAAATATTCCTGCAGAAGTCACATGGATGAGTGATGAAACAGAATCAACTTTCTGGGATTTTCTTACCTGGATGATTAAACAAGATATAAAAATGAAACCAAAAGGTCACATATGTAATGACAACGCAGACGTTCTCTTGTTATAATGCTGTGTTTGGTAAAATATGTGAAAACAGCGTGTAAATAAATGAAGGTTGGGGTGAGTTTCACGCCTGAGAAAGTTGTCAGCTGTCTTTAAAGTTTTATCACTTGTGCCTAATGTTCCCCTAATGTTACAATCATTGCTTTTGTCTTTCCTGCAGACCAACAAACTGCCAAACCCGCTGCTTTTAAAGAGGTTCATCTGCTGATGATCAGTTAATGAAGTGCCTGTGATTAGCAACACCTGGCTACCTACAACAGACACGTTGTACTGACTTTGTATTGCAAAATGACATAGAAGAAGCAGATTATTATTATTTTCATTATGTCCTGATTGATAAGGCCTTATAATTGAAAGAGGGTGCACTGATAGATAGATCTTTATATATACATTTTTACAGCTTTGCACTGTTATGCTTTTGTTGTTTGGAATGGCTTAATCACTGTGGTGTGTCATGTGGGTGTGCAGTGTGGATAAAGCTTATTTAATTCCACAGATGAATTAGGCTGTGTATGTCTGAGAAATCACTTTTCATTACGTTTCAGTTCCAAATAAAAAAGATAAATAAATCCTCGTGCACTCATACCCGATCAGATACGAGTGAAGAAAATCTTAAAAACAGTGCTTGTTGAGATAACCCAGAGGCATGCCTACATCAAACAGCTCAAGTTCAACACGGTGCTGCCGTGGTTTTAAGAGTTTACATCCACTTCACAAGGGCCCTGTGTGGAAACCTCATATTTCAGAGTGCAGTTGGCACGAGGACATTTGCTTTAATTTTTGAGGGCAAGTGAGCAGAATTAATGGCTGGATGGTAATAAGTCACTGCTGTAAGTGAATGTTCAGTGTTTTACATGCGCTGAAACCATTTAAGACTCAATATAACAAAACATGTCACAAATCTTTACACTTGGGAGACAGGTAACTTGAGTGTATTGATTTTGATGAGTTTAAGGAAAACTGGCAAGGCCTTCAAGGTATTTCTTAAATAAAAGCACATGGAGTCAAATGCAAAGCAGCGTGAGCCTCCATACTGTAAAGTGCAAAGAGTAGTCTTGTCTTCCAGCCTAATGGGGATACGGGATAAACAACTGCAGCATTAAGAGATTTTCCGTGGTTTGTAAAAATGTTACATTTTCTTTCATTCAGAACAGTTTTATATATTTATTACTGCATCACAACTATCTTTGTTTTAGAAAAAGAAGGAAAGCTTGAGCTTTGTGAATGAAGAGAAAGAGACCAGAGAGAAAGAGCAAAAAATGAGACGATTGCAATTAAACTAAATACATGAACAAGAAAAAGGAGAAAAAGAAAGAAATGCAAAGTGTATATTTACACTATATGATGCATGGCTGCACGGTTCCTTCAAGAAATCTGCAGATATTAAAATGCACTAACTCTAATCCAGTTTGTCTTTGATGTTTGTTGTCAAATTCTGGTTCATTATTTACTTTTCATTTCCCTTTGACTGTATTTGGATACTGATATTGAACATTGTATGCATGTCTGTGTCCGATACCAGACTATAGGCAGCAGAGACCAGAGGGGATACTTTAATTACTCTTTGGGAAATTAAATGCTTTTATAACAAACTTTCAGCTGTTTCCTTGTTTCTCAAAGGTTGTCACAGTGTAACAGGCTTTACGCCCTTCCTCTGTTAACCATGGAGGTAAATCAAACCTATAGCTTTTTTAATAATTTTTAAAAATGCAGTAATTGGGTCTCATATAAGCTTTAGTGAGAAATAGTCAGCAGTGAAATTATTATTTAAAACCAAAGACTATATATATATATATATATATATATATATAGTCTTTTGGTTTTATATATATATATATATATATATATATAACGATACAGATATTTTATATATATGTATACAGATACAGATATATGTATCTGTATACATACATATACATACATATATGTGTATATGTATGTATATGTTTAATATATATATATATATATATATATATATATATATATATATATATATATATATATATATATATATATATATATATATTACTGTATCCAGTAAGGGTCCTAAGGCTAGACCCCCTATGCTAAGCAAGCCTACCGCAGACATGAGCGAGACAGATAAATATGAAGGCATGCCGGCTCGGACGTCGCCCGGATCAACAAGGTCCGCGTCAGGTGTTGAGGAACCAGGGCACCCTGACGAAAAGTGGGCTACTGGAACAAGAAGGCATCGGTGGGCAAGAGACGAAAACAGGGCGTTGTTGGAATGCTACTACGCAAGTAACCCCGGCGGAAGGGGCTACATGAATAGGATGAGGGACCTATGGATTCTTCGATACCCAACATCCACAATGACGGCGAAACAACTAGTAGCTCAGTGTTCCAACATTCGAAAGAAGGGACTGCTATCACAGCTAGAGATTGACGAGGTACAACACAAATGCTACGGCAAGGAGGAGTCAGGACGCCAGGTCAGGGGGGAGATATCATCACCCCCACCCGAGATTGGGTACATAGCCCCAAGTGCGATAGGAGAAGGATCGTTGAGTGCGAGAGGAACTGACCTGAAAAATAGGATCATGGCCAAGCTTGAAACCTGGATCTCCCGTAGCCGGTTACCAAGATTACGTGAAGTACCCTCAGAAGGTCTGCTAGATGATGTTAATGCAGCACTACGGACAATACCTACAACCACGATTACCGACACTAACAAGCTGATCTACAATACGGCAGCAGTGATCAGTGAGATGCTTGGCTACAAGTTGAAAGGCGACAAGGGGCAGTACCCTCCATGGAGAAGGAGGCTAGAGGGCAAGATCAAAGTAGCACGGAGGGAGGTTAGCCAACTAACGGAGTTGCAGCAAGGTGCGACAAAGAAGGTGCATAAGAAATACAGCAAGCTGTCCATACCTGAGGCCTTGGAAACTGCCAAGCAAAGACTCACAGCCTTGGCCAGCCGCTTGAGGAGGTACACCAGAGAGATAGAAGGCAGGAGAATAAACCAGCTGTTCTCCACAGAACCAGCAAAGGTGTACTCTCAGTGGCAAGGGAACAATAAGAGAACAGCACCACCAAGGCTGGAGACGGAGCAATACTGGAAGAGCATATGGGAGAAGGATGCAACCCATAACGGCAATGCTCAGTGGCTAGAGGATCTGAGGGCAGACCACAGCGACCTCCCTGAACAGGGTCCAGTAACCATCACAGTGGCAGATATCCAAGAAAGGGTCTCCAGTATGAAGAGTTGGACAGCACCAGGGCCCGACATGGTTCACGCCTACTGGCTGAAGAAGCTGACTGCACTCCATGAGCGTCTGGCAGCACAAATGAACCAGCTGCTAGTTAACGAGAGACACCCGGAATGGCTAACCGAAGGTCGGACGGTCCTGATCCCCAAGGACCCCAAGAAGGGACCGGTCCCCTCCAACTACCGACCAATAACCTGCCTCAGTACTACATGGAAGCTCCTGTCAGGCATCATATCGGCTAAGATGAACAGGCACATGGGTCAATACATGAGCGGGACACAGAAAGGAATTGGCAAGAATACCAGAGGCGCAAAACACCAGCTACTGGTAGACAGAACAATCAGCCGAGACTGCAAGACCAGACTGACCAACCTGTGCACTGCCTGGATCAATTACAAGAAGGCCTATGACTCAATGCCCCACAGCTGGATACTGGAATGCCTAGAATTGTACAAGATCAATGGGACCCTAAGAGCCTTCATCAGGAACTCAATGGGGATGTGGCGTACAACACTAGAGGCCAACTCCAAGCCCATAGCACAAGTCACCATCAAGTGCGGGATCTACCAAGGAGATGCTCTGTCCCCACTGCTGTTCTGCATAGGCCTGAACCCCCTCAGTGAGATCATTAACAAGACTGGCTACGGATACCGACTACGGAACGGAGCAGTTGTCATATATATACATAAATATATATATATATATATAAAAGATAAGATAAGATAAGATAGAACTTTATTAATCCCTCGGGTGGGTTCCTCTGGGAAATTCGACTTCCAAAAAAAAGCACAGCAACGACCGAAGTTACAGTTACAGAATTGTTATATATATATATATATATATATACACACACACACACACACACACACACACACACACACACACACACACACACACACATATATAAATACAGAGACAAATATAAATAAAATATACAAAGGGGATAAATAGAATAAATAGGAATAAAAAATAAAAATACAAGTGAATTGCACATTTCAAGTATTGAGTCTATTGCACTGTTGACTATTTACATATATATGTATATATATATGTATATGTATGTATACAGATACAGATATATGTATATGTATCTGTATCTGTTTAAAAAATATAATTACAAGTGAAATTCAGGACCCACAGATCTGATGTATAGGAGTGTTTTTTATTTATTTTCGCTTGTTCCTACAAGCGACTGAGGTAATGTATGACGTCCACGTGCCACAGGGATCCCATCTGGGTTTGGTAAGAGTCTCTCTGGTTCCCCAGGACAGTTTGTGATCTTCCCTGATTACATGTGGCAGCCTCTGACCTGCACCAAAGACCCTCTCTGACATGGAAGATTGACGATTATCGATGCAGAAACCTCTGTTAATTCAGCGTACGTTCTGCAGCTGGATAACTATTTTAACCTCATCTGTGAGCTGCTCAAATCAGGTTTATTTTTGGATGCGAATAAATGTGGATCCTGGGAAACAGGGTTACCTTGTACTCCTCTGATGTTGCATGCAATTTCAGGTTTAGTCCAGGCTCTGTGGAAAGTGGAGCTCCCTCTTTGATTGAGTGAATCACCTGCTGTGGAAATTATAAACACTGTGCAGGAATTTACATTAAGCACCCAGTGGAAAAGTGCACTGTGCTGATGGCTTTGTCCGAAACCATGGAGCAATAAAATCTCTTTTGTATACAAGACATATTTAATCATGGTATCTGCACTCCTTCACGTCAGCTCTTTAAAAGCCATCCCATCCATCTTTAAAAACAGCCAAGTGTGATGACTTCAAAACATTTTAACTGCAAGGACATTGCGCTTTCGTGCTTAACTTTTGTCAGGTGAAAAAAACTGCCCCTCAGTCTCCTTTTGCTCCTAATGCAGAGCTGTCATGCTGCACAGGAAACAATGCAGACACAATGAAGCGCCTTCAATGAAGTCATGAATGACTTGAGTTCAAATTCAACTAGGAGGAGGCACCAAAGAGCAAAAAATCAGCAGGACAGGAGGGAGTAAAGTTACCTGTTTTTGCTGTGTAGTCATGGAAGTCTGACAGAAGGACTCTGCATGTTAAAACAATTAAAAACAGCTGAATCATCAGTTCTAAAACCATGCATGCAGAGCAGGTCACACAAAGCTTCATCCTTAACTCTAATACTCTGCTGCTTTTGACCATGTGTGCCAGCCAGAGGGGCCTTTGCCCTCCTACTGCTGTGTCTCAACTCGTAGCAGCTCAGTTTACCAGGGGGAATTCCTTCAAGTTCATTTTGCTGGCTGCGTTAGCCAAAAGTAACTCGGCTGCTAGAGAAACCCTGGGAGGGCACACAGCGTCGTAAGGCCTATGGTGAAAATTGTTTTGTTTTTTCCCGTGGGTATCAGTAGGTTAAACATGGGTTACTACAAAAACCAAAATAAGTTTGACGAGGCACATCTCTGATGCGGGACGTAGCCGGGATTTTGAAGTGAATTTTTCCCCAGCGCAGTCTCACAGTCACACATTTCAAGTTGTATTAATAACTCATTTAACTGCTGTATTACACTTTTACAAATGTTGTTTGCAAGAATTCTGATTATTGTGAGAATCTCAACACAGAAAATCCTGCTGTTTTAATGAAGGTTACAGTGAGCTGGTTGGTCCAACTGTGCTTTCTGTCAGCTGTAATGAATGGAGTCAAATGATGGAAACATAGCGTACCATAAACATAAATACCAGTGGATATCGAGCCTGCTTCCAAACTTTCCCTGGCCACACCCTATTCTGGCTGTGTTTGGGGGGGGGAAAGACTGTATATAAAAGATGGATTTCGCCACATGACATGGCTCATTGGTTTGCAAAGCTGGAGATTTTTGAGTTTTGAGCTGAAGTTATTCTTAGATTTTTAAAACTATGCCCCACTAGCATGAGGAAGATCTGACAGTGGAGGTTGACTCCACCATTATTAATCATCATTTTTTTTGCTGATAGGTTCCATATTTCATAAAAATGTAACAATATTTTTAACTAGAAACTGATAAAAGACATCATAAAGTCATCAGATAGTTGCTTACGGACGCTAGATCAAGGAAGGTGAGTAGTATTTTTTTTTACACATAGCGACAAGAGTCGCCCCCTGGTGATCATGATGAAGAATGCAAGTTGAAGGCACTTTCATGTTGGCTTTAGTTTTCAGACCCAGATACTAGCTCTTCTAGCTTTTTAGGTTTTCAGTTACAGTTCATGGTTCAGACACAAACATCTGAAGTAAACTCACTTCCTGCATGCTGCTCATTTTGTACACACAATCTGTGTAAGCAAAAATCTAATAAAAAAACCCTGCAATTTGTAAATGGATTGGATCATTGAACCTAATATCTGTACATATGTGCAACAATGAACCATTCAGGCTATGAGTGCATGTACTAGTCTTTCAATAGAGCTATGGAAATGGTGCAAATAAGTCAGGTAAATAACACAAAATACTTAATTATTAAAATTTTCATTGCATTTTTCTTTGCTCGAGTCACCTTTCCTTTTGAACTTTACCTGGACAACATATTTTCATGTCAGGTTTTCAGCCATTTAAAATGAATTTAACAGTTGATAGCGGGCTGCTGATTCTGATACAGTTTAAGGCTAAAGCTGCTGGGTGTAGATCCTCAGGTACTCAGTCCAAAAGTGGACTTCTACACCCACTCTTGCTGTCACTTTAAGTGCACTTGAAGCCACATTTATTGCAGAGTAATTGTAAACATTCCCATTTCCAAATTTTAAAAAAGAAAAAGACGAGGATGTTAAGTGTAGTTTTCCATTTATCACCAGCTGGGGAGCAGTCAAGCAGATGTACGAGAGAGCGCTCCCATCCCTGAGAATTTCAGCGATGCAGTTAATTGCTAATCTGCTTACCATTTTCAATGATTCTGCCTTGGGATGGTTCCGGATTTTGAGTATTTTACGTAAACCTCCGGAAACAAGTGGAGCATGCAGGAGAAGGCTAAGCTCAGCGACAACCTAAAAATGTGATAAAGACCACATTATTCCTAAAATATCATCACACGGCTTTGGCTTTCACTTTGAGGGCATATAACCACAGGTTTCCAGTGTTGTGACGATCAACATCGCCGACTGTTTTCCCAAGAATTAGCATTGTAGGTTACGTTTGATTTAAATACCTGTGGTTAGCCGTAATGAAGTGCTAGCAGCTAGGTGAGAGGGACAGGGCGAGGCGAGAGAAGCACATAGTCCCTCCTTTCAGGGAGAGAGAACACATGGATTTGCGTCTGCTATATGTCAACACGAGTAAGTCATGTATCACTTTGTTTCCATGATTTCTGCACAATTAAATCATTAAGTGTCATTAAGGGACTTGTGTAATAGCCCCTGCGGTACAGGCGGAGGGCTGGAGAGAGATGGAGCTCAGTCTGCTGCAGGCAAACTCTGCCAAAGTCTAACCTGCAGATTACTACAACATATTATCTCTATATAAATGCATTAAAGCTGCATGCTCACTTCCACCAAGAGAAAATCTGACCTTGATGCAGTCACTTGGGAAGTATGAAGTTTTACTGTAAATGTTGTGACGAGCGGGGGGAGGGAAAAGGAGTTTAATGTTCTGCATCCACTTTGGCAAAAAAAGCTCGACTGCTGCCGAGCCAGGTCAACGTTCTGGAAAATGAAAGAGTCATTATGAGTGGAAACAGTTGTATTTAGATCATTACTTCACACAGTAATTATTACATACAGAGCGTAATGAGTCATTGCGAGAAGATTAGCTTGTTAATCTCCAGGAAACAAAGGGCCTGGAGGGCACCTAGCGTGCAGAACAACATCCAGAATTATCAAATAATGTTTCTTTCTTGCTTTTGTAAACACACAGTAACCGATACCTGTTTTCTTTAGAGAGCACAAAGCGTTGTGGAGATGAAGGCCTCGCCCTGACTGTGCCAAAGCTCTGGAGAGCATTCGCTTTAGAGGAAATGTAAGCTATGTTACGTCCTAGCTCATTTTGACATTAAAGACACTAACTGGAACCATTACAAGCTGAGCAACACACTGGAGTGTTACACCTCAAACCTCTCTAATGAATAGATGCACAATAACTGCAACGCTGAGTTTTGAGTTACATCCGACTGGAAACAAATGGCTTTTATTCCTTGAAATACCACTTCGCCATTATACATCTCCATGCAAATACCTTGTGTACTTGCTGCTTGGGTAACAAATTGCCATATCATGTGTTACAATTACCTCTTCACTTTGGCCAGCCAATACATCTTCCCAATGAAATGGCTTGAAAGCTATGAATTATGGCCATATTTCAGTCTAAAAGAAACAAACCACTAATTGCGAAGTGGCCTCTCGGTAATTTCAACAGAGAACCCAGAAAGGCACTCCAGCATTGGGGAAATCATTTACTGCTGCTCCTGCTTTATTTTGGTTTCAAATAACAGACACTACTAATTTGGTGTGGGCCTGACCCCTGCCACCACCGCCCCCACCCCGCCATCGTCCTCCCTCCCCCCCTTCCTCACGCCCCTTGGGGAAAACTCCAATCAGTCCACAACTCTACCGACTTTTTTCCCCTTCCCTCCCTGCTTTTTTGCGAGCCCTCTCCACTACCAGCGAACTGGAGACCGCCTTTCTGAAATGTTTCTGCTAATTCCCATTTCCTTTATAATCACAAGCTTTCATGTGAGTGGCTGGCCGGGGCCGGGTGGGGAGGGGAGTGGTAATTACTTTGGGGTCCTGGGCATTAACCCGACCAGGTGTCACTGGATGGCCTGTTTACCTCAGTGATTAATGAATGGACTGCTGGTCTCTCACTGCCCCCACTCACTGCTCTTTTTATTCAGCGCGGAGCGTGCCACTGAATCAATTTGCTGAGCAGCGCAGGTTTGAGCCACATCACAACTCTGAGGGCAGCCGGTCCATCCGGGGCCTTCTCCCCTTACCAGGCCAGTTCGTCTGCTAGTGGTGCTAAGCTAATTAGCGTATCATGAATGGCAATCCAGGCAGTGCGTGTGGCTGAGATCACATTTGTGTACAGCAGTTTGCTGCACTGACACATGACTTACTGATTCTTTCTGATAGGAATGACTACTTTCAGAGTATGCTAAAAGAATGCGGGTTATCTTAATGCCATGAGTACGTCACAAGCTTGCTAAATACATTGTCATAACACAATGCTATCAGTGGATATCACAGAGTATTATAACGTCCACTCCTTACCAGTGTTGGTCAAGTTACTTGAAAATAGTAATTACTTACTAATTACTGATTACTTCTCCAAGAAAGTAATCCAGTTACTTTACTGATTACTTATTTTCAAAAGTAATTAGTTACTTTATTACTTAGTTACTTTTTAAAACCATGATACACAACCTGAATACATTGTAAAGCAACAGACCTTTCAGCCCAGTTCTATTTTTTCTGCATAATCCATCATATAAAATTCGATCAAATGAAAAATTCTCTTTTAAAAACTTGTTTTATTAGTTTGAATCTTTTAACTTTATGCACATTGCATCAACTAAAAATTATATTATATGCAAGAAGAAATGTGTTTAACCCTTTAAAGCCGGTCAGAGCAGCACGCTCCGTTTTGTGTAACTACTTTTAAATCCCGGTAGCACTGCAACCACGTAAGCTAGCACAATAATCTTTATTGCATATGAAACCGGAGGAGTTGTACTCACATCTTAGGTCACCGTTTCCTTCCACATAAAGCTTTGCAAACATTACATAAAAGCACTTGCAGCAACAAAACATAATATTCCAGAAACACGCTTTGCCGATCCGAGTTTGTGTTTACACTCTTTCAAATAGATGCAAGCAAAACACAGCAAAAAATCAATAAAAGCAAAGATTCAGCAGCACTGAGTCCTGTCGCTCTTAAATCTGTTGTCACCTGTTTAGCAGGAGTGGGGCGGGTGGAGGTTTGCCCGGTGCCACAGCGTTCATGTCAGTGGGAGGATCCGGGGGTTTCTCTGTGAATGTCACATTCCTGTGGCAGCGTGCTCGGTGCTCGCTCAGATTTAGTTAAATTTTTTGCTGTAGAAAGACGTTTTCTTCCCACACAGAGTGAACAGCAGACGCTAATGTTTTTGTAATTTTTTACAGAATCAAACTCAAAGTAATGTGAGTACTTCCACCCTTTAAACGCTGCATGGTCGTACTCTCTCCTGCTCTCCATATTATCCATTGTGCAGATGCACACGTCTGTTGCTGCCACGGACGTCGCACACTCGTACGTCATTGTCATGAGACACTCTTGCAAAAAAAATCACGGTTTAGTAACGCAGTAATGCAGCGTGCTTACGGGAAAGTAACAGTAATGTAATTACTTTTTTGCAATAGTAATCCCTTACTTTACTCGTTATTTGAAAAAGTAATCGGATTACAGCACGTTGCTGCCCATCTCTGCTCCTTACATTGTAATTACACATTATTTTTAACTGGTGGCTGTTATATATATCACAGAGCTTTGTTGTGGGCTTTAGTTCACAGGACACAACACAAAACACACATTTGTTTAAGACCTGAAAATGTTTGTGTAGCCATGTCTTGGTGTTTCTTTAATATACCCTAAAGGTTCTCATTACCTGTCTTTTTGGCTTGGTTGACTTGTTATTTGTGTCTACTTTCTTTTAAAATCTTCAGTTTCACCATGTATTTCAAATCAAATCAAATCAAATCAAATCACTTTTATTGTCACATCACATGTGCAGGCACACTGGCACAGCACATGCGAGTGAAATTCTTGTGTGCGAGCCCCACAAGCAACAGAGATGTGCAAACACAACAACACAAACGAGCAAAATACAAGAATGGCCAACCTGAAACTTCTTCACTAAATACTGGAAAATACACCCAAAAACTCAAAAATTACATGGTTAATATTGGGAAATGTTACCATATAAGTTGAAGGCTGCATTATGGACTAACCAGAAAACATCTTCATAAAATATAATAACCTGCTTTGTAGCAACAGAGGTAAGCCAATAATTAGCTTCTATGTGGCCTACATTAAAAGATTAACTTTTCATCATTTCCTTTATTCCCCACGCACGGACAATAGGCCAGGCCCGACCTCACCTGGTGGGTCTCTGTTCAGACAGTAAATATGTTTTACCATCTAGCAGGCTGCAGCCAAGCTGTTATCTGCGCTGTGATGAAAAGGGGTGTGAAAGCAGAACTGTGTCGTCCCTTCATGCCTGTCAAAGAGGATATGGAGGGAAAGGAGTACGCGGGCTTTGTGTACACAGGTGATTACCTAATCAGCATGTCCTCTTTAAGAGGGGCCAGCAAAGGTTCACGTCACTCAACCACCATGACTGAACCACCCAAAGCCAAATACAGCCTCATTGCTGTGATACTGGCCAAAAAAAAGCACATGGGGGGGGCAAGCATGATGAGCGCTTCTCAAACAAGTGCACATCAGTGGAAGCAACAAATTAAACTGTGTTCACCCTTATTACTTCAACGTGGTCAGTGATGTCACTCATTTTTATATGTCTATAACTCCTGCTAAGCATTCATTAGAGCAGAGGTGCCGTGGTTAGCATTAATGAAGACATGCCACAATAGAAAAATACTTTCAAGTTCATACTCAGCACTTATCAGAGAAGCATAAAATTATTGGATTACTGTTGCCCAGAGGTATACATGGCTAATTTGAACCATCATATAGCATTGTTCATTTAGTGCTTAACAGTGATGGGAAAGGCCAGCGTTGTCAGCGTTGCTTCCACTCTCCATCATCGTCACAGCTTTTCTTGCTAATATATTAAAGGATTAATTAACACATTTTTCCAGTTTCATCTTTTCTGCATCACACATGTTGGTTGAGGTGGATAACACGATGAAACTTCTATCACGCTGCTGAATCACTAAAGCTTGTTTTCTCGCTAATGCTAGATGTGCTTCCATACAAAGTATAGATTGTAAATGATCTGCGAGCAGTGAAAGCAGACCAGCTCGCCTCTCGCTCTGGTCTCCCCTCAGTTTACCGTCAAAGACCAGAGATTCATCCACAAGCAACATGCGCAAATGAACAGATCAAAGCTGCTGGCCTCTTAACAGGAGACAGAAACACCCTCAGAGACAGAGAGTGCTACTCTGCTATGAGATTGAAATAACCACAGCTGACTATGGCCACAACGTTGCAGTAACAAGAAGGCAGATGTTTAATATGTTTCTTCAGCTGCTATACACAAACAGTTCCCATTGACCTTAGACTTGCAGGTTTGGCAAACAATGGATTATAGTTATAGTTAGCTAGGATGTTTCTGTTGTCACAGCAAGGCAGAAACAACTGAACTGTGTAGAAGAACAGGGAATACAGCAGCTGACTGACTACGTTTTATGGACATGTACAAGAGGAAGATATTTAAAGATGCTAACTTGGTTAATAGATTGATATAAATAAAAATATATTAATATCAAGCATTCTTTATTGTTATGCTAATGTTTGTAGTATTGTAACAGACAAATTAATGATTCTATGAAGATGTGTAATGATTTACAGCACTGCTTCAGTTCATTGAGGTTTGCAGATATTTGTTTATGCACAGCTCTCCTAAGGTCCCGCCACAGCGTTTGAATCAGGCTGAGGTCTGGACTGGGCTGTGCCCCTGCAACACTTTGATTCTTTTCTTTTTCCAGCCTTTCTGTTGTAGATTTGTTGCTTGCAGCAGTTTTCCTGTTGTTGTTGATCTGTCTGTTGGACAGATGGCCTCAGATTTGCCTCCATAAGGAGGAGCTGTGACTTCAAATGCTCAGGTCCTGTGGCTGCAAAGCAATGGAAATCAGCTGCCCTCCACCACCTTACTTCACAGTCAGTATATGGTGTTTGTGCTGACATGTGATATATACGGCAGAGACAGACGAGACAAGAGGCTTTCTTCTTGCAACCCTTTGTATTGTCATGAAATTTAACAGATTAAGACCTGTAGAGTCTGATGTAGCTTTTGTTTGAGCTTGGAATGAATTTGCTGTGACATCCTGAAAAGATTGTAGCACTATGTAAACACACACCTGAATCCTCCAGATCAGGAAACTGCCACTTGTGTTTTATTAGGCGTGCTCACACTTGCTGATGAACAGTTAATCAAATGTGTTTGATTAGCAGCACCTTGCTTATCCTCTTAATTTCTGTGGAAGCAGTAAGGGTATCATTTGTCACAGGGCTGCATAGAAACAAACTGGGTTCATGTCATGCATGAGAAAGTGACAAAAGGTAAGTTATAGATAGCCTACCTACTGCTAACACAAAGATTAGCAAACTCTTTACTTCAAAGGACGCAGAAGTGATCAGTAATAGTTAAGTAACTAAGCTGTGGATACTTTAAAGCACACACTGCATGATTCAGTGATATAGTGAGGCCATGTGGTGGTTTAGAAAACCTCTAGGATTACTGGATCGCATGTAACCTGTAGCTTAGCAAGCTAGACTTATAACTGGAAACGTTTAGGACTTGTCGATATTTTCTGTTTTGCTGTGTCAAAGAATGAATAATGAGATACATTTCAAAACAATTTTATAAAATTCAGCAAAAACCCTTGTGGTTTCATATTCCTTTTCCTCATCCTCAATCACCTGGCCACAAATCAGAGACAACCTTCTGCTTTTTCAATTGCATTTTTTTTCTGTGCATATTTCATATTTCTTTTTAGTTAGTAGAGTAATTAAATATGTTAGAGTGCCTACACTAGAAGCACCTCCTGTTTATCCAGACTGTCACTTCACACCTCGAGGCACCTTCGAGTGAGTCACTGAGACGTGATCATAAAATGATCCTGTTTGCCGTAAGTGCTGCGTGTCACGACAGAACACATTCCGACTTATGTATTCAGACTCGACTGGCGTGCCATGACATCAGCTAACAGTGAACATTAAGACAGGCCATTAACAAAGCTGATGAGTTACAAACTGCTGCTGCTATCATCCCCGAGCTCTTAATGGATTGCAATTTGATTGTGTCAGCCAACATTCAGGCGACCTCTTACATGATGCTTGACACTTTGAGCTACGCTTCCAGCAGCTGTCTTTTAAACACAGTCTGTCAAAACAACATCTCTAGGAGATTGGTGTTGGGATGGCGAAACGTGTGTGTGTCTGAGGGGTACATTGTTGTGACTACCACAGGTGGGGACATGGAGAAAGAGCGCCGTGACATGTCAAGCTGTCACTGAAGAATGCCGTAGTATTGAGGGAAATCTCTCTGTTCACAGTGCAGGTGTACTGGACGCTCAGATGAATTAATGCAGCGTTAATGAAACAAAAACATGTCAAAATTACCCGCTGCTCAATGGAGTGTTTTAACACCTGCGGCTTGCTCGGCTGTTTGCGTTTGTATGTCAGTTTATGCTGTGTTTCACATGCTGAGGGGCAGACCCAGGGAATTAGGCTATCATAACAGTATGGTGAAATAATACATTTGGTTCCCGATGACTGCAAAGCACAGAATTACAACTACAATGGGATCATAGTGATTAGTATGGAAGACAAAACATATTGTCCCAGGCACTGGGTGAGTATCATATCTGTGTGTGGTCTCATTGTTTGTTTAATAAACCATTTATTTTATTACTAAATGCCAGTGTGATTAACAATGAGGCATGCTGAAAAAAACTGCCCATGCATGAGCATTGTCTTGATTAAATATAAATCAAATGGACATTATAATAAATGTTCTTTCAGAGTCCAGACTTCACCATAAGCCTGAAGCGTTCCTGTCATTTCTTTAGGTAGTCTTCAGAAATACTTCTCCAGGCTTTGCAAAGGACATTTCAAAAAGCTCCCGGCTGCCTTTTATTCTGTTCTCAGTCAAGATCCCACACCACTTGGGGCATCCTTCCTTCAATCTATAAATTTTCTTCCACTTATCTGTAAGCGGGACCCTGTGCCAGCAGTCGTAGTGTGATGGATAGTGTGGCCAATTTAAAATCAGCAGTTCTGGATTGTCTTTGGAAGCCAGTGTGCAAAGTGAGACCCAACACATTCAGCCTCCACACAGAAAGGCCTCAGCCAGCCTGGTTCAAAGCCAGGGTCCTCTTGTCATGAGCCAATGGTGCTACCCACTGCAGTCACAAGTCACTAAATGAGAATTTAGTGACTTTGGACATCGTAAGATTAACAATAGTTTGGCAGTGGTATTGGACTGGTGTGGCAATCACATATAGTGAAGTTTGTGTGCTAGCCTAAACCCCCTGCATCTACAGGCGCATGTTTTTTCAGCGATTAATGTTCTATAAAATAGCCATAGAAAGTCTTAATGTCCGATACAAAAGTTTACAGTAGCGGTTGTAAGTTGTAAGCTCGGTTTTGTACTGCAGTAGATTACATTTGTTTAAATGGCCTGCTTTATTCGAGCAAACTAGCGTTAATGTTCATCTGTGAGGTGGTCAGGCTGAAGACATGGAAAATGGCTCAGCCTATGACTTTGACAGATGGTGACAAATGTCTTATTGAAAGGTATGAATTCATGATGAATTATGGCACGATCCATTCAAACCTGAAACCTCATGACTCACATCCAAGGCTGACTGGATTTATTCATCCCATGGAGTTGCTGCTTTGGCATCTTGAAGAAACATTAACAACTTTTAACAATGACGTGAACGCTGCCGTCTTCCTGCAGTGGGTATATTACAGGCACAAAGATGACTTCAGGTGTCTTTAGTGATTCTCCTGAATAGGATGAAATCTGTCACAGATGAATGAAGCACAAAAAATGACTGACTGTATCAGCAGGCTGTTTCTTGTCAACACAAAACAGAACTGCTCTGTTTGCAGTGACTGAGAAGCAATCGAGCATTAAATACGAATCAGCAGTTATTAATTCCAGCATGATGGGAGGTGTGGAATGTTTTCAGAGCTGTCCAAACGTGTGAGATTACATTGATTGCTAACTGTCACTGCTATTCTTCAAAGGTGTGGAGAGCAAATGCAATATCAGAGATATAGTATACAAATTCAAAGTTATTATTCAGTAAGTATAACAGTATGTGCATTGGCCTACAACCAGGTAAATGTTCTTTTGCTAGCTAAAGTACAATGAAAATAAGTAGCTGGTTATGATGAATATATCATAATAGTGGTTTGCAGTGCATGTAGCAAGCTTTAATAATGGCTAACTGGTGTTATTGTGGCTGAAGCATTCAACAGTGGTCCACTCCTCTCAGTTTAGAACGAGCGATGTTTTTAAAAATTGCTTGTTTGAAAAATTAAGAAGGTTGCTGGTTGAAACGCTGGCTGTGCTTACATAGGTTTCCTCCGACATCCATGGATGTGAGGTAGATAAAGTTCTTAAACTGTAGAGAACAAAGCGTGGGCAATGTGGCTGTTAGTGTAACGCACTGGGAGTGGATTGCACTCACTTGGGTCAAACTCTGGCGGCGCACTTAACTGTTTCGCTCTTCTTTACTGGGAAAAAATGGCTAAAGTTTTTATCACAAATAAGTTTTGTCTTTCTTATTGTCGTCGTTTTACAACCTAAAAACATTATGAAAAATGTTCCTTTTTTCAGAGACGTCACAGCATGTTGCGTCCATCAGCTGTAAGCTAACATTAGTGAAACGCGCAGGTGAACTGATGCTAAGTTATGCTAACTAACGAAAGATGCTTAATACAATACTGTGTTATGTGTCTTATATTTACATCTGTGTGAAACCATGAGGAAAACCAGGACGTGTAACTATCACACGACACTGTAGTGATGTAATTAAAACAGATTTGTAAAGCCACTTCCTGCTCGGTTGTTATGAAGGAGAAAAAGATGTTATTGCACCAGGCTAAAAACAGGGCTTGACATTATAGCACAGGAGCCTGTGATGACCGGCAATCACAGGTCCTTGTTTAAAGAACTTTTTAAAGCACTTCCACCCGGGCTAGTGTATGTGAAGCTGACCGACCACAAGTGTAAGACTGCACATGTAACACCAAGCTTTGTTACTAAATGCAGTAATTAATATCTACTAATTAATAACTAAATACTAAATACTAAATAAATAATAATGTATCACTTTATGTTGCTAAAGGAACAGGAAATTTAAAACTTTGATATAGCGTGCCCAACGTATGCTTTTTACACTCACCAGACACTTTGTGTTAACATGCAGTTGAACTGGTGTACCTAACAAATATCTCATGCATGTGCATTTAGACATATAGATACGATCAAGAAGTTCAAACCTTGCATCATAAAGTGGAAGAAAGCTCCTGAAATCCTCAGAGAATGGTCTGAAAAAGAAAATATTCAGCGAGCAGCAGTTCTTCAGATGAAAATGTTTCTTTATGTCAAAGGTCAAAGAAGAATGGACAGACTGTTTGAGCTGATAAGGTACCCCCTCCTTATCAGCTCAAACAGTCTGTAATTTACAAAACTACTCGTTACAACCAAGGTATTCAGTAGAGCATGTCTGAATGCACAACAGGAACCAGAAAACCACACTGGGTGCTTCTTCTGTCAGCTAACAACAGCAAACTGAGCCTGCTGTTCACACAGGCTCACAAACACTGGACAACAGAAGATTAGAAAAAAGTTGCCCGATCAGACAAGTCTCGATTTCTGCTGAAATGCATTTGGGGTAAACAAATTCATGCATGGATCCATGCTGCCTTGTGATGATTAAGGCTTGTGTGTGGGCCTGTTAGTACTAGCAGAGGACTGCTGCTGACCATGCCCATCCCCTTTTGTCCAGTGTGCCCATCTTCTGATGGCTACCTCAAGGAGGATAACACGCCAAAGCTCACTGCACTCAAATGGTCTCCATAGTCCCCTGATCTCAATCCAGTAGAGTACCTCGGATGTGGTGTAATGATTCACATCATGGATGTGCAGCCACGGTGTGACGTCATCATGCCAATGTGAAAGAAAAATCCCTGAGGAATGTTTCCAGCACCTTGTTAAATAAAAACAAATCAGGCAGTTCTGAAAGCAAAAGGACATCCAGCTTGGTGTACTTAACAAACCTGTAGCTGAGTGTATATTCAGTCCCATAACATTAAGTAGGCTAGTGCGTTACCACCATGTTCTTATAGCTCTATCAGCAGTAATGCCATAGTAACTGCCATAATAAAATCTACAAGAGAAAAGAGTTCAAATCTTTTTTTTTAAAGCCAACTCATTTGAAATGTACTTTACGCTAACTGTGTAAAAAGAAAATGGTAAAAGCAGTAAAAGCACGCGTATTCAACGTTCTTTTAACTTCAGTGGTTGAAAAATGGATGCCCTTAAAACCCTAAGAAGGAAGTTGCTGTATACTGAGGAGACAAGAAGTGCTGGGAAATGACTATTCTTATATACAAACATGCAAAAAGAGTAATCTCGAACTGCCATCCATCAGAGGCTTCCTTTGTAGGTGCAGCATGTCTGGCAGGAGGGTCATCGGTCAGCATCTGGTTTACACCTCTCTCCCTCTCTCTCTGTTCCAGGCAGACTGCTGGGGTCACAGTATTGATCAGAGCCACGGATGGGAGCCCTTGACCTGCACCTCGATTTAAGAACTATAAAGGAAGCCCTGCCCCAATCTAATGTTTTCCACCGAGTTGCCAGAGGAGGCTGCGGACACCTGCACTTTGTCAGAGTGTTTAGATTGGGAGCCGAGGCTGATACCGCCAACCAGGCCTCTCTATCATTAGATCCAGTAACGCTTACAATAACAGAGAAGAAGGCAACAGAGAAACACATTAGGTTTCACCTTATTTATGGCCTTTGATGACAAGAGTACAGCTCAAGATCCAACTTGGACATTACAAGGCTAAATTGATGCAAGGCACTTACGGAGCTCATCCATGCAGTCTAGTGTCTAGTGTGAAGATGCTTGTCTGCTGTAAATATTATGTTTGAGGAATATTTCAGCTTGTCAAAACAAAGGCTCGCAATTGCTTTTAACGTCCTTAATCTTTGGATGATTGTTCAACACAGATTCCTGAGTCACTCTGCCTTACATCTGTTCAAACAGCTGCACTCACGGTTGTCTAAAATGGCACGGTGCACGGCTGTGGACAACAGCTAGCTTCAGTTAGCGTTTTCTTGCCTTGATTCGTGGTCCTTTTTTAGTGCAACAACACAACAAGCGTGTCCTCCGAAGGAAAATACAGAGTTTAGTGAACCTTTATGAGCTTGTTTCTGACGGGGAAAGTCGACTCCTAAATGCTGCATGCAAAGTAAAAACATCAAGTGACTGAGGTTTCTAAGGATGATTTTTCCTTCTTTGCATTTCCTGAAACAATTGACCTGTTAACATCTTAATTTCACTGTAGGACCTCCAAAATTGTCTGATGAGTGATCCTAATGATGAGCATAATTATAGAGCTTTAGATAAATGCAGGGGCAGGACATTTTTAGGCAACGTTCACCATCATTTTGGCCTGCACTGAAAAAGCGTCCAATTATTACAAATAATTTTAGTACTGAAAGGTCCAGAGTTGAACCAAACAGTACAGACTTCACATATTTGCTGACTATGTGAGATTCGATGTTTTCTGAGGTTGCCATTAATGCTGTATAGAAATTCACCTAAAGACTTTTAGAGCTATTGAAAAACTAGCAAAACAAACAATTAAGACTGGTTAAATTATACTTATTACTTATATTTACTTATTTTCCTTTTGTCGGCAAATCCTCCCAGGACTAAGAACGTTTGAAGACTGATTATTAATCTGCATTTCAATGTCTTACTATTATTATTATTAAAATATCCTAATAGTATCAGATCTGTTCTTGTGGTTAATTGATAATAAATTGTTTTATTGAGTGTATTATCTGCATATTTTTATTTTATTTCATGTTTCTTTTTTTAAGGACCCCCTAGTTGTATTCAGTTCAGCTTCTTTGTATAGTACCATTTTCACAGCAACAGTTGCCTGTTAGGCCGAATCCCCCTGTGAGGAAGAATAGCCTCTAACTAAACCAGTTTCAGGGAGGGCAGCTATAAGCTTTGTCAAAAATAAAGCTTCATCTTAAATGCCGGTAATGTCTGTCTCCCAAATCCAAACTGGGAGCTAGATCCATATTAGAGGGACCTGAAAGCCGAAGCCTCTGCCTCCCATTCTAAGTTTGAAAACTGTAGTAACCACAGGTGAGCCAGCAGTCTGATAGTGAAATGTTTGTTGGGAGAATAAAGTCTGTAAGTGTCATGATCGCTTGGTCTTGGATATCTGGGGTTTTCTGATTTTGTATTTTTGATAATCGTGCGTTTTGGGTTTGCATTCTGTTTTATTTAGTATTGTGGTTATAGTGTTATATTTATGTTCCTGGGCTTATGATGATCCTGTTGTCTGTGCTGTTAGTATCCCTATTGCTTAGTTTACAGGTTTATTATTTATCCTGTTCTGTTTTTCCAGTCTAGTCTTTGTATTTATTTTCTGTCTTTGTCTCAAGTTCATATGTATTAGTCCTGGTCTCAGTGTTAGTGATTTCCTGCTTTTTTTCCTGCTAATTTCGGCTTTATTTTGATAGTCGCTTGTCCAGCTTTACTGTCCCTGTCTAATTAGTTAGGTTCTGTTCAGCTGTGTTCCCCGGGTGGCCTTTATGTCTTTAAGACATGCATGTAGGTTAACCAGTTGATTTGCATAAACTGGCTTCAAAGTTGGGTAGCATCTGCATAGCAATGAAAATGTATGCAGTGTTATCTAGTAATATTGCCTAAGGGAAGCATGTATAAAGTAAAAAGTACTGGTCCCAGCACCGAACCCCAGTGGAACTGAATTGGAATCTGTCAGATACAGTCAGGGAAAAAATATTTGAACCCCAGCTGATTTTGTAAGTTTGACCACAAACAGAGAAATGATCAGTCTGTAATTTCAACGGTTTATTTGAGCAGTGAGAGACAGAACAATAACAAAAAAATCCAGAAAGATGCATTTCAAAAAAGTTAATTAATTAAATTAATTCACATTTTCATGAAGGAAATAAGTATTTGATCCCCTATCAATCAGCAAGATGTCTGGCTCCCAGGTGTATTTATACAGGTAACGACCTGACATTATAAAAGACAGCCGTCCATCAAAACAATCAATCTATCCAGATTCCAAACTCTGCACCACGGCCCAGACCAAAGAGCTTTCCAGGGATGTCAGGGAGAAGATTGTGGACCTACAAAAGGCTCGACTGGTCTACAAGACCATCTGCAAGCCATCAGGTGAGACGGTGACAACAGTGACAACATAGAAGAACCATAAAATAACTCCCTTGGTCTGGAGTTCCACGCCAGATCTAGCCTCGAGTTTCAATGACAATGAGAACGGTGTGGAACCAGCCCAGAACTTCTCAGGAGGAACCTGTCAGTGATCTCAAGGCAGCTGGGACCATAGTCACCATCACTTTTTTGCAATGCATTCTGTCTGTTGTTCTGTCTCTCACTGCTCAAAATACCTACCTTTGAAATTATAGACTGATTATTTCTTTGTTAGTGGGCAAACTTACAAAATCAACAGGGGTTTGAATACTTTTTCCATTAATGTAGATATGATTCAAACCACTGCAACACAGTTCCTTTAATAGCACCGGTGTTTTCTAATCGCTAAAGTAAAATATTGTGGTCAAGGATATCAAAAGCTAGGCTGTGGTCTAACACTTGCCTCAAGGCACTATCCGGTTGTTCAGTCTGACGTCACTAGCCGTGTCTGGACCTAAACTCCGCTGCAGGTCCATATATCAAACGATCACTATGGCATTACTGAGAGTTGAAAAACTGTCTAAAGTCTTTCATCTTTAATAAAATGATCAGCGTTCTGCTCTACCAGGTGTAACAATTGAGTTTAACATCCAGGCATCCATGAAAACGGAATTTATGACATTTAACGGAGTTAGAAGTTAGCAGGGAGTTAGCTCGCTAGCTTCTATCTAAATACAATATAGCATGTCCTGACTGCGGGGTTTTGGAAACAAATTAAAACGTACAGCTCTGTTATCACTTCCAAGACAGAAAACTAAACAGCAGTGACGTTTGCAGGGTTACTGAAGTTTGGCTAGCTGGTATATAATGATGTGCTACGTGACCGCTAGCGACACAGCTATGTTAGCATAATATAAACAAGCTAATTTTTTTTCCACTCGATAAAAGTTACCGTGGTCAGGAACAAATGTAATCGCATGGCAGGATGCTGTAAAAGGACCAAACTTCAGCCAGGAGAACAACTGAGATAATCCATCCACAATACGAGGTTAGTCATTCATATACTGCTGCATGGGCTGGGCTGTAGTTACATCCTAAGGTTTTAAAAACTGAGCTTAAATAAATGATTAGTGGTAATAAAAGCCGAGGGAGGTCAACAGGGATCACTGACTGTTTTAGGAGCTTTTTGAGATCAAATAGAAGAAAATACATAACATTAAACATGTTAACAACACAAAAGCCATATTAAACGCAGACTACTTTAGACCCGGAAGTAGGATTCGTCGCGTCATCACTGAACAACCGGATAGTCGTACGGTAAACCTTATAATATTAGAGAGTGAATCCCAATGATTATGGCCTTTTAAGCATGCCTTAGCAATTGAGAGGGAGACCTCTTTTTAAATTGTGGGCTGCTGCGGCTCAAGAACAAGAGACGATTGTCTACTAAGCAAAGGGTCAGTGGTTCAGTCCCTGGTTCTCTCAACCTACATGTCAAAATATCCTTTGGGGATGATATTGAACTCTGAGTTCAGTATCGTTAGCCTAACACTGAGTATTAGCAGAGGAAAAAAGCACACGTATAAACAAGTGAATGAGGATTTGAGCATTTGAATTGAGTAGAGAAGAGCAAGTACAAAATGCATATATATCACAATGTGATTATGCGAGAAATAAAGTTTTTAAAGAGTCCTCTGAATGACTAAGTACACCCGATGACACCACCATAGTAGGAATAACTTAACTGATTTCATTCAGGTTGAGTTCTGGACACTGGTCTATACCAGCAGTCCCACGGACCGGTTTATGTCCGACAATATTTTCATGGACCGACCTTTCAGGTGTCGCAGGTAAATACAACAAAATAAAACCGGTACCGGTACCAAAAAAACAGAAGATTTATTCATAACACACTGGAAAAGACCCAGGGAAACCGAGTTAATGATAAACATGATTTTTAAAAAAAAAACAATGATAAAAAAACCCTGAAAACCATAAATTTCACACCCGAGCCTCAACACTCGCAGCCCAGTACCAAATGACCCAAGGACCAGTACCGGTCTGTGGCCCCGGGGTTGGGGACCGCTGGTCTATACCACTGCAACACCTCGACTCTTTGCTTTTTTTTTTAAGCCATTCTGCTGTTGATTTTCTGGGGTGCTTTGGATCGTTATACCATTGAACAACACAGTTTTTTGGAGTGTTTTAGCTGCCAAACAGGTGGTCTCATGTCTGACTCTAGAATACTTTGGTATACAGAAGTGCTCGAGGTTGAAACGAGCCCAGATCATAACCCCTCCATCGCTGTGCTTTAGAGTGATTATGTGGTGGACTTGCTCTGTTTGTTTTTGCCAAACATCACATTGTCCATAATGGTTTTGTCTGTCCAAAGGACAGATGACAATCTGCAAATTTAACCTGTGCTGCATTGTTCTGTTTAGAGAGAAGAGAACAGGAAGTAATCATGCAAGTAATACTTTGCAAGATGTGACCTTGGGGAGACTTTGCTTGTAAATCCATGGCATTGTGTTAACACACACCTGAATGCTCCAGACCAACAAGCTGCCAAAACTTCAGCTTTCATGGTCAAACTTGCTGGAAATCAGTTAATTGAGTACATTTGATTCGCAGCACCTGGCTGCTACTTGTTCTGTTAATTAATATGAAAGCAGTAATGGTGTACTTGTTTTTTTCACAGTGATTCACAGCCAACAAGTCTGTTTATATGACTGTCACATCAGCGTAACTTTGTGCTGAACATTGGGGGGGGGGGGGTGTGTCAAGATCTCTGTCTAAATAAATAAATAAATCTGGGTTCATTCCCAGATGATTAAACATGGAACTATTTTGCTGGTAATTCCTGAAATGAGTAAAGAAAATCAACAGCCTATGTTGCAAGATAATTCATAATTTTATTGGGGGTCTGATTATTGGGGGGGTCATAACCCCCCTGGAGATTACGCCTCTAAACTGTCAGTTGCCAGTGCAACATTTGAAATACATTTGAGAATTCACCTCACTGTTCACTCTTCACCTACACTTGATTGTGTAGGTTTATAGCAGGACAACATGCTTGCACGTTTGATACACATTTCCTGTAACCAGACGTTTACAGTGTTGTCTTGTCAGCTTCTCTGCAGCTATCATGGGGGGACCTAAACCTTTGCATGTAGGCAGCATACGCTTCCATTTAAAAGGAAATTTGAGTCAGCATAGTGTTTTTGTGCTCTGGATGCAGGAGAAAAGTTGTGTGGCTGAACAGCCTTGGGCAGGGTTAGCAGAAAGGCACCCATCTGGGGATATGAGGTTTGACTGGCATATGGTTAAACAGTGATGCAGTCTGACAAATTTCAAACAAAGCTTATGAAAAGATAACATAAACACAATAGTCACTCTGGGCTCAGCGTCCACCTGTGTGTATGTCATCCTGGAGTGTGAGTTAAAGGCCAGTACTAATGAGCAGAGCTGCTCTGCGCTCTTGGATTAAGGTCTTTATAAAGTAAATCCCCGTCAGATAAAGGCACAGTGTTTATAAGGGACCATTAATATTTTGATCAGTATGTTTAAGAGAACCAGCTCCTTAATGCACACCCTGCCTGGGTTTAATAGGATGCGCTGGCATATCGGACTTTGCCCCCCACTGTGTTAACAGGTCATGAATCTTTTGCAAGTTTAAGCACCGTATCATTTTAATCTATTTTTTTCCCTTTACAGACATGTCAGTGTAAGACTTCAAGGTGAAGGTGGTGAGGCAGCAGGGACAAACAATAAAATAGTCTCAATGTTAACCTGTGTTGCAGGCTGCCTTAAAGCTATTCAAACAATTTTCATCCTCAGTCAACCAGAAGCAGGAAGTTTCTTCAGGAGTCACCCTGGAGCTAGAACCGCTCGAACTATTCATGGCTGGTTTCTATTTAAAATATTTAAAAAGGTCTAAATGTAGATCAAAACCAATAAAAAGGTTTTATTGCCACCATAAACTGCTTGAGCACAGTGGATTAAATGATAATTCCAATTTATTACATCTTGTGTTTATAATTTGAATTGGTCATTCAATGGTTAGGACCTGTAAATGTGTTCACAAAAAATCAACACGAGCAGAGACATCAGTTCAGCCCGTTTTCAAAATGAAGTTTGAAGAAGAAAAAATGTTGCTAGTCTCATAATTTCACATGAAAACTGAACAGCTGTAACATCTGTGACAACTGTAAACTGTGATGTATGTTTTGCATAGTAATATTAACAATAAGAGTTGGTATGTTGTGACCAGAATATTGATTCAAGCTGAACTTGCTACATGTATTACTCCTGAAAAAGTGCCGTTTGTTATCCAAATGTTTTATTTCTGTTTACCGAAATTTTGTGGTAGTTAATTGCGCTGAACTACAAGTCGCTTACAGGTCAAATATTATATTATAATACTACTATTATGGTTATTGTGGTCATCTGAAAATTCAACATTAGTCTTCCCAGTCTTGCAGTGTAATCTTTTTTGAGAGTTGCATATTTGAACAAGAGGTTGCTAAGTTATCTACAAATACTAGCACGCTTGTTTAGCAAGCTGTCACATTGATTATGTGGGGGTGGGAGGGGTGGGGAGCTCCCAATTATGTGACATGAGCTACAATAAAGAGCCAGTGAAGGGGGTAACCATCCATAAAGAAAAAAATGTTTTTTTTGTATTTGTCTGTAAATATTCTTTTGGGTATTTCAACATAAAAGCCTGTGGAGACTGAGTCACTCTTGAGCACAGCCACAGTGGGGCATTAGAACAACTGCAGGTTTTTGGAAGTTGCTGCTTGGAAAGGAGTTGTGGGTCCAAATAAGTCTACTAGCCTGTAATGTATCTACTGTATATTATTTACATGAGCATATCCCATTAGTAGGAAAATGAACAAGCTTCAGCCTTCTAATGATTAGAAAACCAGAGAAGCGAGTGAGTGCAACCATGACTCCAAACCAACATGTTACCAGCTGTCTCACCTGTTACTATCACTGTTATATTTCTTGTATAACAGGGTTATTGAGCTAAATTCATTCATAAAAAAAAACAAAACATGACCAATGCAAACATATCTACAATATGTGCAGCTGGTTAGACTGCACCACAAAATACTTGGTCATGATGGTTTCACTGGTTACCACAGAGTTAGAACAGGGAATAACTAGACTGCAATAAATACAATAAACCAGCACAGGCTGAAGGAAAAACAAACAGGTATTATAGTGCAACGTTTTACCGACCCTCCATCTACCCCAACCTCCTCCTTTGTTGTTGTGCTACATCACACTATTCTCCTTTATCCTTTCAACAAAAAGACAAGGCTTGTAATTACTGAGGTCATTAAAGGGCTTTTTAATATGAACATAAACAGATGTCATTTTGGAGGGTAGTCGTCTCAAATTAGAAGCACTGATGAACAGATCATAAAGCCATGACTGGAGATTAGATCCATCACTTATATTCAAGTCGTATCTAACATGTTTTCCATACAGCTCTTCTACATCTATGTTAAGGAATCTCTTTCACGTATCTCGCCACTAGTCACGGCTATACAATGCTGATTATAACTGTCACTTCTCGTTACTGTCTCCAAGGCCATCATTGAATTACTTACAGTTCCTGCGCCAGGAGTTTCTGATTGTTTTCTCTGAAATCCAAAAAAGGCCTGCAAGGAAACTTCCCCACTGATTCCAGAGCCATGTGAGGCACATCTGGAAGATTACTACGGTTGTGTCTTCCAGTCGACAACCACCCAAGCCCCTCTGCTATTTTAATCTGTGCTGAATATTCCAACAGGCTGCAATCAAACCAAATAAAAGAGGATTGGACACAGAACAGAAGGCTGTAAAATTAAAAACAATTGCCGGATATTGGAGAATAAGATTGTTTTGTGCATGTTTTTTTTCAACTTCTTGTAGAGCTGTGGAATCCATTTAATGTTCAGAAACCAGTTGTTGTGACATGTTGTAATGCTGCAGCCTGAAAGCCTTAAAAATTAATCTTGATTGTGACCAATGCCAGATCTGCATTTTCTTCCTTATATCTTTGACATTAGTTTACAGAATTACTCATAATTGCAATAATATGATGCAGCTGCAGTCAAGCTGTCACAGTACTATAAATTATGAAAACATTTCTTGCACTTATAATAGGTGTAAAGGGAGTAATTTGTTCATTCACAGACATGTTTGCACCCATGTATAAATCATCACTGTCTTCCCTGTCAGAAAGGAAAAACATGTTTCATGTTGATTTTACTGTTAAAGCCTTTCAGAGGACTTTTCTCTGAATGTTGAGCCATTTTGGTCCAAATAAGATGTAACCCGAGTTGACAAAAGTCGTATATCAGCTTTAATCTGTGTTGTTATTAGTGTTGCCTTTAGTTATTCTTAGCATGCATTCAAAACAAAAAGCTTAAGGAGCAGTAACCAGTGGTTCTCCAAGGTTTATCAGATTTTATTTTGTCACTGTGGGTTTCAGACTCAGGACCAGCATTTCTGCTTTTAAAGTCAAAACAATACTTTTCCAAAGACACACATTAATATACTGTATAATATTTCATTGCAGTTATTTAAAGCTCTTGGCAGCAAAGTAACTTTTGCGACAGAAGGCACAATAAGGAGTTCCTGATCATAATGTAGGATTTGATTTACTGTAAATGACTAAAAGCAATAAGAAAAAAACATGAATTCTTTCTTACTGCTGAAGTTAATGTTGGTTGGATAAGCAACTTCAATTTTAATATAATTGTTGTACACGTTCTTGTTGTTGTTGCTTTTATGTTGCGAGGAAATTATGTCAGCAAAATCATGAAAAACAGCTTTTAAACTTCCCAAAGAAACAAAATCACCTCATGAGTTGTCAACAGCTCTCAGATTTCCATTTTATGTCATTTTTCCTCTTTATTCAATGTAAATAAACAAATAAATAAATGTCCCTATTATTATAAAAATGGAAATGTTTACATACACGTGGTTGCTGTTAAATGTAGTAAATGTAGTATCTAAAGATAGATAGATAGATAGATAGATAGATAGATAGATAGATAGATAGATAGATAGATAGATAGATAGATAGATATTTAATAACTATCACTTTTTTTACTTTTTATCATGCTGGGCAAAGGCTTACTATTCCCATTAGTCCATCCTCACTTCCTGCTTTGCTCCAATCATAATTAATGCAGGTGTTAAGCAGGTGAATTTGAATCATTTGTCTGGTCTGTAAGTGAAGCAGGTCTGTAACGTTACTTATAAACCAATGTGTTTTGAATACATATAATAACTGCATAAAGGCGATTATATATTTAAAACAGTTGTGATGACTTTACAAAGTCTGTTGAACTTTGTAAAGTTATTTTAGACAAAATATGTTTCCTGTAAATGTAAAGTTGAGAATCCAATATGTTGACAGTTTTGGAGACAGTGTTGGACGCACACAGATGGATGGTTTTTACTCCACAAGAAAACAACCCATCAGAGAATGAAGTGCTCAGAGGAGCTTCTTCTTCAGACCCACCTGTTTGCACCGAGTACACGAACCTCGACTAAACTACTTAAGATAACAATATAACTCAAGATAATACTCTCTCAGCTAAACACATTGTGCTTAGCTTTGCCACCACTAGAGTTCTACTGAATGATAAGAATCAAAAGTCAAAAGCGCAGTAGCGTTAAAGGCTCTAATGTTTTCTCACAGTGTTTCTTTGCTATTCAAACTAAGTTTCCGCTTCTTGGGTTTCATCTGTTTTCATAATCTCTATTACTTAAGTCACAGAGGGCTTTTGCACGGCCGCTGCTTTTAGCCTGAGAAGAAATTCTTAAGACTATCAGCTTCATCTAAATGAAGCTCACCATATGAACACGCGACATATAATGAATTATAGAAAGCTTTAATGAGAAGTGAAGCTGTTTCCACACAGCCATGCTGTGATAATATGCTTGTAGTGAAGAATCTGTCCAAACAGCTCTTGGAAAGAAATGACAAACTTCCAGGGCATTTGTAATTTGTATACTTTATGGGGGAGAGGGCCTCAAAAGGAAAACAGTCCAACCTTTGAAACCATTAAACATTTAACTATTTATCATTTAATGAGTGCAGATATTTGAGGAAAAAGATAAAAGATGTGGTGATTGTGAAGGACAAACTTATTAGGAGGCTCCGCCCCTTCCGTTTCTGTAAGTCTTGAAGCTGTACCAAAGTTACATTGCTGCCCTGTCATGTCTTATTTTTGGAAAGTGGGATTGACTTTCAAGCTGGATTTTAAAAGGAAAGGGGGTTTTGTGCTGTAATTGCTATATAATGAGGGTTTCACTGACCTTCTGCCACAACATGTTTTTTTATTTACTCATCTCGCAAAAGGCATTGACTCCATTAAACAGATGGAAAATTCCTCCAGCTCCTGCAGGAATTTGATTTCTCCCAACAGCTGTCTTGCTTTATACAAGCATGAAGTCAGGGAATCGCCCATCTCAAATCAATCACGCCGGCTGACGTTTCCTACAAACTGTGCTCGCAGAGCTGAGAGCAGGAGGGGCAGCGTGGGCTGAGAACAGAGCATCGTCATGGCGGGTGAGACGGTGCGCTGATGTGGTCTTGTTTATGTCCTATAATGCCTCCTCGCCTTAGCTGCGTGGCTGAGCTGCGAGCTGAGCCACAGGAAATCACCTGACACCTGCAGGAGGAAGCTATACTTTAGCACCATTAGTTCTGAAATATACTGTGGGTGGTGGTGATGATATTACGCTTGGCTCTTTGTAAGCATATCTTCCAATCTGAACGGCCCTTTATCAACATAGCGTAGGTTTTGTTTTGTTTCCCAAGAAGAGCACAGATTTAAAGTCATGCATTAAATAACAGCCAGAATCTATTTATAGAATTTTGCCAATTAGTCCTTTGCTCCTTTTGTAATTACTACTAACCTAGTGGTAATGATGACAGGAGAAAATGTGAGTTATTATTTATGGTAGGACCGACAAGTCAAAATGTGATTAAATGATCTTTGGACTATCAGCTGCAGTCGGGGTGTAAACGCTTTGACTTGTTTCAATGAGTTTTCTTGGATCTGAAATTGAACTGAACCAATTATTCCAATAAATTCAGTCACACACACAACACCATAAACACTGTTAGACGAGCATATGGTGATACTAACACAGCCACGATTAACTCATACCGGCCAGTAAGAGCTCTATAAAATGTTCCGCACTGTTGCTTACTTGCTTATTAGTTATATTATTACTTCTCATCCGCATTTTCTGATTGAGTGGAAGTAAAATAAATGATATTCCCAGAAAAATAATTTCCCCTCTGATGGATGTGGAAGCCAGAATGTTCCGAGTGGTCATTCTGAATTATGGGAACGTGACTCTGAAGTCTGGGTGCGCACAGAAAATAGCATTTATTTTTGCCTGCAGCCCTGAGTGAGTGCCTGTTCACTGCACGAGTCGAATAGTGGAGGGCGGAACACTGACGACTTTATTCCCCCGTCACTTTAAACTGCAAATGTTGCCCCACAGTTCTCTTCATGTACCCGCCTCACAGTGTTGACAGTTCAGCTTCATAATGAATGGAGGTCTCTGAGCTATTTTGTACAGCTGAGAGTCTGTGAACGCACCATGTGTTAATGTGACTGCAGCTCGTTGCCAGGATAAGTGAGAACGGCGTAGGAAATAAATCATCAAATTATTATTATTATTATTTTTAATTTACAGTATATGTTTACACTGTGACGGCTGGACCAGTCATGTTACTAAGAGAAATGCAGGTAAATAATACCTTTCTGTGACATATGAGGACTCTAATTGCTGGAAAGCTAAGCCATCTTCTGTCATACTTACAGTTTCTTCACTTCTCAACATCCAACTAGTTACCAGCAGCCTGTCTAGCATTAGGCTTAAACTTTAAAAATAAAGTTTTGGACATTAATTTCGTCATCACAGTTTTTCTGTTAAATTGATTTAAATTCTATAAAAGTAGGGGGAACATTGCAACCCTATTTGGGTTGCCAGTGACATTGGTTCAGAGGTTAATGGAGAGGAAAGTATAAAGCGATGTGACTTCTTACCTATTTCTAGTGGGATTAGCTCTGATTTCTCTTAAGTGAATTTAACATAAACGGTATTTACAAAAGGGTAATCCAGCTACGTGGGAATACTGTTTCTGACGCAGGATTTTTACAAGTTAAAAGGATATTTGGGTAAAACAGCCATGATCACAGGGTACAACGTTCATCACAGCACCGACCAAATATCACTATATAAGGTGGGAAACTTAACCATCAGAAACTAAGATAACATCATTTGGAGTCTTCTGACCATCCTTTTAGCTCGGTTTTGAGCTCCTGCTAAATGTTTTTTATAGGGTCAAGCAAACCAACAATTCTCCCATAAGTCAGCACAAGGAAGGAATAACTCTCTGGACAGAAGCAGGCTTGGGGTGGGCTGCCACCTGCCTCCACCCACTGGGATTAGAGGAAAACTTTGGCTGTCATTTGCAGTTGGACTGTCAACTTTTAGAGCGTTTCCACCAAAAATAGCTGCCTTGTGCTGCAGTAAATGAGGCTGATGAGAGAGGTGAGACTGATCCAAAGCAGTGAAGTTACGGGTCGAGGTGGAAAACTTGGGAAACAGACTAAATAACAATACACCTTAAGAATGGGACTTCAGGGTCTACTGAAAATGAAAAATAGCAGTGGACCAAATAATCAGATGTGTGTGCAGTGATGACAACAACAGCCGTCCTCAAACTAAGACATGAAAAAAAAGGAAAGAAAGAATTTGTTTCCAGTTATTCTACATTTCTTTACATTGTTCACTTCACTTACATCACTTACACAACCTCTTTCTCTGGGATTTTATGGCAGATGACAGGAGAGTTAGCACCACCACCAAGCACCAACATACAATGTGGACGGAAGAAAAAGGTTCTTCTTGCTGGAAGGAAACTTAGCTACGACTCGAAGGTAAGGTAGCGGTGTGTATCCTGATAGCAGACATAGCCTTCAACTCATGTCTGGAATCAGGGAAGCGGAAAAAGGGAAGGAGACTCATAGTGACATAGCAGGGAGAAGATTAAGAGTGAGAACAGTTATTTCAAAGCATTACAGAACGGCAGAATGAAGACATTCCTTTGCAGGGAAGAACCCGCACATGCTCAAATGAACCTACATCTATGCTACACATAGTTTATTAACCAAAACCTTCGAAAGCTTTCTAATCACTATTTCTGCTTTCCAGATAATCTTCGCAGATGGTTTGAAAATAATAATTAACCACTTGGTCAATTATTATGACTTATCATGTCACTGTTAGACAGAGAAGAGCGTATCATTTACTGTTGTTAAATCACTCTTGGGCCTGCTGGTGAGGACACCAAATTCTTCCCAGAAGGTTGTTTATTTTGACTTTACCACTATCTAACCAACGGGTTAAGAGGTAAAAACCTCTGTATCAACTGATGCTGTACTTCTGCAGTGCACGTCTAGATTCTCAACACAGAAAACTGAGAGGAAAAAAACAATTTCATTTGCTTCCATTGTGGTCGTGGTGTTATCTTACAAACTTTTTCAATTTGCCTTTTTTTATTTACTAATCATTTCCAAGTGTAATTTGAATGCTGGCTCGTTAACTGTCAGATCCTTTGGCGACCAACAGCAGCATGTTGTAATTACTTCATTTCATATTTAGAACATTATGCCTAATGACTATGAGAGTATCTGTAAAAAATGGCAGTCCTATCACAGAGTGGAGTCATGCTGGCTTCTTCACTGTTTACCGTCCAAGCGGCCCCGCTCGCATTTCTATCAGTCCATATATTGACTGATACAACAACATATCTTGCCATCAATATCAACATCTTTCAGTTAGATTTGTCTCAGCAGATGTAATGTGGAACAGGCGTTGTCAGGGAGCGTCCAGTGAAAACAAAGAGAAGAATGGCAGAGCTAATGTGGAGCTGGGCCTGCACAGAGTTGGGTTTCAGGCTAATTGGGATCATACGCCGCATGTGCAGTTTTGGCACATACGTTAGATTAATCAGGGGCTCTTTAATCGTGGAGAATTTCTCCTGTGCGTGGTTGGGGCGGCTACTTCCCCCTACCCCCTCGGTCCAAGACCCCCAAGCCTGTGCTGCGTCTAAGCACGGACCTTTTGACTCCATAAACACCCGCTCGATAAAAATTGGGGTCAACCTCTCATTGCTTGCATCGGAGCGTTATCGTGCCACCACAAAGGGTCCCTTTAATGATTAAATTATATGGATGTTCCGAATTTGCAGATTCTTGGCAGCCGACTCTTCCTCCTGATTGTAATTTATGTCGGAAGTCATTGCTGTCCAACACTCGGCCCCCTCTCAAAGCCCAGGAGAGAGGAACGTGCACGTGGACGAGGCCTGCGTCGTCCAGCCCGCTCTGGGTCTTATCTGCACCGTGGAGCCGAGGCGACCTCACACATTCACCTTGCAGCATGTACAAATTAACAAATGCATTTCTAAAATGTGCTTGTGTTTTTCTTTCCTTTTTTTCTGGGACCTTTTTGCCAACCTCAGCTCTGCTGTTTAGGTTAACCTGTCATTAATCTGCATATGATTAGGCCCTGACATAAATTTGACATCCCGGGTAAGGACTGATTAGCCATTTGCTTTGGTGATGATGATGACTGTGGTGGCGGTGTGTGTGTGTGTGTGTGTCTGTGCGATGGCGGAGGGGGGATTGCAGATGTCCATGTCAGCTGTGGATCTTTGGGTGAAACTGAAAACTGAGACTACAATGTAAAGGAAAGGTGCCCTTTGGAAAAAAAAAACATCCCAGATGATTAGCAGGACTCCCGAGAATCTGGATTCCATCTCTTTCAAAGAAAAATGAATAAAGAGAGTTTATTAAGCCTTAGAGGCATCAACAGACTGAAACTAATACACTAACTAATAATATTAAGAACAAGCTTTCACAGTTACACTTGCACAGTTATTTCATCCATCCATAAATTCAGTATGTGGGTCTTTTTCGACGTAATGAGACTCCCATACTGCAATGCATCCATGAAGAAATGGGCTTGCCTATAATAATGGCACTTGGGTTACTGATTAATGTATCCTCTCATTAATAACACAAGGCCTTTGAAATGTAAAGCAATGGCAAGTTTATATTTGAAGGGAGGATTCAAAAAATTCCTCACTGTGAGAGTAAGAGCTCCACAGCGAACAAGTCTGCACTCTGTGAATAAAAGCCCTCACAATAAGTCTTCCTCCTCCCCGTCACCAGGCCAGCGGAGATTTGAAAAGTTTGACTTTCTTGCTCTACGTTGTCAAATCAGTGAGTTATAGAGTAAATAAATGTGTCTGTAAACAGTGGCACCCTTCTAAAAATTCTCCACTGCAACTCCAGGAGGTGTGATGCTGCACACCGACGGCTGCACGTAGCGTCTGCGCCACGCTCCGTAAACTTACAGAAACAAAGGCAGGCTCGGAGGGGTGGCCACTGCGGAGGAGAGCCTTAAGTGTAATGTGTGTTGATATGAGCTCTGGGGATTCTGGAACTGCTAAACATGTTCGTGTTTTTTATCTTAACTGGGAGATTCAGACCTTTAATTTTCACATTGACGACAGGGTGTAAGACACATTTCCTTTGAAGTAAACGAGCTCGACTTTTGGGCTTTGTTCTTCTGTTTACAGCAATTTCTACACACACACACACACACACACACACACACACACACACACACACACACACACACGAGCCACTGGTGTTTGCAACATTATGATCCAGCTGCTTATTGATCCCACGCTCTTCCAAGGGCAACATTTCAAGGTCATCAGGCCCAGAGAGTTTTTGTGGAAGTTGGCTTAAAAACAGGAGCAGGCATATAAAAATAGGTCAAATTGCAAACTTGACCTATTTTTATACATTTTTATAAATATTTGTATAAATGTTTATAAATTGACCTTTTATTCTGGTTGTTTGAACTGCTTTTGTTGTCGTTGCTTTTTGTTTTTTAACAAACTGTTTGATCAAGTTGCAGTTTTGCGTATGCTTTCTGATGCAAGCCATACTTTTAGACAGTGGTTTAAACTGTCCAAGTGGGGGCTGATGAGTTGTGATTGGCTGATTTTGATCTGTATTTGTATTGAAAAAACATTTTTTTTCAAATGGTGTCAGTGTCTCTCTAATATACCTGTTATATATATTTTTTTAAATATAAGCATATATATGTTGCTACAGTACATTGTGTGTTGTCTTTGTTTAATGAGTTTCCAAAGAAGGAAAAGTGTTGCACTTCCAGGCGCACTGACACTGCTTCATCATGACAGTAATTTATCTCACTGCATTTGATTCTTGACAAATGTCTTAAACTCAAGACTGGAGAACAAACAGATGTGCATCTAATCTAATGAAATCTAATGAAATAAAACACTTATCCAGCATAAAATATTATTGTGCTGTGGAGTCACTTGTTAGGCACCAGTAAAACCTGCAGCTGTATCTATTTTGTTCATTTACACACTCAATTGGCCGTTTTATAGCGTAATGAAAAGCATGAATATAAGCGTAATAAATTCAGCTAAAGTGTGAGCTGTTGTCAAATAAAATTCATGCCATCTATTATTTTTAATGTTATTTTAGACCTCTTTTAGTGCGCACGGTATTATTTGCTTTTACCATAAAAATAAATGCTACCATTCATGCTCCAATGATAAGCCACATCGACAAATATTTCTTCTACTTCTTTGTTTTAAAGTTTTGAATAGAATTGAAAAACAGACTCCTTATAAACGTACACTTTCACTATCTGTGGTCTCAGATCTGTCCCTCTGGCAAAAGATGTGAGACCCAGAATATGTGAAATACTAAAAGTTTTAAAAGTCATTTTCCAGCATTTTCAGTGTAAAACCATTCAAGAGTGTGTGTGCGTTTCATGTCTGTAATGTATGTTTATATAAAGTGCTAAAAGTCTATTCTTCTATTTAAGTCATTAACTACTGTTTTGTGATAATTACATGGGAAGTTGTTAAGCAAATTAAAATGAGGTGTATTAAAAAAAAGATATTGTAGCTGCAATGGCCTCTGAAGAAACCACACATTTTATCCTGTTTAATGGTATTGTTTAAATAACTAGGCCTGGAGTATTCCTGCTGCATACTAATAGAATTATGAGTCTGAGTCTAAACAGTGCTGGATTTTCCAAGGATAAATGTGAGCTTCCCTGTGAGATACTATTAGAATATTTCCAGAAAATAAAAATATGATATACCCTAACAGCGTTATCATAACACACGCAAAAACAGATCAAATAAAGTACCCTTTCATCCACGCTGTCAGGCAAATCTGAATAGGATTTTTTTTAAATCCATTTAATAACATCAGAGCAAACAGTGTTGTGTATTTTTTCCATTCCAAAGTAGATTATTTAATATCCACTGTTTATGGTGCAAAAGAAGTTACAATTATTTATGCAGATATATAGATATGGATATAGATACAAAGATATAAGCTTACTGTAGGATTTATTCAGTAGGATTTATATATTTAACTCGTAATGTTTGTTATTTCTATTTGCTTAGCTATTTCAGCTAGGCCACATTTCTACCACTCTTCTTTGTTTCTTTATCCATTACTTTTACCTGTTCATCTACTACATTTAGCTGTTTCCTACAGCTGTTATTTTACACTGATTACTTTTAGCTAACCACCCAGCTAATAGTATTACTTAAATGTGCCTGTTGTGCTGTTTTCCACATTCGCTTTGTCTTTTTTCTATTTAGGAAACCTTTGAACTATAACTTTGAGTCAAAAAATTGAACCTGATTTATTATTAATAATAATATGAAAATACTGTTTTTTATACTCATGTAGCATTTGTATTTAGAGGCAGTGAAGCTTTGAGACGCCACAGTTCTAATGATGAGAGTGACGAGAGAGCCCGCGTTTGTGATGATGCACCGATGCCTGAGAGTGTTTAATGCGAGGAGCCCGACGAATTTCCGGCGGAATTCTCAATTCCAACTCAGCATTTATTTTTATTAAAGACGCAATTCAGCGTTTGTTTTTCTCAAGTTGATCAGCTGAAAAAGCTAGAAATGCATAGAAATGTATGGCTTTAATGAACATTTAATTTAATTTAATGAACATTTAGAAAATACGGGATTAGGCCCCCGACGTGACAGCAACACAACAAAGAAGAAAAGAAGAAAAACGTATTCGAAATAGTTCGCCGATCAGCTACGCGTTAAAGTAATAATGTGTTCAGCAGGATAGCTTTTTAATGAAAGCTATCCTCATCTATCTATATCTATATATATATATATATATATATATATATATATATATATATATATATATATATATATATATATATATATATATATAGATATAGATAGATGAGGATAGCTTTTTAATGAAAGCTATCCTCATCTATCTATATCTATCTATCTATCTATCTATATATATATATATATATATATATATATATATATATATATATATATATATATATATATATATATATATATAGATATAGATAGATGAGGATAGCTTTTTAATGAAAGCTATCCTCATCTATCTATATCTATCTATCTATCTATCTATATATATATATATATATATATATATATATATATATATATATATATATATATATATATATATATATATATATATATATAGATAGATGAGGATAGCTTTTTAATGAAAGCTATCCTCATCTATCTATATATCTCTCTCTCTCTCTCTCTCTCTCTCTCTCTCTCTATATATATATATATATATATATATATATATATATATATATATATATATATATATATATATATATATATATATATATATATGAGGTCTGCGAGTAAAGAGAGTAACAGAAGACATATTCCGGCATTTTTATTTGATGTATTTACTTTTTACTAGTAAACCTTTATCTGTTCACTGTTATCGTTCAGCTTTGGTTTACTGAGATCAGAATTTCGTTTTATTGCCACAGAGGCGTTAAGGGAAAACTGTCTTTAATAACAAGCTAAAGAAATAATCTTCTCACCTCATGTTTTCATTATTATTATAATTATTATTATTATTATTATTATTATTATTATTATTATTTCGCAGTGGTTCTTCCTGTGCAGTCCAGATCTGTCAAGTTATTACCTTTTATATATTCTGATTAACATGTTCACGATAAATTCAAGCTAACGATACTGTAACATATTCTCCTGCATTCGCATTCACCTAAATGGCCCTGATATGTGAAAGGAGACCTATTTTGTATTCTCACCCCCCAAAAACTCCTCATTAAATAAATCCATATTTTTATTTCGATTAAGAAAGAGAAGCCCCAATGCTGCTACATGGAATCATGACATTACCACAGCAGGACACGCAGGTCAACAGCAACTAGTCCTAAACCTGAGCGCCTTTACGCCCCCGTGTCTCTGTTATCTGGAGCCTGGTGAATCGCTGCGAACTTGTCTGAATGTGCAGATATGTATCCATGTTAGGCGCGTGTGAACAGGGCCGCGCGGGGCCGGTGACGACACGCTTATCTTTAACCATGCCCCCTTTGCAATAAACGGAGAAGAGCCTTAGTGAAAATATATTTAATAATTAATCAAATGCAAAGTTACACAAAGGGAATGCAGGACAGATAAGTGAGAGCTGATCCTTAGAATATAAAGAGTTAGACCTACTGCAAATATTTGAGTCGCCTCCTCAACAGCAGCATCACGAGGGAATGCCACAAAAACGCCGGGCTGCTGGAGGATGTCGCCTCGTGCACGTTAGGTTTCTGTAGGGCTTTTTTTTCTTTTTCTTTTTTTCTTTTCTTTTTTTGCACCAGGTGGCCGTACGGTCCAGCAAAAAATCCCCCTTTTTTCAGGCACTCTGAGCGTCCCACAGGTTCATAGATAAAGAGGCTGGTCATTCCTCCTGAGCGTTCTCTAAGTGGGAGCTGGAGCCATCGGGCCGGTCAGCCTCTGCGGTGGATCGCTCCTGCTCAGAGAGCTGCTCGCTGCTGGGGATGGAGTTCTTCTTAGGGCGACCTTTGGGCTTGGTCGGGGACTCCAGGCCGCCGCCCTGCAGCACCTGCGGGAGAAACTCGGTTTTAGCCTCAGAGTACAGACGGTGACTCATACATGCGATTTGGCGTCCTTAACAAAGTTGCACACCAACATATTCAATGCAGGACACCCCCCCCCCCCCCCCCCCCCCCCCCCAAAAAAAAAAAAAATACTGCTGAATTTATTCCGCTGAACTGCATTTCCCATCAGGATAAGTTGAAAGAATGGAAAGCAGAAGCATCTCTTTACTTTTGCGTTGAGCTTGCATGTTAAACAGACTGTATTAAGTCCAGCCAACTTACAATTTTCTTCCATTTCATCCTCCTGTTCTGGTACCATGTTTTCACTTGGAGCTGACTCAGACCGAGAGACTCTGCGAGATCTATTCTGTAAGACACAAAATCAAACATATCATTAGAAGAAGAAGAAAGCAGTGTGGACCACACTTCCAAAGACCTCATCAAGTCACCAGGATAATAATGAGGTTTTATTGCTACCTGTTGCAGCTTGTAATAGCCTCATTTCGCTTTAGCTTTCTAAAGGTGGAACGACCCAGATCAAATGGAAGCTCTCACCACCGGCCACCGTGAAAGCGCTCAGGTGTGGTTTGAGCAGCCAGGTTAACGCAGCAGTTTTAGATTAAAAGCTGGACGAGGTTCGTTCGTTTAAACACACACTCAGTGTTTCAATGCAAATAGGAAACAGATAATAAAGACATGAATTAGTGATGTGAGAGAAGTTTTGCAGTGCTGTGAAGCAGTCTGCAGGTTACAGGCTGGAATAAATCCTACAGTAAGTCCCGGGAAAGCAGCTGTCTTTATCGCCATTATCCTCGGCGGTTTCCTGCGCACCTGTCGGGTGTAGAAAGGTACTTCTGCTTCTCGAATCGTTTCTCCAGGCCCATCAGCTGCAGCTCGGTGAACACGGTGCGGCTGCGGCGGCCCTTCTTGGTCTTGCTGCCTGCGTCGGCTCCGTGCTCCAGCTTCCCGCGGAGGTGGAGGTCCAGCGGCAGGTGGTGGGACGCTGGGCCTACCTGAAGGCCCGGGGCCGCGGACAGGAGCGGGGAGCCCAGCGAGCAGGACAGCGGTGACATGGGGAACTTTAGGAGGCTCGTCTGGTCGGCTTTAAGCACTGTGAACATGGCCGGGAAAGGAAACAACATATTACCCACGGCAATGAGGAGCAGATTTCAAAACGAGTTGGTTTTATTTACTCGATGTTTTCGAGGAGTGGGGACCCAAGGGGAACAACGGCGTAAACTACAAGTGGACCTTTAAAATCGATTCCCTGATCGTTTAAGGTGGGCAGCTCTCGGAGGCTAAATGAGTTCCCCGCAAACGAAAAGTCGTTTTAATATCGTGTGTTTTCTGCAGAGGACGCATGTGACAGCACGCACACGCTGGAGCAGATTTCAAAGCGCTGCTGCCACACGGACAGAAAAGCATGAATGACGTAGATACGATTAAGTTCTACTTATTTCTGATACCAAACATTATAAGCGTGGAAGGTTAGAATAAGGCGTCAGTATTATTGTGTTATTGTCGTTAGACATGTTTTCAAAGGTTAAAGGTCACATGATGTGAACATTAAACGAAACAAAGCACAGCTTCAAGCTTTAAAATTGGAGTAGCTACTGTGAATATTAAAGAGGCCTGAAATTATTATTAATAATCGGGAAAGGAAATTAGTCTTTCTCGTTCTGTGACTCGAATTGGAAAAAAGGCAAATGCAGTTCTACCCTAAACTACTACTACTACTACTACTACTACTACTATTATTATTATTATTATTATTATTATTATTATTATTTCTAGATATTGATCCATCATATTTAGATACCGTCACCGAGCGCTCATCAAAAGAAGAGCTAAGATTAACATGAATCTCATCGGTGATCCACGCTTTAACTCATTTAAGCTTCTAATATGTTTTTGTTTATGTTATATTCTGTTTCTTAATCAGATAAAACCCATTATTTAAAAACTTTACAGTAATTCATTTTCATAATGCGCCTGCCTTTTTCTTGTTTACAGTGTTACTTAAAAACAGCGATAAGAAAGGAAACATTTCCCCCATGCCTACATTTGTAATTAAATGTGAAATCCCCTTTGAATATTTCGCTATTGTATTAAATATTAATGCGTGTATTATCCCGGTGTGTTTTTTCCACACCGCTATGAAAGACTCATCCATCTTTTGCCTTACCCAGTTGGTTATGGAAAGGCCGCGCAGAGAGTAGAGCTTGTACTCCGAATTTAAGCAGCTCCCCGGCCGGAGCCGAAACTTTGTGCTCCGGGTGATCTGTGAGGATCTCCTCTATCATGAAACTCCTGTAGCGATGAGTTCTGTGGTCTGCATGAACATCCGGAGGATAGTAATGCGCCCCCATGTCCAAAGGATGCTGCATAATCTGGCTGTCGGTCACCGGAGCGCGTTTACCCGATTATCACTCCCTTTCAGTGGCCCAAGCCGGAACTCATATTCCCTCTGTTGCGCTGCTGTAGTCCGAAGATCAACGCTGTGGGCAAAGTTATCCTCAGATTTAGGATCAAGGCAAGTATTGAGTACAGGTTGCCGACTTTTTCTGTGCGCCTGCGGCTCCTGGTTTCTTTTTTTTCTCTTTTCTTTCTTTGTGTTTGTTTTTTCTTACGCTCTACTTCTGTCCAGATTTGATCCCATGTGGAGCAGAAATCTGGAACCGAAAGCAAAACTTTGACCCAAAACTCCCAAATCCTGCCGCGTTCATGCCCGGTCCCTGCGTGTGAAGCGCGGAGCTCGGAGCTATTTGTCAGGAGCGGAGCTCGTCACCTTGGCAGTGAGTTGAGGAATAAGCTTCGGATTTTAAGAGTCTCGTCATAGCTCCACCTCTTCTCGGGGTTTGTGTGCTGTCTGCCTTTGCTGACCCAAAGTTACATGCAAAGCCACACTTGTCCTGCATGGATTTATGCAAAAGGGAAGAAAATAAGGACCTGAGAGGACGGGCCTGCAAGTGACTTTTATATGTTATTAAAGTCACGAGCCTGGAGACTTGGAGTAGTTAGTGTGATACTGCAAAATGGAACACAGGGAACAAATGTTTGATATGTGATGCTTTTTCAGAATGTGATATACTTTTTTATTCATAAGCAATCTGTTGTTGGTTATTACCCATATTAGGCCATTGCATTAAAATGCATTCATTTCGCCTGTAACGCTGTTGCCAATAAATAATCAATAAATGAAGCCCATCCCCTTTTCTCTACTGCTGTGTTCCTTTATATGGTGCAATGAATGTAAAAAAAATATTACCGCAGATATGATTCAAAATCATTGCTGTCTCACCGCTGAGGTAGTTCCCTGCTTTAGGTGAAACATCTCCGGCATCTTCACTTTTCACTATTTTTTCTCTGAAATTGTGAAAACCCTCCCACAGGACAGCTTCAGCGGCTTTGAAAGCCGCTTGGTCGCACTGTGTTTTAATCTATAGAGCGGTAGAAGTAAAGGACAGTGATTCACACAATATTTGTTTTAAGTTAAAGAGCAGTGGATAGTAGCTAATGGATCATACCACTGTGAGGCATAGGAAGGGGAGTTTTCCAAAACGTAAACATGTGTTTTTATTATTATTATCATTATTATTATTAATAATAATTCATTTATATTTATTATATATTTTAACATTATATAATTCTATTTACTCTGATGCCTAAAGATGAGGAGAACAAAAGGATGATTTTTATATCTGGAAAGTTTTTAAGTGAAACAGCTATGAAAATTATTTTTACAGATTTTATTTCTCTCTCTCTTTAAATAAATACCTAAACAGGTCTAAACAGAAAATCTAAACACCATCTATACACCACCACAACAAAAGAAATGACCAGGAAGTAACAATAAGGGCATGTTGAATATCCAATAATCTGCAAAAGGTTTTAACCACTTGTTGGTTTCAGTTCGCATTCTTAAATCCAGTCTCTGGGACTCTATTAAGCACTTTGTGCAGCCACATGGCTGTGAATGATAATTCCTGAGAGCTCTGCTCGATGTGCAAGAAGACACCGGGTCAGAAGAATAGTGCTCTGTGTCCTCACAGATCCTTGTACCTGTCAAATAGACTCTGTGTGGCAGCGTACAGATGAGAGCTGATGCTATTTGGTAAAGTATGATAATGATTCAGCTCTGCACACTGCAGGTTGTTGGGTAACAACCTCCCCCTGGTGGTCATTTCGGAGATTGCAGATTATGCTCCTTGATAACGTTTCTGCAGTAAAAATCAAGAAAAAATACATATACTGCCTTTAGATGCTTCTACTGCTGCCCTCCATAATCACGTACACAGGTTTTGCTTTCCTCACCTTGTATGTTTTCTTAACATACATATTTCTCACCAAAAATAACAAAACAAAACAAAAAAAAAACCCCGAATGTGAATATTTTGTTCTTTTCTTATGGATAGTTTTCACTGTTTTTCATTTTCAGAGAACGACACACTCAACGGTCATTTATTAAAGCAAAAACTGAATACAGATTATGTTTTCTGAACAATATTATAGTTACAGTGCACAAAGTAATCTAAACCATATTGGTCTGGCTCATTATTTACAATGTGAAGATATGAGTGTTTCTTGAATCTTTACATAGTCAAACTAATAAATTGTATTTAGGAAAAACAAGGCGAGTTCCAACAAACAATATGCTACCACTAAATGAGAAGAAACATTACCATTTTTTGAGACAAAAACATTTAATAATGTCACTCATTTCAGACAATGAAGCAGTTTCTTCACAGTTGATCACACTGACCTTGATTTTCTATACACAAAACTTAAAAGAACATCAGAATACAGTCGCTATTCAGTATACACACCTTGTCCTATGTATTGTACCAAAACAATGTCCATTTATTTTCCAAATATAGAAAGAGCATCATCTTTTTCAAATTTTTCATTTGCTGACACTGATACAAAACTCAACGTCTTACAGGGTATAAGTGAGTTCAGCTACAGCAATGTTCAGATTGATGTGTGTGGTAGCTCATAGTCACTGTCAAATATCACTCATGACAACTTTTTGCTGGTTTGTATGCTTGTATTTGCTGTTCTGATCTTCCTTTACCATGCAGCCTACCTGCATCACTATAATAAACAGCCACTAGGATGCACCAGTGGACTACAGGAACGAGCTCTGTTTCTCAAGGATCATCTTTCTGTTATCCCGCAGAAGCAGCAGTGTGGCCTGCCGAATGAGCTCTGTACAAAGAAAAGAAATCTGACTTCTGCTCTCCTAACCTTTACCATATCATTTTTCTGAATTCAGGGGGTCATTTCAACAGCTAAAAATAATTGCTGGTACCCAGTGGTGCTTACATTGTAGGTATAGTGGAACAGGGGAGTAAAAAAAAAATAAATAAATAGACAAAAGCAGTTTAGCACTACAGCTAAATATTGTTTTGTGTTTGTTTTTTTCCTCTTCTTCTCTTTTGCCTACATTTTAAGCACCATTAGTTGCTAAGTTCTTTATATCAAGGGCGCAGATTTGGTTTAGGCATTGGTGGAGACAGATGATTCAACCACCGAATGCTGCCCTGTTTCTTTTTTTTTCCTTTTTGTCTTTGCTTCTTGATAAAAGCAGAAATATACTTGCCTACATATGCCATTCTACATGCTTTTAAACCATTTAAAATTACAATTCATAGTTTTATATGTGAATTATATAAAGTTAAATTACTATTAAGCAAATGACTGACTAAGTATTTTAGGCTTTAGTTTACTTCAGCCATGTAACACAGGGTCTGGCTACCATAATCTGTAGTGGGCAAAAGCAAGATGACTGATCAGAGTGAATCACAGTCTGGCCCAAATAGAGAAGCACCAGTTTCTAGTGCAGGGTTTAGGCCCTTTGGTATGATCCCTATGTTTAATATGGTCACAACTAAATTTAGAGGGAAGGATTCAGATATTAGTCTAGGTGAATGGAAAAGTAATTTGCAGACAACATTTGCTTTGCAAGGAGTTCCTGTAGATTTTAGAGCAGAATTAACACTCTGTTACTTAGAAGGCAAGGCTAAAAGAGAGATTTTAATTCTAGCACCAGAGAAGTGTAATTGACCTGAGCTAATTTTTAATGAGTTAGATAAGTTGTATGGGGATAAAACAACTGCTTCGGTCCTGCGCTCTCAGTTCTTCAACGCTCGCCAAGAAACACATGAAGACATCAGTTCATTTGCACTGAGATTACAAGAACATTTTCTCAGGTTAAAGAGGAAGGACCCTAGAGGTATGAATGACGAAGATATTCTTCTCAGAGATCATCTGGTTGAAGGCTTGAGAGACACTGCCCTTAGAGGTGAATTCAGAACAAAAATTCTAATGAATGATCAGTTGACATTTGCAGAAATTAAAGCAGAACTAATCCTGAGGGAACACGTTTATGGTGAAATGGTTGATCCAGTCCAGTGTTTTGCTGCCAAAGGTGAAAGATACAAGACCTGTAATGCTAAGGATATGGAACAGATCAAATCAGAGTTGTGGGAGGACATGAACAAGCAAATGACTACACAATTCAATGATTTATCACAGACTTTGATCAAAGAAATCCAATCAGAACTTCATCAAGCTACACAAGGGACTTTGGACTGGAAACAGACTGACCAGTCCAGATCAAGAAAGAAAGGAGGGAGCAGACCCAGAGTCTACTCAAACAGCTATGATGAACAAGGTAGCCCCATCTGTAACACTTGTTCCCAGCCAGGCCACATAGCTCGGTTCTGTAAAAGCACGCCTAGATCTGGATCGTTAAACTAGACGACACCACTGTGGCGGCCCAGACAGTGGGTTGTGTCGATGCCAATGGGCCTCAAACTGATGTGAAAAAACTGATTGGAAAAGTTCCTAAAGTCAGCTTGTGTCTTGATGATGTCCCAATACAGTGTATTCTGGATACTGGATCAAATGTGTCACTGATAAAGAACAGCTACTTCTCTAAACACTTCGGCAGTAATGGTATGAAATTGAAGGATGCAAGCAGCTGGCTGGTGCTCGAGGCTGCTAATGGACTAGATATTCCATACCTGGGTTATGTATTGCTACATGTGAAGATTGGACAGGTGGAACTCCCTGAATGTGGTTTTTTGGTGATTAAGGACCAATGTTTAACCGACAGTGAAGGCGTCCTGGCTATGAATGTTATTTCACAGTGTTACGAAAAAATGGATCAGGAGAAGCCCTTAGCCTACCTCTCCTCTAGTGGAGCCGAACAGAGAGCTTGGACTACTGCTTTTCAGATTTGTGCCAGTCAGGCACGGTTTGCAGCTTTAGATGGGTCCATTGGGTATGTACGTACCATAAATCGCCATCCTATACAGATTCCCCCTCGGAGTGAGATGTTGGTTTGGGGTCGTACGAAGACTGGAGTGGATGGCAGGGATTATCAATGCCTGGTGGAACCTGTCGAGGTGGGTGAAGTCTTAATTGCTAGAACATTATCTACAGTCCATGATGGGAGGCTTTTGATTAGGGTCCAAAACCTTAATGACTCACCAATGTACCTTTACAGACATCAGAAGTTGGTAAGACTTTTATTATTGACCCAGCAGATATCATACAAGAGAATAGTGTGAACATGACTCGTGTTGGTGTAAACAGAGTATGGACAAGCCCTGCCCAAGGAGAAATGCATGTTCCCTGATTTAACTGGTCTTCATTTGTCCACAGAGGAATTGGAGAAACTGCAGGCTTTATTGCATAAGCACAGAGCAGTGTGCTCATGCATAATCTTCCTGTGCATGAGGAAGATTATGGATTGACAAGCACCATGCAGCATTCGATTCCTACAGGCAATGCTGCACCAGTCCGTGAGTGCTATAGACAAATTCCACCAAAGTTATATCAGGAGGTGAAGAGTTTGATTCAAGGTATGTTGGATGCTAACATCATTGTGCCTAGTTGCAGTCCATGGGCTTCTCCGATTGTGTTATTCCGTAAGAAGGATGGGACACTTAGATTTTGTGTGGATTATCGTAAACTTAATGCTGTGACCCATAAAGATGCTTACCCTCTTCCAAGAATAGAAGAGTCACTTGCCAGTTTGGGTAACGCAAAGTATTTTTCCACACTTGATCTTGCCAGTGGATATTGGCAGGTTGGGGTGTCCCCACCAGACAGAGAAAAAACTGCCTTCACTACACCCATGGGTTTATTTGAATTCACCAGAATGCCCTTTGGCTTGTCAAATGCACCAGCCACCTTCCAAACTTGTGCGGGTAACTCCACGTGTAGCACCAAAGTTAATGATGACTCTTGGGTGGAGGATGAGGAGGAAATGGAGAAGGTGTGAGGAGAAAATTGTTAGAAGGCAAAGAAACTCAGACTTGGATATCTTTTTAGATGCTTCTTATTATTAATATTATCATCTTTTTCTTTCTACATAATAACAATAGTATATTACAATATTTTATTAGTGTATACTACTACTGAGCCAATTTAATAGTTAGGATCATCTTACTCAGCAAACAGATAATTTAGAATTCATCCAATCTGTACAAATTTGCTTTTTCTCTGAACAGGTTTGTGCCTACTTCTTAGACTGGTCTTCTGTTTGCCTCATCTCAGATCCAACCTTCGGTCACATTCATTCTCTCTGTTGCATGGCGAACCAAGCAGTTTATTATAATATATATTATTTATATTTTATTTTGTATCCATCAAGGGCTTCGGGTGATCTGCAGTTTCACCCTTTACCAAGCTGGAGACATTTACCTTTTCACACACTTTCCTTGGCCGAACAATGACACAGCCTTAATGTACCTTATGCATCTCTCTATTTTATTTAATAGGTTTTTGTGCGAATTATTTCCTTTTATTCATTTTATACATTCTGGGCATGGTCGTCATGCCAACTATGTTTCATTGTTAATATCAGTTTACAGGTTGTTATCCTTCCTATTATTAGTTTCAATACGTTAAAAATAAGTTCTAATGTAATTTTGTCTTTGTTTATTTTATTTTTGTACTTCTTATATTTATATCTATTCGGTGGGGTCTGTTTCCAACCTTTTTAAACTACTTTGATCTCTAGTTTTCACTTAAGGGTTTTGTCAGTCACTGCACTGTAGTGTGACCTGATGCTGATTTTACTATTCAATTCTCAGAAGACACTTTAATAGTAAAATCAACAAACTTAGGTACTCAGCGAGGTGAATTATTAATCTGAACCTATGACAACGACACCTAATAAAGTTACTGAACGTTCTTATTACTTGAGTTTCTCCACACCTAAACATCACTTAAACAGCACTGCATTTGCGCAGATCTCTGACTAAACACTATCAACATTCAACACTATAATACTGGTTACAGTGTTAGATTCAGGAACAACAAACATGTTACACGCAGCATAACCTTTAACTGGTCACTCAGATATTCAAGTCTTAGATCTGATGTAATCAGACAGATGCATAGGTACGCGTCTGTTTGATCTGACTGGGTATCTGGGCTTGTCTGTTAAGGCGGGGTCGACATGCCGTCCAGGTGGGGCATCTTCAAGTCCATGTCTGATTTTCTTGAAGAATGAGGCATTCCTGACAATGACAATTGAGTGTCCATCCCTTGTAGCTGTAATTTCAGAACCCTTAACCTTAGTCACTTTGTAGGGTTTTGCATTGTATGGTGTGGATAATTTGTTGTGTTTGGGTTGGCGATGCAGCACTGTGTCACCCGGACTTAGTGAGTGTGGTCTGGCGCGACGAGTTGCATCTGCAATCACCTTCATCTTGATCTTTGCGCTATCATCCCTTGCTCTCACTTCAGCATCTGAACACTTCCGTGGAGTGGTGTTAACGAAAGGGAGCTTGGCGTATAGCTGGCGTTGAAACAGTATTTCAGCTGGTGAGCTCGCTGTTGTGCTATGAGATGTAGATCTGTACTCATGAAGAAAGATGTTTAGTTGCTGTTTCCATGGTGTGCCCTGCGTCTCGGCAACTCTCAGTGCTTTACCTAGGGTTCTCATAAATCTCTCAGCAATGGCATTCGCCTGAGGCCAACAAGGTGTGATTTTGCGATGATGGAATCCTAGGTAGTCTGCAAACTGTGAGAAAGCCTCACTGATAAAAGGAGGACCATTGTCAGTTTTTACTGTCCTTGGGATCCCAAACATGGAGAACACTTTATCAATGACTGGGATAACAGAAGATGCTGATGTTGAGTGTATACTTTCAACGACTGGATAGCGAGAATACTAGTCTGTGATAACGAGCAGGTATTCCCCCGTAGGGAGTGGTGCATAAAAGTCTGCACTGACACTGTGCCAGGGCGTTTCCGGTAATGGTGACATCTGCAGAGGGTCAGTGTGTGTGACAGGTGTGCTAGCTTGGCACGGCAGACAGTTTTGAACTGCAGATTCTGCTTTCCGATCGATCTCTGGGAACCATACTTTGGTACGTAGCAGCGCTTGTGTGCCAGTTGTATTGCTCTTTCTTGTAGGACAGTTGGAATGACTATCCTCGTGCCTCTGAGAATGAAGTCAGATGAGTCGGCTACTGTTAGTTCACTTTGAACATGTTTGAATGATTTCAAAATGTCAGCATGCTGGGATTTATCTGTTAGATGCCACGTGTTGTTCCTGATGTGACCGATGACTTCCTGCAGAACCTGGTCTTTCAGAGTCTCTGTTTTTATCTCGTGAAGTGTCATGGCTTTTGGGGTGGAGTGATAAGAGAAGAAATTGACATACTCTTCTGCAACCTTACATGCACGAGCACTTTCAGTCTCCTGTGTTGGCACTGGATGACGTGACATAAAGTCAGCTGGATTATCAGCACCTTTTCTGTATTCCACTCTGAAGTTATATGGCTGAAGTCTCAGTCCCCATCTTTCTATTCTGGCAGGTGGTTTTGATCTTGGGTTATTCCAGATGATTTCGAGTGCCTTGTGATCGGTCACCAGTGTGAATGGATGTCCATAAACATACAAATGGAAATGTTCGCAACTCCACACAATGGCGAGTGCTTCTTTCTCAGTCTGCGAGTATCCCGTTTCCACATCACTCAGTGCTCTGCTTGCATATGCAATAATGTGCTTCATCCCCTTTTCATCTTTTTGACAGAGAATGGCGCCCAGTCCTACTGAACTAGCATCAACTATCAGTTCAGTCTGTCTGCTGGGATAGAAGTAGGACATCGTCGTGTCGCTTGTGAGACTGACCTTGAGTGCCTGCAACGCAGTTTCTTGGTCTTGACCCCATGTCCAAGGGGTGTCCTTGTGCGTGAGCCTGCGCAGTGGCTCAGAGATCGATGAGAAGTCTCTGATGAACCTTGAGCAGTAATTGGCCATGCCAAGGAGACTTTTGATGTCATCAGATGTTTTTGGGTTGGGAGCGTGTTGAACTGCTGCAACCTTTTTTTAGGATCTGCTGAAACGCCACCTGCAGAGAAGATGAAACCAAAAAACTCAAGTTTCGTTTTATTAAATTCACACTTCTCTCGATTCAGAGTAAGACCTGACTCTGATAGTCAGCCTGGTCCCTGCCAAAGACTATAATGTCATCACTGAGATTTTTGACTCCGTTCAGTCCTTGCAGCGTCTGATAAATAGCATTTTGGAACACTTCAGCTGCAGAAGAGACTCCAAGTCCCAGATGAGTAGTGAATGTCGTAATGTAGCGGCTGTCAGGGTGTAATTCAAGTTGGTGGTATCCTGCCCTGAGATCAAGTTTTGAGAACACCGTAGATCCATTCAGCTCATGGATTACATCATCAATCGTGGGCGTGACGTGTGGTTCTCGTTCGATTGCAGTGTTCGCTTGTCTCATGTCTACACATATCCGTACGTCATCCGGATTCTTTGGTTTCGGCAGTGTTACAATGGGTGAAACCCACGGTGTTGGTCATGTAACCTTTTCAATAATGTCATCAGCTTCTAATTTCTGAAGTTCGTCCTCCACTTTTTGATGTAAATGAAAAGGAACACGTCTGTGTGGTTGACAGGTTGATTTTACATCTGTGTTTATGTGCAGTTTCACTTGAAAATCTTTGAGTTTTCCAATTCCCTGGAAAAGTTCTGGGTGTTGTTCTACTAGCTTGTCTGCAACAGAACGTTGAGACTGAGAAGAGACCGCAGTGACAATATGGAGGAGTCCCAAGGCTTTTGAGGTTTCAAAACTCAAAATATTGAAACCTCCTCCTTTAATGACAAAGAAGGAACACCTAACTGTTTTGTCTTGTTTTTCCACACTGCACCTGAACGCACCACACATAGGGAGAGACGTAGATGAGTGGTATGGGTAAATCTTGATGTCTGTAGAAGTCAATGTAGGACGTGGTGTCAGTTTGTTGTAGGTAGCTTCAGTTAAGCAGTTAGCAGTGGCCCCAGAATTGATTAGCACCGGTATCTGGGTGCCCCTTACTCTGATTTCAGTATGTGGGAGTTTAGGATGTTTAGCTGTGTTCACCACATATACATAGGCGTCATCACTGCTGGATGTGTGTCCTGTCTCCACATGTGCAGCGCTATCTGTTACTTGATGAACAGTTTGCGGTGGCAGATTTTTCTTATACTTCTTTCCACAATGTGTCTCTTTTCTCTTTGAGCGACATTGCTTTGCAAAATGATTGTATTTGCCACAAGAATTACAGATTTTGTCTTTGGCTGGGAAGCCTTGCTCATGAGGATATCTGCCTCCACAGTTTCGACAGCGGTTATTCGGCTGCCATGAGGGTGTCCATTTGTTTCTAGCCGTGGTGTCACGTCCTGTTTTGTGCTGTACTTTATTAACTGCAGCTGTCTTGTCAGCTTCCATCCCTGTAGCTTGCAATTCAGACAACTCACATGCATGCCCATGATTTAATAGATCATCCAAAGTTAAATCAGGTTCTCTGAGTGCTTTTCTACGCAGCTGTGATGATGTACAGCTTTGGATAATTTGTTTTGATTTCTGCAGTAATGTCTGCAAACTCAGTTTTTGGCTAGAATCCTAAGCCTGGTGTGATAGTTGTCCAACGTTTCACCTGACTCCTGCACCGCTTTCCTGAACAGATAAATCTGATACTGCACGTTTTTCTTAGGCGCAAAGTACGCTGACAATTTCTGTTTTGTATCTGCGTACTTGTCGTCATCCGTTGCTAACGTGTCGTAAACGTCATGCACTTTTTCACCAGTCACATGCAGCAATAATGCTCTTAATCTCGCATCCCCAGTAATATTCATTGCGGTGGTGTAGTTTTCAAACCTCTGAAGCCATTTTGTCCAGCGAGGTCCGACGGAACCGAGGTCGGTCTCCGTGTCGAAGGGTGGAAGTGGAGTAGCGTGTGCAGCCATGTTCTTGTCTCCTAAGCTCCGGGTAGGGCAACTTCCTTCGTCTTGCTTTGGTTGTAACCTTTACTCTCATCGCCAATGTAATGTTTGCATGCCTCAAACATTAATGATGACACCTTCAGTATTTCTCAGTTCTATTCTTTAATTCTCAGGCTTGCAGCGGCAACCCAGTCTGCAGCGCTAACTTGTTCATCTACAGTTTTTTTTTTTTTTTTTTTTTTTTTTTAATATCTCCTCCTTCCGCCTTACATTCGACCTTTCAAAATAAGTTCTGTAAACATCACAGGTGTAGTGAAGGCAGTTTTTTTCTCTGTCTGGTGGGGACACCCCAACCTGCCAATATCCACTGGCAAGATCAAGTGTGGAAAAATACTTTGCGTTACCCAAACTGGCAAGTGACTCTTCTATTCTTGGAAGAGGGTAAGCATCTTCCTCATGCACAGGAAGATTATGCATGAGCACACTGCTCTGTGCTTATGCAATAAAGCCTGCAGTTTCTCCAATTCCTCTGTGGACAAATGAAGACCAGTTAAATCAGGGAACATGCATTTCTCCTTGGGCAGGGCTTGTCCATACTCTGTTTACACCAACACGAGTCATGTTCACACTATTCTCTTGTATGATATCTGCTGGGTCAATAATAAAAGTCTTACCAACTTCTGATGTCTGTAAAGGTACATTGGTGAGTCATTAAGGTTTTGGACCCTAATCAAAAGCCTCCCATCATGGACTGTAGATAATGTTCTAGCAATTAAGACTTCACCCACCTCGACAGGTTCCACCAGGCATTGATAATCCCTGCCATCCACTCCAGTCTTCGTACGACCCCAAACCAACATCTCACTCCGAGGGGGAATCTGTATAGGATGGCGATTTATGGTACGTACATACCCAATGGACCCATCTAAAGCTGCAAACCGTGCCTGACTGGCACAAATCTGAAAAGCAGTAGTCCAAGCTCTCTGTTCGGCTCCACTAGAGGAGAGGTAGGCTAAGGGCTTCTCCTGATCCATTTTTTCGTAACACTGTGAAATAACATTCATAGCCAGGACGCCTTCACTGTCGGTTAAACATTGGTCCTTAATCACCAAAAAACCACATTCAGGGAGTTCCACCTGTCCAATCTTCACATGTAGCAATACATAACCCAGGTATGGAATATCTAGTCCATTAGCAGCCTCGAGCACCAGCCAGCTGCTTGCATCCTTCAATTTCATACCATTACTGCCGAAGTGTTTAGAGAAGTAGCTGTTCTTTATCAGTGACACATTTGATCCAGTATCCAGAATACACTGTATTGGGACATCATCAAGACACAAGCTGACTTTAGGAACTTTTCCAATCAGTTTTTTCACATCAGTTTGAGGCCCATTGGCATCGACACAACCCACTGTCTGGGCCGCCACAGTGGTGTCGTCTAGTTTAACGATCCAGATCTAGGCGTGCTTTTACAGAACCGAGCTATGTGGCCTGGCTGGGAACAAGTGTTACAGATGGGGCTACCTTGTTCATCATAGCTGTTTGAGTAGACTCTGGGTCTGCTCCCTCCTTTCTTTCTTGATCTGGACTGGTCAGTCTGTTTCCAGTCCAAAGTCCCTTGTGTAGCTTGATGAAGTTCTGATTGGATTTCTTTGATCAAAGTCTGTGATAAATCATTGAATTGTGTAGTCATTTGCTTGTTCATGTCCTCCCACAACTCTGATTTGATCTGTTCCATATCCTTAGCATTACAGGTCTTGTATCTTTCACCTTTGGCAGCAAAACACTGGACTGGATCAACCATTTCACCATAAACGTGTTCCCTCAGGATTAGTTCTGCTTTAATTTCTGCAAATGTCAACTGATCATTCATTAGAATTTTTGTTCTGAATTCACCTCTAAGGGCAGTGTCTCTCAAGCCTTCAACCAGATGATCTCTGAGAAGAATATCTTCGTCATTCATACCTCTAGGGTCCTTCCTCTTTAACCTGAGAAAATGTTCTTGTAATCTCAGTGCAAATGAACTGATGTCTTCATGTGTTTCTTGGCGAGCGTTGAAGAACTGAGAGCGCAGGACCGAAGCAGTTGTTTTATCCCCATACAACTTATCTAACTCATTAAAAATTAGCTCAGGTCAATTACACTTCTCTGGTGCTAGAATTAAAATCTCTCTTTTAGCCTTGCCTTCTAAGTAACAGAGTGTTAATTCTGCTCTAAAATCTACAGGAACTCCTTGCAAAGCAAATGTTGTCTGCAAATTACTTTTCCATTCACCTAGACTAATATCTGAATCCTTCCCTCTAAATTTAGTTGTGACCATATTAAACATAGGGATCATACCAAAGGGCCTAAACCCTGCACTAGAAACTGGTGCTTCTCTATTTGGGCCAGACTGTGATTCACTCTGATCAGTCATCTTGCTTTTGCCCACTACAGATTATGGTAGCCAGACCCTGTCGACAACGCCAGTTGTAACACACCAAAAGAAAGACTCTAGGTCTGACCAACCGTCTCAGTCGTGAGCAAAAAGATGACAGTCAATAAAATTCTAAAAGATAATTTATTGACAAAAAAAATATCAAGAGATAAAAGATAAAACAGTCCAGTGTCCCATTTATGAATCGTATAAAAACACAGTCCCAAGGCCAGAGCCAGCTATGCCACACGGCCAGTTGCACTCCACGTGTTGCCTTTAACAGGGTTAGAAGTTGTCCTTGGAGACCCACCACCCTGCAAGCAAATAGCCAGTGGTCACTCCAGCCTCTGCAACTCTGCTACCCTTAGGCTGTGGCATATAATAGGCCCTGGCCTGCACAGAGAGACAAAACGACACTTTCACTATAGAATTCATAGCACAAAACCCAAACATCTGATTTCATCACATTACATACCTGCACAGAGACAAAACGACACAGCAGTGTTTGTAGTATGGGCTATAAGTAGACCAGTGTATCAGTGCAATCAAGTACACCTGCCTCTAATTAGTCCAACCCCATTCCAGCCATTGGCTCACCAAAAATGTGACACACACACACACAAAACCACTCCCAACCCAGTGCAACTTCACACAATAATATGGAGCTGAATTAACACAGGCACATTAGTCTACCATGTTACAGCCATATTCCATATAAATCAAGTATCATACAAAAATAAAAATAGCTTCAAATACAGTTAAGACAATAAAAGAATATGACTTTAAGGACTTCACAACATTAGTTCAGTTATAGTACACCAACATCGTTATACATTAGCACTAAGGGAACACTGAATGGCCTGGTGGGTTTTGTCCATAAAACTACTCGTCTAAGATTACCACAAAATTATCAATTTCACCTGTGATCTTGTATCACCATTGATCTCTGAGCTTTGTGTTGGTTCGCCTGTCACCTGACAAATAGGACATACATGACAATAAGACTAAAATGTGGAGCTGCTTCAGTGTTTCTGTCAGTTTGTGCAGATCTAGACTCATCAGTAATGTTTGTAGTGTGAGTGCATTTTAAAAACAATTTGTGCAAACTGCACTACGAGGTGGAATATTTGCAAAATCATGACTACTTTGTGATATTTTGTCTCAAAAATTAACCCTATGAAATTATCATTACCATTAGGATGAAATTATTGTGTCTCCAACATTTTAACGTTAGACATATAATTCTAACAGCCTCTGTAAACTAATATCCTGGCTTGCTCGAGGCTGCTGTTTTCTCTGACACCTTCAATCAAAAATAGAAATGCTGCTCTGAGACCGAGATAACTAATAGTGCTGCATGTTGTGCAGTTAGTTTCCAAAAAACGTTATTCATGGTTACATACAGTTTTAGACTGATGTGGGCCAAAGCCTAGCATAGCCTGTAACGTTATTGTGACGGACACATTTTATAAGTTAACTTGGCTTTAAGTGACTTACAGGTTTCTTTGAAAAACACTTTCTTATATCCAGGTTCTTCCTTTTTGCTGCCATCCTCCTCTCCTCCTTGCAGGTCCTCGCAGCGCAGGCTTGCCGCTGCTAAAACTAAACAGAGCTCCCTGAGAGGCACAGCCAATCACATTGCCCATATTTGTCACATGAGGTAGAACTCCAGTAATTTAACGCTTTCTGCACCGCTGGGTGAATGAGACGCTGACAGATCGTTTTTTTCTTTTTCTTTTTATCGATCAAATTATTGGTGGGGACATGTCCCTTCCGTCCATGCCAAATCTACGCCCTTGCTTTATATACTGAAAATGATATCTTAAATTTAGATGAATAATTGTGAAATTACATCACAGGTGAAATTCTTTACAGCTTTACATCGGTTGTACAGTTCCATTGTTTTGTTTTGTTTTTTAAATTCTATCGCAATAGAGCCCAAATGCCTTTGTTTTTACTTTGGGGACAGTGGCTCTGTAGCTTCTGGATAAACAAACTACCAGACTACAAAATGCAAATTGAGGGGTGCTCGTGGTCACGTGACGCAATTGGACCGTTCCCCATGACCAACGTGTCAGGTTGCTAAGTTAGCTAGTAAGCTAGCTGCACTTAGCTGACCAAATGATGTGGCTCGAAGAAGAAGATGCCGCTTTGCGACGTGCCAGCGATAAGACTGTTAGCTGGAAGAGATGAATCGACTATGTCAAAAATTGTAAAGACAGCTACGTACTCGGACGACAGGCAAACAACGGTAAGCTGGGCCTTTTCTAGTCACTGTGCTGGCTTCAGCTAATACAGCAGAGTAAGCTAATCAGCTAGCGGTAAGTCCTCATCTTGCAGCATCAGCACCACCGGGCCAGCGTTACCCAACTCTCCGGAGTCCGTCCTGGCCAAAACAACAGTGTGTCTCACACAAATTCTGATACATGTAAGATAGTGCTTGTGATGTTTAAGCCAATCGCATCGTTCATAACTATAATATTAATGTAACCATTAAGAGCCAAGCGTTAATTGTTAACGCTGATAGCGGGACCGAGGAAATCGGAGCTATAACCTCAGCAACCGCTGACAGCATGCTGTTTGTACGGGGACAAATCTGCGTTTTATATCAGGGTGCTAACAGCAATGGGGGCAGGAGGTAGATGATGAGCTCAGCAGGTCAGCGTAAAGATTCTCTTGAAAGCTTAGGAAGGCAGCATGTTCACGTTGGTGTGGAAAAAAAGAAACTTGTCAGTGTGCTGCTATGTTTGCTCAGACGGTTATTATTATTACAGAATGTAGTTCTCTGTTTAAATGTGCTCACTCCGGTAAATCTTTCTTCATTTTAATGCCAGGCTCATCTAATAGCCGGTATTTCTTCAGTGTTAAAAGAGTGAAATGTATGTTGTTATCAGGAGGTGGAGTAGGTGGTGGTTCAGTCCTTGGCTCCCCCAGTCTGCATGCCAAATATCCTTGGGCAAGATACTAACCCCAAGTTGCTCTGTGATGCATCTATCGGAGTATGAATGTATGTGAATGTTAGCTAGAAAGCACTTAAGTTGTTTTAAGTTAACTGTTACTTTAGGAGTGTTTGCATTCATAAATAATAATAAAAAAAATAGAGCTTTTGAAAAGGTTTCCCGGTTTCTTCTTTTTCCTTACCTACATTTTACATATAAACCATCTCAGCAGGAGGAAAAGGAAAAGTTTCACATGTTAAAATATAAATGGTCATTCAAAATCTAGCGATAGGTCTGGGTCGCTAAAGAATGACATCTGGTCCAGATCTGGAACAATGTCTGCCTACTCTAGAGTTGGCCTGTGCTCTAAAGTAACGTCTGTGACTAAAATTAATAAATGATAATAATAATGATTCATAATAATCCTTAAAACAGATAGTACAGCAGCACTTAAGTTGAGGCTACAAAAATTGCAAACTGGATAATAGCAAACCATCGATTTGCTCTGCTCATATACTTTATTGAAGATCTTTTTCTAAATCTGTGCCACATAATGGTTCATTCCTGTGAACAACTTTATAACAAGCACATTGTATTTCAGCAGCGTGGTATTGAGCTGTAATTTCATGCATGATATGGTCCATCCTATCACAGCTGACAGGGTAAAATGCAGGTTACACCCTTGCCAGTCAGTCGCGTGGCTAACAGATGGGCAGCCATTCACACTCACACCTACAGACAGTTTCAAATCACCAGTTAGCCTACATTATAATGCCAAAAGTATTCGCTTGTCTGCCTTCACACAGATATGAGCTTGACTGCCATCCCACTCTTAATCCATAGGGTTTAATATGATGTTGGTCCGCCCATTGCAGCTATAACAGCTGGTAAGGCAATCCTTACCAGAAGAGTTGAAGCTGTGTTTACGTGTGGGAATTTGTAACCATTCTTCCCGAAGCACATTTGTGAGGTCTGACAGTGATTTTGGATGAGAAAGTCACCTCTGTAGTTCATGCCAAAGGTGTCCTGTCGGGTTGAAGTAGGGCTCTGTGCAGGCCAGTTCAGTTGTTCCACACCAAACTAACTTATCATGTCTTTATGGCCCTTGTTTTGTTCACTGGTGCACAGTAATGTTGGAACAAGAAGGAGCCATTCCCAAACTGTTCTCACAAATATCATCCAAAATTTCTTGCTATAGCATTAATAGATTATTTTCACTAGAACGAAGCTGAGCTCAACTTCTGAAAAACAACCCCACACCGTAATCCCCCTTCCTAACTTAACACTTGGCACAATGCTGTCAGACAAGTACTGTTCTCCTGGCAACCATCAAATCCAGATTCATCCATTGAATTTGTTACTCCAGAGAAAGCATCTCCACTCTTCTAGAGTCCAGTGGTGGCTTGGTGTACACCACAGCATCTGATGCTTTGCATTGGTTGGTGATGTAAAGCATGGATGCAGCTGCTCAGCCATGGAAGCCTATTCCATGAAGCGCTCTAAGCACTGTTCTCGAGCTAATCTGAAGGCCACATAAAGTTTGGAGGTCTTAGGTGTATTGACTCAGCAGAAGGCTGTGGACCTGTGCACACTATGTGACTCAGCATCTGCTAACCCCACGCTGTGATTTTACATGGCCTACTACTTTGTGGCTGAGTTGTTGTCATTCCCAGTCACTTCCATAATGCCAATAACAGCTGACTGTAGACTATTTAGTAGTGAGGAAATTTCAAAGCTGGTTCATCCTGTCACAGTACCGTGCTGAAGTTCACTGAGCTCATGAGAGTGACATATTCTTTCACAGATGTTTGTAGAAGCAGCCTGCATGCATAGATGCTTGATTTTATGCGCCTGTGGACATGGAAGTGATTGGAACACCTAAATTTAGGTGATTTAGGTTGAGTGAATACATTTCACAATATAGTGTAGCATGCTTGTCCTTGGACTGTGAGAGGAAGCAGGAGACAACCCAACATGCATGGAGAGCACACTCAAACTTCACATTTAAACTAGGATCTCAGCACAGCGACGAGAGAGAGGGGGCCAGGCTATGCAACCGGATTTGTTAATCACCAGTTGTTAGCCAGCGCACTAGAAAAGACGAATATATGAACGGAGACACAGAGTTGTGCTATATTCTTATGGAGGCTGTTTACTCTGCTGGCTGACTTGTTTCCAGATTAGTCACATTACCGTAACTGAAACATGGTGTGAGGAAAACCATTTAATGGGCCATATTTCTTTATTAGCACTCAGTGGAAGCGACTGTCACATCCCACACTCATTAGCTGGTAACGCTCAGCTTTCACACACTGGGTCATGTCCACCAACACACCAGCTTCCCAGAGGAGCTTATGGATACGGCACAAATGCGTGAGGCGTTTTGGCTGATTTGTGTCTAATACTCTGTTGAGTGAAGAGATTTATTCACAGTGGCTTCGTTAGATCAGTTTCACATAACTGTTAATATTTGATACACATGCGTCACGTTGGTCATGAAGAACAGCTTCTCACTCACCAGCTTGTTATCGAGAGCTTCCTATAAACAAAGCCAAGCAGTGTCAGGCTCCAGCCCAGCAGAGTCTTGAACTGATTGGATAGGCTACCTATCCAAAACACAGGCTGAAGGTGGAAGCACTTCAGCCTGTGTCATACTGAAAAGACAGGCTATAACTTTACACTGTCAATTATTCAGAGACGTTAGGAGTCTCAACAATAGTGTCCTAAACGTGGAATGCTTTCAAATGTGTTTAAAAAAAAAAAAAAAAACAACCCTGAAGGGATTGAAATCTCTTAAATGACAGAAGCGGCTGCCTGAATGTTTACTCTTCCTGTTTGCAGTACTAGTCAAATACTTATTTTTAGGCCTCACAAACACAGACTGCTGGATGCACCAGAGTTTTTACACTTTCAGTCTGCCTGTAGGGTGCATGTGTATTTGGTACTAGACATGAGTCGACGTGTTCACAAAGAATTGGTGGATGCATGAGTCTTGCGCTCAGTGACTGATAGAACTGTAAGACTGGTTAGATCACTCCTCAGTACCTTGTGATTTATTTTGCTGGAAAAATAAGAGCAAAATTTTCAGCATTCTGAAAAAACAGACAGGTTAGAATGATTTGAACATTTTGTTGGTGCACATTATGTTCACGAGATTGCTTGCTATTTTTTATTATGTGTTCAAAGCTGAGCTTGTGTTTTACAGCTTAGCACAGACTTGGTTGTTATCGTGCAGCCATCATTAGTACACACTTGTTGAGCTATTCACTCTTCTTTTATATAGATAGATAGATAGATAGATAGGTGTGTGTGTTTGTGTGGCAAAAAAGCAGGCCATTAAGGCCATTAGTAAATCTGGCCTGCAGCCTCGTTGCTCTTTGATTAAGCTCTCTGCATTAACTTCAGGGAGGAAGGAAAAGTCAAAGGTCAGGGAATCATTTGCCCATCAAAAAGTCAGCATGTGCGATACAGTGACCCTGCTCAATTTTTGATGGGTCTCACTGAGGCAGACAGCCTGAAAGGTGCAGAGTTTCACTCCTCCAGCAGTAGTTAGCACACGATGTTGAAGGCCTATTAGAGCTCTGGGTGTAACGTGAGAGATGGTTGGTCCCCAAAGTTAAATCGACACTCTGGAAGATTGGTGTGGCACAACTGTGATATCAGGCTACATGTTCAAGTAAGGTATTGGTGCTCTGAAAGAGGATGTGGTCACCTGAATAATTGATAAATGTGTCATCAGTCTTGTAAAACAGGAGAAATCGGAACTTATTGAAGTGGATTTGGAACAAATTATCATGCAGCGATTTTACTGCGTGCTCATCTTGTAGTCTTTGTGATTCTCATACTTTGTAATGCAGCAGCTGCTGCTGTTGTCCCCAGGCTGTATGCACCTGCTCCCAGAGGTGCAGTGGTCAGACCAACACACAATCTGCTGACACGGTGGCTCAGTTTGCACATTTCCCTCTCTCCCCTGGGCTCTCCTGCCAGGCAACGCTCTTATATCTCATCCGTGTGCACACCTTGTCACTGTTTGTGTTATCGGCACGAGAAAAGCTCCTGCTATGTTTTTTTTTCTCCTCCCACCTGCGTTTGACACAATGTTTATTCCCACCTTTCAGCCCGTGCCATGGCAGCAGGTGTCAGCATACTGAGTGACCTGCCTAACTCCATCGGTGGAGCCCGCAGTGGAGAGACCAGCACAGAGATGGAGGCAGGTAGGAGAGCTCTGCACCACACAAACAACACAGGAACAACACCTGCTTTTTATTTGGCAAGGAGATGGCACAGGACTGAGTTAGGAGTGAATTTCACATCTGGTTGGGTTTTCTTTAATGTAGGTTTACGGAGCATCAAGATAATCCTTATTTTATTCTCAGCTCTTATACGCAAAACAGATGAATGAAAATGTGTGTGGTGTACTGTATGTAACAGGTGGATGAAATGAGAGTGTGTTGTCTGACTATTCCAAAACTTGTTGAATGATTAGAGAGCCACTCAATTCATAATTGTCGATTCAAAGGTCACTTTGAGTTTCAAAAAACAAATATGGTGGTCGAAAACCTATGTTGGAGTCCAAAATCAGAGGCTGATGTAATGGTGGCTGGTTCCATCTTTTTAATACTGTCACTGTTGATAATGGGTTGGGAGTATGTAGAGGCAAATATATTGGGAAGTGAAGTTACGTTCCTGTCTCATTGTGTGTCAAATTGTGAGTTTACAAGCCTGGGGATTTTCACAGTGTGTACCAGCAATCTTTTTTCCAATATACACTATGTGAAGTAAAGTACTGGACAAGCAACAGGTTACATCTACAGGAGCTGCTCTGCCGTGGAAACCCACGCCATGAAGCTCCCAACATGCTGATGTTAATGCCAGAGGAGGTTTGGAACTTTGCATTTACTGAGTGTTGGCAACTTTCATGCACTATGCACCTCAGCACTTGGTGAGACTACTCTTTAAACTTTACGGGATTTTTCCCTGCAAAGTTGAGCAGCTGTGGGTCGTAAACAATTAAATCCTGCAATAAAACCACTTGGAACCCCTAGAAGAGAAGACATTTCACAGACTGACTTGTTCCAACTGTGACATCCTTTTTATGCTACTGTGCTTGAATTTGGTTTATTCTAAAGAGCTCACTATTCTTCCACAGATGTTTGTAAAGACAGACTGCATGCCTAGGTGTTTGATTTCACACACCTGTGGTACTGGGACTGTGGGCCAAACTCTTGTCCATGTCATGTAAGTTTGTGGTGTGTGATTTCTAAACTCAGTGAGTAAGGAGGCAGTGTTAGTAATGTCAGGGCTGCAGATGTGCAGACCCCAAATCATCATCAGATTTATAACACGTGTTACCTGGAGAGGTACGTTTTCACTGAGCCAAGAAAGAAGAAGAAAGTTATATAGGGTCCGAGTGAGAAGGCACAAGACAGACAGCTTTCCAAAGCGATTCCACTGCTGTGACAACCGTTTAATAAATATCTAAAAAGTGATGCGCAGGCTGAAAAAACAGAGGTTCCTAATAGTGAATCACTAACTCAATCACTCAAGTTAAAAGTCTAATTCTCCAGTATCCATATGATAGTACCAAGAAATATAAATGCAATTTATATATTGATTAATATGAATGTTTGTCTGAATGTTTTTGGCTTTCTGTGATAGTTTTAGTACTGTCAGATGTCTGCCTGGTTGCACTGACTGAAAGACTGTAAGACAGACTGATCTGTGAAATATTACAGTAGGAAGTATGAAGGTGGCAGATTTTCAGCCGGTGTTGTTGAGGCTCTGTCCCTTGCAGCTAGTGAAAGCAGCTCTCACTTTTTTGTCAGCCAGCCGTCCTGCTGCTCCCATACACTCACAGAGCCCACAGTATCACTTCACCTTTTGGATGCAGTTTAGTGGTAGACTAGCTGATGAACTGTAGCGCAGCCTTCAACCACAGCTTGTTGTCTTCATTTTAACCAGTGCATTCACGTTGTTACAGCAGTTGAGTTTGTGTTTGATTTGTTGATGCAAAGACATAATTGCTCTTGTATGTGTGTTACATGTGTGTTATATATATATATACAAGAGACATGCATGTATATGTCTCTTGCATTGCTTTAGATTAATATAATGTGGGAAATATGATTCGGGCCAATAACAAGGATTTCATTTAAGCTATCCTGTGTATAATTGACGATTACATTACGTTAATATGAATAGGAACTCACCTGGCTCTCCAGTACAGTTTTCTGCTGAATATATTTGGATCCAGTGCACTTGGTTAATAATGATCCAATCAAAAGCAGAAAAAGGTGTGCCATTGTACCTGCTGACCAGTGCCGTGTGTTCGTGGCTACTGTAGATGTACAGCTTTAAAAACCAAACAAGTGTGACATTTTACAAGCAGCCTGCCTGCCTCAGATCTGTGACATGGTGTGTGTGCGCACTGTGTGAGAACAACATAAGCCCCTGTCCCACCTCCCACTGACGACTTTGGAGATGGTTGTCATGGTGACACTTCAAATGCTACTGATGAACTGATCAGCAATGGGCGATTGTTGAGCCATGATTCATCATGGGCACAGAAGTGCTGAGCCAGGAGCCTTTGTTAGCACAGAGGCGCTGGCTGTGGTGTGCAGGCAGCAGCACTATAGGATGCAGCAGCATCAAGCACGCCGCTCCTTCGCCGGTGAGATGTTGGCCAGAGTGAAGTGGCATGACCGCAGGCGCTCTGCCTCGGACATCCTGCTGAGGGTTCTGCAGCGGCAGTGCAGATCTGCCCTGGAGTTCCTCTCCTCCTCCTCCTCCCACACGGTCATGGTGGCTGTCAGCATGAACCAGCCTCAGTCCGTCACCCAGTGCAAGACCAGCAGATGTAACCACACTGAAGAAAATGAGAAATGTTGCAATTTCTATGATATCTTCTTCTGCAAATGAAGAATTTCCTTATGTTTCTTTTTGTACCATTAGCCAATACAAGGGTCCCTACTGCAAAGTACACCAAGATGGGTGAGACCCTGAGGCATGTCATCCCCGGTCACATGCAGTGCTCCATGGCCTGTGGAGGGAAAGCCTGCAAATATGAGAACCCCTCTCGCTGGAGTGATGAGGAGCAAGCCATCAAGGGACTCTACTCATCCTGGTATGTCGATATCTTAGAGTGTCCATGTAGTTTAAAGTGGGCAGATGTACAGATGTACTGTTCCTCTAGTGGAATGTTAAATAGCCGCATTTAATAGCCATATTAAATGGCCATTAACATGGCCACAATTTCAAATAATGAGGGCAGTGTATGTTTAAGTAAACCCTGTGAGGGTTGTCATCTCAGCCACACAGCTCTGACTCTTAGCAGGGCAACCAATCAAAAGGAAGTAGAGTTAAAGGGAGAAGAAGCTAAAACAACTTGTGTCAGGCATAGAATAAAGTGAGGGACTGCACCAAACGTTCAGTATTAGATACTGAATAGTTTTTAGTATTGATATTGACCATCTTGCTGTTTTTACTTGTTCAACCTTTCATCTTCTCTTATTACAGGATTACTGACAACTTGCTAGCTATGGCAAGGCCTTCCACTGAGATCATAGAGAAATATAACATAATTGAACAATTTCAAAGGTCCATTCTATTTCTTTCACATCTCATTTAAAATGAACATCGTTATAAACAGAAGAACTGTGAGACATAGAACAGCTCTGTGTGTCTGTGTTGACTTGTTTTGTGGACTGCTGTGCTCAGGTGTGGTTTGAAAACCGTTATTAACCTGCAGCGACCTGGAGAACATGCCAGCTGTGGAAACCCACTGGAGCAAGAGAGCGGCTTCACTTACCGACCTGAAACTTTCATGGAGGCAGGCAGTAAGTTCTCATATCTACTTATTGCTTATACACTGAACTGCCCCAAACATGGCCAAAAACGGTGTGCACGAGTAGTTGTGTGACTAGGTAATACCCTTTTATAATCATGGTGGAATAGCTTGTTTGACGGCCTCATTTCTAAAACTCTTAATGTCCACCACACTTAACTTTGCAGCTGGGCTTCATTCATGAGGTTAGCAAGGTTTGGCTAAACAAGTTGCAAATATAAATTCCATTCCTTCAGCAGATAATGTATAGTTCAGTTAAAACATGTGCAAAAAAACTGTACAAAAGCACAAAAAAAGAACAATTACAGTTATTCACTGTTATCATACAACACTGTGAAAAATTCTTATGCCACCCCTCATTCCTCTGTGCTCTGCTTCCACGTAACCAGACATTCTTTGTCAAGTTTTTTAAGCAGTCTTGAGCAATTATTGTATAGTTTTTTTTTTTAATGTGCTAAGCACATGTGCACCTTTATAGAGCTGTTGTAATCTTGTTATACTGTGTATAATGACAATGAAGGCTTTCAGTTCAGTTCAATTCAATTCAGTAGTCGACCAGACCTACTGAAGGTCTTTTAAAGACTTTTCAATTTCCGTCCAGTGCTTGTACCTAGGGCTGGGCCATATTATACCGTTCACAATAAATGACAATAAAGTTTCTGATTCTGAAAAAAAAAAAAAAAAAAAAAAAAATGATCGGGGACCATTCTTAATTTCGTTGTTCTCATGACAATGACAATAAAGTTTCAGGCGACTGTCCCACTCTGCCTGAAGTCCTCCACCATAGTCCCCTTGCCTAAGAAGCCCCACATCACCGGCCTGAATGACTACAGACCGGTGGCACTCACCCCAGTGGTAATGAAATGCTTTGAGAAGCTGGTCCGCAGACACATCACAGCAGCCCTGCCCCGCAGCCTGGATCCACACCAGTTTGCCTACAGAGCAAACCGGTCCACGGAAGACGCTGTAGCCACAGCACTCCATGCTGCATTAACTCACCTGGAAGAGCATGGTAGCTATGTGCGGATGCTCTTCGTGGATTACTGCTCAGCTTTTAACACCATCCTTCCACACAAACTGGTGGCCAAGCTACAAGACCTGGGGCTTCCATACAGCACCTGCATGTGGATCAATAGCTTCCTCTCGGGCCGTAGACAGAGAGTCAGAGTTGGCCATCACACATCCTCAGCCCTGAGTCTCAGCACTGGCTCACCCCAGGGCTGTGTGCTCAGTCCACTGCTCTACTCTCTCTACACACACGACTGCACTCCTCGCCACCACAGCAACATCTTTGTGAAATTTGCAGATGACACCACAGTGGTGGGGCTCATTTCCAAGGAAGACGAGTCTACGTACAGAGACGAGGTGGAGCAGCTGACGTCATGGTGTAAGGCCAATAACCTCCTCCTCAACACTTCAAAAACCAAAGAACTCATAATAGACTTCAGAAGGAAAAAGGCAGAGATCCAACCACTATTCATAAATGGGGACTGTGTAGAAAGGGTGGCAAGCTTCCGCTTCCTGGGAGTCAATATAGAGGAGAACCTTTCCTGGAGTGTGAACACCTCCGAGCTGCTGAAAAAGGCCCAACAGAGACTGTACTTCCTGAGAATTCTCAGGAGGAATAACATCACACAGAGACTGCTGGTGTCCTTCTACAGAGCCACCATTGAGAGTGTTCTAACTTACTGCATATGCATCTGGTACACTAGCTGCACAGGGGCTCAGAGGAAAGCACTCCAAGGGATCATTAACACCGCCCAAAAGATCACTGGCTGCCCTCTCCCCACACTGGAAGTTCTACACAATGCCCACTGTTTTAAAAAGGCCCAAAACATCATAAAAGACACCTCACATCCTGGCCACTCCCTGTTCGAACTGTTGCCCTCAGGCAGACGGTACAGGGCAATCAGAGCAAGGACTAATAGACTCAAACACAGCTGTTATCCAACTGCAATAACACATCTGAATACTACAAAAAAAATGTCCATCACGCCACTCTTGTGTTAATCTATGCACGGTCTGAAGCATGTGTGTGGGAATGTATGTGAATGTTTTACTGTTATATCTTATTAGTATTTTAAGTATTCTATCTATTTTATTTATTGAATTTTATTGTTTTATTTATATTTTGATATTGCTAGGGATGATGCAATGATCGGGGACCATTCTTAATTTCGTTGTTCTCATGACAATGACAATAAAGTTTCTGATTCTGATAATGTTAGGCAACGATAGGAAAATGAAATATCGCGATAGAATATGAGTAAAACGCGCATGCGCAGTGCCTTTGTTTTCATACGCACATGGCCGATTGTTGAGTGAAACAGATGAACCAGAATTGGTTTGTAAAAATGGTGCAACTTCAGTGATGTGGAACTGGTTTGGTGTTTGTCCGTCAGATACACAACAAAGCACATTTTTTTGCAGAACATGCAAGCGGCCGTCGTTATTGTCGTATTTGTCGGACTAAGATGCTCTTAAATCTGGGAGTAATCTGGGTCCTAAACTCCGTATGCAACACTGCAGCATCACTTAGAGTTAAAAACTGTCTAAATTCTTTCATCTTTAATAAAACGATCAGCATTGCTGCTTTACCAGGGGTAACTATGAAGTTTAACTTCCAGGCATCCATGAAAACATAATTTATTACATTTAACGGAGTTAGAAGTTAGCAGGAAGCTAGCGGAAGTTAGCTCGCTAGTTTCGCTAGTTACCTAAACATGATATAGCATGTTCTGACTGAGAGATTTCTGAAAAAATTCAAACGTACAGCTCTGCTATCACTTCCAACATAAATGAAGATAGGAAACTAAACAGCAGTGACGTTTGTAGGGTTACTGAAGTTGGGCTAGTTGGTATATAATGATGTGCTACGTGATCGCTAGCGACACAGCTATGTTAGCATAACATAAACAGTGAAGCTGGAGGACGAACACTAACACTTTTCCACTTATAAAAGTTAACGTGAAGGTTCCTCATGGTTAGAGACAAATGCAATCGCATGGCAGGATGCTGTAAACGGACCAAACTTCAGTCAGGAGAACAACTGAGATAATCCATCCACAATACGAGGTTAGTCATTAATATACTGCAACAACATGGGAATAGAGCAGCTGCCAGAGAATTCAACATTAATGAATCAATGGTACAGAAGTGGAGGAAGCAAGAAGAAGGAGTTTAATAAAGTTTGATTTATCTGACTGTTTTGTTTCGCTTAATGTGCCTTATAATCCTGTGCACCTTATTGTCCGAAAAATACGTGCTGCACACTGCAGTTTAATGTTGCAAAGCACCTCTTTTTAACTTCAGTGGATATTATACATGGTTATGCTCAGGATATGTCAGCCCATTTCTACTGGAAATGCCTTTTGGTTAAACTTTTAGCAAGGAATTTGCATTTGCACTGTTACATTTTTATAAAGCTTTAATGTACATAAAAACCAGCTTCTTAAGTGAAAATAAATGGAAGGTTGTCTTTTTGCGCTAGTAATGTTGTGGAGTTGTATTTTGTCTCGCATCAATTATATCGTCAGTTATATCGTTATCACAAATTTTCAAATATATATCGTGATAAATATTTTTGGCCATATCGCCCTGCTCTACTTGTACTTCATCATTTATTTGTTAAGCCACTCAACACTGACTTATGAACGTTAACTTTGTATTATTGTACGGGCTTTACCTTACAATATAAAGCACCTTAAGGCAACTGTTGTTGTGATTTGGTGCTACATTATATAAATAAAATTGAATTGAGTTGAATCAATTTTTCAAGCATAAAAAGCCCCCAAACTCAAGGGATGTGTGTTGTGTCTACACATATAAGACAACTTGGCAAAGAAATAATCTTTTTTAAACTTTAATGTTTAGGTACATTGTTACTAGTCTGAAAAATTTCAAAGGTATTATGTTTGACGTCATCAGATAGGATTTTACAACCAACAAATTGCTTCCCAAAGAGTGACTGGCTGAAAACTTGGCATATCTCAGCATAGTGTGCAGTGTGTCCTTACATTTTATTTAAGAAACTGGATAAGTGGAGGACAAAAGAGAACATGTCAGGCCTAAAAGAAATATGTATACAGCAGATGAACAGTGTGTGAGAGTCATGCCTTTAAACAATAGGAAAAAATCTAGAAACCTGAGAGATTGGTCTGTTCGCAAAAGACCCAAAAGAACTGACCTCAGTGGAATGGTAGCCATGTTTTTTTTTTTTCAAGAAGTCATTTTATGGAATGGCACAAGTTGAGGTTAAAACATGCCAAAAATGGAAATCTTTGTTTGAAATGATTGTCACCAGACAGAGGAGGTCAGGACGAAGGTATAACAATGATTATCTACAGCCATCTAAAGCACGGTGGAGGCTCAGTCATGGTTTTGGGGCTGCAATTTAGCCTGTGGTGTTGGGGATCAAAATGAATGTAGAAGACTACAGTCATATTTTGATCCACCATGCAAAAGTGTCTGATTGGCAACAGCTTTATTTTTCAACATGACAGTGATTCCAAAGACCTGCCAATGCAGTAAAAGCGTAACTGGATAGAAAAACACACAGCGGATTACTATCAGTGGTGGATTGGCCCGATGTGTTAAAGGCCTTTCAAGCTCAGAATTGTTCAGACTTTGTTTTTGCCTTTGGGCTGCAACGATTCTTCGAGTAATTTGAATGATTCCATTATAAAAAAACCTCGACACAAGGTCTGTGCTTTCATGTGTTGTTTAGTGCACGGCTCTGTAGCGTGTTGATGTGTTAGACGGTGTAAACGCCAGTGTTTTATTAGCTAAAAACAGACCTGCAATACAAACGTATTTAGGAGCAGCGTGTGGGCAAGAAGTCTGACATGAAGTTAGGGGTGGGCGGTATAAACGGTATACGGTAGAAACGATATGAATTTGGCCAATGGTAGAGATTTTGACACTATCACGATAGCGCATGTTGATGGTGACATCAAGCTTCGCCTTTTTCGGTCAAAAGCATCGCAGCAGCAGCTGCAAACAATATCATCTGCAAATTATGCCGTGCGAAGGTAATAGCGATGAGACGAAACACGTTTTGGAATATGAGAAAAGCCAAAAACTGCACTTCCTCTTCTCTCGCAGCTTCTCTATTCCCACGTTGTTGCAGTATATTAATGACTAACTGGATTTCTCAGTTGTTCTCTTGACTGAAGTTTGATCCATTTACAGCATCCTGCCATGCAATTGCATTTGTCCCATCGGGAACCCTCACGTTAACTTTCATCGAGTGGAAAAAAGTTAGTGTTCATCCTCCAGCTTCACTGTGGTTATATTATGCTAACATAGCTGTGTAGCTAGTGAATTTAGACAGTTTTTAAATCTCAGTGATGCCACAGTGTTCGTTTGACTTTGGGACCTGAAGCGTACGGAGTTTTGGACCCAGATTCCTCCGCAAGGCTCCTGACTATGGTAGCCATAATGCTCCGACAATCCATCAAGCGGTGTGGCTTTGTAGCTTACCAAAATCGTATTTTGAGCGTCGTGTACCACATAAAATGAGTTTGAAGGTCAGTAAGCACAACCAGAATTCATAAATAAGGCGCACTGTCGATTTTTGAGAAAATTAAAGGATTTTAACTGCGCCTTATAGTGCGGAAAATATGGTATACACAAGAAAAGAATATATCGAGATATATATTGTTACCGCACATGTTTCAGATTATACTGCGATATGGATTTTAGGCCATATCCCCCCCCCCCCCCCCCACGTTAAGCCCACTCAGGGCCCAGTTTGAAACAAAGACACAAAGGCAGCAGTGACGATGACGCTGGCACAGTTTACACAAGAGTGAAGAGGCGGAGCGGTTACTGAGACGGTTTGTTTTTTTTATGATGTTGTACGCAGTCAAACAATTTCTAGAATGGAAGCCAAAGAGAAGTTAATTCTGGAAGACCTTTTTATTAATAAGACAAAAGTATTTCTTATCTGATTAATTGATAGATTACTCGATAACTAAAATTATTGTTAGCTGCAGCCCTAATAAATAAATATATACTGTATTTCAATATGATACTAATACTGTTTGTTCTCATTTTAATAAGTTGCTGCACCTTCAAGGGGTGGCTCAAGACGTGGTAAATGGACTGGTTCTTAATTAGAGCTTTTATCGCCCATTTGCACTTTTTTCTGTATAAGTGCTTTCAGTCTAACATTCACAGTCCAACGGATGCATCGAAGAGCAGCTTGGCGTTAGTGTCTAGCCCAAGGATATTTGGCATGCAGACTGGAGCAGAAAGGAATTGAACCACCAACCTTCTGATTAGTAGGTGACCTGTCCTGCCTCCTGAGCTGCAGTGTTCAGATAGACTATTGCAACATTACACTGTTATTGTGTCACTGACAGCTTAATATACTCCTGGTTCTGTTTAAACTGTCCGTCTTTTAAAGAGCTGTTTCTCATACACCACTGACGTGTGTATCAGTAGCTTTTTGATTGGATCCTTCTGGAAGTGGCCCTAACAGCAGATTTACTTGGCACCAACAGCTATTGAAAACGTTGTGAGGATGTAGAATGAAAAGTGACAGATGTGGGGTTTTTCTTAATGAATCAATGGTTCGGCCCTGATTAGGTAGATTTGTAGATTCTTAAGAGGGGAGACCATTCTTAACATAGAAGATCATGTGACCAGATAGTAATAATGGAAAAAGTATACATTTAGTTTTCTTGAGCCTGAGTTATGGTACAAGGTATGCAGTTAGTGGAGCAGGTGACAGGCTAAGGTAGATTTAACATTTCCCTCAGTACCATCTGTGTTGTGTTTTGCCTACATGCAGTCCCTAGTAACCAAGTAATTGCAGGGGGATTGATTTCATTCCTCCTTCTTCCTAATAGGCTCTCCTGGGATTCTGACAATGTCACCTCATCAAAACGTGCATTTTGCGTACCCCAATGTTTTATTTGACAGTCTGTAAAAAGTCTCAAGTCTAAACACTTGGCTTTAATCTTAATATTGGTCTTTGTCGTGCAACGTTTTTCACTCCTTGAGAAGCAAATCTTATGAAAAGTGCCAAAGCAACAATCGTGTGAGTCTGTTAATCACCTGATCACGTATCATGTTAACATTTTCCCTTTGTGTCAAAGATCTTTACAGAGATGTTGGAAGTGGCGGCTGTAAACTAGTCTTTGAGGTGTGTTTCTAAAATGATTGATAGTTCCTGTATTTTGTATAGAAAATATGCATCATTCAGTGTAAGACTAAGGCTCCTTTATGTGTTTTGAATCGCTTTTCAGCAACAACTAGTTCAAGTTCAACAAGTTATTAAAAATCCACCAAGCTTTAATCAGTGGTTTATATTTAACCAAATAATAATGGAAGGAGAGCCTTTCCATAGAATGGATTGATCCTCTAACAACACATTATTCTGGGAGTTGAATTTAAATGGTAGCAGTAAGTATATTTTCGAGGAAACACAGTTTTATCTTGGGGTAATAAAATGTGCTTAATGTATTACAAAACTGTATTACGCTGTCAATATTTATCTAACAAAACCCAAGCACAAAAGCTGAAGCAGTGGTTGACAAACTTGAGTACACCATGAATCAGTAGCTTAGAAACACCTTTACCAACAGTAATAGTTTCGTGTAGGGCTTCATTAGTCTTTCATGTCTTTTTTTTTTTTTTTAGCTCACTTTTCTTTACAACATTGCTTCAGTTCATTGTGGTTTGCAGGCATTGCTTTATATGTGGCTTTCTTCATGTCTTATTGCAGCGTCTCAATTGGGTTCTGGTGTGGACTTTGACTGGGCCATTGCAACACTTGAATTCTCGGGACACAGTCTAAAACGCTGATATACAGAGCAGTTCATAATTGGTTCAATGCCTTCAAGATGCCCATGTCTTGTGGTTGCAAAATCAGCTCAAGTGATTGAAGTTTGTGCCAAACATGTTTATGGTCAAACATGTCCACTCAAGACATTTCCTGAAAAAGGTGTCAAAACTATTACAGCATTCCGCTTTTAGAGTTTACGCTTCAACCCAGGTAGCTCTGGAGGAATGTTAGGGGAAAATCACGCTCTGCTTTGGTGCAGAAAATGCAACAATGACTGAGGAAGTTATTCAGAACTAATTATATTCATCCTAAACACAAGTAACAAAATAATTTATTCATCTAAAAAATAATTTCTATAATACATTGCTGTTTATAACACTTACAATCTTATTCATGCACAAGATTGATTTATTCCAAGTTACTTCAAGTTGTATGTTTTACAACTCTATTATTGAACCTGGCTGACTGCGCCAGTCACACTAGACTGGAGACCAGTTGGTAAATACTTGGGAACCACTAGTTGTAAGAGAAAAATTTCTGTTTCTCGAGCAGTTGACAGTTGCTGGCAGTTGCTGGGAAATGGATTGTTGAAGTCCCATTCACACAAACCTGAAGACCAGGCTGTGACCCCTCTGATAACCAACAGTTGCTAGGGTGTGTATTCTGTGAATGGTGCCTGGAGGTTGCTGGAAGAGGTTTACAGTGCTGGATCTTGTTTTCCGATAATTTGAATGGAAGATGCCTACTACCTTGCAAACACTCACAAACTACCAAGTGGTAGTGTGAGTGTAGCACAAACTGGAAATGGCGACCATTCAACTTCAAAGTAAAATATGCACCTTTTAAAATGTATTTGTTGCAGTGGTGCAATACTTTACTTTGAAGGTGAACATTCTCTGTTTTTTGTTTGTCATACTGTTTCACTACTGCTCGGAGAGAAAATTGCATTTGCAGACAAGTCAGTGGCTTTGTTGCGACTCATGGTGACGACAGTAGTCTGCTAGCAACCAAAGCAATCACAAGGTTTTTGGTGCAGTACCTACTAGGAAGTCCAGGAAACCTCCAGCAACCACTTAAGAACCAGTCAGAGAATTCACATTTAGATTAGATTAGATTAGATAGAACTTTATTAATCCCTCGGGTGGGTTCCTCTGGGAAATTCGATTTCCAAAAAAGCACAGCACCGACAGAAGTTAGAGTTACAGAATATTATATATATATATATATACACACACACACACACACACACACACACACACACACACACACACACACACACACACACACACAGAGAGACAATATAAATAAAATATACGAAGGGGATAAATAGAATAAATAGGAATAAAAATAAAAATACAAGTGAATTGCACATTTCAAGTATTGAGTCTATTGCACCGTTGACTATTTACAAAAGTATTGCACAAAAGGTATTGCACAGTGAGGTGAAGAGGCACTACAGCTTATTTCTTCCTGGAGACCAGAAATTGCCAGGGGATTGCTGGCTAATCTCTAGGCCTGTGGGACTGAGACCTTGTTTAATTAGCAAGCTAGTTTTGGAGGGAAAGAAAAAACAAGTAAAACTACCACCAACTTGTCATTGCTGCTCTTGTTTATTAGATTATCTTAACTGATTTAGGGTGCAATGTTTGCATCTCTCGGCTGGTCTGGGAACACCTTGGTGTTGCTCCGGACAAGCTAGAGGAGGTGAGTGGGGAGAGGGAGGTCTGGGCTTCTCTGCTTAGGCTGGTGCCCCCGTGACCTGGCTCCGGATAAGCAGAAGAAGATGGATGGATGTTTGTGACCATGTACTGCACAAACAATTAAAAACTCCTTTTGATTCTAATCTCTGGCTTTTTATCTTTCAGTATATTATTACAATTTTGGATGGAAAGATTATGGTGTGGCATCTCTGACTACAATCCTTGACATGGTAAAAGTCATGTCATTTGCTGTCCAAGAAGGGAAGATGGCTGTCCACTGCCATGCTGGCCTTGGAAGAACAGGTTTGCAACACGAGCAGTCTGGAATCGCTCAAATCTGCATTTGTACTTTATAAATATATCAGTTTTTTAATTTGTATTTTGCATCATTCAGGTGTGTTGTTGGCTTGTTATTTGGTCTTTACAACTCGTATGAACGCTGACCAAGCCATCCTGTTTGTGCGAGCCAAAAGACCCAACTCCATCCAAACCAGAGGCCAGCTTCTCTGTGTCAGGGAGTTTGCCCAGTTCCTTGTTCCTCTTCGAAGTGTCTTCTCCTGCGCTGAACCCAAAGCAGGTGCTGTTACTTTGTCCCAGTATCTCACCCGTCAACGACACCTGCTACATGGCTACGAGGCTCGGCAGATGAAGAACGTGCCAAAGATTGTCCAGCTGGTGTGCAGGCTGCTAATTGACATCGCAGCCAACAGACAGGTGGTGATTGAGGAGGAATGGTTGGAGATTCCCGACCTCACGGCTGAGGTAGAGAAGACGGTGTCCCAGCAGGCCCTTCAACAGCTTGGGAAGGAAATGAAAGGGAAAGGGATTCCCCTTCTATGTAGTTCATCCCATCCTCTTAGTCCAGCACTGATACAGCCTAGACTTGCTAACGATCAGCCTCTAATTAGTGACAATGAGCTTGACCCCTTGTGGAGGCAGCAGAATGGAGAGAGCCCCCAGCGATCTTCTCTGTGCGAAAACAGGAGCTACAGCGATTCTGTTCTTCACAAGCTGGGGCAATGCCAGCATCCTTTAGGAAATCTGAAGAACAACCAACCAATCAACTGCCTGATCAAACATTCCTTGTCTCACAGCAGCCTTACTGCCTGTAACCCTTCCAGATTTTGCAACCTCTCTACTCAGAACATTTTTAAGAACAATCAGAACTCCAGTATAGAAACAAAGGAAGACCTTGGATCTCCCATTTTAAAAAGACCGCTCCGTGAAGGCCATCAGAGTTTGCCTTTAGATTTCTCTGAGGACAGTAGAAGATCCCACTGCAATGCCACACTGCCTGCCTTAGCAGTCAAGAGCAAACTGGTAGCTGGTAAGGAGAATGTGTCAATGGGTGGAAGTGCAGATGACTTCTCAGAGGTTCCTTTCATCACCCTCCAGTCTGAGTTCTCACCAGAGAGCAGGTGCCTCGTGGTGGCAAAAGCTCTGGCCCTGGAACTGACAGACAAGGATCTCACCTCCAAGGTGTCAGTGTGGCAGGTGAGCCCCACCTAACTTGTGCAGGGACTATTACACTTACTTTCCAGCCAGATTTCCAACCTGCTTAACCAGATTTTCTAAACATTACAATCTCAAATTGTAAATTGCACCACCTTAAGTGCAACTTTGGACTGTCTCATAGTCGATACGCTCTCCGGCTAAATTCTTACTTTTCATGCAATTGCTAGAAAAGCTATCTATGACTCTTCATAAGGGAAGGATGATAGATTAGCAACCTTCCAGGATTAGCCTGTTATTTTTAGCAGCGGGAGGAAGAGAGTACCTTTGACCAATAGGGTTTTGAAAAGAGTGCTCTGTCTTTACAGCTTTGGGCTTACCCATCTTTGTGTTGACTGCTAGGTCTACTGTGTGACCTCAAACCATAATTGTTTTTAATGACATCCACAGCTTGTTGCTTTGTGTTTGAACAGAGGTCATGCTAGGATTAGCCAAAACAGTGATAATACATACATGTGACCGACTAGATTCCAGGACCTCGAGGCACCAGTGCTAACCATTGTACTGTGCTGCTCTAATTTTGTCATGCTAGCAAACAGGAACTTCCATTCATGTGATTTTTGTCAGTAATAATGTTAGCAAGCAAGATAAAGGTAGCTAGCTAGGTATAGCTTAGATGTGCTCCCAGAATCTAGCTAATAAACTAAATTAAAAATGGGCAGCTCAGTTAAATAATCAGATTAAGATCACAGTGGTATTTGCTCCATGTGTAGTTTTAGTGTGTTAGCAGACCTACCAGTTTTAGCTTACATTTGCCAAAAAAAGACAGCTCTGGGTCTCATGTATCATAGATTGTCTTGCAGTGTATTTAGAATCACACTGTCGTTACCATAGGAGATGCGTGTTGAGTTAATCTAGTTCTCATTTTTTTTATAAAAAAAACTGTTGTACATAGTTTAACTTGAACCTGGAACTGTGTTCTTACTGGCACTTCATTTCAGTCATTTCATTGTCAGTCTGTTTTGTGTTGTGCAGATGGAGCTGAACTCCAGAGAGGGAACATGGGAGAGGCTGTGCAAGGAGAGAGACCCTCTGGTCCTATCTAGTCTGATGTGGTCATGGGTGGAGCAGCTTAAGGATCCAGTCATCAGCAGTGAGGATATAAAAGCCCTCACTGAAAGGAATGTAAACCCACAGAACGCCCTCGATTCACTGGAAAAGGTAGACTGTGTCAAATATCTTCCAAGCATTGCTGTCTAAACCAAACAGGGATAGCAGACTTTGTTAAACAGCTGAATGACGTGAAAGGTTGCACTGCATATTAAAAGAAAATATTTCTTTTAACTTTGAAAAATCAAAGCTACTGTAGTGAAATGTACACAAGAAAACATGGAGCATGAAATTGGCTTAATTAGTTTTTTTAATGTCTTGAAATCCCAACAAAGAAAGTTCTGAATTGGTTTTAAAAAAGTTTGTAAAAAAAATGGCCCAGTCTGTTAATGGAACTATTGTCCTTCTGTTCAAGACCCTTTGACTCAGTAATGGGCTTGAAGAATTAGTCCCATGATGCCTTTAATTAAGCTGATAATGTAATTTTGCTTAACATCAATACTAGATATTCAAAAAAGTCTGCAGTAAGGCTCAGGAGTAGTATTTGACTTCCACTGGGTGGTGTATGTCAATAAGTCAGTAAGTGAGGAGGACAATGAAAATGTATTGTTTGTCTAACTTGTTTAAATTGTGAGGCTGTTTGGAACAAGTGTAACTCAAGTTATTTTGTTATAGCTACAATTATAGCTACAATTTACAGATGTCCCCTAAACCCATCACATGTAAGCAATCGTTAAGTTGTTGCTCTCAAATGGCGACACCTACAAAAACAGTGCCAAATTAGTTCATCTTAACTTGCATTCATAAAACTACTTAACTACAAACACGGTTGAAGCTACTGGAATTTCACTCACAAAAGTGAAGCACAAACTAATCTGATCATAGTATTTTTCAGATAACTGCATTGGACGTGCTCCACGAGGCACCAACAACACAAACAAAGTTGTGTCTCCCTGTTTGCTGAGTCTTGAACTTTCGGTCACTTCCCCGAGTCGTGACCATAGGTGAAGGATGGGGCGCAGATCATCAAGTAAATCGAGAGCTTCACTTTTAGACTCTCTTTTCACCACGACAGACCGGTGCAGCGTCCGCACCACTGCAGCCGCAGCACCAGTTCTTCTATCGATCTCCTCTTCCCTTCCCTCTCACTCGTGAACAAGACCCTGAGGAAACTTAAACTCCTCGACTTGGGGCATTAACTTGTCCCTGACCCAGAGTGAGCACTCCCCACTTTTCCATCTGAGGACCATTGCCTCAAGCTTGGAGGTGCTGATTCTCATTCCTGCCACTTCACACCCGGCTGTGAACCACTCCAGTGTGAGTAGGAGGTCATCCTTCTAGAACCACATCGTCTGCGAAAAGCAGAGACAAATTTCTGAGACCACCTAAGTGGAAACATTCTGCCACGAGGCTATGCATAGAAATTCTGTCCATAAAAATTAGTAACGGAATCAGTGACAAAGGGCAGCCCTGGCAGAGTCTAACCCCCAGCCAGTCCGACTTATTACCAGTGTTCTGACAAACCATCCTACTTTGGCAAAATGTCCTACCGTAAGTAGTTTATGCACATTTGTGCTGTCACAGAGTAATTCCAGCACCAGTTTAAGTAGGTATGACGGTTTGCCACTTAACTTTGCTCATCAGATTATGCTTGTAGCTCATTTTCATACAGCCAGGATGGTTTGCCACTTCATTTTACCCGTTAAAGTATGCTTGTAGGTGACATTCACAAAGGTAGCATGGTTTGGCACTTAATTTTACCCGTCAGAGTATTTTTCTAGCTGATATTCACAAAGGTAGGACGGTTCGCCACTTAATTTCATGTTGTGCGCATGCGCTGAAACAACGGGTAGGATGGTTTGCCAGGTTGATGGATTTCCAGAACACCGGCTGTGTGAACCAAGATCTTGCCATGGTTGTTTAACGACCGTGACAACGGGCCAGACACCCCATACTCCTGAAGAAGAATACTCCACAGAATACTCTGAGGGACATAGTTGAACACCTCGAAGTCCACAAAATACATGTAGACTGGCGCCGGTTTAGCTCAGTTGGATGAGCAGGTGACCATATGCCGCATGGATGAGAGCGGCCGATCTGGGTTTGAGTCTGACCCGTGGCCCTTTGCCGCATGTCTTCCACTATCTCTTTCCTGTCAGTCTTCACTTTATCTGTCTAATAAAGCCAGAAAGAGGCCAAATAAAAAGGATGTTAAAATGCCATTAAATAGCAAATTTAGAGGCCGTTTTAAAAAACCAGGGTTGACATCTATGGATAGTTTCCACCTTAGTAACAAGATGGTGGGTTTTTTATAACTCACCATTCATAGGATGCTTCATCTCAGCTAGTTCAGTTACTGAACAGGGCCGCTCCACTATATTATAGTCTCTAATGGAATAAACGGACTGGTAAGGTCATTGCAGGGAATAATTGGGTATTAGCAGATATGTGTGTCTGTACATTGCACTTGGTTTTTGGATGTAGCTTGCTAACCAATCTTGCTAAGATTCAGATTCATCCCTCGCAGATTAGCGACAATTTAACTGCTATCCTGACACACCCAGTGTCTCACCCAGCACTATGTGATCCTGTAATGTGACACAGTATGGTCTCCTTCCTTTTGATAGGGTCACCGGCTCACTTTGCTGTGCATCCTCGACTGTGCTGCTCATCTCCTGCCAGTGCCTAAAGAATTGGAGACCAGTTTTCTTAACCAAACCATTAAAGTGTTTACTAAGGTGAGCTTTAACAAACAGCATGTATTGAACATGTTTACTTAAGTGTTTACTGGGCATGATGCAGTGCAGTTTGCTTTGCAGATGGACCCTGGCTCAGAGGAGAACAAGTCTCTGTATGCAACACTGAAAGCAATCCTGACTCTCATTCTTCACGAGCTGCATGACAAAGCTGTTCAGGAGAATGAAGCCTCCTGATTGGCATTGCCCCAATCAGCCTGCCGAGAAGAAGACTCCCAAACGAGGTTCCACTTTTATTTGTGGGCATTACTGCATTAGAAGCCACCTCTTGCACCCGACGCTGCTGAGATCTGCCAGTCATGTAGTGTTTGAAGCTAAGTGTTTTTTCATTCTGTTTCCTTTGAAGCTTGTAATTGACTCTGAGTACTGCTACTCTGTGTTAATGTGCCACTGTGCTCACTCTGAACGTTTTGTTGGTTACCTGTTCTTTGTCTGAGACTAGATCTTGCTTTATTATCTAACTCATAGCTGTTAGGGACATGATGAAGAAACATTTCATTACATGAATGTAATGTTATTTAAATGTGTGACTCAGCTCTCTGGGTTCTTGGTGGGGAGGGGTTATTTAAACCAAAATATGTTTTACACTGTGCACATGCTGCAATGTGTCTTATTTATTCAGATGTTCTTTTTTGAAATGCACAAGTCGATAGAATTGCTATAACCTGATAAGTTGCTTTGTTGCTGTAGAATGTAAGGCGTTCTCTTAGTGTTAAACTGTGGCTGTTACAGCAGTGCAAACTCACCAGGCCACAGTGCGTTTTCTTTTTCAATCAATTTTATGTACTTAATACTGTTTACCAAAAAAATCCTCCGTGTATTGTTGTGTCATTCATTCATTTGTAAAACATCAATCTGCCTCAACTCCTGCATTTAGCACTCTGCCTCGACTCACATGGCCTCTGTTTGGACTCATTTTGTGTAATTTTGACTCGCGCGTGTGTGTGTGTGTGTGTGTGTGTGTGTGTGGCTATTGACAAAAATCTTCCACCTCATCGCTTATATACGGACAAAATTCAGTGTAGATGCAAGCTGAGGGTGATATACTAATGGTACTGTAGTAATACGAAGAACATGACACGTTGGGCTGTGGAGGATTTTCAACAAGCACTATTTTTTCATTGTTCCAACGGGTTACTTGGAGAAATAAAGATAACTGACTGAGTCTTGTTTGAGTGTTTGTTTGTTTTTTACTGGGGGTGGGTGTTGTGTTCCCCAAATTGCTCCTGGGCTGGTTTTTGACTTACTGGAAGAGGCTGCTGCCTGTGGGGAGTACTTTTACAATGGCAAGTGAGCTTGGTTTTCTAGCAAGAAGTTTCACTGTTTTTCGCTACACCAATAAATAGTTTAATGTTGAGGCTAAACATGTACAACATTTTAAAAAACTATACTATAAATCAGAAAAAAACCCCTCAAAATTAAATTTGTTAGTGGCAAGCAGAAGATCAGTCAGCCTTGACTTAAAGCAAGTGTCGGAGCATCTGGGAGGGTGAGACGTTGTAGGAGTTAAGTAACTCCTAAAGATGGCAGTAATGTAACATTAAGGATTCTACTGTTAAACCCTCGAAGAAGACGTAGCAGCTTCACGAACCACGAAGAAGAAGCAGTCAGAGGGTGGCGGATTCTTTCGACATGGCAGGTAGGTGGGTATAATTTGTTAATTATACATTTTGGATACACATTTCTTAGTAGTTGGGGTAGTATTCTTTCAAGCATACATGTAAAGACTCGGTAGTGCTGCAGAGGCCGCTGCCGCACTTTAGCCTGGCGTTTGCCTTTTGGGACTTCCATGCTGGAACGTGCTGCTAGCTGCTAGCCCGACAGGGTTAGCTAGCCATTAGTAAGGAGTGGTTATTATCGGGCGCAGAATGAAGAGTACGGGGGCGACTGGAGCGCTTCACGCGTCTCTTCTTATTAAGCACTGAGCGGGACTTTACCAGCGAGGGAAATGGGCATATGGGATCTTGTGCTTCTTCTGTTTCTGCTAAACATTAAGCCTCTACACTGGGCAGCTTTGACTGTATTTTAAGAGCAAACACTGGGCAGGGAGCAGTTTCATGTTGGGAAGAGGTACTTCCTTTCTAATGGACACGTTAAGCTCTTCAGGGTTAAAGGGTCTTTGCGTGTAAAATCATTTGACTGTAGTAGTCAATGCCCTCATTTATGAGGCTATTCATTCTTCAAGCAAACAAGAGTTTAAAAAAGACCCTTATTGTGTTTTCCTAGCTGTCTTTAATCATATTTAATATGGGTATTTCAGTTTACATCATAGTGTAATATGTGCATGTAAGCCCTCTAAACAAAAGCTAGGGCTTTGGACTGATCTAACTGCTCAGGTTCACAGTTTTCTCGTTGGATCTTTATGATGTCGCTGAGCTTGGAGCTCTCTAATATGGTCATCTCAGGCACGTGCTTGCCCCACCCACCTGCTGCAGATGAGGTGAGGTGCTGCACCAAGGCCTGAACAGTGTGTGGGACAGACACAGCTGTCTGGTCTGCCTGCTGTCTGGAAAATTATGAGTGCTGTTTATCTGACTTCTAATTTTTTTTTCTTTTCCCCTGGCTCAAGTCTTTGGGAGGCAGATGTAAGCAGGGTTGGCCTAAATGTAGTTAATGCAATGAGTCTGTGATGATGAAGCAATTTTAAGTATTCATTTCTGAAGGCCAGAACCTCATTCATCATATTTATGGAGCACGCGTTCACAATAGCCATCTCAAATTGCTTTATATTTTAAGATCTAGCCTACAATATGGGAGAGAGCCTCATCGATCAGGAGATCCCCTATGAACAAGAACTTGATGACAGAGGAAAGAAAAACGCCCTTTGAACAGGAAGAGACCTCTGACAGAACCAGTCTCAGAGGGGAAGCCCTCTGCTCTGACTGGGTGTGAGGTTTGGGGAAACTCTGAGTAAGTACACCCTGAGTTAACGAAAACTCTGGGTTTTCGGTTTCACAAAGCGAGTTTAGATTAATTCTGAGTGAGTTACTATGACGACACACTCCGTGAAGCTAACCTGCCCCCTAGCAGGTTTACTTCAACTAACCCTGACGTTCTCCGCCTCTTTGTCAGAAACCTGACTGTAGGAAGTGTCAGACATGGCGTGCTCCTTCCTTGAAGAGCCAGTAGATGTTGAAGCCCAAATTCTCCGCAGAGCTCTCCGCCGGGAGAGAATGATTAGAGCGCGTTTGGACATTTTATCATTTCCTGATGATTTCCTGTGTGAACGTTACCGTTTTTCAGCACAATCTATAATTTATTTGAATAACATCCTCAGGCCTAATATTGCTCATGTGACACATCGCGGACATCCTCTCAGTTCTGTACATATTATTTGTATTGCACTTCGGTTTTTTGCAAACGGGAGCTTTCTGTATAATATTGGTGACGCTGAGCACGTTTCCAAGGCTACCGTCTGTCGGGCAGTCAGGAATGTTACAGTTGCACTGAAACGTCTCCTGTACTCGTTTGTGGTGTTCCCCGGTCATAGACCCACAAGATTTATCAAAGAGGGATGCCACAAAATTGCAGGTATCAGGATGAACGAAACTTAATTCATGATGTGGTGATATTTGAACTACTACTTAAATTTTACATTTATTCTCACGGTTCCCAGGCGTGATTGGCTGTATAGATGGCACTCACATTCCAATCATTGCTCCTTCAGTAAATGAAGGAGACTATGTGAACAGGAAGTCTTTCCACAGCATTAATGTGCAGGTACATAGTTCCCTGTAGCATTTCAAACTAACAAATTATTTCGTTATAGTAATGGATGCTAATTTGTGTTCTCTGCACTGTGAAGATCATATGTGATGCTGCCAACATTATCACAAATGTGGAAGCCAACTGCTCAGCCTCTGTGAGTGGTGGTGGTGGAGGACCCCCACCTGTTTTTCGGGCCTCCGCTTTTTTTTCTGTTGGCTATAACGGGTCACATTTGAGCATACAGAGTAAGCAAATATGTACTTGTAATGTGCTCAGATAATTTCAATAAGTGCTTACAGAGGGGAAATTAATGTAGCCACTAACTGCAATTGATTTACATGGGACAAACAGACCAAGCACTATGGCTCATAATACAATTACACCTTACCTGTTTGGACTATATTTTTATATTTCATTTTTACTTGCTGCCAGGAACGTTTGGGGCCTGTTGGGTTGCACCTGCGCTCACATCACATCACAAAATAAAATGTATGAAATAAAAAATAAAATAAAATATAATAAAATAACGTGTTAAATGGGTGGAAATCCCTCGATCAATGTTTAAATTAACACTCACGCATTGACTCTGTCGGCTTTGTTTTGCCATGCATGCTCCCTTTCTTTTGCAGCTGAGGCTGTTACTTTTTTTCCGCAAAATTTGCATGTTATCGGCATATGCTGCCATCAGAATTTCGGCCTCAAGCGCTGTAAAATACATTGACTGCGCCTTCTTTCCCTCCGTCTCCATGGTGACTCGCTTAATCTGTGCTCCACTAATCAGGGCTTGATGTATCCTCGTGCGCGCGCTTAACTTGGGGTTAAAGCAACTCCGCGTTGACTGAACTAATTGTTATCAGCCTTTCTGAAACCGAATATTCCGAGTTGGACAGTTCGGGGTTACTCAACCCTGAGTATCGTTTTTCACTCTGAGTTTTCTAAACCGGCTTCCTGAAATAGGGCCCTGAAAAGCAAAACCGATACGGAGGTGCCTTAAACCTGGAATGTCTTACATGACCAACAGGAGTCCTGACTTGTTTGGTTGCAAACATTCACTTCAGTCCAGTTTTAATTATATACCACCAGTTCATAACAACAGTCACCTCAACATTCTTTATATTGGAAAGTAACAATATCAGAAAGAAATCCCGACAATCACAAGACCCCTATAAGAGCAAGCACTTGGTGACAGTGGTAAGGAAAAACTCCTTTTCAACAGGAAGAAACCTCCGGCATGAAGAGGACATTGACTTTGCTGATGGGTGTCGATCTTGTCCTACTGTGAGGTTGAGAATATTGAGAAACTCACAGACTCTGCTCATTCATTGGCTAAAGACTTGTGAGCAAACTCTCGCCTACTTGTCGACGTGGAAACTATAAGGCTGGAGCTATAATGGCTTGCTTAGACGCATGCATTCAGTTGTGCATACCTGGAATTAGTCCTTCCCATTTCTCTTTGTTCAAGTCTGTTTGGAGTAGCCTAAAGGACACATGATTAGTCAGTGTGTTGAAATGCAGTGCGTCATGCATGTCACTCAGATAGTTGTGAACACAGAAACTGTAACCTCTGGGGAACTCTGCTGTTAGAGTCGTTGTACTGTAGGGACACACAGTGTCCCTCAGTTTCTTAGTCATATCCATCATCCTGTCCCCTCCCATTCTCCTTGGGTGATGTCATGGTACCGGTATCCAACTTTCGTGTACTGTCGACGTGTCTTTGGGCTGTAAAATGCCTTCCACCTTACAGGCGCTGCCTGTTTGTGATGAGGTTGATCAACACGCACAGTAAAGCAATGCAAGTCATTGGTAAAGATGTTTGTAATCCCAAGCAGTTTCTAAGTATTTTATCATGCGCGTGTTAGACTCGACCCTAAAGAATGCTGAAGGTTTGTTGTTGTTTTTGCAGTTTAAGATACAATGTCCCCAAAACACTGTCATAATATCCACAACCTTCACTTTAATCAGCTGTGCACACACAGTTTGATAGGCTGGCACAGGACATGTGGCTCAGGGTGAAAGAGAAAACAAAGCGCGGTAAAGAACATTTGTAATCTCTCTTTGAAAAATGTAATTAGATTGTGACTAATTTTTCTTACAGTTGTTAGTTAATCTGAACCTGCAATAATGTATAATACCAGCAGTGTTTCACTGTGAGGCAGTATAAACTAAATAAATCCCAGAAGTGTAATAAACTAGGAAAAACAGTTAAAGACAGCAGTGCATTTTCAGCATTAAAAATTTCCTCAGAGGAAAACTGCTCGTCTCCTTTTTTGTCAACACTCACCTCGCTGTTTAACTTTATTGGAATTGTCATCAAAGAAGCTGACTGGGGTCTTGCATTGGGATAACACACTGGCATTTGTATCTACTGATTACCCAGTTCTAACCCAGTACCAGTGTTGGTGAAGCTGCAGTCCTCGCTCTGCAGCAGAGACTCAGAATGTTATTTGCAGAGGTCCACAGAAAGGTTATTGTCACAGGTGTAACATGAACGTTTGCTGTTAGCTTTCTGTGTTAGCTCTTCCACTAACAACTGGTCTGCTGCTGCTGAAGAAAAACAGAAATGAATTAAACAGATCAGCCTGTCGGCGTAGATACCTCATCAACTTTTTGTCTCTCTTTCAAATTTTTAACTCGTGTATCCTCAGCCCTGCATTCAGTGTGAGCTCTGTGTGGTGGCTGGTCAGTTGAAATGTACAGTGCGAGCAAGTTCAGAACTCCTGTCCGTTTACTCACAGAGTACAGGCTCCCCCTGGAATGTTGTGGCAACATCCCATAATGAACAGTTGATTGTTATTATAAACAAGCAGGGACTGAAATTAACCAAATGGTGTGTTGGCACAGCTTGACCTCCACCATGTTAGTTTGCAGTCTCCATCTACATCAGAGGTGGGGAACTCCAGGCCTCGAGGGCCGGTGTCCTGCAGGCTTTAGATGTCCTTGATCTGACACAGCTGATTTAAATGGCTAAATGACCTCCTCCACATCTCTTGAAGTTCTCCAGAGGCCTGTTAATGAACTAATCATGTGATTCAGGTGTGCTGACCCCGGGTGAGATCTAAAACCTGCAGGACACCGGCCCTTGAGGCCTGCAGTTGCCCACCCCTGATCTACATGAAGTGTTCTGGATGGGCTACAGCAGGGGTGGGCAATCTCAGTCCACGAGGGCTGGTGTCCTGCAGGTTTTAGATCTCACCCTGGGTCAGTGATTAGTTCATTAACAGGCCTCTGGAGAACTTCAAGAGATGTGGAGGAGGTCATTTAGCCATTTAAATCAGCTGTGTCGGATCAAGGACACATCTAAAGCCTGCAGGACACCGGCCCTCGTGGACTGAGATTGCCCCCCCTGGGCTACAGTGTGACCTCAGTTTTTGGTCCAGTATAATGATGGAATGGTTCACTCTGTGTGTTTTGTTATCTTTATCAGTCTGTTGGTGACTGTCATTGTTCACAAAACTCTGCATTTTGGAGTCTGTTTGTTGGCTCAGTGGACTTGGTCTGCAGGTGGATGTCCTGCAAGTGTTCACATTGATGCCAATTCAGCACTCAGCTCGAGGGAAGGTACTGAAACATTACCTTCTGTTAAAGGTTACTAAGCTGTGCATTTGAATCCAATCTGAACGTTGTGATGTGGTCACATGTGGCACCATGAACAGGCAGGCAGATGTAGAGCCACCGTCCAGCTGCGCAGGACACTTGCAGTTCAGTGGGCAGATGGTATACTCGGCTTTCTTTCACTGCAGCCTCTGGTGTTTGTCTCCTCACCGTGCTCTCTGTCTCCACAGGCTTCACTGCTTCACATCTCTGGGATCAGTCGGGTCCTTGTTAAAGCCAACAGCATGTGCACAGTGGGATGAGGTAGTAGGTTGTATAGTTTTAGGGTCATACCCACACTGGGAGATAACTATTCAACCTACTGTCTTTCCCAAAGTGCCAAGCAGACATCTCAATGGTCCCTGTGTGGATTCCGGAGGTCTTCTCCCTCAGCGGTGTGTTCGTGGATTCAGATGTTGCTCTGTATTCTGCTGCTCGTCCAGTGTGAGGTAGTAGATTGTGTAGTTTTAGGATAGTGATTTTGCCCTCTTTAGGAGATAACTATACAATCTATTGCCTTCCCTGAAGAGTGGACTCTCTCAAGCTCTCCTTCATCTGTGGAATAATTTTCATAATGTAAGAGTTTTTGTGTTATCGTATTTATGAGGTGTTAACATATATACTCATATTTATATGTTAACACCTCGTATTCCTTATGTTCTTATAACTCTGTTTTTATTCTTGGTTCATTTCTTGTTGCAGACTGCAGTTTGGGTTCTGTCCTGTGTATGTCCTTAATGTATTACAGAGCTGACAAAACTGACTTTAAAAAATGATAATAATGTTGAACAGTGTTGTGTATCTGTATTGTTTGTGACCTGAGCAGCAGAATGATGAACTAGGACTGTATTTCCACACCTATAAAAGGGATCTGTTTTCCGGATACGTTTTTTTTCCTGTTGCTTCTTTTTAATACGCTCTGATATGTTGGACGCTGGACTGTGGATTGATGTATAAATTCGTAACTTTGTTTTGTTTGTGTTTCTTGAGCTTCCCAATAAAATCTGACCCAGTAATTAAAACAAAGTGGAGTGCTGTGCTATGAATGTACATGAAGGAACTAATCTAAAGGTCCTTAAGGTAATATTTAAAAGACAAAAGGGGAAAAAACACTTCACCTGCAGTTTCAGTGACAGGGAGGGCCTAGAGCCTCTCCCACCTACCACAGGGCGAGAGGCCCTACACCTTGGACAGGTCGCCAGTCTGTCGCAGGGCTAACACAGGCAGGCAGCCATTCACACTCACATTGACACCTAAGAGCAATTTAGATTCGCCAGTTAACCTACGCTTCTTTTACACTTTGTGCAAATTCCTGCTGAAGCGTTTCCCCCGTCCTATCTTTTCCCCAGTTTTGCAGTGATGTGCTGACTCCAGCTTCTTTTAATGGAAATCCAAGGATCCCTTTTAGATTTGGGGATAGGGTGCATCTTGGCATCATTATTCCAAAATATTTCTGCTATTTGGAGTTGTGATGATGGAGAATTCTGTGCAAAATGTCCATAATTCTTCAGCTGGGTTAAGATCTGGTGACTTGGAAGCCCAAACAATCTGATTAGAATGACTGTTGTGCTGTTCAAACCATTTACTGAGCACTACTGCCCTAAAAATATAATCACACACACAGCATAACACAGCCACTGGTTCTGTTTACTGTACAGTCAATAAAAAATCTCATCTGGTCAGAGGAGACTTAGTTGGTTGATGCACATTCAGTTTATAGCAAACACATTTCCTTAATGATTAATTATCTGAATAAATAAATATTTGATTTTATCATTTTGCACATTTCAGTTGAATTTTACTCAAAGTTTTCTCTTCAAGTTTCTTGAGGGTGTAGGGTAGTGTTTTGGGTTTTTTCTTTGTTACGTGTTTGTAGTTAGGAAATCTCTGCACACTAACGATGAAGGCAGCATTTCCCACCATTGTGTGTGCTGTTGTTTACTTGGAGGTAGAAGTGCGAAAACAGCTTTTTGTTCAATGTTAGGTTCACATGTGTGCCAGCAGATGGCGCTAGAGCGCTTTGACGGCTCCACACCAGATGTGCTTGTAATGACAGTTTTTAAACAAATAAAACATTTTATGGCTTAAGTTATGTTTCTAGGCTTGTTTTTCCCCCATGACACAGAAACTGCACGACAAGCCAAAGACTTTTTATTTAAATCTTTTTTTTTCCCCAGTTTTGAAGTTTGAATTTCCAACTGAATTTGCTTTTTAACTGTTTCAAAATATTTAGTTTGACGATCAGACTTCAACTCAAATGCTCCATTATTCTCTGGTGGGTAAAATTCTCTGCTTATTTACTAAGTAAAAGCAGCCTCGAAAACACATAATATAAATGCGCTGTTACAAGCATCCAAAATGACAAACGTTCAAATATAAAGTTCCTCGGTACTCAGAAAAGTGTTCTTGATGTTTGAACCTTACTGTGCAGAACGTTACATGCTCACAGTTTAACAATCTCACTTTAACACCTCAGACTCATATTTACATTGTATCCACTATTTATCCGCTTGTGCAATGAAAATAATTGAAGGTTTAACTGATGAACAGATATGTGTGCCATCTAATGAATTTCTGGCTTTGTATGGATTTTTTTCCCCCAAAGAAATCCAGTACTTATAGTACCACAAATTTTAAAACTGGGGGGAAAATAACATCCTAAAACCACTGTTATACTGAGCCTAAGCACTTAATTCAAGTAAATAACTAAAGTAATGAAATTCATTCGGGGGTCCTTGGCTGTGTAGCACTGACTCAAGGGGGACTGACTGCTCTTTAGCAGTCTCTATTAATGACCAATGTTAAAATAATGTTCAGTCAAAATATTTACCTTTCAGCTTTAATGAATTAAAAGTTGCACACGGACCTGAAATACTCATGTAAATACATTTGCCGCAAAACTGTTCATAATGTAATAAAGACACTGACAGCTGACTGACTGAGAATTGGGGTCTAAAAAACGCAAAACCAGCTCAACAAAATGTGAGCAACGACAAAGAACAAAGTGAGAAACTGCAAAAAAAGACACAACGAAAACACAACAGATGAAAAGAAATTCAAACATGCAAAACGGCTACAAAATACAAACATAATTTCATATCGTTTTCAATCATTCATATTCATATTATGATTGTAAGATGATGCCGTTTGACTTCAGATAAAGACGCAAAAAACCCTACAAAATGACTCAAAATGAGCACAAAGACACAAATGACATCACAAGTCTAAAATGACTGTACACATAAAACAACTACAACTAGATACAGCATCTTGGAAAACACACAACATGACTACAAATAGCTCCAAAACAAGACAAACAAACAAACAAACAAACAAAAACCCTAACGTAATAATAATAATAATAATAAAAACACTACTGCCAAGAGACAAAAACCTTTAAAGAGACTCAAAATGTCCACAGTGACACTAAATAACTGCAGGTGCAAAAAAATGACTACCAAGACACACAATCAACTACAAAAACACAAAATGACCGCAAAGACACGCACACATATTACGCACAGCTAAAGATGACAAAGGAATATAAATACTATATATATATATAAGTCTGACAGAGTGAGCCCCGTAATCCGTTCATTTGGGCTGAGGTGTGTGTGTGTGTGTGTGTGTGTGTGTGTGTGTCGGTGGGAGGGGCTTTTATTTTACTGCTAAATAAAAAGTAACGGTGCCCGGCCGGCTGCCAGTCTGCGGTGTCGCGGGTGACCTGTGGTTTAGGATGAGCCGCCGCGTGTGAGTGTAAGGACGTGACGGCTCCGCGTGTTTACCACACGGGTCTGCGGGAGCCGCAGCGTGTACCTGCAGGCTGTGTGAGAGCGTGTGTGAGCGGCTCGGAGGCAGATCTTCCACAGAACACGCCCTAGTAGAAAAGGTAGACACACACACCCACGGCGAGAGAGAGACGCACACAAACACACTCACACTGAGCCTGATCACCGAGGAGCCGAGCTGCCTTACCTGTACACAACAGCCCCAATGCTCCCCTGCAGGCTGCCACCTCCAGCGCACTGTCACCAGATGAGAGCAGGGCGCGTTTACTTCCACACACTCTGGACTTATCGTATATTTACGCGCGGGGCTCTGAACACCTGGAGAGCCTGCGGGACTCAGCAGGAGGAGTAAAGCTGGGTGTTGTTGCAACAGCGGAGCGTTCATCCACCGGCAGGGCTGAGTACCATGAACAGGAATACGCGGCGCTGGATTTTCCATTTTTTCCTGTGCCTCGGGATAGTGTATCTGAAAATCGGGTGAGTGCTCAGGTGTATTTGTTCTGTTGTTCGTGTCTCAGATCAAAAGGGAGATTCTCCAGACACACACACACACCGGGGTCTGCTGGGTGCTGGGGTCTTTTATGGTTTCAGTGTGTACATGTGTTGTTACAGAATCCCACGCACCTGCCCCCCCTGCATCCACTCACACGTGGTGTTCTCAGAAAGAGCCGCAGAAGGGAAACGCCACATTTCTAACCTGTCACCTTCATCGCAGGGGGCTGTCGTCGGTGGTGGCGCTGGGAGCGAGCATCATCTGTAACAAGATCCCCGGCTTGGCCCCGCGTCAGAGGACTATCTGTCAGAGTCGACCCGACGCGATCATAGTGATCGGGGAAGGAGTTCAGATGGGAATCAATGAGTGTCAGTTTCAGTTCAGGCACGGCCGCTGGAACTGCTCAGCCCTGGGGGAGAGGACCGTGTTCGGGAAAGAACTCAGAGTGGGTATGTAGTTGTACACGCTGTACCTCAGTGACGCGCTCAGTTTAGGAGTAGAGGCTGATTCAGGGGGGCGGTTGGCTTTTGTCTTTCAGTGGCATATAAATAGAATAATACTAAATATAATTATAATGCCATCATAACACTACTGAATGTTGTATCTATATCTGAATAATACTCATATTCTAATTTCCTAAAGCACTTCTGTAAAAATAATTGATCTTTGCCTGCTTTAAAGGGTTCCATCTCTCTTGTCACCTGGTTCAGGTGGACTTTTAGTAGAAATAGTTTGTCACTATTATTATTATTAACATCACATTAATGTTAAGATTTTCTGCAGATATTGAAATAAATGTTTGTGTCTCTGAGCCCCACTTTTGTCTTCTCTTTCCCCTCTGTCGATCAAGACAGGTGGCTGCCTCTCGCCCAGAAGTGTCTTTCTGTCAAAAGGGAGTTCTTCCTCCCACCTGTCACCAAGTGCTTCTCACAGGGCGATCAAGTTGGGGTTTTCTCTCTTTCTATTCATCCCCCCCCCCCCCCCAAAAAAAAATGCTGGTGGCAGATGACTCCCCCTCTGTGAGCCTGGTTCTATTGTGAGCCTGGTTCTACTGGAGTTCTTCCTCACAGGGAATTGCTTGAATGTTGAGGTTCTCTCTCTATTATTGTAGAGACTTACCTGAACATTTAAAGTGCCTGGAGGCTGTTGCTGTTGTGAACTTGCACCAGAGATTTTAGCATGATAATTAAACAACAAGTTTACATGTCTGTAAGCTTTGTTCTTTTGTGGTCGGCTTTAGCGCCGGAGGTAGAGCAGGTCATCTGCTGTTTGGAAGGTTGGTGGTTCGATCCCTGGCTCCTCCTGTCTGTGTGTTAAAGTATCCACAAGTTGCTCCTGATGTCTCCATCTGAGTGCGAATGTCATTTATAGAGTGCTCAAGTAGAAAGGCACAATATAAGAACCAGTCCATTTACATAGTGAGAACCCTTTAAAACAGATATGTGAATAAATGTCAACTAATAAAATAATTATTACACAATATTTTCTTTAGCTTGTGTGTTATCTTTAGTACATTTCCAGTATCATTCTAGCAGATACAGGGGAAGTAAGCTGGATACTGATTGTTTTATATTGCTTTTAATTCTCCAAAAACATTTGGAGGAGACATTCCTCCGAGGTACTCGAACTCTGACACTTGGACAGATGTCTGTAAGTTTGAAGCCCAGGCGCACTGCGTCTGCTCTCAGTGGGAAAATAAGCCCCTGATTTGATCCTGTGTGTGGAACAAAGCTGGAGGCGATGCTCGCTCCAGAGACAGCACTGTGGATAAATGAGTTTTTAACAGGCCGGTATTCTGCTGTCCTGTCCTTTAAGTTCAGCCTGTCATCTCAGACGGAGAGCTGAGGGTGTCGTTTTTCATGTTGTGTGTATTATAGCTCACGCTGAGCTGTGGTTGCTGCGTTGTGCATGACATACTGGTTTGAATGAGTGCACCAACCCATTTTCTTTGACCACTTATTTAATGTGATGCATTTGACGGCTGCAAGATACACATACCTACATGCTCTCTTCTTCTTTTTTTATCCACTGTCAGTGCGACTGCCTTCATGTATGTTCATAAAATACACCCCTCTCCCCCACCCACACCTCCCAAAGCTTCAAGTTCAGACAAGTACTTACTTCTAGGTTTACAAATTTACCTCCCGGTTCTGCAGCTTTGGCAAAAGACGCTGTATGTAGAATGATTTTTAGTTCAGTGCTTCAGGGCAGAGCAGCACTCTTTATCATCAGATTAAAGTCAGCGAGTAAAGATGAGTGCAGATCTTTTCAGAAAAGCACAACTGCAAAAGGCTGCTTGGGTCCGGCTCCCCAACACCTTGTCTATGTGAATCTATTGTTTTGTTTCAGTGAGCTGGAATGCTGATAACTGACAGAATACACCAATTTGGGATCATTGTTGGCAGCAATGCAGGAGGGTACAGTAGTTTGGCATTAGATTCAAGCATCCTCCCCACCCACCAAGTTGGCTGCTTGATGTAGAGAGTGAGTACGGGCTTCTCCTTTCTTGGCTGCACGGGCAAGCGATTGGACAGAAGAAAATATCTCTAGATCACAAATGTAAAGCCAGGATGTTGCTTTCTGTGATGTCCCATCTACTTTGAGATGGTCCTAGACTGATAGTGAGAATCAGGACTCATTGTGCATGTGCTCCAGCAAGCTTCAACAGCTGCACAGAAGTGTGTGTGTGTGTGTGTGTGTGTGTGTGTGTGTGTGTGTGTGCGTGCATATAAAGACAAGCTGTGCAATGTCGGAAAAGTCTCTGTGGCAGTTCAATCTCTTAACATCCACTAGCTCATTTGGGACAGGTCCAGGGGGACAAGTATGTGGTTAGGAAAATCAACCAAGTTAAACCTGGAGTAGAGTCAATGACAACGAATGTGCTGGCAAATGTCACTCAGGGCTTCAGTGGAAAGAAAACAAAACAGGAACCCTGAAATGAACATCAGAACGAGGCAGACAAGATCTACTACACAGTTTTATTTACATAAAACAAGTGACTAGGGTTAGGGCGACGAGGATCAGCTTTAAGTTAAACTACATGTTAGGGTGAGGCACTGAAACTGACTTGTTAGAGCTAGAATTAAGCATTAGAACTGCAGAAAGGTATCGCAGAAGGAGAAGTGGTTACAGTTAGACAAGTGTTACAATATGACAGAAGCAAAACCCAGCTCCTGATGAGAGTTGGGTTGTTGGGTTGTTCTGGGACAAAATGTTACCTTTCAAATAAAGTCTCATACATTACATCACTACATATAGTGATTTTCTTTTAAAGGTATCCCATCTGCTTGTCCCATATAGGTCAAAATGCCTCTAAATAATACCCCTAACCTGGGACGGGTCACCTGGCAGAGGTTAAGAAGTTAGTAGTTGAATATGATGACTTTATTGGCCATTTCTGGATGCTTTCCCATGTGCTCAGAAATGATCTCCGCCTTTAATTAAAAAACTACAGCTGAAGAACTTGGATTTATGGAGTGGAAATCCATCCACGTAGGGAGGTTGTGCATGCCTCTCAGATTCCCCTCCGCAGGGTGGATCCTGGAGAGATGGCGGCTGGGACAAGGGCCAAAGCCGATGCCCGAGCTTTTAATCTCTGATCTGCCTCTACTGTTTCATTATGCTCATCTGATCAGTGAATTAGTGTAATTACTCCTGCACTTACAGTAGTATCCCACCTAACCATACTTCATTACACATTCAATACAAGTTGCTTGAAAATACCTTCCTTTATTAAAGGTGTTCACTATTAGAGCTGTTAGAGGTACGCTTCCTGCTGAAGTTTATCTGCTTAAAGAGAGCTTGATTAATGAAGGGGACTTGGCTCGGCTTGTGTATTTCATGATTTGGTTTGAGGCAACTATGAAAGGTATGTAAGGAGGTTTGACAGTGCCTGAAATAGTGAATCCTGTTGTCTGTGATAGTGATTAGAAATGTCTTTCCTCTTTATCGCAGGCAGTAAGGAGGCTGCTTTCACCTACGCTATCATAGCCGCAGGGGTCGCCCATGCAGTCACAGCGGCCTGCACCCAGGGGAGCCTGAGTGGCTGCGGTTGTGACAAGGAGAAACAGGGTTTCTACAACCAGCAGGAGGGCTGGAAGTGGGGTGGCTGTTCTGCGGACATCCACTATGGACTGAGTTTCTCCAAGGTGTTTGTGGATGCGCGGGAGATCAAGCAGAGCGCCAGGACACTCATGAATTTACACAACAATGAAGTGGGACGCAAGGTAGGTTTATACATCGTCACCACCTGACGGCAAGCGTTCTGACAGAGCTTCATGCACGGTTGTAATAAAGCCATGCAAACGGTATATCACAATGTGCAAGACAATGTAGGCAAATCAGAAATGACATACACACCGTCTCACATGCTGTTAATGGGGTACAGCCTGGACATGACAGCAGTCTGCAGGCAATCCGATTTCAAACAGCCCACATTTGCTCCCCTAATACCTCAGGCCAACTGATGTTAAGTTTAAAGTTTGTGTCACTCCCTGCATGGATCTCATGGGGGTTCAGCTTTTAAGCGAAGCAACCTGAGATCAGTGTTGACAGCAGCACTGAAACCTGATTCAGCAGCATGGCTTGATTGTAATGTAACTACTAACAGTTGTAATGTGGATTGCTCACACTATAACTGATATCAGATCCAGCACTCTTTACAACCAACACATGTAATTAGGCAAACGCTTCCATATCCGCACCTACAGGCAGTTCAGAGTTTGTAGTTCTTTGTTAAAAAGACAAAAATCTGAAAATGCTAACATGGTGTTGTAGTGTGTACAGAGAAAATGTAACTTTGCCAATTAAACAAGAAGAATAGCAAGAAGAAACAACAATGTGGGCTTTATTAGGGAAACTGTAAATGAGACTTTTTTGACTTTTTTCTCTGATTAAACTGGAGAAAAAAAATCAGAGAAAGTATCTGAAAGTGATGAAACTCAAACAACAGTTGCACACAGAGTGGTGGATGAGGTAAATGTTAGAATTTGTTATACCCACAGCAGCGAGAGCAGCAAGTTTTAGTTGTTTGAGTATACTTGAGTCAAAGATAGCACCCACTCAGTTTAATAATGATTGCTCAACAAGGCACATACCTGTCTTCTTTTTGCATGTTCTACATTCTTCATGTGTCTTTTCCAATATAATGTCTATGGAGAAAATGCTGTTTTGCCCACATTTTGAGTTCTATTACCTTCATTTGTGTTACCTGCAAGCGGCGCACAGAGGTCTCCCAAAACTGTGAAAGCAGTTTGACATCTGCTTAAAACTGAAATCTGTTGTTATCTATTGTGTTTTTAACACTGTGTCCAAAACACCAGAATGTTCTCATGGAAACAAGGGTTTTAATGATTATTTCTTTAATCTTTATTGGTTTTCTGTCGTAAGCTTCAGTGAGCTCTACAAACACATTCATCTTAGAAATAGAATTAACGGTTTGGCATTAAAAATGGTGAACCTCATCCCCTTATTTACCCATACAGTACTTTCCTTCCATGCATACACAAATTTATCTGTCACACACATCTGCATCGAGGGTTATTTCTATCTTGGACACTTTAACATGCAAAGTGGAGGATAACAACACAACATTTCAATGAATGGACAACCTGCCCCACTGTAAAATATAGTACTGGTTCCTACTGTTTAGTCTTTGTTAAAATCTTAATGGCTCATATCAACATGAAGGTAAAAAACGGTTGTTTTTTTTACATAGAAATTTCATTATCAGGAGCCACTGAGGGCATCGTGTGGTCATTGCAAAACTAGTGCAAATATCATTTTGAGAACACGAACTCATGAAGTAATAGTGTTTTCAAAGAAACAAATTAGGGTAAACCCAAGACGACCATATTATTATTATTATTATTATTATTATTGTTAATTTATTTCAAACATGTAAACAATATACAGGTACATTTAGTAAAGAAAATAAGAGAGAGAGAAAAAAATACTATACAAAAGTCAATACATTTCAACATAGCTACCGTCCTGATTCATTTACATGTTGAAAGGGAGTGGGAAGAATTACACACTTATTTAATCCCACCCCTTTGCCAGAAGTTAGCAGTTAATATTTTGTCATCTTTCTTACTGATATAATCTGTAATAAAACAGTGAACAGATTTCTGATATAAAATCACATCATGAAATTTTTTAAATAGAGACATTCACTTAATTTCAATATTTTCCCTTTCTTTATAGTTCGAGAAGATCATATTTTTTAACTCTTTTTGAACTGTTTTATGTTTGGACGTTGCTTTAATTCCGTATTCAAACTGTTCCACAGTTTCACTCCATGCACAGAAACACAAAAGCTTTTTCTTGTAGTACGTACCTTCCCTGTTTTGAAGTTACAAAAACCCCTTAAATTGTAACTTCCTTCTTTCAAAAAAACATACTCTGAATATTACCTGGCAGTTCTTTAGTTTTTGCTTTGAATAGAATTTGTGCTGTTTGGAATTTCACTAGTTCGGCAATTTTCAATATTTCAGACTGCAAAATTGTGAGTTTGTATGTTCCTATAACCTGCTCTGTGGATGATTCGAACTGCTTTTTTGATATGGAAGAGCATTACCCCGATGCTGATATCATTAGCAGCAGACAGCAGTAAGGAGCCAGACGACCGACTGATCAATAGAAAAGACTGTCCTCAAAACTGAACCACAAGAAAACAGTCCATTGAAAAAGCACTGGAAGGCATCAAAGGCACATCCTGCTCCTACTATTAAAGTGGACATGAAAGTCTGCATGCTTTAACCTTAATTTACACCACGGAGTCCAACTCTAAAAACAATGTCACAGATTTAACACTGTCCATGAAGCTAGATTTAAAAATTTTTATGGTGTTTAGAGCATGTGTAGTGCCATCTTGTCAAGTACGGACAATTCAATTCAATTTTCAATATTTATACAGTGCAAATAACAACGACAGTCACTTCAAGGTGCTTTATATTGTAAGGTAGACCCTACAATAATCCATACAGAGAAAACCCAACAATCATATGACCCCCTATGAGCAAGCACTTTGGCGACAGTGGGAAGGAAAAACCCCCTTTAACAGGAAGAAACCTCCAGCAGAACCAGGCTCAGGGAGGGGCGGGGTCATCTGCTGCGACCGGTTAGGGAGAGAGAAGGAAGACAGGATAAAAGACATGCTGTGGAAGAGAGACAGAGATTAACAACAAGTATCTAGAAAACAAGAAATTGCTGTCAGTAGGTTGGTTGGTTACTACTAATACTGCTACACCAGTTTATGTTAGCTAACTAGTGACAGAAACAATTATTAATTGGAAAGTAAGTAAGTAAGCTTCTTCACTGTTGGCTAGCTGCACTGAAATGGGAGAATCCTGCTGGGCTTTGTTGAACACTTTATAGATCAGGGTCTTTGATTATTTCTTGTTGGGCCAGACAAATATAGAAAACCATTACATCATGTCAGACCTGAAATCTGATTTTAAAAAAGAGAACTTGTAAGCTTAATATTTCCATTTTTATCAAATGCCACTGAAGAATCCTTACCTTTAAACATAAGCTTCGTTTCTTCCTCCATCTCTGAGTGAAGTTATCTTGCACTGTATTCTTTTCCTTGGAAATAAAGCAGCCATACTTTTAGCTAGCAGATGCACTGTGGGACAACCTGCACACAACATTTTGTGTGTTCGTTGAGGTGATGGAAACATTGTATTTGATGTTAATGTTTCTCCTTTTATGCTCACACCTATTCAGTAGCACTTGCTAGACGCTATACCATGAATTGTGTTCATCTGCATCAAAAGCACTGTTCTATAGCACCATAAATGATGAACAAATTAGGGCAGTGCCTGCTGAGTGCCTGTTTAAATTAAACTTATACTTAAAATTGTCTCCAGTACAGCGCTTATGAAGTAAATTAGTAAATAATAGTTATAGAGTAAGATAAATGTTTTTGTTTAAGGCTGTGAGCATGATTATTTCAATTTAATTCAATTTTACTGTATTGATTACACATTCAGATGACCTCCTATGACACTGCACTTGGAGACAGCGGGAAAGAAAAACTCCTTTCAACACAAAGAAACCTCCTGTAGAACCAGGCTAAGGGAGGCGAGCCTTCTGGTGTGTTGGGGGAGAAGATAGGACAAAAGACACACTGTGGAAGAGAGCCAGATAACTAATGATTAAACACAATAGTTGCGTAGAAGCACATTGAGAGTGTTTATACAGCTAAGCAACAGCAACTAAGGGGTGATTCAGGGTCTAGCCCTAACTATAAGCTTTATTCAAAAGGAACGTTTTAGCCTAATCTTAAAAGTAGAGGGGGTGCCTGTCTCCAAAATGCAAATTGGGAGCTGGTTTCACAGAAGGGCCTGAAAGCTGGAGGCTCTGCCTCCCACTCTATTTAGGAAAACTCTAGAAACCACAATTAAACCAGCGATCTGAAGCAAGGAGCTCTATTGATAGAATAGGTAGTGCCAGATTATTCAAGACCTTTCTTTTGAGGAAGGCGATTTTAAATTCAGTTTTGCTAGTGAACAGATCCTAATATTGGAGAAATATCAGTGTCAGTATTCTCACTACAGCATGCTGTAAGCAGTCCTAAATATTTGTTTGTTGCACAATGGAGGACATAGTCTGGTCAAAAATGACTCAGAGATTCCTCACAGTGTTACTGGAGCCCAGGGTAATGCCATCAGAATATGTCTCTGTTTAGACAATATGTTTCTGAGATTTTTAATGCAAAGCACAATAACTTCCGTTTATATTTAGATGCAAGAAATCAGAGGTCATCCAGGTCTTTATGCTTTTAAGACATGTCTGTAGTTTAACTAGATGGGTAGATAAAGCTGGGCATCATCTGCATAACAATGAAAAAGTAGCTATGCTGTTCTAATAACACTGCCTAAGGGAAGCATGTATAATGTAAACTGAATGAGTCCTAGCACAGAACCCTGTGGAACTCCATAATTAAGTTAATGTATGAAGAAGACTCCACATTTATATGAAGAAATTGTAGTCTATTAGACATTATTCAAACCACTGCATCACAGTACTTTTGATACCTATGTTTATGCTCTAATCTCTCTAATACAATATTGTGGTCAGTGTTATTGAAGGCTGACACGTCAACCATAGAAATGAGTGGATATTAGTATACTATTAACTAAGACAGCTGTTTAAAGTGATGACTTTTTACGTAGTGGTTTAATTAAAGCCTGCACTACATAGTCCATTAAGACAGATAAAGACTGAAGCATTAATAAATGGTAGAGCTTCTTTGAACAGTAGTAATGGGATCTAATAGACAGGTTGATGGTTTGGCGGATGTAATTATTCTGTTGAAAATTTGGGCATTTCAAGTCTTTGGAGACTGATTGACCTTTGAAGAATTTCAAGGAACATTAGTTCAACGCTGGCCTTACTATTCAGCCTGAGAGGTTGCTGCTTGCTCTGGTATCTCAACTGTTGAATAGCCTGCATTAATTTTTTATATAAATGCTGATGGTTCAGCCAGAATAAATCCTACTGAATTTTGTTATGCCCTGACTATGTCCACACATGGATGGTCATTGAAATTTTGTCAAGATAAAATATATGCTCCTTTATTTAATCTCTAACTTTTCTGAAACCGGTAATACGAACTCCAAGATGTTTAGGAAATATTTGCATTTTCAACAAGCTAAGGTTTTATAATGACCACAACATTGTGCAAATGCATCATTATGGAGGATGCTCTTGAGATTTCTCTAGTGTAGTTGATTTTAGACCTGTGGTTGGACACACAGGCAAATTAAAAATGTATCAGGACCTATTTAGCTTCAAACTTTTTTTTTTCTTGCAGTTTAATGGCATTTTGGTACTAGAATAGTATTAAAAGCTAATAGATGAAGAGATATGAAGAAAGTTAATTGTAGTCAAACAAAAATAAAAAGGAAATCCTGCTCAGTCTTTTATGCAGTTCAACTGAATCAAATATTCGTTTCTGTTCAATGACATGCATCAGATCATGTAACTGACCATGAGATGAGATTATTTTAGGATGTGTATAGAGTTGATGAAAACCTAATTTCTATGTATTAAAGACAGAAATAGCAGTTCCTGCAGACCCTTACCTTACATGCATCAAATGAAAAATCTAAGCAAATCTTTGTCAAAATTTCTCTGTGTGCACAGCTTTACTTTAGAGGAATGCATCTAAAATGTTGTTTGCAGAAGGCTGTGCGAAGTCTCTCGGGATGAGGCTTCATATTTTAGGCCTGACATCAGTCACAATGTGATACAGTGCGTGGATCTCTTAATATACACTTACTAAACTGATACCTCTGTAATTATTGTAGGAAAGCTTTCATGTTTAATTGGAGATAATGTCAGTCTGTGTGACTTGAGTGCCAACCTTCCAATTTCTTGAGAAGAATAAACAAGAGTGTAAAAGGTGCCACAGGAGGCTTACGGGGCTTCTGTTAGACAAACAATGGCATCTTCACTGGGATTTCACTTCACTGAACTCCATGAATTAAATGTTTGCCGGGTCTCGGGGGCATGACCACACTAAGCTGTATGCATCCAAGGCTTTTGACAATTACCCCACGAGACTCCAGAAAGTCTGAGGCCACATCAGAGTAGAATAATTAAAAAGCAGGGTGAGGCTTCTCTAATGCATGCAAGGGTTCCCACTCAGTGAGGAGGAAGAAGGGTAAGTTGATGTCATTCAGCCAGAAGCACAGACAGAGTCCCCTGGCTGTAGTAACAAATACACTGAAAGGTTCCACTCCTAAACTGTAATTCAATTCATTTCAACGACTACGGATACTCAAGATTGTCTTTTGAAGCTCATCCTGACTCGTAAAAATGGCACATGTATTGCTGGTAGCTATAGACTGACATACTGTAGCAGCTCTGAGATCCCTGGAATGCTTGTATTCATTTGGAATGCTAGAAAATGTTTGTCTCAACCTGTTGAAGCGTTAGACTCCCCCGCCCCACCGACTCATTATGGAAATACAGCAACAAACAGTCTACCGAAATTGTATAAGATGACAAAAATTATGCACACTTCTTTTATCAGGAGGCATGCATTAGTTATAAAATAACAATTTTTCAATGGCTTAAGTTTGAAAAGATTGCTTCATCTGAGCTTTTCCTCTATAGGTCCTGGAGAAGAGCATGCACCTAGAGTGCAAGTGTCATGGGGTTTCTGGATCCTGCACCACGAAGACATGTTGGACGACACTCCCCAAATTCCGTCAGCTGGGATACATGCTCAAAGACAAGTACAACCACGCTGTTCACGTGGAGCCTGTGCGCGCCAGGCGGAACAAGCGCCCCGCCTTCCTGAAGATCAAGAAACCACACTCCTACCGCAAGCCCAAGGACATGGAGCTAGTCTACATCGAGAGGTCTCCCAACTACTGCGAGGCTGACCCTCTGACCGGAAGCATGGGGACGCAGGGCCGTCTGTGTAACAAAACAGCTCAGCAGCCCAACAGCTGTGACCTGATGTGCTGTGGTCGGGGATACAACACACATCAGTACTCGCGTGTTTGGCAGTGCAACTGCAAGTTCCTGTGGTGCTGCTATGTCAAGTGCAACACGTGCAGTGAGAGGACAGAAGTGTATACCTGTAAATAGATATGTTTACTGGACATTCCTTTGTGTTGTTCGTGGGTTTCAGTATCTGTGGAGAGACTGCCTTGCTGCCCTTGTGTTACAGCAATCACAGCTTTTTCATTCAACTTTGTCGATTATAATGATGCCAATGGACATCTGCCACGACACTGGACTTGAGCTATCAGCTTCACAAATGTTCTTTTTGTGTTTTAAATTGATTGACATTTTGTGCTGCATGCTTAACGTTTTCACAGGCCGTACTGGTCTACTGGCATGACTCACCTTAAACAGTAGGCCTAACAGGTTTTTATTTTATTTTATTTTTCTTTTGTTAATCGACTAATAATTTATTTGATGAGAAAACTACTGATCATTTCGAAGATTCACTGCAACTAAATCTAGTAAAGGTTTGGTGGTGTAGATTCCGGTTTTTAGAAAAGAAAAAAGAAACGGGCACTTAAGGTTTTTCTTTGTTACTTTTTTTTGAAGACTTAAACACTGGATATAAAAACTCAAACAGTCTGAACTAACCAATAGTGAATATTTGGGAAACTACAGCAGAACATTAAACTACTGATTATGGGTCAAGTATGATAGTATTGTTTTCTACTTGTTCTCTGTCCCATTTCCTCTTCACTTTGCTGCTAGTTGTCTGGAAAGGTGTGGTCGAGCAGCCACATTTGTAGTTAACCCCAGGAGCAAATGCAAGCTTCCAGATCTAAATCCCCATGTTGCTGGTTAATAGAAAATATTTTGTAAGAGTTTATTTTTATATAAATATTTCTTTATTTATTTCCCATCTTTGTTTAAGATGTGTTTTCCCTTTATGTTAGTAACTGTGTGTGTTACTGATTTCAGGAAATGACCCACTACAATTTAAATATAAGTCCTGCACACTTGCTAACACGTTTATTTAGTCACAACATTTTGGTCTGACTGACCTTCAGGAGGTACATTGTATGTCTGTATATTCACACACACACGCACACGCGCACACACACACACACACACACACACACACACACACACACACACACACACACACACACACACACACACACACACACGTGTGTGTGTATTCATATCCTTGCGGGGACATCTCATTGACGTAATGCTTTCCCTGACCACTTACCCTAACCATGAAAAATGAATGCCTAACCCTAACCTTTACCCTAAACCTAACCATACTGTAACCCTGACACTAAAACCACATTTTGAGTCTTCAATCCTCTGGGGATGGGCATTTTGGTCCCCAAGTATACAAGTAAAGTAAACTTCCGACTTTTGGTCCCCACAAAGACATCTAAACAGGTACACACACACACTGCTGTGAAAAAGTATTTGTCCACTTTCAGATTTTGTTTCGGGTCAGCTAACAAATTGTAATCTTAGACAAAGAAAAATTATGATTTGATTTATTATAGGTAAAAAAAAATCTGACTCTGTGTGAAAAGTCAGTGTTAATGATTTAACAATAAGAAAGAGACTGGGCAAGGCACGTCTCAGATTTGCCAAAAATGCCCTGATGATCTCCAAGACTTGGGTTAGGGTAGGGAAAATATCCTGTGGAATATTACTCTGTTTGAGCTCTGTTACTTTTTGTGTAAAAATAAATGTAGCATCATACCAGCAGACAGACAGGGTGGTGGTAGTGTGATGGTCTGGAACAGTGTGAATTCTGCTCTCTACCAGAAAATCCTGAAGGATAATGTCCGGCCATCAGTCCATGCCCTGAACTGCAAGCACATTTGAGTTATGAAGCAGGACAATGACAAAGAGTGGGCCAAAATTCCTCCCCAGTAATGCGAAAGACTCATTGGCAGTTATCGCAAATGCTTGATTGCAGTTCTTACAGCCAAGGGTGGCACAACCAGTTATTAGGTTTAGGGGGCAATTACCTTGTCACACAAGGCAAGGTAGGTTTAGATAACCTTTTCTTTCCCTCAATAAATTAAAACACAACTTAAAAATTGTTTGTCTAATATTGTTTAATGTATGAAACATTTAAATGTGACAAATATGCAGAAAACTAAGAAGTCAAGAAAGAGGCAAATACTTTTTTCACCCCACTGCATATAATAATCACTTAATGGATGACACTTCCCATGTGTATATGCCATTATTCAGATAAAAAACCATTAGTCTGACATGTTTCAAAGCTAATCATAACACATATACAACTACTCTCCTCTACAGAAACATCCGCACAGATGGAAATGGTACAATGGCTAATCGTTGTTGAATGAGTTATCTTTAAATTGTTGTGGCAATTTTCCCTCGATGCACCTGTTAACCATTCAAATGTACAGAGGTTTTTTGAACTATGAAATCATTCACTGAAACACTGTTTTAAAGATGTGCCTTTATCCTTGTTAGCACAATATAATTCTTTTACACTGAAATGTGTGTTCAGGAAAATGCTAATATTACCTTCAGGATAGGTGTTCCATGAATGTTTCTTTTGTCTGTATTATTAAAAAAAATACCATTACAGTTTCATCTTATCTGAACTTTACAAGCTTCTTTATTCCTTAATTAAGCAGGCCTAGATAAGGGTCGCTGATTCCCTGGCTGGTCGTTAGGGGAAAATGCGTACACTGCAACCAGTTGTGAATGGATGCTAGAGGTTGCTGGCAGTCACTAAGGCGAACGTGATCAAAAAGACGTATACAGTGTTGCACTGAAAGCCTCCTCACCATTGCTTTGGTCGCTAGCAGGTTGCTATGGTCACTAGTAGTCACATGGAAGACTAAGTTGTCTTCAAACACTCATCATTTACTCTAGAAAAAGTGTGACACAGACCTCCAATGGAGACTATTCACCTTAAAAGTAAAAAGTTCTCGACGTTTTTGTATTAGCATAACCTTTTCCACTTCTAGTTTTAGCTATACCTTCTCAATTGTTTAAAGTTTTGTAAGTGCTTGCAGACAAATCATGCAAACTATGGGAGACCATGGCAGTCTACTAGTGACCAAAGCAATCACAAGGAAGTTTTTGGTGCAGCACTTTCTTTGCAACCAATTTCACATGGTGATATCAAGCAACCTCGGGCAACCATTCACCACTCAGTTGGTTACTTAGACTTTTTCCACTTGCAGCTAGAAGTTGTCAGGGGGTTACTGGCCCCAAGACCTGTGTGACTGATGCCTTAGTTACCTAGCTAGGTAGCTTGTTTAGCTAACCCTTTAGCTAAATAAATCAAACACAGATTTTGTTAGCATGCAACATCAATCAACTATGAAATGCCTGTGGCACAGATTCTAGTTTTGTGTTATCGTTCAGCTTCATTATAAGTTATATTATAAATTCCTATTCATTTTCTCCATTGAAGTTTCAGAAACTCCGTGTAAAATCCGTTTTGAACGTATCCAGCCAACTATCAGGTGAATCATGACCATAAAAAGAATTTTGATCTGCATCAAAAAGAAAAAGAAAAACAAAAAGGTCAAAGGTAAAAAACCTTTTCAAAGTAAAGAAATTACAACTACTGCCAGTCCCAAATTCCACAGCTTCTAGCCTTCCTAAATCAGCCTTCTTGAATTTAATTTTTTTAGCTACTATAGTGTTGCAGAACAATATTTTATACTAATAAGTTTTAAATATTTATAGTTTGTGATGTGTGTAGAGTAAGTGCAGTCTATGTACTGTGCTACACTCATGGCTGTACACGGTTTCTGAACCAGATTGCAACAAGTTTAAACATCTATGGTAATAGTAACTCCACCAATCAGAGACATTGAGTTTAGAATATACGATTATAGATAAAATGGTTCTTTTCCAAAGCATCGCCAATAAAACAAGTCTTTGTTAAAACAAGGCTTCTGCGTATACGATTGTTTCACAATGTCACAGCTTGTATTAAGTTTACTTTGGATGGTAACAACATAATTACAACACGCAACCATAATCAATTTTTACTTGAGGAAAATCACTCTTGAGCTCAATATGTCATACTCCCATCTTTTTATGAGAAACTACATTTCACTTGCAAAACAATTTAAAATAAAATTTGGCTTCTGGAAATTGTGTAATTAGATTTGTTCAAGTTTCATCACATGAGATTTGATTCAGTTACAAAAATCGCATGTTATTAAAATGATCTGTATCAGAGTTCATGGGTGACTTCATGTAAAACCGTGCTTCTCAGCTCTTGTCATGGTTTATTTGGGTAAATTAATGTCTCAGAATTATCAGCAGGAATTCATTTTATGTTTAATGCACATATTTCAAGCTTTGCGGTTACTGTGAGGATAGTTTGGAGCAAAGTGGGTGTTACTGACAGCCGTGGTGCCGTGCAGAGGGTGTCACAGCAGCGTTGTTCCTCAGTGAGCAGTGGGAGTGTGGAGCTGCTGGCTGATAGATCACTCTGACATCTGCTTCATTCAGCCCTCAACAACGTTGCTACAACAACCAAACCGTGCCCCACAAAAATGTTCCTCCTCTCATCGAGAGGCCAGGCTGCCATTAACAAAATGGTAACCATGAAAATCCCAGATAAAATCTGCATGCTGTTTATTTTCTGGAAATGGCAAAAGGGGAAGAAAGTGGGGAGGGGGCTTTACAATTGGCAAGAGGATGATGTCAAGAAGGATTTCAATCTGAGCAACAGAAAAGATCTTAACTCCATGAATAATTGGCACAAAACATTCCTCAGCTAAACATTGCCTCAATAGTGTGACGCTTTCAAAAGGCAGCTGGCCAAACAGCCTTGGTTAGAGTAACACAGAGGCTCTGTCACTAAGAGCTCAACAACACTGTCCAAGTGTCTCACACAGCACAGCCTTGTTCAAATTTCAGTTTTGATAATAATATGACTTCCATCTAATTCTGTGAACATACAGCAGACACAAAAGAGGAGTTGAGGAACTGAAACCTAAGTATAGTTATTGTGTTTGCATCTGTGAAGGAGTTTGACTATTCCTCCCTTTCCTTCAGATTTTATGTGTATCCCTTAAATATTTGTTTCCACTTCTGTTAATGCCACTTATACTTTGTCTCAGGACATGGTACGTCTTAAATGAGGAACTGTGCTAACTATTGTGGTAACGTGTAGTATCCTGACCAACTAGCAAGAAGCCAGTAACTACACTTTTATTGTCACTCTACTATAAATAGCACCAAGCCAAAACGGGCAAACTATAAAAGGTTTGATCTTCAAATCACAGGGAATATGGACCATTTAGAGTTTCCAACACCACACATTCTGTAATATCCACGTCAACATGACAATTTCTCATCATTTCTCTCATCTAGATGCCCATGCTGAATGTGCTGCATAAAAGTTTTACTGGTTTGAGGTGTCAACTAATGAGAAAAATGTTAAATATGAGGACTTATTAACTTCTATAACTAGAAAATTTGCTTAAAGGCTCAGCAGACTGCATTGTTTGCGTGTGGCTGTATGGTATGTTAGGTAAGTTTTCTGTGAAAAAAAATCACAGAAAAATCTACAACTTCAAAAACATGAACTTGTTTTTAAGGTCAGCTGTTGCAATGCCAGCTTTTCTAGCACAGCACAGCTTTTGGGTGTTGAGATGATTTTACTCTTTACTATGTGGCAAATGAACAAATTCAGCTCTAAATGGAAGATAAAGAGCTACTACTGGAAGTTTTGAGCCGTATCGTGCTTGAATTGAAGATTCCCACAAAGCATTTTACAATCACCTCCTCAACAGACTATTGAAAGCTACTTGTTATTACTCATTAGCAGAGATGGGCTGTGATCACATTACTTTTTTCAAGCAACGAGTAATGTCTATTGCAAAAAAGTAATTCGATTACTGTTACTTTCCCATAAGCACGCTACGTTACTAAACCGTGATTTTGTTTGCAAGAGTGTCTCATGACAATGACGTACGAGCGTGTGACGTCCGTGGCAGCAACAGACGTGTGCAGATCAACGATGAATAATATGGAGAGCGGGAGAGAGTACGACCGTGCAGCGTTTAAAGCTTGGAAGTACTCACATTACTTTGAGTTTGATTTTGTAAAAAATTACAAAAACATTAGCGTCTGCTGTTCACTCTGTGTGGGAAGAAAATATCTTTCTACCGTGAAAACTTAAACTTCAAATCTGAGCGAGCACCGAGCACGCTGCCACGGGAATGTGACATTCACTGAGAAACCCCCGGATCCTCCCACTGACATGAACGCTGTGGCACCGGGCAAACCTCCACCCGCCCCACTCCTGCTAAACAGGTGACAACAGATTTAAGAGCGACAGGACTCAGTGCTGCTGAATCTTTGATTTATTTTTTGCTGTTTTACTTGCATCTATTTGAAAGAGTGTAAACACAAAACTTTATTTTATTTTATAAGCTGGAATCTGCAGAAACGGTTTAAATGTTAAACACATTTCTTCCAGTCAGAGACTGCTGCATATAATTAAATTTTTGCTTGATGCAATGTGCATGAAGTTAAAAGATTAAAACTAATAAAACAAGTTTTAAAAACAGACTTTTTCATTTGATTCAGTTTTATATGATGGATTATGCAGAAAAAAATAGAATTGGGCTGAAAGATCTGCTGCTTTATTACTTATTCAGTTTGTGTATCAAGTTTTTAGAAAGTAACTAAGTAACTAAGTAACTAATTACCTTTGAAAATATGTAATCAGTAAAGTAACATGATTACTGTCTTAAGGAAGTAATCAGTAATTAGTAATTAATTACTATTTTCAAGTTTATTGACAAACACTGCTTATTAGTCATTACTAACATCATTTCTAAACTGATTTGCTTGTGAAAAATGATCAAACAAAAGCAGAATACGTCCACATCATTGAGCTCCGTTTTTCACATTTTTGGGAAACATTTTAACCAAGTAGCATCTCTGGGGTTCAAACATGAAGCCAAGTTCCTCAAGTGCCCACCTGAAGAGTGAGTCAGTTCCGACTACAGTCTCATATTAATTTCATCTGCAGGCTGAAAGTTAGCAGTGTGTTGATTGACAACGATGCTGACACTGGCAGCTGTCTAGCAGCCGTCATCTCTCCTAGTTTTCTATTAGTCCATTCTATCAGCTAGCTCTAATTAACTCTGTGCACTGTAGCCTTACTGTTTATGGATGTACTTTTTAACTGAGCTTGTTAGCCTCAGCTGATAGCATAGCATGCTACTGTCTCTTGTAAATATGCCCATACTTACATATGGCAGTATTTACAAACTGTTAGGTGTTGCCTTTCTATTATTTTTGCTTCAAACTTTTTTGCAGCCAGGATAATGGGATTTTGGGATTTTTACCTATAGCAGATGGCGTGTATTAGCAAAATGCACAATAAAAAATGATTTCATGCTGTTTATTGGCTTCAGTTTTCACTTTACGTGACATAATCTCGAAACTAACCTTAAATCAAACGATGCATATTCAAAGAGAAAATGCACGACGGCCCGTTTCAACCTTTACAAGCCAAGAGCAGCTCACAGATCACTGGAGCATTAACGAACTGTTTCATGGTGTTGTTCCTATAAACAGTGTTACGTCACTGCCACGGTTCCAGGTATTTAATGCCTGTGCTTGTTAAAGGGGTCTGTGTCTGCCGGTGCCAGTCTTGCTGTGTGCAGTGCACCTGTGAACACCTGCACTATGATCGTCTGAGATTTATGACTGCCTTTCTAAACTGGTTGTCATTCTGCCCCTGCCTCCATTCGGTAGCTGTTCCTGGAGCTCCTCGTCTTAGGTTCCTCAGAGATTCTCAGAGCTGTAACCCAGAATTTATATTTATATTTTCAATAAAGGTCTTTCAGCATGACAAGCTCGCACTTAATAGCAGGTGGTTATGCCTGACTTGTGCAGGAGTCTTTGTCAGAATGTTGATTATTTAAGACAGGGGCTGCTTAATAACTATCATTACAGCAATGCCTTGAGAGCGAGGGCCAATCAGGGTCCAAACAGCAAGCTCTTCTGCCAACAATGACGTTGACGTTGAGGAATGAAGAAACAAGGTGCACATACTTTGGAAAATCAAAGGGTGTTAGGAAATTTTTAATTTTAGGATGCATAAATCAAACATTTCACTTTAAACGCTGCATCTATAATAAATCAGAACCTGCCTTAGAAGAGATCAAATAATGAATGATGTGTTATTTGTTGGTTAAAGCGGTCCACAGTTGAATCATGCCGTTTAATGATAACTGTATAGCCCTGAGCTAAAACTTTATGGTGTGGCTGTAAAATGTTTTTATTGTTAAAATGTCTTCATCGTTCAAGAAAACTCAACAAAACGGCTTCGAAAACATATCACGTTTCATTCTTGGTCATTTGAATATAAAATCAAACTCAACTTTGTCTATTTTTATCTGATGCAGGCTGTGATAAGACCACGACTGTCATGTTGGAGTGTGTAGGTGAGATCCCAAATGCAGTCATGCAGAGGCAGACTTCAACTAATAAAAAGTGAGCAGTTTTAAAGCCCACAAATCAAACTCCAACAAAGAGACAGAACACACACCATCGAAACACAAAAGTGATAAAAACTGTGGAGTTTAACCAGGAACAACAACAAAGCAGAGACGGGCCGGCGTATGACGTGACAAAGGACAGAGGCTGACAGAAGGTAATCAGGGAATTACACACAAGGGGGTGATGAGGATTAAGTGAAAGGGATTACACAGGTGAGCTCAATCAGGGTAAACACGAGGTAGGAGTAAAACTGAGGCACACAAGTGAAATTACAGGAAACAAGGCTTCAAAGTAAAGTTGAAAATAACCGAAAGACGCTTGTAAACAGAGAGGCGAGAACTCACAGTGAAACGCCAAGAGGGACAAGGAAACATGGAGAACAATGTTGCAAAAAATGCGCCACAAAGAGCAAAGATAAGGGAGGAAATCCAAAAAGCATGATTTTGATTTATGTCAAAAGTTGGAACTGGGAGTGAGTGTCACTGCTGAGTTGAGCATGTTTCAATACCAAAGTTGGAAAAACAGGATTGGTTTTGCTCCTTAGCAAGATTCAATAATAGAACTGTGGGGATTCTACTATTAATACTTCAGTTCAGTTTTTCACTTATGTAGCACCAAATCACTGAAGGCACTTTATAAAGATTTAGAATCCCAAAAATCAGATGAACCCCTATGAACAAGCACTTGGCGACAGTGGGAAGGAAAAACTTCCCTTTTAACAGAAAGAAACCTCCAAGAGAACCAGCCTCAGGGAGGGGCGGGGCCATCTGCTGTGACCGGTTGAGGTCCCACGCTGTGGGAGAGAGCCAGAGATTCATAATAATGAATGATGAAATGCAGAGAGGTGTATAAACACACATAGTGGACGCTCCAAGTAGCCTAGGCCCTGTTGCAGTGTAACTAAGGGAGAATTCAGGGTCACCTGATCCAGCCCTAACTATATGTTTTATCAAAAGGGAAAGGGTTAAGCCTGATTTTGAAACTAGAAGGTGTCTGTCTTCTCAATCCAAATTGGGAACTGGTTCCAGAGAAGAGGGGCCTAAAAGCTGAAGGCTCTGCCTCCCATTCTACTTTTAAATACCACTGGAATTTAGAATAAGCCACAGTCTGAGAGCAACGTGCTGTATTGGGGTGATGTGGTACTATGAGGCCTGTAAGAGAAGATTATTCAAGACCTTGTATGTGTTGAAAGCATTTTCAACTTTGATCCAGGGTTTGATAGAGAGACAAAGAAGAGAACTGAGAGAAGAGAACGTCTTTCTAGTGCCTCTCAGATATACCGTACATATACAGCACAATAACTTGTTCTGTGTCTAAAAACACCAACTGCAGCATATTAATGGATGGAGCCTGGCAAACAACAGTGGCAGTACAGATTAAAAGTTTGACAGGTTTACTTGTGTTTATATTGACTGCCACCATCTTGGATTGTGTGTGTGTGTGTGTGTGTGTGTGTGTGTGTGTACATACTTGGAACAAAGTTATGCCAACATTTTCAGCTTTTTCCAGTCCAAACAGAAATCAGAGTGTGGCAGAGGTAAAGATCTCCTGCCATTAGCACTGAGACCTCATGCTATTATACTATGGTTTTGCACATGAAGCCATGCTGGAGGTCCCAGGCCTCCCTTTGTCTCCTTCAGTTATTGACAGGCAGCTTTATCCCACAGCCAAAGGAAATAACATCAAGATGCAGTTAATTGCATTTTTTTCTCTCCTGCAGGCCTTTCTACCCCATGTGTGGCGTATACCTAAAATTACACTCCATGTATGAAGAGGATTATAAATGATTGTCACGCTTGTGTTAGCTTGCAGTTCATACCAATTTGTGCAGTGTATAGAAGAGTATCGTGCTGTTATTAGAGCTTTCAGCATGAAGGGGTGGGGGGGACTAAATTATGAGTTGTCCATACAAAGGTTTACATCAGACGCTGCACCCTGGGCTCCTTTGACTGTAAAAATGTGCGAGGAATGTAGTAATAATACATGGTGAGCACCTTATGCACTGACAGTACACGGGAGGTACTGTATGTCCCTGTGGCCATGCTTACATGAAAACCAAATAAGCAAGCCTCAGCTACACAAACGACTTCCTGCTTCACACCCATCGGGCTATAATTTTTCCCAAATAAGAGGATGTAAAAACTTCTCAGAGCATACTGAGGCATGAAATTATGAGACAACTCTGATGTTTAAAGCCTGAAGGAGGTGGAGGTTGAACTGAGAACTAAGGCAAATGCTGCAGCTTTAGTTTACTCCAAAAGCACTTCTGATTAAGCAAAGGAAAATCATTCTTTGCAGAGGCAGTGGGTATGCTTTAGGTGGCACATAAATTCCTGTGTAGAATCTGCTCGTTTGCGATGGTTTCATCACCTCGTGCAATTCACAGGTGATTTGGACTAAGGAATGTGGTGGTGATCCTGCACTGAGAGGGCGGCTGGGGAAAGCTGAAAACAGTTGTGACAGTCATGCTAAAATAAGTTTGAGTAATGAACAACCTGATGACAGACTAACACTGTATCAGTATACGCAAAACAACTGAGTCCTCGTTAAATGACTTGAGAGATGAATGAGAGGGATTTCTGGAAACATTTATACCACAATAACAGAGCTGGTAGTGAAGCTAAAACCAGTGGTGTGTTCTCTGTACACGTCCAAGTTACTGTTCTTGACCGCTGACTGGTAGATTTGATCATACTTGTAAGTTTGTTGATGTTTAAGCACTCTAGTAGTTACATATTCTAGTAGGATTAATCTTACCCTATTCTGAGGTCAGTGACTTCAATAAACTTGGCAGTTATCAGTTTCACCTTCAGTATTTTAAGTTATGTGAGCAGTTTGAGTTGACATTTAATCTAAAACCTGTTATGATTTACACCTCATAGCTTTTTATTCTATATAGCTTTGATACATCTATGTACATTTTTAGATCTAAACTGCAATGTATTGTAAATAGAGTATAGGAGTTAATAACAGTATGTGTTTTTTGTCACGAGCTGGTGGAGACCAAAACAGTGCTTTAACGATAAAATACCAGACTTATTGTGTCGACAGACACATAAAACGCTTGTTTTGTTCCATATCAATTGGAACTTTTGCATTTAGCACCATTAATGAGAAAGCAAATCAGAGTGTAATAGATTTTTAAAGAAGCAGCTGTTTGTACCCATTTACACTCACATTTAAACTCCAAATATCTGCCCAGAAGTAGAATTTATGTATGTATCTAATGTATATATATATATATATATATATATATATATATAATAACAACTGTGAAGTAAAAAGGCGTACTCATCTCACCATAGTACACAGCTGTCTGTGGTCACCACCTCTCACATCATCAGGAGATGAGCAGCTGTACCTGACACACAGGTGCATCTTAGGCTCCTGTATCAGACATCATTATATTGCCTAGCAACCGTCTAGCAATAGGCTAAAATGATCCATTGTCACACTTAATTTTTCCGCATTAACATCTCCAAGACGTTAGTTACATGTGATATGGCACCATCAGGTTGCTTGGCAACAGTTTTTTAGCCTTTATATTTTGCAGCCTTTTTGCACTCTATTACACCTTTAAAAAAAAGCATCCTGTCATTTTAATTTAATGTCATGAGAACAACATCTCATTCATATCCACAAAAGCTGAATTATGCATAACTAGGTCTTTTGTTTATTTTGACAGCAAATGTTGAATTAACTTTAGTCAGTCTTTTAACTAAAACTAAATTTAGTTTTAGTCATAATAATTCTTTTAGTCATTCCCTCTTCCTCTTCCGCTGCCTTGAAGCCTTGAAATATGCAATTGTTCTAAAAAAAAAAAAAAAAAAAACCAACTCATTTTTTTAGACAGACTACAGCTAAATCACGCTTTACTGACAGTCATCCATATCATCCGTAAGATTCGCTAGTAACACTTTCCGAGCACAAACACTAGACCGGACTCCGCTATGACAGATCAAATTCTTCAGACCTAGAAGGCCTCTCAAAAATCAGGAACAGTTAAGAAATCTGAGCTTTGTTTTCCTCTGAGTGCTGAGTGTGCTTACACTACCTGTGCAGGACCTCGCCACATGTTATCTTTATGTCCAATCACCTGTCTGTTTTCGTCTGTGCATTGCTTCAGTTAGGAAACTATTCTGCTCACATTCATCAAGCACATATCTTTATGAGCTTCATGAGGAATTACTGAGATAAGACATGCTCATATTGTAAATGTGCAAGACTCTGGGGTTTGCACCAAACCTTCATGCTTCAGCTGCCTCAGAGATACAGTTCTTAATCACAGGAATCTTTTTCACATGCAGAACAGAAACTCCATTAAAAAAGTCTTTTGATTTGTCAGTTGTCAGGTTCACAGTAAGGTCATTATGATGGCACAGGCGTATAGGCTGTGGAAACTAGGAGATTAGTATAATAATGATGACTGCAAAGCTTAGTCATTTGTGCTGGCAACATTAGCCCTGGATTGGATCATTGAGCTCTCGACTGTGTTGCTTTAAAACAACAAGTTTCAACAAGTGACAAGACATGGGTTCTACAAAGGGAAAAAAAACCCTCGGCTCTCGTTTGAGCCAAATGTCATGTTTGGGAAGCCAAGACAGTCTTGACTACTAGTTGTCTGTGCACATTATGCAGTTTCATTGTGCATCTGGGTAACATATAAAAAGCCAGATTAAATGTCAGCTGTCAGGGTAATGATACTGTGGAGAAAACAATATCTGCAACATTACTGTACCTGTGAGTTCGGTGACCTTTCATCTCGCTGCAACCTCTGATGTTCAGACAAAGCTGGCACAGATAAAAAGGGAGACAGAGATCAAAAACATCTGAAGATCTATAATGCAATTATACTCTCTATACACTTTTTTTCCAAGTTGAAAGAGATTCCGTCATAGTTTCTACAGGCCTGTGTCCTTGGCACCTGCCGCACTGGTGGGATGGGTCCACAGCGAGTTATTGTTTAAAGAGCAATTACATAAATCTTTTAAGAAGAGTAGGAACCTGAGGCACTCTCCCTATTCAGCCCAACAGGAAGGTTTCTTTAAGGGGTGAATTTTTATTCTGCACTTGACAGAAAGCTGAAGTGTCAGTGCAAGAACATAATGAGTACCACTGTGGGAACGTGAGGTTGGTCATATTTGACATTCATGCACATTTGATCCAAAATTTATAGGAAATATTCTGGGGGGGGGGGGGGTGTTCAACTCTAGGGCAGATATTCTGATTATTCCAAAAATATCCTTCTGTTATTTTAGCAGTGTTAGATGACAGATCAGTGCAGCTCAAATGTGTTTGCAGCTACTTAGCTTTGACAGAGATGGCTTAAAGTTCCAGGTGTATATTTTTATTCTGAGGTAAAAACCTAATTATTTTTCTTTAGGCATCATGCACTCAGTTTAGCCTCTGTCAAAATCAGGACCAACAGGCATCACTTAAAATTATGTTCTCTGAGCTCAAAGCAGACCTTGATAGAAGTAAACGGGTGAGCCGTAGGCAGCAAAATCAAAACAAATCTATAAGAGTGATGACAGGAACACAAGGAGAAGCCAAATCAACAGTTTGATACAGTCTCGGGGAACAAAGAAGACATTGGTTACCTTGGCAACATTAAAAAAAGACATCTGGAGAAGACAGCAGCGGTGAATGATCACATGATCTTTTTAGTGGTTAAGAAAAAACTGCCAAATATAACAACACTGATTGGACTGTGACCCAAAACTACTACGAAAGCAAACCAGATGTGATGGGAAACAACTCCCTTTGAGCAAGCATCTGGTGAAAGTAGAAAAGAAAAAATTCCTTTTAACAGGAAGAAACCTTTGGTGGAACCAGGCTCAGGGCTAAGCAGTTGGGGGTAGCTGGAGGCGTGTTTCCATTGCTCCCTTAATCACACTGTGTTGCTGCAGCAGATGGATCTGTTGTAGCTGACCAGATGAAGCAGGTCACCGGTACCCTCTCTAGGGTTAGTATTAGGGTTGGGTTTTGTTTTAGATGTATGTTACACCAAGAAACTAAAATATGTTACTTTTCAAATGAAGACTCATATATTCACTGTGGAATTACTATTTTTATGACTTACGTTTCCATTTGGAATTTTAAAAAAACAACTAATCCCTAACCATGAATGTGTTGCTGGTGACCTGGTCATGGTTAAGAAGTTAACCATAGTTTATTTGTTGTACCCAGAATCTTCTCACAAACATTGGTATTGCACCTAAGAAAATTGAACAATGAACATGATATGGGGTTTTGCAGAATTGTTTCCAAGTTCTTGCCTGGTCATGAAGTTGTGTATTTTAAAAAGAGAAGGTCACATTTATCTTATAATTTAAGGTGACATATAAATGTGGCACTCGGGCAACCAACACTCGTGCTTTTTAAAAACAATAACTCTCATAAGGTTTTAATTAATGTTAGCTGCTGACTTACCTGCAGTGCTGACAGAATCATGACACTTCAAATGCACAGATTCTTGCTTTTACCCTGGCAGCTGTCAGCATCTCAGTGTCTAAATTCTCATGTGGTTTATGACTGTGTATATGTAAATAACATCACGTCTGGAATCAGTGAAGCTCTGCACCTGGTGGCTCTAAAAGTTCAAACAAACACATGTGGGATCTAAGTACATATTTCTCAGAATAAAAAAAATAAAGGCTATTTCTTCCTCCTGCTTCCTGAGATGTGCATTCTGCTTTCCCATGGCTGCCTCATGTTGCTTGTTGCTGTCCCCCTTCTGTCATTGTTTAGACAGCTTGAGGCCTCCTCAAGAAGGGAAAGTTCATATTTATGTTAAGGCTTTCAGACTGACCGTAAGCAGGAGTAGCTTTTGCGCAGACTCAGGCAGTCTGACACTGATACAAAATATTACTCAGGACTAGTAGGCAGGTTCAGACAGTGACCTTGACATGGAGCAGGTGAGCACTCTTGTGTCTCTTGTATCCTATAAGCTCTAACAGGCTGTGTCGTCAAATGTTCCAATTCTTCTGAAAAAGATACTCCATCTGTATTTAGGTCATGAATTTGTTCCAATGATGGCTAACTGCGAGAGTGGATCCCTGCTGCTGCCTGATTGGCTGAGAGTGTAGTTCAACATGAGGTCGGAGGCATCTGTTGGTGTCATCCTCCGCCCAGAAAAACACAGCTGGCCTGGCCAGTGATGTCAGGCTGAGGATGATAATTAAATAACTGATGCTGGCTGGGCTGATTGACAAGGAGCTAATATGCTGTGTGGAGACACAGGATGAGCCTGAAGAAAAGGCAAGATAACTGCACTGGAAAGCACTGACTACTCAGCGTTTCTAATTATAAGCTGCAGTGACCTCTTGGGATGTTTTGAGGATGACTGTGACACATACTACGAGTGGAACGTTTGGACACTCTTACTTATTCAACCATCTTTCTTTCTTTGTGTTTCTAAAACCATAAATCAAATCAAAATTTATTTATATAGCACATATTAAAACAACAGTGTTGACCATAGTGCTTCACAGTCAGTAAAAGCATGAGACAGTTAAAACAAACAATAAAAGAGGACAACAAACAATAGGTAACAACACAACAAGCTAGACCAGCCAACTAGACAAAATCAAAAGCCAAAGTAAAAAGATAAGTTTTAAGACGTGATTTAAAAGACTGGATCGACTCGGCAGTACGAATATGAACAGGGAGGTTATACCAGAGTCTGGGTGCCACGGATGCAAAGGCCCGGTCACCTCTCGACTTCATTCGAGTCCTAGGTTGTGCTAGGAGCCTGTGATTGGACGATCTAAGTGCTCTGTTGTGATTGTATGAGTGGAGTAGTTCAGAAAGATAGCTGGGCGCTAAATTATTCAGAATATTAAAAGTGAACAAAAGAATTTTAAAATCTATACGATATTTAACAGGGAGCCAATGTAGTTTGGCTAAAATTGGAGTTATGCGTTCATGGATTCTCATACCTGTTAAAAGACGCGCAGCTGCATTTTGAATTAACTGGAGCTGGCAAAGAGAGGAGTGTTGGAGGCCCGAGTAGAGGCAGTTACAGTAGACCAATCTGGATGTAATAAATGCGTGGATAAGCTTTTCAAGGTCCTTTAAAGGAAGGAACGGCTTTGCTTTGGAAATCTGACGGAACTGGTAAAAGGTGTTTTTTACCACAGTGGAGACCTGTTTCTCAAGTTTAAAAGAGCCATCCAGGAACACTCCGAGGTTTCTTACAGTGGGCGAGAGATGGCTAGCGAGAGGGCCTAGGGCATCAGCTAAGATAAGCTGAAAAAGTCACGTTTTAGATTCTCAAAGTAGCCACAGTTTCTGTAGATGGTAGCATGTACGCAATATACTATTAGGAGTTTTATACCCCTCCTGTAAGTTCTGTTGAACCTCTGCAGCACATCTTTCAGTGCTATCAAAATGATTTCCATTGTTTCCACATGCTGTTCTCCCTCAGGCATTATTTTAGAACTCACCAATAATCACAAAAGACAAAGTCATGAAAAGCAAACAAATACAATTCTCCCAACCTGATGTGCCATCTTCAGGCTTGGAATTTTTTTTTTAACTTGTCTAAATTGCTAGGTGATAGCTCAAGGCCCAACCATTACAGCCATCAGTGATCCAGCTAAGTAACATTAGACATTACCATTAGATAAGTTTGAAGAAGTTGATCATTAAGACCTGCCAAAGTGTTTCATGTCAGAGGTGAAATTGTAGATGTGTGGTTAGAACAAGAGGCCGTAGCATGTGTCAGAGAAATGAATGAAAAACAAGAAAAAATGATAAAAGATCTTTGAGCTTTTGAACTTTGATCACACCTCATATGAACCTATATATTTTCACCACCTTCTACATATCATCACTCATTAAACCCTTAGATAAAACTGGCTCTCAGGGCTCTCAGTGGTCCAGGAATTCGACAGGAAGTCAGGATGTTGTTCTAATTAGCGATTCTGATTGTGACCACTGTGACTGTGTGAAATGGAAAAACTTGGAATGATGGTATCCGTGTGTGTGGTTCTCTTTGAGAAGCACTGAGGAGGAACTATGATGGTATGGGTGATATTTCTGGTGACATGGTTAGCTACATGGTGTGACCATAGTCTGTGAGGGGTAACTAGTGATTGAAGTAACTCTGATGGTCACTAATTGTTATTTTTGTTTGACACATAGATGGAGCAGGCAGCTACATAGTCCTTGACATCTTTTTCTAAGGTTCACCACCAGAAGTGATGTTTGATTAGGGAAATACTGAATCCAGTATGGTACCTGGGTGGGTTCATCCTGTAGTGCCTGATTGATGGTGTCCTCGACTTCCCAGGTGATAGCTCCCACCTTGCAGGTGGCAAAGAGGATATTTTAGGGCTCTGGTAGTTTAGCATTGGTGGCGAACTGGTGGGACAAGTAATCATGCTTGACATAAAAATATATACTTTATTTATCCGGTAAGAAATTTCTTAATACTCTGCATTTAACCCATTCACTCAGTGGGCAGCTACCAATCCAGCAACCAAGGATCAGTGTGTGGAGATAGTACCTTGATCAGGGGTATCACTGGGTAGCCGTTTGATGGATTTGAACCCCTGACCTTCCAATCATGAGACAAACACTATCTGCTGAGCTATCATTGCCCCTAACTGAGCTAGCTCTGCCCCTGGAATTCCTGAAACCTGGACTGTATGAGATGATGAAGTGAACTAAATGCTACCAGCTGAAGATTTTTTGAGTGCCATGATTCCCACTCTGCAGTTTACTGCTTTTGTTAACATCTCGATACTAGGGGTGCAAAAGAGTTAGTAAAACCAAGTTAGTAAAAGTAAAAAGTGCTCGTAGTGCACCTGATGTTGAGAGAGAAAGCCAGATCAAGTGTAGCTTATTTGAACACTGGTCCCTAATTTCTGTGCCACACAATAGGCTTTAAGAGAGACACAATGGCTATTCTTCCCCCTGGAATAATCCAGTGCTCCTTTGGAATGCTTAACAGCCTCCTAGAAGCCATTCCCTGTTCGGCAAATAATCAGTACCAGGTAATAAAAGAGGCATTTGTCTGATATGTCAGCGGTGTGTGAGGCACCTAAAAGCAAAGAGATGGTGTGGCGAGATTGCATTCACTTTTTTCTCCCATAGGGGAAAGCTATACTATTATTACCAGTACCTACTGACACAATTACAGTACTTGGAATAAAATGTGGCAAAGACACGGTCAGATGATACCTGTGTGATCACAACCAACATAATTGACAGTTCCTGTGGCCCAATGCGTCTCTGGTTGCAGCTTTACATACAACAAAGGCTTGTCCTGTCTCTTATTCCTAACAGAAAGAATTATACAGAGGAATTTGACAGAATTTATTCAGTTTGCCTTCTTTTACAAGCAAAACTCTTTTTCCAAGTCCAAAAGATTTTTTTAATCATTTTTAGTTCTATGTGCTAATTGTAGTAGGGTTTCTCCAATTCACTTTGCAGAAAGCACCACTCAGTGAATCGGTATAGCGACATTGGTTGCAACGCGTTTTGTCTACCAAGGAAAAGCATGGGCTGGTAAAAATATGTGGTCGAAGTACTGGTTAGCTATCGATCTGCTTGTCCAACAGGATCAACAAGAACTATCAAGCCAAATTTTAAGATCAGCTATATGTCTACTGTCGATAACTATCATAACAAAAAGCTGCTGGTTATTATTTATTTATTTATTTATTGTCTATTCAGTCAGTCCTTATCTTAGCCGAATCTATTGAATCTCTACACCTGAATTTTTGCATTAACAAAAATGTATTAACAATGCTTATATCTGTATTAATGATAGCACTCAAAAATCTGCCTTCACTCTTCCTAAAGACCAGGATGAGCATGCATGAAAACTCTATAAAAATAGATTCTTCCTCACACACTAAGGTTGATAAATGAGTTCCTCATAAGTCTGTGCTGAGACCAAATATGTTTCCATTATACATGCTTCCCTTATCTAGCATTGTTACATGTTATAGCAAATATATGTGCTATATGTGTTATAGCACATATTTTCATTTGCTATGCAGATGATACTCATATCTATCCATGAAGCCAGATGATAGACACCAAATAGTTAAACTGCAAGCATTACATGGCCCTGCCCCTCCCTGAGCCTGGTTCTGTTGGAGGTTTCTTCCTGTTAAAACTGAGTTTTTTCTTTCTACTGCCCCTCACAGGGAGCCATCTGGTTGTTGGGGTTCATTGATATATAGATATAGTTCTTGTTTAAAAAAATCACAATTGTCAGTTCAAGGTATGAAATAATAGAGAGAAAAGTCTTGAATATTGAATACCTTGCCAATGTAAAAAAGTATTTAGTCAGCCACCGATTGTGCAAGTTCCCCCACCTAAAATGATGACAGAGGTCAGTAATTTGCACCAGAGGTACACTTCAACTGTGAGAGACAGAATGTGAAAGAAAAATCCATGAATCCACATGGTAGGATTTGTAAAGAATTTATTCGTAAATCAGGGTGGAAAATAAGTATTTGGTCAATAACAAAAATACAACTCAGTACTTTGTAACATAACCTTTGTTGGCAATAACAGAGGTCAAACGTTTACTATAGGTCTTTACCAGGTTTGCACACACAGTAGCTGGTATTTTGGCCCATTCCTCCATGCAGATCTTCTCGAGAGCAGTGATGTTTTGGGGCTGTCGCCGAGCAACACGGACTTTCAACTCCCGCCACAGATTTTCTATGGGGTTGAGGTCTGGAGACTGGCTAGGCCACTCCAGGACTTTCAAATGCTTCTTACGGAGCCACTCCTTTGTTGCCCGGGCGGTGTGTTTTGGATCATTGTCATGTTGGAAGACCCAGCCTCGTTTCATCTTCAAAGTTCTCACTGATGGAAGGAGGTTTTGGCTCAAAATCTCACGATACATGGCCCCATTCATTCTGTCCTTAACACGGATCAGTCGTCCTGTCCCCTTGGCAGAAAAACAGCCCCATAGCATGATGTTTCCACCCCCATGCTTCACAGTAGGTATGGTGTTCTTGGGATGCAACTCAGTATTCTTCTTCCTCCAAACACGACGAGTTGAGTTTATACCAAAAAGTTCTACTTTGGTTTCATCTGACCACATGACATTCTCCCAATCCTCTGCTGTATCATCCATGTGCTCTCTGGCAAACTTCAGACGGGCCTGGACATGCACTGGCTTCAGCAGCGGAACACGTCTGGCACTGCGGGATTTGATTCCCTGCCGTTGTAGTGTGTTACTGATGGTGACCTTTGTTACTTTGGTCCCAGCTCTCTGCAGGTCATTCACCAGGTCCCCCCGTGTGGTTCTGGGATCTTTGCTCACCGTTCTCATGATCATTTTGACCCCACGGGATGAGATCTTGCGTGGAGCCCCAGATCGAGGGAGATTATCAGTGGTCTTGTATGTCTTCCATTTTCTGATGATTGCTCCCACAGTTGATTTTTTCACACCAAGCTGCTTGCCTATTGTAGATTCACTCTTCCCAGTCTGGTGCAGGTCTACAATACTATTCCTGGTGTCCTTCAAAAGCTCTTTGGTCTTGGCCATGGCGGAGTTTGGAGTCTGACTGTTTGAGGCTGTGGACAGGTGTCTTTTATAGAGATGATGAGTTCAAACAGGTGCCATTCATACAGGTAACGAGTGGGGGACAGAAAAGCGTCTTACAGAAGATGTTACAGGTCTGTGAGAGCCAGAGATTTTCCTTGTTTGAGGTGACCAAATACTTATTTTCCACCCTGATTTACGAATAAATTCTTTACAAATCCTACCATGTGGATTCATGGATTTTTTTTTCACATTCTGTCTCTCACAGTTGAAGTGTACCTCTGGTGCAAATTACTGACCTCTGTCATCATTTTAAGTGGGGGAACTTGCACAATCGGTGGCTGACTAAATACTTATTTGCCCCACTGTATGTATATATATATATATATATATATATATATATATATTAGGGGTGCAACGATATTCGTATCGATATTGAACCGTTCGATACAGTGCTTTCGGTTCGGTACGCATATGTATCGAACAATACAACATTTGTAATTTATTTGATCAACTTTCCTTCTGACGATGCTGTCTGTGTTGAGCCCTCAGTGAATCTGCGTTCGACTACTCCGCCTAGGATGCACTGTCGAGCGCAGATCCACTGAGCGCTCAACACAGACAGCATAGTCAGAAGGAAGAGCGCAGGGCAAGCTAGCAAGACAGAAGTTAAGCTCTCCTTGCAACATGGACCTCCCCCACCCTCATTCAGATCTGGCGTTTGGAATTATTTTGGTTTTCATGTGACGTATGACCCTGAAGGTAAGCGAGTCATGGACTAAAGTAAAACAGTATGTTGGATGTGCCACGCAATGCTCAATTACATGGGTGGGAACTAGTGTGTTAGCGCAGTTAGCTCGTTAATGTGTTGGCCGTCTAGCCCCATGCACGGGGCGATCGGCGGTAGCTCATTAACGGAGATTTGCCGTGTTGTGGCGTTAAGGTCATTTCAACGAGATTAACCTGAAAGCACTAGTGGGAACACAATGAATATGACTGCACATTTACGCCGACATCATCCTAGTGCAAAGACAAAAACAACAAGCATGCTACTAACTTTAGCCGAGTCATTTAGACAGCTGTTAGCACATGATTCTCCTTATGCTGCTGAGAATATAGCCCAGAAGAAGCGGATAGTATAGCTTTTATTTTGGAAAGAGCCATTTCTCTGTAATAAACTCTCTTTTCCAAAGATGAGTGATTCCTCAATCAGATACAGGGCTTGCAATATTGCTAGTCCGACGTCCTGGAGCTAGCGATTTTTTCAGTCGGGCTACCAAAATCTATCTCTTCCCTGCCCGTCGGGCTATTGTAGGAAGGAAAAATATATGTCAATGCTTTTGCATTCTTTCAGAAATGTAGCTGGGTAATTATGTCATTGGCATCGGTGAGCCACTGTCAATATGTGACATATTGAAATCGCATTTGAATTTGCGCTTGTTTTCTTGCTTTCACTTTGCAATCGTGTGAACTGTGTATAGAGAGCGACAGCACTGATCTGTGAGTGATGATAATTTGTGCACCAATTCCTCTGACATCGTCTTATTAATCGTTAGCTTACTATGCAAACATGACAAGTGAAATCTCCCGCAGCAAGCTTAAACATGTGAGAGGTTGATCGCGCAGAGAATCGCTGAGCTTATGTGAGTCCGTGTGTAAAAGTAGCAGTATATATATTTTAGTTCTGCTGAGCCAAATAAGACAGGTCAGGGTGAAGAAGTGACAGCCAAAGAAAAGCTTACCACAAAACGGAGAAGTTATGACAAATCAGACTATAAGGCAAAAAGAAAGTGCAGCTTTATGGTTTCATGGACAAAAGAATTTCTGTGGCTGCAATATGATGAGCTAAATAACCAGGGCTGCACATAAGTGGTCCGCAGGTGCGCATTCGCTGTCAAAATAAAAAACACGTACAAGGGTTAGGGTTAAATTTAAAAACTGTACTTTTGAGTTAAAATATATATTTATAATTTTAATAAATGACAAATTAAAAAGGCATGAACATTTTTTTTGTATCGAAAAAATATCGAACCGTGACACCAAAGTATCGAACCGAACCGAACCGTGAATTTTGTGTATCGTTGCACCCCTAATATATATATATATATATATATATATATATATATATATATATATATATATATATATATATGTATGTATGTGTATGTATGTATATGTATATATCCCGGCCATTGCACCATCGAGCTAAGATCCTGTGGGACGTCCAGATACAGACGGACAAAATGGTGGTGGCTAACCAACTGGACATAGTGGTGGTAGACAAACAGAAGAAGACGGCCGTAGTGATCGATGTAGCGGTTCCGAATGACAGCAACATCAGAAAGAAGGAACACGAGAAGCTCGAGAAAATGTGGAGGGTGAAGGTAACAGTGGTCCCAGTGGTAATCGGAGCACTAGGCCAAACTAGGCGAGTGGCTCCGGCTGATCCCAGGAACAACCAGTGTTGGTCAAGTTACTTGAAAAAAGTAATCAGTAACTAATTACTGATTACTTCCCCAAAAAGTAATCCCGTTACTTTACTGATTACTTATTTTCAAAAGTAATTAATTACTTTTAAAAACACGATTTACAACCTGAATAGGTGATAAAGCGATAGATCTTTCAGCCCAATTCTACTTTTTCTGCATAATCCATCATACAAAATGTAATCAAATGGAAAAGTCTCTTTTTAAAACTTGTTTTATCAGTTTTAATCTTTTAACTTTATGCATCAAGCAAAAATTTAATTATGTGCAACATTCTCTGACTTGAATAAATGAGTTTAACTTCTAAACCTATTTTCTGCACATTCCAGCTCATAAAATAAAATATTTTTTGTGTTTACACTCAGTCTTTCAAATAGATGCAAGTAAAACACAGCAGAACATAAATAAAGTCAAAGACTCAGCGGTCCTGTTGCTCTATTTTCACCTGTAAAGCAGGACTGCGGTAGGCGGAGGTTTACCCTGGTGCAGGTGTGCCGCGGTCAATTGAAGAAACCGCGAGTTTCTCTGTGAGTTTCCCATTACGTCGTTGCGCACTCGGTGCTTGCTCGGAAGTTTAGGGGGTTTTTTCGCTGTAAAAAGAAGTTTTCTTCCCACGCACGATGGACGCTAATGTTTTTGTCACTTTTTATGGAATCAAACTCAAAGTAAGGTCAGTACTTCCACGCTTTAAACGCTGCACGCTCATACTCTCTCCCACACTTGTTATATGATCCACTGTTGATCTGCACACAGCTGTTGTCACTAACGTCGCACTCGCTTACGTCACTGTCGTGAGACATTCTCGCAAAAAAATCACGGTTTTAGTAACGCAGTAACGCAGTGTTCCTACGGGAAAGTAATGGTAATCTAATTACCGTTTTTGCAATAGTAATCCCTTACTTTACTCGTTACTCGAAAAAAGTAATCAGATTACAGTAACGCGTTACTGCCCATCTCTGGGAACAACATCCGAGATCTCTGCGCAGGACCCTCAAGCTCCCAGGCCTCTGGTAGAGGACCCGAGCTTGAAGGATAAACCGCCCGCAGGAGCGAGTGGGGAATGATTATGTTATATGTTTTTAAAAAAATACATTTTAGTGATTGTGATAGCAAATAAGACAACACCTAGTCTGTGACGTTATGTGCACCAAAATACCTGAGAAACCACCTTACTAGAAACAACACACGCACACACACACACACACACACACACACACACACACACACACACACACACACACACACATAAAAAAACAGCCCTCAGAAAATTATCTTAAGAGCTTGAGAAAATTCTGGTTAACAAAAAAAATATTCTGTTTTGCATGTTGACTAGTCTTTCAGTCGTGCATAAAGAAAGGCAGCCAGAGAGCCATAAAACTAGTCTGTACATGTGTGTTTTCCACATGCTACTTAAAACTCATAGAATCACACAGGCTTGTTTTGTCTCATCTGCCTGTAACTGTGAGCTACAGACTTATTAAGCCCATTCATCATTTCACCCAGCGCAGACCGTGGCAGCTGGAAAACACTGTGGAAATATCAGCGTTTGTTGACATTTCCATTTATTCTGGTGGGATTTTGGTGAAGGCACGAGACTTTTTCCATCTTTTTCCAGTGTGTGAGGGAAACGGGGTCCAGTGTTGGTCAAGTTACTTGAAAAAAGTAATCAGTAACTAATTACTGATTACTTACCCAAAAAAGTAATCCCATTACTTTACTGATTACTTATTTTCAAAAGTAATTAATTACTTAGTTACTTTTTAAAAACACGATTTACAACCTGACGAGGTGATAAAGCGATAGATCTTTCAGCCCAATTCTACTTTTTCTGCATAATCCATCATACAAAATGTAATCAAATGGAAAAGTCTCTTTTTAAAACTTGTTTTATCAGTTTTAATCTTTTAACTTTATGCATCAAGCAAAAATTTAATTATATGCAACATTCTCTGACTTGAATAAATGAGTTTAACATTGAAACCTATTTTCTGCACATTCCAGCACATAAAATAAAATATTTTTTGTGTTTACACTCAGTCTTTCAAATAGATGCAAGTAAAACACAGCAGAAAATAAATAAAGTCAAAGACTCAGCGGTCCTTTTGCTCTATTTTCACCTGTAAAGCAGGACTGGGGGTAGGCGGAGGTTTACCCTGGTGCAGGTGTGCCGCAGCGGTCAGTTGAAGAATCCACGAGTTTCTCTGTGAATTTCCCATGACGTCGTAGCTACTCGGTGCTTGTTTAGGGGGTTTTTCGCTGTAAAAAGAAGTTTTCTTCCCACGCAAGTAAGTAACGCGTTACTGCCCATCTCTGACAGGGTCACATGTATGAAGTGCACGTACGTTTGAAGCTGCTGAAATATATACAATACAGTAAAAACACTTGAGCTGCACTTTGAGCTGTCATGACCAAGAATGAGTACTCTCACACATGGTTATCATATATGCACATTTGTCCACTGCATCATGGTTTACAGCTGAGCCCCCACATGTGGATCTTCACTAACTCTCAGTTAATGACCTCATCATTCTGTCACAGTAATTATGCCTCTGACAGACTGTCTAGATAACAAACTCCTGCTTTATTTTATGAATAATTCAGAACACTGTTGTCCACTTGTGATAAGATACTCCCAGCTTATGATGTTATGTGCACCAAAACTATTCTAAAGCTATATAAAATGTAATCTTAGTCAAATGAGTGAGAGGTTTTTCCTCAGACAGGCCTGTGATTCACGGTTAAAGAGTTCTATAAGAATGAACATATGTGCCCGCTGACTGCTGGAGTGTGAGTTTATCCTCTTAGCTGCAATGCAATGTCAAATACTGACAATGGGTACCCATAATGTGGCTATCAGGAGCAATCTCATGGCAGTGGAGATGCTAAACAGCCTGGCGTGTTGGGTTAGGGCCCCAAAGAGAAGAGTGAGCCTTCAAAAGAAAGAATATATTCCTCAGATAGGGTGGCTCCTGAGCTATGACAGAGATGCCTGTCACATTTTTCTCCCTGACTACAGGGGCTCCCTTTCAGAGGAGCTCTCCGGTACTCTGACACACAAGCACCCTTCCAGCCTTGTTCGCATTCAAATGTGATAAAACTAAGAGGTGACTTTCCCCCACAGCTGGACAGAAAATGGATTAGGTCAAAGAGTCAGGCTTCTTGGAGATCCTGCCTCGCTGGCTAGTCACACCGAGGAAGAAAAGAGGCCTCACTGAGCTCAGCTTTGGAAGCCAAATGAGGCTCTTTGCCATCCTTTTCACAGTCTCAGTGTTCCCAATGGCAGCTAGCCAGCTATAGTGACCAGACAAGGTTAGTCATTCAGCCCAGTCTTCTTCCATTGCCAAGAAGTAAACTCCTCCCCAGCTCTGCATCACTGTGGGGCTACATTTTAATCGGGGGTATCAGATAAATGTAAAGTGTTTTGTCATGTTGAATGGAATTAGTTGGTTAATACATGCAGTCATCCTGTAGAAAGAAGCCAGTTGTTCAAGAGCATTATGATCTGTTCGGTTATGTGTTTTTTCCTTCTTTCTGTTTTTGGGAGCATATCTTAAATGCTATTGTGCAAATGAAAGTCCAATTTGATTTGCAGATTCATTCTTCTTGCAGACCATATGAACTTTTCTAAATATATATTTAACAAATAAAATGGAAACAAAGCTCTAAAACCTAAAATAAAACACCATCCAAAAACTGATAAATCTAATAAAAAGTAAATAAATTTTGAAGGCCAAATTCAGAGGACATTACACACAATCATGAATATGAAGGCAGAACCGCCTCTCTGGATACTTTTTAGAATATTTTTAGGCGCTGGTTGACTGTTTATTATTGAGCCATGTTTCACTCTTAAATGTATGCCATGCTCCATTGAAGAGTTTATTTTCTAAAAGATCCCTATCCTCTGTTTTTTGGCCCCAGATTAGAAGGGGTTGACTGTCTCTACAGCACAGTTTGTTTAAAGCTTAGCTCCCTGTTGACATTGGCTTAATCCACTGGAAGACACAGGATGCTTCTATTTGAAAACAAGCAAACACAATTCCATCTACATGCTATGGGACAGAAGTTCACATTGCCACATGTTCGGGATTCTCTGTTCTTCTTTGTTTAATACAGTATTGAACATGGAAAAGATTTTACCTAAGCACTCAGACGGCACGTGAAATGACCATGTTGCAAAGTATTACCACACTGCCTCTAATATTGATTTATTCAGTGTATTGATCGTGGTTGTATATTCCGACCATGTGTTTGTACATAGATTCTCCTCAATGCTTGGCTTGATTATTAGGGAGCTCAGGAACTGGGGCGCCATCTGCAGGTAAGTTCTCTCAGAGGGCTCTTCCGTTCACAAGCTCTGGTCTACCTGACTCTGAAAGAGTGGTTTAATAGCAGTTAATGAGTATAAAATACACGAGTTATATAGATTTTTTTTTTCAAATAAGAGTTTTTTTCAAATGTCATTTTTTGGGAGACCTGTCAGATCACAGAATAAAATCAACGCTAACTCACATGCTATTAAGGAAATATTGTGTCTGAGTATTGAATGATATGAAATGTTTCTTACCTGACTAATACTTGTACATCACTATGAAAATAATGAAAACTTAGAGAATCTCTATTGAGTCTTGAGAGGGAAAACTGAGCTATCTTTATTAAAGGAGAGGATAACATGTTGTGTGTAAGAGAAGAGCTGTTGTTTCATGAGGCAAAACTCTTTGAAGAGCTTCAGAAGAAATATCAGAGACACCTCAAAGATAAGTGCCAAACTGCCAACCAGACATCTGTGTGTATCCCATGTCATCACTCACACATTACCTGTCAACACCTTAGACACACACACACACACACACACACACACACACACACACACACACACACACACACACACACACACACACACACACACACACTCTATGTGCCTCAGCACTCTGTGACCCTGCTCTGTAACTTAATGTGGTCTGCCACTTCGTTGCTGGATTGCTGCGCTTCCTAAATGCGTCCACTTTGCAATAATACTACTTACTACTCGTGGAATATGTAGGATATGGTGCCATCCTATTACTCCACCATGTGGAAATTCAGTCAGCTTTTAAGAATGACCCACTCTTTAAAAGATGTTTGTAAACTCAGAATGCATGGATAGCTGCTTGATTTCATACACCTGTGGCAGAGGGACTAAAAACAGCAGAACTCAAACATTAAAAGGTGCGGTCCATACAATGTACCTTAGCTTTAAACCAAGTCTTCATACTATGGACTTGCTTTTTACTGCTAGCTCCATTAGAGGGGTGCCAGTGATCTGGTGGATTTGAAGGAATGAATTCATAATGAGTAAATATGTTTCAGAGTAAGTGTGCACTTTAACACAAACATGGATGCAGCTTCTGGGTCTGAAATTTGAAGCTATTACAAAAAATCCTTCAGCCTGTGTTCTTCCTACTGGCTAGCACTGGAAGAGTCATGTTATAGCAAAAAGCAACCTAGTTGTATAGAAGTCTATATGAGCCACACCTTTCTCGACTTATAACTTTAAATATATTAAATATATATTAAATATAACATCATATTATTTTTAATTTTAATCGTAGTCAACATTACAGTGAAAAATAAGGATAAAGCAGCGTCTACCAAGTCACTACCTGATGAGCATTACGTTTTTCTCAGTTGCTGAATGGGAACTACTCTTCATCATCATGCCTGTCATGTCTATGCTAAGTGACTACAGTGACTACACGACACCCATCTACATGAATAGATTTAGAGGGGCACCAGTTGAGCTCACTGACTGTGCACATGTCCATAGGTGAAATACAGCAGGTTTAAGCCTGACCTGTGGCCTACTCTTTTACTGATACATGCAAAAGGCCAATCAGCGAGCACATGCAAGCGCTTAATTCACACAGATAAGTGTAATTATATGAAGAATAGGAAGAATCAGAGCAACAATGCAGCCAAGAGAAGGTCTTACATCACAGCTACTTCTACATCTTAAATGATTTATTACCAAAAAATCACAATCTTGATCTGAATCTTCTTACTCTAATCTTAGTTTTCCAAAACCATAATTCATCTTTATTATATAGAGTCTGTATAAAGTCCAAGTCTATTAAAAAATCTGCTGGGTTAATAATACCTGAAAAACAAATTCTACTGCAGGACACCTTTGCTGTCATCAGTGTTTTCCATAATAATTTTTTTTTTCACGGAGAGTTGTTACGGGTATATAAATGACAAGGATGGCACAATTACAACATGAATCACCTGCCATGCAGATGGCTAAAGATTATAACTGTAGTTTTAATATAGATGTGCCTCCTGCTTCACTTTTACACAACAAGACTGTAAAATATTGTGAAGAATACAGCAGAGACAACACATTCAGTCAATAACAGTTGCAATGAAGTCAGTTTTGTCAGTCAGTAACATCTTACTAACATAATAACACAGCCATAGTTAAAGTGGGTTCTTTCTTGGCTTATCATGTTTCGCCAATCATGTTTCTGATGACTCCGTCATGTCTGTGGATAGAAACCCTAAAGACTGGCAAACAGTGTTAGCTGTGTTGTCAACATTCTTAGCTAAGAAAGGCGAACATCAAACAAAAAGGAAATGTTTCAGGACCTTGGAGAGAGACGCAATAGACGATTAAACTGACCAAATGGCAGCACATTTCAAAATGGGCATATAGATCGGTACATGTACTTTCCCGGTAGTTCTTTGACTTCCTTTCAGCTTGTCTTGAGATATAACTTTGAGGGTATTGGTGCTGACTTAATGCTGAAATATACAGCTATCACTCGGGCTTATGAGAGTAGCAGGACGCATCTATGTGAAAAACTCGAACACATATTTATAACAGTAATCTGGCTTGTTTGTAGCTACTATTGTTCCTAGTAGAACTCATAACTTTTAAGAGGCAACCTATTAGAACCAAAGGTGTGGCTCATAACCACCTATAAAATGAACTGCAATAGGTCAATGCTGAATTTCCTGAATGAATATTCAATAAATTAATCAATCAGCCAACATTGTTGGACTACCAACTTGGCAGTTTCATTTAAAAAAAAAACGTTGTTTACACAAGTAGAACAATATTCACACAAGATATGGACATGTGCAAATAACAATAACAAATAATAATAACATGTTTATAAATGGAAAAAAGGTATTCAGACCTGCCTGTCTCTGTGTGGAAAAGAAATTGTATGGTTAAGTCAAAGTGAAGTAGACTATGAGGTTTCAAAAAGCAGCACAGCATGCAATAATCTAAACAAACTCACAGATGAGAAACAAAGTCAACAGCATCTGCCAGTTTGGGAAGTCTTACAAAGCTACTTCTAAAGCTTTGGACCTTAGGGAACCACAGTGAGAGCTGTTATCCACAAATATAGAAACCGAGTGGTGAACCTTCCCAGGATTGGCCAGCCTACCAAAATTACCCTAAGAGCGCATCAACAAATCATCTTGAAGGTCACAAACAAACCCAGAAGAACATTTAAATGACTGCAGACCTCCCTTCCTTCAGCTAAAGTCAGAGTTCATGATTCAGCAGTGATCAAAAATGGCATCATGGGAGAACTCCAAGCAAAAAACACTGCTGGCCAAAGAACACAAAGGCTCATCTCACATTGGTCAAAAAACATCTTGATGATGCCTAGGAGCAAAAAGTTGGACTTTTTGGAAGGTTTGCCTTCTGTCACATCACAACATTTCATGAAAAGAACATCCTACCAATGAGCTGATAAAAGTTTACACAGATTTTATGTGGAGTCAGTTATGAACTGATTGGATTTTGGTTAACCTCAGTATAACCTCACATCCATGCCATTCATCTGAAAACAATATATAGGAAGTACTTGAAGAAGGTTTTGTTACCATTACATCTATTTTGATTCAAGGACACTGGTCATTATATTATATATAAGAAATGCCTTAAGGGACTGTCTTTACTATTATGCCCACTTGAAGTTTTTATCATTTTTCACAATAATGCAATAAATCATAAACTCATTATGACAAATTTCCACTCAGGCCTAAGATGACAAATGAATAAATGATGACATTTTACATCTAAGGTGACAAATGTTATGTGAGGGACCCAAAGTGCAACTTTACTGCCTGGCTGAGGCATGCAACTACAAGGCAGTAATTTGGACGAGAGATAGATGGTTGGTAAAAGGCTGTTTGACTGTTCAAGGTCACAGTTCACATCTGCACCTGGTGTCCTTAATGACACTAAATAATGTGAATTATAGGGTGCGTTTGATATGTGTTTTATCTAGTCTATCATCACCTACATATAGCTGCACTTTGGAGCTAAATTGATGTCTTTATTATTGGATGTGCTGATAGAAGGAATCCTGCAGGTGAACATACTCACAAAGGAATGATGTCCTGAATCAAGTGATTCTAACTTTGTAGAATCAGAGAGATGTGGCTCCACACCTGTGCTTCAGAGCAAAGTTTACACGTGAAATCATTGTGGCAAATGTTACTGTTTAATACCAAAGCCTGGCTTTGTCTGAGAGCTATGAACCTAATTATATCGTCAGGTACTCTGATGACTCAGACGGGGGGAAATTATGGAGCTGTCGTCATTAGTCTGGCTGCAGAGCCAGACCAAAGAACTGTCACTGTCACCTGTTGGCACAGCCTGTGTGAGTTAGAGAAGACGCAAACAGCGATAATTAATAGGAGTAGGATACAACACCTGCATTGCATATTGGCAGGAATGACTATGAGCTTCTGCACATTAAATTCCAAAGCCTGATAAAAACTTACATTTCCATTAAGTTGAACGTGTTTATTAAGACTCTGGGTGTCAACAACACTTTGAGTCATCTGCTGTCAAAAAGTTTTTCTTGTAATACTGTTACCGCTTATAAATCTTGCTTTTGATATATATGGTCTCCATACAATAAAAATCAAAAAGACCGAAACTAGCACTGAAAATAATAAAAACTAAAATAAAACGAAACATTTTCAAAATTTTTCAAAACAAAAAGCCAAAATGAAATAAAAATACACACTAATCATTAATAACTCAATGGTGATGCTTGTTTTATAGCGAGCAAATATTTTGGCATACAGTCAAATATCAGCATATGTACATATCTGCAGTGCAATAAATACCGTTGCATGTGAAACATATAAATAGGGTCTGAGGAGGCCCTCCTAGTCTCTTTTAGGATGTTTTCAGAAGAATGTGCACTGACATACTTTTAACCAGAGCTCGGCATGCCTTTGGAATGACAGGGATAATGTGAAGGAGGTATTTATAGGTAATGAGAGGGAAGGTGACAGCCCTTTCACATGTATGCTGAATATGTGTATTCAGGAAGTTCAACACCTGGTCTGTGCTCTTCATTGTCATGGTGAGTTCGTGCAGGCTACCTCCTCAAATTATCACGTCTTCATAGTTGTCCCCTAACTGATTCCACCTCCATATTAAGTCATTAAGTTCTCAGCCTCTCCCTTGCAGGTTATTAATAGGCATAATTTGGACTTAATTACAGGTTTACAAGTAACCAGTAATGATAGGAAGCCCTGAGCTTCCCTTTGAAGGAAGATCCCAATCTTCTGGAAGATGGATAAGCATGGGTTCTGCAGATCACACTGATATCTTCATGTCGAAAGCCTCAGGCGTTATAAAGAGAAAGGCCTGTTAATTTGTAAAATGCACTCCTGCATCAGTTGAGAAGATTACACACAGCACTCACGCTTGTATACGGTGACACAGTGGAAGTGAAAAAAGTATGTCCTGCTTTATATGTGTGCTCTTGAGGGTCTGAGAAGACATTAGTCGAGCCTTAAATGTCAACATTTTTCTTGAACAATATCTGTGATGGAGTGCTCATTTCACTTTGTATTTTGTTAAGGAAAAATAATACCTCTGCATTTAAGACAGTTTCATTTTGTCAGGTTAATTAAGGTCTGATTAGGTGGATTTCTACTCCCACCAGTTAACTATTAAACACATAAAAGAACATGAAAGGCTGATTCAGATGCAGCCTATTTTGAACAATGTTCCCTTTATGTGTGGCCTTCTGTGATCGTGTGTCACCTCCCCCCTTTCCCATTTGATGCTTTTTTTGTTTCCCCACATTCAGACAGCTCCAGGTCAGGTAAGTTTTACCTGCAGATGAACTCTGCACCACCTCCTGCTGTAGCTGGCAGCACTGGCAGCGCTCACATATCCGCTAAACAAACGGTGAATTCCAGGTCTGTGCCCTGAGGCTGTGAAACGTCCACCAAACCATAGCCCTCCATGTACAAGTATATGGTCTAAATACTTTTAGCTGCAGCTCATATCATGCTGCTTTTTTGTCAGAACATTTTCCTGCTCAAAATGGCATTTGTATCAGTTCACTTTGATGAATTGTCTTCTCATTTTGTACATTCCCCAGTTGTGTTGCAAGATGGTAAATTACAGTCTTACCCTTAAAATAAAAATAAAAACCTGTGATGATTGTAGGTTTACCTATTCAATTCAATTCAATTCAATTCAATTCAATTCAATTTTATTTATACAGCGCCAAATCACAACAACAATCGCCTCAAGGCGCTTTATATTGTACAGTAGATCGTACAATAATAGATACAGAGAAAACCCAACAATCATATGACCCCCTATGAGCAGCACTTTGGCGACAGTGGGAAGGAAAAACTCCCTTTTAACAGGAAGAAACCTCCGGCAGAACCAGGCTCAGGGAGGGGCGGGGCCATCTGCTGCAACCGGTTGGGGAGGGTGAAGGAAAACAGGATAAGAGACATGCTGTGGAAGAGAGACAGAGATTAATAACAGGTAGAATTTAATGCAGAGAGGTCTATTAACACATAGTGAGTGAGAAAGGTGACTGGAAAGGAAAAACTCAATGCATCATGGGAATCCCTGGCAGCCTACGTCTGTTGACGCAAACCAAATATGCATAGTGTTGTAGAAGAGTAATTAATTATATTTTGATTGGTTATTCATTTCTTTTACGTGTTATTATGAATAAATAAGCAATAAAATAAAAACAAAAAGTAAGTTAATCTGCTTCATTAGTACTGTATTGGTGCAGTTTTATTAAATTCAGTGTTTGTGTGCTTACATCTAGCTCTTTATAATTCTACTCTATAATTTAACATGCAGTAGCCTATCAGGTCTTTAAGTCTGACGTCATTAGTCATTTCTGGGTCCAAACTCCGCTTCAGGTCCCAAAGTCAAACGAATACTGCAGCATCACTGAGAGTTACAAACTGTCTAAATTCTTTCATCTTTAATAAAATGATCAGTGTTGCTGCTTTACCAGATGTAACAATTAAGTTTAACATCCAGGCATCCATGAAAACAGAATTTATGAAATTTAACAGAGTTAGAAGCTAACAGGAAGTTAGCTCGCTAGTTTCCATCTAATGATAAACCACCATGTTCTGACTGAGAGATTTCAAAAATCTGATGTGCTATGTGGTGGCTAGCTACACAGCTATGTTGGCATAACATAAACACAGTGAAGCTGAAGGATGAATGCTAACTTAAGATAAAAGTTAACGTGAGGGTTCCCGATGGTCAGGGACAAATGCAATCGCATGGCAGGATGCTGTAAACGGGCCAAACTTCAGTCAGGAGAACAATATGAGGTTCGTCATTCATATACTGCTGCATGGGCTGGGCTGTAGTTACATCGTAAGGTTTTAAAAATTGAGCTTTAATATGAATAGTGGTAATAAAAACCGAGAGGCCGACAGTGATCACTGACTTTTTAGGGGTTTGTTGAGATTAAATAGAAGAAGATACAAAACATTAAAACATGTTAAAAACACAACAGCCTTAATAAACGCAGACTCGTTTGGACCCGGAAGCAGCTTTCATACATCATCACTTAAAAGACCAGATAGTCTGCTTTTGGCTGCTCCCTTGTCACAGCGGGCAGCTCTGCATGTTTGATTTGGCAGATTTTTACACCCGGCCCTTCCTGCCTCTTGAAAAAGCCCTTTCAGTCTCAGGCTGGAATCAAACCAGTGATCTTTTGGTTCCTGAGCAAATGTGTTAATCACTACATTTTCCATGATGTTGTCCAAAACAATTCAATTAAATTTTATTTATATAGCCCCAAATCACGACAGCAGTCACCTCAAGGTAAAGACTGCATTATTGCACATGTTTGAGAAATGTTGATGTTATTACAAATGTTTTAACAATTCCTACGGAGCAAAAGTCAGCGTATCAGCAAAAGCAACAAAGTGCAACAGAGTGTTAGTGAATAAGGGCTGACAAACATCAAGCGGCTGACTGGAGAGATGAAAAATAGCAGCAAACAAAGACAACTGTGTGGAGCAATGAGGAAACTGGAGTCTTCACTGAAGAAATCAGTCTTGACTCCTAGTGATTATGATCCCATACCACCAAAATGCAGTTTTAATTATGTTTTATCTCCAACATAATGGCAGGACTTTTAGAGGACTAATGAAATCAGCAAGAAAGGCCGGTATAATCTTTGTATAATCCACAAGATTTTCAACCAGGAAACAAGGGCCCAACATCCCTTAGTCACCTCTCTGGCAGGCAAGAAGAGCACTTTATTTGAACACTTAAAACAACAACATGTCTCAGTCAGTCAGACGTTTTCTGTGTGAAAGTGCTTTCCATAGTAACATTCTGACACACACACACGGGTTGATTTTGTATTTTGTTAATGCTTAAAATTAAAAGCAGTCCTGCTTTAAAGTCCTGCTTTTTAACAAAGGCAGATGTAGCTGACCGCTAATTAACGGCTATAACCACACAACTAATTATGGTTTTGTGAGACGTACAGACGATCTGTGCTTCAGTTTTAGTATGTCAGATGATATTTTATTTGTCCATTACACATCTGTGTGTGTGTGTTGCACCTTAAAATTTATGGATGCTGTTTGCCAGGGAAGCTTGTAAGAATGACCTGATATCTTTACCTTTTTCTTCAATACAACGTGGCTTTAGCCAGAACAGTGCTAAGCTTTTCAATTGCAGAGTTCAGAAATGTCAGACCTAATTTGGCCTGGTTTAAATGTCATGATTTGAATCGATACGGAGGTCTCTATGAGTTCTGTACCTTTTAATAAATGCAGCACCAAGGGTAAACTATTTGTTATAAAAATGATCACCTCCAAGTCTGGCCATGGTTCTCAGCCTGAGAAATGTGTGCATGAGTTGCTTCATCTATATCAGAGTCTTGTTCACAAATGAAAGAAAAGTGAAACAGAGGAGTTACTTGCCGATCTAGGTTCCTACACCTATGGCCACAAACTGTAAGAATTCATAAATACAGGGAGGTGGAAGTGAGCTTCCTCCAAATGAAAGAGAGTTTTTGTTATGATTGTCTAGCATGTAAAATATTATAATATAATATAATACTCTTTTTCAAATGACTGTAAATACTGAAAAATGGCTCATGCCTCATATGTCTAAGAGGTCTGATACAACCCTGTTTAAGATGTTGGAAATACAAAATTTACTTGTCCTCCATGGACTCAATGTTCTACTCAGTGTGAACAGAAATAAGGGAATCAGTCTATAAACTGACCATGAAAGTGGTTACTAATGCCATCCTTGAGGGCCAGTTTCCCATAGACTTCTTTTGGACTGGAAGTGTTTTTGCAACAACAGGGGTGCATCCCCTGATGGCCATTAAGAAGAAGGCAGGTTAAAGTTAGCAATGCGGGAACATGAGCTTTGCACAACACTGCAGTTTACTTAAAGGCCTTGGATGTCATTACTAACAATAGTTTTCTGGGGTTATGTGAAGCTGTTTACAATATGATAACTATGCTTTATTTATATTGGGAAATTTAAGTGGGGAAATTACAGTTTTACAGCAGTCAAAACATGGAAAAGAGCTTCGATCAATAAAATAAATACAATATGACCAAAGAAAATATCTCAGAAAGGTGAAAAAACAAATGAAAGCTCAATGGACAAATACATGTGGACAGAAATACACGCCACTAGAACCTTCAAACTCAAATTTCAAAATGATTACATTTCAGTGATAGCAGATATTTACCCCCATAAATACAATTCATATTATTAACTTGAAACAAAATAAAACAAGAAAACATCCCTTTGGAAAAGTAAAATGAATAAATAACAAAAAATTAAGACCAAATGAAAAATCTGCAATATTTCTCCATTTCTAATAAAAACACCTCATAACTGTACAATCTGACTAATTTTTAAATCAAATACTTAAATGGATTCATGCAGAAATCAAAGATTTTTTGGTGGAGAGTTCAACATCAGCCGCTGTAGGGCACCGATAGCCAAATATTAATGTTTAACCTGCCACATTGTACAAAACATATGTACAATATAATATAATACAATAATGTGACGGCCAGTTTACAAAGAACACGAAATGTCAGGCAGAAAAGGAGCTCCACTGCAGCTCTACCTGACACGCTTGGCACTCGTATAATGAGTCTTTCACATGGAGTCATTGTTACATCTAAGTGTACGCTGTGCAGGTTTAAATTGCTCAGAACTGGCTGGCACCACAGAACATAGGGCTACAACTGTAACAGAGTAACACAGTTGGGCTGCACACAATGGCAGGTTTCATTATACTTTCTCAGACAGGGTGGCATGAGAAACCAAGGGAAGGAAACCAAGTGCAATTAGGGGTTTTTCTGTGTTTTGTAATATGTTTTGCAAATGATCAAAGAGGTCCTGCAAGACATAATCGCATCTACTAGTTTTATATATATGACGAGAAGTAGAGATTAATGAAGAATCCTGAGGTTCAGAGCATTTTTTGAACCTTATTTCAACAATATTTCATTCTCATCCCGCTGAATCATCAGCGCTGAATCACCAGACTGTCTGCAAGGCCTCCGTAAACAACAGCAACAGTTACAAGAAGACAGGAGGGTGTTGCTTTTTGTCTCGATTTATTGACAGGTTGAAACAGAAGCATAAGATGCTTGTGCTTTGCAGGCACTATCGCACACAATTAAACACGGGGCTGTTTGGAGTTGAGCACACAAGCAGGTTTTACTAGTGAGAACAGGATTGCGCTGGAATTCTTGAGGTGTGCAATAAGTCGGCAGTAAAAACACTCCATGTATCTATCCAGGAGTCCCACACACATGCAGCCCAGTGTAAAGTGATCACGCATCCTGACGGATCTGTCACCAGATGCTTAGTATGTCCCACAGTCGCTGACGGCCCAGGCCCCGGCTCTTTGTCTGCCTGACTGCTGCACAACAGAGCAGATTCACATTCCCCACATCCACAGGCAGCACTCTGCTCAGCTCTGTGGGAGAATACTTTATGACACACATTTTGTCTCCACAATTTGTCATCCACTGAAAGGATGTTCATTAGCTGTGGATGGGAGCTGTTTCCAAGCTCAAAAGCATTTGGCCTTTGTGGTGTGGTCAACTGCAGTCACAGATCCTTCAGCGTAGTGTTGAGGTTACATTTAGCCTAAGGTACCCGAAGCTGGGAGTGGGTGAAGTGTAAATCAGAGCTAACCTAGTAAATAGTCCACACTGAAGACAGAAATATATTTTTTACTAACAAATACTGGAGCAAATCCTTGAGAAACATTGTTTCTTACAAGAATTTTCCAACTTTATTGTGCAAGTCTGTACATTTCTTAGCTGTTGGAAATTTACTGGCCTTTCGCATTTGCAAAAGACAACATGCATTCCTGAGCTGATTTGTTACTTAGGGCAGTAACACTACTCAGGCATATAGGAACAGCTGGAGAGGAAGGTGGAGATACAGACACAGACAGAGATTAAAACGTACACTAACTAAAAGTAAGCTCCCTATAAAACCAGAGGTGATAACTATCTTTAACATTTATACCATTGTTTCTAGAGTTATAACATTGACCTTAAAGACCCTCAAAGGCACAAAGACCTATGTCTTTCCCCCCAACTAGGATGTTCTATGACTCTGAAAACACTAAAGCCGTCAACACTCCTCCCACCCAGCATGTTCCCATTCCAGCGTGTCACATAATGCAGTTCTGTCAAAGTTGGCCTGGCCCATTTAAGCAGAAGGTGTCTGTGGCCTGATGCTTATGGCACATTAGTGAAAAGGGTGCGTACATTCCAGCAAGGGTCCTTCCATCAAAGACCAACCAAACCTTTTGGCTGACCGTCTCCAAAAGTTTGATGGTGCTCGGTTTGAACAAATATAATGCAGGCTGCAACCTGCAGTCGTGGTCTTTTTGGGTCTTCAAATTGGACCGATATCATTCGGTGGTCGATACTGCTGTAGCCCACACATCAGTGTAACAAGGCCAAAGAAAACTTAATGTGGGGATGCAAGTAACATCGTTGTTTAAACTTTATTTTACTGTGTGGTCAAACTCTTCACATCACTCTCATCCTGTCTCATACTACCGTGTCCGTGGGCAGAAGTTGCATTGCCAGCAGGGGGAGATGATATATTTAAAGCCAAGAAGAAAACATATGAAGTGCATTCCAGGGTCTTTAATTGCCAAAAACTATTAAGGTAGGTGGCTAATATGTATGTACATGTAAATGTGTTAATAACGTGTATTTAAATGCTGTCCTGTGATTATTTTCATGTTGGCTTGAAATAATACATCTCCCTCTGATGTCAGCTTACTGCAACTTTTGCATCCCTGTGCATTTCATACACGGTGGACTTTAAATTATGATTCAAGTGTCCAAAAATGCGTACTGAAACTATAAACCTGTTTGCCACTGCTTTTGCTTTTCTTTGCATGACCAGTTGTATGAAAAAGGATTTGCCCTCTGCCTGGTTTCTTATTTGTTGCATATTTTTCACACTTGTGTTTCAGATCATCAAACAAATTTTAATATCAGACAAAGTTTTTAAATCAACTTTTCATTTATTAGGTGAAAATAGTTATCTCTGTGTTAGTATCCTGGCTGGCTGAGGATAACTTTCCTTCTTGTTGTCCTTTCCCGTAGGAACAGGTAGGTGGCTGGGCGTGGCTATGGTGCACTGGGTTTCCCTGGCACACCTCAGGATCATTTTACTGACACTTTATTGAGAAAAAAAAATATTGTTGATCATTTTGAGAATTCAGAATTCCAGTTTAAACGAATCACAAAACCAACTGGTTACCACTAAAGCAAAGTGGTAACCTGCATTCTCCTTGTTTACTTCTTGCCAATTCTCTGCTCAGCTCACCAGCTTCCCCGGAAGCTTGCTGAAGGACGCCTGCCAATACTTCATTTCACTTCCACCGGCTCGGTTCACCAACGTATATCCTGCACCCTGTTTGTCAGCCACTAACTGCCATTTCCCTCTCTCCTTAGATCGCCTGCGATCCTTGGTCCAATTAGCTTCTGTGCCTAGTTATATTCAATTGTGATTGCATTTATTTTCTCACTGAAGTGTGTGTTTGAGTTGCTTCTGTGATGCACGACACCACAACCACCTACCCCTGTTTGGAAAAAAGTCCTTGCACCCTAAATTAAAAATGAGTTTTCTTTACTACCCTTTGCAGCAAGATTTGTAGTCACCACTTTCCAGTGAGTCTTTCACATCACTGTACAGGAATTTTGTACCACTCTTCTTTGCTAAATTTTAATTTTGCAGCAATACTGGAGGTTTTGAGTATGAAGAACCTCTTTAATGTCAGGCCATAGTGTCTCAGTTTGCGTTTAACTCCAAATTTTGACTAGGCCACTCCAAAACCTTCTTTAGTTTGTGAACCATTCAAAGGTAACTTGTTGGTGTGTTTTGGTCCATGCTGCATAACCCGAGTGTACTTGCGCTTCAGAGCCCACTCTCCTTCAGGATTTTATAGTAAACAGCAGAATTCATGTTTTCATCAATTAAGCTTCCAAGGTCCCGAAGCACACTATCACCACCAAGTTTAACTGTTGGTATGTTATCTTCTTTTCATGAAATGCTGTTTTACAGCAGACATGATGGGATGCAAACCTCCTGGAAACTTCCACAGACTGTTTTTCACTGTTTCTTAGGGATCATCATGATAATTTGGGGCAATTTGGTCAACAGTGGTTTTCACCTTGGAACCTGCATGGATGCGATTTTTGCCCAGTCTCTTTTTTATTGTTGAATCATGAACACTGATATTAATTGAGAGAAGTGAGGCCTGCAGTTCTTTAGATGTTGTTATTTTGCAAGCTGCTGGATAAGTCATCAGTGTACTGTTGGACTGATTTTGGTAGGCCGGCCACTCCTAGGAAGGTTCACCATCGTTCTTAGTTTTTCCGTTTGTGGATAATGGTGCTCACTGTAGTTTGCTGGAGTCTCAAAGCTTTAGAAATGGCTGATTTGTTTCTCAGCCATTTTTTTAGATTGCGGCATGATATAGGTTGTTTTTGAGCTTGCTTCACTATGCCAGACAGATTCTATTAAATCATCTTTTTTCTTCCTCCAAAATTTGGTTAATCACAGTTAATTCATGATTTGCGAGTGTGACAAATATGTGCAAAAGAAATTTTAAAAAATAAAATAAAAGAAACATCAGGAAACAGCAATGTATGTATGTGTGAAATCCTGTGAGTGTGATTCTCTTGTGTCTGCTGGAGTCTGGTATTTTCTCAGCGTAAAATAAATCACCTTGAAACTGAGCTGATCTCTCAGAGCCCAACAAGAAGCTTTGATTGAAGTCCAAACTAATGTTGTAAAATGTGTGTGTGTGTGTGTGTGTGTGTGTGTGTAGTGCATCAGTGGTAGCAGCACAGGAGCAGAATGCATGCCACACAGTGAGACAGCTCTGGTATCCGTCATCACGACCATTATCCTTTGTTGTAGTCAGACCCACCTACGTCAGGCGATGAAAGTTCAGGTTAAAGTGCACTCGGCTGAGAAAAAGCTTCTGGCTCTCAGTTTTCTTAAATCCCTAATTTAATTTGGCTTGATTGGACAGAACGTTTTGCATCAGTTACGTGACTGGATGACTCACTGTGCAGTGACCTTCAACGAGAGCTTTTTAAAGCACTTTTACAAGAGAGCACAAGTTGTTTTTAACTCCTGTAATGATGTATTTTACATTCCTAACGTCACATCCGAGAGCTTTAAACAAAATGTTCCTAAAAGGAAGTTTGATTTGTTCATGAAATTCTATTTGTATTTATCTAGCATTAAAAAAACATACACTGCAGTTTGTACATATTAGTTTAACAGCTGCATTCTGTTATGGGCATTTCAACAGGAGATATACTGTCTCAGAAACAGGGGTAACTTCAGTTTCTGTCCCAATATGTAAATTCTGTACGAATGTACTGAAGCTGCCAATATTTACCTTTTCAAGGGTCAACAAGATACATATATATTCCCAAGTAAAAGGTACATGTTTGTACAGATTTGTCTTGATTTCAATGTGTAATATTAGGTAACAGTCTGTGTTTGGACAAATTAAAAAAGTAATCAGGTAAATTCAGGAAATGTCACCCGAGGATTAAATTTTAATTGTTAAATTAAATTAAAACCATTTAATACAATTTGATGAATTTCATTCTTTGCTTTTGCCTTGCACCTCTGTTCCAGGATTTTGCACTGGTTAACATTGGTGACTCCCAGAGATTCCGGTTTTAAATCTTCCTGAATCATTCCCTGTGTCTGCTGGGTTTTAGCTGAGTGCTCTGTTTTCCTCCCGAAGGCTAATTGGTGATTCTTAATTGGCTGAAGTCCCATGTAGATTAAAAAAGCTTTGAGTGGTCAGTAAGTAGTGTAGTAATGTAGGAAAGAGCTCATGATTGTTGTGGTACAAACATACAATTTATAATCAAATTAAAAATGAAGTTTCCATCAGATCAATTGAGAGGAAATAAAAACAGGATTTGGAGCAGGGGACTTTTTCATGACCTTAAACAGGCCGTTCAGGCTTGAAGACCCTCCATTGAGGTTGAATGAAACACTTTTAAACAATTATAAAAATGAAGATTGGGACAAAATTCCTCCACAGTGATGTGAAGGACTCATATTGAGTTATCGCAAAGGCTTGACTGCAGATGTCGCTGGCAAGGTTGGCACAACCAGCTGTTAGGTTTAGGGGGCAATTACTTTTTCACACAGAGGGAGGTTTAAATAACCTTTTCCCCTTAATAAATCAAATAAATAAAAACGTCTTTCAAAACATGTGTTTTGTACCCCCTCTTATCTTCATCTAATATTGACATTTGTTTGATGATTTGAAACGTGAGTGTCACAAATAGTTTTTCACATCACTGCACTCTTAACTGCTCCACCGCCTCGCAAATTCTGCCATCAGCAACATCCAGCCATTCTCAGACTTCTTATCTTTTCTCTCCTCTCTCTGGCTAGCTTTATTCCTTTTTAGTTCATACTGCCACCAAGTCCTCACTCTCATGGTCTCCTTCATACAAATACAGAAGCTGTCATGAAAGCAGTTTACTTCCTCTTCTCCAGTAATCCAGGCGCTTTCTTCTTAGAATTAAGCAAGCTCTTGCTCTTTTGGATTTGCTTCCTGTTTGCTTTATGCTTGCTGATCATCATGCTGAGCCTCTTAACCTGCAGCTTCAGGGCTACATTTTCTTGTGCAACAAGAGCTTGTCTGAGCGTGTGCACATCCACACTGGGAGCTGCTTATTCAGTTGACCTGTCTGCCTTCTTCAGGGCCGTTGATGTGTACACAGAAACATGTCTGCACTATTCGGATATTTTTGCGATCAGCTTTTTATCGTGACATACATTGTCATTTGTTTCACTACAAGACATCGTCATAACAGGTCTGCCAAAGTTGTTAAGAGTGTACATCGGTGAATACCAAGAAAATAAATGCTTGCACATGCTATATAAAAGACATTGTTCATTGCAGATATTTTGGCATGTTGTAGCAGGAAAAGCTCAGGTATAGCTAATGACATTAAAATGATTGCATTCCATTTAGGTTAGCTGGTCCCAAGGTCCTGCAGCTGTGATTGGCTTTATGGTCTCTTGTTGCCATTTATACTGGTTAAGAGTGCATACTAAATGTTAGAAGCAATGAAAATACAACTTCATGCAATGCAAAATAACAAAGCTCTTTTTGCTCAGAATGGGTATCTCTCAAAAAGACAGATTTCTGCTACATCCTTAATGACAGCTCTGCACATTGCTGTTAAGTATTAAAAAAATGGAAGGTCTCTGACAGGATGTCACAAGATTGTCTGAATTTAGCCACAAATTCTATATCTGACTGTGATCTGAAGAATTGTGCATTTATGTAAGTGAAAACGTGAGAAAGGAGAAAGCAAGGTGTGACACAAAATGTGACACAAAGGGTCATTATGTGACAGGCTGGAACTGATACTGCGTTTAAGCAAGATAAAACTGCAATAGTTACTCAGGTTTTCAAGACCAAACTGATAAAAGTCTGATTATATATATAAAGAAATTCCCCACTTGCCCCTGCAGGTTGTCTATCCTTCAAACTCAGCTCGGGTCCTCTACCAGAGGCCTGGGAGCTTGAGGGTCCTGCGCAGTATCTTAGCTGTTCCTAGGACTGCGCTCTTCTGGACAGAGATCTCCGATGTTGTTCCCGGGATCTGCTGGAGCCACTCGCCTTGCTGGGGAGTGTCACTGCACCTAGTGCTCCGATTACCACTGGGACCACTTCACCCTCAAAATCTCGAACTCTTCTCTGAGCCCTTGGTGTTTCTCAAGCTTCGTTCCTTCTTTCCGATATTGCTGTCATTCACTATCACTACATCGATCACTACGGCCGTCTTCTTCTGCTTGTCTACCACCACTATGTCCGGTTGGTTAGCCACCACCATTTTGTCCGTCTGTATCTGGAAGTCCCACAGGATCTTAGCTCGGTCATTCTCCACCACCCTTGGGGGCATCTCCCATTTTGACCTCGGGACTTCCAGGTTATACTCGGCACAGATGTTCCTGTACACTATGCCGGCCACTTGGTTATGGCGTTCCATGTATGCCCTGCCTGCTAGCATCTTGCACCCTGCTGTTATGTGCTGGATTGTCTCTGGGGCATCTTTACACAGCCTGCACCTGGGGTCTTGCCTGGTGTGCTCGACCCCAGCCTCTATGGATCTTGTGCTCAGAGCTTGTTCTTGTGCTGCCATGATTAGTGCCTCTGTGCTGTCTTTCAGTCCAGCTTTGTCCAGCCACTGGTAGGATTTCTGGATGTCAGCCACCTCCTCTATCTGCCGGTGGTACATACCGTGCAGGGGCCTGTCCTTCCATGATGGTTCCTCGTCTCCCTCCTCTTTCTTGGGTTTCTGCTGCCTGAGGTATTCACTGAGCACTCGGTCAGTTGGGGCCATCTTCCCAATGTATTCTTGGATGTTCGTTGTCTCATCCTGGACTGTGGTGCTGACACTCACCAGTCCCCGGCCCCCTTCCTTCCGCTTAGCGTACAGCCTCAGAGTGCTGGACTTGGGGTGAAACCCTCCATGCATGGTCAAGAGCTTCCTGGTCTTCATGTCAGTGGCTTCTATCTCCTTTGGCCAGGTTATTATCCCAGCAGGGTACCTGATCACGGGCAGGGCGTACGTGTTGATGGCCCGGATCTTGTTCTTACCGTTCAGCTGACTCCTCAGGACTTGCCTGACCCTCTGCAGGTACTTGGTGGTTGCAGCTTTTCTAGCGGCCTCTTCATGGTTCCCATTCGCCTGCGGGATCCCCAGGTACTTGTAACTGTCCTCTATGTCTGCAATGTTGCCTTCTGGTAGTTCAATCCCCTCAGTTCTGACTACCTTCCCTCTCTTTGTTACCATCCGACTACACTTCTCCAGTCCGAACGACATTCCAATGTCATTGCTGTATAGCCTGGTAGTGTGGATCAGTGAATCGATGTCTCGTTCACTCTTGGCATACAGCTTGATGTCATCCATGTACAGGAGGTGGCTGACAACTGCTCCGTTTCGTAGTCGGTATCCGTAGCCAGTCTTGTTAATGATCTCACTGAGGGGGTTCAGGCCTATGCAGAACAGCAGTGGGGACAGAGCATCTCCTTGGTAGATCCCGCACTTGATGGTGACTTGTGCTATGGGCTTGAAGTTGGCCTCTAGTGTTGTACGCCACATCCCCATTGAGTTCCTGATGAAGGCTCTTAGGGTCCCATTGATCTTGTACAATTCTAGGCATTCCAGGATCCAGCTGTGGGGCATTGAGTCATAGGCCTTCTTGTAATCAATCCAGGCAGTGCACAGGTTGGTCAGCCTAGTCTTGCAGTCTCGGCTGACTGTTCTGTCTACCTGTAGCTGGTGTTTTGTGCCTCTGGTGTTCTTGCCTATCCCCTTCTGTGCCCCACTCATGTATTGACCCATGTGCCTGTTCATCTTAGTTGCTATGATGCCTGACAGGAGCTTCCACGTGGTGCTGAGGCAGGTTATTGGTCAGTAGTTGGAGGGGACCGATCCCTTCTGGGGGTCCTTGAGGATCAGGACTGTCCAGCCTTCGGTTAGCCATTCTGGGTGTCTCTCGTCAACTAGCAGCTGGTTCATTTTTGCTGCCAGGCACTCGTGGAGTGCCAAGAAACCCAAGAAACCCAAGAATGAAAACCAAAGAAAGAGGAGGAAGAGGAGGCACCATCATGGAAGGACTGGCCCCTGCACGGTATGTACCACTGACAGAGAGCGGAGGTGGCTGATATCCAGAAATCCTACCATTGGCTGGACAAAGCTGGACTGAAAGACAGCACAGAGGTACTAATCATGGTAGCACAGGAACAAGCTCTGAGCACAAGATCCACAGAGGCTGGGGTCGAGCACACCAGGCAAGACCCCAGGTGCAGGCTGTGTAAAGATGCCCCAGAGACAATCCAGCACATAACAGCAGGGTGCAAGATGCTAGCAGGCAGGGCATACATGGAACGCCATAACCAAGTGGCCGGCATAGTATACAGAAACATGTGTCCCGAGGTCAAAATGGGAGATGCCCCCAAGGGTGGTGGAGAATGACCGAGCTAAGATCCTGTGGGACGTCCAGATACAGACGGACAAAATGGTGGTGGCTAACCAACCGGACATAGTGGTGGTAGACAAACAGAAGAAGAAGGCCGTAGTGATTGATGTAGCAGTTCCCAAACACAGCAACATCAGAAAGAAGGAACATGAAAAGCTTGAGAAATACCAAGGGCTCAGAGAAGAGCTCGAGAAGACGTGGAGGGTGAAGGTAACAGAGGTCCCAGTGGTAATCGGAGCACTCGGTGCGGCGACTCCCAAACTAAGCAAGTGGCTCCAGCAGATCCCGAGAACAACATCGGAGATCTCTGTCCAGAAGAGCGCAGTCCTGGGAACAGCTAAGATACTGCACAGGACCCTCAAGCTCCCAGGCCTCTGGTAGAGGACCCGAGCTTGAAGGATAGGATTTTTTATATATATAAAGTTTTGTTGTTGTTGCTGTTGCTGACAAAAATATACACCATTTTAATGTAGGCCATTTTACTACTTTTGTATTTATTTTATTCTAGGAATGTCTGGGCTAGTGTGTATGACATGAAGTTGTTGGAATGCAGGAACACTGCACAGCCCAGTCCAGCTTTTTGGTGCTTGAGTCTGAACGAGGCCAAGCTGTGGGAGTGGAAATGAGCTACCCATCTCCACACAGAAATACTGCTCAAAGTGCTGCCTGTAATATTACGCACAATATTGGCTTACATCTGAGCCAAGTTTAACTGTCTGAGCCAGTGGGAGTGGAAATGAGGCCTGTTCCACAATGTCTGAAACAGATATCTGAAAGGGCACACAGCATATGTGTGGCTTTATAAAACAATTAGTATGCATGATTCTTTTACTTTGGAATTGGCAGAGTTTTTTGCATCTGTCATCTTTGTGGTAAACCTTATAACTGTATGAAATGTATATTACAACAAAGCAGAGAATTATTGATTAAATATGCAGAAATACTGCAACTGGATTCAAAACTGCACCCATAAGACTCAGAGGGAAACCTCAAATGCACGAGAGGCCACCCAGAAAAAAATGTTTCTCATAACAGCTCTAATCTGTACTGATAAGGCCAGAACCAAGATACATAAGAACACGCTCCTCTGCCAGCTTTCTTGTTTACACTGTAAATATTACAGGAATATGCAAGGCAGTTAGTCAAAATGTCCTCTTCTGAGTCTGCCACACCCTAACTAGGTCATTAGCTGTGGGCTCATCCTAGCCACAAGTAAAAATCCTCTTCCTTAAGCTTTCCAGAAATGTAGTCCAGGGATCAGTTGAAACAGCTCCTGTGAATTTCCCTGTTCTTTACACTGACACACCGTTCAGTGTGTATTCAAACAGATCTGCTTCAGTACACCTTTATTTTTAATGACACCCATGGCTGTTAAGTGAACACTGCAGTGCATATATGTGCAGCTTGTACTGGCACACAAAATGTACTTTTCTACTCTAACTGAGTACTTATAGCAGCTTATACAACTTGCCTCATTCAGCAAAGACTTTTTTTCCTATGCTTTTTCTGCACAAGTTCTTTGTGTCTAACACTCATTCATTTGAGCAACTTGGTGTTAGTATCTCGCCCAAATATATTTGGCATGCAGACTGGAGCAGATAGGGATCGAACCAGCAACTTTCTAATTAGTAGGTGACCAGAAAATATACAAGTTGGATCATGGTACACACACACACACACACACACACACACACACACACACACACACACACACACACACACACACACACACACACACACACACACACACACACACACACACACACGCTGTCCTGCATAATTACACTGCACTATTATATGTATTGTGTGTCATGTATGTTGTATAACAGCTGGGAGACCAGTAAAAGATTAAAATATATGTGTTGAAGCAGCTAAAGCTAATACACACTGCACAGTTAAAATTTAGCCACCTTGCTAAAACAACTGTTAGTTCTCTTCATTGGTTTGTGTTATTCTAGTATAAAAGATCCAGGTCAGAAAAGTGAGACCGGGACGGGAATGCCTGTATGTAATGTAACTCTGCTTACCGAAAGACTTCTGGTTATATAGCGTCCTTATCTCCCTGCATCTGTGACCTCACTGTAGATCATTGGTTAAATGATCACCAAGCAATATTTGTTTGTGCAGACCTGCCATAACTGTGGGGGACTAGTCCAACCGGAATAGTATGGTGGGGGGAGTTCTGTTCTTCCGGTGCGGTCTGTGTGTTTTGTCGTGTGCTGGAGTACGCATTAAAGTTTTACAGCGGACTAACATCGAGAGTGATTATTGGCTCGTCGCATCACACGAGAGTGCTACACTCACTAAACACTTTGTTGATGGGTTTAGTTGCTACTTTTGTGTCCTATTCTATACAAATGTAGTGGAGCCATGTCGTCCATCTTTTATACATTCATTGCCTGATATGTTATATAGTAGGTAGATGGCTAGCCCAAGCTTGCTTACATTATCATTAGTAAAATATTGTTTCTTTGTTCTTATGGGAAATTTATGTTGTACCTTTGCGTTCTTTGTGTCTTTTGTGTTTGTTTGTGTTGCTCACTGTTGATACAGGGAGATCAGGCAGTAAGATGGACATACCTTCTGGGTGTGGAAAGGGAAGCCACACAGAAATGCCTAAAATCTGCATTCTTTCTATCACATAGTGATAGCTGCAAAAATACTTATAGTTATGCTGGGACCTCTTAAAACACTTCGCTACTAAGTTTTGGTCATTAAAAGGCCCTGAGAAAACTGAGACGATTTTCAGGAACTCTGTTTCTGTGTTTTCAGATGGGTGATCATTAGAGGTGGCACCTGATACTTCAGGCTTTTCATTTGGATGAAGATGGAAAATCCTTGTCTTAAAAATACCCATGTATATGTGGACATTGCACAAGTGTCAGAAAGGACAATTATCCAGGATATGTTCATTCGCCACTGACCTATCAAAGTCAAATCTGTCTTGGTTGTAACTTCCAGTTTCAAAATGCCAACAAGGTAAAGGCTTCAAAATGGGACTTTACAAACCAATAGATAACTTTTATTTGTTATGCAGAAGCCAACAAAAATGTAAATGTACCAAAAAGTACTAATACATGAAAAAATATATTCGACTGAAAACACTTGACATCAAAAAAAGGACTGTTTTAGCTTGCAAAATGGCCAAACATCATATTACTAAATCCTGCTTTCCTTTTTAATCTTGTCATTTGAACTGCACATGTCCTGCTCCTCCAAAGTCATTATCACCTCAGATGTGTGCATGTTGAGAAGATGAAACAGATACTTGAAGCTTTTCTGTTTATCAAACAGAGAGCTCGGTAAAATATCTGCCACTTCACAGGGGAAACACTGTGTGGCCAGTCTTGAAGGAAGAATTAACAGGAAACACAAAATCGTGCGTCGAAAGACAACTGACGGAACGGAAGCTGAGTTGTACTTTGTCGGCCCATCAGGTGTTGTTTCTCCTCTGATCTCTATGTAAGGTTTCAGACTGTGCACACACAGCTAATAACTTGGGTACAGTGCAGTCTGGGGTTTTCGATGCATTTTGTATGCAGTCACTGTCATTTACATATACATGTTTCACACCACAATTCCAGAATATCAAACAGAACAAAACAAAGACAGCTTAGAGGAGGAATGGTAAATGGACTGCTTTCTGTCTGACACTCACACACATTCATTCTCCAATGGATTCACTGGAGAACAACTTGGGGTTAGTATCTTGCCCAAAAGCCAGCACTAGTACTTGAGTTGACAAAAAACAATAACGAACAGGTGAATAAGGAGAAAATGGAAAGAATACTCATTTACAGATTGTATGAGATTAAAGAGAAGCCTTTGATTGTAGACAGCCAGCTCTCTGAAGTCAGTTATTGTATATTGTGCAGATAATTACATCATTCCTTTAAAAAAAACTGGAACTGGGCCAGCGAATGATACCAGTTACCTTTGATTTCATGAAAACAGTAACTTGGGTTATCTGACAATGCTGAAGAACTAGTTCATGCATTTATTACTTCCAGGCTGGACGACTGTAATTCATTATTATCAGGAAGTCCTAAAAACTCGCTGAAAAGCCTTCAACTAATCCAAAATGCTGCAGCAAGAGTCCTGACAGGGACTAGAAAGAGAGAGCAGATTTCTCCTGTTTTGGCTTCCCTTCACTGGCTTCCTGTTAAATCCAGAATTGAATTCAAAATCCTGCTCCTCACATACAAGGTCTTAAATAATCAGGCCCCATCTTATCTTAATGACCTTGTAGTACCATATCACCCTATTAGAGCACTTCGCTCTCGCTCTGCAGGCCTACTTGTTGTGCCTAGAGTATTTAAAAGTAGAATGGGAGGCAGAGCCTTCAGACCTCTCAGCACTGAATCATTACTTGCTCTGAGTCTCTGGCTCTTCCCCATCATGTCTTTTTCCCTTTACACGAACCGGTGGCAGCAGATGGCCCCGCCCCTCCATGTGCCTGCCTCTCCTGGAGGTTTCTTCCTGTTGAAAGGGAGTTTTTCCTTCCCACTCTTGCCAGAGTGCTCATAGGGGACATATGATTATTGGGTTTTTCTCTCTGTGGGGTCTACCTTACAATATAAAGCACCTTGAAGTGACTGTTGTTGTGATTTGTATGAATAAAATAAATTTTAAATTTATCCTAAAGAGGTGATTAGATTAGCCTTTATTGTCCCCTTGGGAGTAATTTATCTTTGACAAACAGTGTATCATTGTGTCCATATCCTGATTAGTTTGAGTGACTAATCAACTGAGTCACTGTATTTGTTGAATGATTGAGCACCCATTTAATTCCTATTTACCTATTTATCCCAAAAAGGTTGCAGGGCAATAGGCCATTTTTTTCAAACAGCTGACTGGATCTTTTGGTTTGCAGTCATTGCTGTCTGTTAGTATAGATGCGTATATAGAGAGAGACTGTAAATACATTGCTTAGATTGCTTATATTTTACTCCAGAAGATTTTCCCATAGTAGTGAATCGCAAAAGTAAAAACATATTTTACTGTACCACATAAAGTAGTTCCAGCTTCCACAGGTCTCATTTGCATAACACCAGCAAGCACAAGCAGGAGAAAATGGCCCACATGCACTACAGGCTTTGATCTTTTTGGTAGCTTGATAGCAATCTGCAGAATTTTCTGTGTGCTTCGCACCAACGCAACCATGAGCGTGGGGAATGCCCAGATGCTCCATTGCATCTGTATATAGGAGAGTTCCTCTATGGGCTATATCTGTTAATCCCCCATCACATGGCACAGTTCCTGTCATGACCCTTACGTAGCAAGCAAACCCCTCACTCACAGAAGCATTTCACAACTACAAGAATGTCGGATGATAAAATCAGTTAGTTGGACAGATGTGATTAATTACCCTCTAATTGTTTAACAGTTATCCCAAATGAATGGCAAACATGAAAGGTGCCTACAGGTTATTCAGGTTATGCCTACATAAGTTATTGTACATTTGTACAACAATACATCTGTGGTATAGTTGAGAAAACACTGCTGATATCTTCTAAAGGAAATGTGACAGCTACTTAGGCCTGCTAGATATACTTAAGATAAATAGACGTGCTTCTCAGTATGCAACAAAAGTCAAAGTTATTACAGTCAGTTGTAATTTGTTTCAGTGTGTGGTTGGTCAGCACTTTTATTCGATTTAACTGGTCATTCTATAATTTGGTAAGACAACGTGTTGTTGTCCTGTGGACTAACCTCAAAAGATTAAAAGAAAAAATAATGATTTGATTAATTACATGAATAAATTATATTAAAAATACTTTGTGACAGTAAATGAAGGAGCAAATATCAAGTGTGTCTGCCAAAGGTTTCTTATCACTTGGACAGACTAACTCCAGCGTCTTGATGTTTGTGATGGTACTCCTCGTTCTGCTCTGCAGACTCGGTAGCTACCAGCATTGACGGATATAATCCAGTTTTCAAACTGCTGCAGGTTCTGGATAGAGTGAACCTTCAGCTCAGTTACATCATTAGCTTTAGTAATTGGACACAGCAGAAGAGCCTGCTGGTAGGGAGACTGGAGACAGGAAGGGTCTGTGCTAACTGTTTCGTAGTGACTGAACCTCTTAAAGTAAGAGAACAAGTTTGTCCAATGTAGTCATAGCCAACAGTTTTGACAGTGGCACAAATCATCATTGATTGCAAAATATTATAATAATTCTTCTGTTACACATCATGTTAGTTTTTTCTATTCATTTTAAACCTGTGAAAACAGAAGACCATGTATAAAAATTACTGATATTTGTAAATAATTAATGCAATACCTTTTTCAAACCCTGGAATTAGTCTGTTCTTCATTCATCTTGATTGCTTGATTTATAATCCAATGTGGTATAAAGGCAGAGAGAGAAGAGAGACGCTGAGCCAGTGATAAACCTCGAAAGCAATCAGAGGCCATTAGAAAGGAGTGAGAGAGCCTGCTGAGACTTGACAGGTCTGGAGAGACGAGAATGAGCCTGCAATAATGCCTTATTGGAGGCGACTGTTGTTATGAATTGGCAATAAATAAATAAAACTGAATTAAATTATAAAGAAAATCAGAAGTTAACATCCTCATTTCACTATCAAGGGAGACAGCTCAGTCAGTTTACAAATGTGCAGCATTCAGTAAACTCATTGTTGGCACACCTTTAAACCATCTGTGAAAGATCTGTGAAAATATATGACTTTGATGAAATGATAAAACCTAAGAAGACTGAACGTGTTCAGAGAATGAATCCCTGCCGCAATCCTCACAGCAAACACATCATGTAAAGAGAGAACTTTTGGAAGAAAAAGAGAGGGAATTACCACGGTGCCCTTGAGGGCTGAGGTAGAGCTGATAATAGCTCCACTGTACTCATCAAGGCATGCAATGAGTAATAAAAAAGGGTCCCTGTAGTTTCTTGCCTCCAGTAAGCAAGAAAGAAAGAAATGAAAAAGAAAGAAAGATGACCAGATCTGGAGATAGTCAGTATTTTTATAATAATGATTCCTGCAATGATTACTTATAATGTTAAGAAAAAGTTAAAGATCACTGATTTAATTGTAACTAGAATATGAAGTATAGATACTTAAGTATATATTTATACGTATATATACAGTATACATCATACAGATCGGAATGTCTATAAGAGGATAGATACATAGTTACAAAAACTAAAAAGTAAAAGTAAAAAGTAGTTCTTTGAAGGATATTTCTACTAGCAAGTGACAGAAGGAAATATAAGCCAAGACAAGCCACTGAAACACAAACCAAACAGAGAAATGACCAGATTTGAATAATATAGACATCCTGATTTTGTTGTTTAAAATATCAAATTGTCTTAAAAACCTCCAAAAACAATTTTTCTGTAGCTGTGAATGCTTTGCTGCTTAAAACAGAGACATTATCTAGAGTGTACCTTTGAGCCTTATAATCACAGCTATGGAATGACCTGTGGGTGATTCAGCTGACCCGTGGATCAAAGCGGCTCAGCGTACCTGTGCGAGCATCACTTGTTGAGTACAAAGAGCCGCGCTGTCAGACAGACCCTCAGCGTGGCTGACCTGTGGCACCTGCACTGACTCAGAGGCGAACACTCCCAGCCTCAACAAACACACTGGTGGACAACTTCAAAAACAGCACTCAGCTCTGAACTTCATTACCTCACTTGAAAGGAAAAGATTCGTCTTTCCTTTGAGGCAGACGGATCATTTGATACAATGCACTGACCTAAATGGACACATGCAGAGTTTCTTTTTGACTGTACAGTTCTATAAATCCCAGTTCTCTTTTTTTAGGAAATCTCTAAGGCAACCTTCTGTTATGTGAAAGTCATTTCATAAACAGGAGTGATTCTGTATAAACGGAAGCTAATGAAAAGAAGCTGATATGGTAAAAATATCATGCGCTCTCTGATTAATTATTAATTCCAATAGATCATTCTAAGAGCAATAAACACACTAATAATAATACATGAGGTTTTCAACATTTTATCATTCTGATGATCATCATCACATAAAAGGTTATAGTAATATTTTGAACATGAGGGCACTCCTAAATATTAGCTTAATGTGGACACTGAAAACGATATCCTAGTCAAAAATGATTCCAATAGTATATAATAGCTATTATAAATGCTAACCTGGCCAGCACGCAAATGTCCGATAGCCACATTATCCATATGTTATCATATCTAACATCTATGGCTAATAAATTGATGATTTATTCCATGATTGCAGAATTCATAGTTAAATGGAGTAAAGTGTCTGTCAGTAACATTAGCAGTTACCAGTATAACACACTTATTACACTAAAAAGTGTTATGTTTTCTCTTAAAAGTCGCAGATTGCAGCTGAGAAAAGTCTATCAGCAACTAGACAGAATGACAGACAATGACAGACTACCTTATCTATCTATCTATCTATCTATCTATCTATCTATCTATCTATCTATCTATCTATCTATCTATCTGTCTGTCTGTCTGTCTGTCTGTCTGTTTGTTATCTTCTATCTGTATTATTATGTCACTGTATTGCTTAATAAAAAAATAAATGTTGTGTCATTTTTAATTGTTCTGATGTTAATTTTGAAAAAATTCCACTTTTTTGGGCATTTTCCCCACCTGTGTTATTGAAATTGGGATAGAGTATTGAGTACTTTCTTGGGTATGTAGTTTTAAATTCTAGTATTATGCCAACCCTAGTGGCTTATGGGGGCAATGAGAGGCTCAAACTGAGCTTAATAGAAAGAGCTGGAACTTTTAGCAAAGAGTGTAAAGGAAAGACAAGAGCATAATTTGTAACAATTTGAAAAATGAGAAGTTTTTACCAAAAATCTTTTTATCCAACTCACTCCTGAGTCAGAGTTTAGGATGTTTTCTGATAAATGGTACTGTAGTGAAAGCCCAGAGTGGCACTCGGGCCCCCTTAAAAAGAACTTCTGAAGATCTGAAGCGGAACAACAGAGTTGGATAATAACTCATTCATACTGAATAGCTCAAGTTTTATTCCACAGTATTTGATAATATCAAAAAGCTATTTTTGCAGCTTTAAATGTGAACGAAACATATCTGCAATCATTTTTCCAAAATGTAAAACATTATGTATGTTTTTCCCCCTCATTTAGTACCTGAAAGAGTCAAATTGAGACCTAAATTTAAAAAAAAACTGTAATTAAAAAAAAAGAAAAGAAAAAAACAATTCATCAGTTTGCTTTCCTTTACAAAAAACTGTACAAGCATTTTTTTCTTCTGGAATAGTCTTATTCAAAGGGTGGCACGGTGGTTAGCACTGTTGCACAGCAAGAAGGACCTTCTTGCCACTCTTTCTGTGTGGAGTTTGCATGCTCTTCCCGTGTTTGCTTGGGTTCCCTCCGGGTACTCCAGCTTCCTCCCACTGTCCAAATACATGCAGTTTGTGGGGATAGGTTAATTGATTAATCCAAATTGCCCATAGGTGTGAATGTGAGCACGAATGGTTGTCTGTCTCCGTGGGTTAGCCCTGCGACAGACTGGCGACCTGTCCAGGGTGTACCCCGCCTCTTGCCCTATGACAGTTGGGATAGGCTCCAGCCCCCTCCCCCTCACGACCCTGAAAAAAAGCATAAGCGGAAGCGAATGGATGGATGGATGGTCTTATTCAAAGAAACTCAACCAAACAATGATGAGTTACATGTCAGCCACGTTCCCTGCAGGCCGGAAACAACTATGTTAAGACATGATAAAGTGAGCTTTCAAGCTGTTTACCCTCCTTCTGCTGTCAGTGCCGTAGGGGAAGACAGTGCTTGGTATGTTGGGGAAAGTCTTACCCTTCCTCTAGTCATACCCATGTACTTAATGAACTTTGATTCATTCCTGTTGGTTCACATGTTAGCTGATCAGCTGACATAAAGAGCTTGACTTGTTCAACTCTTATCAGCACAAAATGTTCATTAAGTGAAAATAAGTTAGAATATTTTATATTGAAGGGTGATTCAGGAATATTTCATTGGCTGCTTGCACATAATGACCATTTGTTGGAAAGGTTTTGCTGAGTGTTGCTGATTGTTATCACTGCTGCTCCCTCCATTTATGCTATGATGTCAAACTTTTAAACAGGCACCACTAAGAGCAAGTTTGTGTTTGTACTGGGAATGCTCTAATGTCCCAGGCCTTGCTGTATACTACAAACTCAATGCGTCTCATGTCTCCCTTTATAGTAAATGGCCTGTATTTGTATAGCGCTTTACTAGTCCCTAAGGACCCCAAAGCGCTTTACACATCCAGTCATCCACCCATTCACACACTGGTGAGGGCAGCCAGCTACATTGTAGCCACAGCCACCCTGGGGCGCCCCGACAGAGGCGAGGCTGCTGGACACTGGCCTCTGACCACCACCGGTAGGCAACGGGTGAAGTGTCTTGCCAAAGGACACAACGACCGAGACAACCTTCTGATTACAAGGCGAACTCCCAACTCTTGAGCCACGATCGCCCCAATTTATAGAAATTGATTTAAAAAAAAACCGCAAAGTGGAATGTATGAAAAGCAATGAAAAAAACAAACAAACAAAAAAAACCAAACACTACCATACTGTTTTTTAAAAGCTCTGGAATTTTCAGAAAGTAATTTCCTTGTTTAGGAAAGACTTTTCACTGAAACATACAGTACTTTATTTCTCGGTTATTTAAATGAAGGTACATGGAAACCTACATATGTGCAGTGAGCGATCTACTGCAGAAGGAAAGTAGAAAATCTGTAATGTGTGGAAAAGCAACTTTACTATATCCTCCAGAGAACAGAAGGGAAAAGAATCTTTCCATTGAACATTTTTTGTGATTTCCTTCCTCTTTGGAGCTAAAGATGGCCTCCCTTCCCTTTTTGCTAAAGCATATAGTTAGGGCTGGATCCTGTGACCCTGAATCCTCCCTTATTTATGCTGCAGTAGGTGTAGGCTGCTGGGAGATTCCCATGATGCACTGAGTGTTTCTTCTTCAGTCACCTTTCTCACTCACTATGTGTTAATAGACCTAACTGCACTGAGTCAAACTTGTTATTAATCTCTGGCATTTCCCTTTATACAAGACCTTCCCGGGATTCCCTTCCTGGATTGCGGTGAGTCTGCTTGAGTGTTTTAAGATGAAGAGAGTTGGATATTTGTTCCATTGGACCCCTGGAGCCCCATTCCCTCTTAGTGATCACTGTAAACCAGGGGTCGGCAACCCTAGGCACGCGTGCCACAGCTTGCACGCGAAGGGTTAACTGATGGCACGGCCATAGCTGGACTGGCCATTGGGCATACCGGGCATTTGCTCGGTGGGCCGATGATTTTTTATTTATTTTTTTGTAACAGTATAAACAATCAAAGGTGGTGGATTGGCCAGATGCTGGTGTCAGGAGTAGTGTCGTGGACAAGAGAAGGAGGACCCAATCGCTGGACTCACAGGCAGGTAGGTGAAGGTGGATGTTTATTGCCGAAGGAGTGAGCAAACAGTACAGAGGGAGGAAATGGCTGGCTGGCTGACTGAATGAATGAATGAATGAATGAATGAATGAATGAATGAATGAACAAAGGACTGGCTGGCTAACTGAACATACAGACGACACTAACATCAGACGTACATCAATGACACGACAAGGATCGGATGGAACTGAGGACTTAAATACACGCTGGGTGATGAATGATTAGAAACCGGTGAGTACGCAGCTGAACTTAGTCTGACTAATGATACATGGAAATAACTGGAACACAATACGCAGGCGGTATGCTGGCACAGAAAACACAGATGTGAAAATAAACTGAACATGACAAAACAGAAAACACTGGGTCAACGACCCAGGAACCCTGACAGCTGGCCGGTGTATAAAAATAACTCAGTTGTTTGGTGGTGGCTGTGGTGTAGCTTCCACAGATTCAGTAACATTAGCAAGTGGTGGAGGCCAGCGGGTGGATGAGAGAAAGGGGAGGCAGGAGAGGAGAGACCCGAGGCGGCTGCCGGTCCGAGTGTCAGGTGAACTGAACTTCAGGTAAGAAATTATGACCTGCAGTCTATCTGGGTCAGATATAAACCAAGTTTAGGTGGAGTTTATTTTCGTTGTGCTGACTTTTTACAGTCAGTTACAATAACTCGTACTGCGTGCTAGCTAGCATGAACTTTATCTTATTCACAAGTTAGTAGAGTTGCCAACTGTCCCGTAAAAAGACAGAATCGTCCCGCATTCAGAGAAAATATTACGCGTTTCGTATTGAGCTGAAAAGGAACACAGTTTGTCCCGGACTTTAGCTAGGATGGAAAAAGACACAAAGGTGGAGTTATTCTGTCTTTACGCTGCACAGCTGCCTCTTCTCCTCTCATTCTCTCCCCTCTTTCTCCTGTTGCTATTTAATCATGAAACTGATCAATGATCATCTGATCGGCTTTTCTCTCTTGTTTGTTTATCGCCCACTTTGCACCAGAAAGAGGAAACCAGCGGATGTCGCGCTAAACAACAGCAGCACGTTTAAGCTTGATCAGCTGTTGTTAGAATTTATTTAATATTAATTTCTAGTATCAGCTGATGTTTGCTGGAGCCACAGCTGTAAAGATGCTGGTCATGATGTCGGTTTGGTTATGTGGTGAGAGGGAAACATGAAGATGAAACCAGGAGATGTCCTTACTGAACCATCAGAGCTGAACAGGTGATGGAGAAACAGGTTTACCTTTTAGGTGACAAGAATGAGTTGAAGGGAAGTTATGAACTGTTTCTGAGAGACAAATAACACCAGGATCCTTTTTCTATGTAGCTGACAGCTGGTAACTGTGCAGGGGCGGGTCTAGCAAAGTGTTGCCAGGGGGGCCAGGTAGGGCATTAACAGGGAAAGGTGGGGCACAAAGAAATACTTTTCTTTCTTATTCTCATTTAAAATGTCTGGCTGTTATTAAATAATTATCTGAAGCTTACAACCAACTTTTTATCTGATGTAAAATGTATAGAAATCATACATATATACCAACAAGACTGTACATCACTGTCACCACAGCATTTGTTTTCATTCAAAGGCTTTATGGCTTTAATACCTGGGGGGCCGGTCTCTAGTCAAAATGCCCGGGCCGATTTTTTTCGTCCCAGTCCAGCCCTGGGCACGACACGCAGTGAGTTAATCTGAGGAGGTGTATTAAAAAATAAATGGCCGCACCAGCGGTGCACATCGCAAATCAGCTCGCATAGTTGTGCCAATTCTTAATGACGGTGTCTTAGTTAACAGCCCCAACTACCAGATTAAACATGTAATTGGCTAAAAATAACTTTGCCTACTGGTGAGAGGGACGTTGTTAGCTTTCCACATTCCAACACTTCAAAAGTTTCAGGAGCTTTCCGCTCAGCGCAGCATCAACACCGCGGAAATACACGGATACATCCGTAGACTCGAGACAGAATTCACAATGTGTTTTTGGGACTTTCAGGTGTTTGGACCAATGTTTTATTTTCTGATAAAAAGCTTTAATGAGCAGCTAGACTTGTCTTGCATTAACTGGCTGAGTTAATGCCAGTTAATGCAACATCGAAGCAGCTGGAATCCACAGCTGTGTGTGTTCATGGAGCTGCATGTTCACCTGCTGGACGTCACTACCTGACAGGTTTAACTGTCTTCAGAACATTGCAGAGGCCTTATTGACAGTGTTTGGCTCGAATATCTGTGTGAGCAGATTTTCTCTCACATGAGTCCTCAGGTAGCCTCTGAATGCTGGACACTCGAAGACCTGAGTCTCTGAGTGGGAGACCAGAGATCACATTAACATGTGTATCTCTGTATTAACAAACATGCCATATTGGCCCAGTTTATTTTTCTTATCATTGTTGTGAGGAGACCATAAATGGCATTTGTATTTTCTGTTGTACAGTTCATTTGCTGTTATGGATAAAAAGTGTCTTTTTTTTTGTTTCAAAATAGCTGAAAACTATTCACTGATAGCTGCCAACATCTGCAGACAAATATAATTCTATAAAGTTGTTCTATATAGTGTGTAACTGTTAATATAGAGCGTTATTAAATTTATTGCTAATGCAATCATATGGCACACTGACTTCTGAGGAAATTTTAGATGGGACTCGTCATCAGAAAGGTTGCCGACCCCTGCTGTAAACAAACGCAACAAACTTGTGACATTATCGTGTCATTATGTCTTTAAGACATTCCTGTGTGTGTCATCTTGCTTTATTGAAAGATAGAGCTGGGAATCATCTGCATAGCAGTGAGGATTTATGCTACACCTTCCAATGATACTGGCTACAGGAAGAATATACAATGGATCCTTTTCCAGGCTAAATGAACATTTCCTAAATTAGTGATACACTATTTCCCCTCCAGCTTATGAACTGTAACCTGGGGCATTCTGGTACTAAGGGCAGATGTGGATAGTCATGTTCAAACATGGGGTTTGTTATGGAAAAAAACTGGATAGGACAGTCCAATGAGAAAACAGTGCTCAAGTTTAGATTGGGCAGGATGTTAGTGCCAGTCACACCCCTCCAGGTCATACTGAAGTCATGCATTAGCTTGCTCCCAACCTTACTCCCAACAGAAAAGCGACGTTCCATATTCCATACTCCTGTATTCGTCAGCAGGAGATTGGACTGCCTGGATCTCCAACCTTGACTCCTGTTCAATCAACAAAGCACTGAATTGTTATGGACCCTCTGAGTAGGGTGCTTACTGGAGACTGGGACCATATATTGCTTTCAGGCTGTGCCCAACCAACCTCTAAACTAGGTGCTTTCCTTCACCGGTTCCGGTTCCAACATAGGTTCAACATAGCTGCTGGGCTTGTGTGGGTGCACAAACCCTGTACAAACCCCTCCACCACAAAAAGTCGGTGATTTCAGATCAACACAACATTATGGGTAATTCAATGAGGACCAAAAAACTGCTTTCTGATGGAGACTTAATACACACGAGGTAATTTTTTGACTGAATATATTAAAAAATTATAAATTTATTGCCATTAAATTGTCAGTAAATATGGAAACTATCAAGTTCTTATATGCGATATGCCGAGGGCGTGTTTAATGGAAAACAATGCAGAGTTTTCCTGACCCACAGATTCGCCCCAACATCCACCTGACGTTGTCTTTTCCTGCTGTTATATTAAATACTGCAGTGTATTGTGTTGAGGACATTTGCTGTAATCATGTTTAACAATTGGGTGGAAGGAGCTACTTGTAGAAATTAGCAAAGGGGTTGTAGCCCTTTAGTGCTCTTAGTAAAGGATTCATCAAGAACTTGGTCTCATCTCATTTAAACATCTAGAACTTCCTAATTTGGCCTTCTGCTTAGTACCAAGTGCAATATTTCCTACTATGACGAAGCATTTTATTCTATTTTGTACAGTATGTTATTCTACTTTATCTTATCCTTTTCTATTGTGTTTTTCTTAATTTTACTGCTCTTAACTTGCACTTTCTGCCGTGACCAAAACAATTATGCCTAATAAAGGTTTATCTTATCTTATCTTATAGACCTGTTATTTATGTGGCAGCATGAAATTGACAGTATGACCAGAGGTAAATTTTAAAGAACGTCAACAATGCTTCTCAATATAATGCTTCTCTTCAGTATCAGTTGATCCAAAAATGTGTCAGTTTCTGTTGAGAGTCACTCAGTCTTAGTTAAATTTTCCTTTTTCAGTTCGGTTTTTACTTCAGACTTAATGCGTATTTAAAAACAAAAAGAAAAAGTACTGAATACCACCGCTGAATGCTGCACATCATGCACACTGGTGTTTGTTTTATTTTATCTTTCCTGCTATTTTTTTTCATCCAATTTTATTTCTAATTTGTGTACCTTTCCACATTTACCATACAATTAAGGAGAGCCATGGGAGCAATTGTGGTAAAAGTGATGTGGAATTTTCTATAAGGAGCCTTTCCAAGAAAAATACTCTAACCCTTGAAACAGCATATCTTCATTATTGCATTTACGACCAAATGCGATGCAGCCTGTTGCAAGAAATATTCCAAAACACATTAAAGTCAAGAAGGCTCTGATAAGTGACTAATTGTGGATATGCAGGCGAGGTAGGGCACGTGGTAAACAAAAGGAGGATCTTATTGATTTCTCAGTGGGTTTTATGAGGCACACACAGGCCTCACACACACTGGCACAGTGCGATAAAGAGAACATTATTTTCTCTATGATTAGCTAAAGAAGATAAATGGTGTATAATCAGCCAATCAAAGGCATCATTTAACTGGTTCCCTCAAGGAAGCCTGGCCTGGTGTTCATAGATGGAGTTCTCTGCTTTGGAAGAAATGCATCACATCTATCTATGGAAAAGCTTACTCAAGATTTCACACATGATAACTGCCCACTGATAGCTCACATGATGACTGGGAGTAGGTCTGAGCACAGCAGTTAAATGGAATCACTGGCGTGGTTGTGCAGTGAGGAAGCCCCTGTGAGAAGAATGGGAATGTGTTTGTGCTAACATGTGCTGGAATGGAAAATGTAGGTATGCATTTGATGTGCTGATGCACAGACAAGTTACGCAAGCATATTGTGCAAGTAAACATTCTTTCAGCTGCATGCTGACAGATTGATGCAGTCTGCTGCCCTCTGTTGTCCACCTACAGCTCACTACACAGTTTTCTAAGCTTCAGAGCGCTCCAAAATTCACATGAAAGAAAATATAAAGAAATGTCATTCTAACATTTTGGAGAGACCGTAACGGCACATCAAATTTGGTTAACAAAGTGAAATATAGGATTTATAGGTTAAGAGGCAAACATAACCAAAAATAAATGTCACAAATGTACACATACAAAAATTAAAAACACTGTAGTTTAAACTAATAAATGGTCAGGACAAAAACAGACAGAGGAGGAAGCATTAGCAACGAGACAGCTTCAATCTGTGCTTTAATTAACATGTTAAGATGCACATTTTATTAAATAAAAATTACTATTAAACACTTATATAGATTATACACTCACTCGAAACACTGCATGGTCCGCAACAATATTCATATAGGTGGTATTAGTAAGTAAGTAAAGATCCTCCACACCACTGGAGCTCCACCTGGCTGAAGTGTTGGAGCCAGAGGTGTAGAGTGATGCTCTGCCACTTTTTGTTTGATTTATTTTTAAATAAATATTTTTTATATATTTATAGAAAATATAGAAGTTTATTTGCCTAATTTCAATAAAGAGGACTTTATATTGGAATATCAATGTTCACTTTTATTGAAACCACCTGTAGAGCAGCACATCACTAAAAGATGAAAAAAAGCACATCAGAGAGTGTTTCAGAAGCTGACCAGTGATAGGCCAGCTCACTGACTTTGATCTTTCATTGAGATGTAAAGAGGATGAAGCAGAGGAAGTGTGCTTTCTGGAAATACAGAAACCTCATCTTTTTATACAGTAATGTAACAGAATAATATTTAAAAGCTGCAGCCGAATGGAGAAGTCACAGAAAAGGCAGCAAACACATCTAAACATAAATCCAGTAGACACAGTTGAATACTGAACAAACAGCCTTTTTTGCTGTGTTGTGGCTCACTTTGAAGAAATTTAGCTCCTAACCCTTTGACGAGATCAAAGCTGGGACCAAATAGCTGAGTTACCTCCGTTAAGGATCGGTGAGTACCTACTGGCTAGTGTTACAAACCATGACTGGAAATAAGTTTGATCTCCAGCTCACTTCCTCGATTTAATGGGAACCTCCGTTAAATAGAAACTGCTGCTAACAGCTTTGTGTCTGATCCCACTGGAAGGACCTGATGTTCCAGCATCGTAACCAGTCAGGCCCATATACCATCGCTGAAATGACCAAGCTGTTTTTGTGATGTCACAGCTCTGCAGCTCCTGGAAAAAGATAGCAAGTGGCCTCCAGAGATTTACCACAACCACAGGTCATAAAGGCTTTTTAATGCACAGTTAACACTGTGAAAGTCTGTTTTAATGGAAACTATAACGTTTATCTAATTGAAACCATAGTGCGATGAAAAACTACAATTACAAATGATATTTTCCTTTGGTTTCACACGTCACACAAACCACAGCCTCATGGGTGAAAGTACTTTGGTTGACTCATCCAGCACAAACGCAACTTCATGTGTGGAGATCTGGTTGTTCTCACGTTGCAGTAAGAAGGTGGGTCCTGGCCACATATTTTTAGCTGTCTTGATAACCCTTTGAAGTTGAGACAGATAATCAGAAGTCACACCCCCACATGTGTGGGACGACGCCTCAATAGCCGGATGTGTTCGGGCTTCAGCAGAGAGGAAAGAGGCCACCCATGGCACACCAGTATCACTGCTCTACTGGCTGAGCAGTTTCCTAAACAAGCTTTCTATCATCTAGTCGCACAAACCACAGGGATGCACTGATTCTTCACTGTGCTCGTAGGCCTATTAAAGGCTTTCATTTGGGAGGGTATATTCAGGGAGGTTTAATCTAAATTCTGCTTCTACATTATTTTTGTTTGTGTATTCATTTTGAAATTTGTAAAAGAATAACAGACAAGCAGGCATTAACCACAGAAACTTACAGCTGAGAGAGCACAGCAGAGGACGTGCTGACCAACAGAATAGCAGGAGTAGGAATACAGTTACCAATAAAATGCACTAAATGTGCTATAATATTGACGAGACCGTAATATTTTATAAAGCTTTCAGCCTGTACTGTGTTGAGGCTACAGAGAAACGTCTGTGTGGGCTGCTGGGTGCTCCAGTCTTCATTACTGCAACAAAGACGGCATATGTCAAAGGAAGCAGGTAAGAAGAGTTGGTTTGTTGTGTATTGATATACACTATTCGAAGTGACTCTTTATTTCTGTGAATCTTTGCTATGAAACGTGTTAACTTGAGCTCAGAAACATAATAGACACATCGAGAGTATTTCAAGTACCAAGAAAATCTAAACGCTCCTTTTGTTGTTTTAGAGTAAGTCAGACTAAAAAGACCTCATAGAAAATAAAGTCACTTTCAGTTGGATTCAGAGGAAATGTTGGGCCTCTTCATTTTGTTTTCACAGCCTATGAATTCTTACTGCATAGTACCGACAAAATTCAACACAAGCAAACAAACACTCAGAGATCAGGTTTTTATGTTTGAGTAGAATTTGCAGTACCTTCTGCAAATACAACACATGTATATACTGTGTTTAGTTTTTATTTTTATTTATTGAATTATGTTAAAAAAAGATCGGCATCATCCTTTAGAATAATTTATTCTAGGATTCGGTAAAAAGCTCTTCTGACATTTTATGTTGGGTGATTTCACACCCAGTAACTGCAGTCTTAAAATATCAGTGTTATTATTCAGTAAAACCTCCTATCAGCCAAACTGTGGTGTTTGATTTTTACAGTGACCCCACCCTCTAGTTTCCAGTTGAACTGTCATCTATTGGAATGTATTAATAGGCTGGAGCGCACACTTTCCGGGTGGGAATACCACAGGGTGGAACACAGACGACGATGTTCCTTGTGGAGCAGCGGAAGAGGTGATAAAAACATTTCAGATAAGAAGTGCCTAATGTGTGCGGCACAGCTGTTTTTCTTCATAATATCTAAATTACTTTATAAGTGTATTAATAGTGGGACCTTCTGACACCAGTAGATGGGGATGTGGGTTCACTGTTGACTGAGGAACCAGCGGCCCAGCGTGTGACGGTGTTACTGACGTGGACAAACGCACTCTGACACTGTGACCTTTTATTGACAACGGTTTGATCGTCAGTCAGTTTACAGATACAAACGTACATGCTGTGTGAGGCCAGCCTGCAGTTAACGCAGCAGGCTGAGTCAGTCCTGCACACCACACAGGAAATTGTCTAGTGTGTAAAAGAGAATGTGGCTTTTACCCTGAGATAATTACACAGTCAAATAAAAAAGATGCATCTGGTTACAAACTAAAGAGTATAACATGAAACAATAAAATGTAACCCCCCCTATAATAATACTGTCAGTGCTAGAATGACATCATCACTACTTTTTTGTGTGTTTTGAACTCATTTGATCAGATCACATATTCATAAATAATATACACCAAACGCTTGACCAAATCAAAAATTAGGTCCAAAACGGGCAAAATAATAATGAAAAAAAAAAAAACCCCTGATGACATTAATTTACGTAGTTTTGCTTTTAGTATATTTTATGAGATGGGAGAAAAACGTTCTTCTTTCTTTTTTTAATTGGAGAAACGCTCCATTTCCCCTTTGTGTTGCCCAGCTCTGTGGATATGTCACTAACATTTATCATTTACATGTGAAATATGCCAAATCACAAAAAATACCAAGTGAAATAAGCATACGATACCAAAATAAATATCCTTTATTTGATTTTTTTTTTATCTAAAACTATTGAAAGATTATTTTTTAAACTACACAAATAAAGATTGAAATTGAACGATTTATACTGCTTCCTAGACTTCTGAGACCATTTGTTCTCATATATTCATTTTGTCAGTTTTGGACCTTATCTATGGAAAAGTGGCCGCTATGCATCGTGTGATGTCACCACAGCCACATCACCATCCTGGTGCTTGAGTGTGCCGTATTCTCCCGGATGACAGCTTTTCAGGCCGTTGTAGCATCTCCCTCTCTGTAATGTGAAAATGTCTCAGCTCCTGTGCTGACATATCAGTGAAGTGAGAGGAAAAAACAACACAATCTTACAGTTGTATCTTAAAGCCAGCCAAAGGTGCGAAACATCACCAAAAGGGTAATGAGGGAATAAACCAATAACCGAGACCAGCCAACGTCTATACACACAGTTGAACAGACACTAATAGTGCGAGTGTATAAAAGCTAAATTATGTTTGCTAGAGTGAAGCTGAAAAATACATACGTAGAAATACAAGGTTTTTCAGGAAACATTACTTTCAAGGAAACATAGCAGAGAGCCTGCCATGATAGGAATAATTCAATCTTTGGCAATATTCTACAAGATTCCTAGATCATGCTTTAACCTTTAGAGGCATTACAAAAATCTAAACGCCAAAAATGTTTAGCACCATATGAAATGTCTAGTCTCTGTCTGTCTCTTTGGTATTACATAGTGCTGGGTGTTATGAAGACGTGAATCTTGGCCAAGAATGAAGTGAACGTCCCTTGCCTCAGCAGCTTCATTTCCACGTCTATCAGGAAGTCTTTGGGCTCGCGGACCTTTCTCTGCAGGTAGACGGCACCTGTGAAGCTGTTCAGCTTGCGTGTGCTGAAGTATCCCTCTTCATTCCCCTTTCTGATGCTAATGACAATATGATCTCCAGAGTAGGCTGGGTTAGGGCCAATTCGGAAGATCTGAGCTGGAATGATGATGTTGGTCTCATACGTGAGCTGGTAGTAAGTGATCCACAAGGGAGAGTTCTTACAGTCTAAGGAACTGGCGGGACAGTTGATCCGCTCACAGCGTCTGAAAATGAGCCAGGGAAGATGGTGAGAAGACGTAAGCAAAACATTGTTTGGACACTGTGCTGCTCACTGAACACTCAACACACAAAATGTCTTGACATTACGTTTGTGAACTGGCATCGAATAAATAGAAGTGATCCTATAGAACCAATTCTAGATAACGCATCATCTGTGCAAGGGTGGAAAAGGGATATAAGACGGGTAGGGAAGAGATGCCGTTTCTACTGATGGTTTCTTGTTAATCATCACAGACCATGTCAGTAAGCTACAGCAGCCTCTGGGCTTTCAAGACTGTGGGGGCCCATAGAGGTGAAAATCAATGTAAGAAATAACCAGCAAATATGAAAATACTATAAAAGCACATAAAACACAGCAAAATTTGAATAAAACAATGGAAGTAGAAAAAAACAAATGTCACAGAAGACAACTGCCATGTTTTTGGGGACGTGACGGACCACCTGGGAAAGTGACACAAGCCATATGAGGGATCCCACTGTGCTTTAACTACATGATTCATATATTACTGTAGATATATGTTTGCTATGAGCTGTTTACTGTCAGCTTGCCACATCTGCAGCTGTTCCATCACCTCAAAAACACATCTGTTGTGTGGGGTGTTTTGTGAGAGCTTTTGCAGCACTTTCGTCTTCTTTCCTTGTCTATTTTTCAACATCCGTTGTGGTTATGCAGCATTTTTCTTCTTCTGCATTTGTTGCAGTGCCTTTCCCCTCTCTACACTCCCTGAACATTTTGAACCAAGCTGCAGCGTGATGCAAAATCATTTGCTTCTTAAAGCACATGTGATTTTTCCATTGCTACTGGAGTGCTATTGAAAAGAGGTAGCATGTAGCAGCACTGCTCTTTCACATCACTGCCCCCTGCTGCAAGGATTCCATAATAACATAAATGAAGACTGTGGATGCCAGTGGAAATCAGAAGCCTTTGTGGGTCTTTCCCACAGTGCAATCTGAAGCTCCGTGACTGTTTATCCATCACACATCAGGATTTACAGCCTGGAGTTATCGTTGTAGTGCACCGTAATATTTGCACAACTCACATCAAGACAAGAGTGCCTAGGAACCTAATACGGGAAGACCAAGACACATTTTAATCTCAGCTGTCTGTCCGTGACTGCCAAGTCTGCTCATGAATGAAAGATGTCTCTCCATGGGGAGCCAAGAGATGTCACACTGAGGGTAATAAGGTGTCTCTAGGTAACACTGATAAGACGTCTCTTGTGGGCTGACAGGGGAGTGAGTGTGTGTGTGTGTGAGTGTGTGTGTGTGGTGTTGCTGTTCAGTGGAGCGTAGAGCAGGGAGAGCTGCAGAGACGGCTCTGGGAAGCACCGAGCTGATCAAAGCCATCTGACTTCTTCACACAGCGGATGTGAATCATGTTCAGTTAAACAAGCTCACAGCTAACAAGGCCCTTCTGTGCAGAACACTGCGCTGTACGCACATCGATGTATAATGTTTCACAGCCTGAGAGGATCTGGACAGAAACCGTATACACAGATATAGGCCAATGCAGCTGGAGACTGCAAAAACAAATTTTATTGGACCTGTTTACAAAGACAACTCAAATATGGAAACTTATAATACCCTGATGTTCTAATGAGCCTTAACCTCGGCATACTTTGATGTAGTAAAAACCTGACTCTGAGCCAAAAGCGTAAAACTTTAGCAGGGGAGAAAATATAAATCTGACTCACGTGTTTGACACTTTCTTGTAGTGTTGAGGGCAATCAAAGGAGAGACACCTGAAGCCTCCCTGAAGGTTGTAGCAGGTCTGCCCAGTGGAGCAGTTGTGGGTGCCAGTTGTGCACTCATCAATATCTGGAAAAAGAGCCAACAATAAATCTAATAAATATGATCATTTTGATATGATAGACTTTTGTGACCCAATCTGAATGATGCAACTGATGATCAACTCCAAGAATAGGAGACAGACACAGTCTAAATGCAACGTGTCTGGATACACTCATTATTCAGAATGACCTGCACTACTCTGAAACTGTGTGGGTGTCCTACTGGAACAGCCGCATGGCTGGGTGTTGGTACCAGTGCAGGCTGGAGCACCCTGTCCAGTCCCATTACCACCAAAAATGATCACAGTTGCAAATCTGCATCAACAGCTCAACCTCAGTCGACTTCAGCCAGTTGCAGCACGGTGATGTTGAGCATACGGTGTTTAGACTACAATGACTAAAACCAATCATAGAATAGATTTGGTTGTTCTACACAATGAAAACAATGCAGTGAGAAATGCATCTGATCTAAGCAGAGACTAAACAACATGTTTATGACATAAAACATTTTTGTCATCTGTCATTGATGATGATTGGGATGCAAATACAGGGATGCCTGTATTTGCATCCTCTTGGCACTGTGTATGTAATCATAAAGTGGGAAAACTTTGAGTTAGGTTTGCTGTCAAAATTCCACAAGAGTAACAAAAAATCCATTAACTTGGCAAGAAAGGAAATTTCCATAAATCTCTAGCACCAAATTGAACCACTGTTACACTTGTCAAACAATATCAGTTAATAAGGGCTATACAATATGAGCAAAAGTTATACAGTAGTGCAGTTTGAATTTAAGGATTAATAAGTTAAGTGAAAATTGGGTAGAAAAGGGAGAAACTCATTAAACCCATAGGTATGCATAGGTAGAGCAGTAAATGTTCTCTCCCAGATTCAGATTTAGTGTGCTGCTGTTTGCGTAGGGCAGCACGGTGGCGCGGTGGTTAGCACTGAGAAGAGTTTGATTTCACCAACTAGCCGGGCTTTTCTGGAGCTTGCACGTTCTCCCCATGTTTGCGTGGGTTCTCTTCAGGTACTCCAGCTTCCTCCCACAGTCCAAAGACATGCAGTTAGTGGGGTTAGGTTGATTGGAAACTCATAGGTGTGAATGTGAGTGTGAATGGTTGGCAATTTCTATGTGTTAGCCCTGCGACAGACAGGTGACCTGTCCAGGGTGTACCCCGCCTCTCGCACTGTGGGTAAGTAGAAGAGAATGGATGGATGGATGCTGCAATTTGCTCAATCTATTCTTTAACAGCCTGTCACACTAAGTGTACCCACTGCATTTTTAACAAGATTTCTTTGACTTTTTTCTATATCTATTAATGTAGTTACTACATGCATATAACAGCACTGACAGAAAGGTTTTCAATGCTCCAGTCAAACAGTACAAAAATGTAACCTGCATCAGGTCCAAGAAGACGATTACTGTATATATCAGCCTCACCTTTGCAGGTGCGTCCGTTGGCAGCCATGACATATCCATGAGGTGGACAGGCACACTGATAGCTGCCTGCAGTGTTAACACACTGGAAGGCACAGAGGTTCCCGATGCTCTGGGAGCACTCGTCAATATCTGTGTAAAACACACACATGCACATCTCGTCACTGTGATTAAACTGTGAGGAAAGAAAGGTTCAAAAGCAGTCGGGCTTTTCAGCTTTATCTCGAGCATTGTGTGTATCTTATGTGGAACATCAACTACAACTTGGCATCAGGAGAAGTTCTCTGCAGCTGGAACATCAGCCCCTTTTATGGGAAATTTATACCAACACATTTACCTCTGTTTTATAGAAAACCGTTCCTGGGTAGGTTATTTTGGTATTGATTGTCCTGTCTGATTTCATACATCACTCATCCGATTTCTCTACTGTGAAACTAACAGCAAGAGAACGACAGTCTAATTTTAAAGGTGTTCTATGTATTCATCATTTGAAGCATGTTTTTCTGTTGTTGGCTTTCCTGACACAACCCCAAAAAGGACGTGTGTCTTCAGCAGGAGTTGAACCAGCAACTGTGTAAACCACTATAATGCAGCTATAGTGTATTATATATGTAAGTGCAGTCTGTGTATGGTTTTGGATAATAGAAACACTTCAGTAAATGCAGCTGAGGTTCACAACTCTCTGAGTAAATCACAAGTGTTTGTGGGCAACTATTTGTTAAATTTCACACATGTATCTAATTAGATGTGTCTAAATGTGTTGAGTGTAAATCACATAAACTGTAGGAATAGAGCAGTATGCTGGACTGAGGTCTCCATCGATCTCTCTGAAGTGTTTCTACCACACTGGCAACCTTGGAAGAAAATACCTTCACAGGTGTGCCCATCATCTTTCAGGTAGTAGCCTGGGCGACAATAGCATTGATATGAGCCATAGATGTTGGCACACTCCTGGCTACAAGGGTTTTGGTCACACTCATTTGTATCTGAGCACAGAAACAAAAAAATACAATCATAAAATTGGACATAAACGTGTAAATATTTATGCAAGCTGTATGTTAGGAGTTAGATAGAAAAAACAAATATTTGTATGTATATGTTGTAATGTTGCTGCCTCCCCAAACACCTTTGCTGCTCTAGTCATTTATCCAAGACACTTTGTTCAAGACAAGTAACTTGAAAAAAATCGATCTTAAAAGCGATAATCAAAACCCAATGATATCCTTCAGGCAAGCGTTTATCTATAAACCTCGATGAACGCTAAGCTTCACCTTCGGAACAGAAACATTTACATCTGGATTAAGTTCCTTCAGTCACGTCTGTGACAAGCTGGACATAACGTGAATCATGACCGGCTTTGCTCTCTGAAGCACAGTCACATCTCCAGCATGCTGACGACTGACAGCACCTGAACCAGGAAACTATTATTATTACTCTTATCCCAGAGATGGAGACTAAATTAAATGCCAATGGAAAATAGCCTTTATTGATAACAGTGACTTACAAAGGAGACATAAACAGTTTCTCATCAATATACTTAATCTCCAAAGTCTGTGCAAAGACTACTTTTGCCTTTTGATGCTGATGTTGTGCCCGGAGGCTCGCCTCTGTGATTTAAGTTCTTCATGAAAAATAAGACTGTCTGTCTAAACAAGGTGGCATTTAAATTTTCAATATGTCAGAGGAACAAACTGTCTAGCTTACCTTCGCAGTTCTTGCCGTCGAATGCGAGGGAGAAGCCAGCTGTGCATGAGCAGCGGTAGGAGCCTGGGGTGTTTTCACACTTCTGGGCGCAGAGCCTGCCAGAATAGCGCCAGCACTCATTTACATCTGTCAGTACAAAAACAGGAGCTATTAGGCAGCAGATAGCCTTGAGGCCCACCAAGGACTCAACACACATACTCGATGAGCTTCCCTTGAAGGCCATCCCTCTTTTAAGCCAGCTTTCTTTTGATTGGCTGCTTCTCAGAAGCTTAAGGTTTGTCCAAACACCTATTGCGTGGGACTTTTGATGAATAGGAATACACACAATTGTAATACACGACAACAAAAACTAAAAAAATAACATATTAGGTCAACACTGAAGTAACTACAGCATACGCTCCAATTTCCTGAAAAATAAAACCCAGTTAAATATGACTTTCTTAAAATAAACACTCAATATTAAATATTATTGGCTAATTCTTCACAATTTGTTCAGTTAATTCAGATCAATTCAATTTCAGTTATGTAGTTCAAAATCCCGTTCATTTTACCGTGTCATTATTTATTTAACAAGAAATGGAGCAAAATGCAGAAACAGTGAGTAAAAAACTAAGTACATGCCGTGATTCAGTACCTTGTAGAACCATCTTTAACAACAATAACTTCAAGTAATCATTGTCTACATCACTTTATTAGTCTCTCATATTCTTTTTTATAACGTTGCTTCAGTTCATTGAGATTTGCTTACACACAGCTCTCGTAAAATTACAGTGTGTAAAATGTCAGCTGAGTTCTGCTTTCGTACTCTTTAGAACATTTAAGCCTGCTTGCTGACATCTGCCTGGAGACTGGACGGTTGCATGTCTAATCTGCTGACAATTAATAATTATGAGAATTATGAGAATATCAGGAATAAATATGCTTTATGTTTCGTCCAAGAATTGAAATCCACAAATAATAAGCATTTTTTACAAATGATAGGCTGAAAGTGATTCAGTGAGCCGACGTTTGCACCCATAGCTTCTCTGGTTTCAAAAGTGCTCGATAAAGTGAACCTTCAGTCTGAACATCTTCACTTGCAGACGTCACACAGTGATACGTACCAGTGCAGACTTTGCGTAAGGCGTTATACTGGTAGCCTGTCTGGCAGTCGCAGCGGTAGCTGCCGGGGAGGTTGTGACAGATCTGGCCCACTCCACAGCGGTGCGTCCCCATCTGACACTCGTCAGTGTCTACGCAGGCAGAAAGAAAGATGAAGCACTTCAACAGTGACCCACTGAGCACCCGAGAGGGTATAACTTAAACACAGCTAAGGCTTGTTACAGTCCAAAAAGACCAGGCATCAATGTTCTCACTCTCTGGGTATTATTATTTTGTTATTTATGTTTTTAAAATGATTTTTATTTTTAAATTATTTTGGAAAATAATTGTTGGTGTGTATCAGAATAAATATTTTCTTGGGAGAACAATTTATTAAAAACAACAATTACAGACCACTTAGGGTTAGTTTAGGGAACCAGTGAGTATTTCAGACAATGGGCACAATAAAGCTTAATTAGTCAATTTCCTTATTTGTGTGTAATACTTTTAAAAATATGGGGGAGTGGTGTGAAGATAGAAAAATGAATGAGTAGGAAGCAAGATTTTAAATAGCAGGGACAACGGCAGGCCAGTGGGATGGGAGCTAAAACTGGATCTATCCAATACAGAATCACTACTATGGTAGAGTAAATGGCACATGTTTGCAGACAAGTCGGCGTCATCAACATACAGCACAGGCAACGACTGCAATCTGCTTGCGACCAAAGTAAAGTCACAAGGAGGTTTCTGATACAGCACTCCCTTTGTGACTCTTGGCGGCGACATTTCCTCTTGCTCATCGACATCTTGATCAAACAATCACTCAGTACTTGCATTGTCATTTATAAGAATACAATTAAATGAAGCATAATTTGACACCATTTAAGAACTGCATGTAAGCTGAACAAGATTTAGTTGTTCTCATTTTAAGTCTGTCTTTTTGAGCAGTTTTGAGTACCAAAGCAGCAACTGAGTGAGAGCATCGATGCATGGTCTTTTAGAAAAACTCTTGTGCCACAACTGTACGATGACCTTTAACTGAAAGAATAGAAGTGATTATAAATAATATTCACTCTTGCATTTTTCCTGGTTGTATCTAATCGATTGAACCTGTGTCTTGGTCAACAACAGGGCCATCAGTGCTTTCATTCACACCTTTCCACAACACCATCGTCCTGTGTGAGTGGTGCATGTTGTGCTAAACCTCACCAACACACTTGGCTCCATCAGGGCTGGCGTGGTAACCATGGCTACACATCACAATCTTCTTCTGGCACGTGTAGGAGCCAACGGTATTGATACAGTTAAAGCCTGAACTGCAGGGCTCAGTCAGGCTGCTGCACTCGTTTATATCTGCAGAGTCAAAAAGATCAAGAATGAAGCTGTGACTGCGCGGAGGCTCAATCCTGATAGGCTTAAGATTACTTCAATTCAATTTTATTTATACAGCATCAAATCACACCAACAGTCTTCTCAAGGTGCTTTGTATTGTAAGGTAGACCCTACAATAATACATACAGAGAAAATCCTCCCACCCTCAGACAGATCTGTGATGTATGTGCAGTCATCTGCAGGGAGACATTACCACTGATGATTACTTGCTCTGCTTTGGCTGTAGATCAGCCGAGGTACACGGGGCAGTTTTATGACATCAGGAGCACCCAGAGGTGAATATTATGTTTCGCTCATTTTGCAGTGATGCTGCCCTGCACGGTACTGAGAAAAGTGCAAGTAATCCAAAGAAAATTGGATTACATTCTGTTTAATCTTTGTGTTAGTACAGTGATTTGTGTTGAAGTGAGCTCAGGAACAAGAGAAAATCTGAAGTCTTGTCAAATACTTTTTCACAGGTACAGCGTGACATCTTGCTATGATAAAGAATCCTTTAAAAAAATTCCTGAATCCAGTGGTGAGCTCAGCTTAATGCTCTGAGGGCTAAGTCATCATCAGCGCTTTCACCAACCCTAATGCTAACTCCAGAATATGTCACTTCTGTTACATTACTCTCACAAGAATCAAGAATTAAGAAGTAAATGCAAATCCATAAGTTTTTGGGTAGCCTTCCTACCAAACAGATACAGAAGTGAGCTAATTGCATAAAGTGCTCGGCAGAGGTAAGAGCTTTTACCACTCATGGACCACTGTGTCTTATCATGTGTGTAAACTGTGTCAGAAAGATGACTTTACTATACATAGACTGATCAAACGTATTGTTGTGCATAATCACTGCCCCAAAAGACCCATGTTAGCAATCTCTTGATATCAGTCACCAGCAACGCCATCGGAGGTTAGGTGTATGTTCTTACTTTGGTTAACCTTTTAACCCCCCTTTCACCTATTTGGAACACTCAGAAAGCTTTACATAACACAATAACTGTAATGCAAAAATGAAGAAAAGATACTTGATTTAAAATCTTGTAGTTTGAAACTCTTGAGAAATATCAAGATAGTTAAAGCCTGGTTAAAAGACAGTTAAATATCAAGAGTCCGAGTAGTACTGCAGCATGGGAAAACACACAGACACAGGCACAATGCAGAGTAAGTTTGATGGATGGCTCTGCTAAAGAGGCTCATTTTGCTTAAGATTTGTCCTTACAAAGAATAGGACCAACTCTATCAGCTGTTTACTGGTCCTGAGTTAGGATGTAATGCTACCCAGCCTGGAGAGTATGGGCAGTCTCTTACCAATACAGTTGCCATGAGAGTCCTGTGTGAAGCCACTGATGCACTTCTGTTTGGGATTACACAGGAAAGAGCCCACTGTATTCTCACACACAAGGCCCATGCCACAGTTATGAGTTCTCATCGTGCACTCATCAATGTCTGTAAAGAAAGAATAGATTTGCATTAGTTTATCTGCACAAAGCAATCTCTCAATGCATTATTCTGTTACAAGAGGCTCTGTAAATTTAGCTCGAGCTCTCCGGCTGTTAGTAGTACAGCAGGGGGCACTGTGACTCAAGCACAGAACATTTACACACTTTGACTCTGTCAGTGTTTAACTGGAGGGAAGAATTCAATGAAAACATCGCTTGATTCGACTGTGCAATTAACAGAAGTTGAACAGAACTTAAATGACAGTTATTGAATCTCATGAGCAATATGAGAGTTTTTTCCTTTTTTTCATGCCGCAAGTAGTTCATTTTGAGCAGGTCTTAATTTGACTTTTCTCTGTTGTTAATATCAGAGGGATACTCTTCCAACATTCTGTCACTGCTTTCATATAACTAATTACTTTTTTTGCCTGCTGGATGGTTGACTAGATACTACCTTCATGTTATGCTTGTACTGATTAGTCCTCTGTGATACGAGTCACATGAGCTTCAAAGTGCAGCACCACCAATCCTGCTCTTTGGTTGATTATCTTGTAACATATTGAACCTTGGTATCTGCTTAAACCCACACTTTACTGTTTGGGCCAAGGAAACATGAACTTCCTGTCTTTATGACGATTTGCTGAGTGAGCCTAAATTAGGTGACTTTGGGTAATTGTTTTTGTATTAAAAGTAGTCAAAGATGTTGTCATGTTGTTTGAACAAATCCTTGATATGAAATATTTACCTATTAACATACCAGAACAACCCTTTAAGTTGACACGTAGGTAAGGTCAAAAGTTTTAAAGGTATGCAAGCACTTGAGTCACAGAGGGGCAGTTCGGTTGGGATTAAATCCACCCAGAACTGTATTTATTCTGGCTTATGTTAGCGCTCGCTATTATGCTGACATAGACCATTTGCAAGACATGGATCATATGATACCCAAACAGTCTAATAAATAATCTGGCCATTTTCAAATTATTGCATTAGCTAATGAAATAACTATCACCAAAACCCCAGAGCATTGTTAATCTAGAGCTAGCAAGCTAACGCTATACGAGCTAATGAAGGACAATAAAAACAACAGCCAAATTAGGGGTTTGGTATTATTCGGTTCAGACAGGCTGTTGTCCAACATACACAACACAGAATACATAAAATACAACATAATGCTACCGTCAGTCTTGTGTATATCTTGTAATTATTTTGGTTGATGCAGGCTTGCACACTGTCTGTGAGTATATGCTGCATACCAATGTGACTAATACTCAGTGAATGTATTTAGTCTCCTTTAAGATGCAGTTTACAAAGTATGGCAGGAATGTTGCAGTGAAAATGATTTTTGCATATTTCTGCATCACTAGTGTTAATTTGATCTAAATAAGTGAGGAAACAAGGATCTAGGACAGTACAACAACAGCAGCACCTATTGCATTAATAATGATGCACTACAGTACACTGCAGTCTTGTATTCATGGATTTATGACCCCTAAAGGATTTCCAATAATATGTGTTTTCAGTAATGCCGCTAAAAAGATCAGTAGAGAGGAGGAGGTGACAAACAATAGGACCAGAATGACTTGTGTGTGAATCAATAATATGCTGCCTCAGTTTGAGCCAGCATGCTGGGCTTGCTTCTTGTTTCTGGACCCTCTTAAAATTTCTGAAAAAGTGGCAACAGTGAGTCCCACACTCCAACACAAACACAAACCCCAGCCAAAGGTAAGTGCCAAGATGTGGAATTACACCAGAGGAAATCTCACAATAAGAAGACAGCAGCTATACCTTGACACACATCAATATGTGTTTGATGAAATGTTTAAATGGAGTATCGTTAATATTCAAAATGTCAAAAGATTTTAAATTATTTTCTTCACATCTGTAATTAGATTCCTGTAACTTTCTCTTTGTGTAATTTTTATTTTTAGTGTCTCATAATTTAATGTTTAAATGAAGCTGACTCCCAGTTTTTGTCAGCCTCTGTACACAAGCCTTTATTAAATATATGACATTGATGCTGAAATTTCTACAGCTTCACAATAACTACATTAAACTATAAGAAATATGGCTCACCAATGCTAGTTTAAACAAAGTATTTTCTTTAGTAAAACTCCCTTGCTTTTTGTTGTTCGTGCTGTAAATGGCTACAGCACTTGCTGTATTCTTGATGTGTAGCTGCTAAGTGAAAAGAAATGAGATGCATCAAGCCCTCAGCAGCCTGGGCCTATTGCAGCAGAACTAAGGGCTGGTTCCGGATCATCGGAGCCAGCTCTAATTGTAGACTTTATACCAAAGGAAAGTTTTACTGTAAACTTAATCTTGTCTGACTCCCAAATGCAAGCTAGGAACTAATTCTACAGAAGAGGGGTCCGAAAGCTGCAGGCCCTGCCCATTCTACTTTTAAAATACCCCAGGAACCACAAGTAAACCAGCTGTCTGAGAGCAACGTGCTGCATTGGTGTGATATGATACTATGAGGTCTTTAAGATGGCACCTGATTGCGTGGCTGAGTACAACAATCTCAGTTTTATCTGAATTTAGAAGCAGGAAATTAGAGGTCATCTGAATGGCACTGAAAATGTATGCCTTCCAATAATACTGCCTAAGGGAAGCATGTATAATGTAAATATTGCTCTCAACATTGAACCCTGTGGAATTCCGTGATTAACCTTAGCATGAGAGGAAGACTCCCCATTTACATGAACAAATTGGAGTCTATTAAACAGACTGCAGTGCCGTACCTTTAATACCTTTAATACAGAGAGGTCGTATCTCTGTAGTAAAATATAGTTATCACATACAAAGTGATCAGAGACCATAAGAAGAGCATTTGTAGCCTTCACTGGTGCTGTTTCTGCACTATGATGAATTCTGAACTGTGAAACTCTTCAAACAAACCAATTCCTCTGCAGATGATCTTGAATTACTCATTCATAAAAAGAAGATTGAGATTGGTCTATAATTAGTTAAGACAGCTGGGTCAGGTGATTTTGCTTTTATATCACTGTCCTTGCTTTTGTTTTTACAAAACCAAATCATCCTGAAAATAAAAAAAAATCCTGCATATTATATTGAAGAAGACATAATTTCCACCAGCTATTTCAGAGGCTCTGGAAATGACTGCTGGGTAAATTGGTTTAATGAAACACATCAGGATCAATGAACTCACCCTCGCAAAGACTGTTCCGCAGCTGGTAACCAGCAGGACAAGTGACCTGCAGCTCGCACACAAATGAACCCACTGTGTTCACACAGCGCTGGCTGGGCTTGCAACTGTGGGCACCAGTCACGCACTCATCCACATCTGCAGAAAAAGACAACGGTGACTGTGTGTGAGACAGAGGGAGGGAAGATAACAGGGGGTGCAAGAATATGATGTGGAGGTGAGCTTGCTGATGGACGGGTCCCGTGCATAATTTTGCCCCCGTGCTCAGGCTCTCCGAGCGTCACAGAGATCGAGCTCAGTGAGTTGGCAACAGATGGACAGCAGCAAAACTTCAAATGAAAAGTCTCTCTTATGCGTAAGAATTTGTGGCAGAACAGGAAATTACAAATTTTTGCTTTTGCTTACATGAAAACCATCTAGCTGGGGAAGCCTCAGGCATGAAAGTCATTCAGTGCTCCAGCTAAAAACCAAGAGTTGCAGTGAAATGTACAGCTGAGCTCATTAATACTTCAAAAACAACAAACAGAGGCTCTTCTACCAGAATAATTGGAAGAGAAAAGTATGTAGACGGAGAGAAACAGGCCTTAGCTTGAAGAATACCACATCATCTGTCAAACATGGTGAAGGCAATGTTATGGCGTGGGTCTGGTGTTTCTTGATTATGATGATGATAGAAGTAGTAAGCTGAATTTTTCGGTGTACAGGTGTGCACTCTGCTCAGATTCAGCCAAATGTTGCTAAATTAATTGCAAATTCCTTCACAGTCCAAATGGATAATGAGCCAAAGCGTTCTGCAAAAGCAAGATTGTTTTCAGGGCAAATAATCTGGATATTAATCAGTGGCCAAGTCATTCATCTTTTCTCAACCCAACAGAGCATGCTTTTCAGGTACTTAAGAAAAAATTTAATGCAAAGAGACCCACAACCAAGCAGAAAATGAAGGCAGCTGCAGTAAACGCCTAGCTCAGCATCTCAGGGAAGGAAATGGAGCATTTGGTGATATCCATGTGTGCTAGGCAGACACTAACTGCAAAAAATAGCAATCTTTATAAACTTTATAAACCTAAATGAACCAATAATCTATTAACTCAGCTGTATTCCTGCTGTTACTTTTGTAGGGAGGTGGCCATCACGGTGCAGTGTAGGTAGGTATGTCATAAATCTAACACATTATTATCCTATAATTTAATTTTATCCTCCCACCACCCCAGACAACCTCATTATAAGAACTTTATTAATCTATCGGTCTCTTAACCCCCTAAATTCCCAGTTATCACTGGATGGCACTCATTCTAATGCTGTGCAATCTACATATGTAATGTTTCTTCTTTTTAAATTGTTCTCCCAAGTTTGGGCAAAAAACAAAGAAAATTGTTTGTGTAACTAACACGCAAGATGAAAATTTCAATTCCCCCCCCAAAAAAGGCTGTTTGTCCTTTCTCCAGCCTTTAGGGCTACAGCTGAGGTTATCACCACTCATGACCTCACAGGGTTAACATCCACCAGCTCATCAGCTACCTTTAAAGGTTTAAGGTTAAGGTCAGGGTTCAGTTAACATCCACCTCTTTTTAGAGGTAATAATTTAAATGTCTTCAAACTGGAACACCTGGAATAAACAAGCTTTACGTGAAAGATAACCTTTAAAAATGTGTCTATCTACTGCAGCATGTGGCCAATAGATGACCAAGTTGAGTTTTGTTTGTTCCTTTGTAATATTTGACTTTGAAGAAGTCAAACTGAAAATAACAGGTCTGGGCAAAAGCTACATGATATTTTGCTTGTTAAGCGTGTTTGTGTGAAATGAAAAAACAGTTGAGACCCTTTAAATCTTTATCAGTCAAACTGTGCAGCAGCCAGTAAACAGGCGCTGTTGATTTATGACAGCGGTGGCCTTGTGCTGAGACGGTGGATCGCCGCTCTGTCGTGGCTCGTCTTTATCAAACGGCTGCATTCCCTTATCACGCATCACATGCGAGGCCGATTAGTTGGATGCACTGATAGGGTAACGCTGGGATTATTGTGTGTGTGTATGTGTGTTTGTTTGTGTGTGGCAGCCATCCACATTTGAAGATCACCCCAAAATATGGTGCATTCCACAGGGAACCAGACAAAAAAGGTGTTGTACAAAATATGCTGGAGAAAACAAAAATCTGGAACAAGAGGGAACATATTCTCCTGTGCTCCCCGTGTGTGTGTTTGAGTGCCAGCAATCCCTTTTTGAAAAGTCTTTGTCGACTTTCAAAGTTTTTGCCGTGGGGAATTTGAATAAACTGTGTGCCTTACAACACCATCCCACAGGCAGGAGTAAAAACACAGATCTGAAGTTTTCAGCGTGTACCTGGCTTTGTCACATCCTGCAGCTTTTTTTCTGTTAACCTCATAAAACTGCACCTCATCACCTCTCACAGCTCAGAGCGTACTTTATGGTATTATATGAGCCCCCTGTGGAGCTGCAGCAAATGCATTTGTCTAAATAAAATTAACAGTTTTCCCTTCTTGAGCAGCGCAGTGGTGACAAATTCTTGTTTGCGAGCTATCTTTGCAAACGTCTCCATTTCTTCCTCAACTGAGAGACATCTGTTATGAACATTGTAGGGAGGGATATTTCCAGGGGCAAAATCCTCCTGAGCTCATAGACCACCCCTTCCTCTGGGCGCTGCTGGCCTTCAAGCACAGGGTTAGACAGGACTGTTTTCAAAGTTTGCGTATTGCCAGTGGTGCAGAAAGTCTCCTTCCACCACAGCGCTCTGGTGGCCAACGTTATTTCCAGTTTGTCATTCAAATCCGAAAAAGCAAAGGAAATCGGGCCTAATGCTTCAACACCTCTGCTGACTTGCCCCGTGGAGACAGCCTCATTACACAGTGAAGCGATCCAGTACAAGGTGGAAACAACTTATTTTTGAGAAATACAAATGCTTAGTTGAATGGACAAGGGAGACAGCAGTTTGAAAGGAATTCCATCAAGAGCGAGCACAGGGAGATGTCCGAAAGGCACCACAGATGAAAACACACACACAGTTTTTCCTACACACTTGACCCAGCAGACAATGAAGTATTTATTTATTTTTTATTTTTTTAAGGTCAAGCTGCAGTGAATGAAGTCAGCCTTGGCTTATTTGCCGAACTAGTTTTAAACGTGGAGGTTAAAGTTGCACGCCGCGAGCCTGATTCCACTGTCGGCTGTGACAGCGGATAAATGAAGGCAGCTAAACCACACAGAGTGGAACAGATGCATTCAGGTGTGTACCTGTTATTGGGGTATTTTTTCAGGCTTTTACAATTTGCACAGATGCAACTTTAGTTTCCAGGTTTTTGTGTACAGACACTGAAAATGATAAATTGATGAGCCAAAAGATCACTGACAGAAAATAAAGCCAATAATTTTGATTCAGTGTTGTCGATGTTAGTGGGTCAGAGCAGTGAAACTCGTCTTTACTGAAATATGTTAATATATGAAAAAGGACTGAAACAGTACGCCTCAGTTTTTCTAATGCTGCTCTAGTAAATGAAAGACATATGTCAGCAGGACTCTTGGGGCTCTGGTAGCTCATTGCTTAAATTGTTCTATAATTATAAAATAGAAAGTTTCACCTCGACCCATCCAGTCACCAGAGGTTTCTTGCTGTTAAAAGGGAATTTTACCATCCCACTGTTTTCAAGTGCATTCTCATAGGGGGTCATCTGTTTGTTGAGGTATTGTATGGTCTTTACCTTTCAGTATAAAGCCCCTTCAGGTAACAGGGGTTGTAAACCAGTGCTATGTAAATAAAACTGAAGTAAATTTCATTTACATTCCTTTCCAGGCATAAACTGAATGACTTGATTGTCTGAGAAAAACACTAAAATATTGCCTAAACCTTGAGAAACACCAGGAACGTCTGTATGGGATGATGATATTAGAGTCAGATTAGAGATTACTTTAGCCTAGATTGGACTGTGATTCAGAAGACATCGTGGTCAATCAGTGTCATCTTCCACAAAGACAATCCTGACCATGTAAGTGTCCAGATTATGGCAGCAATGCAACCACAGAGATGATAACATGGTGGAGGATGTCATCCATAGTTATCATTCAAGTAATAACTCTGTAAGCTTTCGATCTCCACAAAACACTCGAAGGAATGCAAAACAAATCCAGTCCTGCCCGCAATGGTTTGTTTAGTCCCAGTTCAGAAAAGGGTGAAGGTGTCAGCCACATGCACTGGAGCCAACTGTGTGTGCATTTGGGTGTACGCCCCTGGGATGTTCATTTGTCTGAACCACATGTATCATTCAAGTTGTGCATAAAACCTTCTCTTAAAAACAGTCTTTTCTTAAAAAAAACATCTCCATGGGAAGAACTGTGTGCTAAAATATTACCAGTTATTCACATTCATATGCAGCTGAAAGCGAGATCACGAAAAGCAGCTGTATTTCTGATGGAAGTGCTTCCATTTGCTAAACAAATTACAGAAATGTGCAAATGATCCCAGGTGTTAATACTTTCACAGTCTGATGCACCCTCATTTCAAAAGCACTCAGGATCATGTGCAAATCATTTAAAGTCTATATTCCATTAAAATGATAGAGCATATGAAACCCTCTGTGTTGCATCACCTCTTCTTTAAAAACAGTGCTTTTGCTTCATAACAGATTTCAGCTGTTCCTCCTTTTTTAATGTCAGCAGTCTTCTAATAGTTGCAAACGGTGGTTTGACATTGTCTTGCACAAATAAGCAAGTCCTTTCCTATGGCCCTGAAAAAGATGGAGGCATATGTTGCTTCAAAACCTGAACACATTTATGCACTAAAGTTTCCTTCACAGATGTGCAACTAACTCATGACATGTGCACTAATGTGCAATCCCCGTACCATATGTATATTTGAACTGTGGGCTGAAACCAATCAGGTGGTCCCTCCAGTTTTAGCCCACAAAGCCTGGAGACCATAACCTCCAAAAATAAGTTCAGCCCCTTTATGAAATGTTTTGCTTGCATTAAATTCAAAACTAGCATATACTTTATTTTGCACTTCATTCCAGCACAATATATTTTTGTTCATTTTACACACCTACCCACCCACCAAGCATCAACAGCAAGTACTCCAGAGTTTACTTCACAGTCTACTTATATATCTTTCAAATCCTCAGCACCCCCTCGCAATCATGACCTGTCATGGTATTTGCTTTGTTTCATTCCACTCTGCACTAAATGTTGCCCACCCACAAGTCCACATGTGGGAGCACTTTAGGGAAAGAAAGTGCTCACTTTGCTCACTGAAGGAAATGATAGGAGGGAAAACACTTCCTTTAATGTAGTACTTGTTCATCTTGAGTGTTATCCTGTCTGGTAACAGACTCAGCACTTCCAGCACACACTTTGTTAATTTTAGTGATTTCGCACCTAAAGCCTCCTACCAGTGTCCCGAGCTACCACACAAACATGCTGAAAGAAAGGTACTGAGTACATACACAGATGCTGTGTGTAGTGTGTGATATTGCAACAACTGCTCCCACAGAGTAATTGGCTATGGTTGAATCATGCTTGAGGCGACAGTTTCCACCACCTAACATTGGGAGCCCAATCAGCTGATGCATTGTTTAGCATCACGAGACCTTCATGAGTGACTGAATCCAATTGAAAAGTGCCCCGACCTATGGACAGACACTTCATTTCACTGCAGCTCTGTCATCCGGCCTGCATGTATTTGTTCCTTTATGCATTCACTGGGTTTGTTGTTGCTGTTAGGTTGCTTGTTACCTTGTGGTAACCAGGCTTGAGGGAGACAGCTTAAGGGATACATATGAGCTTTGTGAACCACTCCAATTACTGCCAATGGTAATGTGACAAGAAAGCACGGCGGCCCTTACCTTCACACATCCATCCATCTGTCATCAGTGAGAACCCCGGGAAGCAGGAGCAGCGAGCCCGGCCTGCCACGGCCTTACACTGTTGACTGCAGCCACCGTTGTCTGCAAGAGACAAGCAGCATGATTACAGTCGTCTCTGCATTCCACACAGCTACACCTCCAGGGCAGTCATTTGCAGTCATGTTTCTCATCTTTGTACTGTTTCTCTTGCTCTCCCGAGGCTACCATGGACCCACCTTCCCTCCCGCACACTGATCATTTGCTCCCTGCTGGAAGGAGCCTCTCATGAGCCATCGCAGTCACACACCAGAATCAATTCTCCCTATTTAACAGCTCAATAGCTCTGTCACAAAGAGGCATGGGCCAGGAACTGTTTCCCCACAATCTCTAACCAACACAATCCCCTCTAAAGCTCTGTAGCGGCGAAGGCCGCTCTATACATCGATCAGGATCTTCTTATAGCTAACAGAGACACTTTGAAGGAGTGGAGGCTTTCACTCGAAGTTGGACTTTTGAGCTTAAGGGTTTGCAGTGCTCATCTCCCACTGACATGATTAGGATTCTGCTAATGAAGCTGCTGAAAGCTTAGATTAACTAATACTAATCAGTTTATTAGTGAAAACATGTTGTGAGGCAGCTCTTCCTGTTTTGACCTGTCGTAACTCTGGAATGTTTTACCTGTGAGCAGTCAGGAGGCGCTCACACACATCGTGTTAGTAAGAGCAGAAATGTATGACTTCTATAGACAGAGTTAGAAAGTGAATGCAGTAGTGATGGCTTGTTCATTTCCCCACCATACATAAAGCCATAACTCATTCTCACCACATATTACACATGTTTGGACACATTTTGGCGAGGTCTCTCTTGGAAAAAAAATTTTAAACTCAGTGAAAATTTTTACTTTTAAATAAAGGATATTAAAAAAAAGCTTTAACGTCTTAACATCCACCATGTCACTGGCTACCCGTTCAGAGCTAGTGTTGGATTTTGTTTTAAGCCTACAGGATGTGTTTTTGACATGTAAGAATTATATATACAGTGGCTCGCAAAAGTATTTGAACTTTCCCACATTTTGTCTCATTACAGCCACAAACATGAATCTATTTTATTGGAATTCCAACACAAAGTGGTGCACACGTGAGAAGTGGAACAAAAATCATACATGATTCCAAACATGTTTTACAAATAAATAACTGAAAAGTGGGGTGTGCATAATTATTCAGCCTCCTGAGTCAATACTTTGTAGAACCACCTTTTGCTGCAATTCCAGCTGCCAGTCTTTTAGGGTCTGTCTCTACCAGCTTTGCACATCTACAGACTGAAATCTTTGCCCATTCTTCTTTGCAAAACAGCTCCAGCTCAGTCAGATTAGATGGACAGCGTTTGTGAACAGCAGTTTTCAGATCTTGCCACAGATTCTCGATTGTATTTAGATCTGGACTTTGACTGGGCCATTCTAACACATGGATATGTTTTGTTTTAAACCACTCCATTGTTGCCCTCGCTTTATGTTTAGGGTTGTTGATGCTGGAAGGGGAACCTCCGCCCCAGTCTCAAGTCTTTTGCAGACTCCAAGAGGTTTTCTTCCAAGATTGCTCTATATTTGGCTCCATCCATCTTCCCATCAACTCTGACCAGCTTCCTGTCCCTGCTGAAGAGAAGCACCCCCAGAGTGTGATGCTGCCACCACCATATCTGACAGTGGGGATGGTGTGTTCAGAGTGATGTGCAGTGTTAGTTTTCTGCCACACATAGCGTTTTGCATTTTGGCCAAAAAGTTCCATTTTGGTCTCATCTGACCAGAGCACCTTCTTCCACATGTTTGCTGTGTCCCCCACATGGCTTATGGCAAACTGCAAACGGGACTTCTTATGGTTTTCTGTTAACAATGGCTTTCTTCTTGCCACTCTTCCATAAAGGCCAACGTTGTGCAGTGCACGACTAATAGTTGTCCTGTGGACAGATTCCCCCACCTGAGCTGTAGATCTCTGCAGCTCATCCAGAGTCACCATGGGCCTCTTGGCTGCATTTCTGATCAGCGCTCTCCTTGTTCGGCCTGAGAGTTTAGGTGGACGGCCTTGTCTTGGTAGGTTTGCAGTTGTGCCATACTCCTTCCATTTCTGAATGATTGCTTGAACAGTGCTCCGTGGGATGTTCAAGGCTTGGGAAATCTTTTTGTAGCCTAAGCCTGCTTTAAATTTCTCAATAACTTTATCCCTGACCTGTCTGGTGTGTTCTTTGGACTTAATGGTGTTGAAAAAAATATATATTCTGATTGCTTGGGTCATCATTTATGATGGCTTAGAGCACACAGCGTCCAAAGACTAACAGAAAATGTGAGCCAAGTAAGGGATCAGTGGAGAAGCATAGCAGAGCCAAAAATCATGTGTCATATTCTGACATTGGTGATATTGATATATTAAGTAAATCTATGAATAATATAAGACACCAGCTGTGTTGACTGCAAATGTTCTCTCTTTGACTTTGGTATATTTATAACATTTATTGGTCCAATATATTATATTAGACTTCATTATTGCTTTATAGACCTACATCTCGAGTTGTTTGAGCTGTGTTTTTGAGCTCCTGTCATAAATCTTTTCCAGATATGGCAACATTTTAAGGGACAATTGCATTGCAACTTTTGCATTTGCCTTTAATATCTTTGCTGGCCTCCTTCATTATGTCTGGAGCAGTTTATCCAGTTAGCTGAATGATTAGGTACACCCAAAAAGGAGGTTACATTGTTTGGGGGTTTAATAAGAGCTTAATCTGACTGTGAAACACAAATAACACACAAAAAATGCCCACTAATAAAAAATATGTTGTCTTACAACTGAAATTACCGTGACAGAAATAATGGAAGTCGTGTGTATGGATGCAATAAAAACAGCTTGCATTCATCTCTCCAGGTTACACAGGCGACAGATTACTAACCCAATAATTTTAATCTATCTTTACTGCTACACAGAATGCAGAAAATCTAATATTATACAAAATAACTTTTAACACAAGAAATCAAGAAAAGTTTGAAGCATCAGGAAAACATATGGACATCACCTACAAAAAAGTGTCCTTTCATCGTGCACAGTGTGAGGAGCCACACCGTATGCTCACCTACAACCACATTTCCACTCTTTATCCCTCGGCTGCAGAATTAGACGAAAAAAAGCTACTATGAAGCTTTTTTTATTAGCACATGACAGACGGGTGTGACCTGCCTGGACTACTGCCTTACTCAAGTTAATTATGCTACATGTGTGATAGCTGTCCTGTGGGTCTCAGTTAAGAATAAAGTAGAATTTCTGAAAAATATTTAGAGAAGTTAGACACAACTACAACAACTATAATGCAGTTTATGATATCTTATTGGAAATGTGGCAAAAAGGATCCAAATAGCAAAAAATATGACACACATTTAACCTTTAACCTGACTGATGAAGCTGATTCAGGGTCTACCTCATATGGGCTACAGTTCAGGTGACAGTTGCTCTAACCCTTGAACCAAACTCACAGCGAGTACGTTTGAGCCCAAGGGTTAGACTTCTCCTCAAAAGACTAATCAAAGACTGTTGCACGCCACAAAACTCCTGACAGCACTGTTACCAAGATGTATGTTCCAGATTATGGTCAATCGTGTCTGCTCTCTGGGGATCAGTTGATGTTTCTACCAATGGAGCGATTCTTATTTAGCACTTTTCTTCACCCAAGCACATTTTCTATGCAGTGCTTTTTATCTAACATTCACATACATTCAATACTGCAATGAATGCATCAGAGAGCAACTTGAAGTTAGTATCAGCAGCCCAGGATCGAACCACCAGCCTTCTGATTAGTAGATGACCTGCTCTACCACCTGACTTACAGCCACCTCACTGCACATCAGAGCTGCTTTCCGAGACAGGTTGTCCCAGTGATGTCATTTGCTTTGTGGTCCAGTGTTTAGATTACCTGCACATGGATTGAGGCTAAAGGAGCTGGTGGTGGTTGTAGTAGTTTTAGTAGTAGTGGTGGTGGGGGAAAAAGCTGGACCGTCAACTTCTCTGAGGCCATTGTCCTCCTTGAAGCTCACTGCAGAACAACAACAGCACAGACTGTGAGAAACATGTAGCGGTCCAGCTAACCGAGGCTACTGCGTTCCTACCATTTAATGTTTCTAATATATGCAGCAAATTTGAAAACGAGCAATATTCCAAGACATCATTTGACCCATGCTGAGTGTTTTTGTCATTATACTCTTTTATGGAGCAGAGAGAGTTCTATGAATAAATGAACATTTTTATTTGAGGTCGTAATGGGTGGATTTGTTATACTCCTCTTTAAATATCTTTTTCCCAAGGGCCATAAATATGATGGCGATCAAATCTGGTGCTGGTTTAACCACAGCACAACCATAGATTAGCTTACTGAGATTTCTGCATTTAAGCTTTTAGTGGAAGTAAAATACTTTTTTGTTATGCAGCTGCCTCATCTCGTGTCAGTGAATTCTGAACACGTGGAGTTTTTTTAAACCGAAGTAGCACAGGGTCAAACTAAATATGACAGGCACAGAATTTCAAATAATGTGACAAATGAAGTAATTAACACAACTCATTATGTCCAGTGCTTGGAACCTTGGTTCCTGACATGCATGTAAATGTTACTTTACATCTACCACCCACCTAAGCACTGTTGCAGCCCAAGAGCCCCACACCAGCTCATGGCTGTGCAATAATACTTGAACAGCTCAAAAAAACAGTGCTTATCCAGTTCTCAAACTCACGTGGTCCCAAACAGCCTAACCTGTCCTTGAAGAACCTCGGAGACACTGCGTCCATGTCCTGACAGGTCATGGACACAGTGGGCATGTGGTTTTTATGTCATGGCTGATTGTTATACACCACTCTCACGGTGTCATTTTTCTAAAATAAATACACAAAGCATTCATTTGTCTGTTTGTTAGCAGTGTAGCATCCAAAGTTTTCAAGATATCATTTTAAAATCTTGTGCGATGGTAGATGCCAATAATAGCTCGAGCTGATTTCATTTTGATGAAAATCGGGTCAAAGTCACACCAAATATGAAAATCAGTAAAAACTTTATATTACCCACAGCTTTTCATGAATATTCTTCAAACTTTGCAACAAAATACTTGATCTTGGGGGAAATAAGTACCTGTATTGACTAAGCATTTGACCATGACCTTCACTGTTAGTGCCCAAGGTCAAAATTAGCCTTGAAAAAATATTTAAAGAAACCATGACAAGAGAGAGCTGTACAATCATTTTTTTTTCAATATGATGACCTAAGATGTCATAATGACGCCATAACAGGCTGATGTCATTAACCACCCTCATAAAACATCAAAGTTTTAGTAGAGCCCTTGCCCTTCGAGAGGAGTTGCGCTCTCTGAGTGCTCCACTGAGCTCTCTCTCAGCTCATATTCAATCACCCTGCTAGCACCCCAACATAAAGCATATGCCTAGAGTAATGGGAGTAGTGAAACTCCTTTTGAAATAATCTTATGTCCATTTGTCACTTTCAGCTCTTCCTGAGATGTTTAAATGTACCTATACTACCAAACACATGGAAACCCTGTTCCTTTAGCCTCTATGCAATTAGTGCATGTCATGTTTTTGTGTATTGTGCATGACAGATATATATAACTACATATGACACATTGTTCAGCATTTCAAACACAGCACAACAATCTTGTCAAGCCTTGGATTTCTCCAAATATGAAATTAAAATTATGATTTTAAGGACGGGCTACTGTACCTGGTGCACACGAATGTCCATCCAGCTGCAGGATGTAGCCCTGGTGGCAGCTACAGCGATAGGAGCCCCAGATGTTGGTGCATGTGTGCTGGCACAGCTGGCCAGGGTAGAGCTCACACTCGTCAACATCCTCCTGCTCCTCCACAGTGTTGGCAGCTTCATCTGTGGAACTGATGGAGAAGGCTTCCTTGGGGAACTTATTGTCTGATACTGGGAGTCCGTGGAGAGGAGGGGGGGGGGGGGGGTGTAAGATTAGGAACCAGATTTTCTGTATTTATTCCAAACACTTATCTAATGAAACTGACTTGAAGACACAAAACAACATCTGCTCGTCCCCTACAATCAAATTCAAAGTGTGTATGTGTGTTTATACAGTGCAGTTATACATTTCCTGTTTTAGTTTTACATGAAAACAAATGTAAAAAGTCAACTGTGAAACCCTCATTGCATTTATAGAACGCTTAATGTTCTTTACTAAATGAGAGTAACGTATTCTGAATACTTTGGATTACTTAATAAATGATCATGCTCTTGACAACCAACACCAACTAGATTTTTAAATCTTAATATAAATGAGTAACAGTCGGTGGACATTAGGTAAGGCTGCACTTTTTGCAGCGATCTCGTATAGAAGACTATATAAAACAGGTCCACGGCTCCGAACCGTAGTAAAGGGACCTCTGGCTAATACGTCGGGTTTGTGTCGGGCTCGTAGCTAAAAACTAGCTTCACTTTGTTGTCTGGGTCAACTTTGCTAGTGAGAGACAGAGAGAGGCGTTGAAAGGCTGCTCTAACGTAACGGGTATGGCAGTCCATTCTCCCTGCAGCACGGACTACACTGCCCATAAGGCTACATTCTTTAGGGCTATGCCTGTAACACTCTGCCTATTGCCTTCATATTAAATCATTTTTTAAATAATAATTTTTAAAAATATTTCTCCACCTCGCCACCTCCGGGCCACAAGTGGTAGTGACGTGGTCCGTGAGACACAGACATTGTTTTGTTTGGGTTTCCACCTGCGTGGAATTACCAAATATAGAGAGGGGGCAGCCTAACATATGAAACAGGGAAGTACCGCCGTGTAATCCATTTACTTCAACAAAGTAACTGTATTCTGAATACCACCTTTTTAAACTGTAACTGTAACAGAATACAGTTACTCATATTTTGTATTTTCAATACATACTGCTGGTACATGTATTCCGTTACTCCCCAGCACTGACGACTAGAAAGCATTGATATTAGAGTTGAGAATTGAGTTCATTTAAAGACCCTACAATAATTCAGAGAAAACCCCAACAATCAGACAGCCCTGTTTGAGCAAGAACTGGGTGACAGTCACAAGCAAAAACTCAGGACAGCAGGAAAAAACCTCTCGCAGAACCTGCATCAGGAAAGGGTTGCGATCAACGAATCAACGATCACATGGAGCCTTTCTATCTGACCAACAAACATCAGCAGACACACAAACTGTTTGTGTGTCTGCTAACTAAAAGTTAGCAGTTCATCAACTTTTACACAGGTCTGTGTAGTTCTGTTTAACTAATGAATGTCTGTGCTTGTGACACCTCTGATTACTGAACCGTCTCTCTGAAAAGTGCGCTGTGCCTCGTACACTTAATAATGACCCAACTTGATTGAGATCACCTTGAAAACGAAGTGTTTTATCTCAAACAGTAGATATGCAGATGTGATAAATGTATATTGCTAAACTTGTATGCTGCATTATCCAACACTATCCATTATCCAATATTCAAGCAAGACTGCGTTCAATCTTGCTAAATCTTTATGGTCACATGACTTGGCAGGTGCATCCTCGATCAGATTTTAAGGCTTTAATACGGCTGCTGTACGTGCCGCTTTGGGCTAAATTTGTAAAGCAAAGTATTTTTGGACTAAATAAAGGCTGACTGGAAAAAAAATGTCCATAAATGTTGAGCTCGGGATTTAGGTTATTACTGATGCATTTTCCCTTTGTAGAACAGAATAATAATAATAATGGGTTGGATTTATATAGCGCTTTTCAAGGCACCCAAAGCGCTTTACAATGCCACTATTCATTCACTCTCACATTCACACACTGGTGGAGGCAAGCTACAGTTGTAGCCACAGCTGCCCTGGGGCAGACTGACAGAAGTGAGGCTGCCATATCGCGCCATCGGCCCCTCTGGCCATCACCAGTAGGCAAGTAGGGTAAAGTGTCTTGCCCAGGGACACAACGACCAGGACAGAGAGCCCAGGGATCGAACCGGCGACCTTCCGGTTACAGATGCGATTCCCAACCCCCTGAGCCAGAAGATATGGAGAGATACATTGCAAAAATATAATTTATCAATAATATGTCCAGATGTGGGTTTTAAAAAATATCTCTCACAGTCATTACCTGGGGTTTAAATTCAGAGGATTAAATGTTTCCTGCTTTAATTAAAAGGCAGTGAGTCATAAGACTCAAAATATCCCCCCTGGAAATAATTACAGTTGCTTCTCATGCAATTTTTAAAATTCTAAATACACTCACACAGTAAAAGCATCTTTGCTGTGAGGGTGTTTGCGAGAATTATTAGATAGACTCAATGGACGTCACTAGTTTTTGCAACCTTAAAACCTTGCAAAGCTTTCAGCAGGTTAATTGATTCCCACTTCAGAATGACATCATTCAGACTTTTTTTTGGAAGCTAAAGGAAATGAGCTGCAGTGGATTGTTCAAGCAGAGCCTATTAAAGGGCAGGATTATGTGGAATTCCTCTTATGTTGTGAATGAAATAACAGCCTAAAGCGTTGAGAAGACCAACCTTACCTCACCATCGTACTAAAAAACAACTATTCCCATTAAAGACAACCATGAAAATAATGAACTGCATTTCCATGCCGTGTGTCTGTTCCCAATATATAAAACTAAGAAGCCGGAAAAGGGTCTTCCAAACCGCAAACTAATGATTATGGAATGATTCTTCTGCTTTTGTAAAAAGTTTTATGTCACCCATCACGAATCTGATGTCATTGATGAAAAACATGCAAATCCCTTCTAATAGCGCCTACAGCTGCAAACAAGGTATGTAGGTCATATTCAGTGAAATGTTAACAAGCAGTCATGTTTTTGCAGATGGAATGAAAAGCAAAGGTTTGCTGAAATGCTTGTGCATTAAACCTGAGCTTCTTGACAACCCGCTGGATCAAAGACAGAGGAAAACTTTGCTGGCCCAAGTAGAGAGACAACAGCCCGAGCTGCCATCTGTTCCTGATTCATCACAGCTCCCCATTACTCTGCACGGTAACGTGACTCCTGACCGATCAACCCTGAGCCTCTGACATAGGCCTGTATGAGAATAAAATACTGATGGCTCAGATCTGGACTGCTTGCTGTTGTAGTGCAGTTTTGCCAGTAGCCACAAATACATGAGAAGTTGGTGAGGAGTGTGTATGTGTCATAAACTCAACGTGCTTAACATGAAAGATAAAAACACAGAAACCTAACCCATAACAAACATGCAAACAGACAAAAGCTATTAAATGTAAGCCTATGAGATTAAAAAGACTGTGAGTCTGTTTTTGAATGCACACATAGATGTGACTGATCTAAGGTCAGTGGGTAGCTTGAGCCAAAGAACAGGACCACAGTAATAAGAGCACCCTCAGCACACTTAGATCCAATTCTGGGAGCAGTTAAATTATTTGCACATGATGACCTGAAAGGTCCATTTGAGTTACAGACACTGAGCAAGTCAGCGATATACTGCCGGCGCACACCAGTGAATTTCCTTCAGCCATGTACTCATGCTTCATGGATAGTCCTGGTACACTGAGCTTTACAGTATTGTAACCTGTATGATCTGCCTGCATGAACAAATTTCTTCAAGTCACTTTGAGATGAGAGTTTTTTAAATTCTTGATTCTGGTAGAAAGCACTTCCAGCAATCTTATTAATGTGATGCCATATTAATAAGATCACCATAGATCTCATAGCATCATATCAAAGCTTTCAGCTCCCAGTTTGGATTCAGGAGAATCCAAGATTTCCCTTTTGATAAAGCATAAAGTCCTCTAACCCCCAACCAGTCATGGGGGATGGCTTCCCCTCCCTGAGTGTGGTTCTGCTGGAGGTTTCTTCCTGTTAAAAGTGTGTTTTCCGTCCCAATGTCACCAAATGTTGCCCAAAAGCAGGTTGTTTGATTGTTTTCTCTGTAATATTGTCAGGCGAATTGAACTTAGTTGAACTGAATGTCCGAACTGATGGCAACATTCCTGACTTGCTCACTGTGTTTCTGAGAAAAGGATGGCAAATATGAACCTTTTCTGTCTCTGGTTTCTTTGACCTGCAATGACTTGTCTCTGTTCAGTTCTAAAAAGTTCCTACACAGACAAAAAGTTTAAACAGACAGGAGCAATATGCGGGATGTAAAATATCTCCTGTTTGTGAATGTATTTGTTTATTTTTTCATACTTAAGTAACTTTAAATACTCTTAAAGAGTTTTACACTCAATCTCTGTTTCTTCGTATTTTGGATCACAGAACTGTGACTGGGAAACAAAGACATTCCCCAAATTTCTCTTTACTGACCATCCCAAAATAAAAGCAAACGTGAAGAGGAATAAAATGTAAAAAAAGATGAATTAGACTGATAGAATCTCCCCCGATTCATGTGGGAATAACAATGTGGCATGTTATTTCAAACCTAATTGTTGGACATACTGAAAAGACTGTCGGGTGTTTGCTTTCGCTGCTTCTTGCAGCCTATTTTATAAAAAAATGTGACATGCTGTGATAATTAACATAGCACCTGCTGAATTTAATGAGCATGTGGTAGGCCATGCACTGGAATGGATCAAAGGGCACATAGCTAACCTCACTAACCTCACTACATGAATATTTTTGTTGAGACAGGAAAGAACAGTTCACAAAGGTTCTGAAACTTTCAGTCATAATTACTACATTGTTTCACCTGCCACTTCCTTTGCTTGTTTTTTATTATACATAATATAAGTCCTAGCACGTGCAAAGTGCATAACATACGTGTTTTGCCAGGTGGAAATTGACTGTGCAGTGGTTTACAGATACCTTTCCTGGGAAGGGCAGTTGGTCTTGGCTTCTGCTTTCTCCTCAACAGGCTCAGAGCATCCCCTTCCTCGCAGCAAGTGAGGAAGATGTGGCCGCATGGATAGCCTAGGTGCTGGTGGGCATCACAACCTCGCCCTTCACTGCGAACACGTAAGCCAAGCACACAGCAGCTGCAGCACACCTGCCAGTCCGCACAACAATAGCATAGCCTGTTAGGAGAGTATCACCGGGGTGTCGTTCACATCTCTAATCATCACCTCACTTTATGGCCCTCTGCTTTTTGCTGGTTAGTAAACATCAGCATGAAAGAGAAACAGATGAGCAAGCTGCTTTATCGCACTGCAAAGGACTTCAGCTGCGTCATGTTTTGTAAAGAAAACCACACATTAACCTGGTTTTTGCAACCATCCTCTAAAACCCAGCAAGCAGAAGACCTGATACCGGAACATTTAACTCAGGTGGATTAGCCACAAGGTAAAACTCAACTACTTAGAAAGTAGAAAATGTTGCATTTCAAATTAAGACTTCGACATTAAAGATTTTAATTTAAAAGCTTTCGCAGCTGTTTTCTTCAAATAAGTCAAAATTCTAATGTGGTTTAAGTTCAGAATTCAACTGGCAAATGCAACTTTCACTATGTTATTGTGACAGAAAAAAAAACAGAATTTTCTCCCCGTTTCTGTTAACAAAGCAAAACAAGAGTGAGCCTCTGGTCAGCAAAAGTGCTTGCTTCATGGAGAACTTGGTGGATCTGTTCACCATCTGTCATGACTCAACTGCCTTCCTCTTCCCTGTGAATCTTCTACTGTGTGTACCTGATAGGAGTCATCTAGACACGAGTCCCGCTCATCCACGTCACAGGTGTCTCCACCTCTGGCTGAGGTCACGCCTAGTTCACACTGTCTTTCCTTCACAGAGCTGAGACAGCACTGCTTCTGTGCAACACTGGAACACACACACACACACACACACACAGCGAGTATTTTAGCACTTTCTTGTGCTTCATATTACTCCATACGTTAAAAGTAAATTCTTCGTTATGCATATTAATGTCAACTATATAAATAATGGAGACATAAACAAGTTAGTAAAAGTGTTTCTGAGGTCACAGGTGCTGTCCTCATAGACTTCTATACATCCAGATGGCTTTTTGTAAAAAAGGAGTTGCAAAAAGCGGCTTTACTTTTCAGACATCTTTTATGACCGTCTGATGTTACACAGAAGAAAAACAGTGTGCTCCATATAACCCAAGCAGCAACTCCTTATACGTTTTTATTTCTGTTCTTTGCTGTGAAAGAAACATCATCCACGATGAATTTAGTGATGGTCAATCCTGTGGCTCTGATGTTAACAGGTTAATCCTATCCCCAGCCCTTCCTGACAGTATAAGTGAAAGACGTAGCTTCCACGTATCTGTGGTTGTTTAATGGGAAACTCGTTCCTGACAAGTTAACGGGTTCACTCACTTTTTTGGGCTCAAGAAAGTCCATTTGATTGACAAATGAACGTGTGGTTTCATAGGTAGATATGTCTCTTTCTTGTCAGATGTGTTTATAGATAGAGAATGTGGAAAAGCTCATCTCAACACTTCAAACTGATGACAGCGGTCACAGTAGCTCACTATTTTTATCATTTCGTTATTTGTCTGTGATAAATCAGTTAAATCAGCTATGATGGTATTCTGATATAGTTTATATAAGACAGCGTGCAGTGGTTACAATGTTATCAACATTCAACTGCAGTATATTCAAAACGTCTAAATTATAAAGGTAATAAAGGTCATTTTTGCACTAAAATGTATTTTCTATGGGGCAGTGTAGGAAATGGCAGCAGTGAGAGTTCAATTATCCTGACTGTAACTCATACTTTGCATGATGTGCAGCACGATGAGTAAGTAGTTCATGTGTACAGTTAGTGTGCAGCAGCTACCACAAAGAACACTTGTATAACTAAAATTCATGCTCTCATGTTACTTACCTGCAAACAGAGACGTTGTCATTAGTGAGCAGAGGCATGTTCTTGCAGTGACCATTTTCAGAGGCCCATCTCTGGCCAGCAGTGCAGCAGGTCTGCAGCAGGTCTTCAGAGGACACACCTGGATCTGCAGACAGCAGACATGCAGGTATGCATATGTCAGCACACACATGACTGATGGAATAAAAACAGTTCAGCAGTGTTCAGCAGTACTCTACATGTGTGCACGCTGTATGGAGCAGACAGAAGCCCAAAGAGAACAGTGAAAACGTTAAGCTGTCTGACAGAAACATTTAGTAGACTGCAGCAGCCCTCGACGGTGCCTTAAAGATTTCTCCAGCTGACTAAAGAGGTACAAAACAGTAGTGCATTTTATTACTGGATTTTTTTCCCTTTTTGATCAGGTCTTGAATAACCTACTCAGCTATACGGCACAGTTTTTAAAAGCTGAATGAGAGTCCTTTGGTAGGGTTGTGAATATATACAGGACTCCGGGCAGTGTGCCAGAAGATGATGAGATTTTCTTTGCCAATAGTATATTTTTCCCTGACTGCTATTATAGTAAAAACTAACAAAAACACTATTTGAGAAGGTAGTACAAGAAAATCCATAAAGTATTTTAAGGAAAAGATTTGAAAGCAATTTCACTCTTTTGTGTCATTTTGATGAAAATATTTCCAAAAGGTTTCATCAGTCTGTGCCTTTCAGAAACAAACAGGTAAAAGGACTGACCACTGTGTGATAAACTGCATAGACACGTAGAGAAAGATGCTTTAAAATACATTTTTGGAACTTTTTTCAAAATACCATCAACGACAGACCTAGATTTGAAAGAAATCTCTGTACACGTGACACAAAACCATAGAGAAAATTAAACTTTGTAAACTGTGGATGTCTGGTTGATGCCTCTGATGTTTGTTGCAACACCTCGTCAGTGATCAGTGGATCTACACATGTTAAAACCTTTCCAAGATAAAAATATTTCTGAACCAAATCCAGAAAAACTCCCACCTTCTGTGAGCTCATTAAAGTGGCCTGAGGCATCTGGCTTTAGAAGCCAGCATCTGTGATGGTTTGGGGGTATTTAGAGGATATGCCATGGGTAACGTGCATATCTAAGAAGTCTCCATTAATACTAGCTAATATGTCCGAGTTTTTGAGCACCGCATGCTGTCATCCTACTTTCTCTGGGGAGGCTATGGTTGTTTTGGCAAGACAGAGTTAAACCAAGTTCTGAAGAATCGTCTTCTCTGCTTGGCTTCTCCCTCTTTTGGAGAGTCCATTTTTGGATTTGTGCCACATCTATGATTTGCCACTTTTAAACCAGAGGTTTTCTAATTAAAGTGCCTCTGACTGGAGTTAATAAAATCAAATAAACAGATAAAAGTGAGGGCCACGAGCTTGTAGTTCTCTGTGTTTGGGAGTGAGGATCAGAGATGTTCTCTCACGCAGAGCTGATTCCCATTGAGGATGGCATGATGGCTCTGTAAATTAAATCAGTTGCAATCCTTAACTGGCCATTTTAGTCATTCAGTGAGGGAATACCAAAATAAAATCCCAGTAATGGCTCCTCTTTAAAACCGTCTCAATTGCCATCCATTTAGTCAGAGGAAAAAAAATGTCATAATTTTAATGCCATCAACTGAAGGAAACGAGCATAGAATGCATTTGAAACCAGGAACCAATTAAATCCCCACAACTGAATGAATGCATTTCATATTTCTAAACTTCACAGCAACAAATTACTATCGATGCTCAAAAGAGGGAGAAAAAAAAGCTCAATTTGTTGCTTCCATTCAGCTGATTGCAAGCAAAGATTGTCCACATCAAGAGGATCCCGATTTGGCAGCCACTGATCAATGGCCATCTCTGCCACACCGCAAGCTCCCAACAGAGACTTCAATGCCCCCCTCTACCACCACCTCCCTCCGGTGAGCATGTAACAGCAAGCCTGGCTGCTCTGTGCGAAGCTTAGTTGGGGGATGTACACACCATGAGACAAACTGCTGTTGCTGCCTGGCACTGTAGAGAGCCAAGAGCTCGTCAGCCTCACCATCGCCTCCACGTCAGTCCCCAAAACCGTCTCACATTTACATTTACAAAAATCAGCAGTAAAAACAAAAGAATTTTAATAACGTTCATACTTTTCTATGCACAAAAGCATGTAGGCATTAAAAATGAGTGCGTCACACACACACACACACACACACACACACACACACACACACACACACACACATCAAACTTCACTCAGTGCCCTTTGAAGAAAAGCCACTGACAAAGAGCTTTTGTTTTTCAACTCAATAAACCTTCTTTGGCTTATTTATAGCACACAACATTTGCATATTCTTCACACTCAGGCCGCTGTGAAATGAAGCTTTGTTTTATAACTTTGAAGACAGGAATATAATTTGTCAACAACAGCAAAAATACATTTACAAAAATCAGCAGTAAAAACAAAAGAATTTTAATAACGTTCATACTTTTCTATGCACAAAAGCATGTAGGCATTAAAAATGAGTGCGTCACACACACACACACACACACACACACACACACACACACACACACACACACACACACACACACACACAGCTAATTACATTTCACTGTCTGGATTTGTGCTGAAACATGAAGCTTATTTCTCGTAATTAAAACCAGCTACATCAGAGAATTGGCTCCACAGAGTCAAATATAGCAGTTTGATAAGATTTAGCCATTTCCTGCATGCATGTAATATCCACCATATTCACCTCAAACCATAATTGGTCTGAAACTGTGCTAATCCCATTCTGCACGCTTGTACATTCGTATAGAAAAAAAAGAAAAGAAATAGTTCCCGAGTAGGGGTGGGTTCTTATAATCGATTCATCGATTAAAATCGATTCTGGCTTGGATAACGTAAAATCGATTCATTAAAATCCTGAATCGATTTTTTAATATAAATTTATTTTGCCCAAAATGCCAGAATCTCAGGTGAAATCTCACAAAATTTCAAGAACCACCAAACAGTTAAGACAGTAAATGAGAGCAGGAACACGGATTCTGCACAAAGACTTAAACACACAGCGGGACCCGCGGATCAGAATCAGTTAGATGTCGCTTTTCTCACAGTCGGGGCTGAAAGCCGACAGCTCGCTGACTCTGATCTGTCGGCGGGTCTGCGCTTTGTGTGCACGCCCTTTATGAGCCGATTCTAAAGCTGTTAGTTTGATCTCTCTCCAAACAATATTGACCGAACCAGCAGCAAAAGAAGATCCAAACGCTTCACATAAACATCGTCATGAATTCACTCTGACTTTTACTGTTTTGCTTCCACCGCGATGCGCAGCTCTCTCTCTCTCTGTACTTCAAGAACAGTTTCCCTTTCTTCATTATTCGCTTGCTTGTTACGCACAAGTCTACTGTTGTTTACAGGCTGTCGGCCGCTGTTTTTTCCCTTTTACATTCTTCCGAAAAGAAAACCTCATTTCTGCTGTTCAATACTGAACAAATTTAAACTTTTTAAAATTATTCAAAATGCAAAACGCTGTGTCTGTAATAAAACCGCTGTAACTTCAGAGGTGATGTTCATATGTTGATTAATGGTTTTCTTTCGTTTTTGATGTACTGCAGAATATTTTTATAAAATCCCAGGCCAGGAAAATCACCTTCATGTTTTTCTGTGTTTTATCCTCAGCTACTTTGACACAAAGGCCTCTGCTGTGATGCTCACACCTGTGATAAAGTCTTGCGTGTGTCAGCTTCCTTTTTATTGATACAAAAATATGTAAATGTACTGATCTGAATTATAATATTTCTGACTGTCAAAATTTCCCAGATTTAAATCGAATCGAATTAAATCGAATCGTGGATCGAATCGATTCGGGGCCTTGTGAATCGGAATTGAATCGATTCTAGAAATCAGTGACGATACCCAGCCCTATTCCCGAGAACACAGAAAAATAGTCGAGCTTCACTCTGAAATTCTATTTGAATTCACTCGCCTGCATTCAGCTTCATCCCAGTCCAACATCTTTTGATAAAGAACTTTTATAGCAAAAACTTACTGTGCATAATTTATAAGTATTGACATTAGAAAACAGCATTAACTTGTAGGATGCTTAAAAGTAAAAATGGCTTCTCATTTTTCCCCCAAAACATTGTCATTGTTAAATCTGTGAGATTTTACTGTCAAATGCACAAATGTCTTCTAAAATCTGTTAAATCTGTTTATTGTTTTGTTTGTTTGTTTGTTTTTTTCAAAAATCTCTGTCTTCATTGGGCACCTACTTAAACTGCTGTGTAGGCTACATGACAGTATTTCCATGGCCGTGCTCTTACTCTACTACTGACAAACAAAATAGTTGATTTACTGAAATAACTAAATAATTAATTCATGGCTTAAATAAGTTATGAAGCAGAAACAGTGGCTGCTAGCATAATAAATTACACATTCACTTTACAAGTGAACGATCCCATGTTTGATTCTAGGCGGAGACACAAAGAGAATTCTGTGTAAAAATCAGCCAATTAAAACATGTGGAACCACCAGCTGTTGCGATGCTTTGTAAATAAGGAAACAACAAAAAGAATCTTTTTTTTTTCATTAAGCGAAAATGTTACAAAAACATCAAAATAATGGTGCGATTTTCTTAAATGTGACAATTCTGGGTTTCTGTCAGTGTATTACAAGCCCTGTGGCTAGCCTGGCCCACATTTGCACCCACTGTATTTAAGCACATGTGGAAGGTATTCAAAGAAGGACATCAGTAACATCAACCTTTGATTAGTCAAGTCCTGTTGTGAAGTTTCAAGTTGAGCATTTTGGCTCTGACTGAGACACTCTGGGACACAAAATGCTCTTAGGCGTGTATCTTGCCAATAATTAATGAAAGAACACGCTGTTTATAGCTTTTAAGTCTGTAAATCATTGAAGTCCAAAGGTTATTTCCCCATAGATTTCCATACACTCACACTCTTACACTCAGCTTTCTTCACCACGATGGACCAGTACAGCATCTGAACCACTGCAGCCGTGGCCCCAATCCTGTCAGTGTCTCGCTCCCTTCTCCTCACTCATAAACAAGACCCCGAGACTCTTAAACTTCTTCTTCACTTCAGTTGGGTACTCCACCCTTTCCTGGCTGAGTATCATGGCCTCAGATGTGGTGGTGATATTCTCATTCCAGCCACAATCGGCAGTGAACTGGTCCAGTGAGAGCTGGAGGCCACCAACTGAATTACATCAGCGGGCCTCGGACCGGTACCGGTCCGTGAGTCATTTGATACCGGGCCACGAGAGTTGAGGCTCAGGTGTGAAATGTATGGTTTTCAGGGTTTTTATCGGTTTTCAGCGTTATTTTGTTATCGTTTTTATCGTTAACTCGGTTTTCCTGGGTCTTTTCACGTGTGTTATGAATAAATCTTCTTTTTTTCGGTACCGGTACTAGTTTTATTTTGTTGTATTTATCCGCGACACCTTAAAGGCCGGTCCGTGGCGCAAAAAATGTTGGGGACCGCTGAATTACATCATCCGCAAAATGTAGAGATGAAATCCTGAGGCCACAAAGGTGGAGGCCTTCCCACTGCATGGCTATGCCTAGAAATTCTGTCCACACTGTTAAAAGGATTGGCGACAGTAATTCAGAACAACACTTCACAGCAGTTGTACAGGGACTAAAGGGCTCATAACAGTGGGCCAGATTATATCTTTCAGCAGGCCTGGGAATCTCTATGTGTTTCCTTGGATAAGCTGAAGGAGGTTGGATGTGAGGAAGAAGATGGATGATGGACTGATGGATAGATGTTCCCTGCCTCATTTAAGAATTTTAAGAATATTTTTTCATGTAATATTTCTGGATTATGTATGATATACAGCGTATAGACATGCAAAAAACATTATCCAAACCTGAGTTTGTATACAGACATTCATTGGGGCAAGTGGAAAGCAGCATAATGTCTCACTGTTATCAAAAATATGTTCCAAGAGTTCCTGCCAAAAGCCAAATATGATTTTCAGATGCAGGGTCAGATGGAACTTAACAGTTAAGAGTAGCCTTCTAATTAGAAGGTAAGCACATATATTTATAGCTTGAAACCACACTTCTGTCAGTACCTTTTGTTGAAATAGTCAGAGCAGCTGCTGAGATGGCAGTGCTGGTCATGTAGCAGATGGACTGAAAATAAGAGACATCCGTCCACCTAAGGAGATCCCATGGGGTTTGTCTGGACAGATTAGCCCAGGCTCACACAGCTCACCCATCATTACTTTGTCTGGCCAAACACAGACCTTACCACCCACCCACTGAGACACAAGTGAACCCATCTGCACCACCTGAAAACAAATGACAACAACCAGCGATCGCGTGATGTCATGAGTGTCTGCTGCTTATAATGTGTCAGGAGTTTGGATGGTCTAGGACAGGGGTCGGCAACCTGCGGGTGGTTTGGGAAAATAAATTGGAAGTATTTAGCTGAAGTGTATTTTATTTGTGTTTAGTTCTTTTTTTAACTTGTAGTTCTAAATTGGAAGATTATTGTGATATTGAAATATAAAACTAAGATTATATTTTATTATTTTTCATCGCTCAAAATAAGCGTCACACTCCCGGAAGCCGGTGTACCCGCCGAAACGCCGTGCATTTATCGAGACTTTCAACCCCAGGTAGGGCAGTTATGGATCTTCGGATCCACATTATGTCAGCAGCTCCACCGTGAATGATGTTAAAAACAAACACCGGTCACGCCTCACAGACGACAGCTTACAGTCCTGCGTAAAGTCACTTCGTACAGCCCCGATTTGCAGACGCTGTGCGCAGAGGTTCAGGAGCAGAAGTCCCATTGTAAACATACCACGACAGACCCGACGATGTTTCCATGAACATGCTTTTGAACATCTCTTTATTGACCACTTTTCACACAGGGTTGCTGTACGCATACAGCCGGCTGTAGCTTTTCAGCTCACAGCCCGAGTCCGACACATATCAACACAACAGCAGAGACTTTAAGGCAGCGAGGCGTGATTGCCCGCTCAGGTGCGTCCGACTCCCCTGCAGCGGCACTGCAGACCACGTCCCGCCACACACATTAACCAGGTAAAATACATATTTAGGCAGAATTTTGCAAATATCTATTTTTTTTTTTAGCAGCATAGTGCTTTTTTCCTGCAAGTGATGAGCCCAGAGCCTTGACACCAAACACTATTTGTATTTTGCCACTAAAAGAAATCACATCAACATAAGTAGTCTAACTTATTTTCAGTATATATTTTTTTAATTCTAAAAATATTGTACATACTGTAAGTGCATGCACTGGATATGGCTTAAAGGTGCATTAATTTATATTATGTGAAAGGGTAGTAGCAAACCAAATAACATTCAAATCAGCAGAACTCACTTTCTCATCGCGTCTTTAATCATTGTTGATTGTCGTAAAGAAGAACTTCACACAAATCCAGCTCAAATGCTCGGGTTTCTTAATAGTTGCAACTGAACGATTTAGAAAAAACTTGTTACCTGTACATAAAACATAAACATAACATCATCTTCTAAAAGTATCACTAGTTGAATTTAGGAATTTATGGCTGTGTTTCTGTCCAATTATAAGTCCTAATATTTACTCAGTTTGAAGCTCCATGTTGGTCTCCACCAACCTCAGAGAACTATGTATGGTGTTTCAGCTGCTAAATGCTCCTGTTTGTTTATCAACCAAACACCACTGTTTGCACCCTTTGATACTCAGCAGCTGGTGTTGAATCAGGCTACTGAACATTTTTCAGCTACCTGTTTGATAAACTAAAATGGGAAAGTTGTGCGATTGTAAAACAAAAACAAAGTAGTGAAAGGTGCTAAATCCTGTCATTAAGTAAACTAGTTACTGGTTACTGGCGATCTTTGCCTTCATTTCAGAAAGAGGCAGATGAATCTATTGATGCCGTAACCCCGTTCCATGCACCGCCCGCTAACACTACGCTCTGCATAAAGGCAACATGCTAGTTGCTTTGATGAAACTCTAATATTTCACATAATATTACCACATATTGTGCATTTATACCAATATATGGAACCATTATGTTTATTATTGACAATCTTAGTTTTTCAAGGTTAAACATTGAAATTTCTCTCTTTTGTTACACTTGCACTTCTCTCCCGTAAGATCAGTCTACTTTCTTTCTGATGCGCAGTGCTAGAGTCCAGAGTTAAAGGTGAATGTGGGGCAATATAAAGAATGTGAATAATAGAATAAATATTTAATAAAAGCTGCCATGCTTACCAAGTGCACAGTACATTTCTCTTAATAACGCTATAATAAATATTTGATTTACTGCCTAGAATGTTTAAGTAGCTTAAATGAACAGTGGCCTTCACTGACCAGGCACCACTGAAGTGCTTAATCCAATACAATATAGTGATTTCAGAATCACATTAAGCCCTGAATGTTTAGCAAAGCCTAGAATCTTCTTAATTGTTCATCATGTATGACATTTATGTTTTCCACTAAAAGTACCTTTATAGCCAGAACATGCAAGAGGAAACTAGCCCCTGCCTGCAGACTTCTCTTAAGCCCTACCACAGACGATATTGGGAACATCAGCAGCGTTTTACTGGGAGTAGTTTGTCAAGTCTGGGCAACTTTTTAAATACATTTTTTATGGGAAAAGTTGGGCTATATTCTACTAAAACAACCCCCCTCTCATCCTAGTATGCCTATGCCAGACAGACGTTTAGTTCAGTAAGTCAGACTAGCATGCATTGATGGATAACTGATAATAACACCAGTTTTGGAACCAACTCTGTGATAAAATACTTCAGTAAAACCCGAGAAAAAGGAAAAAGCTCCACGTGTTCAAAAAATGTCAGCATTTCATTCTCTACATTTTAATTTTCAGCTTCCTGTGGGAGGAAGACACCGCAGCCAAAGATCACACCTGTCAACCATTTCAAACCATTTTTTTGGCAGACAAGCCACTTTTCAATTTCAGCTCAAGAAACAGGTGTGGATTTACATGACTCATTCCGTTTGTGCGTCTTGTGGAAATTGCCAGTAAAGTTGGCGCATTATAGATGAATTGCTGCATCTCTTCAAGGTTATGCGATCAAAGGCCATGACCAACAGTCTAAGACAACCTAAGACATTATTGTGGTCAATGTATGGGTTGTTGAATTTCCCAACAAACATCATGTGAGGTTTTAACATGACCACAGTGATACCAATATCATCCTCATTTCTTCTTGGCCTTTCTTCCCACTCAGCTTTACAGGGTCTCATCTGCAAAGCAGAAACTGCTGAGTTCAAAGGCCTATCCTTACACTGAGTCAGAGCTGCGGTTTGACAAAAATTGAAAACAAAAGCCCCATACAGTACTGTGCTGCTCTGCCTTCCTCGGAGGCAAAGCTAGACATTCTCTGGGTTTATCCCCAGCTGCTTCATGAGAATTAACTTCTGCTGTTTTCCTCTGAGTATGAGACAGCAGGCATCTTTAAATCCAAATTCAATGTTCCAAATTTGACCTAAAAGTGTAATTCACTGCCATCTTTGCAGGTCTACATCAAACAGACACAGATGTAATAAACTGCTGCAATACAACACCAGTGTGGTGCATAAGCTCTAAAGCTATCCACAGCAAATGTCCGTAATGAGTAATTTCCTTTATAATCTGGTACATTCACATTCTGTCAGTGTGCATTATTCTCAATGGTGTTTGCATCACGAAGGCTCATTTTGTTGGGAATCCCACAGCAGCAACAGTCTGGATGAGCTATGGCCTTGAAAACAAGAGTTTGAGAGAGATGCACAGATTGGCCACAAAATGCAAACTTCTCTATCAGATTGTCTCTCACATCTGTCAGTCACAGCAATCCCAAAGTGGAAGGTTTTGATAGTGGCTGAAAATGTAAATATTAACATGGTATGTTAAGTTTGTTGTGTGAGATCATTCTCACTATGTGCTGCTTACCGGGCATTAAACTGTACAACCAGGTGGAAAACACAATGAAACATTTAGCAGCTAAAATTCGATTCAGTTCAGTTTTATTTATATAGCACCACTTCAGAAAATCAGTCACCTCAAGGTGTTTTACATGTAATGTCACCATATCAGTAACACTACTCCTATGAGCAAGCACTTGGCAAAAATGGGAAGGAAAAAGTCCATTTTAACAGGAAGAAAACTCCCTCGCGTAACTAAGGAAGGGTTCAGGGTCACCTGACCCAATCCCAATTATAAGCTTTGACAAAAGGGAATCTTAAAAGTAGAGATTAATTATGGCGTTCCACAGGGTTCTGTGCCTGAACCAATTCTACTTACATTATACATGTTTCCATTAGTCAGTATCATTTGAAGGCATGGTATACATTTTCATTGCTGTGCAGATGATATCCAGGTTAATTATTTATTTATTTATTTATTTATTAACCTTTATTTAACCAGGAAGATCCCATTGAGATTAAAAACCTCTTTTTCAAGGGAGACCTGGCCAAGATAGGCAGCAGCAGATGTCTCACAGTTACAGAAATTACTCAAACACAGGCAGCAACAACACACATGCAACAATAAGTGAAAGAATACAAATAAAATAAAAATAAAATTCAATAAAATTCAAATAAAATAAAAAGTCAGTTAAAATGACAATCAATCTAATTGAAACAGTTGCATGTTATGGACTTGGCCTCAAGGATTCGTAGTTTAGATTTAAAATCACTTAATGAAATGAATTCAGTCATTTTCCAGTCGTTCTGCAGTTCGTTCCAGGCCGAGGGTGCTAAATGGACAAAAGCTCTTTTACCAAGTTCAGTTCGGGCAAATGGAACAGAAAGCAACAAGTAACCATGCGGACGAAGAGAATACCGACCAGCATGTTTCATTACAAGCAGGGAACATATATAAGAAGGCAGCAACCCAAGTATCGCCTTATATATAAAACTGTATAAATGAGAGTTCCTCCGACTTACCAAAGCAGGCCATCCTACCTGAGAGTATAACTCACAGTGGTGAGTCTGAAATTTACAGTTAGTGATGAACCTCAGACAAGCATGATACACAGAATCAACCATTCGAAGACATTGAGCAGAAGCATTCATATATAGAATATCACCATAATCCAGCACAGGCAAGAATGTTGCAGCAACAAGCCGCTTCTTTGTATTAAAAGAGAAACACAACTTATTTTGAAAATAAAATCTCAGTTTTAACTTCAGGTTTTTCACAAGATTCTCTACACGTGGTTTGAAGGTAAGCGAGTCATCAATTAAGATTCCCAGATATTTATAGGTGTGAACCAACTCTATTTTATTACCTTCAAGAGTGGTTACTGATGGGATTGTTTGGGCTCGTCTCCTTGATTTAGAAAACAACATGAGCTTTGTTTTGTCTGCGTTGAGAACAAGTTTAAGCTGATGTAATGAGTGCTGGACAGCAGAAAAGGCTTTCTGCAAGGAGTCGATGGCTTGGACAAGAGTTGAACCACAGCTGTAAATAACTGTATCATCAGCATAGAAGTGCAAGTTTGCATCTGGCACATGTAGACTAAGATTGTTTACGTAAATGATAAATAGAAGGGGACCTAATACAGAACCCTGTAGCACTCCGCTGTGCACTGTAACAAAGTCAGAACATAGACCGTCAGATTTAATGCACTGAGTCCTGTTACTGAGGTAGTTTGAGAACCATGCCACTGCTCTCTCAGAGAGTCCTGACTGGAAGAGTCTAAGTTTTAAAATACAATGATCAACAGTGTCAAATGCTTTTGACAAATCAATAAAAAGGGATGCACAGTGTTGTTTTTTATCAAGTGCAATAGTAATATCATTTACCACTCTAATTGCAGCTGTGATAGTACTGTGATTCTTCCTAAAGCCTGATTGATATTCAGATAAAATGGCATTGATGTGCAAAAACTCCTTTAACTGCTCACACACAAGAGCTTCAAGAACTTTGGCCAGCACAGATAGATTAGATATTGGTCTGTAATTAGTTAACACTGCTGGGTCGCCCCCTTTTAATAGAGGAACAACAAAAGCTGATTTCCATACTGAGGGAATTTTATTCATGTCCAGTGTGAGGTTGAAAAGTGTTGTGAGAGGCTCTGCTACAAAATCAGCTGCCAGTTTCAAGAAGTAAGGATCTAGTAAGTCTGGCCCTGGAGATTTTCTAGGATCTAACAGTTTAAGAGCTTTACATGAAGCCAGATGAAACGGACCAATTTATTGTGTCATCTTGAAATCTTGAAGTCCCCCAGGCTTACTGCTCATTAAATCTGAAGATTTAACATTCAGCCTTTTATATTTAAAATGATACAGAGTGCTATAACAGAGTTTATCCATATGTGCTTATAGTAAATCATCTTTATTCTTAATCAAAGATATAAATCTAATTAATATGTTGAATAAGAAATGCAGTTTGAGTAATAAAAATTATTCTAATCTCTAGATTTTGTGTGTGTAGACATGATCCAGCTTCGACCTGGGCAGATTAGTGTCTGTGTGTAGCTGCAGGAATCTGTCACCAACCCAGAGAATCATGAGCGAGTCCCCATCGGCTCCGTCTAAGCACTGGGTAAAACTCATAGGAGTTGATTCAGACTTCCTGTATTAGGGTGCTGGTTTCACAGATCAATATTCTTAAAGACTTAAAAGCCTGAATGACCTCTAATTTCCTGCTTCTAAATTCAAATAAAACTGAAGTGATTGTATTCTGCCCTAATCTCAGAAACATGGGTTCCAATGAGACACTTACTCTGGATGGCCTTACCTTGGCCTCCAGTTCTGTGGAACCACAACACCCTCTCTACTTAAAACTCTCCTAAGAATCAGACTTAAAACTTTACATTTTGAAAAAATTCCTAATCAGGGATTTATCGCATGACCCTGAACCCTCAGTTATGCTGGAATAGACCTAGGCCAGGGGTGGGCAACTCCAGGCCTCGAGGGCCGGTGTCCCTGCAGGTTTTAGATGTGTCCTTAAGCCAACACAGCTGATTTAAATGACTAAATTAGCTCCTCAACATGTCCTGCAGTTCTCCAGAGGCCTGGTAACGAACTAATCATGTGATTCAGGTGTGTTGACCCAAGGTGAGATCTAAAACCTGCAGGACACCGGCCCTCGAGGCCTGGAATTGCCCACCCCTGACCTAGGCTGATGGGAACTTCTCATAATATTGTTCTTTCTTCATCCTCCATGTGTTTATACCCCACACCGAATTTAATCAGTTATTATTCATCTCTGGCTCCCTTCCACAGCGTATCTTTGTCCTGTCTCCCTTCCTTCAGCAGATGGCTGCCCCTCCCTGAGCCTGGTTCTGCTTAAAATCTCTTCATGTTAAAAGGGAGTTTTTCCTTACCAAAGTTGCCAAGGGCTTGTTCAGAGGGGGTTGTCTGATTGTCTGGGTTTTTGATGTATTATTGAAGGGTCTACAACTTACAATATAAAGCACCTTGAGGTGACTATTGTGGTGGTTTGGAGCTTGATAAATAAATTGAACTGAAATTACTTGCCACTTAAAAAATGCTTGTCCCCTTATGCTCGCTCCTCTTCTATAGCACTAGCTACAGTCCTGTAAAATTATCCAAAGTATTGCAGTAGTCACTGGCAAATGCTAGAGATCCAGCCAGGCTCACAGCCTCCCCACATGAGCAAAGGAATCACAATGAACAAAAGAACAACAAGCAACATAATTAAAGCGCTCATAATGTATTTACAACAACAGTGGTCAATTTTTCCCCATAGTCAAATGCTCAGTCTTTATATCAGGATGTTTACAACAGTTCTCAGAGTAGAAGGAAGAAAAGTTAAATCTGGCCACTTTGTGGTCCTTGAATTTACTTGGGGGAGAACTCTCTTGCTAAGACAGGATATTGGATAACAAGTTTATGCCAGCACTCCGATGTCATACTCTTATTCCAAAACAGGCATAATGGATGCTCGAAGGCTGCCCAGGAGTTCATCATGGTGAGGGAAAGTCTTCAGAATGTAAGATATGAGCAAGCAAAAGCCTAACAAACTGTGGACTTCATACAAGCTCTCGAGGGCTGACTTGTAGCAACAGGCACTAAACAGACTGGTCACTTCCTGATGTGAGGTGCCTTGGTAAGACTGTGCTTTTTAAATAGTTTTTAATTGGTTAATTTGGAGGTGCTCACCTCGTGTGATGCAAGTGTGGTTTCCATTATGAAAAGGCAACCAGGACAGTATAATGTGCTACTTTTCATTCAGCTCGCTGTTTCATGTTTTCATTGTGAACCAATATTTGTGGCCTAGTTTGCTGCAAAAATAACAATCTTCTGTTTCCCCAATTACCCCTCCTCCTCATCAAGAGGTAGCAAAGATTTGAATGCACTCAACAGTAGATCCAAGCATTTGTTGACTCTGTCTCATGACAAAGTCCTAAAGCACAAACAAATGCAGTCTTCTGGATGATTAGCTGCTTGATGCCCCACTTTAGTTCTGGCAGGTCGCAAAGAAAGTGCACTGACTAGAGTGGTAACAAAAGCAAACTAAGCCATCTTTCTAAATTCAGATAAGAAGAAGGAAGCCACTTCTATATCATTATCTACTTTTTACTTCCTGCCAATGAGGCTTCACAAGCAAAATTGCCCCAATATCCACTGAGAACAAAGCGAGCGAGAGCATGTTGAGAGACGGAAAGCTTTCACAGATCCACTCAAGATATGTAAAAGAAAGCCATCAAGCAGATATGCAAGAGGGTAACAAGAGATGTGAATCAATATCATCCACTATTTACAACATCTATGCCAGATGCTGAATGCAGACATCTTAAGAGGCATCTTCAGTTATTGGGAATAAGAAAAGATTAAAAGAAATCTGTCGCTGATATTTAGAGCTGAGCTTTGTTCCCCTCTGTGATGAAAAAACAACAGCAGAGCAAAAGGAAACGAATGAAATGCGCGTCCTTTTGCGTATCCTTACATTGTGCTCTGTTGCTATGCCATGATGTGGGCCACTATGTAAATATTGGAACAGCCATAACACCAGTATTCTACAAAGTAAAATATTTAGTGGACAGTATTCCCAGATAGTCATCTGTGCAGTCTGTGTTTAGCTGGAGAGAATGGAGTATTGTTTTGGTGATTGGGGTCATACAGTAGGTCGGGCAGCAGTGGTTAGGGAAGCGGACCTTCATAACAGCAGTATTACCCATGGACAGGGCTGTAGGGGTTTGTAGGGCTCTCTCATTAATGTCTTTGTCTCTATCTTTCGCTCGCTCTCTTTTCCTCCTCACACACACATGCACACAGGGAGATGGAGACAAGTTTCAAACGAAAAACAAAAACCTGGGGTACTTAAAGCTCTTATGTTATATCAGAGGCCTGGAGACAATGGGAAGATGCAGGGCACCCGAGGGTTGGAAAACACTTTGTAAATAATTGAGATTGTGTTCCTTTGTTTTGTTTGTCTTTAAATGACTGACTCTCTGTCTTGGTCAAGTCAATACTGCAGGCAGCAGTATGAGAGAGCCAGATGATTTGTTGCTGCTGCAGAGCCTGGCATACTTCATTTGAAGGGTTTCCTTCTTACTTTGTGACTGCTTGATCTGGAAAGGGTCAGATGTCGACCTTCACGAGGTGACTCCAAGAAACTGGAGTTAATCCTGTGCTGTATTCATGCTGTTGTTATAGACTATTAAGGACATTTGCTCTGCCACCTTTCACCTTTCCCTGAATGAGCAAATATTAATTACTACTACTACAGTGTAACTATTAAAGTGGAAAGGACGTTATCAGACTTTTTTCAGTTTTTCAAGAGATCAGAACATCTTAAAAATGGCTCAGAATAAACATCTGTAACTTCATATCTATGTTGACCAACAGGAAACAGATACACACATAATTCTACATCTGAACGATCAGTCATCTAAAGCTACGTCTACGAAAAGCTAAAACCAGGAAAACTGTCCTGCCTGAGAGAGCAGAAAGTGTGGCTCAGACTGCAAACAGTGCAATGGAAATGCTCTGTTGAAATTATTTCAGATAATGAGACGTGATTACACAAGCATCTGGGACAAACTGCTGTGTGTTTGCCACAGTGTGTTTTGACTGTTTCTTTTCCAAGCCATTGCAGTCAATAGTTTCTAGAATTGGCTACCACAAAATACTGGTCAAACGTTTTGGCAGCGGCACCACTGCCTAAATTTAAAATAAAAAATTTTTGCCAATAAAGTTTTTGAAAATAATAAAATGCTTGAAATTGTTCTTTACTACAGAAACGTAAAAGCAATCTAAATAAAACCTAAAGTATAATTTAGAATTTATGCCACTGTCAAAAATTTTCCTCATGACCGTATGACTTTGCCATGCTTAAATTAATTAATCCTAGGGGTCCTAACTATGTTTTCCAGTTTCTGGGAAGATTTAAAGGTAGAAAAAGTGTTTACACTGCCATTAGATATCATGAACTTCTGTTTCAAGATAAATGAGCAACAGTGCTCACCTACAAAAACCTGCATCTACTACTGATATACCCTAAAATAGCATGAATATAACCCTTACATAATTCATTATCATTAACAAATTTTCACCACATTACAACCATTAAAAAACTGATAAAGACAGAATCACCTTAAACCATAAAACTGTGGTTCATGGTACAGCATTTAATCAGTGCTAGCATATACAAACTTTCTCATTGGCCTGTTTAGCTAACAAAGCACTAACACCCTGCAGCCAAATGATATGCTGTTATGTCCAAGCACTATTCCAATGTGACAAGCAAGTCAAGCAGTGCTTGTATGGAAGTGAAATGTAAAAATATCATCAACAAAAATATATTAAAGTAAAAACATTTCTCTACTTTTATCTAAAAAGCATCCTGTCATAAAGATTCTCTAATACCTGTTTATATGCGCACTTTTGATTACTGCCATCTTGTGCTTGCAGTTGGCTATTGTCTTTGGAAGCAAAATTAATTGCACTTGATTGCAGAGAAGCTGAAGTCTGAATGGGGTAAGTGTTTTCAGAGGTGGTTCAGAGTCAGGCGAGCAGCTTTTTCTGGTTTGTTTGTGCATGTGCTTTGTGGATAAACCTCTGGTGTCTGATGGGAGGTGATCTAGGTAAGCTGCCATGGCTCTCTTTTTGCTGCTCTGAGATCATCATTAGGCTACCATCTGAAAAGTTAATTACTGGCCAAGATAATGCCATACAGAGTTAGTATCTGGCTTGTTACCATATTTCTAAGATTTTTAGTGCAGAGTACCTCAGATTTATCTGACTTTTCAAGCAGAAATCTGGAGGTTGTTCCTAGAGTATTTAAAAGTAGAATGGGAGGCAGAGCCTTCAGTTTTCAGGCCCCTCTTCTGTGGAACCAGCTTCCAGTTTGGATTCAGGAGACAGACACTATCTCTACTTCTTTTTGCTAAAGCATATAGTTAAGACTGGATCAGGTGACCCTGAATCCTCCGTTAGTTATGCTGCAATAGGCGCAGGCTGCTCACCCCAACTGGTGAGAGATGGCTGGGTCACATAGGGTCATATTATTGTTGGGTTTTTCTCTGTATGTATTATCGTAGGGTCTACCTTACAATATAAAGTGCCTGATAGGTTGCTGGTGATCTGGTGGATAGATAGAGGTAGATACTATAAGCTGCTGGATGCAAGCATTTTATATTTGCATGAAGCCAAGTACGACACTATATTGCCAAAAGGTCATGAACAGATAATTTAATTCAGGTGTTTCAATCACTTCCCTGGCCACAAGTGTATAAAATCATAGACATGCAGACTACTACAAACATTTGTGAAAACATGGGTTGCTATCAGGAGCTCAGTGAATTCCAGTGTGGCACTGTGATAGAATGCCACCAGTCCAGTTGTGAATTATCCTCACTGTTAAATATTCCACAGTCAACTGTTAGTGGTATTATAACAAAGTGGAGGTAGTTAGGAACAAAAGAAACTCAGCCATGAACTAGTAGACCATGTAAAATCAAAGAGAGACTTTGCTGCTCTCCTTGTGTTTGTGTATGTATGCATAGGTACACAATTCAGCAGCCAGCCAAACTTCATGCATAAGACTACATCCAAGCTCCAGGTGCTTTATTTTAAGCTACACCACCATATACCATTGAATCGGAGTGAAACTAAAACATATCAACAAAAGAATTAAATAGCAATGTGATTAATACAGTTATGAAAAAGAATGAGGATTGCAGCAGTTAATTTACTGAACCCTTCACCAAATGTGCACTTGCTTACCCCAACTAACATGGCAGACTTCCTGTTCTGGTTCAAGGTGCAGAGCCCAATAACAACAATTTACAAGGCACAGTGGGAGGCACCTAACACAAGGCAGAATAGAGACAATGATGAGCTAGTTTGTGGTGGAAGAACTTGACTGGCCTATGCAGAGTCCTGACCTTAACCTGACAGAATACCATTGGCACGAATAGAGCAACATCAGTGTCTGAATGTCACTCAAGTTTATTTGCATGTGCAGACAAACGAGAGGATACTTCGTTTGTCTGCACAAACGAAGCAATATAGTGTATGATACCTTCCTGTAGTGATGTGTCCTGTGTGTCGAAGCTTCGAATCGTGCGTCGGGTAATCGCGGGGGCGTTTTTCTGAAGCGCGTATCGAGGCTTGCTTTGATTACGTATGCAGTGACGTTCGAGGCCTCGCGGGCAGTCCGTACCACGTGACTGATTCAGGGACTGGTTCATCGGTTCGCGCCAGATTCGAAATAACATGGGCAGGAAAACAGCTGATTCCCCATCACACCGTGTTGTGGAATTGGATTACGTACGTGCTACATAGTTACTTGTGCATTTCTTCTTCGATGGAACCAGCAAGGAAGAGATGTTTTTTTTTTTAAATTTTGTCTCTCCTAATAAAGTATGCACACAGTAATAAATATCACAAATGATAAACACCAAAATATAAATAAACAACACTACACATCCTATAATCTGATTTCTGTCTTTTAGTTTATTAAAAAGTGAAGCACCAAACACTAGTTTGTGTCATTATCCAGATGTACATAAGGTTTACACATCATTATAATCAAAGAGCCCGCTTCACTTGAATTGTCCACTTGATGGCGCAGTAGAGCAAATGAATCATCACAATGCTTCGAACCATGAGTCGACCAATTGGATGGAAAGCTTCAGTTCATCATGAGGCTTCATCTCACCATCACTACCTTCCTGTAGTGGGAACCTATTACAACAAAACCAAGAAACTGGTGCTTTGTTGTTTAGAAAAAAAAAGTCTTCAGCTCACTGAAGATACTTGAATAAACAAATTATTTATTTTTATCAGACTTTGTCACCCACTTTTCCAAAGACGGATTGTCTATAAAATCTTATCACCATCTGTGTACAAGAGTGCTTGTTTGGAACTAACAAGCAGCATTTGTTGAATCACAACTGTTTTATATGAACTAATGATGAGTAAATGAGTAAAATGGAGTGTCAGTTGTAGAAAGATGTTGCTGCTTTAATTGTATGTAAATGGTAGCCATTTAATATCCTGTGTTTCTCCTCCAAAACGATGGAATAAAAGAATGTCTCCCTCTCAGCCTCCAACACTAATTATTTTGCCGTTGCGTGGTAGTCATCATAAATAACCATAATTCAAATGGCCCCAATCAATAGTGCTTGAGGAGGCATTTGGACATTATAAACAGTGTTGGTTTAAATTGCAAGCAGCAGGGCCAAGGACAAACCGCAAATGGCATTAGCGTCTCTAACTTCTGTATATTTTTATTTCTGCAAGGAAAAAGAATAATTTGTGAGTATTTAAAAAATATATATCTATATATATATATATACAAATACATATTACTCCCATAGAGCCTTCTTTTCTAAATCTTCATCCTTCAAGCCCCTCTGTGGAATTGGAACACCCTCTTACGATTAGGCTTAAAACTTTTTGATAAAGCTTACAGTTAGGGCTGGATCAGGTGACCCTGAATCCTTAACATGATGCACTGTTTTTTATTCACTCACCTCTCTTCAATCTCTGTGTGTATAAACCACTTTGCATTTAATCATTAGTTATTATTGAACTCTGGCTCTCTTCCACATCATGTCTTTTTTCCTGTCTTCCACCCCTCAGCCATAACCTGGTTGCGGCAAATAGCCGCCCCTCCCTGAGCCTGGTTCTGCCAGAGGGTTCTTCCTATTAAAAGGGAGTTTTTCCTTCCCACTGTCACCAAGTGCTTGCTTGTAGGGGTTTGTCTGATTGTTGGTGTTCTCTTTAATATTGCGAGTCTTCACAATAAAAAGGGATTTGGGGCAACTGTTGTTGTCGTTTGGTTCTATGTAAATAAATAACATTGAACTGAATAGAAAGTGTATGTGATGCGATGTAATTTAACTGTTCACTCAATCAGTCTCAGTCATTTCAGCCAAACTCACATGTGGTAAATCACCAAATCATCATGTGCTGTGCATAACTCATTTGGAACAGTTTTCATGGTAATTCCTTAAAGAGGTAAATCACTTCTACAAACCTGTATCTTCAAAGCTTTCTGTAAATACTTCACTGTTTGAATGCAGTCCAAAATTATGATCAAAGTCACTGTTTTTCCAAAAGAACCCTGGCTCAGTGTTTGCTATTGTGTATGGAAGACAAAGCCGGGTGATTAGTTGTGAACAGATGGAAATTTTGGTCTCGGATATTCTTAACATGTGCAGACTACCTCGATGCAGGACTGGCACAGTGTGCTAGATGAGCTCAGCACACAGAAGTGAAAGAAATTCTGTTAAACTGATGATACAAGTAAACGTGCTTTGGCTGGACAGCCATGAGCAGTCCAGATTGTGAGAAGCATATTCCATGACCATCCTATCTGTCAGTGCCTGGGAGTGTGACTGGCATTTTGATTGCAGTTTTTCTCTGGGGACTGTCTGAGGACCTTGAATCTGGATCTCAAAACTGTTCAGTGAGGACTCATGTTGGGCATCTTATTTTTAAAGGTGTAATAAAAAATTATTGTAATAAATAATGTCTACAACATAATACAACCCGATATATCTCGTTGATGATGAATAATAGCGACTCAACAATTACTTCACTCGGAGCAGAGATTTCAGGCTTGTGTGTTCCAGGCTGCACTGTGTATTGGAGCAAACAGTCCCCAGCTATTACAGTGTCAAGATGTTCTCAGCTACCAGTGTTTCTGAAAGCAAGGCTGAGAGTTTCCTTTCTCAAGCCAAACAAGCAACGGACAAGCCAGCGTTGTTTTTCCACTCTTCCACTAACATACTTAACTGCACGTTTCTGTGATTCTTTAGCCTAGTCACTGACTGGCTGCAAAATCTTTTGTAACCGTGAGCTAACACTTAAAACTTGGACTGACAATGTTTGCAAGGCGGTGTCTTTTTTTTCTTTCCAAATCTTTAAAACAACTTTAATACACAAAGGTATACAAAGGTAACGTGTTATATGTGTATGCTTTCTGCTTTTTTTCACCTTCAGTCTTTCCTCCTAGATAGAGTTACTTGATTCTCTTAAAATGAAAGTCAAGACAACATTCAGGTTAAGTAGATCTGACAGACTAGACACTGACTATGTCGAACTGTTTATCCATAACTCAAAATTTGCAATTTTGCACACCTATACACAACATAATACAACTGTAATTACCTCTAACCTGTAAATTTGCAGTTCTGTACATATCTCTACATATACACCTTAATATTGTATACTCTGCATATATATATATATACACACACACACACACACACATACACACACACATATATATATATATATATATATATATATAACACCCAGCACACCCCTGCGGGCGGTTTATCCTTCAAGCTCGGGTCCTCTACCAGAGGCCTGGGAGCTTGAGGGTCCTGCGCAGTATCTTAGCTGTTCCCAGGACTGCGCTCTTCTGGACAGAGATCTCCGATGTTGTTCCCGGGATCTGCTGGAGCCACTCGCCTAGCTTGGGAGTCACCGCACCTAGTGCTCCGATTACCACGGGGACCACCGTCACCTTCACCCTCCACATCCTCTCGAGCTCTTCTCTGAGCCCTTGGTATTTCTCCAGCTTCTCGTGTTCCTTCTTCCTGATATTGCTGTCATTCGGAACCGCTATATCGATCACTACGGCCGTCTTCTTCTGTTTGTCTACCACCACTATGTCCGGTTGGTTAGCCACCACCATTTTGTCCGTCTGTATCTGGAAGTCCCACAGGATCTTAGCTCGGTCATTCTCCACCACCCTTGGGGGCATCTCCCATTTTGACCTCGGGACTTCCAGGTTATACTCGGCACAGATGTTCCTGTACACTATGCCGGCCACTTGGTTATGGCGTTCCATGTATGCCTTGCCTGCTAGCATCTTGCACCCTGCTGTTATGTGCTGGATTGTCTCTGGGGCATCTTTACACAGCCTGCACCTGGGGTCTTGCCTGGTGTGATAGACCCCAGCCTCTATGGATCTTGTGCTCAGAGCTTGTTCTTGTGCTGCCATGATTAGTGCCTCTGTGCTGTCTTTCAGTCCAGCTTTGTCCAGCCACTGGTAGGATTTCTGGATATCAGCCACCTCCTCTATCTGCCGGTGGTACATACCGTGCAGGGGCCTGTCCTTCCATGATGGTTCCTCGTCTCCCTCCTCTTTCTTGGGTTTCTGCTGCCTGAGGTATTCACTGAGCACTCGGTCAGTTGGGGCCATCTTCCCAATGTATTCTTGGATGTTCGTTGTCTCATCCTGGACTGTGGTGCTGACACTCACCAGTCCCCGGCCCCCTTCCTTCCGCTTAGCGTACAGCCTCAGGGTGCTGGACTTGGGGTGAAACCCTCCATGCATGGTAAGGAGCTTTCTTGTCTTTATGTCAGTGGCTTCTATCTCCTCCTTTGGCCAGCCTATTACCCCAGCAGGGTACCTGATCACGGGCAGGGCGTACGTGTTGATGGCCCGGATCTTGTTCTTACCATTCAGCTGACTCCTCAGGACTTGCCTGACCCTCTGCAGGTACTTGGTGGTTGCAGCTTTTCTAGCGGCCTCTTCATGGTTCCCATTCGCCTGCGGGATCCCCAAGTACTTGTAACTGTCCTCTATGTCTGCAATGTTGCCTTCTGGTAGTTCAATCCCCTCAGTTCTGACTACCTTCCCTCTCTTTGTGACCATTCGACTACACTTCTCCAGTCCGAACGACATTCCAATGTCATTGCTGTATAGCCTGGTAGTGTGGATCAGTGAATCGATGTCTCGTTCACTCTTGGCATACAGCTTGATGTCATCCATGTACAGGAGGTGGCTGACAACTGCTCCGTTCCGTAGTCGGTATCCGTAGCCAGTCTTGTTAATGATCTCACTGAGGGGGTTCAGGCCTATGCAGAACAGCAGTGGGGACAGAGCATCTCCTTGGTAGATCCCGCACTTGATGGTGACTTGTGCTATGGGCTTGGAGTTGGCCTCTAGTGTTGTACGCCACATCCCCATTGAGTTCCTGATGAAGGCTCTTAGGGTCCCATTGATCTTGTACAATTCTAGGCATTCCAGTATCCAGCTGTGGGGCATTGAGTCATAGGCCTTCTTGTAATCAATCCAGGCAGTGCACAGGTTGGTCAGTCTGGTCTTGCAGTCTCGGCTGACTGTTCTGTCTACCAGTAGCTGGTGTTTTGCGCCTCTGGTATTCTTGCCAATTCCTTTCTGTGTCCCGCTCATGTATTGACCCATGTGCCTGTTCATCTTAGCCGATATGATGCCTGACAGGAGCTTCCATGTAGTACTGAGGCAGGTTATTGGTCGGTAGTTGGAGGGGACCGGTCCCTTCTTGGGGTCCTTGAGGATCAGGACCGTCCGGCCTTCAGTTAGCCATTCCGGGTGTCTCTCGTTAACTAGCAGCTGGTTCATTTGTGCTGCCAGACGCTCGTGGAGTGCAGTCAGCTTCTTCAGCCAGTAGGCGTGAACCATGTCGGGCCCTGGTGCTGTCCAACTCTTCATACTGGAGACCCTTTCTTGGATATCTGCCACTGTGATGGTTACTGGACCCTGTTCAGGGAGGTCGCTGTGGTCTGCCCTCAGATCCTCTAGCCACTGAGCATTGCCGTTATGGGTTGCGTCCTTCTCCCATATGCTCTTCCAGTATTGCTCCGTCTCCAGCCTTGGTGGTGCTGTTCTCTTATTGTTCCCTTACCACTGAGAGTACACCTTTGCTGGTTCTGTGGAGAACAGCTGGTTTATTCTCCTGCCTTCTATCTCTCTGGTGTACCTCCTCAAGCGGCTGGCCAAGGCTGTGAGTCTTTGCTTGGCAGTTTCCAAGGCCTCAGGTATGGACAGCTTGCTGTATTTCTTAGGCACCTTATTTGTCGCACCTTTCTGCAACTCCGTTAGTTGGCTAACCTCCCTCCGTGCTACTTTGATCTTGCCCTCTAGCCTCCTTCTCCATGGAGGGTACTGCGGGTATATATATATATACACACACACACATATATATACACACACACACATATATATATATATATATATATATATATATATATATATATATATATATATATATATATACACACATATATATATATATATATATATATATATATATATATATATATATATACACACATATATATATATATATATATATATATATATACATACACACATATATATATACACACATATATATATATATATATACACACATATATATATATATATATATATATATACATACACACATATATATATATATATATATATACATACACACATATATATATATATATATATATACATACACACATATATATATATATATATATATATATATACATACACACACATATATATATATATATATATATATATATATATATATATATATATATATATATATATATATATATATATATATATATATATATATATGTGTGTGTGTGTGTGTGTGTGTGTGTGTGTGTGTGTGTGTGTATTGGAGAGAGAGAGAGAGCTATTATCACTGTGACAGTGTTGCAACTACTTGCACCCACATGTAAACTACAAGATCTACACAGCACTGTTTTACTGTTTTACTTACTATTACTTTCTTTTAGTCGTGTGAGGGGAACCTGCAAAGTAAGAATTTCATTGCTCTGCGTAACCATTTGTGTTTTGCGGTGTAGATGATAACAAACTTCTTGAATCTTGAATCTAGCTTTTCGTTCAAGCTAATGCCAACTTATCCCTTTAAGTTTAAACCTGTCTGTCAATGCAAACGTTTACAGCTATATAAAAACCAAAAACTATGTGAATATAAAGATGATTTGGCTTTTCTGTCTAGTCCTCACTCTGCTCATCTGGATATTACTCCTGTCCATTATTATTATGTGTACAAATCTATAGCTAATGAGAAGCTGTCTGTATAAAGTTGTTTCTTGCTCACCCGTACACTGGCACTTTATACTGTGCAACTCTCTTCAAAACATATGAGATAAAAAAAATAAAGCAAAATGTCAAATGTGAGTATTTGGTGGCAAAAAAGTTTAAAAGTTAAACCCTTGTAACACTAAAAGTGTTACGGGGGGTTTGAAAGTTACCAAATCCAGAAAAAGCATCACTAAGTTGGCAAAAATGTATACCCCTGGGAGCCTTTAACCTTCCTGCCTTCTTGGGACCTTTTTGTGCCACTGCTATGTGTTAAATGGCTGCCATTTCCACTGTGTTCAGTGGAATATAACCAAACTTGCCACAGGATAGTTTTTACCTGTCAATGTTAATATTCCAGTGTGAATTCCTTAAATCAGCCTAAAATGGCTGAGCAGCAGAAATCCCCACACCCATCACCCTGGGGACCATTTTCTGCCCATTGACTTCCATTATAAACGCTATTTTTCAACCCCAAATTATCATCATATGATTTTATTTTTTCTTCTTTTCTTGGATGTCAATGAAGACTCAGGGCCTTGAAGTTTTAATTTTTAAATTGCAAAAAAAATGCAAGAAAAATAATGGCAGGTCAAAATGTATGTTGGTGCCAATCTTTGGTCCATCTAAAGGCCTACTTATAATGACAATCACATATTACTTCAACTGGTTTTTTGTGGAAATATTTAGTTTCGTTTTTTGGTTTTTGGGGCTTATAACACAGGGCGCTCATGTAATAACACTGGGATTTGAAGGGTTAAAACAACGAAAATATAATTAAAACTTTACATGAATATTTCAGGGAGAAGTAGTTTTACAAGGTTGGCTAATTTAAAGTGGAATAAAATATGGATATATGGTCTTTTTATGGCGTGGCTGAGAATGGTCCCTAGGGTGATGGGTGTGAGTTTTTTAAAGGATGGCAGGAGGGTTAAGAGCAAAACAGTCTCTAAGTCCTGCTGCTATAACTGCATACTCCCAAGAGCAACTCTCCATAACTAAGAGAAGCCTGCAGAACACTAAAAGTATCACAACTACCACAGCTAACACAATGACATACGTGGTAGACACTGGATTTACATACCAGGTTAGTGAATAGTTGGCATCTACATATTTATTTATATGTGTTTATTATTCATTAAAATGAATAAAATACATTTTCCAACTTTTTCTGTGTTTATAATTTAAAAGACTTCATCCAAAAACAATATTTTTGTCAAGGTCTTTCTTTTGATCCTTTCTTATTATTGTAAGTCTCATTTTCAGCGGGTCCTGTGTGGATTGCCATTCTTTCCTGTTTTCTGTGGTTTTCTGTGTTTTTACTTCCCTCCTTTGTTCTCTTTAATGCATTCCCCTGCACTTTATTACTTGTCTGTCTGTGGTGAGTGTATTTAGTCTGTGTCCATTCTCTCAGTTTTTATCAGGTTGTTGTCTGTGCTTTTCCTCGTTCCTTGCAAAAAAATGACTTTTACAGCAGTGAGGGGAAACTTCACTTGAGTTTTCACTGGTAAAACAGCACTTCTGTACTTCCCTGTGCTGGATTAGCAAGTGTTCTTTCATTATGCCAGCTATAAAAGTTTAGTGTTTCTTGTCACATTTACATTACACAATGTCTCTTGGCTTTCTAAAATGAACTCCATTTCAAATCAGAATCTTTTACCTCGGGGGAATCCCAAATCCCATCTGGAAGTGGGGATGTAACAGATGGCGACTTGAGCCACATTACTGTACACAAAGACAGCTGTTGTCATCATGCCTGATTTATCTTGACAGTAACCTTTAAAAAGCGACTTCAAGACTGACTCACCTGAGTCCAGAGACGGGGAGTGTGAAGCAGCTCGCTGACAGAATAAATCATCCTTTTTTGACTGATCAGCCACTCCGTCTCTCTGACAGACTGTTTAGGATATCTGAATAGCTGAGTGAAACTTTTACGACTCACTGCTTGCAGAGGACACTTGCTTCTTTAAAAAAATTTAAACTTTTGCGTATTTTACAGAAAACTGATGGTGGAGCTGCATAATGCAAAATTGCTTCTTTACCGTAATACTTAAACTCACGGACTGTTGCCACACTTAAATCCTGCAGATGCTACATTTTTATATGAAGTTTTAGTCAACAGAAATCGCTGCACCTAAGTAGCTGGTGCTTAACCAGCAAAAGACATTTGTAACATATTTGTATAATATGATTTTATGTCAATATTAACTGTGTTGAAGACAAACATCAAGTATGGTTAAACCAGCTAACCTTTATTTAACCAGACAAATATAGAACATATTCTTATTTACAGATGAATCCTGGGAAAAGGTAAAGCTTCTTAAGGATGTAGAGGTAAGTATAAAAAGAAATATCAAACTAGAGTTCCACTCATGTCTGCATACTGAAACTGACTTTCAGTTTCACTAGCTATTTATCTTTCTTTTCACTTCCTGTTTGATTAAGGTTTCCTAGGAAACTATGATCTTTTTTGGGCTGGAAGGTCGAGGAGTCCTGACTTATCTGTTATATGATCAGTTTTCTGAAAAGAGCAACAATAAAAATACAAGAACAACTAGTGTTACCATCTGTTTATCTCAGAAAACAAACATTTGTTTATGATTACTTTTTGGCCATATGACACAATCAGAGTAGCACTCACTGCTCCAAAATAAAACACATCGTTTCTGCATGCTCTGAAATTTAACATTGATTCTATGCTGGTTGTTTGAATGGGTTTCAAAGTTAATGAAAGTGAGAGAAAAGGCACCAGACACATAGCAGAGGGGACGTTCATTCTCAAAATTTGATGAAAGTATGTTGCCAAATTTTAAAGTGCTTCAAAACGGAGCCTCTATGCTATTCCATTTTAAACAGGACAGCACTCGTGTGACTGTGGCATGGAAGATTGATATAATCATATGTAATATGTGACACCATCCAGAGTCTGTAAAAGCTTCTATTTGGCATGTCACTAAAGCATAACCCAAACCCTTAAATGAGTTGCTGGTGACCCGGTGGACAGTAAGGGACTAACAATTGCCTAATCAGGTATTAATTAAATTAAGAATTCTATCGTCCGATAACGATATAAATCACAAAAATGTAACATTTTCTGTAAATTCTGTGAATCTCGGGCAGCTCGACTTGCGGGAAGTGTTTCCAGCTGGGCGTCGTGTAGCTGGAGTCGAGTGTTTTAACAGATGCATGAAACGATACATTTTTAGACATAAGTTGTAACGGCCACCGTTTTCTTTGTGAGTATTTGTTACACGGCGTGCTGCGGGGAAAAGCTTGTTCTAACGTTTGAGTCTAAGGTTTATTTTTTAGCACCTGGCGGCTCTTTTTTACTTCTCATCTGTAAATAATCTGCTCTTTCACGTGATTCAGTTTATTTTGAAAAGTCTCAGGATCTTGAGCTTTATTGTGAAAGGTTTATGTGGAACAGAAACAAGCGGACACGTGATGGTTTTACCATCGTTGTTGCTAACGACAACGCATAAAAACAGGCGCTTGTCCGTCCGTAGTGTGGTTATATTAAATATAAGTGAAAGAGAGAAATTAATATAGCCACTACAGTGACCATCAAAACCATGAAAAAATATTGCCGTAAACAGTTTATTTTGCGACACCATGAAACAAATCATAAAATGAAACGATAGACATTTTTATATCGTCATCCGATATATATCGTTATATCGAACAGCCCTACATGAGAGACATCTCCATTAGGAGGTAAGATAAAGATCGCTATTTTACATGTTTATAGTGAAATAAATGTATATAAAAAAATATACATTAATTGCCTCAAGGCAACACTGCGCAGTTAGCCCAGTTTTTTTCAGGCAATATAATTCATTAGCATATGTGTGTAGAGATGTGTTTGTGTGCATTTATATGATCATAGTCAATGTTTTTTACTTTACAATCTACTGATAATTACAGGACATAGACGTAAAAAGCTTTTATGAAAGGAAACCAAGGGAATGTGCACTTTCTGTCCTCAGAAAGTGAGGACAGTGAGCTTTCAGGGAGTGACAGTGAAGTAGAGGAGTGGATCCCTGAATCAGGTTTGAGGGACACTTAGGAGCTCAGGGGTCAGGGGGTAAAGTAATTGTGTGTGTGTGTGTGTGTGTGTGTGTGTGTGTGTGCGTGCGTGCGTGCGTGTGTGTGTGTGTGTGTGCGTGTGTGTGTGTGCGTGGGGTTATGGTCAAATGTTGGATGTATTTTGGTGTTTTATTGTTCTGTGAAATGTTTACATTGTTTATTTGTTGTTTATTTATTTGTTCATCCTTGTTGTACTAATAAAACTTATTATAGAATAACTTGGTGTTTGACTGCCCTTGTTGCACAGTGTTGCCTTGAAGCAACAAACCAATATCTGTTTGGGGGGGGCGCAGGGTGTCAAATTTTATGATTGATATATTATTAGGGACCCTAAAGCTCCCCCGAAATAGGGAGAAATGTTTTTTCCCCAGAAATTAAAAAGTCACCCTGCAATAATACAAAGATAACATAGAAAATCCCATCACTGAGACGAGCCCCCCGTGAGCACACGCTTTGGCAACAGTGGGTAGAGATGGCACGATACCACTTTTTTATGTCCGATACCGATACCGATATCATAAATTTGGATATCTGCCGATACCGATATGAATCCGATATAGTGTTTTTTAATCAACAAAACTGTTTTTTAAATATCTTGCCGCATTTTGTATAAGTTCATACTCAAGTTTAAAACAACAACTACACTAAAGCTATTCTGTTATACCTGTATGCAAAAAAAAATATTTCATAGTTCAGCAATACTGATCAATCTAATAAACTTAAACCTACACCATCCTCCCTATTCTGGTATTTTAAAGAGTACTTAGCATATATATTAAGCAACCTAACTAATAGGGTTCCAACTCCCAGCAACAATAAAAATAAATAAATAAAAAATAGGGAACCACCCCTCACGCTCCACCTCATGATGCTTAATCGACGTAATCAACCTTAATTTGATGCAGTGTGGGAAAAAAAATGCACAGAAATCAATTATTTTTCAAGAAATATTAAATAGATTCAACATCTTTCTTCAACAGAATTGCAGACTGCACAGATGGTACCTTCCCAAAGGAAAAAGTACTATAGCTTACTAGGGTATATATATTAGACTTAATAGTTACTATATACAGTAATGGACTTCTGTTCATTTTGCATCAAATTAAAACTTTGGGTGTCAGATAATTATTTATTAAAAGCTAGACATTTTAAATGAGAATAAGAAAGAAAAGTATGTCTTTGTGCCCCCTTTTCCCTGTTAATGCCCTATCGGCCCCCCTGGCTAAACTTTGCTAGATCCGCCCCTGCACAGTTACCAGCGTCAGCTACGTAGAAAAAGATCCTGGTGTAGAAAGTAATATTAAATACATTCTAACAACAGCTGATCAAGCTTAAACGTGCTTCTGTTGTTCAGTCGCTGGTTTCCTCTTTCTGGTGCAAAGTGGGCCAAAAGCAAACTAGAGACACGGACTCGCGACAGAAAAGCCGATCAGCTGATCGTTAAGCAGTTTCATGATTGAAGTAGCAGCAAGAAGAGGCAGTCGCTTGTTAAGCTTAACGCAGGAATGCTTTACAAACATTCAGAGATGGACTTACACACTTGCTTTACTTCTCTCGGGATAACTTTGTCGGAGATGAAATGCCGGGTTGCTAGCGAAGCTCCACATGCTATCCAGACCACCACAGGTCCCGCATGCCACAGCCGCTCTATCACGTGATGCATACTGCTCCGACGTGCTAACGTTCTGAGGTGAGTTACGGCGTGTTGCAAGTTTTGTGAGGTGCTTTCGTGATATTTAATGGATCGGATTACATTTTTTATTTTTCTCCGATATCCGATCCAGTAATTTAGGTCAGTATCGGACCGATACCGATACGTAATATCGGATCGGTCCATCTCTAACAGTGGGAAGGGAAAACTCAATTTTAACAGGAAGAAACCTCCAGCAGAACCAGGCTCAGGGAGGGGCGACCAGCTGGGGGTGAAGGGAGGAAGACAGGACAAAGACACACTGGTCAAAGCATAGGTGTAACCTACTTGATAAGATGTAAAAGTTAGCAAGAAAAGATGGGATGCAGGTTTATTATGACAAACTAATGATTTTCCTTCACTTCCAAAATAATTACTTTATTGTGATTAATATATGAGTATAGTAGCGAGCTCTAAGGGACAGCGAAATTCATTTAATTCAGGGTGACTCTGAGAAAGTCACAAAGCACAACAAATGCTTAAACATAAGCACATGATTTTGTAACACATAATGTGCAAGAAAAAACATTACCACAGTGCCAGTTTTTGAAAAAAGAAAAGAGAAAAAAAATCTTGAGCCAGATGTTAAAGAGTTGCAAAATCTTTCATGCCTTTCTTGTGCTACCCTGATATGATATGCCAGGCTGCTGATAAACTTCATTATCAGCAGCCTGTCGAGAAGCCCTGCGAGAATCTCCTTCTATCTTTGCTTTACGGTTTTCAGAAGCTACCTGTCTGTAATCTGCAGTGTTTCTATCTGAAGATAGCATGTTATCTGGAATAAGGGCACTTTCACACCCCAACAGATAACTTCTCCTTAGTTTATCATCCTACAGTACATATGCTACAGAGGACATGGCAATGTCCTGCAGAAAAATCCTTCCCTATTATAATGAATTACTTTGCAAATGGCCTGAAAATAAATCAAATGTGGTGCACAGAAATTACCTAGTCACATTCTTTCATCACAATACTTATTAAAACCAGCCTCCTAACAAATGAACATTTTATCATCCACATGCTCAATAAAAATGAAATGTGCTGAATGCACACACACACTAACAGAGTAACCCTCTACAGTCCTGCATGCTAACATTCTTCATTCGTAAAAGGCCAAAAGTATTTAACACAGGGAGGAGTAACAGGAAATGAATGAAAAAGAAAATAATGTTGTCCTCTATGGATAGCTTCCAATCTCAGTAAGGAGTATGGCCACGTTGATTGGCAGGTGACACAGCCAGTGTTTGGTAGGCCTCATGCACTACTCTGAATAATTAAAACTGGACCTCTTTCCTGAGTGTGTGCGTGCTGTTGGTGCCTTTCGGAGCATTTTTAATGAATAACCCTGGCTATTATCATGGCTTCTAAGCCATAATATTATGCTTCCTGTGGGTGGCTGTAGCTCAGGGGGTAGAGCTGGTCACCTACTGACCAGAAGGCTGGTGGCTCAATCCTAGTCTGTTCCAGTCTGCAAGATACTAACCCAAGTTTCTCTTCGATGCATCCATCAGAGCATGAATGGGTGTGAATGGGTGAAAGCACAAGTTATGTGAAGTGCTCAAGATAGAGTAGAAAAGCATTATATAAGAACCAGTCCATTTACCATATTGTTGGGGTCTCTAAACCGTTCAAACAATAAAACTCAATTTCCTATGACATAACTAAATATAGCACATTCCAAAAGGTCGATTCTGTTCATCTGGACGCAGCGTTTTCAGTGGGAGAAACGTTTCATCACTCATCCAAGTGACTTCTTCAGTCTCAGCTGAGCACAAAAAGTAATGACTTTTGTGTTTAGTCGATTACTTGTCACTGTTTTTGAGGGTAAAACCCACATACTAAACTCTGCTGCTCAACCCTACAAATGTGGCACCATTTAAGGGGACATAAGCAGACTTTCCAAACGTATAAGATTTAGATAAAGTAATAGCCAACCCCAACTCCACAACATGGGTTGGTTGCTAACATATTTTCAGAATAATTGACCCAAAGTTCCTATTATAAAACTGCTAATTTATGGAAAAAATGAAATTAAAGAATTTGGTCATTATGTTTAAACTGGTTGTGTGCACCCCCACCTCCCTTACTCGAATGTTCCCAGTCACAATGGACCAGTCAGTTTTAACAAGTCTTATATTAACATAACAAACATTTTTCACCACCAAATTCAGTTCAATGGGTAGTTCAGTGAGTCGTTCACTGAGTCATTCAGTGGGTCGTTCAGTTGGTTTCATTTATTTGGTCATTCACTGGGCCATTCAGGGGGTCAGAGGCCAAAGGGGGTGGGGGGTGGGTGGATTCCCATTCATTTCCTATAGTGGTCACTTTTGACTGGGAACACCACAAATGAAATAATGTTGATTAAATAGTTGATTTTAAATCAAATCCTTAGTCAGACTATACAATACATTATAAACACATATAATGTTAAATGATCCTGTCTTATACAGGATCATTTTATCGATTTACAGTGTTCAGGTCATGCTATTAATTGTCACAATGCTTGTATTTTTCAATCCGGTTGTTAAGTGATGACGTGATGATGTTTATATTATGCTAACATAGCTGTGTCGCTAGCGGTCACGTAGCACATGCATATACCAGCTAGCCAAACTTCAGTAACCCTACAAACGTCACTGCTGTTTAGTTTTCTGTCTTCATTTATGTTGGAAGTGATAGCAGAGCTGTACGTTTTAATTTGTTTTCAAAACCCCGCAGTCAGGACATGCTATATTGTATTTAGATAGAAGCTAGCGAGCTAACTTCCTGCTAACTTCTAACTCCGTTAAATGTCATAAATTCCGTTTTCATGGATGCCTGGATGTTAAACTCAATTGTTACACCTGGTAGAGCAGAACGCTGATCATTTTATTAAAGATGAAAGACTTTAGACAGTTTTTCAACTCTCAGTAATGCCATAGTGATCGTTTGATATATGGACCTGCAGCGGAGTTTAGGCCCAGACACGGCTAGTGACGTCAGACTGAACAACCGGATAGTGTAGCCACTGCACATGTAACTCTGTATCTCTAAGCCCTTCAGGCCACCAGTGTCTGGTTCTGTTGCTGCCTCGTGCTACACACATCCTTAAAAAAAAAAAACAGCTCACGTGTACCAGCAATAGATTATTTATCTCTCAGTCCCATATGAAAGGCTTTGACCAGCTAAATATAACTGAGTCAGCGACGTTGCGGTCTACCATCTGTGTAACTACCACGTACTGTCATTCAAACTACAGCCACATTTTTGTGTCTTTCTTTTTCAATGCTATAACTTTTTTCAATGTAAATAAATACCATAGAAATGTTATTTCTAAATCTTTGAAACAAAAACATTACCAACAAAGAAACATCTCAAATCAAAGCAGCTGACACAGGTGGCCAGAAAGAATTTATAAGGTCCTGCGAGGGAGCTGAGCGAGCTCAGGGTGAAGGATGGTGGTGATGGGTGGGAGACTGCTGTGAGCGGATGTTTGCCATGGGAGGAGTGTTTGACTCCTATTCCAGACACATCCTGGACTCACTAGTTCTGTGCCTGCTCTGACACCAAGGGACATGTGGCTGTTTTTTCCATACACATGTGACATGACTGGTATTTAGAATGGGACAGAGAAAGTGCAGGCAACTTTGTACAACTATACATCAGGAAGGCAGTCTTAAATGACTGTAATAAATGAATAGATGAATGTGGTATTTAAAATTATTTATGAGGTACTACGAATGTTAGTTCAAGCATATGCAATTTACATCAAAAACATCGTCAACATAATGTTTCTAGACTCTCAGGAATAAACGTCCAATACGTCCAATACAAGAAGATGCCAATGTGTCCGCAGACACTCGACAACACTCTTCAAAAGGTGCGACTTTTATTTCAAAGGCAAACTACTGTTACTTCTCCTGTTTCCAGTTTAGGACACACTTTCACAGTTTCACTACGACTTGGAGAGCAGTTGGTGAGTGTTTGCAGACATGTCAGTGTCATCCATTAAAACTACAGTGAATACAGTGTCAAAGGTTTTGACAACAGGTTGTATCACATCAATACAACTGGCAGAAACCTCAAACAAATATGTGCATGATGTCAAAGAAACCAGAACAGTTATGTTAGAAATAAAGTATATATTTCTGCATTAATGTAACGCAAAGAATCTCTGTGAAGGATGTTTTCATGATGTTAGCATGTAGCAGGCATTCATAAATAGGTCGGCTTTTCCCATACATGTTGCAGGTAACATTTCCCAGATGATTCTGCATAAATCCAGTAAAACAGGCCCACTGGATTATTACTTCTAATGGATTTCAATAAAATACTTTGCTATTGGCTGTTTAGTAATACAGTGGAACCCCGACTCGTTCCAGAGGGTCTTTCGTAAGTCAAAATTTTCGAAGCACCTTTTTCCATCGCCTTTTGAGTGAGGCGATGCTGGCTGAAGACGAAGTTCTTGGTGGAGGCTGAAGAAAGCATACATATGCATGCATACATACGTACGTGTACATGTACATAACATTATGGAATTTAATTCTAAACATACTAAAACTTACATTTATGTTAATTAATGTACGTATGTACACTGTGCAATGATATTTCATATTTATGCCTTATGCCGGCCCCATTATGAATGAACGATAGGCTAATTGCAAACGAAAAGCACACGAAATAGCGCACTGAAACAACAATACGTCTTTCACGTGGAACAGCAAAACACATTTCTGAAACGGATACACGGGCATTTTGCCGTACCACGGGCAGAAATATTGCCGTTAAGTGCCTTCGTAACTTGAATTTTTTATTAAATGGTGTCTTCGTAAGCCGGGGTTCCACTGTACCAGCATTGCTACACAGGAGTGAAACATATAGAATGTCAAAAGTGCCTTGAAAGATCAACATTGTCTTTGAATCATAAAGAGACAAAGTACTACTAATATAATTTACATGTTACGATATGCTAAGATATTTCAGGTTATTTATCTTTTATTTTTGGAAATTGATTGTTTATTAAGTGTGAGTGCTGCATGGATGTCAAAGTACTTAATTACATTTAAAAAAGACAATTTTCAGTATAGTATATACAAGTATATCTTACCCATGAAATAAAATGGGTTTTAGAGCTGTGGTGTAAACCGACTAAAGTTATTAAAAAGGGGAAGTGATTAATCTTACATATCTCTACTGCCAAGGTCAATTTGCTACAATGTAATGGAAAATGTTAAGTTCAGAAAGATGACACCGACCCAGTAAGGAGCAAAGCAGTTATGAAAAATTCCTCCTCTTTAGGACAAGAAACAAAGTTGCTCAAAATGTTCCTACTGCTTCAGAAGTTTACTTTTACTATTTGATTCATGATAATAATGTTTTTTTTAAGTTACAAGGCTGTCATTAGAAACAGAATGAAACAGAACGTTTTTACACTTGGCTGAGGTAGACATGGTAAATGGTAAATGGCCTGCATTTGTATAGCGCTTTTCTAGTCTCTAAGGACCCCAAAGCGCTTCACACTACATTCACACACTGGCGATGGCAAGCTACATTGTAGCCACAGCTGCCCTGGGGCGCACTGACAGAGGCGAGGCTGTGTGACATGAGACACATCTACATTTTTGCCAGGTCTAAAAATTATTTTGTACAAGCTTTTTGTTAGTTTAACCCCAATTTTAATCCAAGTTTCATATGGAAATTGTACTAAAAAATCCATGCTGCCGTTTATGTTTGTATGCTAAAAAAAAGCACAAATTAGGATCCAGAAGAAAACATGCATAGCAAGGCTTGTGTAATCTTTTTTTTTTTTTACTCACCCTCCTCGGGTTTGATGGGTAAAACAGGGCGATCTTCCTCAATCTCTTTCACTCCTTCCTTTTCCTCCTGTCTTCCTTCACTGTGACGGTTAATCACCATCTGATTTGGCTCTCCACCAGGCTGACTTTCTTCCAGTGTAACTCTCATTGGTGGCTGGGTGGTGGTGATAGACTGGAATACAGGTGTTGTCAGGGATTCAGGCCGCCTTTGGGAAGGAGTGACGGGCTCAGAAGTAGTCTTTTCATAAATGCTGGTTGGAAAGCTGCTCTCTGAGTCCTCCTCGCTTCTCTCTTGCACTGTGTCGATAGTGTAAGGCACATCCTTTCCTTCAGGCCCAGACACATTCTGAAAAGTTACTATTTCTTCCTGCTTCTCCCCCTGCATCTCTTCCTCATTCAACCTTTCCTTCTCATAAACTGTGAGTAGCTTCTGCGTTTCCTTTGGACCATTTGAATTTGCCTCAGGATGGATGGGAACCTCTGAGCTTTCCATGGTGTACAGTGGAAAATGTACTGTATCTGATCCTCTCTCTTGACTGGATTGGATCTCTGTACCCCTCTGTGGAAGACTCACATTGGTCTGACTGATAGAACCCCTCAGTGCCACGCTATCTGATGTATTTTTGTTATGTGCCTTAGTTTCAGTGCCTCTCTGAGGATAAATGGCACTTTCTGAACCCGCATGTGGATACTCAGTATGTTTTTCACTCTCTAATTCTCTGTGTAATGGAAATACGACACTACCCAAACTCTTGTGGCCATGCAATGAATCGTCTAAATCTGTCTGTGGACGTAAATTATTAAAAAGGACACCTTGCAAACTTGTTAGACCCTGCGAGAACTGCCAAGAAGATGTGGCACGCATATTTGGCATGTCAGTGGTCTGCTCTAGTCTCAGGGGACTTTCTGTCACTTCTTCTCTGCCTGAAGGATGGTCACGAACTCCATATCGTTCTCTCAGCGCCTGCTTGCCTTGCCTGTCAAAGCTCTGAAGAGAAGAGATGCGGTCAGGTTTGACAGAGCCTTGGGACACAGATAGAACTTTTTTAAAGGAAGAGGAAGATGGGGTGGGAAACAGCAAAGACTGTGGGTAGGTCTCTGGAAAGTCTGTAGGACCATAATCATAGTCTTCTGGTTTCTCTTTATCAAGCGGTGACAATTTAAAGAGAGGAAGATTTCCATTAGGAAGGTGATAAGGAGTGGCAAATTGATCTGTGTGGCCTTGTTGATCAAACCTGTATGGGAAATTATCATGCCTGATGACTGTATTATCCTCTGTGGGTGCAGCTAACATGGGTTTATGAACTTGCTGCGGATCACAGTCTGGTACCGGGTAGCACATGAGCTTCCCCCCTTCATTAGGGCAGTGGCAAACACGGCAAGGGTCAATGTGGAAGGAGTATCCAGCCTCAAACTTTTGTCCAGCATGAACACATCCAACTCGTTCGCACTGCATGCAGCCATCTGCAGGCTCGGAAACCTCGATGCAGTTTGGTGGCATATCAGGACAGCTGATGAAGTGGCAGCTGATCCGGCCCCCTCCTACAGGACAGGAACACTCGGTGCTACCATAGTCAACAAAGTAGGAGTCTCCCTCGGGCACCTTGCCATTCTTGAACCCAGCACTGATGCAGTCGTAGTACTGGTATCCCTCGCACGCACATCCTTTTTGTAAGCACGAAGCACAACAGGCACCGCTCTCCAGGACTTCTTCGATACAGTTGTCCAGCAGGGGACAGTTTGTGCCAGTGCAATCAAGCTGGCACAAACAGACACTCGAGTAGAAAAAAAACAGCGCACACTGCAGTAGTACTACTTCAGCTTGAGCCATGGCACCTGGTATATGTTCAGTAATGATGAAGATCAAGTCTTTAGATTATCTTTAATGACTCATGCGAATCACCTCTGCTCTGCAAGAAACAGGGAAAAAAGACAGAAAGACAGGTTTATTTCTCAAAATGCAAGAAAATCAACCTCTGGCTTCCCAGTTTAGCGCATAAGAGTCCAATTTTTACAGCCTTGCCATCTTTTTAACATTAAGACTACATACTTGTCATTATCATCAGCTGGAGTGCACTGTTATGAATCATTATGCAGGCTGTGATGATGAAACCTGGAATCTGCCCAGCTTCTAAATTTCTAGTGCATCTGTGATTATCTCCATAAAAACATTCCTCTCATAATCTTGTGTTGCAATCAACCTCTAGCAGTCTAATAGCTGAACATACATGAGATGCCTCATAACAGTCTGGCTGCTGAGTTTGTTGGAAAGTCATTACACTTTAAGAAAAGCACATTCTCTAAGGTAATTAGCAGGGTAGGGACCAAAGTGCTTGGCCTCCTTTAAATAATGATTCTTGTTGGAAGTTTCAGACTCAAAGTGATTTTATTTACTTTATTATTTCACTTCATCAGGAAGGAAAAAATCTTTCACTTATTTTACCATACAGAATGTGCCAAAAACCCATGCTGCCTTACACTACATGTTCTAACTTTGAGAGCGTTCCAAGAACTACATATTATGCTTTTGTAAAAATGCTTTTGGACTGATCTAATTCATCATCAGCGATACTAGGTACATTTTTCCCTGACCTTTAGGTCATCTCTGCAAATAAATACACCCTCCCTTCTTGGACTGACATTACGTTTCTAAGCACTGAATTCCACAGAGAATTCCTATGAACATTGTTGTCAGGAAAAAAAGAAATTCTGCTCCAAACAAGGACCCGCATCGTCTGTTAATCCCACCTGAGTCATGAGTAATACATCTGATGAGCAAAACAGCTCATGGCCTAAACAGATTTGAACTGCTTAGCTCATTATATGTTTTAAATTAAAAACTAATTTCTTTAATTTGTTTTGTTGTTTATTTGTTTGTTTGTTTTACCTCATGCCATAAATTCTCAATATAAAACTTTATAAATAAAAACACAAATCAAAATGTTGGCATTAAAGCCAGTGTCAAGAAACTATCAGAAGCATTTATCACTATGATTTTTCAAAAAAGTTCCCGGAGGTTTGGAGGAAATTCCTGTCAGAGCCTGCCATAAAGTGAATCACAATTAGGTGGTTAAAATCTGACTCCATCATAATTATATGGGTCCAGAAAGTAGGGGAACTACACAAGATCGAAGCCAAATTTATATAAAGTAGAGACCTGTAATGAGCCAATTATTGCAACGCTGTTATTCACTCTGTGGCAACTGTGTATTACACTCTCTTAGAACCCTTTTCACCAACACAGTACTGGGGCCTAATCCAGAGCATATTTCCATTCGTTTTAGCTGCAAACATGAGTGGTGCTAGTGTCGAAAAGCAGGCAACAGCACAGGTCCTTGAAATTTCTGGTTTTAAACCACCAATGTGAACAAGTGTAGCTGGAGCTACCGCAAGAAACTTTCCCCCATTTGCTGGAAATTGTACCAACTTTTGAAATGTGATGCTAGCAACATTTGCCTCTGAAATGCAGGCAAGTTCTCAAAAGGCATCAAGGCTGAACTCTTTCCATCTCACAGCATCCTAATGGAAAAGAGGTGCACAATGCTAGCCCCTTTTAACTGCCCCTTTTCATACAGATGTATCCGATGTAATGCAATAGCAGCTTACTTCATGCTATTCTGGAGGCTTTCTGTTACCACACCTACAAGTTGGCTCATGACAGTGTGTCAGTGAAAGTGTCATGCACCTTTACTGCAGCAGACACAATAAAAGCTGGCAAGGAACGCCTGCAGAGGAATGGAAATACAGCAGCCTGGTGTTTCCCAGAGCTGTGAGGGGGGGGGGGATTCCTTCATTTCTGCCTGCCAAAACACACACACACACACACACCTACACACACACACACATACACCTATACACACACAGCTGAAGTAAGTAATGCATCGCTCTGACAAGGCCTGACAAAATAGTGTTTACTTTAAAAAAAAGTTTTCAGTACCAGTCTTCATCTGTGCAGTGCAAACTCGCTTTGGAGAGCAAGCAGAAATATTCATTTACAGCGTTAGACGTTAAGAAAAGTCCCCCTCAGTAAACTCGCGACCATATGGTGCAAACAAACTGTAAGCAACTCTACAATTTCGCCGCTGTTTTAATCTGTCTTCATCGCATCTGTAACTTTCTCTTGATAAATGAGTGCGGCTACAGCGGATTCAAACAGAAGGGTTTCGAAAGACTTTGCATCTTTTCGCACAAACAGCAGCAACCTGTCTTCACCTGATAACTGTGGGAAAAAAGTTGCTGCAACACCGCATTCAGACACGGAACAAACGTGAACACCGGAGAAAGTTTGGAAAAGCTCATCTGTGCTGAGCGACGCGTAAAAGTTCTCAGCGCAACATCCATGGAATTAAGCTCAGCCTGATTTTAACGACGGCGCACAGGCTGGCGACGAAAAGCTGCAAATACTGTTTAAGGAATAAAGCCGGGCAGAGACGCTGCTTTGTGTTACCTTGTAGAGAGCCGCCGGTCCTCTGTGCGCCTCCAAATGTGAACCTTTTGACCATCGACGTGCTGTTGGGACCAAGCAGGCAGGCTGAGGGGGAGGTACAAAAAGTTTCCCTGCTGGAGACTCCGGAGGAGATCCCATCCTGATCCATAATGAAGAGCAGGCTCTGCGGGCATGGGCCCACACAATACAACTGCTAAAGATTTGATTTGGCAGGACAGGTGTTAAAAATAACAAGTTGTTATTACAGTAATTAAAGAGTGAATTAAAACCGTGCCTATAAAGCAGACACAGGGCTCTTTTCAGGAGGACAATGCCCCTGGACTTGTTTCCAGCCCCCTTTTTCATTTCTATATTGAGGAGACTGACAAAAGTCTCACATTGACAGGTGACAAAGTAAAGTAAAGTAAAAACCTAAACCACTGAGGCCTACAGTGAGGGCTGCTCTGGTTCTGGTTATGCTGCCATGGTTTGGATCCTTGTCCTCTTACAGGGAAGCAAACCAGTCAAAGGCAGTTCTGAATGATCGCTTTTATTCTTGTATGAAGCATCTGATTTCTTCGAGGATGACATGCATAGAGCACGTAGCATCACCGAATGTTTGACGAGACCTGAAAAAATGTCAGTGTACAGTTTTATATATCATAGAGATGTTATGTCTATAATGTCTTGCTTTTTTTTGCTTTGAGTGCTGACCAATCATATTTGATATTTGGTTATGTGCAGGTAAACAGTCAACATAAAGAGCAAAAACAGTTGACTGCATTGGCATAAATACAACCTGGAAGCCATCAGCGTTAGGAGAATGACACACAGGAAATGGTCCAGAGATGAATCAAACCCAGGCCCCTGCAGCATTTCATCAGGTGAGCTGAACCAACTGAGGTGCAGTGGCACCCGGGCAGAGGAAAGCACTGTTTTGGAAACAGGTTTGTGTCTGATTAAACCTAACAAAAGAGTGTTTTAACATTCAGACAGGCTATATGTACCCACACAGATTTGTTATGGGTCGTTCCAGAGGTTTAACTGATCAGATAAAGCTTCATAATCAAGACACTGAGAAAAAGATTGATGCGTTCACGTTGTTCGGTAAAGGGCTGTAAAGAGCCCAGCAGTAATTACAGTCCTGTCCACCTGTCTACCTGCCTGCATGGCATCTTTTAGGTCGTTCTCTTTAACAATTTATTTTCACACTTTTTCTTCTTCTAAGGCAAAAAAAGCACTCGAGTACATGTAGTAGATCACAGTTCACACATCACTGTTGCTGCAAACTGTCTTCAGGTCCGTTGTATGGTTGGTTTGCTGCAAATTCAAGCTGATATATGTTCAATTCACCAATAAACAGTCTGTAAGCGGCTCACAGTACAACATTAAACCATCTGGGTGGGTTTTAGGGTGTGGATTCTGTGGATAAAACTTGTTCCACACGACATTTCCTGGGAAAAAGTTGGATTAATGCCTTGGACTCTTTGGTGAGTTCCTCAAGATGTTCCTGAGCAGTGTTTGGGAATGCTGCTGCTGTCAGAGAGTGTCGTGGAGTGCATGTGTATTACAGGATAACATTGTCTCTAACGAGATGATCGTTTTTATTGATATTATATTCATATTCTTTTTATTCAAAAGCATCTCTCAGCAGTTTCTATCTTGTTTTGTGGTCTTCTAATGAGGACGCACCGCTGCTAAAAGCTACTGATGTGTTTAGTGACCAAAGATGATTTAGTATAGTCGGTTCGTGTTGAGAACTTGTTGTTACACATCTGTTTTCTGTTGTTTGTCAAGAAATATAGAGTGGTGGCTTGTAATTTCTGCTAATTGTAGTGTTTATGTTAACCTCTTGACATCTACCAGATCACTGGGATGGGGAGGGTTGGGTTGTTGTTTAACAACATGCTAAACAAATATAGTTTTAGAAACTTAAAGATCAAACTTGTTCAACTTCCTTACTCTGTGTTGTAATATTGCCTTCTGGTATACCAAATATGGGTGGAGTTTCCAGAAACCCATTGGAAATTTCTCAAAATGTCCCTTTTGTGGAGATCAAGAATTTTGGCAAATGTACAAAATGATTATTTCCTAATATTCCACATATACCAGAGTCATCATCTACTTTGACAGGAAGGTGCTGAACTGAATGCATTCTGCTATCTTTCTCCTCTCATAGCTTGCTTTGTGCAGTAAAATATTATATGAGCAGTGCAACTGTGTTTCTGGACTCCCTCATTTTTCCTTCAGAGCCATGTTGTTGGTCCCCAGAGTAAACTTAAGCCTCTGTCCACTGCTGCATCTTGAAGGGTCTCGCATGTACCTCTTAAATTGAAGGCTGTAACCTTGGTTAAACAAGAACCGTGTGCTCACTTCATAACTCATGATGCTGTCTGTCTCCTGCCAGTTGCACATCATTCATGACACAAGGCCATGAGCTATCTTGACTGCACACAATGGACCAATCTCCTTCAAACACAAGTCTGTTTTGGATTACCTGTCTGAGTACACGACTCCCTGGAGGCATAAATATACATGTAATCCATCTGAGCGTGTCTCTGCATTCACACATGTTAAAGAACTAACTTAGCTTTAGCCAATTTTCATATGTTCTCAGGGAGCATGACCCTTAAACAGCAACTGGGATAAAGCTAAGCAAGTTTACAGCTAGGCCTATCTTGTGTCTTTTATTTGAAGTATCCCTCTTGGGCGTCATTTTAAATTTATCATAAATTAGGAGTGTGGGTTCAAAGAGCACAGGGAGACCAAGTGTTTGGGTGGAAATGTGGCATGCATGACATTTGAATGGACTCACTCATCATGCTGCAGCAAAGTAACACAATCGTAAGTCTGGACGACACCCAGCAGCTCATATAAAAGTCCTAATGAGGAACTGTCAGGGCCTGAGGTGAAGTGGTGTGATAAACACATCGGCCCTGATCGCAGATAAGGCCGCTGCCAGGGGAGTGGGCCTGCTTTCAAGTGGAGATGAAAGATGAGGTAAAACAATAGATTCAGAGTGTTCAGAGCTGGGTCAGTGGAAGGACATGTCAAAACTTGCTAGTAGGTCTACTTTAAAAAAAATAAAATCTGCTGTACCCTGGCCCAGCTGTCTTGTTTTTCCACATATAAAAATAGATTTGTCTGTGCCACTCCTTTGAGTTAAATGCAGCTTTGTGTGATGTTGTACAGATGACACAGTGTACGATAACAAGATGAAAAACAGAGCTTGCCATGGTGTAGAGAACAAACTTGGGTTTTGCATGGACATAACAAGATCAGGCTAAGCCTGCTATAAAACACTGAGTGGGACTTCAAAACACATGAGTGAGATTTGTAGAAGCCCAGTGTGATGTCCAGGCAACGCAGCCAGACACAGACGAGCCTTTAGAAAGGCTGGAGCTGAGGCTCAGACAGACATACTTCACATGTGGGGTGACTCGTGAGCATCTGGCTCAGGGTTTGCTGGTGTCCTTGTTGTATGGTTTAGTGATCACATGGGGGCCAAACTGTTAGAACCAAAGGTTAAAATGACCCAGGATGATGTGGAATAGCAGGTTTAGTGCATAATTCCTGGTTGAATCCTTGCACTTCCCTGTATGATACTCACATAACTTTCAAAAGTAGATTTTTATTGATATTTCCGATAAAGTACAGAGACGTGATTGTACGTCACTTGTTTATTTCAATTATCAATAGCTTATTTTTCATATACTGCAGCCTGTCACTGCTTTTAGTTAATGGTGCTACTCCAGAAATACCCTTTTTTGTCTTTCTCCTCATAAAAAGTCAATAAAGTTGTGACGTTAATGCTGCTGTTAACGTGGGATCGCTTCACTCTCGGAGGTCTAGAAAGACACGAGAAAAACAGGAGAGGAGAGGAAAATGAGAAACTGTCTTCAAAGAAGAAGAAACGTGACATTCAAAGAAGAAGAAACATGACATTCAAAGAAGAAGAAACGTGACATTCAAAGAATTCTCAAAATGAAATTAATGAAGAATTCTATCATTCTAAAAGTGGCAGCCTGTCACCAAAGAGCCAATAAACAGCTCAAACAGGAAACACATGAACTCTCTAGTGGGCTGACGTGGAATGTGTAGCAGCAGGCATATCTGCTACAACATGAATTTAGATTTGTTCCGCTGTCTGGTGGGAGACACCAAAGATGTTGCTCCTGTTAGTGTGTCTTTTGTCATATCTCCCTCCCATCACCTCCAACTGGTTCCAACAGTTGGCTGCCCCTCCCTGAGCTTGGTTCTGCCAGAGGTTTCTTCCTGTTAAAAAGATGTTTTTCCTTCCCACTGTCACCAAGTTCTCGCTCAAAGGGGTGCGTCTGATTGTTGGGGTTTTCTTTGTATTATTGTCGAGTCTTTACTTGACAATATAAATCACCTAGAGGTGACTGTTGTTGTTATTCGGTGCTATATAAAAAACTGAATTGAATTAAATTTAGTGCCAGTTTGTTCCTACACCCGCTAATTGTGTTGTTTAATCACCATGAAGCCACATTTAGTGAAAAGCAAACAAAGCATATCTGCACAAACACCTCATAACAACTATCAAGCATGGTGGGTGGTGGGTGGTGGAGGGATGATGATTGGGGCTTGTTTTGTTGTCACAGGACCTGCGTATCCTGTAAACACCTTTGTGTACTAAATCTTTCTAGAGGCAAAGCTTGACTCAGCCAGACTCATGCAAGAGGACAATAATCTAACGCTCACCAGCAAATCTGCAAGTTTTTGTTATTTCTTGTACAAGGTGTTGAAGCATGGGGCACATTTACACAGTTTCAGCATTTTGGCCTCATTTTTATTGAATAAATAATTAATTTCAGTTCAATTTAATCAAAGCGCTTAAGCACACCGCACACATATCAGCACACATATCAGCACACATATCAGCACACATATGTGTTGCTGAGGTTGTGAATAAATAATCATTTTAGAACCTGGTCAGGACCAGATGTTATGATGACGATGATGATGAGTAATAACAATAATAATAATATTATATTGTCTTTTAGTTTGCTTCTTTGGCTACACATGACTCCCTATTATTGCCTTTTCAAAATTTTAATTGCGAAATGCACAAGCTATCTCAGACCACACCAAAAGACAAGCTGGTTCACATTAGCCACCTAATCATGCAGTCCCCTCATTACACAGGGCACACGGTGCACCTCAAACACCAGCATCTGCTCAGGAGTTCACACATGGGTCGCCAAAATGCTGCATGTGACGTGATCATCATGCAAATGATCTACACATCCTGTCTTTATCATGTGTCATTGCTTTCTTAATAGTTTATACGCATTTCTGTTGATGTCTCAACTGACTCTAGTTTGCCTGGAATGGCATTATTTAATTATGGGTGGAAATACAGTGAAACATAATGGAGATATTTAATTTTTGGAATGTTTTTGATTCAGTCCGTCTGCGTGTTTCTGGCTAAAAGAATAAATGCATTAAATTGCTTCCAGGCTAACTATGTTCAGAGTGTAATGTGTACTCAAAGTATAAATAAAATATTATGGGAACATTTTTTCCAAATCACTGACTGACGGGGAGACTAAAAGGTTTTGGGAATTTCTGCCAAAACCTTTTAGTCTGCAAATTCTTGTAGAACACGAAGGATTAGAACACGTATCCTCTGAAGTCAGTGACTGACAGCATCATGGCAAGCGCGTACGCTAAATTGGATACGATACAGAGAAGATTAGCATGGCCCCTGCGCAAGGATGACACGCAAATTCGAGAAATATGTAGCCTGCGCACAAAGAGTCAGCACATAGGCTCAGAAGATGGAGATGACTGACCTTCACATGGGCCTCAGTCTGCAGGCTGATTTGCAGGACAAAGGTGAACTGTGAAGAGAGGAGGGAAGTGGGTGTTGTCATGCTCTGGAATCTCCTTTGGCCAGGCACTGTAGGGGACAAAGCAGCCCTGCCCCATATCTCTAACACTGGGTAAAGTAGCTAAAGGCCATTTATAAGTAAGTGCAAAGCATGCTGTCAGTGGACTGTTTCATAAGAATAATATGTGCTGAAATCTAGACTCTAATCCCTGCATAGAGTGGATCCATGCTGAGCTCCATCTGTGTTTGGATTTGCACATGAATGTACCGAGCACCCACAAGAGCTATGGCTCGAGCTAAATCAAAAACTGTCACCTGGGTGGAAGAAACAAAAGCCCACTGTCTGACCACCTTTCTACCCAAAAGGGTGCCGATTAGCACAAAACAGAATGAAGCTTTCCACTTATATTGTTAAAACAGTGTCACCAAACACAGTCAGTTTTGATGAATAAAACTGGAAAAATGAGCATCACAATGCCAGGTCTGTGTTTGTGTCAGCTTGTCTGTGTTAGTGGCTGACCTGCCTCGTTTGGCAGTGCAGCTTGTTTGTGTGTTTGGACGGAGCAGAGCAAGCAAAGAGGAAGCACTGACAGACATGTGCTCTGACTGCTGCCTGTGCCAGTCAACAGGATGTTACACTTTTCTCCTCTGTGCACTGATTGAGTTTAATAGCTTCATGTTGACTACTGAGGAACAAATAAGCAATCATTTAGGTCAAGACTAAAATTAGCAAATGTGGGCTGATGCATGTGTGTGTGAATATGGAAGTGAATGAAATAGTATTCAAAGAAATAAAGTAATTTTGATGCATTGTGAGTTGCATCTAGCCTATAAATTACTGACTTCTTGTGGTTGACAATCTATGAGTGCATATATAGATTCCCATGGAATAGAATCAACCTGACTTCCAACTTTCTCATTTTCAACAAATGCTAGAGCTAGACTTTGGTTGTTTGCATAGTGTGGAAAACTTGTGGTCCTTGATGGGAAACAGACAGAAGACAAATGTGTTTAATGTGTGTTGGAACAGAGGTAGAACTACGAGTTAATGAGCAAATTACTGTAAGATTCATCATCTCAGCAGATAAGTTTTCTCTTAATGAGGACCTTGGCGATGCAGAGGAAATACAGCGTATCTAATTTAACACATTAGAAATTAAGGCCTTCATAGAGAAACAGACATCAGCTACTACCATGTTGGTTGTGATAAATGCGGCTCTGTACCAGGCAGACATGTGACAGGTCATTAGCGTTCTTATGGACTTAATGTGACATTAAGTATAACCCAAAACTAGCAACTGAGCCTTTAAACTCATCAGACTTTTATCTAATTTCTTTTGTCAACTGCAAGGTCTGCTCCCTCGTGGGGCCATTCAGTAGAACGCAGGTTTAAGACACTCTTCAGAGCTGGAAGTTACATTCATCTGTTACCCTGCCTATAGAAAATAAGATAACAAAATACTGGGTACTTATGTGAAACTCAATTTGGGGATGAAATGTCTTGCTCACGTAGAACTGCTGCAGAGTCTAACAAGTAAACCAGAGAAGAAAAAAGTTTTCTTGAGAGTTAGCTAACTAAGATAATAAAGTAATGTGCTTAAAAGACAGCTAACCTCTGTTCTTATTAATCTCTTATTACACACAAAAAGTGGAATCAGTTACTTCATAGCTATCCAGTATTTTATTTTATTTTATAGCGAATTTAGTTGTACTTTCCTTTAGTTCCTGCCAGTTAATGAACTGTTTTTGTGCACTGCAATTATAAATTAAAATATATGCACAATGTTATAAAATGTCATGTCTTATCTAAAAGGTAATTTCGCCTATACTAAAGTAAAAAGATCTTTATATTAAGTGATTATTTTGATGAATCTGACTATTCGCACCCATTCAGTTAATCAGCCTCTGATTTCATGAAATATGCATGGGCAAGTAGCAGGCACTCAGCGGGGAGCTTTGGATTCCAGGGGATGTTGCTCGATACGGAGGAGGCATCCAAATTATGCATTGCTCCAAATTGGCTCCCCATGTCTTCACACAGGAAGAAAAAAACGTGGCATTACAGCCCAAAAGTTTCAACTGTGTAATTCTGACATCACCAACTGCAAATTGCCTGAAATGTTCCTTCATCCTCTTAACCCGTACGGTTAGAAAGACCGGCTGCAGCAGAACTGATTCAATCCTGCACTGACAGAAAGATGTGTTTCTGTTCTGAGCTGATGAATGAGCCCTCAAGTAAAGCAAACATCCACAGCCTCAGCCTGTTATCGGCCTTTGTTGTGATGGAAGCTGGGAGTGAGCTAATGCTCTAAGCTTACCTTTAAACACAAAGCCACACCTGGAGGAGAGTCAGTGAAGCTGTGGCACTGAGAACTTCATCATGTCATAACACTCTGAACTTTGTCTTGAATGAACATCGCTTCTGTTAGACAAGGTTTATAAATATTACACATTGTCCTTGTTTACTCTGGAAAATCCCTGCCTGCAGATTTCTGGATCCTCATCCAGCTATTTTGGTCATGTTCATATCTTTATCAGGTCAGCAGTGCACTTTATGGTACATGTATTAAAAAAAACATACAAGCTGAGAAGCAGAAAGGCTAATTCTGTCGAATTACAAATGTTATGATTTATTAAGCATAGCTGATGCTTTCAACAAACAAGCAACAGCAGATTACTCAAACATTCTAGATGGCATTAAAAATGCAAGGTGCAAAACAGAAAATGAGAAAAACAAAGACAAATGAAAGATGAATAGCAAGAATGGATAAAAATGATAAACTGAAAAAGGATAGTGACAGTAAAAGACTAAGTCTTATTTCTTATTCTTGGGCTCCCCGGGAGTCAGCTGTGGAACCTTCACATTACCAGTTGTTAAAAATACTATGTCGACCTATTAGCATCCACCAGGTTACAGGCAACCCATTAATATAAGAACAAACATTTGTTTTAGCTACCTGCCAAATGGGTCATAAAGTTGCATACTTGGAAATAAAAGAATAAAAGTGCTCAGTGTGTTCTTTCTCCAATCAGTTTATTACAACAGCTACTCAAATGAGTATTATTATTAACCTTTATTTTACCAGGAAAAGTCCCATTGAGATTAAAAACCTCTTTTTCAAGGGAGTCCTGGCCAAGAGGCGACAACATGTTAAAATTACAAAGTTACATACATGTTATAAGTAACAATTACAGTAGCCCTTGAATTCTGCAAATGTCGCCCCAATCAACAGTCATGCTGAATGTCAACAGTACACCATTGTTTCATCCAGCCTTGAAAGAGCAGTGGTTTTGGAGAAACTACAAAAAAATGCTCCTACTCCATATGGACAGCAGATTTGGCTGAGTCGGGGGGGCTCAGGGATTGCCGGGACAAAATAATACAATGTCTTCTAAAGGTTGTTGAGAAATGTGACCGTCATGTTGCATCACCACATCAAGCCCCTGAAGAGGTATTCACCTAGCGTCTCTGTTTAGGAATGCACCAAGCACACTTTTTAGTCTCACAGTAAAACCCGACGGGCCAGATCAGTTGTACACCACTGGTCCCACAGGCCAAAACCTCCATTTGTGTTCTGCTTAGTGATGTGTGTGTGTGTTGCTTAGCTGCTCAAACAGACAAACTGACCAGAATAAAACATCTGTCAGGTGGTGCTAATCCCGTGACATTAAAAGAGTGTTAGGAGTAAATGTGAATTCTAAAGAGGTTGATGTGACACATTTGCTCCAGGACATTCCAACATGATGATTAAAAGGGCTTTCAGGTGACATAATCCACCCCTTGGGCCGGGGTGTTGGAAGTCTTAGGCTCTGTGGCAATAAAACACACAACATGTGCTCGAGTCTCTAAGTGAACATCTCCAATGTCTCAGCAGAAAAGCACATTTGTTTTGTTCTGGATTTTATATAACTAATACACATGCTTCTTCAAGCTCAATGCAAACTGGATTTATACATTTTTCTGTTTCCTACATACAGTGGGGCAAAAAAGTATTTAGTCAGCCACCGATTGTGCAAGTTCCCCCACTTAAAATGATGACAGAGGTCAGTAATTTGCACCAGAGGTACACTTCAACTGTGAGAGACAGAATGTGAAAGAAAAATCCATGAATCCACATGGTAGGATTTGTAAAGAATTTATTCGTAAATCAGGGTGGAAAATAAGTATTTGGTCACCTCAAACAAGGAAAATCTCTGGCTCTCACAGACCTGTAACGTCTTCTGTAAGACGCTTTTCTGTCCCCCACTCGTTACCTGTATGAATGGCACCTGTTTGAACTCATCATCTGTATAAAAGACACCTGTCCACAGCCTCAAACAGTCAGACTCCAAACTCCGCCATGGCCAAGACCAAAGAGCTTTCGAAGGACACCAGGAAAAGTATTGTAGACCTGCACCAGACTGGGAAGAGTGAATCTACAGTAGGCAAGCAGCTTGGTGTGAAAAAATCAACTGTGGGAGCAATCATCAGAAAATGGAAGACATACAAGACCACTGATAATCTCCCTCGATCTGGGGCTCCACGCAAGATCTCATCCCGTGGGGTCAAAATGATCATGAGAACGGTGAGCAAAGATCCCAGAACCACACGGGGGGACCTGGTGAATGACCTGCAGAGAGCTGGGACCAAAGTAACAAAGGTCACCATCAGTAACACACTACAACGGCAGGGAATCAAATCCCGCAGTGCCAGACGTGTTCCGCTGCTGAAGCCAGTGCATGTCCAGGCCCGTCTGAAGTTTGCCAGAGAGCACATGGATGATACAGCAGAGGATTGGGAGAATGTCATGTGGTCAGATGAAACCAAAGTAGAACTTTTTGGTATAAACTCAACTCGTCGTGTTTGGAGGGAGAAGAATACTGAGTTGCATCCCAAGAACACCATACCTACTGTGAAGCATGGGGGTGGAAACATCATGCTATGGGGCTGTTTTTCTGCCAAGGGGACAGGACGACTGATCCGTGTTAAGGACAGAATGAATGGGGCCATGTATCGTGAGATTTTGAGCCAAAACCTCCTTCCATCAGTGAGAACTTTGAAGATGAAACGAGGCTGGGTCTTCCAACATGACAATGATCCAAAACACACCGCCCGGGCAACAAAGGAGTGGCTCCGTAAGAAGCATTTGAAAGTCCTGGAGTGGCCTAGCCAGTCTCCAGACCTCAACCCCATAGAAAATCTGTGGCGGGAGTTGAAAGTCCGTGTTGCTCGGCGACAGCCCCAAAACATCACTGCTCTCGAGAAGATCTGCATGGAGGAATGGGCCAAAATACCAGCTACTGTGTGTGCAAACCTGGTAAAGACCTATAGTAAACGTTTGACCTCTGTTATTGCCAACAAAGGTTATGTTACAAAGTATTGAGTTGTATTTTTGTTGTTGACCAAATACTTATTTTCCACCCTGATTTACGAATAAATTCTTTACAAATCCTACCATGTGGATTCATGGATTTTTCTTTCACATTCTGTCTCTCACAGTTGAAGTGTACCTCTGGTGCAAATTACTGACCTCTGTCATCATTTTAGGTGGGGGAACTTGCACAATCGGTGGCTGACTAAATACTTTTTTGCCCCACTGTATCTTGTCTCACTGTATTCATGTTGCCATGTTAAAAGATGTTTTACACATTGCTTGCCTCACCTGATGGCTGCAAGAAGCTGTTGCAAAAAAATATGGGACATCAGAATCAGAATCAGAATCAGAATGGGTTTATTGCCAGATGTTGAGGTTTACAACATTAGGAAATTGCTTTGGCCCTGCTCTCTGGTCTGGTTTAAAACAGAACACGGAAACACAAGGTGAGAAAATCTCTCGTTTGAAGTAACCAAAATGTTTTGAACAGCAGAAAAAGGTTTAATAGCCACATAATCACCATCACCATTATTGGCCACAAAAGGCTAACTGAGGTCCTCAGAGTCTATAACATATGACTTGAAACTGAAAACAGCTGTACAAAGAAAAACGTTCCAGATTTCATTTGGACTACTTTTTATTCAAATTTGCAAGTTAAAGCAATAAGATTATTAAGCAATAAGTCTAGACATCGGGGCTGCACCTAAATTGTTTCACCATCCCCAAAGGTGGAGGTAAGAGCCTTAGGCAAAGTGCCAGCCCAGTGTCACATTAGGAGGAGAGTTTTATGCATTAGTCATAATGGGTCATTCCACTCTGACAGTGCTAGCCTGTCCAAGGCAGAGTAAGTGAGACACTAATAACCTTACAGACTGGCTGTAAAACTTTACACATTTCAAATGTGTGTAAAGAGTGTCTTAATAAAATGTAAGAGTATCAAGGTGTGATTTTGTTGAAAGCAAAAATTCCGGAACACCAAACTAAAAGAACCAACGTCTACACTTTAATGTGCGTTTGGCCTCATGCCTTAATGAAACTGCTGGCTCTGCTGATGACAGCAATGGGGTAACCGTGGTTACTTAAGCAAGCAAGCCAAGCTTTGAGTGACATCATACATTTCTCTATTGGTCACGTAACCCTCACCACCTCCCACTCCCTCAAATATCACATCATTCACACCTTGAGAGGCAGGTGTGTCACCCACAGGCTGGTGGGCGGGGCTGCTGAAGTGGTGCACAGCTGTCCAGCAGTCAGGTTCTCAGGTCACATCTATATTTAGTCCACTTGTGTCATTAATGAGATAAAGATACATACACAGACACTCACACGATGTATGTATGTATATATATATATGTAAAATATATTTGTCCTCTTCAAAGCCGACTCCTTGAGAGGGGCTGAGACTATTTCACATCTCCTGTTAATATTTCAGACTGACCATCTGTGATTTCACCGCTGACACCAGGAGGGACCGGCCATCTCTTGGATTTATGTAAGCATCTTGCGTGTAGTTAACATAATTGCCTCATGCTTTAAAGTTAAGTGTAACTATATAGTGTAGAAACGACATGATATACAGAGAGATTAATTTGTTCATATCATGTTCAAGTGAAGTAAGTCAATAATATAGCAATGTTAAATCTTGCGACACCCTCCCAGTCTGAAATTTCATGTTTTTATCTTGAACGTAATAAAATCATGTAGGATCTGTATGAAATTCAAGAACTTAATTTGTTCTTGTTTAGATGTCATGATACAATCTAGTGAGAGTGGTAAGTTGCTGGACTCATGAAATTCACAAGATCGCACGAGATCTCAAACTGCAGGGAAATCACCAGGGTAATAAGAGGCAGACAACTACACACACACACCACGTGTATGCTATCGCTATTTATTGTGGTTTAACCTGTCAAGGACAAAAATGTATAGAAAATTCAGCATCAAGCCTTGAAATCATAGCTTTCCTACTTTTGTTAAGCCTGGATTGGTGGCGTGGTGATTAGTGCTGTTACCTCACAGCAAGAGGGGCCTTGGTTCAAATCCACAATCTGGCTCGTTTGCAGTGGTTTCTCTCTGGGTATTCAGTTAAAAGTCATGCAGTTATTAGATTTAGGTTAATTGGTGATTCTAAATTACCTGTGAATGTGACAAATGGTTGTTTGTTTCTATGTTATAGACTGGTGAGCTGTCCAGGGTGTACCCTGCCTCTTAACCTATCACTTCAGGGTTATGCCCCAGCCCCCCCCCCTGCAACCTGGATGAGGATAGTCATTGTAAATCCATGCAATTTTTAGGTTGAATGACCAGACTCTAGACTTTGTTGAACATTATGTAATATGAAGACAGCATGTACACTCAAAAAAATAACTCTTTAAATGAACATAAAAAAATCATGGAAAGAATTCCCACGTGATTAAATTGCTTTATTTTAGCATTATGCAATTCTGTTACTCCAACTTAATGCACTCAAGTTGGACCAACTTAATTAAAGATTGATGAATCAACGTATTTACTGCATTTTGATCCAATATATTTTAATAGTGTTGATCCAACTTAAAGAGTTTTGTTCCAACTCAATTCAGTAGGTTTTCTCCAACTAATTTACTAAATTTGGTCCCAGCTTAAGTTAATTGAGTTGAACCAACTCATACAAATTAAGTTATTCCAACACAAGTCTTTAATGCTAATAGAAAGCAATTTAATCACGTGGAAATTCTTTCCATGATTATTTTAAGTTAATTTAAAGAGTAATTTTTTGGAGCATTTAACAAAGTCTAGAGTCTGGTTAACATACATTTCACTATTACATCTAAAAGGTAAATAAAAATTTGTCATACACATCTTTTTGTTTTCTCCAATTTATTGAATTTATAGCAAATTTCACATAATGTATAAAGAATACATGAAATGCAAGTACAAGTTACATAACAGAAAAAAAAGTAGTGGACAAAGTGGAAAGTTAACCCGTTAAAACAATTTTTTAACAACAATGAATGGCTGAAGCAGGTGATTTTCCGATGACCAATACAACTACTTTGAAGGTCAACAGATGCACTTTCAAAAAAGAAAATATCTGCAATTATTTTAGGTTCATGGTCCAGATACATGGTGTAGCTGTTGTAATGGAAACATTTCTCAACGAGAAAATAGTGTTTTGAGAACCTGTACTTTGTGTGCTGTTGGATAGTTCGTGTGCATCTAATTCCATAAGAATCTTGTGCAGGACCTCAAAGGTGTACCTGAGTTCCAGAGGGTAGCTCAGGTTCAGTGAATAGACCAGACCAAGCAACATTGTCACTGCAAAAACTACATTGCCCAACTCACCCATCACTTCCACCCCCTCTAGAACAATCACAACATCCTGAGGGTCATCGCCAGGCTCCGCACCCTCTGATCGAAAGACACAGATTCCAAAGACTGTCTCTGCTATGGCAGTGGCGATGCTTGTTATCAACTTCCTGTGACAATAAAACAAACAAAAAAAAGATAATGATTTCTCACTAATGTCCATTGCAAACAGTTTTAAAAGTAAATATCTGTTTTACATTAATGTAAAATACCTAAAAGCTTTATTCATTCAAGCCTTATAATAATGTAAATGTAATCAAAAATGACTGCCCGATATTTTTCCTGACTCATGAGAAGTTCATTCAATACCTCAACAATGTCCTGTCTTTCAAAATCTTGTGATAGGGGTGACTGTGGCACAGGAGGTAGAGCAAGTTGTCTACTGGTTTAATCCCTGGCTTCTCTAATCTGATACTAAAACTATCAATGGGTAACATACTGAACCCCAAGTTGCTCCTGATACATCCATTGAAGTGTAAATGTTACATAAAAATCTTGTATGAATGTGTGTATGAATGAGGTTATTATAATGATATTATAATAATGATAGTATAAAACACTCAAGAATGGTGTGTGTAGTATCCAGTGAGAAACTTAAAGCTCTTACTTTTCCTATTTTAAAAGGTATTTTTTACAGCCACCGGTAATTTATAGGAAAACCCCATCCCCTGAAACTCTTTTATGTAGTTCAAGCTTATCTTTGATCATCTCCTTAGTTAAGGATACAGGCAAGTTAACATACCAGGTAATTCTTCACCAGCTTCTCAGGATCTTCATTCAGGTACACGCAAAGACCTTTGGCGATGTATTCTCTTCTGATTTCAACAGCATCAGTCTTTATACACAGAGGGGGAAAAAAACAAATATATACGGAAATCCATCTCAACGACCTAGCAGTGGGATTAAAGAACTTTTAGTTGAATTACCAGGAATTTGTGAGAAATAGAGAGGCTATTGTTTTACAGTCTTAATCTTTTCAAATAGTATTTATGCATTTTAGACAAGTCTGTCATTTTAATATTGTTTTGTAATTTGTGTATTAATTTAATCATGCCATACCCCCAATTCAAGAAAGTTTAGATGATGTGTACATAAAATCAGAATGCAATGTTTTCTTGGTCTCAAAACTATATGTCACTTACAAATGAATATATTACATTTTTAACATGGGAATGTGATAACTTTTAAGAAAAATATTAGCTCACCATGAATTTGATGAACTGGCCTGCCAGCTCTCCAGACCTTTCACCACCTGATAAGATTAAACATTTATTATCTTTACAGGAGGGAACTGCAAGTCTCCAAGTTTATTAAGTAGAAAAATATTTAATTTCAAAAAAATTAAAAAACAGGAAAACATATCTGTTCATGTTTTGTCTTTCCTCCTCAATGTACTAAAAACACATAAATTGTTAAATAAACCACTGTCCATCAGTTGCAACTTACAAACTTACAAATTTCAACAACCCACACGTAAAATGTAAATTTATCACAACAGTTTCTGTGGTAGAGCCAAACTAGCTTATGTGCAGAGGTTAAGTTATAAACAATATCTATATTTGGAGTAGCTAAGTCTTTCATATTAGGCTATCGTGCTAGCATGACATTGTGCTATATTCTTGCACTAACGTGTTAGCTAGCTAGAATGGCATAAACAAACAGATATTTTTAAAAAAAACAAAAACAAAAACAAATGTGAATAAATAGAACTGAAAAGAATCGACAAACTAATGATACCTTTGTGCAAAAAGTATTTTCATCAAGATGGATAAAGATAGATTCACTCTTACCTTTCCAAGATGACCGTGAAGCAAACCATGTGCTTTCCTGCCTCTTGTTGTTTAGAATCTCACGTGATCTTGTGATATCGCGAGTCTTTAAGGCAGCTAACCACTCTTGTTAGATTTTATCATGTCATATCAACAAGAATAAATTTAAGAGGCGCTAAGTTGGTAAATTTCTTGTAGATCTTATATGATTTTATTACGTTCACCTTAGAAACATAAATTCATTGTGTTCAAATTACATGTTAGAGTCTTGTAAATGCAATAACCACCAAATTTCACTTTTTTGAGTGTAGTATTTAAGTGACCAAGTAGTACTGGGGTAAAAGTTATTGAATAGTGTTGAAATAAAATGACAAAATTGTGAAGCATTACAATATTCCTAGAGCTCAACTTACTGCATCTAAACATGTTTCAATTGCATTTTATCAACACAAAATGCACATGTTCATTGAGTATGAATAAGTTGTGTTGATTTAACTCAGTTGCTTAAGTTTCTGCCAAAGCAAAACAGTTGTGTGCAACCAATGTCCACTATTGAATTAAGTAAATCCAACATCTGATGCCCACACAGTGGGGTGGTGGTTAGCACGGTTGTTCCACACCAAGAAGGTCCTAGGTTCATCCCCACCATCTGTGCGGAGCTTGCGCGTTCTGTCGATGTCTACTTGGGTTCTCTCTGGGTACTCAATTATATTAAATTTTATTTGTGCCAAATCACAACAACAGTTGCCTCAAGGTGCTTACTTCAGCATCCTCCCACAGTCCAAAGACATGCAATATGCGGTATTAGGTTAACTGGTGATTCTAAATTCCCCAGAGATGCAGATGGTTGGCTAACACTCTGTGTTAGCACTGCAACAGACTGGCAGCCTGTCCAGGGTGTATCCTGCCTTTTGCCGTATTGGAGCTGGGATAGGTTTCAAATCCTGTTACCATGAATTGGATAAGTTGGAGAGGATGGATGGATACAAGACTTTATAGTTCAAATGAACTCTCGTACATTTTGGCATTACAGAAGAAGTGTAATGCCAAAATGCATAAGAGTAATCTGTCTTTGCATTTCCGTGTTCCAAATACAAAAAGAGGTGGAAGCTAACCAAGCTGTGAAACCTTTGCTCACACCCTCAATGAATGGTCAGTGAGCTGGATGCTAACAGGTTTCCATTCCAGGGTTCAGACTGTCAATACTAAGTGGGTCAGGCTTGCAGAGTTCTATGGCTACACTAATACACATTTCAAATTAAATGTCTATTTGGCTCGCTGCAACTTTGCTTCCCAGAATAAAATTCCATTAAAAGGGCAATAGGTTTGACATAGTGGAAGAGATCCAGCACTGAAAATGCACCAGTACATCTCACTTTGGTTTTATTTTTCAGCCTTCTGGGCTGAAAACTCAGAAATGCCAAAAAACTGTTTTGTGTAATGACTACTTGACCACAGGTATTTTAAGACAGAGATGTAGCACTCTCAGACTCTGAATTTCAGTCTATGGGATAATTTGGTAGCAGCAAATATTAAGTTTAATTCATATTTCTACAGCGCCAAATCACATCAACAGTTGCCTCAAGGTGCTTTATATTGTAAGGTAGACTCTACAATATTACATACAGAGAAAACCCAACAATTATATGGCCCCCTATGAGCTAACACTTTGGTGACAGTGGGAAGGAAAAGGAAAGAAAAACTCCCTATTAACAGGAAGAAACCTCTTCAGAACCAGGCTCAGGGAGGGGCGGTAAAATGTGGCAGTAAAAATATAACATCCTGGAGAAAAAAGGAAAAAAAAGCTTTTGAACCTTATTTTGATACAGAATCACCAAACTTTAAGTGCCCTGAGTCATTTCATCTGAGGATACAACAAAGGTTAACTTTAAGGACATGACTTCTTTGATTAGCATACACCCCAACAGAACCCGACACTGATGGTAGCGTTTTGCTATGCTTCAGCTCCTCTTAACTGTATCACTGAACTTGACCTCACTAGCATGTTTCTTCTGTTGGTGCCTTTTTGGAGCTGCAATTACGAGTCAAGTAGTATCACCTGCTGTATGGAACAAACCATCCAAGACCATGTGCTCTTGGATGGTTTGTTCCATACAGCAGGTGATACTACTTGACTCGTAATCCGGTCGTAAAGTCTGACGTCACTAGCCGTGTCTGGACCTAAACTCCGCTGCAGGTCCATATATCAAACGATCACTATGGCATTACTGAGAGTTGAAAAACTGTCTAAAGTCTTTCATCTTTAATAAAATGATCAGCGTTCTGCTCTACCAGGTGTAACAATTGAGTTTAACATCCAGGCATCCATGAAAATGGAATTTATGACATTTAACGGAGTTAGAAGTTAGCAGGAAGTTAGCTCGCTAGCTTCTATCTAAATACAATATAGCATGTCCTGACTGCAGGGTTTTGGAAACAAATTAAAACGTACAGCTCTGTTATCACTTCCAAGACAGAAAACTAAACAGCAGTGACGTTTGTAGGGTTACTGAAGTTTGGCTAGCTGGTATATAATGATGTGCTACGTGACCGCTAGCGACACAGCTATGTTAGCATAATATAAACAAGCTAACTTTTTTTCCACTCGATAAAAGTTGAACGTGAGTGTTCTCGGTGGTCAGGAACAAATGTAATCGCATGGCAGGATGCTGTAAAAGGACCAAACTTCAGCCAGGAGAACAACTGAGATAATCTATCCACAATACGAGGTTAGTCATTCATATACTGCTGCATGGGCTGGGCTGTAGTTACATCCTAAGGTTTTAAAAACTGAGCTTAAATAAATGGTTAGCGGTAATAAAAGCCGAGGGAGGTCAACAGTGATCACTGACTGTTTTAGGAGCTTTTTGAGATTAAATAGAAGAAAATACATAACATTAAACATGTTAACAACACAAAAGCCATATTAAACGCAGACTACTTTAGGCCCGGAAGTAGGATTCGTCACGTCATCACTTAATGACCGTATTGCAGCTCCAAAAAGGCACCAACAGAACAAACATGCTAGTGAGGTCCAGTTGAGTGATACAGTTAAACACAACTAAACATCATTAGCTATGGGGCGCCGTTTGTAAACTGAAACATGCCGAAATTAACAGCAACATTTTTCCACATTTAGCTCTAAATCTTACAAAAACATGTTTTTTCGAGTCATTTTTTACAACATTTAGTATAATATTTGTAACTTTTCATATTTAAAACAGGATTTTAAATGTTAAATCTAAATGCTAAATGTTAAATGTAAATATTATATTTAAATGTAAATGTTAAATGTTAAATGTAAATATTATATTTAAATGTAAATGTTAAATGTTAAATGTAAATATTATATATAAATCTAAATGTTAAATGTTAAATCTAAATGTTATATATAAATCTAAATGTTAAATGTTAAATCTAAATGTTATATATAAATCTAAATGTTAAATGTTAAATCTAAATATTATATATAAATCTAAATGTTAAATGTTAAATCTAAATGTTATATATAAATCTAAATGTTAAATGTTAAATCTAAATGTTAAATGTTAAATCTAAATGTTATATATAAATCTAAATGTTAAATGTTAAATCTAAATGTTACGGGAAACTAAATATTTAGCTAATATGCAAATTTATTGTACGGGTCAACGGAAATACCAAAATAAAAGCTTCAAGAAAACCTCCCGCGCTAAAGTGTGCCGGTCGCGGTCAGGTTCTGTGTTTGCGCTCCTCTTACGGTCACTTTTGACTGCCATGAGCTGCTTCGACTATTCCCTACCAGCATGTCCAGCGATTTAGCTGAAAACATTGGAAGAGCCGTTTTGTCGGCCATCCAACGATTCAGCGGTAATGCACCCTCGACCTCACAAACGCCGCAGCACTTGGTAAGTTTATTGTATAGCATTTTGGACGGGTTGATAGCAGTGTTAGCAAAACTAGCAAAGCTAAATTACTTAGCTAGTCCTCAATTATTTCATTTGGTAGGCAGCAGACAGAGATCGAACATCATACAACTCTATTTATTTATTTGGTAGGTAGGTAACAGTCGTTCTTGATGTAAATGTTTCCTTAGGAATCCAGCAATGCACCTGGACCAAGTAGACCTGCCGTCTCCACTGGGATACCATACTGCTCGGTAGGCCTTCTTACACATATCATTTAATTCATTTATCATGAAATTTCCCCTTGTGGGACTAATAAAGGTATGTTATCTCATCTTAGCTGACTGGTTTTGATATACAGTCAGGTTCATAAGTAGTTGGATACAGACACATTTTCTAATGTTGCTTCTGTACATTACCAGAATGAATTAAAAATGAAACTACTCCAATGCAGTTGAAGTGCAGACTTTAAGTTTTAATTCAGTGGGTTGGACTAAATGAATGCATAAAAATGTGAGAGGGAAAAATTAATTTGTAAACACAATCCTATCATTTCAGAGGCTCTAAAGTAATTAGACAAATTAAATAACTGAAAATAAAATGATAATTTCTATTACTTTATTCAAAACCCTTTGTTGGCAATGACAGCCTGAAGTCTTGAAGTCATGGACACCACCAGATGCTGGCATTCCTCCTTACTAAGGCTCTGCCAGGCCTTTACTGCATTGGCTTTCAGTTGCTGTTTGTTTGTGGGCCTTTCTGTCCTAAATTTAGTCTTCAACAACTGAAATGTATGCTCAATTGGGTTAAAATCCAGTGACTGACTTGGCCATTCAAGAATATTCTATTTCTTTACTTTATTAAAGTCATGGGGTGCTTGGACTGTAGGTTTTGGGTCATCTTCCATCTTTATTATTAAATGCTTCCCAATCAATGTGACTACTTTTAGCTGGACTTAAGCAGACAAGTATGTCTCTGAACACATTCAGCTGCTTCAGTCCTGTGTCACATATTCAGTAAACACTACCAGTGCCACTGGCAGCCATGCACGCCCAAACCATCACACTGCCTCTGCCATGTTTTACAGATGATGTGGTATGCTTTGGATCATGAGTCGTTCCACCCTTCTCCATACTTTTTTCTTGCCATCATTCTGGTAGAGGTTGATCTTGGTTTTATCTGTCCAAAGAATGTTTTTCCAAAATTTAGCTGGCTTTTACTAGATGTTTTGTTTTTTTTTTGTTTTTGTTAAGTCCATTCTAGCCTTTCTATTCTTGAGGCTTATGAGTGGCTTGCACCTTGCAGTGAACCCTCTGTATTAGGGCTGTTCGATATGACGATATGAAAACATCTATCATTTCATATTATACGCTATCATTTGTTCTGTGGTGTCGCAAAATAAATTTTACGTCAATATTTTTCATCGTTTTGATGGTCACTGTAGTGGCTGTATTAATTTCTTAATTTTCTTTTTTCTGTTATGTTCTCTTTGACCGCATGTTGTCTGTTCACAGTAAAATTTTCAAAATGCAAACACTACGTCTCAAATCAATTCCAGGCCTTTTATCTGCTTAATTGGTAATGACATCATCATTTTAATATGGATACCCTAAATTAAAGCTTAGTCTGCACATCATGTCCATGCTATAATTTTGATTGGAATATGTTTCAGTAAACGGGCAACAAAATAAAACTTGTTAGGGTCCAAATACACACTGACCTAATTGCAGGCCTTTGCTACTCTAATTGAGTGCTCAAAGCACTTTATACAACAGATCTCATTTACCCATTCACATGCACAGATTAATACAAGCACTTTTTCTGTCCAACATTCGCACACAGTCATAGTCGGATAAACTCATTGGGAGCTCTAGATTAGAGCACCTGGGAACTGAATCACCAACTTGACCAACAATCACCAAATGCTAATCTACAAGATACAAAAGGTTCAGTTTTCTGTGTAATGGGTAGACAATAGTAAGATGGTCTGAGTCTACAGTTTGTTTGTTTTTAATGAACAGATAACAGAAACCTTACGGATGTATTGTAATGCATAGGTGTCTATCTGTATCTGTGTTTGAATTCATTTCAGGTTCCTCTTCCATCAGTTCCTCAAGCTCATGCTACGCGCTCACATTTTGTGAGAAAAAACAAGACCTGCAAACACTATACAAAAGATGTTGTGTGCTTGCCCTTGTCTTCAGCATCAACGTTTCTCATACCGAGAGGAGATTCACGAGCAAAACTAGCACAAGATGGCCTTATTGGGAAGATCTCCTTTACATCTGACTGGTCTGAAGCACAACTTAGAGAAGAAATAGCAGCAATCTTCAGAAGAACATTTGCACTGTCAACTGGCCAGACATTCCCTTTTGAGTATTTGAGTACAATTAGAGGATGTAAACGACTAATGAAACCAAATGTTTCTAGCAGTTTTCTTTGGGGTGGCCAAGAAGTTGGCTCGATTTGTTCCACCACCTGCCTCTATATAATGGCAGGGATACAAAAACCTGCACAGGTAAACATTTTATATTGCAGTGCAGAAATATTTATTGTCTAAAAAGTGAGTCTGTTCCCTTAACATAATTTTATTAATTGTATTAATTAATATTGCAGTTTCAGCAGGTGTAAACAGTTTTTAGTGCAGCCATGTGCCTCTGTGTTACCAGTGATTTGGTGCAACTGTATTTGATTTTATGTAGAACATGCTTTCTTTTCCCTCAGGAGGAACCAGAAGAGCTGTCTGACAGTGACTTTGAAAGTCCAGTCTGCCGGAGAAGACGAGGTATGTGATGTGAATGAAAACCTAGTGAGGTTGTTACTGCAGTGCGTAATAATTCCTGGGGGGTTTGTTTGATGAGAGCATCGTTAATTTGTCCGATTGGGGCGATCGTGGCTCAAGAGTTGGGAGTTTGCCTTGTAATTGGAAGGTTGCCGGTTCGAGCCCCGGCTCGGACAGTCTCGGTCGTTGTGTCCTTGGGCAAGACACTTCACCTACCGCCTACTGGTGTTGGCCAGAAGGGCCGATGGCGCGATATGGCAGCCTCGCCTCTGTCAGTCTGCCCCAGGGCAGCTGTGGCTACAACTGTAGCTTGCCTTCACCAGTGTGTGAATGGGTGGATGACTGGGTGTGTAAAGCGCTTTGGGGTCCTTAGGGGGGACTAGTAAAAGTGCTATACAAATACAGGCCATTTACCATTTTAATGTTTACGAATTATCACAGGTGATTACAGCCAAGGAGGAATATGTGCCCAACTTTCACTTAAACTAATATAAGGATATATAAAGGCTGTTAACATTATGAAGCAAGTCATGCTGACCTTCTTTCCTTTGTTCAGTGCATCATGCGTTGTCTACAACACCAGGTGAAAGTGAGGCCAAGCATCAGGAAACAGAGAGCTGCATTCAAGAGAGTGAAAATGAGGGACAGGCAGAGGGACAGCAGATGTTTCCATATAATGTGGCAGAATTTGTGTAAGCTGTTGTCTAGGGGTTAAAGAAATCCTTCATTTTAGATGTTGTTTAGGATATTGTTTTGATGCAAGTTTCCAATTTGCATGTTTGGGGTTTTTTTGCTGAATGACTGCAACTTTAGGATTTACATTTAATTATTATTATTTTTTTAATGATGTAGTGTGAGAAATTCTTCAAGGCTGACATGTTTTATGATTTCTAATATCTCTTATCTACTTAGCCCTATTTTTCTGGAGGAAGATGAAGCTCTTGAAGAGGCAATTCAGCGTAGCCTCCTAGAAGAGTCTGATAGACAGAGTGAAGTTCATATTTCAAGGTAAGATTTGAAAGTAACCTTTGATAATTGAATATTTTATTTGCATCTTTACATGCATCATTTTTTTGCAGTTACACAATTACAAAGGTAATTGCTCATTTCTGACTAATTTAATATGGACTATCACAACATAATTATATGTTGTAACTCTGTGCACTTGAGTCAAATGTACAGCAAATTTCCATTTTTCCCCAAGATCTGTTTGTCATTGTCCCTTTTTTATATAGGTCTTTTAAGAAGCTCAGCAAAGAAGAAATTGAAGGTCTTCTTAGAGCTCATAGTGAGAAAGTCATTACACCAGGAACAAGACAACTCCATATCAGTCGAGCCAATGTGTGGTCGACTGCTTTGCGTCAGTTCAAGAGACCCAAGTTTGCAGAAAGCTGTGAGATGCTTTATGTCACATTTGCAAGCGATGAACATGATACAGAGGAAGATGCTGCTGACCTTGGGGGGCCAAGGCGGGAGTTTTTCCGTTTACTGGTGAAGGCCATCTTTCAGGACAGTGGTGCTTTTGAAGGTAATAGGATTTCACAGTCAAACTAACTAACTAACTAACTTACTTACTTACTCAAGGCCTAAAGGCTTGTTGACGACACTCGTTTTTATAATGTTACAAACGCAACAACCACCTGATCTGAACATTGTTTGACAGAACATTAACAAGTTAATAAATGACTACAGATAATAAATCTGTTATGTTCTGTGTGTCTGAAACAGTAAAAAAAAAAAAAAAAAAAAGTAATACATTTTTGTCTGTCAATCTCAAGATATCAGTTTGGGGTCTGTACAGAATATACTTTTTTGTGTGTTATTTTTCAGCTACACCAAATGGATGCACACTGAAATTTAACATCCTACACTTGCAAAATGGAGTATATCGAACCATTGGCAGGATGTTGTCCACGATAATAGTGCAAGGTGGAGAAGCACCTGCCTTTCTCTCTCCACATGTAGTAGACTACATTGTGTCAGGAGACATTCTTCAAGTACACCTAACACCGGATGATATAGGTGACCCTGAGTTAAGAGAGAATCTGAAAAAGGTGAATTGCAATATTATAACAAGAATATTGTAATATTTCCTATATTCACAAGTCTTCTGGTCTTCTTTTATAATATATAATAAATACACTTTTGGTTATTAGAGGCAATTCCATGTATTATATTTTCAATTTGTTTCCTTTTTGTTAAAAAAAAAATATTGGTGAAATACAGCCAAATAAACCAAAACAAAAACGTTTCGAGTCCAATTAAAATGAACCATCTGCAGTATTTGTGTACACTGGTAAAAAACAAACATTTAAAGTGTTTTTCTTAAATATTTAGGTTGTAAATGCAACAACTCAACATGATTTGGAGGAAGCAGTCAGCTGCTGCGACTCATGGCGATATCAAGTTGAAGGTCTTCCACTCACAGTCACCATGGCCAATAAAGATCTGTTTGTGAAAAATGCAGCTCTATACCTTGCAGTTCTGCAACGGCAAAGCTGTTTCGATCAACTAACTGATGGCTTGTCCTACTATGGAGTGAGAGTTATATTTTTTCTGTATCAATTGGTCATTATTTTATAATCATTTAGAGTGAGCTACTTTTTATATTTAAAACTGGAATTTAACCATTATTTAAACTTTTCTGTCTAGATTTTATCACTCCTGAGAGAGAACCCCAGTTTGCGTGTTCTGCTTGACCTATCGGGGGAGGACAAAGATCTGACAGCCAGTTTAATTGCTGGGGTTCTCAGGCCAAGCTATTCTGTCCTTGGGAGCAACAGAAGAGTTAGAGAGGAGCTGATGGTGGTCAAATTTCGGGAATTTCTCCAGTGTGTCGAAAGTAAGCAGAAATTCACATAATGTAGTCTGGCCATGAAACAATTCGGGACACTAAAGTAAAACTTTGTCTTTTTATGTCACATGCGCGCACACAAAACAGGAATAAAGATGTATGATAGCTTACAACTGACAAGCAAGGCAAAGACAGAACCTCTGTATTTTTTATAAAAACATTAGCCATCATTTAGTTGTTAGCTCAAGCTTAAACTATTTTAGTGTCCCCAGGTTAACGGTGGTTTTTCTTTGTTTTTAGATGAAGAGCTGAGAGACTCACTTGGAGAAAGGACTCTTACCAAGGATGAAGAGGCATTTGTGAAGGCTTTGAGGCCTGGTCACATCTTGGCTTTTGCCACCGGGAGCAGCAAGGTTCCAGCCATAGGTTTTCAACCAGCTCCTAAAATAACATTCATTCACGATGAAAGCAAACATCTCCCGATTGCACACACATGTGCAAATGAGCTTCAGCTTTTTGTGAATGAAACAACAATGGCTGATGATGATGCTTTTCATTACTGCTTCTTAGTAGCACTCATGAATGGAGCTTTATTCAGCACCATCTAAACATGTTCCAAAAAAAGTGAAATTAAAATGGTGGGTTTGTTAACTCTAATCCTGTTCATTAATTGTAGTTTCAAGTAACTTTGCTTCATACAAGATAGTTGAAATAAATTCTGACTGCATTTAATGTTGAAATGTAATAATTTTCAAAGCTTCAATAGATTTATAAAAATGCTAACTCTGTATTTTCAACGACAAATCAATAAAGTCACTGGTGTAATACAATAATTTTATTAAGCTTTTCTTTTTTTAAACAAGGACACTTCAAAACAGTTTATGCACAGAGTATACTAAACATGCTTTGTAGAACAAGCCAGGATTACTTAGACATCTAACAGCAACATTTATTAAGACTATTGCAACTTTACAATGATTAAAACAATACTGTAGATAATCTTGTGAATTGATTTAAAGACTGACTGTTCCGTGTTGATAATTTTCACTGTTATACTGTATTACAGTGTGAATTTGATCTTTACTTCAATCTGAATAACTGGTTTTACCCATAAACTAAAAGTGGTTGTAGCCTTCTGAATAGCCTATGAGTCACTGTCAGTCATTAACTCTGAGTCCTTATGTGGCAGGAGGCATCACTGCTAGAGGGGAGGGGCTTCTGCAGTAGTACAAAAACTGCATTTGCTGTACAGCATTTAAGAATATTAAGTGTCATCACTCTTTAGAACATCACTGGTATCCTGTGGTTGAGGTCACACATTTACAAGTTCGTTAAAAATATACTGCTGTGTTCGTTGAAACAATGTTTTACCATTATTGTTGTCTTCTTCAAAAGGGTGAATGCTTGTATATAGCTCTTGTAAATCGCTGTCATTTAATGGGACAAACCTACTTTCAGAGTTTGACAAGGAGGGTATGGAGACCTCTGCTGTAGAAAGTTCTGGGTTGTGACGATGAGACACATGAGTTCCGCAGGCAAAAAGCTGGATGGGAGTTCTATTACCTTCAGTGGAAACAGAGTGATTGTTATATCCAGCTTTGAATTCCTTCAAAGTGCGGTTGATTCGTGGTAGAAACACATAATGAAGGCAAAATAGGTCTGTTGCATTTTCTAAGTCTAGGATACCAAGTGATTCCAATTCATAAAATATAGGTGCATAAATGCGGCTACAGTTGTTGTTGTTGTTGAAACGCTCAATCCTCTGGTTGTGCACAGAACTTCCCATTAAGACAGAGCTTTCACCCCTGCTTGCTCGCATGTCCTCCCAAATCTGAGCATTCTCTCCTCCGTGATCAGTCCTGATATGCAGGGGTCTGCCAAATTGTCCAACAGCTGCAGTAAAGAGGGCTTTCACAGTCTCAGCTCGATTATTGCTGGAGCACTGAAGAAACATCAACATCCTGCTGTATCCATCTATTGCACCATGAACAACAAACTTCCAACGAATCAGTTTGTGATTTCCATCTATGTGCCATATGAAATTTGGATGAGGCACAGAATATACTCGCCGAGCAACTGCAGTTCTTCTCCTGGATAGAACACCAGCCGAGTCCACCCTCCGCAGTGACTTTCTTACGCGCCATCTTTGAACCACTATGTTTTTGGAACGCAGATGACCCATCAGCATCACTTCTCCAACATTTGGATGTTCAGTTTTTATTTGGGACACTATCTGATCTAACTCATGGTCACTGATTACATTGAATTTTGACTCTGAGATATTATAGTCTTGCAGTAACTTATACAGAGTAGGCCTGGAGATGGAAAGGATAGATGCAGCTTCAGTAAAAGATGTTTTCAGGGAAAGAACATTTTCCAATTCCTCTTTGGAAATCTGAAGCCTTCCTTGGTAACCATCCTAGAACACGGCACAGAAAATCTCAATGAGCACAATTCTATAACAAAAGATGGGTAATTTGAGGCAATTGTACTGTGACAGATTAGCTAGAGTAATATTTTATCAATAGTTTTAAAATATGAAAGTGAGCAATCAAAAGACACTTCACAGCAAAAACAGTAATAAAATATGACGTAAAACTTGTGAATGTTGTTGGTGGTGATGTGACACTGCTAGTGATGGACCCCTAAGAAGATGAAATGTATGTAGAATCAGAATCATTACTTTGACAGGATTTAATTTAAGGTGACATATTACACCAAAGAAAAAACAAAAATTAGTCAGCTAAATGATATGTGTAAGAAGGCCTACCGAGCAGTATGGTATCCCAGTGGAGACGGCAGGTCTACTTGGTCCAGGTGCATTGCTGGATTCCTAAGGAAACATTTACATCAAGAACGACTGTTACCTACCTACCAAATAAATAAATAGAGTTGTATGATGTTCGATCTCTGTCTGCTGCCTACCAAATGAAATAATTGAGGACTAGCTAAGTAATTTAGCTTTGCTAGTTTTGCTAACACTGCTATCAACCCGTCCAAAATGCTATACAATAAACTTACCAAGTGCTGCGGCGTTTGTGAGGTCGAGGGTGCATTACCGCTGAATCGTTGGATGGCCGACAAAACGGCTCTTCCATTGTTTTCAGCTAAATCGCTGGACATGCTGGTAGGGAATAGTCGAAGCAGCTCATGGCAGTCAAAAGTGACCGTAAGAGGAGCGCAAACACAGAACCTGACCGCGACCGGCACACTTTAGCGCGGGAGGTTTTCTTGAAGCTTTTATTTTGGTATTTCCGTTGACCCGTACAATAAATTTGCATATTAGCTAAATATTTAGTTTCCCGTAACATTTAGATTTAACATTTAACATTTAGATTTATATATAACATTTAGATTTAACATTTAGATTTATATATAACATTTAGATTTAACATTTAACATTTAGATTTATATATAACATTTAGATTTAACATTTAACATTTAGATTTATATATAATATTTAGATTTAACATTTAACATTTAGATTTATATATAATATTTACATTTAACATTTAACATTTAGATTTATATATAACATTTAGATTTAACATTTAACATTTAGATTTATATATAATATTTACATTTAACATTTACATTTAAATATAATATTTACATTTAACATTTAACATTTACATTTAAATATAATATTTACATTTAACATTTAGCATTTAGATTTAACATTTAACATTTAGATTTAACATTTAGCATTTAGATTTAACATTTAAAATCCTGTTTTAAATATGAAAAGTTACAAATATTTTACTAAATGTTGTAAAAAATGACTCGAAAAAACATGTTTTTGTAAGATTTAGAGCTAAATGTGGAAAAATGTTGCTGTTAATTTCGGCATGTTTCAGTTTACAAACGGCGCCCCATAATTAGCTGATAACTTGGCATCCCACACATATGGTCACTGGGTTTGCTGTAGCTCAGGAGGTAGAGCAGGAGGAAGGTTGGTGGTTTGACCCCTAGGTATTCCAGTCTGCATGCCAAATATCATTAAGCAAGATACGTAACCCCCAGATGGTCTCATCCACCAGAGTATGAAAGTGTGTGAATGTTAGATAGAAAGTAGTGCTTTTAATGAGGCATGTTGTATAAAGTATTTTGAGTGCTCTGGGTTATTAGAAAAGCAGTTTATAAGAATGGGAATTAATTCTGTGAGTCTGTCATTATTTTATTCGTATTACTTTCTTATCTTTTATTTTATTTTTATCTATCTGATTATTTTATTGTACAGTACTTTGGTCAACAGTTGTTGTTTTTAAAAGTGCTACATAAGTAAAATTGATTGATTGATTGAGTCCGATTACCATTTACCACTGCAGACTTAAAAACAAACAAACACAACACAGACAGAAGCAGCCAAAATACTACAGTTGAGCTTCTGGTACTGGGTATCTGTTATTTATACCTAGCACCAGATCATGAGCAAACGTGAGCACAGATTGGATTTTGTCTTGTCCTCAAAGTAAACCTCCAAATCCAATAACCATGGACACCACTTGTAAAGATGTGCAAACAACAGACAGAAGGCATCAGTGAAGTTTCCCTGGGAATTTCCTTTTGTTATTCTTTAACATCTGCTGTATCTTTCTCTGTCTACATCGAACACAATGAAAACTTTTGCTCATTTATGCGCTTGATTATTGTTTGTCTCCGTGACTTCAAGCTTTCTAACTGTCCCGGCTGTACAGAAAGTGGACTTTCTAACTGTATGGTGCTCATTTGTTCGAATCATCCTGAACCCTTAAGGAATTATACAGTGCAACTTTTTTCTATTCATGAAGGGGAAGGATGGTTTTTAGGAAAAAGATTCTGTCATTTTTGGGGTGTGAGCAGGAGATTGATGCCACCTGGCCCTGGGACATTTCCTGATCAAAAATAGCTATTCCTGTACAGGGAGGAGTATTTGTTATTTCCAGAAAACATGGGTTATTTTTATGTGGATCAAAAATATGAAATAGAACTTCACAAGCAAGGAAGAAGAGATATTAAAGTAAATCTTGTGCTGGTGCTGGAAACCTGATTTTGGCTGCCAAAGTAAGGGAACTTCCCTGTGGCATGTTCTCAGGGTGCATCTTATGTGATCCAGAGCTCTGCTGAGGCCTGTGGGAGCCGGGGCTGTGGGCAGTCTGCTGGATTTCACTGGAACACAGTTAACGCCATCTGTCTCAGCAGCTAATCAGTGTCTCACAACTTCCTGCATTCTCCTTTTCTGTCTGCAGCTAGTGGGAAGCAGAGACATGCAAGAAATCTGCAGAGGCTTTTCTCTCCTTTAGGTGCTTTGTTTCTACAGATAACATCTGTTTTAGCTTATAACATGACAATATACAGATCATCTGCAAGTCTTTATTGAACTAAAACTTTATAACTATTTATCCTCTCTGCTCTACCTTATGGGGGAAGATTGTGTTACAACTGGGGCGAACTGTGCCACAAAGAGAAATTCAGACAGCACAGAGGATGTGTTGCAGAATGACAAAAGCACTCAAAGCACTTGAAGGACTTGATTTTCAGAACAAAAGCGTATATATATGCTTTTTGTGAATTTGGTCTCAGTAACAAAAATCATATTGCGAGCTGCCGTCTCTGTGACTTTGCCGACTCTCCGCTGCAGAGTTAGAGTCGTGGCCAGCCTGATCCATGTAAACCAATTTAACATGACCAATTTGATTGAGTTGGAATGCACGCCTGTTTTTGATTAAAACACTTCAAAATAATCCCTCTTTTAGTCAGAATGCATCGAGCGGTTCATGTTCAACTGAATTCAAATCCCAAGCCCTGCTTTGCCTCATTTATGAGGCCTGACATTATGTAGCTTTAAGTCTTCGCAGGCTTTTCTTTGCTCAGGTTTCTTCTTTTTTGTCCTGCCAAGAATTCCTGAGATGGAAGTCGTGAATCAGTTGCAGCAGGCAGAGTGTGGATGGGACTCCAGGCGACATGTGTTTTGCTCATTCCTTCATGTGCCATCAGTGAAATAATACTAACTGTAAGAATAACATCCCAAGGTTAAATTGGGATTTCGTGCCAATATGTGGATCAACTGAGATGGAAGTGTAAAGGCAGACTGACTTCATCTGAATGCAGATAAAGGTGAGGATAGGACTACCTGCCTTAGAGAAGCTAAAGGAGTTATCACACTGGCCCAAATATAATATTTAATGGTAAATTACAATAAAATTCACTTTATAGACTTTATAGACTTTTCAGGCTATTCCACTGACTGAAAGTGGCTCCTTATATACTCCTGATGATGCAAACACATTTTTTAAAAAACAGAACTGCGGAGCTCTGCCATGTCAGCTACAATAGTTGTAAAAAATTTTTTAAAAAACTTTAATAGATGATCCCTTGTTATGAAAGACTTATTGTGTTCTGCGATCTTTGGTCCTGCAGTAATTGACTGTGGCAGCTTGGATGTGGATAGTGGTTTCTCCACTTGTTTGTGGTGGTTTGAGAGACTTCCTGTGAGACGGCTGAAATAAATGCCTGGCTTCCATCCGAGGCCCACCAGCAGGTCGATCAAATGAAGGCTAGAATATGATTTCTTCGCTGCCTGCACAGCAAGAGCAGCCGGTTTCCCAGAGGAACAGTTTTAATGGGTCAGATAATCAACCTCTGAGTCTCCAAACATCTTCCCCGGTGTGTCTCCTGAACTTGAACACCACTCTTCCATGCTTTCTTTCACCAAATGTTACCACTTTGTCTCAGATATTCAGATAAATACAGAAAATAAAAAATCACTACCTGTAGCATTCCACTAGAAAATATGTTTCTGACTTCCTTTGAGGATATTTTAAGACCGTCTTTTTAAAATAGTTTTCTACACTCTAAGAAACAGGGATACAGTAAGGGTCAGATTCTGCTCCTAAAGGTATAACAAGTGCAAATGTCCCCTGTAGGTACAAATGTCTATAAGGTGGTCACTAAGACTAGAAAGGTGTCATTAAAAGAGAGTCTGTTTTGAGAAATAAATAAATAGAATTGGACGAATGTATTGATACCAAATCCTGCACCATTCAACACTACGTACAACAATAATACCTTAAGGTACCGCAACATTCACATTTTAACAGCTGATGCCTTTTGGTGTCACTCCTCCTGATAGTAAATTTTGAGTGCTTTTCCAACTATCTTGCCCACAGTCACTCTGATGGGGAAATTTAGGGTTCAGTATCCTGTCACCTTCCGGGCACTTCAGCCAGAGGAGCCTGGGATCAAACCACTGACCTTCTCATTTGGAAATGACCTGTTTTATCTCCTGAGAAGGGAAGGAAGGCATGACAGCATGCACGCAAGCAGTGGTAGCATATATTACTGTGGGGGTGCAGAAAATGTACGATTATACAGACGGAGATGCTGCAACAGCTTGAAAGGAGTAGGCTGCTTTAGACAACTTAAAAAAACTAAAAAAACTAAAATCTTTTTCTATTTAAACTGTATTTTCTGAGTTATGACAACTGGTGTTCAGAAAAAGACCTCAGTGAGTTTCATGTGTTTTTTTCAGAGTTGTAGTGTTTTCTGGATTTTGAGACCTCGGTTCTTTATTATTGTGGTGATCTTTGTTTCGTAGTCTTGATTTGTGCTTCCCAGTTTAACTCTTTATATTTATAGTCCTTATTTACTTGGTCATGTAGTCTGTTCCCTTCCCTGTCCCTAGCCTGTTATGCCTCCCTCGCTCTCGGTCTCTATGTTGTGTTTCCTGTTTTATTTTGGTAGTCCTGTCTCATGTGTGTTGTGTTTAGTTTTGCTCCGCTCCCATCTCGTTATAGCTGATTTGTTCCTCCTGTATTCCTACCTGTTGCCCATCACCTGTATTTAAATCCTCTCCCTCTGCTTGTTGTTGTGTCATTCCTGCTTGCGGTGTGTTTTGGGACCCTTTGGTTATAGTTGTAAATTCATAGTTGCAAAATTCTTAGTTTCTAGTCTATCTTTTGTTTGTTTTTATCAGGGTTTTTTTTTTTTTGTATTTTCATTTTGAGCACATTGTTACAGTAAATAACGCCGCCTCCTTTAGTTCACTCAAAGCCAGTATAAGTGGTTCCAGGGTTGTGATGACATAGTCTGCACTAACAATGCAGTGACCAGAAAATTGGTAAGGTACACCCTAAAAAATTATTCAGGGGCTTAGTAAATATCATTATAATTCTAAGTTAGATGACCTTGATTAAATCTTTGAAAATCACAAACGTGTTATCTTGAGTTGAAAATACTGAAAAGAATGCTTAAATTTTCAACACCAGTTTTTGAGTTGAACTGAGTTCTTTTGTTCAAGTTTATTTAAAAGAAAAAATTCTGTATTTGAAACACAGGGTGCATTATTTAAATCTACTCAATATATCTCATAGAAAGTACTCAAAATAACTGAGAGACTGGTATTCATATTTATCATTGTCTTTAACTTTAATTATTAATGGTTCAAAATCAATATAATTTTGTCCCCCAATACTAACTTAAAACTTTGAGTAAGACTAATGACCTTTGGCATGTACCGCGCGCGAGGAGCATGGCCTCATGGGAGATTTTCTGCACGTTGAACGAGACAGACACACATCCACTGCAGACTTGGTAACGTTTTCAGGTAAGTGACCATTCTTACATTAGCTGTCTTTATCCACACCGTTCTTTTATAACATGTTCTGAAGAAAGCGTTTGTCATGGTGGCTCACTTTTCGCAGCGTGTTTGTGCACGTTAATTTAAGTTTTCAACCCGTCTTCCAGTAAAGGCGGCGGGAAACCGCGCCCTTTTATCCTTTTACGTTCTGAGTCGCTATCTGCGTTCCGGGTAATTTGACCGGAATGTCCCGGTACCAGCGACCTGACCGTTTAATCGGGGGCATTTTAGGAACCACGTGAAAGCAGGTGTGCTCAGACATTTCTAGAAAATGGCCCTGTTGAGTCACGGTGCGGGAGCTGCGGTAGTCACGCGGCCTGACTCACTCTGTCAGGTTGTTCAGGAGGAAATGAACAGACGTCATCAATGGCTTTGGTAACTAAGAAGACCTGCCCGCGGAACAGTTCATAGCAGCAACCATGCTGCTTAGCTTTCTTGTTCTATGTGGGGTCTTTCAGAGCATATAAGACGCTGCTTTCAGCTTTGTCCTGAACAGGGCCAGTTTTTGAGAGAACGCTGAGAGGACCGCCCGGGTCAGCAGATTACCTCATCCAGGGCCGGTCCAAAGTACTATGGGGCCTTAAGTAAATTTAGACTCGGGGCCCTACTTCCTTTCAGATCCCAGAAAATAATGGAAAAAAAAAAAAGCTTTGGTCTTTTGGGTCAAGCCAAAAGTACCATCATTTCCAGTATAGTTACTCCCAATTTACATAAATAAATGTTTATTTCAATCCAAGCTAAAATTTCTTATAAGAGATTGATGTTATGGCAGATTACTCAGTGACATGTTTTGTAATGATAAAGTTTTGATTTGTATTTTTTCAGCACCATCTTCACCACCAGGAGAAAAAAATCTGCATCAACTACAAAGTAAAGCAGGTAATTTTACTCAGAGGACTTGATGTGTTAAATTTTGGAATGATATGATATTGTTTTATACAAGCTGAGTAGTGGATGGTGATACCACCTAAATATTTATACTGGTTTTGTGGTGGGTTATTTTAGTCATACAAATGCCAAATCTAAATTTTGAGAATTTTTCAGTTCGGTAAATATATTGATGAGTTCATGGTCTGTCATCTAGTGTCACCATACTATCTTTTTATTTATACAGCATGGTGATGTGATTCAGATTATTTCAATGTGGTTAAGTATTGTACTTTGTTCCATGTTGACTTATTTGTAAGTTGTATCCTCCACCTGAATTGGTAGTGAGTATTGGTTATTCAATCAGTTAATCATACAAAAACTGCGTAAATATGGTTATACACCATTCTGTCATCTTCATACTGTGAGACATATTTTCTCACAATTTTTTAGGTCACAGGTGATGAGATGGCAGTGTAAACTCTGCAAACATGAGGAGTCATCAAAAGTGTCACTACTCAAACATTATCGAGTGAAACATGGTACATTTGGTCATGGCTATTCCATACCCTGTCTTCATTTGAATTGTCCTTGCTCTTTTAAGACATGGGGTGCCTTACGCTCACACTTGTCTAGGTCTCACAGTTCGCATGAAACGGAAGAGTGTGAGGTCCTTCCAACTATTAGATGTAAAATCTGTGACTCTTTTTACCCAAACACAAAAGACTATTTTCAACATATAAATTCCCATTTGAAAAGCCATGAAACCATAGAGTGTGTTTTTGATGGTTGTGAGTTTAAGACAAACATTTGTGGGACTTATGCGACTCACAGAAGTCGAAAGCACAGATTTTGTTCATGGAAGCACTTTAAAACTAACTTGATTTCAAAGCAAACTGTCAGTACATCTAATGAAATCGTCTTACCAGCACTGGAATTAGAAGATCACGAGGACTTGGATGTCACCACTGAACTTGGTTGTGAAAGGGAAACAACAAATGAAATTTTGAAAAATATTGGTGTGCTCTTGTTAAAACTGGAAAGCATCTATAATGTTTCTGGTAAATGTGTGGATGACTTGGTAGAACAGCTCAGTTATATCTGCACATTATCACTTCAGTATATTCCAAAGTCAATAAGTGATATTCTTATTAAGAATAACTGTAATATTGATCAGTCTTTTGTCAGTGAATTGGCTGAAAAAATATGTCACTGTAGTCCTTTATGTGCAGCCCTTAGTCCTGATGGTCCCTTTGCTTCAAGATATAAGAGACAGAAATATTTCAAGGAAAACTTCTGTGTTATTGAACCAGTAGAATACTGTTTGGATCCAGAAAAGAATTCCACTTTTCAGTATGTGCCTATTCTTCAGTCCTTGCAGCTGTTACTGAGTAAAGAAGATGTTAACAGTATATTAACTAGACATTTGAACACTTCACAGTTATCCTCTTTCCACGATGGACAATATTTCAAGCAAAACCAACTTTGTGCTATTGAGGACTTAAGTATTTCCCTTGTTCTCTATGTGGATGACTTTGAAATTTGTAATCCACTTGGGACTTCAAGAAAAAAACACAAAGTCACAGCTGTGTACTGGGTACTTGCTGATATACCAACTGAACTGAGATCACAGCTAACATCAATTCAATTGGCTCTCCTGTGTAAGGCAAGTGATGTTAAAACTTTTGGCTATGAAACTGTTCTCGAGCCACTTTTAAAGGATCTCATAACATTAGAGAGAGACGGGATTTTTTGTTCACAGCTTGGTAGATATATCAGGGGCACTGTTTTTTGTGTTTGTGCTGACAATCTTGGCGCTCATTCTCTTAGTGGACTCGTGGAAAGCTTTTCTGGACATTACATCTGTAGATTTTGCCTTGGAGACCATTCAGACTTTCAGCAAAAAGAAGTTCGTTCAGGAGCTTTTCCACCAAGAACAAAAGAGAACTATGATCTACATGTCCAAACCATAAAGGAAAATTCCTCCTCGGTTCATTTTTGTGGTGTGAAGAAAGGTTGTCCATTAACGGGGAAATTAAAATATTTCCATTTTGTCACAGGGTATCCTCCAGATCTTTTGCACGACCTTTTTGAAGGCATAATTCCACTAGAATTAGCATTATGCCTTCATGTGTTTATCCGTAAACGTTACTTTTCCTTAACTGAACTCAATAACTTCATAACAGAATTTCCTTACAAATGGACCGATAAAACAGATCGCCCCCAAATCATCCCCCTAAATTTTTCCACTCGCAAAAGCATTGGTGGCAACGCACATGAAAATTGGACGTTATTGAGACTATTACCTTTTATTATTGGGGAAAAGATTCCCAAAAATGATGAAGCATGGCAAGTTCTTATGACTCTAAAAGATATAACTGAACTTGTTGTGTCCCCTAGTCACAGAGAGGAAAGTATTTGCTACTTGGACACACTTATATCTGAACATCGCAACAGGCTATTGGAGGTTTTCCCAGAGCAAAAACTAACTCCAAAACACCATTTTTTTGGAGCATTATCCTGACTTGATCAGAGGATTTGGTCCATTAGTATGCCTCTGGACTATGCGCTTTGAGGGTAAACATAGTTTCTTTAAGAAGGTTGTTAAACACACAAACAGCTTCAGAAATGTACTATTGTCACTTGCCTCAAAGCACCAGATGATGATGGCATACTATTCAGATGGTAATGCATTGAAGCCATCAGTGTGTGTCACTAAAGTATCATCTCTTCCATTGGAACTGCTTGATGTAGAAATACAGCAGTGTCTCAAGGAACTTTATCCAACACAAGCCTATGTGAATTTGACCAACTCTCTGACTCATCATGGAACTAAATATGCCTCAGGAATGGTTTTGCCTCATGGATCTACTTGTGGCTTACCTGACTTTGTGGAGATTTTACAGATTGTTGTCTTAAGCAATGAATTTCTTTTCATTGTGAAGTTGCTCAACAGCTGGTATGATGAACATTTTAGGGCATTTATTCTGGATCCTTCTGGGAAAATGACCTTAATACATCCCAGAGTACTTGGTGACACTTACCCCTTAACACCATATCGTGTTGAAGGCAAGCAAATGGTGTCAATAAAACGTCACATTGTTTGTTAGTGTAAGGGGAAAGACTGAGATACCCCCTTTCTTTTTCTTTTTTCTTGTGGTTTTTATTCTGCAGATGGACTCCGTTGCCTTGAAAGTAATTTTTGGACAACAGAGTGAGAAGCTTGTGCTCTCTTCAGGAATACCCAGGACTGTTGAGGAGTTGCATGAGACAGTGAGAGAGACATTTGGGCTAGTTGAGGATTTCATATTGCACTATTATGATGACTCATTTGGAGATTTCTTTACACTTCATTCTCCCAACCAAATCAAAGATAGGGGTACAGTCAAAGCTGTGGTCATTCCATCAGTAGTGCTTACATTGATTCCTCAGTGTGAAAATCCCTCAGATGTAAGTTCACTGAATGAAAGTTCAAGCTCTTCAACCTATAAAACCACAGAGGACCAAACAGATGGATCATCTCTGTCTTCAGACAACACTGTCATACTCTCCCCTCTTCAAAGTCCTCTAAAGACTACATGGCCAGATGAAATTGTCATTCCACTTTTCTCTGTGGCAACAGAGACTGTACTGAAAAATGCCAATGAAGTCTTTGTTCAAAATGGCACTGTGTTGAACAATACTTCAGTCAAGTCAGATATAATGGAAAAATTAGCTGATTATATGTACAGCTACACAGCCTACCCTACTGGCCTTCAGATTGGAGAAGTGGCAGAGGCTCTGGTCAAAAAGCACCCGTGTCTGACAGAGCCAGGCAGTCGTAATGGCTGGATGGGATGGATGTATAGTCTTAAATACAAGATGGGAAATTACAGGTCAAAGTTACGAAGTCTTGGAGTTCCAGAGGTTACTTGCAACTCACTGAAGAACAAGCACCCTGATGACAAGGCTCCAGCGAAGAACATAAAGAAGGCGCGGAAAGGAGAAGTGCTGTTTCTGCCACACTATCCAGGACAAGATGGTAAAGAACAGCAAGAGCTGGAGCGACAACAACTGATTGATGAGTGTAAGAAGAAAAACAGCACAGCCATCAAGGATTTAATGTGCAAAACCTTTGCACATAGAAGACATGATATTATCAGCCAACAGCTGAGTGTCAGCGACATCAAGGACAGATGGCCGGCGTTGTTTGACGTCTCCCAAGTAAGTGTACATTTAAAGGGATATCCACTTGTAAATAAAATTTGGTCTGTTAGATCCCCCATCATAAGAGAAGTGAGAAAAAACATGTTGCTACCATCCTAGTGATTTTGATGATCTTGCAGCAGCCAGGTTGCTTTAATTTGTCATAAGACTCTAGAATCGCTAGGAATTTGAATCAGAATGAGGAATCTGAATCAAAACCAGAATGGTTCTTATTGAAACCATTCCCAAGCCTATGGAACGATAAATAATTTCCGTTCACTTAACTTGTTTTAGGCTAAGCTAATGTAACCTGACTGAAGAATGACTGGGCTGATTGCAAAGTGCCTTTGTCTCACTTATCTAACTCTGGAGCACATAACGACAGACTAGATTTTACTGAAGAGTAAAGAGTGAAGAGTAATTTAATATTTTTATGAAACGTTGGTTACGTATTGTAACCCCAGATTCTATGAGTATAGGCGCAGCCCTTTAAGTGGGTATTCCCCTTGTGCGCGCAGCACTGAAGTATTTTATTCCACGCCCACCTGCTGTGTGGGCCTCACCCTGGTCTAGTATAAGTTATGGTGAGACCAGGAAATCGACTCTGCCGTTTTTCTTCAGCCAGCCAGAAGATGTCCAGCGAGACCATCCGTCTGTGTCCATCCTGCCAGACCGGCTACATCATGTCGTATGACCGACATGCCGTCTGCGTGGGCTGCCTCGGTCCTCACCATGCAGACCTCGCCCTCACACCTTAATCCTATTGCCGCTCCTGTTAGCTCCTCCCGCCAGAGGAAAAGCAGTGGAGGTCAGCCTTTTTCAAGGGATGCTCATCCACCCCTGGCCTTCACATGTCGGCGAGGACGCCGCTCCCAGTTGTTGGTGCGCTGCTCCTGGATCTGCCTGGCATCATCCAGGAGGCAGCTGGTGAGAAGGGACTTTCCGTCCCTCAGCCTGCTCCACCCCCCCATTGGATGATCTGGCGGGAAGGTATGGCTCTGCTCACTCTCGTTGCCCAGATCCCATCTGGCCCCAGTTCCCGGCGGTGATGACCTACCTCTCTGAGGCAGCAGCAGAGCCAGCGAAGATTAGAGCGCGGTCTCTACCTAGGGCTTCACAGAGGGCTTCACAGACCGGAGTTTTCCGCCTGTTCCCCCTCTAGAGCCGAGCCTCGCTTCAGTTTTCGGCACCAAAATGACCAAGGTCGTTGGACAGCAACCGGCCCATCCCGCCAAACTTGACCAGCTGATAGCAAGGTTCACTGATCGCGCACATCAATGCACTGTTCAGTCAGCTGCAGTGACTAACAACACTGCCTTGCTAGCGTTTGTCATCTCCAGGAAGGTGGAGGAAGCAGAGCTGCCAGAGGAGCTGAAAGGCTTTCTCTGTAAAGCCGCTGACGCGATTCTGAATATTTGCGCCACTTCAGTGGAGGTGTGTTCCTCTCGCATCGCTGCCTGGCAGACGATGGTTCAGAGGGCAACCTGGCTCCGCCTCTTCCCTCAAAGATTATACAATCTCACAGGGAAATAGTGCAAGCAATTCATAACATAAAATTTAGAAGCTTAGTGGAAGATAATACTTTATGTTAAGGCTTTAGTCTGCATACTGAACAACTCCACTTATATGGATTTATGTCTGGATGAGTAAATTAATCTTTTGCATGTTAGAAAATAAGGTCCAGGTTGCAAAAAATGGTAGTTCCACTTAAAGATTTTTTTTTTTTTTTTGATTGAATCAGAATTTTGGCCTTCAGATTTTTTGTCCTTGGTTTTTTGTCCTCTCCCATCCAGGTCAGTGCAGAGTTTCATAGGATCACGACCCTGAACCTTGAACCAAAGTTCATGTCATCGTTGGACTTGTATTCATCCAAACTCCTGTCCTTGTTTCAAGCCAAGAAAGGTGCTGCTGGACAACGCCACAGAGCACAGTTAAACCTTCTGCTTCAGGTAAGGAAGATTGCATTTTCTAACCACAAAAACGTTCCAACACAGCATTGAAGAGGCCCTTCCACTAAAAACGGCTTTTCTTAGGTTTCTGTTCAATATTTTAGCTCCACAGGTGTTCTTACCTTGATGGTGGGTGTGAAAACAGGTCAACAACAGAAAAAAAATAGTTATGTTTAAGCTAGAAATGGTAAGTCATGTTTTAAATGTGCAAATTTTGCCTCAGTTGAGACTTCCTGTTTTACAGAGTGGAAATTCCATCGAGAAAAAACGAGAAGTCATCATCAAATGTCTCATTGACCATCTGGGAGAGGATCCAAGTGCCTTAATCAAAACCTTTGAGGTTGGCGCAATAAATCTGTTTTAGGAATATTAGTAGTTTATTTTAGCTTGTGAGATCATAGAAAAGTTTTAAGATACTGTTCTAAAGAAAAAAAGCAAACACTTCAAAGCATACAAAAGAATAGCATTTGCTCAAAGATTTTGGAGCAGTGTCCACATATTATGAGTACCGGTGATGTCATACAAATGAAACTTTTTGTTTCAATGTTTGGAAATATGTGAGCTGAAAACAGTTCTTTCTCTTTTTAAAGGACGGTGCTGATGCTGTCTTCGTTGAAGAGGCTTTGGCTGAGGAGGTGATGAAGATGTGGGTATTGTTATTGAAGGCGTTACTGTTCTGGGCAAACTTGGGAATCTGAGCAAAGCCTGTTGCTATCTTTTGGGACTGTGCTATGCTCTGGATCTGAAATACCCCAAGAATTTCAAATGCACATTTGAAGCATTTCAAAAAGTGTTCATGGAGCTGGATCCAGGAAACCTTTCTGTCAAGGTTCAAAGACTGAAAAATGACCTCTGTTCATTGTAGACAAAATTTCACAGGGCTGTTCTTAAAGTGTTAGACTTGTTAAGTGACATGTAATGCTCATCAAAAGGTTCAGTTGCGGCATTACATTGTGTTGACATTCCTGTTCATAAATAATGTTTGTACCATAAACTGTGTTTTTGTATTAACTTTCCAGATTCACATTAAGGTGTAAATGGGAGAGTATCTTCTGTTTGTTTGTTTTTTTTGTTTTTTTTAGCGCAATCCTTTTTGAAACCTTTTTATTTAAATTATGGATGTTTTTTGGTCACTCTTTAGTTATAATCTTCCCAATTTTTTGGAATCAAAATAAGATGTTCAAAAAATATGTCACAGTGCAAAATTTCTTCTTTTTTTTTTTCAGGATTTATATTTTTTTGGGATCTTAATTTTATTTTTGTCATTTGACCTTTTCTGAAAAGGTAAAGCACTGCGTTCACTTGAGCCACTTTTATTCTTTGTATGGCAGGTAAATTTTTCTTGTTGTTAGCATCAATATGCCAGTTTTACAGAGTTTTGTTAAGCATGCCAATTTGGATGCAATTTTATTATATAAGGCTGTTGTGACTGAAATTTTATCCAAGTTCTATCCACTGAATGTAGAACAGATTTCAGCTCACTGTGTTCAGAGAAGGAATCTGCTAAAATCTGATTCACAAAAAAGCTGTTTAAAATAAATCATTGTGAACAATGTTGAACTGACGTGGTTCTTTTTTCCTGTGGGGTGTGTATGTGTGTGTGTGTGTATATGTATGTGTGTATGTGTATATATATGTGTATGTATGTATATATATATAGATATATAGATATATAGATATATCTATCTATCTCACTTAATTGTAATTAACGTTTTTGCTTAAGTTAACTTAAAAATATTAAGTAAATTGAACCATTATTTAAAAACAAATAATTGTAATGGTGTTGGTTAAATGTGCCAAGCATTTCAGCATTTCCTAATTAATATTTTATGTATTTTGAACTTTTGGTTACTGTTGTTTTGACTTACATTTTCAATTGTATTTACTCAATTTTGTATGTTACTGTAACATCTTTAATTGTTCATAACAACTTATTCCATTTTAGTTGGATTTACTCAATTAATAAGGTGTATTTAAGAGATGTGATTGTTTTTGCATTTACTCATTATTTTTGAGTGTAAAAGTGTTGCACCAAAATATTTAAGTAATTATCAGTTTTATTTCTTAGAGTGTACTTCATCCTGTGAGAGTGTATGACTCAACTGAGGTTGTGCAAGTAGACAAAACATTTTACAAAGCTTGGTCATTAAACCTCAGTGGATGCTGGACTGACTATGGTGTCCTGGTCTTGTTTTTCTGTGATTTTATTGGCATAATTAAAAGAGCAGCTCTATATTTTCATTTATTTTATATATTTTCAGAATTTCAACTTATTACAAGCTGTACTTCCTATTAAACAACCTTTTTAAGCTTCTAAAGACATAAATAGAAACGCTTGTAGGAGAAAAACCGTAATGCCAAAATGCATATTAACTACATTTGAAATTTGAAAAATCTTCTCTTTTCTGTGGATAACAAAAACTAACCACAACTGCACCAATCAATCTAGAAAGCCTGAACTAGTGGATGTTAAAGGTTAAGTAGCTGCTATCTTTAGCTAGCTCCAGTTTTTTGCAGTCGACTTTAGCGGGACAAAATTTAAAGGTGGCGCTTACAGTTGTTTGTTTTAACTTTGGAGCAGAGAGTGAGTTAACAGGCCAACTGATTCAAGGATCTTTCACATTTAATCCCGAGGCATGGCTTCGATGTGGAACTTCCCTTCTATTTCTCTGTTAGACAGAATGTCAACAAATTTCCACAAACTATTTCCTGAACAGCAGTTAAGGCTCAGGCCAAAGAAAGCTGTACTCAGCATCGCCTCTTTGTGGCTTTTCAGGCTTTGGTATAAAATCATCACTTTCACATTACATGATTTCTGGGTATTGAACACCTCACAGACCTGAATCATAAACTCTAATGAAAAAAAGAATGTAAGAGATGATTTAAGCAAAATACCATCTAAATCTCTCCAGAGCAGAACAACAACACACCGCAGACACCAGTGTTAAAGAGACGCAGACACAAACTCATCACTTACTCCCGTCACTGGAAGTCTGCAGTGATTCTTGGTGCAATACGTCAACAGCTTGATTGATTATTGTTCGGTTTGTGTCCAGGCAGAGGGCCATGTCTCTGCGGCTGTTAGTGGACTGAAGGAGGAAAGCTCAGTCTGGAGCCCTGTGTGGTCCAGCGGCTCCAGAGGTCTCTGGTTTGGCAGGATTTTCCTGCCTTGAACACACCTACAGACATCTTATGAGATAATAGGAAGGGGAATACATAGTTTTATGAGTAGGAACTGGACAAAAAGCAAAATTTGGGGGAATGTGTTGAATTACTGACAGCTGAGAAATCTTTTCAGGGTACATTGTCTGCTGTGATTTGTAGCCTTGGAAAGCAGGAGACTCACCATGCCAACAATCACAGCAAGGGCTCAAGGAATGTTGGATGTAACTCCTGATCCTTACAGCGTGATCATACGAAAACTTAACCGCACCGTGAACTAGACTCTTATTTCAGACACTACTTATCTTATTGCCATTTTATACATACTGCCATTTTTCTATAATTTAGCAAAATTTTAAAATAAAAAGCTTCAATTAGAAATATATGGTCATTTAAATGAAAATCTGAGAATATGACAGTCACAGCAGACTGTGGATTTCTTAAGTATGCTGTTTTCTTAAGAGACTGTTCACCTAATGACCCAGAAGGCCATCTAGTGGCTGTGTTTAAAAGTGCATGTAAAATGTGTGCTAGTCGAGATGCAACATCCGGAACTGAAAAATGAAGACGTGTCGGTGGTAGCTCCTTTCATATTTCCAGGGAAAAACTTGGCAGATAATTAGTTAGGGCACTGCTATGGCTTAAAGTTCGGGGTCTGGCTGCTTTGACAGATTTGTCAGTGCTGCTGACCTCACTTCAGAACAAAACGTTGACACGATCACTTAGATCAAGGACTAAGGGGCCTTTGTTATCATCTGATAAACTAATGTTTGATTTAAACTCATGACTGGACAAAACAAGACTTTGAAAGCTTGGGTTGTGGGACATTTGGGCTATTTCTGGTAGACAAAACAAGTGAGTGAATCCAACAGACAGACTCACCGATGATAAATCCTCGTTGTTTAAATGTTGTGGTTGTTTCTTGCTGACAGTTGCTGGGTGCTCTTAGAAATTCAGTCTGCAACTTGATGTAATTTTACTGCGATTTTATACCCCTCTCCTGCACAAACCTCTTAATGTTTCCTCTGTTTAAAGCCAATTTCAATTCAACACCACCTTCCCCAAACACCACCAATGTCCAATCATATGTCACATTCATCTCCAAGAAGACCCGTTCGGGACAAGCTGAGCGCTTTGTGCTGCTGTGCATGTTTGTGTTGTTCAGTCCAGGCTTACATTCTCATGGAAGACATAATGAGCTCTTTTTCAGAGAAAATCTGTCTAATGATCACTGTGAACAAATGGAGGTCTACGGTTAACAGAAGCGAGGATCCTTGATTGCTGTGTAGTGTTTGCATTTTGGGAGTGTAATCCATTATTCATACTTCCTGCCCGTGTTATTGTTGGTTTCTGTTGCCCAGAACACTCACACAAACTAAAAGTTAAAAAGTCTCATTGTTTAAGTGAGAAAACATGTTCCAACCCCAAAGAGTGCAGCATTATAGCCAGCAAACTGCCTTCTCTCATCACGGGGCCGCCTGTTGGTTAGGGGCTAGAATTACAAGTTCAGCTTTTGAATAATTCATGGCCATTTGTAAGGGTGCAGGAACTTCAGAGCAAGCCAAACAGCGAGGCAGCCTGACTCACACACAGCTGCCAGCTTCGCTCTTTTGGCTCAACATCACATATCACAATACAGACTAGCAACAACTGTTTGAACGACAGTCTTCGCCACAGGAGGCATATGCACTAAGTGAGATATGATAAAAGAAGGCGCCGGGTGAATTGCCCTGAGGGGAGATGTAAAATGTTCCACGCTTCTGTGATGAGTTGTGTTGTTTTTGACTTCAGTGCGAAATACAAAGTTGGGAAAGGTGTAGTGTTTACTATTGAACACTTGGGTAGTGGGACATATTTTAGACTGAGATCATTAGCTTAAATCCCTGAGCACCTCTGCAAGCACAGATGAAGATTTTTGACATTTTTACAGTGTAGACTGAATTTTAATTGAATTTCCAAAAATGCATAATGAAAAAGATAAACGTGTCTATAAAACCAAAAGGCAAACATTTATTTTTTCAGACGTATGTAGAATTTTAATTCAGCACTTTGCAGTAAAACCCCTTTGAAACCCCAATTACAGCTTTGAGTCTCCTGGGGTGAGGCTGGATTTGAGCAGTTTATTCACTTCTTCCTGGCTGATCCTGTCAAGCTCTGACAAACTGGCTGGAGATGTCTGTGAACTGCCATCACGAGGTTTCTCCACAGACAGTCTGCAGGATTGAAGGTTTAGCTTCGGGTGGGCAACTCAAGGACGGTCAGAGATTGTCCTTTGCTCATCTTGGCCGTTTGATTAAGATTGCTGATTACCCCAGCGACAGATCTCTGTACCTTAGACCAAGTTTCCTTTACCAGGCCTCTTTCAATAGAGGGCTACTTAGGCTAATTAACCTAGCTTCAAGCTTCAAAGTGATGTCCAGTGAGTGAATCACTCCTGTCTCTGCAGCTTAAATCTGTTGCGGGCAATTTAATGTATATAATTATAAATTTCACTTAAACACATAACCACTGCATTCAAAGTGGCCTTTTAATTATTTTATTTAGAACCTAACAAACTGCTCTGTAACAGTCTTGGTCTCTTTCAGCAGCACTCAACTTTATTTTAACATATCAGAAATCTGGCCAGGCATGCCAACATCAATATTTAATAAATAATCTCAAAATGCAACACACATGCTGTTAATCAAATACATGAATAAACAGGAAGCAAAACTGTGCCAAGGCAGCTCACTCTCTCAGCAGTAATTACTTTTAAGGCAATAACATTCTGTTTTATTTATTTTTTTAAACATACTTTAAGAAGTTTGTAGTGCAGTAAAAATCAGACAAGGGTAGCATGACAGGTATTTACTTTGATTACACAAGCATAATGTAGGAGTAGGTCATCGACGATGGGTGTTGATTTGTAAATAACTGGACACATATGAGCATCCTAGAGAATCAATAATATGTAATTATTATACTACAGTATTTTTTTAGACACCTCATTCTCTTTCTCTTGACAATGCTTTCTTTAAAGATAGAACGCAACCTGTGGCCAACTTGAAAGGAAAGCAGATGTGAAATGTAAAAGTGAGGTCAGAGGTCAAATGAGACATGATATTTGGATGAAAACTAAAAATTGATTCCCCATATCCCAGTATCATTCCCTAAATGCTGCCAAACAAACAAAGGGAGCAGAAAATTGAAGCACGGTTTAAAGATAAAAGACATACATCTAAAAAAGATAAATGTTTGAGCCTGAAAAAAGTAAGAAAGTGAAGCCGTGGAGTTGTTATTAGTTTGTTGTTTTCCAGAGTGCGTTCCTCCCCTGACCCCTCCATGTGGTTTAGCCTTGTCTTGCTGAAATTTGCAGGCCCTTTCCCGAAAAAAAGACGTTGTCTGGATGGGAACATGTGCTGCTCTAAAGCTCGTCTATACCTTTCTGCGATGATGGTACCACATGTACAGGCTGCCGGTTCCATAGGCACTAATGCACCTCCACACAATCAGATGATTGTATGGAACTGAGTGCTGTAACAAACTGGATAGTCCTCCTCCTCTTTAGTCCAAAGGCCGCATTATTCATGTTTAAAAAAAAGAATCTCGAGAATTGATTGGTGTGACCACAAAGCAGTTTTCCACTTTGCCTCAGTCCATTTTAAACGAGCCTTGGCCCAAAGAAGACAGCTTTCTGGATTACATTCGCATACAGCTTCTTCTTTGCGTGATAGAGCTGCTGATTTTTGGTGTTTTTGTGATATTTTGTACTTTAGCGGGTGAGATACTGAAAGTCTTCATGGTGAGAAACATTATTCTGAAATTCAAACATTCGTAGAGGTTTTTTTTTTTTTGCAGATTGGTGAACCTCTGACCATCTTTACGTCTCTCTAAGACTACACCAGCCGTGTCACTGACCTGTTGTCAGTTGGAAAACGTTTCTCTTTGTAACATTTAGTTTTCCACCTTTTTGTCCTCCCATCACAAGTTTTTTGACTCATGTTGCTACTGCCAAACGCAAAGTGATAATAGTTTTCTTAAAATATAAAAATCAAGTAAACATATCAATTATTTTGAACATTTAATGTTTTCTGTGTTCTATTGTGAACAAAATTGGGTTTATGAGATGTGCAAATCATTGTGTTCTGTTTTTATTTACACAGCTTCCCAACTGTTGTGGAGGTGGATCATAAAAATAACACCAGGTAAATGGAAAATGCCTTCAGTGAAAATAATAAAAGAAAACAGAGTGTCAAGCAAATACAATAATATCACCTCATAAGGCTGTGTACTCACAGTCCTTGTCTTTCACTGTAAGTGAACAAAGGCTTTCATGCACAGCAACTCTACCCGTTTCATTAAATGTTATACAGCAGCCCAGTGGGTGTTACCCTTTTGTTAGCGTTCAAAGAAAAACGTGTACAGGGATCGCCTACATTTAATTAACAAATCAAAAAACGGCACCGTGGAATTTGTTGCTGAATAAAACCAGCATCCAAATAAAAGGACGAGCTGTGTAATTAGAGTGACATAATGGCTGCTGTGTTTATTGAACTGGCACGCTGGAAATGTTCCTTTATTGTTATTATTATCTGGGTTAAAGTGATCTTTGGCTGGTGGGGTAACACTATGATCGGTATAGCAGCGCTAAGAAACACTGGCCTGACTTATAATGTGAGCTTTCTTCATTGAGGACAGGCTGTGATCAGCTGACCTGTGCTGCTGCTCTCAGCTTTACTGCTCTTCGTGCATTTACACACTTGCAATGATTGTGTAACCTTTTAACAACATTTAATTGTTATTATCAAAACCTCCCTCAGTTATGCAGGCCTAGACTTCCCATGATGCACTGAGTGCTTCTTCTTCACTCACCTTTTGTCACTCACTGTGTTTATACACCATTCTGCATTTAATCATTAGTAACTTTTAGACTCTGGCTCTCTTCCACAGTGTTTCTTTGTCTCAGTCCCCTCACTCTGAATCAATCGCGAGGGTCATTGCATCTCCCTGAGCCTGGTTCTGTCTGAGGTTCCTGTTTCCCACTGTTGCCACATGCTTCCTCACTGGGAGTTGTTCAGTTGTTGCAGTATTCCCTGTATTATCTTCACCTTACAATCCAAAGTCCCATGCTGTGAATGCGGTTGAGATTTGCAGCTATAAACAACATTGAATTGAAATAACCAGATAACTTTTGCAGCACATTGTGTAGAGGTCCACTGCACATGAACACGACTGAGCAGTCCTTAAATGTCAGAATAATATAATAATATTTCCTCATCTTTCTCTGCTTTTCTTTTTTTGTGTCTTTCTGCATCTCTAACAGTCAAGTTTGTTCTTGGAAAAAACAGCAACTGCACTTTTAGCTGGCAGACACAATATGATCCAAACTGCATAAAAACACCAGTTTGGTTGTATTTGGTAAATGGTTGGTTCCTATTCTAATATATATGTGAAACACATTTGCAGTTTTCTAAGGGTCACATTTAACCCTGACTGATGAAGCTGATTCAGAGTTAGCCATGTAGGCACTAATGCCTATGTGGCACTAAGGTTAGGCCTAAAATTCAGGTGACATTTGGGTCATGTTTGGCCCTCACAACACTTGCTCTAGCCCAAGGGTTAGACTTCTCTTCAATCTAAGACTGTTGCAAGCCACAGAACACCTGACAGTACTGTTACCAAGGTGAATGTTCCTGTCTCTGGGGATCAGATCCTGTTTCTATCAAATGGTAAATGGACTGATTCTTATATAGTGCTTTTTCTCTCCCGGAGCACTCAAAGCACTTTATGCAACACGCCTCATTCACACTATGCTATGCCTAAGTCCTTTCTATCTAACATTCACCTATGGATGCACTGGAGAGCAGCTTGGGGTTAGTATCTTCCTCAAGGATTTTTGCATGCAGACCGGGGATCAAACCACCAACCTTCTGATTAGTAGTTGACCTTCCCTGATAAACCCCAACCCCCATTTGTGAAGCTGTTTGTAACACTGCATTTGAAATTAATTGCCACTTCAAAATAAGCTTGTAATTATTCCTCCTCCGTGGCTAAAAGGATGGGTGAAGAGTGTGCAGGGTGAACCACGGGGTGAGACATTATTTTGTCTTTATAGATTTGTTTAGAAGCATTCAACAAAACTGAGTAGCATCAGCAGGAAGCGACCCGAGTTTGCAGCGCATAGTGAATGAACTGATACTGACATCACTATGTTTAAAACTTCGTGTTAAATGCATTGCTTATCAGCCCAAGGTGCCATGTTGTTTTGTTCTGGCACATTCTAATATTATTAGGTTGTCCTGCCATGTTCTTACTTAAATTCTGGCTGTTTACATTGATCGTGTTACCTGGCGTGCATTTATACAGCTCCATTAAATGTACTCAGATCTACCTGTTTATAGCTGAAAATGATGGATCGCTGCTTCTGGACAGGTGCTGTAGAACTCTTCTGATGTTTGGCTCTGAAAAAATCAGACAGTCTAACCCAGTTACTGCAGCCTTGAAGTCAGTGTGATGTGGGAGGACCAGCCTCGCTGCTTGTGCACAACAAATCTGTTCTTAAACTGCCGACTCATGGACTGCCTGCATTCTAATACAAAGAAAATATCCATTTAATGTCTTTGAAGATGGCTGCTAAGTCCTTGTGATTACATTCGAACCACTGGGAGTTTAAAAAACAGATAATACTCACCAGTGTGTGGGAAGTCTTCTTACAACACAAATCTGACAAGGAAGAGTGCAACAACTTAATATTCCCGCTGCATTGCAGGAGAAGAATTGCGTAATTTGTTACCCATTAGGTTGTAAATAAGTTCCATTGTGAAGCATTCAGTGAACTGGTGGGAAACAATGACAAAAAGTCTGTCTGCCACAAATATCTCACTGACTCTGAGCTCACAGGTGACTGAATCACTGAACACTAATCCGGAGGAAGGGAGGAGGGTAACGGAAAACAAGATTTGTTGAGATTTCTGTGGCACTGAGTAATTGCAACACCGTTTCTGGATGTTGCTGTTTCTACCTTTTAATGACACTGGCTGATGCTTTGACCGATTAGAAATGAACTCAGAAACCTTTTTTAAAATTTGGCAAAAACCAAACTACTTGAGGAGAAATCTTACAAAAGGCATAAAAGACGGATGTTTCTATCCAACCATGAAGTGACATCCAAGTGAAACGGTGAATGTCTTCACACATAATGAGGAAGAGTTGGATTAGACCAAGATCATGGGGCAAAGGCATACATGTTGAGATCTGATCGTAGTTCTAGGTTAGAAGTATTACTTTTTATTTAGTTTCCTTGTTCTTAAATGTGTTCATTCATAGGACTTGACAGGTAAACAAATAAAAGAACTATAATGTGCGTTTTAGTAGCTTTCGCCTCATTGTCTGTTTTTCCTGCTTTGGTTCAGTCTCGGTGCTCTCGTCAAATACATTTTCAGGTTAAACAGGCAGAATTTTTTCATTTAAAAAATGGATAATTCACTTGTTTTCTTCATACCACACCCAGGGCAAAATGTCAGGAAGAAATAATAAAAGGTTAACTGATGATTGGATTGAACAGCAAGACTGATTTCTGACTCTAGGAGCTGCTCAACGCAAACTTCAATTCTGATTTATTTTTTAATAACCATAATTAAGTTTACATTTATTAACACGACTTGAAAGCAGCATATGCAACAATCACCACTGAAAGATCTCGAGCCGTTTTTGAACCAAATATCACCAAACGTCCTGCTTTGTCAGATGTTTTGGATGTTGAGCTCTGGAAGCTAGCGCTAAGTGAGCCATAAATAATTCTATCAATAAATAATAATTTTGAAGTAGTGTGCCCAAACTTAAATGCTGCTTTTTAATACAGGACAGCACATGTTAAGGGTCATTAGTTCACCAGGTTAAAATAAACTGTAATTATCCTTCAAACCTGTGTCTGGTTAAAATAATAGTATATAATAATATATAAAAGATGGCTACAGCTACTGTGACAACACCCACAGGTTTTTCTACAACACGTGTTTTGGCCACCAACAAGCACTAATTAGCAGATATGTGTTTAATAGTGTGGAGTAAAACACTAATAAAATAACTGACATTTTCACACTGAAGTGCAGACTTCTGTTTTATACAGTAAGCCATATTATTTATGAGATAATTGTGTTGCACAAACAGCACATATATGGTGAATCACTGCAGCTCAGTGAATAAATTGGCAGAGATGATACCTAGCAGACAGCTGATGACTGCAGGTTTTGTATTGGCACACCTGTCAGGGTAGCCATGTCTCTAACTTTAAACCTTAACAGTGGTATGCACCTGTACTCGCTGTGGCTCAGGATGTAGAGCAGGTCATCTACTAACTGGAAGGTTGGTGGTTCAGTCTCCTGGCTGCTCCAGTGTGCAGGCCAGATATGCAAGATGGGCAAAATATTTAACTTTGAGTTGCTCCTGATATGAATGTTCAATATAAAGCACTTAGGTGTAGACAATGAGTGAAAGAGACGTATTGTGTGGAATGCTTGAGTAGAAAAGTGCTACACATTTAAATGAAATTCTTCCAAACACTGATGAAAAGGGTCAATTATCTACCATCAACAACTTTTAATGTACCAGGTTGTAAACATGCTCACAGTCTATGGAGACCGACTCAACCTTCACAGCCAACTTCACATTAGCTTTTCTAACTAGTTTCCTGAACTTTATATAGGGATGCAAATCAAGCTTCATCCACCTTGGCAAAACTGTCAAACAGAAAAATTGAAACTGACATTAGTCAGTCCTTCTGGAAGGCCGCCATGTAGCAAGTGGTTAGTTTAATGCATACTTTAAGTGACTGATGAAGCCAGAGTCAGTTTGAATCTTCTCCAACGTCCCTCTCATACGTTCAGCTTGACCAGAGACCAATGGGCCAAAGGTCTACCAACATTTACTCAATGTTTGGCCAATAACCCAGAAAATGAGGCACTTTCATGCAAAATTTGCTCTCAGCTATTTTATGGCCATGCCAGAAACTCACTTTGATCTGCAGTTATAAACAGTCATTAGGAGTACTTAGTGAAACTCTCTTTGCAGAAGGCTTTGTTGTAAGATGGCCGAGGCACCAAGTCTGTGTTCTTTAAAAGATCGCGTTTCTCTGTGACTCGAAAGAAAACAGTGAGGGCTGACCATGTTTTTGCAAATTTCTCAATGACAGATAGGCACAAGAAATACAGCTTTGAACCTGTTTGCCAGTGAATGCGTTTTCAGCAGACTTTGATCGGACGCAACGGCAGACCTGACATTATGCAAAACACGCCAGTAATTGATGACTTAGTGTAAACACCTGAGAAAACCCCAATACAACTGCATGATCAAATTTCCATTCCTGTAAGATCTCCTTCCCGTTCTGCTGGCTTGGCCCATTTATTCTGACAGCACAGCCAGTGAACCTTGATGTTTCTTAATCGTGGTCTTTTTTAATAATTTTGCTTTGATGGGCATGTAGGGAGATGTCATATTTACCACTATAAACCATAACCGGAGGGGAGGTGAACTTTTATTTCGGGACAAATAAAACCATTTAAAATCTGTGAAGCAGGTACTGGACCACTGAATACAGTTATTTGCTCAAAGAATGAAATGGATCTCCAGACAGCACTGCATGGGTATCTGAAAACAGCAAGAATGTCAAATGTAATACACAAAACATTACTCTATTCGATTTAGGATTCAGCTTCCAAAATTATGGACTCAAAGGTTAAAATCAATCTAATAATACTCCTGCACTAATATTCATTAGCTTAGCATCGTTGTGGATCAGCTGCCCTCCAGCAGATTTTGATACAGATGAACAATGTGTGTCACAGTGTCGTTATTATAGAACAAAAAACAAGTGCAATCCAGGATTCAGTAGTTTGTAGGACCAATTTTAGCACTTTTAACTTTGTTTATGCACAGCTCTCTTAAGGTCCCACCACAGCATCTCAGTCAGGTTGTGATCTAGATGTCAACTCCAACTACTCAGTTTTATGCAAATCTTTAGCCTTAAACAAAACAAATAAAATAATAAAATAAAATGAAAATGGCTAAACACACACGTGTTTACCACACTATGCGATACACAGCGTGTTACCAGCTTAAAACAACATCACCCACCTTTACTTGTGATGTATGACAGACCTAGTTCAACAAATGAGCTCGTTAGTGATGCAAAGTAGGAAAGCTATTGCAGTAATGGGTGCACCATTAAGTGTTATTATACTTGCTGAAGGAAACTCTGAAATACAGTCATGCAGAGTCTGTGGTGTGATGTGGCTATCTGGTATTGTTATGGTAACATATGTCTGCTCACAGGCAGATAGACATCATTTCCTGGAGACCATGTGCTGGTGCGCTAGGACAAAGAAACCTTGCAGGAAACATCATTAAACCGGATTCCCTGGCTGTGTGCCTGGCCCCTGGACTGCATCTTACCTCAGATGAACCGCTTCAGGAGTTCATCAGGACATGCGCCGAGACAGCTGAGCAGTCCTCGTCGGTGCTGCTTTCACCTCTCCACATGATCCAACCCAAGTGAGGCATGAACAGCGCCCAATCAGCTGCCCCGAATTAGGCTAGACTAAAAACAACATCACAACAAGAACACTCTGCTCAGTGTGTATCTCAGCTTGAAAAGGAGCAATTTAAACATGAATTTTGTCACGTGTGCTTAAATTTTGTACATTTTATTTATTTATTTTTTTCCGTGAGCCTTTCGAGCAGCATGACTGTGGGATGGAAAAGTTGGGCTGTCAGTTGATTCATCACAACTGTTAGACGGATTGGGGCAGAAATGATGAGTAATAAGTAACAGCACAAGCTATTTTAGTCATCATGTTGGTCGTTTTGGAATCTAAAATAGGTTTAAATCTTAAATCTTTAAGGACTTTGAGAACCCTTTTAGGGCTCTTTAAAAGAAACAACAATATCCCCCTGAGAGCCGAGGAAACAAGTATCTTTCAGTTTAACTTGTTTGTGATTATTTCGAGCTAAAGGAGCCCCCCCAAACACATGACAGATCATTGGAAAGGCCAGGATGTCCTCTTATTAGGGTAGCAATTAAAGAAATAAATCAAATAAGTCAAACGATAGAGCCCAAAAACAAATATCCATTAAAGGCGAAACAAATGAAAAGGCTGGTTCTCAGGAGCCAATACACAGCAAAACCTCAAAATACAGAGTCCAAAATCAGCTCATTTTATTCCAGTGGCTAAATTCATCTTGAATATACAGTGTATGATTGACTGCATATGAGTAAATGAAAACATTGTAGAGCACTTTGTAGTGTATAACTAGGTTAAAAGGCATTCTTTAAGAGCACAGCATTTAGGATATCAATTACAACTATTCTGTTTTTTGAATGTGTTTTAGCCTTTAACAAAATAAACAAAATAAAAATACCTTTAAATGAGTAAGCACACAGGTGTTTACCACACTATGGATTTCGAGGTGTGCTGCCTGCTTAAAACAACATCGCCCACCTACTTTAGCATATTCACTATGAGGTACGACAGACCTGTTTCAACAACAGCTCCTTACTAATGCACGTTGCTGTAGTATTAACGAGTGCACTGGAAGTATTATATTTACTGTGATGTCCATAGGACCTCCGTGTACAGGCTATTTATAGTCCAAATGTGGTCACTGTGTGTTTTCAATATCAAACTTAGACTCATTGTAGACGTGGTTTTTATACTGCTTCTATAGGCTCTGTAGGCCTGTTTTCTATTGGTTAGTTTTTCTGCAGCTTTATTTAGACTTTTCTATGCGTCTCCAGTTATCATCTGTGGCTGCAACAATCAAATGAAGTTAATGGAAAATGATCTGGAGCAGTATGCTACCTTCTTCTGACACCTTCAGGATGTCTATATCTATAAATCAGCAAATATCTATATGATCTTTACATATCATGAATCCCAATTTGTTTGATAAATTATTGATATATTATGCTAATTTCACCATCCACCTCTGAATGATTCTGATGTTTTCCATTTGCATTGTTGTTTCATACATCACACTCAATGCAAGTTGTCTGTCTGTAACGTGGTCACCAGAAGCTGTGTCTGGAACAGAAGTTTGTTCATCTCATTGTTAAATGGAATCAACAATTTGAGAGACTGCAGGAGGCCTGACTTAACATTTTTGAATTACATAATTCATGTAAGACTGGAGGTACTGGAATTCAGAGGGTATCATCCAACTGCTGCCCTCCTTAATGTGTCTGTAGCAGATTAGCTAATGAGCTAAAAGGTTTGTAAACTGTCAGTTAGCAAGCTTGGAGAGCTTTGTGTTTCTTCTTCATTGGTGCACAATATTAAACAGCCAAATTTAGGTGATCAGTGACTTGACCGGCAATTAATTTGAATTATGTCAAAAATCTTGTTGACCCATTTTTTTCTTAAGGACGACTGTCTTTCGGATGTTGCTTTGTGCTGTCACCGCTACTTTTAGTCCATTGTCATTTTAGCCTCTTTAATAATCGGCTGCAATAATTAAAACACTGACACTGCGATCGTGTTTTTAAATCTCACTGTATAAAGTGATAGTATAAATGGGCTGCTTATTTTCTGAACTTGCATAGAATTAAGAGCTAATTTAACAGCTTGTTGTTGGTGGGAATCATTAATTTTCAATTATATAACCACCAGTCACCACTGTTTTGTGAAACGCACTGCTAGCTGTAAACAAACAAAAAAACTAAAACCGTAAAAAGAATTCAAAGCAGCTGATTGTCCTATTTTACAGGAGTCTTGCTAATTAATCTGTTGAAATCTCCCAATTCTTTGAATCTTTGGGCTGAAGGAGGGACAATACTCGGTGTATCAATGCTCAATCAACAATCATTTATTTCCATATAATCAGTGTTGGGACTAACGCGTTATTAAGTAACGCGTTACAGTAACTACGTTATTATTGTGGTAACGAGCACGGTAACTAGTTATTATGCCAAAATCAGGAACGCGTTACTCGTTACTGGGATTTAGACAGGGTCGTTACTCGTTACTTCGTGTGGTGGCTATCGCGGAGCTTCCACAGATTCAGTAACATTAGCAAGTGGTGGAGGCAGCAGGTGGATGAAGGAAAAGGGAGGCAGAAGGAAAAGAGACCCGAGGCGGCCGCCGGTCCAAGTGTGAACTGAACTTCAGGTAAGAAGTTATGACCTGCAGTCTCTCTGGGTCAGATATAAACCAAGTTTAGGTGGAGTTTATTTTCGTTATGCTGACTTTTTCCGTACTGCGTGCTAGCTAGCATGACGGAGTTTCTATGCAGCTGGGTGGGTGCTATGAAGTTAATGATGTTGAACTTTATTTTGTTCATAAGTTATTAGAGTTGCCAACCGTCCCGTCTGGTATTCAGAGAAAATATTACGCGTTTCTTATTGAGGTGAAAAGGAACAGTTTGTCCCGTAATTCAGCTACAATGAAAAAGACACAAAGCTGGAGTTATTCTGTGTCTTTGCTGCACAGCTGCCTCTTCTCCTCTCATTCTCCCACCTCCCTCTCCTGTTTCTACTTCAATCATGAAAACTGATCAATGATCATCTGATCGGCTTTTCTCTCTTGTTTGTTTATCGCTCACTTTGCACCGAAAGAGGAAACCAGCGGATGTCGCGCTAAACAACAGCAGCACGTTTAAGCTTGATCAGCTGTTGTTAGAATTTATTTAATATTAATTTCTAGTATCAGCTGATGTTTGCTGGAGCCACAGTTCAAAAAAGCTGCTGGTCATGATGTCGGTTTGGTTATGTGGTGAGAGGGAAACATGAAGATGAAACCAGGAGATGTCCTTACTGGATCATCAGAGCTGAACAGTGATGGAGAAACAGGTTTACCTTTTAGGTGACATGAATGAGTTGAAGGGAAGTTATGAACTGTTTCTGAGAGACAAATAACCCCAGGATCCTTTTTTAGGTAGCTGACAGCTGGTAACTGTGCAGGTGCGGATCTAGCAAAGTGTTGCCAGGGGGGCATGTAGGGCATTAACAGGGAGAGGGGGGCACAAGGAAATACTTTTCTTTCTTATTATCATTTAAAATGTCTAGCTTTTAAAAAATAATTATCTGAATTACAACAAACGATTGATAGATTGATGCATATATACCATCAAAACAGTGTACATCACTGTCACAACAGTGTTTTCATTCAAAGGCTTTAAGATTTTTCCTATAATGGTGGGCCAGTCTCTAGTCAAAATACCCGGGCCAATTTTCTGTCCCAGTCCAGCCCTGTATGCAGCTCATCTGCAGTCTGGTGTTGCCTACATCTTCCTATTCAGAAGGCAGAATTTCAGAGTTCTGAGTACAATCGAAAGCACCACGACTGCAGTTTTTGTGTTGGATGTAAAAGGCGCACATGACTCTGTGACGTAGGCTAGAATCATGGCAGCAGTAAATGACGGTCCAGGCGTGGGATTTCTCTCGTGGAAATATGCACATTATCTTTTCCTTTCTATTGGTAGGTGGCACAGTGCACTGTGGCAAGTAAGCAAGCTAGAAGACTGGCAACGTTATGGAAGAAACACATTAACAAGAGAATTCTGAGTAAAACCAAAGTTACTTTCCCTAGTAACTAGTTACTTTGAAAGTAACGAGTAACTTGAAGTAACTGAGTTACTTTTGAGAGAAGTAACTAGTAATGTAACTAAGTTACTATTTTAAAGTAACTTACCCAACACTGCATATAATTCAACAGTCAGAGCATTACAACGTCCGGACGGGAGAGATGCTACCAGAGGGTCAGGCACATGTCTCAAAATGGTGACGGGTTGCTCAGCTTTTTATAGTCTCTAGTGGCCCCCAGCTAGTCGTAAAAGCCAAAACATCACATTTTTTCTCTGTTACAGCGCCTAAGTTATGACCTCGGCAGTTGTTTCTCTGCTTTCTGTAAGGTGGGGGTGTGGAATGTGGTCTATCTATCTCCCCTGTCTTTAGACACAGAGTCTCCTGCTTACAACCTTCTCTTCATGATTCAACAATTAAGCATGTCAAGAAAACAGTGTAACACATTCCCAGCAGATCAAGGATACAGAGTGATGCACATTTATCTAATGAACTAATATGTGAATATGTTCTGTTAACTCAAAAGTATAATGAGAACTACACTACATACAGCTCACACACTCTATATTAAAGGGTATAATGTGATCTACAGCAGTATTCTAATTCAACTACTTTGATTACATATCTAAGGTAACATATAATAACAGAATAATCTAATTAATCCCACAAATATTCCTGCTATCAAATACATGATAATCATCAGAATTTCCTACAAAAGTCAGATCTGCAGCTCCTTATTACAACTTTACGTTTATCACCTGGACAGCTTTCTGTGACATCCAGCTACAAAACTAATATTCATCTCAATTTAATTATAGATAAAAAAAATATTCTGTTATACTAATTATACTACAAATGTTACATTGATACTAGTAATAAATAATAAACACAGTAAAAGCCACCAAAGTATGAAGGCACACTGTGGTTCCTAAATTATTTTCAAGGAACAAAAAAATCTCTTCCCCTCCTGTTTTAAATTATCAACATCTTTGTGGTGTGTTAGATAGATGTAGCTTAAGCAGCAGACACGTTGACAAGCCAGCTCGTGGACTGGACCAATCTGCAGAGCAGAAAGAAGAACTCTCAACAGAAGAGAGTCTTATACAAAACACATATAAAACACTAAACTACAATGAATTTGGCCTGGACCATATATAGCCACAGTTTTAAATGCACATTTTTTTAATGGCCACTAGGGGATGAAATGTGTGGTTTGAAAAAGGGCTTCATGTCCTATAGAGGTCGACAGCATTTAGCCAGTGTTGGGAAGGTTATTCCACTACAGATTACAGAATACATGCCCCAAAATGTATTTTGTAACGTATTCCGTTACTCAATGAGAGTAACGTATTCTGAATACTTTGGATTACTTAATATATTGTCATGCTAAATGAATGTACTATTGCTGTGTGATTTATTACTATTAATGAACATTGTTAGCTGGTGTTAGCGGAGGCTAGTTCATAGACTGCAGACTGTTAGACTTGATGGATAACATTAACAACCTGCTACCTGCAAATAATCATGTGCAGTTCTGAAAGCAGTACCAACTAGATTTTTCAATCTTAATGGAAAATGAGTAACAGTAGGGTGGACATAAGGTAAGGCTGCACCTTTTGCAGTGATCTCATAAAGAAAACTATTTCTGTACCAGTAATGTGTTTTCTTTCTGTCTGCTTTCAGAACTGCACATGATTATTTGCAGGTAGCAGGTTGTAATGCAGCCTTCAGTAATGGTAATATATTACACAGCAATAGTACATTGAAGATGCTGAAGTGGCATGTAATCCAGGTAGCTACCACAACCAAAACAAGGTAGTTGCAGTAGGCTAATGTGAGTTTTTAAACAAGAACTTACTTCCAGATGTTTCTTTAGGTTGGAGGTGGAGTCTTTTGACACTGAGAGCAGCTTGGTTGCACGGTTAGATTCCACCCTTTCTTCTTCAGATGTGAAGATTTAAGCAGTAACTGTAACAGGATACAGTTACTCATATTTTGTATTTTAAATACGTAACGCTTGTTCATGTATTCCGTCACCCTCGAACACTACATTTAGCCATTTCGTAATTTTTTTGGAGCATGTTTCAGAAAGGAAGATTATCCAGGATATGCTCATTGATTACAAACTTATGACTGATTACTCAGCAATCATCACGGGTGTGGCAAAAACACTCATTTCAAGGCTTCAGAATCAGACTTCACAATGTCTTAGGTGAGGTGGCTACATCCACTTTTATGCTGCCTATGGATATGCTAAGGAATCATAAGGATCTGTTGCTATTATATTGTCTGCTTGTTTATGTATATATGGGCTTCGCACTGAGGAAAGAACGCCAAAACTGAATTACCCCCAGGTGACCAAGTTTGATTTCTGTACATGAAACTAAACAGCTACTTTTACAAACCTGTACCAGGACATTTAGTCAGTAATGTAAAATTGTATGACCTCCTTTGCACAACAGTCATGTGGAATATGATCATTTTAATAGATGAAGAATTAATTTAAGGTTTAAAACATGGAAAAGAACCTCATTGGTTGTTATAGAATTTATTCATGTCATGATAAATGCATAGAAGGAATTTTCAGTGTTTACACACAGCAAAAACATACAGTACAGCTTTTAAGTTCTATTTTGGCACATAAGATTCAGTAATAAAAACTGGCTGACACAGAAAGGCTCTGACGAGCTGTGATGGCATTGTGTATTAAGAACAAACCTCCAACAGCAACACTTTCATAGTCCTAATTAAAGGTAGACTGCACTAAACCTTTTAGCTGCATTCAAAAGCAGCATGCCAGATCAAAGGCTTTAACTAATTAGCACAGACACCACTATGGCCCGCCTTTCAGTTTGGTTTTGAGTGTTTCCAAACAGCTTCCAGGATAAGTACCCCAATACGGCTTTCACGCTGTTCAAAGATGCACCTTTGAATCTTTCAAATAACTGCAAGTCTGCATTACAGCCATAAACTTTCAGAGTACAGCTGTAGCAATGGCAAACAACAAACATGAAGATTACAGCCACTTCAGGTCTAATCAGCCACAAAATAGCAAAGAACAACTGAATGCAATGACAAACACTAGGATTAAAACCCTCGTACCACCTTCACGGTGATATTGCAGAACCCTTGTCTGCTGTTATTAAACACTTAAACATGCTTTCATTGTATGTTACTGGGCCAAATGGGGAAAGTATTTTCACACTTAATAATCTGAAGCCAAATCCAAACTGTAGCCTCAACAGCAGAAATGAATTAGTACAAGGGGTTTAAGGTTTTCTTTTTTGATAATTATTTCCATCCATTTTTTTAAATACACATTCAAAACAGGGTTGTAGCTTGGCTGTAGCCAATGCCTGTTCACTATAGGGTGAAAGGTGATTGGTCCCAAATCCACCACATGGTTAACACTGAGGGACAACTGCACAACTACCCTACGACCAGTTTAGTTACCATTCAACTGAACATGCATGTCTTTGGCCTGTGGGAGGAAACTATTTAATATTCCAGAAAAAGGCATCCCAACATATAGGGCAACATTTACTGTGTAAGTGCGAATACCTACGTTTTTGTACTTGTTCAATCAATCAAATTACTCTGAATTTAACACTTAAAGCATGCATTGTACCTAATGTGGTTTTGACAGTTGCAACCAGGAGTGTTCATTTAGTATGAATGAGAGAGGAGGGTTCAGAGTGAGTTCATAATTTGATGTGGGTGGATGAGTCAAAGCTGTCGCTGCAGTGCCCAAGCTTTGGCTCAGTCCTGTAATCCTAATATGTTTCGGGGAGAGCACCACATTTTCACCTTTCTGCCTAAAGCAGCCTCAGATAGGTTGCCAGTGACCTGGTGGATGTAAAAAGTTGAAAGCCATTTTTGTAATGCTAAGTGAAAAAAGTTGTTTACCATAGTGGGATGCTTGGGTGGATTTCACGTTCACACAGCATTTATGGCCACGTGTCTGTTGATGTTCTAAATACATGTAGCTGGTTAACTAGCTTTAGCTATACCGACACCAGCGGTAACCAGTATTTGCAATGTGGCCATCATAGCTGCAAGGCCAATTATAAAGTGCTCACAAAATGTTTTCCATTGATGTTTGTCTTTTGATTTGGGGTAGATGGACACACACAAAACTGTACATATAAAAAATAGCAACTTTAAATTCTCCTATATGTACATGAACAAATACATCATTGCAATGCCAAAAACATGAGACACCCAGAATAAAATGAATGTTAAATGATTCCACAGCCAACACTGATGTATGCATCAGTGTACATCAGATTTAAGAATATGTATACATATTCTTAAATCTGACAAAAGTTTCTTGTTTTGAGAAGAAAAAAAATCTGCCAGTGGGCTGAGCAAAAGTTCCTTGACTAGAATTGTTAAAACTAGAAATTAATCGATGCCTTTTAACTAGACAAAACTGTCTAAAATTTGTGCTTAAATGAAGAAAATTTGACTTATTACAAGGAAAGAGAGCCCTGCGACAGACTGGCAACCTGTCCAGGGTGTGCCCCGCCTCTCGCCCTATGACAGCTGGGATTGGCTCCGGCGCCCCCCGCGACCCTGAAAAGGATAAGCGGTAGCGAATGGATGGATGGATGGACAAGGAAAGAGACTGAATTGTTTCTTTCTTGATTGAGTTAAATATAAGAATTAAATCTCAACTCTGAGAACAATAATTAGAAAAAATTGCTGAGAATAAGACACCATCTGTTCAAAAAGCTACAAAAAATATGAGACTTTATCTTAAAGCAAGACACCAGAAGCACTCTTATTTTTTGCACTTTTATTGACACAGCAACGGGTCAGTAACTCAACTTTAACAGTACTGAGGTCTAATTCCAGGAGACTCATGTCTCACAGTGTAACATGGCCACTGTAAGAAGTGCATATTCCAGATACTCTTAACAGGAATAATAACAGTATAAAATACTCATGACTGAATGTATCAAAGATACATTTTGCTGCAGCTTGAAGCAATCAGCATTCAAAATCCTAGATTGCATAACTTTTTAGAAGAACAGCTTTAAAGATCACACAAACAAACGTGTCTTACATGAAGATGCAGCGACTGAGCATAACAGAGTGGAAAAGGTTACAGCTCCTGGTATTGCATAAACAGATTATTTTGATTTTGTGCAAAAATTATGATTACTTCACATTTTAATATTTTTAATGATAACATTATTAGGTTTTTAATGTCCCTTACTGCAGAATAAAGATTTCTTATGAAAGTTTGGCTTTGTTTTGGTTTTATCTTTAGCTCCATTCTAAGAAAATGACCAGCTTCAAGTGTCCTCAGTGTAGGACACATACAGGATGTCATGCTGAAATGCAAAGCACTTACAATAGAAGCCACTAGAAACAAATTATTCCAGCCTAATTGATGACATTTATGGCACTTGTTTTCTGTGCTGACTGATATGCTGCTCAGTGCTTTGCTGCCTGCTTTTAAATCAGATGTCACTCTGAACATAAACACAAGCTACATGTGATGTCTCTGATGTTTCTACCCGTGCTGATGCTACCGTGACTAAAGCTAGCCAAGCAGCAGTAAATATGTGAAGTAAGGCAGAAGGATATACTCATCAAATAAACAGGATCATAAGAATATAAGACCATGAGCACTACAAATGTAACAGAAATATGCTGACATAAAATGGCATGTTATTTGAAATCTACATGAAACAATGACACAACTACTTTTTTTTCAATTTTTCTAATTTTTTTTTTTTTTTTTACCAATTGTCCAAATTAGTCTGTGATTGGCCTTAGTGTGACAGAAATCATATTTATATACAACTAAATATGTCTCAGCAAACATGTTTTAAATGGATGCTTCCTCACTTGATGACGAATGATCCTTTTCCATATTTGCTGAGTCTTAAATTTGATGTCAGTGAGCTTATCAGTGGTTGGTGTTAAAAAAAGCCCCCAAATCCCCTATGAGCAAGCACTTGGCGACAGTGGAGAGGAAAAACTCCCTCTTAATGGGGAGAAACCTCTGACAGAACCGGGCTCAGGAAGGGGTGGCCTTCTGTCTCGACCGAGAGGGGTTCAAATGTTCACTGACAATTTAGTTGTATATAAATATGATTTTTAGGACGTGATGTTGAGACCAATTAGGTGAAATTGGGGACGCGCACAGTTCCGCTTCTTCTTGTTCTTCTTCTTACTTGGCGGAGTCTCTGGCAGGCTCTTAACTTCAGTCTCGAGTTCAGCCACCTTGACATTGAGCATTTTCTGTTTGTCTTGTAGACTTTGCAAAGATTCCTGTACAGAGAATGCAGCTGACTCTTCTTTTTCTATCTTCTGTTGTTCTGTGGTGTCTTTTTCTTTCTGAGGCTCCTGCAGAGACATTGCAGTGGATGGCAGTGAGTCCTCTTTTTCCATCTTCTCCTGTTCTCCAGTCTCGTTTTCTTTCAGAGGCTCACGTTTGAGCATTTCATTTGCAGCAGTGGAATTTTGTTCTTTGTGCTGCTGTGGGATTTTAAGGGAGGAAGCTTTGGCCTCTCTCAGCTCTCGCTCAAGAGACTCTACCTTCAAATCATGAAGGGCCTTGTTGGGGCAGAGCTGGGATTTCAGGTCACTGATTTCCAGGTTGAGTGTCTCCTGCTCCTGCCTATGTTTAACGGCCTGCTCTTCAAGCTGATTTTGAGCTGCTAGGAGCTGTTTATGGAGCATCTTAATCTGCTCTTGCTGAATCCTACATTTGAGCTCAAATTCAGCCTCCTTAGAGGACTTCAGTCCTACAGAGTCAGTGTGTGAAGCCTCTGTGGTTGGAGTGGCAGACTCCACACACTGCTCTGTGGTAGGGTGGCTGATTTGGTCCTGCAGGGTAACCATCACCTCATCCAATATGACAATAGCTTCATTGTCATTTGCGAGAGTGTCTGTCTCACTGATGTCATTGGGCTTATTACCAGAAGCCTCTTCCAGCTGCTCTAAGAGGTCTTTAATCATTTCCTCATGATTTCGCTTGTTCTCGTGAATTTGTTCATGAAGCTTGTTCACCTGAAACTGGTGATAAGAGGCCCTCTTGTTTGCACCTACCATTTTCCAGTAAAGGTTGTTCTGATGGTATTGGGAGGCTTCCAGTTGGTGTCTGAGAGCAGCAATCTCGTGCCAGGGATTAAACGGGGGTCTAAATGTGGGAATGGGTTGATATTAGCAAGTCCCTCCATTAGGCCCAGGGTTTGGTCTGCTGAGGTTCTTCCCATTTCCCTCTCTCTCCATGTCCTCCTTTGCATTTGAAATGGGGAGGGATTCAGCCTTTTCTTTTTCAGAAGTGGCTTCAGTGTTTTTTTGCATTTCTTCTTTTTCCGGGTTTGCTCCATCACCCATGCTGTTTTGAGCTTCAAGAAGAGCCCGAGTAATTGGTCTTCTTGGTTCTTCAGCCACTCTTTTCTGTTTTTGCTTTTTTTGTTTCTTTGGTTTCACAACCATTTCCTTTGGTGGTTGTGCCACAGGAGACTTTTCAGTATTTGGTTGTGCGGCTTTATCAACCTCAGGTTTTGGTCTTTCTAAGACTTTTGGTGTGACCAGCCTCTAACCAGCCAACAAAAACATGTGTTCATAATACAAAACAAGTTTACTTTGTGAAATGTTAAAAGGTACAAAAAATAAAACAATAAAATAAAACAGATTTATTGTCTTAAATTTAGCCAGTCCATCTTGTTTTGAACATTACAAGCTAGTTTCCAGTCTCATGTGTGAGATGATTAGACTTGTTTCAAGTATATATTACTTATTTTTCTTAGTTACTCTGTAAATCTAAAAATGAACCATTTTACATTTATTTCGGGGCGATCGTGGCTCAAGAGTTGGGCGTTTGTCTTGTAATCGGAAGGTTGCCGGTTTGAGCCCCAGCTCCGACAGTCTCGGTCGTTGTGTCCTTGGGCAAGACACTTCACCCGTTGCCTACTGGTGCTGGTCAGAGGGCCCAGTGGCGCCAGTGTCCGGCAGCCTTGCCTCTGTCAGTGCGCCCCAGGGTGGCTGTGGCTACGCTTTAGCTTGCCATCACCAGTGTGTGAATGTGTGTGTGAATGACTGAATAAAATAAATAATGAATAATAATAATAATTTAAATGAATAAAATACTGCACATTTATGAATGACATCTTTACCTATAGATTTAAGATTCATTTCCGACAGATTATGATTAATCATATAAACTATTGTACGTTGGAGATGTGAACTTACTTCCAATTATTTATGTTGTAAACTATTAATATAAATCAGGTCACTTTAACCTTGCTGAACTGAGGTAACTTTTTTTCTTATGGATGAAGTGGCCTAATCTGAGCTTTGATCATTTGTTGAATGATTTGACAAGCAGTTGGGCACTATTAGTTTTAGTTTGAAATAGCCTTGTCATAAATTTTATGTGAGCAATTTTATAAGACTTAACCATGGAATTAACACGGGCTCTACTTAGTCTGTCTTTTGCACCTTATCCAGGTGTCTGATTGCATAGACTTTGGATCCATGGCAGGTGGTGTCTTGACTCAGTTTTTCTTTTGACCCAAACATATGTTTTTCTGTCCTCAGGGAAAAGTTCTGACAAAAGCTACACCAGAAAATCATGGAGGGTTTGGATGATTGCAACCTTTCGGTTCTAAATGGTAGGCCAAGCATATGCATATTTATGCAAATTAATGTCTAAATGAATTTTGTGTTGCACACACTGACAGTGATCCTACATAGAATCAGTTTTATGTTGTCAAATCAATAAAATATTTAAATTACATATAAAATGTATTTGACAAAATGACCATTTGGAATTGTTTCCTTTTTTGGACAGTGACATGTATACATTTAAAGAGATGTACAACTTTGACATTTCTGAAAGTTACTGACTTTTATTTACAGCTGCCAACATAGACGAGGTCTTGCTCCACACCCTCAGTAGGGGCGATTTAAGGGACCTGCTTCCAGGGCCTGAACATTTTATGAGGAGGAAACAGTTGTGGGCTCAAGTTCACAAAGAGGCAAGTTTTGCCACTTTCGATTTAAAAACACCTAGCACGACACATTTTGTTTAGGACTCCTGTAATATAACTATTTTTGTTTTCTTATTTAGGATGAAACTAAAGAAAAGGCGTCTCATGGATATCTCACCATGCGACCAGGGAGAAGATTATGATGCAGATTCAAGTGGTGGATCAAACATGCTTTTGCCACCAAGGAGCAGTTCTGGTGACGACAGTTGTAAGTGAAACATTACAATTATGGCTATAATATTGAATATTCAACTGAAAGTTGATTTAGTTCTTTCTTTCCTCTTCTGTTTAAACATAGCCCTGTTCAGAGCACTACCAACTCTCTTCCCATCATGAGCTGCACCACCCAAGAAGATGGGACATGCCAGTGAAGCACTGATTCATGTCCTTCAGGTCTGGGTTTCTTCACATTTGTTATCAAATAATGCCCCTAAAGCCTTCACTTTAACAGATTATTTGGCATATGGCCTTTTTATCCATGCCAAGTCCTCCAACAATGTAGTTTATATTTGGAAAAGTGTGCAGAAATCTGAAATGGCACAAATACTGATAGATCAAAAATTTCAATAAAAATTAATAAAGAAAATCATAAAGAAATTAAAAACAAAATGGAAATAATTACATATTTAACTATCACAGGTGCAGTACCTTTGTCATTTCCTAAAGTGTGTAAAGACATAATCCTAACGGTGATGAGGCAGAATTTATTACATTTTTCAATGGCATGAATATTAGGGAATTTCTATACAGTATTTGTCAATCTAAAGAAAAATAACATTAATATGGTCTGTAGCACATCTGATCTATGGTTGTCATCATTCATATATCACCCCAAGGGTGCACCCCAAAGGGATCAATAAAGTGAAGTCTAAGTCTAATACATACTTGTGGTTAAGTATTTGAACGACCCTGATAGCTTTGGAGTTTCTCCGTACATTGTAAAATTTTCTTTGTTTTTCTTTTTGCCAACAGAAGATCCAGCGTCAGCCCTGTTCTGCTCTTAGAAGGGTCCCGTTGTCTTATTGCAGTTGGAACCACTCCCATCACCACATTTGCCACAGATGACCTTGGAGAAGGTTTGCTGTATCTTATGGCATACTACTACACCCTGCATCTCACCTATCCTAAATGTGTGGCAACGCTTCTGTCTGTCATTGAGACTGAAGTGTTAAAGGACAAAATCCATGAGCAAGACACCACAGGCTCATACAAAAAAGTCATGGCAGGCTGTAGAAATTTTTATTGAAACGTAGAGCTGTTTGAGCAAGATTAGGTCTGTGTTGGAAGGTTTGGACTTGATAGCTTTGAAGTTGCAATTTACACTTGAATTCTTTTTTTTTTAATTCTTATTAATGTAATACAGAGTACTTTCTTTCTTTAAACACATCTGTTCTGCAAATTCTGTTTAAAATTGCAAATGCTCTTTTTATTACATTTTATATGTTGAGTAGCTAACTGGTTTAGTACGGAGCCCCGCAGGGGACATGGGAGAAAAAAAAGTTTTGTGAGATCTCGCAAAACAAACTCGGGATCTCGCAAAAGTTTTAGCCGCCAGCTCGAAGCCGACCGGGAGGTCCAGGCACGATGTGCCGGGAAAGCGGTGTTCCTCCCGGCTGTAGTAGGTCTCGACCTCCCGTTAGCTTCGAGATGGTTGATGTCAGATCTCCGAAAACGTCGGAGCACTTTTGCAAATATGTGATGTCTTGTAAACCGAGCAGATATCTGACATTTACACAACTACATTCACGCCTCAAAATATCTTAAAAGTGTATTTTATGATCCAGAAAGAGTAATATTACAACTAAGTAGCTGCCGCCATTGTTGGAATTCAACTTTTGTGAGTTTGTTTTGCGAGATCTCGCAAATGTTTTGCAAGATACCGAGTTTGTTTTGCGAGATCTTGCAAAAGTTTTGCGAGATCCTGAGTTAGTTTTGCGAGATCTCGATCTCTGTCTGTTTCAACGTGTGACCCCGCCCCTCCCTCGGACAGTCGGGGATGAGTGCGCTAACATACAGTGGGGCAAAAAAGTATTTAGTCAGCCACCGATTGTGCAAGTTCCCCCACCTAAAATGATGACAGAGGTCAGTAATTTGCACCAGAGGTACACTTCAACTGTGAGAGACAGAATGTGAAAAAAAAATCCATGAATCCACATGGTAGGATTTGTAAAGAATTTATTCGTAAATCAGGGTGGAAAATAAGTATTTGGTCAATAACAAAAATACAACTCAATACTTTGTAACATAACCTTTGTTGGCAATAACAGAGGTCAAACGTTTACTATAGGTCTTTACCAGGTTTGCACTATTAGATTATTCTGTTATTATATGTTACCTTATATATGTAATCAAAGTAGTTGAATTAGAATACTGCTGTAGATCACATTATACCCTTTAATATAGAGTGTGTGAGCTGTATGTAGTTTAGTTCTCATTATACTTTTGAGTTAACAGAACATATTCACATATTAGTTCATTAGATAAATGTGCATCACTCTGTATCCTTGATCTGCTGGGAATGTGTTACACTGTTTTCTTGACATGCTTAAGTGTTGAATCATGAAGAGAAGGTTGTAAGCAGGAGACTCTGTGTCTAAAGACAGGGGAGATAGATAGACCACATTCCACACCCCCACCTTACAGAAAGCAGAGAAACAACTGCCGAGGTCATAACTTAGGCGCTGTAACAGAGAAAAAATGTGATGTTTTGGCTTTTACGACTAGCTGGGGGCCACTAGAGACTATAAAAAGCTGAGCAACCCGTCACCATTTTGAGACATGTGCCTGACCCTCTGGTAGCATCTCTCCCGTCCGGACGTTGTAATGCTCTTATTGTTGAATTGTATGGAAATAAATGATTGTTGATTGAGCATTGATACACCGAGTATTGTCCTTCCTTCAGCCCAAAGATTCAAAGAATTGGGAGATTTCAACAGCACACACAGTAGCTGGTATTTTGGCCCATTCCTCCATGCAGATCTTCTCGAGAGCAGTGATGTTTTGGGGCTGTCGCCGAGCAACACGGACTTTCAACTCCCGCCACAGATTTTCTATGGGGTTGAGGTCTGGAGACTGGCTAGGCCACTCCAGGACTTTCAAATGCTTCTTACGGAGCCACTCCTTTGTTGCCCGGGCGGTGTGTTTTGGATCATTGTCATGTTGGAAGACCCAGCCTCGTTTCATCTTCAAAGTTCTCACTGATGGAAGGAGGTTTTGGCTCAAAATCTCACGATACATGGCCCCATTCATTCTGTCCTTAACACGGATCAGTCGTCCTGTCCCCTTGGCAGAAAAACAGCCCCATAGCATGATGTTTCCACCCCCATGCTTCACAGTAGGTATGGTGTTCTTGGGATGCAACTCAGTATTCTTCTTCCTCCAAACACGACGAGTTGAGTTTATACCAAAAAGTTCTACTTTGGTTTCATCTGACCACATGACATTCTCCCAATCCTCTGCTGTATCATCCATGTGCTCTCTGGCAAACTTCAGACGGGCCTGGACATGCACTGGCTTCAGCAGCGGAACACGTCTGGCACTGCGGGATTTGATTCCCTGCCGTTGTAGTGTGTTACTGATGGTGACCTTTGTTACTTTGGTCCCAGCTCTCTGCAGGTCATTCACCAGGTCCCCCCGTGTGGTTCTGGGATCTTTGCTCACCGTTCTCATGATCATTTTGACCCCACGGGATGAGATCTTGCGTGGAGCCCCAGATCGAGGGAGATTATCAGTGGTCTTGTATGTCTTCCATTTTCTGATGATTGCTCCCACAGTTGATTTTTTCACACCAAGCTGCTTGCCTATTGTAGATTCACTCTTCCCAGTCTGGTGCAGGTCTACAATACTTTTCCTGGTGTCCTTCGAAAGCTCTTTGGTCTTGGCCATGGCGGAGTTTGGAGTCTGACTGTTTGAGGCTGTGGACAGGTGTCTTTTATACAGATGATGAGTTCAAACAGGTGCCATTCATACAGGTAACGAGTGGGGGACAGAAAAGCTTCTTACAGAAGACGTTACAGGTCTGTGAGAGCCAGAGATTTTCCTTGTTTGAGGTGACCAAATACTTATTTTCCACCCTGATTTACCAATAAATTCTTTACAAATCCTACCATGTGAATTCATGGATTTTTTTTTCACATTCTGTCTCTCACAGTTGAAGTGTACCTCTGGTGCAAATTACTGACCTCTGTCATCATTTTAAGTGGGGGAACTTGCACAATCGGTGGCTGACTAAATACTTTTTTGCCCCACTGTATCTGTAGGTTGCTGTTTTAATGAGTGTTTGATGGAAAACAACAATGGCGGAGTTTGCGCTCTCCAGTCGCATGATAGGTGAGTCCTAGTAAATAATTTTCCAGTACGTGTACGTTCCACATGCTATTTTAAAAAAATTATGATTATTATTTTGCTAGCTATCAAACTCGCTGGAGAAATGATTGAAATGCACTGAGTGTGATGCAGTATGGCAGCGCTATTATGGAATATGCTGTGAACTTAGCTAACATTACTTAGCAGTGATATGAGTTAATTTACTCAAGTGAAAGCTTTAAACATTAGCCTGATACATAACTAGCTAACTTAAGGCTTTCTGGTTAACCTCTGGGGTCGACGGACCCAGAGTCTCCATTTCAACTTGGGTCGAACGTGCGAACTTCAAACTATATACCAGTGTTTAAATTGTGTAGGCCACGTAAAACCGGTGTTTTTTGTTTTTAATAAAACAGTGGCGTTTACTCTGGAAAGAAACGGAAAAAACAGCGTTTTCTAAGGAGAGCGCTAGCAAACACGCTTTGCTTGTGAGTGAAAAGCAACAGTCATTGGTGAAAAAAGAAAAAAACACTCCTTCCCTATTGGTGGAAAAATGTACCACGTCGACCAATCAAAAAAATGATATGGCAACATGTGGCATTTGGTTGTTTGGGAAGAGGGGGAAGTTTTAGGAGTGAGCGAAAGAGAGAGCGAGACAGTTTTGATACATGAGAAATTTGTGAGGTTTACTGTGTTTGGAGTCTCAAGTTAGTGTGTAGTGTAGTCGTTGTTTTGTGTGTCAGTTCTACTAGTGATCGTCACAGTTGCTGCAAAAAAGCCACCAAAGGCAGATTGCAGTGTAAACGCTGAGTGACACAGATGCTGTCAGACCTGCAGGTTTATCCCTGTGCTGTTCTCATCTGTGTTATAGTGGACACAAACTATTTTTGGAGTTGCATAAATAATTTTTGTGCCTTCTTATTTGATGCAGAACAGCTGATTGTTCTGTAAATAGTTTGAAATGGTTATATAAAAAACGTCTGAGCCTTGGCTGCATTTTTAGGTAAATAGTACCATATAACTTTTTAAAAATGTACAATTTCTATTTGCAATTTAAGTTATGAAAACGATTCGTTAAACATGCTTGTGGTTTTTACAGTCAAAAATATCACTTTCTACTTGTAAAATTTGGTCTGTATTTAGATAAATTGTGCTGATACAGTTTGTCAAAATGAGAAAATAACAGATTGGCAAGATAAAGTTTTTAAAGGTAAAATTTAGAGGCCAAATCGAAAGTAGTCAAAAACGGCCAATTATACCCTGGACCCCAGCTTTTTTGAGTATTTGAAATAATGGTAATATGAGTGATCCATATGGTCACAAAGAATAGCCACTTGTTTCTGTGCTACCAAAGTTCCCCAGCTTTCATTCAAAATGTGTTTATCTTCAGCACCTGCACATTAAACTACTTAAACATTATAAATGTCTTCAAGCTCACACTGAGGCCTGTGGAGCACTATCAGCCACTGAGATAGTTCACACATTTATATGTGTATTTGTATATGAATATTTCATACTTTAAGGCTGCCTGTTTATTTAAGGGAGATGAACAAAATACATTGGACTTGTACATAATAATATCACAGATGATAAATTAAATAGATTTTAAGTAGATGCTTGTGCATTCTTAAAGCATTATATGTTGAATTGAACTATGTGATCTGTTCAAAGCCTCTCAGTGCTGTTCTCCATGCCTGTCTGACTGTACATGATGTTATTAGCACAAACACTTTAAAGGTGACGTTTAGGACTTCAACAATAATACAGGCAGCAATGTAGTTAGCAATAAAACAGTTTAATTGGGAATTAACTTAAAAAACAAACAAACAACAAACAAACATCTGTCTCCTATTTTTTGTCACACAGGAAAGAAGCATCAATTTCTGATGAGAAGACTTATTTAAAATGATTTAATGTACTAGTTTTTTAGATTATTTGCCTTGATTTGTTCCTTAGAATAAGTGTTTTATGCCTATTTTCCTCAACATTTTGCTTAGAACAAGTGGTTAAAGCTTATTTTAGGTTTCAATTGCCATGATTGGTTGCCTGGAATAAGTGTGTAAGGCTTATTTTAAGATTTAACGATCTAATTGTTCCCTAGAATAAGTGGTTAAAGCTTATTTTAAGTTTCAATGTTCTGATTTGTTCCCTGGAATAAGTGTAAAAGACTTCTTTTTTAGCTTTATTTAAATTTAGATATTGTTCTTGTTTCAAGAAATCTTAATAAGAAAAAATAACTTACCCCACTGGCAGATAATTTCACTTGTTTTAAGCAAATCTTCACCAAAAATAAGTGTATTTATCTAGTATTAAGGAGGTGGGTTTTTGCAGTGTAGGTTCACGTGGGACCACCACTATGCCCTGTCATATGATATCAGCTTATATTAGCAAAGAAGGACAATGCCAGTATTTCACAGAAAGGCTGGTGATGCACTGTGACCTCAGTTCGTGCATGTTTTAGGCAGAGATTGATAGTAAAATGTCGTAGTGATCATTACACCCCAGCACACAGCTTGTATTCAGTCTGTGTCAGACGATGTCTTTAGTATCGTTTGGAAGCGGTGATTTTGTTTCAGCTGCTGCATTAATCATATTGATCTGAGTGTTTTTGTGGCTCCTTTTACAAAGTTTCGACATGTGTAAACATCATTAGGGAAGCTCTGTGTCTAACTATAAACAACCAATCAAAAGTGAAAGCCACTGGAAACCCTGCTGTACAGGCTTTCTCATTAATCACTGAACACTCTGGGTTTTAGACTTAAATCTAGACATGCTGGAAGAAGCAGACTGAATTTCAGGAGTCTAAAACGTTGGGGGACGTGAGTTTCAGCAGTTAAAGTGCTCAGTCAAAAGTTTTAGTGTCTCAAATCTTTCCAATTACAGGGACAATTAGTACCTGTAATAACTTTATTAAAATTCACCCAACGATTACTTCTGATTAAGATAATTACACTTTCATGTGCGGTTATGTTTGTTTTTATATTATATATGTTTTATATTTATAACTTGAGACATTATTTACACATACATTGGAAGTATATTATTTAAGTACATCAAGCCTTAATATAGCATATGCTTCATATGCTATTATTAGTTTTGCATTTCCTGAGATTAAAGATTACCTTTAGCCAAAATGCTGATCACACATTACACATAAAACCCATAACTCTCCTACTGATTAAACATTTAAAAAGCTCTTTTGTGCCATATGAAAGTCGTAGCTGTGAAAACACGGTTGTTTAAAGACAGCTTTTTCCCTCGGAATGATTATTCTCTTTGAGTACGTGTCAACCTGCGCATAACAAATGTGAAAATGTTACCAAAGCTTATGAATATTTAAGTGTACATGTGCAAACTTCTTGTTACATAATCTGAGTTTAGACAAGTGTTGAATGTTACAACAGCTGTCACACGATCACAGCACAATATAAAGTTACTTAGTGCTTTAAAGTCAGGTATCTTAGTGTTAGCTCCAGGATTAAGGCTCCTCAGACAGCTGTGGATGTTGACCCTGCCGATCCAGAGGTGGGCGTCATGTGGGTCGTCAGCGGTGTCGATCCCTCTCCTTCCGCCGCGTTGCCTTCTATTAGACCTTGCCGGTGCAGGTTGAGGATGGAGTCTGCGATTATGCGGGCTGTTTTCTTCTGATATCCTCCGGATGTCATCATGAGTACGGGGATCCCCCGACGCTTCGCAGCCCTGAACACGAGCTCATCTCTCTTTATAATGCCCTGGCAGAGAAGAAGGAGAAGAAAGTTAGAAGAAGAGGCAGCCTGTCTATGCTTTCAAGCACTACCTTCTCTGGATTCTCTGGACTTCTTTTCTCATCTCTGCATCTCATTGATAAAAGATTTGATAGAACATGCTGATAACATCGACATGTCTAGTCCAGAGTCCTGATCTGAACCCAAGGACAAAGTCATGAAATCCACTACACTGAGTTACTGAGCTCTGGAACAGCTAGAGGAAGAAGCACACATGCATGTCTGTGGAGGGATTCAAACAGTCAATAGTTTGTGTCAACACTGTCATTTATTATGGAACATCTGTTAAAACACTGAGTGATTTGGAACATTATTAAGCATGGCAGAAACACATGTTCAGCCAGAACTTCAAATAATAATTATTTAAGCTGCACGCTGCTTTTTTTTTTAAAGGACATTTACCAGTTTAAATGAACAAAATAGGTCTGCAACATACAAGAGCGTGCCACCACAACTAACACATCCTGCACATTTACCTTATTTGCGCCAATTACTTTCTGGGATTCACAGGATCACTGGCTGGAAATCTCTGCACAGTAAGTAATAAATTCCAATTTGGCTCATTTTGACCAGCTCTCAGTACAATTTGAAATTTCCTGATAAATTAGTTACATGAAGAGCCCATGTGGCCTGATTCAGCTGAGCCTGCCAGTTACACATTTTTCTTTCCTGCTACTAAAGCAGTGCAGATTCATTCAATATTAGACACGAATGGGCTGGAATCATAGGCCTGGGCATGTTATAGTTCAACACAAAAGAACATCTGCATTGCACCAAACAGATTTACCTCATCCATAACATTAAATACCTTACAGTACACAAGGCCTAACTTAAAAGATACTAGCAAACCCAGATCTTAAATCAAAAACTATTAAACAGGCCCTGGATCAGGGGCATATCATTTTTTTCACAGGTTTTTTCCAATAGTTAGATAGCAAATTCATAAAGGCAAAATGAACACAAGGAAGCGAACAGATGCTGGGGTCTCCAATGCCAAAACAACAAATTCTGTAACAATGTGTTACAAGAAAAGTAAAACCCTGTTTTGGCCTCCCACCTGGACATTCAATTCAATTCTTCTTTATATAGATACTGACTAATTGGTGCCACCCACACCATTTATGAATGCATCTGCTAACTAGCTAATGTTAGCAGCCAAAACACCAACGCTAAAACTTCAAATTGTGGGACTCAAAACCCAACTGTTGACATCCTGGTGTGCAAGTGACAAACATACAAATGACTTTAATGTTTAACCATCTATTAACCATGTTAATACTACTTTGCTTCAAAATACATTTCAGTGAAACCTTAGATTCAGGCTACACGGCTCAACTTCACACAGCTGCACAGCAGTTAACAGCTGGTTTTGTATCTCGGGCCTCCCATTTACTCTAATATGACTTAATGCAAGTGCTCCAACAAATGCAAATACATGCAGTCTATCCAAAACGTGTTTTTAATTAATGATTAATCACTTGCTGTCTACACCCACGCACATTCAGTTATACAAGTCTCTGTACATACATTTAATGATATACACTAATGAAATGGTTCTAGGAAAGTTAATACACTATGTAACGAATATCAAGCACATGAATTCAAATTGCTGACTGCCAAAATGAAGTACAATACTCAGTGATCAGCTGCAGCTACAGCGTGCTCTCATTCTTTGATGTGTGCTTCAGTCTACCAAAACATAATTGTTATTTTAAATAAATAAAGCAGACTAGGCCCAGTCTTGAGTCTTGTCTTCACCCCACTCACTTAAACTGCCAGCATAGTCAAGCATATTTAGTAGAGACTCGATTCAGTGAAATGTGGTGCATACTCAGAGTCACTTCTGACTATCCAGGCTCAATGAAAACCCTGTTTGAGAGAAGGAACTGAGTGGCGCATTTTTCTCACATATAAGACAGTTTGTATGTTTCCCATTTTAAACCAAAATCAGCCTAACAAACAAACGAAAGCTGTTGAAATTCTATGACATCAGATATTTAATTTCTTTCTTTCCTTTTGTTTTTGCATCTTGTAATTTATATACTGGTTTCAGTGACCTTAATAAATCTTAGTAACTTGAATCTTCATTGTTTTTTGTTCCCAAATTAATCACATCCTGATGTTTTCCCTCCAAGTCATGGTTGTCTCAGCTAATAATCCCGGCTGGCAGTGTACAGGACCGATGGTGGGAGAGCAAGTAACACTTAAATATTTGAGGCTGAAATCTGTATAAAAATTTGCACCTCCAAGTTGCGTAGTGTATCCAATGAATGTTGTCCTAATTGTGTCAAACCCAACCATGCTTTTGCTTAGTTGTGGTGGATAGGAAAGCTGTTTAGAGCTATTATTATTTATTTAATAAAGAAACCTACACAGTTCGTCTGATAAGCAATGTCTGAATAAGACATAATTATACAACGTAAGATTATGAGCCTAAAGACTTTTAACACTGTGTGTCCTCTAATGTCCCAAAATCATCTGATAGAGCATCCAGCTGCCAATTACATGCAACTGGTTCTAAGAAACTGTGGGATACACAGAAACGCTGCGCCCAGATGAATATGATTATTACACAGCAAATTCAAAAGTGTTAAATGTTTTGGTGTTAGTAGTCTTCTTGCAAAAGTAGAGTTAATTTTACTCTAAGTAGAGTCACATTCTTTTAATGTAACTCTGAGGTGTAAAATGATAGTAGTTAAAATCGAGTGTTAAAAATGAGTGTTTCTATTTCAAATCTGGAGGTGTTACAATGGAAACATTAACTCTTGACCTCTTAACTCTGAACTCCTAGAGGGGCTATGACACCAACAGAGTAAATTCACAGACTCCGCCCCCAGCACGGCTCCAATCGAAGCTGAAGTGAAGCCGTTTCAGAACATTTTGCTCTACATATTTGAGTTGTTTGCCATGCTTGGTAAGTCATTTTTTCAAAGATTGTTTCAATTATTATTATTATCTTTTACTTCTGTGGCTTTGGAGTTGAGGCAAAGCTGTGTGAAAGGCATTAGCCATGTTGCTCGGTGATAGCATAATATTCTGTTTTAGCTAGCTGAAAGGTATTGTCTGCGGGCAAATACCACAGCCTTGAAAAAAAGCTTGCATGTGAATTTTCAGTCAAACTTTTGGTCAAATACACCTAAAACAATGTCCAGAATGTGAAATGTTGGTATAATGGTGCTACTTGAAGCCTGAAAACGATCTCCCATAAAAAAAAAAACGAGCAAACAGCAGTAGCAGACGTCCTGACTGGATTCTACGTTAGCATTTAGATCCCTCCAGAGTTTTGTGCACACGGTTTAGGTAAAAATGAAAAAGGTTGAGGTTTTACATTTAGTTCAGTATTACCTGTTGCCTGTGTCCTTGTCTTTTGGGAAAATACTTTACACAAGTAATGGCTCAAAAAGGATTCCTTTTTTTTTTTTTTTTACTGTGCTGCAATTGTTTACTGGATTATTTGTGCCATTAATTAGTGTCAACTAATTTTTATTCAATCTCCGCACAGGATATGCTTGTGAAGATGGAATATGGGGGAGAGCAGAAGTGCGTTGAAGTTCCACAAAGGGATGAATGAAGGACATGCATATTGTATTGAAGAAATAAGTGATGAGAACGCTGTTATTTGCATTTACCATGTCAGACCTTTTGATAAACACAATTCTAATGAAAGTGAGAACATGTACACTGTTACAGCTTTCAGAAAATGTTTTGAAATTGTGGTGCACAGTTCAGAATAAATGTTTTTCAAAAACAATTGCGTCTTTTTAGTAAATGTTTATTTCCAAAAGAAATTTCTAGAAGTTCAGAACAGTAAAATTCCCGCTTTTTAGAATTAATTAGAAGATAACTCTTACGTAGTTAAACTAAAATACTCTTTTGAGAGTTAATATATAAACTCTTAACACCAAGTGTTAAATTATCAACTCCAGAAAGATTTGGTGTTTAACACTAAATCAGAGTTAACGTACCAACTCTCCAAAAAGAGTTAAATTAACACTCTCTGGTGTGGACCCATATAGACACTTTAATAGTGTTGAAATCAAATCCGACAGTGTTAATTTGGACATGCTGGATTTGCTGTGTAGCTTTAACCCTCACATCTTTTAACTGCTTCATTCATTCTCTGTTTTGCATTGACTTTTGAGCTGCAGGTCGTCCTCATTAAAAGAAATGTCTCCCACTGAGCTCTGATAAACCTCCAGAGAACCACTCTGTCACCGAAGCAAACATTTGAAAACTTCCAAATGTCACAAACATGAGTTTTGGGGCAGGCCCAGCGATTATGTTTTGTAGACATGTTATTATAGGATTAAGGTGAGGAATGAATTCAGCAGCTGTGGTGAAGTGATTTGGCCCCAGCTGAAACAATGATGTGGTCTAGATTTACTACAGCTACAGAGATTTTTCTCTGCCTAGGCTCTTCTCCATGGCAACAGGAGCTGAGCGTATGTGTCACATTATTACCAGACACCGTTTTCTCTTTTGGGGATTTCAATAAACACACTTCCATACATTTAAGCTTTTTACAGTAATTAAAAACACTTCCAGAATCAGCTATCCCTACTCAGTGCCCGATTCATCATGTATACCTATGACACATTTCAACTTTCATATCAACTTTACCTTTATACATTTTTCCAGCACTGACAAATGTTTGATCATCCTCTGACTGTCTAGTCCAGGGGTCTGCAACCTTTAACACCCAAAGAGCCACTTGGACCCGGTTTCCACACAAAAGAAAACACTGGGAGCTGCAAATACTTTTTGAAATCTAAAATGAAGATAACACTGTATATATTGTTTTTTTTTTTTACCTTTATGCTTTGTGTGAACAACTAAAGTAAGTAAGTAAAGTTTATTTATTAAGCGCTTTTCACAGACAGGCACTCACAAAGTGCTGTACACAAATATTAAAATAAACAATACAATCAATAGACATTATACACAATGTAAAAGATCAAATGTAAATAATGTAAAGAATATAAAATAAGTAGATCAACAAAAGGCTTGTTTGAACAGAAAAGTTTTTAACTGCTTTTTAAAAGTAAAAAGCAACTACAGTGTGTTGCTTATGAGATCCATGAAGTGCTACAGAGAAAATTACATTTTATTTATGTAATTAACATATTTTGAACTCTTAAAGAAATATGACAAAAGGAAAGCTGAACTAAAATGATCCATGTAGCAAACAAAAACTGTCGTGAGCCACCCTTATATCTCCTTTGGGCTTTTGGAGCCTTGACCTGACTTTTAAAAAGTAATTGGAAAAAAAGCTCCATGCTGCTAAAAAAAAAAAAAATAGATATTTGCAAAATTCTGCCTAAATATGTATTTTACCTGGTTAATGTGTGTGGCGGGGCGTGGTCTGCGGACGCACCTGAGCGGGACCCGCAATCACGCCTCGCTGCCTTAAAGTCTCTGCTGTTGTGTTGGTATGTGTCGGGCTGTGAGCTGAAAAGCTACAGCCGGCTGTATGCGTACAGCAACCGTGTGAAAAGTGGTCAATAAAGAGATGCTGAAAAGCGTGTTCATGGAAACATCGTCGGGTTTCTCGTGATATGTTTACAATAAGACTTATGGTCCCGAACCTCTGCGCACAGCGTCTGCAAAACGGGGCTTTCATCTTTACGCAGGACTGTAAGCTGTCGTCTGTGAGGCGTGAGCGGTGTTTGTTTTTAACATAGTTCAGCTGGAGAACAGCTGCTGACATAATGTGGATCCGAAGATCCATAATTGGCCTACCTGGGGATGAAAGTCTCGATAAATGCACGGCGTTTCGGCGGGTAAACCGGCTTCCGCGAGTGTGACGCTTATTTTGAGCGATGAAAAAATAATAAGATATAATTTTATTTTTATATTTCAAAATCACAATAATCTTCCAATTTAGAACTACAAGTTAAAAAAAGAACTAAACACAAATAAAATACACTTCAGCTAAATACTTCTAACTTATTTTCCCAAACCACCCGGAGCCGCAAAATAAAGACTAAAGAGCCGCATGCTCTTTATTCAGCCGCGGGTTGCCGACCCCTGACCTAGTCATAGGTGGTGAAGTTCTTACAAGACTGCACTGTATTTATACTTCCTGTTTATAAACTACATACTACAATAAATATTGGGTACAGGACATTGACCACACCGCTAAAGTAATAAACCTGGATGTGAGGTAAGTATTAGAAGCAGGGCTAAATATAAAAACATATAGTTCAGTAAAACTCAATGTTATGACCTCAGTGCTAGGGCTGTTCGATATAACGATATATATCAGATGACGATATAAAAACGTCTATCGTTTCATTTTACGCTATCGTTTGTTTCGTGGTGTCGCAAAATAAACTGTGTACGGCAATATTTTTTCATGGTTTTGATGGTCACTGTAGTGGTTCTATTAATTCCTTAAAGTTCTCTCTTTCTCTTATATTTAATATAACCACACTACAGATGGACAAGCGCCTGTTTTTATGCGTTGTCCCTAGCAACAACAACAGTAAAACCATCGCATGTCCGCTTGTTTATTTTCCACATAAACCTTTCACAATAAAGCTCAAGATCCTGTTGAGACTTTTCAAAATAAACTGAATCACGTGAAAGAGCAGATTATTTACGGGTGAGAATTAAAAAAGAGCCGCCAGGTGCTAAAACATAAACCTTAGACTCAAACGTTAGAACAGGCTTTTCCCCGCAGCACGCCGTGTAACAAATACAAAGAAAACGGCGGCCGTTACAACTTATGTCTAAAAATGTATCGTTTCATGCAAGGGCGTAGATTTGGTTTAGGCATTGGTGGGGACGGATGATTCAACCACCGAACGCTGCCTGTTTCTTTTTTTTTCCTTTTTGTCTTTGCTTCTTGATAAAAGGAGAAATATTCTGGCCTACATATGCTATTCTACATGCTTTTTAACCATTTAAAATTACAATTCGTAGTTTTATAAGTGAATTATATAATGTTAAATTACTATTAGGCAAATGACTAAGTATTTTAGGCTTTAGTTTACTTCAGCCATAATCCATATAAATCAAGTATCATACAAAAATAAAAATAGCTTCAAATACAGTTAAGACAATAAAAGAATATGACTTTAAGGACTTCACAACATTGGTTCAGTTATAGTACACCAACATCTCTTATACATTAGCACTAAGGGAACACTGAATGACCTGGTGGCTTTTGTCCATAAAACTACTCGTCTAAGATTACCACAAAGTAAAAGATCTCTCAGCAAAATTATGCAACATTTTAGGCACTATTGCTCCTATCAACTCAGTGAGCTGGGATTTTTTATTCTCAACATGAACTACTGTTACAGCAACAGACATGGACTACTGGTGTCCCACACAACAACTCAATGTCCACTATGTGAAAGAGCCAAACACATGCCTGCTCCTCTCGTTAATCTATAGCACCAAAACATCAGTCAGTCACCCGTGACCTCGCCTCTTCACCTCTGTCCGAGCTACAACACGGCAGAGCTGCCTCTGTCACCTGATAAATAACAGTAAGACATTCCAAATACATGCAGTCACACATGTGCTTCAAATACAGTCATGAACCAACAGGTCATCAGCCAATTTCACCTGTGATCTTGTATCACCATTGATCTCTGAGCTTTGTGTTGGTTCGCCTGTCACCTGACAAATAGGACATACATGACAATAAGAATAAAATGTGGAGCTGCTTCAGTGTTTCTGTCAGTTTGTGCAGATCTAGACTCATCAGTAATGTTTGTAGTGTGAGTGCATTTTAAAAACAATTTGTGCAAACTGCACTACGAGGTGGAATATTTGCAAAATCATGACTACTTTGTGATATTTTGTCTCAAAAATTAACCCTATGAAATTATCATTACCATTAGGATGAAATTATTGTGTCTCCAACATTTTAACGTTAGACATATAATTCTAACAGCCTCTGTAAACTAATATCCTGGCTTGCTCGAGGCTGCTGTTTTCTCTGACACTTTCAATCAAAAATAGAAATGCTGCTCTGAGACTGAGATAACTAATAGTGCTGCATGTTGTGCAGTTAGTTTCCAAAAAACGTTATTCGTGGTTACATACAGTTTTAGACTGATGTGGGCCAAAGCCTAGCATAGCCTGTAACGTTATTGTGACGGACACATTTTATGAGTTAACTTGGCTTTAAGTGACTTACAGGTTTCTTTGAAAAACACTTTCTTATATCCAGGTTCTTCCTTTTTGCTGCCATCCTCCTCTCCTCCTTGCAGGTCCTCGCAGCGCAGGCTTGCTGCTGCTAAAACTAAACAGAGCTCCCTGAGAGGCACAGCCAATCACATTGCCCATATTTGTCACATGAGGTAGGACTCCAGTAGAGAACGTAATTTAGCTCTTTCTGCACCGCTGGGTGAATGAGACGCTGACAGATCGTTTTTTTTTTTCTTTCTATCTGTTTTTTTTTTCTTTACTTGAAGAGATCAAATTATTCGTGGGGACATGTCCCTTCCGTCCATGCCAACTCTACGCCCTTGGTTTCATGCATCGGTTAAAACACTTGACTCAAGGTACACCACGCCCAGCTGGAAACACTTCACGCAAGTCAAGCTGCCCGAGATTCACAGAATTTACAGAAAATGTAAAATTTTTGTGATTTATATCGTTATCGGACGATAGATGTCTTACATCAGGATATGAGATTTTGGTCATATCGCACAGCCCTACTCCGTGCTAAAATACGGAGCTGAATCTGTGACACTGTAGGGATAGTCACAAAAAACAAACAAACAAAAAACAGAACATATCAAAGGTATCAGACTAACATTAGTTCTCTGAACACATGCAGCCCAATTTTTGGTTAAATGTTGCTAATTGTTAACTGTGTGGTCGCTCAGACAGACTGCATATGTGCAGCTCTGGAGGGAGAGGACAGAATGAGACACCATGGAAAAAGTAACGCGTATATAACCAAAGGAAGTGTGCCGTATCATATTCATCCTCGGTCAGATACAGCAATAAATGGTTTATTTTGATTAGCTGACAAAAACGGATGGATATTGTCAGAACAGATAAAACAGTAATATGTTATAGGATTTCTCTGGTTTTTAAATGTCCTCCATTGTTGCTTTTAGCAGTGTGTGTGTGTGTGTGTGTGTGTGTGTGTGTGTGTGTGTGTGTGTGTGTGTGTGCGTGCGCGCGCGCATATCCAGTACATAACTGGTTTTAAAAAGAGGTAAATACCACCACAAAAATAAAGCCAAAATACAGAAGCAGTGTGTGAAAAACAAAGTACATTGTTATGGCTTCCATGGGAATTAATAGGGTTAAGTATCATCCAGATATGGATAATCCAAATGTATGTTAACACATTTCCCAGGAAGAAAGACATATACAACTATCCAGTTGCTGTCGATTAACATGGACACGGACTTAAAGGGTTATATAACTTATATAACCCTTTAAGTCCAGCAGTCAGTTTTCCCAGGAGTGGTTGTCCTAGCAAATTCATCCCAAGATCAGACTGTACAATGCTTATGTTATAGATAAGAGGCAAAACAAAATAGGAGTAAGCTTGAAGGAAGAGAATGTGAACAGTGTTGTGGAGGTGAAGAGAGTGTCAGACAGGAGTTTGTGGCTGCAAGTCAAAGGGCTGATATTAAACATTGTCAGTGCATATGTCCTACAGGACATGTAGGTGAAGGGAACAGAGGTGATGAGGAGGAGTTGGGTAGGTAAGGTATTAGGCAGAGAAATTATGTTGTTGGTTAGGGTGATTAAGGACAGAGATGAAAATGTACTAAAGACTGAAGAGAGTGTGTTGGACAGAGCACTTTGTGAAACTCATTAAAATAGAAAATATGAGAGAGAGGAGGACAGATGGAGGACAGTTAGTGAATCACAAAGTGTAGAGTATTAGTAAGGAGGAAGTGAGGGCAGATATGAAGAGTGGATCCAGATGTCGAGGACAGAGGGCACTGGACATTTTCATCAGACTTTTTAACGTGATTGTGGAGACTGACAGGATGCCCGAGGAGTAGAAGAACTGTACTGACAGCTATTTTCATGAACAAGGGTTATGTGCAGAAGGTACAGAGAGATAAAGCTGATGAGCTATACCATGAAGCTATTGGAAAGAGTAGTTGAAGTTAGGTTTAGAAGAGAAATGACAATCAGAAGAGCACTGCAGATGCGATGCATACTTTCAGAGTGTTGATGGAGAAGTATAGAGGTCGGAAGGAGCTTCATTGCTTCTTTGCTGATCTAGAGAAAGCATATGACCAGTGTTGGGAAGGTTACTTTTAAAATGTATTCCATTACAGAATACAGAATACATGCCCCAAAATGTATTCTGTAACGTATTCCGTTACGTTACTCAATGAGAGTAACGTATTCTGAATACTTTGGATTACTTAATATATTATCATGCTTTTTACAACAACGTGAATGTACTATTGCTGTGTGATTTATTACTATTACTGAAGGTCCGCGACTCCGAACTGTAGTAAAGGGACCTCTGACTAATACGGCGGGGTCCCTGTCGGCTCGTAGCCGAAAAATAGCTTTACTTTGTTGTGTGGGTCAACTTTTCTTGCGAGAGACAGAGAGAGGCGTTGAAAGGCTGCTCCAAAGGAACTTATTGTTTTCGGAGGAAAACACGAACACGGTGTACAGTCGAGTCTTAATAGCTTACTTACAACTGGGCTCGTCAGGCACTCTTCTTGGCTGCAGTGGTTATTATTATATTTACATGCTTCCAGCTCCGGTTTTTCCTCGATGACAACTCGTACCTTTCCACTTCCCTTTTTCTCCCTCCTCGCGCTCACAGACACATAACGTGTATGGCAGTCCATTCTCCCTGCAACACGGACTACACTGCCCATGATGCTACATTCTTTAGAGCTATGCTTGTAGCATTCTGCCTGTTAGCTTAGCACAACAACAACAACAACGAAAAGGCGCTCTCTCACCCAGGAAACACACAGTCGCAGAGAGAGAGAGAGAGCGTCGCCCTGTAACCATGGCAACCGTAACGCTGCCGCCTGGAACAACAGAACGTAGCTGTCAAACAAAACCCAAACAGTCCTGACCCGCGACAAAATGAAACAGGAAAGTACCGCAGTGTAATCCATTTATTTCAACAAAGTAACTGTATTCTGAATACCACCTTTTTAAACGGTAACTGTAACGGAATACAGTTACTCATATTTTGTATTTTAAATACGTAACGGCGGTACATGTATTCCGTTACTCCCCAACACTGCATATGACAGGCACAAGAGAGGAACTGTGGTACGGCACGAGGAAGTCTAGTGGCAGAGAAGCATGTAAGGGTGTTACAGGACATGTATGAGGACAGCAAGACAGTGATGAGGTATATGGTAGGAGTCACATATGGGTTCAGGGATCAGCTCTGCACCCCATGTTGTTTGCGATGGTGATGTACAGGTTGACTAATGAGGTCAAGCAGGAGTCTCAGTGGACAATTATGTTGACAGATGACACTGTGATCTGTAGTAGAGAGCAGGTGATAAAGAGCCTGGACGGGTGCAGGTATGCTCTGGAGAAAAGGCGAACTGAAGTTAGTAGAAGCAGGACAGAATACATGTGGATGAATGAGATGGAGACAGCTGGAAAGGTTATCATGCAAGGAGCTGGCAGACAAAACAAAACAGGAGCCTGAGCTCCTGACAGAGTTGAAGATGTTAAGATTTTCATTGAGAGTGACCAGGATGGGCAAGATTAGAAATAAGTACATCAGAGTGACAGCTCAGGTTGAGCAGTTCGAACACGTGTGGAGGAGGGACGGAGGATACATTAGATAAAGGATTTTAAAGATGGAGCGTCGAGGCAGGAGGAAAAGAGGAAGACCACAAAAAAATACATGGATGTAGTGCAGGAGGACAGCATGGATGGATGTGATGGAACACTATGGATATGGATAGGGTGAGATGGAGAAAGTTCATCTCCTGTGGTGACCCATAAAGCAAATTAAGAAGCACGTTCTTTTTACCTGACTATAGGTTTGCTGGGCTGCTAAACTTTTATTGCATGAGTGGAAACTCCACTGATGATGACCCAGACATCTGGACCGTCATTAGCAGAGGTCATTTGCCAGCTCAAAAATGGCAAATGAATGCTACTCTGAAACCCTTGTATAAAATAATCAGTAGTGACAGTACCTGTGGTGATATTGAGAGTCCCCCAAGTGGGTCCCCATCCAAGATGTCTGTCCCTGCATTATAAACGATGATATCAGGCAAGACCTCATTCAGTGTTCCCTCCATGTGGAGCTCAACCTTCTGAAGGTACTCTGAGTCTTCCGTGCCCCAGTCCAGCTCCACCTTCCTTTTTATTGCTCCTGTTGTTGAATAAAAAATTAATACAAGACTGGTGCATAAAAGACACAGTGAAGCTACCGGACATAGCAACTCAATAATCCAACTGATACAAAGTAGAAGCATTTATGGGGAGTTGATTCCAAAGACATCACTTATACATGGTCTAGGAATTGCTGCAGTATTTCAACAGGATTTCTTTTAGAACTGGCAGAGTTCTGAGAGCAATAAAAGAAATGAATATTATGAGAAAGTGTAAGAATAAATCGTCGACTGACTGTAATAAAACTGGTGTGGCAATAGTGAAGGAAGCCATTGATGGTATTGTAAAACTTCTGACTCGTATCTGTAATATGTGCTTCCAAATGGATACTTTTCCAAGTAAATTGAAAATCTTTCTACTGTTAGATAAAGCAGGAAGTAGCCATCATCTTTCCAACCTCAGATTTGTGTCTATACTTCCCCTGTTTTAATACATATTAGAAAAACTTTTTATTAATAGGTTAGACAGTTTTATTGAAAAGTACAAGCAGTTTGACATAGTATGACACTGAGTGAGACCATTAACCACCAAGTATAAATCAGTGAAATGGAAGGGTAAAGCTTAGATTAGATTAGATTAGATAGAACTTTATTAATCCCTCGGGTGGGTTCCTCTGGGAAATTCGATTTCCAAAAAAGCACAGCACCGACAGAAGTTACAGAATATTATTTATATATATATATATATATATATATATATATATATATATATATATATATATATATATATATAAATAACACACACACACACACACACACACACACACACACACATATATATATAAATACAGAGACAATATAAATAAAATATACGAAGGGGATAAATAGAATAAATAGGAATAAAAATAAAAATACAAGTGAATTGCACATTTCAAGTATTGAGTCTATTGCACCGTTGACTATTTACAAAAGTATTGCACAAAAGGTATTGCACAGTGAGGTGAAGAGGCACTACAGCTTAGTTGTTCCCCCCTCCTTTGTCCTCCTGTTTCCCCTCCCTCTCCCCTCAGGGAGGAGTTAAACAGTCTGATGGCGTGTGGGACAAAGGAGTTTTTAAGTAAAGCTTAAACACGGCCCACGCCATATTTTTGGTTAACAGAAGTCACACAGGAGTGGGGCTACAGACAGAGCAAATAAAGCATTAATGATACTTTAATTCGATTTACTCATGGATGCTAATCGTAGTTTTCATTCTAAAGAGCACTTGCACCTGAAAAACGGTGGTGTAAAAAGACAATGAATAAGATATTGAAATCAATGCATATCTACTTTGGAGTCTTTGTGTTTGTATATGGATACTTTATAGATACCTTACTGGTCCCAGGTCGGAGCCCTTTCTGCTCTCAGAACTCCTTTAATTCTTCATAAAACAGACTCAACGCAGCGCTGGAAACAATCCTTAGAGATTTTGTTCCATAGCATCACATAGAGATTTTTCAGCTTTGAATTTCACCAAATCCCAAGAGTGCTCTCTTGGATTGAGATCTGCTACTGAGGCCAGCTTTGTGAAATCATGCTGCGTCCTGTGGAAGCATCCATAAAAAGATGGCTACACTCTGGTCATACAATACTACATATACGTTGTGTTTAAATCATGCTCACTGGGTACTAAGTGATCCAATATGTGCCAAGAAAATATCTTAATATATTTTACACCAAATCCTGACCCTACCTTTCAAATGTTGAAATCAACACTGATCAGGCAACATTTTTACAGCCTTATGCCGTCCTATTTTAGTGAGTCTGTGTTTCTTGTTCTTGGTGCTTCAAAGTTCAGTAAGGATGCCCTCTTTGTTCCCATGGTTATAATATGTTTATTTGAGTTACTGTTGCCATTTTCAGTCAGAGAGCTGCTGTTCATTGGAAAACTATGAGCTAGCTAAGACTATTAGCAGAATCTAAAATAACAGCTGTCAGTTTAGACACCTGTGTATTCATGTTGCATGCCTGGTCTGTACCACTGCATATGACCACATTTCATTAATGGGAAAAGCTTCTAATTCCTTGTAATTCTTTGTTTCTTATTTCAGAGCTAGACACCTAAAGTTACACTTGTAACTTGTGAACATTAATCTTACATATTGCACCTTTAAAGTGTACTGAATACAGTGTTAATTTTTACAGCAAATGTTGATTTAGTTTTAGTCATAATTTAGCCATCAGATTTATTTTAGTTTAGTTTCAGTTGATAAAATATAAGATTATCACAGATAAACTCTGAAGTAGATTCCTTTGACTAAAATGTTTTACCGGTGAGAGTTTCTCCACACCGTTTGCAAAAATCTTATTTTCCTTAACATCAAACACGAAATGTGTCTGCTCTTCTCTTCCTCCCAAGAATTCTCATCACGTTGTGTTTTAATGGGAGCATTTAATTCATCGACGAAAGTGTCAATACATTTTATCATAGTGTTTTTCCTCAAGCATTCGTTCTTGTCGCCAACGAAAACTAATGAAAATTATAAGTTGACAAAATTATCACTGATTGATTAAAGCGCTGTGTCAGTAGGTGAAAGTGGCTTTAGGTGTAAAAACAACTTAAATTACATCTTCAGCATCCCCAGTTTAAAAAAAATAAACTAACCAAACTTCTATAACAAGGATGCTGGATGTTACGTGTCTGATCTTCAACACAGTGGATGTGACATGTAAAAGCAGCACCCACATCAATTACATGTTTAACCAGCAATACATTAAACTGTAACAATAAGGTCAACATTGCTCCCTTTACCTGTATTTGTGTATGACGGACACTGGAGAAGATGGCTAATTATTTATAACAAGTATCAAGTAAGGATGCCGGACCAATGTGTGATTTAGCTCTTCCGACTTTTGTTTATGAGACCTTTTCATGTATATTTTACAGTAGATTTTATTGACTTTCTTTAGTAATACTCTGTTTCTAACATGATTAACAAATCAAACTAAAACAACATCTGATTTTTTTAATAGAATATCAATGTAGGTAACTGGATTTCTTCATTCTAAAATTTTACAATTCTGCAGAAGTGCTTTAACTCCATTGATACTAATTAAACTTGAAAATTATGAAAAAGGTTAATTATTCTGTTTTTAAACAGAATAAGGCAGTAAAAGCAGGACGAGCCAGTGCAACGGCACATTAAAGTCAAACAAAAAGTTCTTGGTAGTTTTTACAAGACTTTCAAGAAAAAAAAAACATAAGCTTGGGCTCTAAAGGTACAGAGAAATAATGTGTCTCAGAGAAAAAATATGAAAAAGAATACGACGGCAGTTTTTTTTATCTTAAACAAGCCAGAATATACATTTATTTTACTCTCTTAAGGGGACAGACAATTATAAAATGTCTTAAATTCAATTAATTGTGCAAAGCAAGATAACTGGATAGAGGACGGAGAGAATTTTTTTAAAGGCAGACTGCGACATTTGCTCTGCAGAGTATTGTTAGAATCGGGGCTACACAGTGGAATGTGGTCCCTGTCAGAGGAGCTTCAATGTATTGACAGATTAATTTGTGCAGAAGCCATGATTATGGTGTTGCAGGGACTGCTGCGTGCTAGATTTCCCACTGAGTGCTAACAGAGTGAGTTGTAGTGCTCGGGGAAATCACAGCATAATTAAAACACAGTGACATCTAAGGGATGGGAGTGGGGGAAGGCAACTAACCACTGCTACTACCCTCAACCTTGATGGGGTATTTGGACAAGTGTTGGGTTTGTTTTTCTCATGCATTTACGTCCTATAGAACATGTGAACGGCATAAACCTGTTTGAAGGTACGAATTATTTCAAAATTGTTATGAATTGAAAGGTCAAAAGAGGCAGTTTGAGAGGAAAATCGACGGTGCTTTTCACTCACTTTTGGCATATTCGTCTCCAGGATAAATGTAGCGATTGTACATATCCATGATGAACACTCGCCTGTCGTCCAGAAAGTCACGCTCGTGTCCATTTCCCTGTAAAACAGCAGGACCACGTGCCATTAAAAAAAACCATGAAAACATTTTGATGCTGTCGCTGTTTCTCCAAACATCATTAAGCACTGACAAACTGAATCAAGTAAGCCTTTTTCACCCTTGAAGATGTCTTTGACAGTCAGCTACAGTACATCATTTGAAAGTGGCGAGGTCCACACAGGTGTCCCTCAGACCCATTTGTTTACCCGAGACATGCTGCGCTGACTGACAGCAGCAGATGAGGAATAAATAGTCTTGTCATCTGGCAGCATTAAATGTTAAAAATGCTTTCAAAAAACTCACAGCTGTTCCATCACTTTTCATTCCCTCCCCTCCATTTGTCACTCAAAGTGTCTGGCTGCTGTCAGGAGATTAGGCTTTGTGCCAAGTTTAGTAGTACTGGATGGAATAATGGCTGTATGGGACGTGAAGGACTGTTCTGTACCAGCTGAGCATCATGCTCAATGACTGTGTAATGCATTTTTATATGATGAATGGTAAAGATGGCTGCTTGATAGGCTCTCATGTCTGGTTCAACGACAAATCCAAAGTAAAGATCAAGTGAGTGAGTGGAGCAAAGCAGGGCTTAGGACTGCAACATCTATAGAAATTCATCATTAAACTTAAATATTACATTTATGACAAATGTCACAGATAAATGCAGAACTAAATATAATAATGTTTATATAAAAAAATAGCATGGATCTAAAACAATGACAAATGAACAAAGTGGTGGGCACAGTGTCACCGAGGACCCAACATTAGCTCAAATGCTGTGAAAGCAGAGAAGGCAGATGCTGCATCGAGAGCAGACAATTAAATAAAGAATCACCAGTCTCCAGAACGCTGACTCCACGATGCAACAACAGCTTCACTGTGTGAACAGCTCAGTCTGACGCTGTGGGTTTGCTTGTGAGAAGTAAATCTCTCCCAGCTGCAGTCAAAAAAGGAACGCTTTCAGTGGGTTGATGCCATGATGTCCATCATGCATGTCACTCCATGACATGCATGACGGACATGCAGTGGCAAACATACAATTTCTAAAAGAGCAGCAAAAAACTACACTGAGTCTGTAACCCGAACTGTACTTCCGCTGGATTGTTCATTATTAATTACTTTTAATTTAATTATTATTATATTATAAAACTCCCTGATACCAAACTCTGACTTCACTTTATGTGAAGGCTAAACTTAGTAGAAAACATGACTTTTTTAGATGAACGATATTAACAAACATTCTTATAAATCCTGAAGAAACTAGATGTACTAGTTATTTAGTGAGAGTGAAACTGAATATTACAGCAATTATTATTCAACAAGAGGGTTTGAGAATATGTTTAGGCTTAGTTTTTCATGAATAAATAATGGGACAGTTTAACATGTGACATGTTGTTGAGGTTGTATTTACCAAATCTTAAGACCTGCAAAGGACCAGATGATCTTTTTATTATATGATGATGATGCATAAAACCTCCAATTAAAAGAGGGCACATTTTTCTTTTACTCGATTATCAGCTATAGCGTTGAATGTCAATTTGGACTAAGCCTTTAGATTTTTTCTGGTCTCAATTTGCAAAAAATGTATTTCAATGAATATTACAATTTGATTTATAATAAATTTCCTCTCATCGAGGAAACCAAGCCAAGCAGCCAAGTCAATTTTGATGAACAACTTTATCAAGGCCGTGCAGATATATTACAGCCGGTTTGCTGTCGGGTAATCCAAGAAGAAGAAAAAAAAGAAAGAAAACCTTTACATTTATTTTTATTTTTCTTAAACCATTTGCAATCAGCTCTCCCATCATCCATCAGCAGCCCATATAGACATATAACCCAGATAACTTTAGGTGTGTGAATGAAAACAACTTCTGAATAAGGGGGAAAAAAGTCTATATTAGAGATGTGCTGGGACATTTTTTATGATCCTATTACTCTGGTCAGAGAGGACAGAAGAGTATCATAATAATCAACAGATACAGTTATAAAAAAACTTCACTCCATTAGTGGAATTGATTCATCAAACCAAATAAAAATGGTTGACTCCAGTAATCTATATATTCATAATCATAAACTTTGAAATCAAAAATATCATGCATGGTTGTCCCTCTAAAACAAAAGGTTTTGAAGAGCATGTGGGTGGGGCTACAGTGCTCAGCCAGACTGGTGTGGCAAATAGCAAATCACAGGTATTTATGCAACAATTTTCTGCTCTTACTGAGCACTTAAAGTGCTTCTATACTAAAAGCCATATTCACCAAGGACACTTCGACATGCGGTTTGGAGAAAGGTAAGTCACGTTGCCCCCTTACAGCCACCGAGCTCTGTTCCTTAGACAACCACATTAAAGAGGCATCAAAACAGGAAGACAGTAGTAGTGACGTGGCAAGCAGAGATCACGGGATGTCAGTTAAATTGAACAATTGTACCACTGCGGGGTCCAACAATGAGTCCAAGGATTTCATACTGATACCTAATGGCAGCCAGGGTGCCATTGCCTAGTCTGTGGAGGTCTCTGTGTCCATGCATGGTTAAGCTTTCACAGGCCATCAAGGACTTACCACCAGACTGCTCATGGTGGCCAATGTTACAGGCAGGATAATGTTCCCCACAGCTTTTCCAGACCCTGAAAATCACAGGGTGCAAATACCAAATATACAGGACCTATACTAGAGGAGACTGGGTCCTCAGCCCACCCTAATGAAGTCAGTCTCTGATTGTTTGGTTAGAGACATTCACACCAGTGGTGTGTTGGAGGGCATTTTGTAGGCACTACAATGTCCATCCTGTTCCTCTTTGCATATCCAGTCAGAAACAATGATGAGGGAAAAACTGTCCAACTGTAAACCCATTCCAGTTTGGGGATTGTCTCATTGTTGACCCTTTAGTGCATCAGTTGTTAATTTCAGTAACAGCAAAGCAGCTGAAACCGATTAACAACACCCTCTGCTACCTAACTGACCAGAGGTTTCACTGAATAAACTCTGTATAATAGTATATATATATGACAGGAAATACAGAAAAGCAGAATACATCCTATTTTAATTGGTAACTTTGGATGGACATGTAATGATATACACACAGATTGTTTTCTTTCTCCTCTCTTTTTTAATAGTTTGGAGAACTTGAGATGAAATGGGACTGCATGTAGCACATAGGTTAAAGAATTTGAAAGACCCACCTGAAGCTTCTCCAGAACAGCCAAGACATATTTATTTGCTCTTAGGTTATTTTAGAGATGCATTGTAGACATCACATAATAACAATCAAGACACGGATGCATCTGAAAGTTATAGACAACTGTAACTTTTGCATGTAGTTGTATTTTATACTGTATGAATAAACCAACATACTGAACTGAGGGGTCACACTGACTTCTTTTAGAAAATGACTACATAAGTGAATGCCCTGTCCTCTAAATCCAAAAGATATGCGGAGACTATAAATCATCTCATATGCTGCCTGAGCTCCTGCTGCCTCCAGTCTTATTCATCTTATCTTCTTCCTCACATCCTGTACTGTACAATAAAAGACTGCTGTTTCACTGTCATTTGTTAGTGTCAGCTGAAAGCCTTCAAACAGGATTTTTCCCTCAGTTCTTTGGAACATATCCTCCCTAACTTAGCTTGAACATCTGTATTAAATATAAGAACCATCCATTAATGCTTAACAAATCATAATCAAAGAGTATTAAAGAAAAATCCATTTTTTCCATCTCAGAGATGCAGAGAATATTTTTTTAGGCTGCTGACTGTTTATACACATACACTGTAGTTTTGGTGATTTATAATTAATGTCTGTTTTAATTCAATGCCAATAAAACAGAGTTAAAGTCAAAATTGGAACACAGAATAACAAGGTTTCAGTATGGAAAAGAAAGATTGATTTCAAAATGAGAAGCTGTTTAGAAAACCACTTCTCATACATGCTCACCCACGTAGTGATAGCATATCCCATCATTTCATTTCACTCTCACAAATAGAGATTTATAAAAATTAATATAATCCTCAGGCTACAGACACAAAGACAAATTTCTGATCTAATGAGGACACACGTACGATTTTTCTCGAAAAGGTATTCATACGAAAGGTATGAACACAAAGCGACAGCACAAAGCAAAGATGGAAACCGGCACAGAGAGACTTTAAAGAGATCCCTGCGGTGATTCAACTGTAGAAACATTAACAAGTACAAAATGAAGATGCAGACTGACTGCTCATCAGTTTGTTAACTGTTCAGAGTCTGGCTGCTGGCCTGGGTTCAAAGTTCACTCAGCTTTACCATCACTCTGGGTTCTTGGCTAGTTTAGCATTAGCATGCTGTCTGTGCAGCTGCTTGCTAATGCCAAAGTTGTGTAAGCAACATAATGCAGCTGTTTCTGTCCTGGTGCAAGTGGAACCAATAAGCTGAATCGATAAGCAGACTAAAAGTAATGGAAGTACTGGTTCTTGTTTCCCCATCCCTACTCATAAAGCATAAGATGAGTATTTGTCCCTTTCTTTGTATTCTATATTAAAATATTCTAACTATTATCTACGTTCCAGAAAAAAACTTTTATAAATTTTATAAAAACAACACAGGAAAAAAAGAAAAGAAAAACACAAATTAGTGAGCAAACAAAAACTATCAAGATATTGACGAGCAACATCTTAACCCCCTAATCTCCTAGAATGGGATTATTTTACCCACCATCATCATAAAATTGTTGCATGTCAGTGATGGTGAACGGTCCCTGGAATTTCTAACTGTACTAATGTATTTGTCAGCATCAGTTGTGTTTTACCAATGTATAGTTAAAACATTAAAAGTTTCAAATACAATCTTGAAAACCTTCAAATGCTAGAATGAGGATTGCCTGAAGAAACAGAAGACCAAGAGTTCCCTCTGCTGCAGAGAATGAGTCCATTAGTGTTAGCCACCTAAATTACCAGCTAACTTCACCTCACATTAGAGCCTGCATCAATCCTTAAGAGTTTAAGTAGTAGACCTTTCTCAACATCAACTGTTACAAGAAATTGTGTGGATAAAGACTTCATGACTAAATTGCTGCAAAGAAACCAGCACTGAGAGAGGCCAATAAAAATTGGGTAACTTCTTAGGGCAAGAAATGTAAGCAATGGACTTTGTGCCAGCGAAATCTTGACACTGGCTTATAGTGTATGTTTGTTTGTGTGAGTGTGTGTTTGTGAGAGCGAGAAAGCAGTAATCATTCAGTCTAAGCCTGGTTGAGATGATTTGGAATGAACTCCTAGGAGAATGAAGGTAATAACTTAAAAGCTGGTTGACAGTCCCAAGGGTCTTTGTGAAAAAGTTTCAACTTATTTCAACAGTTTGAAGTATTGTAGTTGTACATCGCCAGCAGGCAAAGATGTGTACATGAAAAAAGAAGGCGCATCCATGCTTACTTAAATACGAGGGCTGTGAACTAGTGTACACAACAAAAACACAAACCCAGACATGTCTGAAAGCGAGCACCACTTGTCGGCCACTGATGATGATTTGGTACAAAATACAATGCAGTAAAATGCTGCGGCTGCGACCTTGTGTCGCTGCTTGGGCCTTCCTGCGTGGACTTTCTCTGGTTACCTGAGCTACTTCTCACAGTCCAAAGACATGCATGTTAGATTAACTGTGAATGCGAGTACGAGTAATTGTCTGTCTCTCTGCCTTAGCCCTGTGCCACCTTTCCAGAGTGTACCTCACTTTTTGCCCTTTATAGCTGACATAGGCCAAACCGATGGTTGGGTAAAAAATATACATAAATATTTCATTAATATAGCTGGCCCACCCAAGCATTTATTCAAAGTGACGAAACCTGTGATTAGGGCTGCTCAATTAATCGAATTTTAATCACGATTACGATCTGGGCTTTCAACGATCATTAAAAATGACTGAGCCGATTATTAGCCCCTCCCTAATTTATCCGCGACACCTTAAAGGCCGTTCCGTGAAAATATTGTCGGGCATAAACCGTCCGTGGCGCAAAAAAGGTTGGAGACCGCTGATTAAGAGGACCCGAGGGAAGCTCGGAAAGCTAAGCAGAAGTTATTTGGAGAGGAGAGAGTGACTGCCGTTGGTTGAAAAGAGAGTTTTAAAAAAAAAACTTCAGTGGTGTTGCACACTATTTTATATTATTTTTTTAAAGTCATTGTTAACCCTTTAAAGCCGGTCAGAGCAGCACGCTCCGTTTTGCGTAACTATTTTTAAATCCCTGTAGAACCTGAACCGTGTAAGCTAGCGCAATAATTTGTTTTGCATATGAAACCGGAGGAGTTGTACTTACATCTGATGCCATCAGCTTGTCCTCGGTCACGGTTTCGTTCCACATATAGCTTTGCAAAAATTGCATAAAAAGCGCTTGCAGGAACAAAAACATAATATTCCAGAAACACGCTTTGCCGATCCTATCAGCTGTTCGTAACACTTCCCACAGTGAAATGATGCACATGCTGTTTTCTTTGCAAATTTGCATCATAGGATTGTTTTTTGTTTTTCCTGCAGTATATAAAAATTGCTGTATCTCCAAAATAAAACTATGAAGACACTCAAAATAAATTTTCTGTTGTTGTAAACTATTTTTTGCAACTTTATTGTATTTAAAGTTTTGAGGGATAAGCCTCTTAAATTTCTCCAAGTAGAAATATATGTAAACAAAACAAAAGCGATTTTCAATTTTTTTTGTAGTTTATTGCACTTTTTTGCAATTTATGTAATTACTATGGACTTAATGCATACATATTAGTAAAATATGGGCTATAACAGTTGTATAGCAACTTGAAATGCTCCCACAAATGGCACTACAGCATGTAAAAAAAATAATATAAGCTCTGGTGGACTTGGTTCTATAGTAGGTCTTAAAGGGTTAAATAAATATCGTCAAATAATCGCGATCTCAATTTCAGTGAAAATAATCGTGATTATCATTTTTGCCATAATCGAGCAGCCCTACCTGTGATGCAATACTGAGCTATGAAAAAACACACTGCAGAGATGTCATCATAGCAAACGATTTTAGAAAGCATCAGTGATTGTCCTGGTACAGGTAAGTCAGGTTTGAACAGATTCTCTCCTTCCAGACATAGTGTTGCTCTATATTGCAGAAAATAATTAACTGTTCCCCTTTATTAAGCATTAAGTATTATAGACTATATAATGATCAATAGATATCTGTATCTGAGATCACAAAATCCATATTTTCGGTTTTGCATCACACAGGTGATGCTTTATAAACGTAACAGACAGATAAGAATATGCTCTCAGAGCTGGACTCCAAGCAAGCGTCTTATAAACTCAACCTAAAAATCATTACTGCTTCGCTGTGAAAAAGCATCACAGCGTCGTAGAATCTATTACACTGCTCACAAGAAAACGTTATATGTCATAGTAAATGGACCGATACTTATATAGTGCCTTTCTACTCAATTTGAGCACACAGAGTGCTTTCAACTACAAGTCACACACACATTTGTACAATGCTTTTTCTCTGTACCTCAGCACTTCTATCCAATATTCACACACATGCTAACCTGAAAATCTTAGAAATATGGTAACTAACCAGATTCTTACTCTGGATGGCATTACCTTGGCCTCCAGTAACGCTGTGAGGAACCTTGGAGTCATTTTTGACCAGGACATGTCCTTCAATGCACATATTAAACAAATATGTAAGACTGCGTTCTTCCATTTGTGCAACATCTCTAAAGTTAGAAATATCCTGTCTCAGAGTGACGCTGAAAAACTAGTTCATGCATTTATTACTTCCTCACTGAAAAGCCTTCAGCTAATCCAAAATGCTGCAGCAAGAGTCCTGACAGGGACTAGAAAGAGAGAGCATATTTCTCCTGTTTTGGCTTCCCTTCATTGGCTTCCTGTTAAATCCAGAATTGAATTCAAAATCCTGCTCCTCACATACAAGGTCTTAAATAATCAGGCCCCATCTTATCTTAATGACCTTGTAGTACCATATCACCCTATTAGAGCACTTCGCTCTCGCTCTGCAGGCCTACTTGTTGTTCCTAGAGTATTTAAAAGTAGAATGGGAGGGAGAGCCTTCAGTTTTCAGGCCCCTCTTCTGTGGAACCAGCTTCCAGTTTGGATTCAGGAGACAGACACTATCTCTACTTTCAAGATTAGGCTTAAAACTTTCCTTTTTGCTAAAGCATATAGTTAGGGCTGGACCAGGTGACCCTGAATCCTCCCTTAGTTATGCTGCAATAGACGTAGGCTGCCGGGGCATTCCCATGATGCATTGAGTTTTTCCTTTCCAGTCACCTTTCTCGCTCACTATGTGTTAATAGACCTCTCTGCATTGAATCATATCTGTTATTAACCTCTGTCTCTCTTCCACAGCATGTCTTTTATCCTGTCTTCCTTCTCTCACCCCAACCGGTCGCAGCAGATGGCCCCGCCCCTCCCTGAGCCTGGTTCTGCCGGAGGTTTCTTCCTGTTAAAAGGGAGTTTTTCCTTCCCACTGTCGCCAAAGTGCTTGCTCACAGGGGATCATATGATTGTTGGGTTTTTCTCTGTGTCAATGAAGCGCCTTGAGGCGACTTATGTTGTGATTTGGCGCTATATACAGTAAATAAAATTGAATTGAATTAACACTGGATGGTTGCACTGGGGGCAACTCCGACACATGGACAGGAGAAACGGGGGATCAATCCACCGACCTGCTCAATCACCTGAGCCACAGGTTACTGCTTTTCTCTCGGCCCAATTATCTGCTAAGAGGACAGTGTAGGTTTATTCTTTGGTCTTAATGAATAATTCACTCAGCATCTATATTGATCCCTACCATTTGTCAATAGATGTAGGTTATTACGTGCAAACTGGTCTCAAAAATGAATGCCAGGCTATTAATACAATGCAGCCTTGAACACGGGTTGTTAAGACATCATCAGTGTTTGCATAATTCTTAAGCCTAATTGGTGGTGGATACAAGTCATTATGCTGAAAATACATCTTAAGGCAAATATATGTTAATCAGGGTCTTAAAAAGGTTGAGTCATTGTTTTCTACAGCTTAAGAGAGTTCAGCCCACAAATGATGCACAGCATTATTATACAGTGTTAAATGTATTACACCACCACCTAATGCAAGTTTATGTCAAAGCTGCCTTAAACTAACAGCACTGGTAATTACCAAATTAATTGTTAATCCACCTGTATGCACAACCTCTTTAGTCATAATTTATTTTTAATTTCTAAAATAAAACTATTGTTGTTACTTATGATTTTTTTTTACAAATGTACTGTTTTACAAAAACAAAGAAAAATAATAAAGAACATTATTATTTTTGATTAAGATGCCAAATTACAGCTACTTGCATTCATAAACAAATACACCCCTCCACCTTTTAACATAGCAAGAGGCACCCGCCATGTGCCCAGAAGGACACACGAACAAACACGTGAGTGAGATGGGGATTAGGTCAGTGGGGAAGTATCCCATGATGGACGGAGATCCCTGCATTTATCAAAATTCTCACAAAGTATATCAAACAGTTTTTGGAAACATGCAGGAATACAGAAATATGATGTCTGGATGCTGGTTTTTCACTCATTTTCCTCAAATCTCCACAACAAAGGTGAAATGACCTTCAAGAACAGCATTCATTCTGTTTTTTCCAACATTATTGAAAAAACATCAGAATGAAATTAATCAATATTGGCCTTAAACATTTTCAAGCTGTAGTTGTAAGAATAGCCATTGTTTTAATTAAAAAAATATCAAAAGTGATTCTTTATCATGGTTAGGACGCATTTTTCACAATATGAAAAAAGCCCAAACAAACAAGGTACCTAACATTGCTGAAGACATCCTACTGTTTGCATAGGCCTGTATTCATTCGGCTGTTTGTCAGCGGAGACGTTTTAAGATACATTCTGCTGAATCTGATGGTAAGGGCCAAATTTGCCTGCAGGGAGGCTCTGGCAGTAAAAGTGGGGCTATTTTGTCATCAATGATGGCTGCTAAGCAGCGGTGTGAATTGACATGGAGAGAAGTGATGTATCGGCTCACCTGATGAGCATCCAGATCGATGATGGTCACCCTGGAGATGCCTTCGACTCTCTCAAACAGAAACTGAGAGATAAATCAGAAAATATTTGCTTTCTGAACACACATCCCCAGCATGAGAAAAACTTTTACATCTCACATGGAATTACATTAAAAACTCAAGCAGAACAATGTTCACAATGCCCAAATTAATCTTTTAACTCGTCCATAAAGAACAATGAGCTTCATGCGATTCCTGTTTGTACTTTATGGCTGTTCTAGTGAAAACTTTCCTTTTTCCAACTGTGCGTTTGGGTTCATGCCTTGATTTTTAATAATGGCAGTTTTAACAATGAGTGTCAAGTCAATGTGTTAAATAATGGGGAATCTAAAAAAAAAAAGTGTCTGATTCAGTTTTACCTTGATGGCCAAAGTGATGTCAGCATAGGCACAAAATCCACCTCCTCTGTCGCTGGAGCAGTGGTGGAAGCCTCCTCCTGGGAAACAGAAAATTCACAGGCTCTGTCTCAGGGCCATTAGACTAAACGAGCAGGTTTCTAAGAAGTCCATTATTCAAAATGGCTATAAATGCCGATTTAAAATGGGCCGTTATTGAGTTTATTGCACCTTATAAAAATGGCTGCTTTTCCCATGTGGTATAACAGTGGGACTACTGACACCAAATGGGACTGTTCTAATGCTGCTGTAATGCTAGGACAGCAGCAGTCTACAGGGAAAAGCACTGTGTGAAGAGACCTTTTTAACAACTGGGATGAGAAGCCTTCGTTCAGGTTAAGAAATATAGTCTCCTCTGACCTGATTTGGTCACGTTCATTAAAATACAGAGTATTAAAATACAGAGAAATATGTGGTGGCTGGTGAAATATGACGATCATTATTGCCTAGCTTTCAAAAACAGTCCTTTATAAGGGTTCTTCATCCTTATGGTGTTGAGAAAAGATGTTTCTATATTTGTGTAAAGCTAACTGAAGGTGGTGCTATATTAACATACAGTTGCTCTCATAAGTTGATTTACCCTGAAAGAATTTATGATTTCTTAACCATTTTTCAGAGAATATGAATGATAGCACAAAAACTTTACTTTCATTCATGGTTTCTGGAAGGCTAAACACATTTATTGTCAAACAATTGTGTTTATTCTTTTTAAATCATAATCTCAACACAAACTACCCCAATGACCCTGATCTGAGGTTTACATACCCCAGTTCCTAATACAGTGTACGGCCCCTTTAACATCAGTAACAGCTAAATGAGACTCTTTATCTTCTCGGTCAGTAAAGCTGCCCATCGTTTTTTTTGGATACTATTCAGACAGACAGCAATTTAAGGAGAACATGCGGCTAAACATGTCACTCCTGATTTGATTGCTGCTAGCGAGTAGGCTAGGAGCTAAGGGGACAAGAGAAAAGTACTGTGGCGGGGCGTGGTCTGCGGCGCGGCTGCTGGGGAGGCGGACGCACCTGAGCGGCATCCACAATCACGTCTCGCCGACCTGTCGCCATCGTTGTGCAGGATGCTGCAGTTTCCAACAATGGCGGCAGCTAGTTAGTTTTAATATTACTCTTATTATTCTTTCTGGGTCACAAAATAAACGTTTAACATATTTTCAGGCGAGAATGTAGCTGTGTAAACTTCAAATATCTGCTCAGTTTATCAAGACACCACATATTTTCAAAAGCGCTCCGATGTTTTCAGAGACGTCTGTTACCCACCAGCTCGATAGCTAGCCGGGGGCTAGGCTCATTAGAGCTGTGAGAACACCGGACTCCTGGCAGATCGTTTTCAAACCCACCGCCGTCTTTCGCTACTCAGGTTAAAAATGATATATAAGTCACTTAGATAACTTAATGTTATTGTTTGGCTTTTTTTAGTATTTTATTTGTTCCTGAGTAAATCGGTTTGGCTGAGATTAAAGTTATAGTTTTTACACAGCTGAATAAACATCAAGCAGACAGCTGATTATCAGAAGTGTGAGATGCTCGAGAATATCCTCCAGTGTCCTGTTATATTTTAGATAGCAAGGAGTTTATTAAACTTCACCAAAACAATCTGCAAATTTCATTAAAAATTAATAAACTATCATCTTGTCTTTATTTTTAGTTAGCACAGACCTTAAACACTTAAAGCTGTAAGATAATGATAGTTATATAAGAGCAGATGCTGCTGGTGCAATAAGCTGTACGTTGTACATCCAATGGATGATGATCTGATTAGTCGACTAATCAGAAAAATAATCGGTGACTGGTCGACTATCAAAATAATCGTTTGTGGCAGCCCTATAAGAAAGTAATAAAAATATGACCATGCAATAATTTCAGAAACAGCAATGATGTGTGTCCAATGAGGAAAAAAGGGAAAAGTGTGTTTTATGCTATATTCTCAGTGTTGTCATTGTAATATAACAATATGGTTGGGTGAATAAGGAAAGAAAATACAGTGCACATTTTTTCATAACATGCTTTGTAAAACTGTTGGTGCAAAAGTGTATACAGCAATGTGGAGCTTGTTTATGTCTTCAAACTGACGCGGTTCCATTCTTTACGGTTTCCCTGATGCCAACTTATAAATAAACTATCGTCAGTTGCAGCCCTGTCTGAAACAGCACAGCTCATCAGAGAGGACAACATTTAATCCAACAACAAAAATGAACAAGTCACTAAAACCTCACTGGAGTTCTTTGTCAGGCTATAAATTAGCCAAGTTGCTACAGGACTCTGATAATCAGAAGAGGAAGCTCGCTTCACAAGTGGAAAAGCTGAAGAATCAACTCCAAAGTGCTGAGACTCTGTGTGCTTGCCTAGAAAAAAAGGCTGCTCAAGGGGCCGCCAAGCTGGAAGAACAGAAAACTGAAATAGAGCACCTCCAAAGGCAGATGAAGGAAAAGGATACGAATTTGCAGAGTGCTATGAGACACGGTAACAGACTTCTCAGTCAGATCAACGTCATGATGGCACAGAATACATCAATGAAACAGTCAACTGAAAAGACGGATCGGCTACATCAACAGCTGGACAATGCGACAAATAAACTAAAACAGGAGAAACGTCTGAAGAACAAGTACATGAATGCAGAGAAGAAAGCAAAGAAAGAGGCACGAAGGTTGCAAAAGATCTGTGACAAATTCAAGCAGCAAAAGAATAACAACAGGGAGCTACTAGCTAGCGCAGCTCTTCAACAAGAACTCGGGCAAATTCAACATCATCTAAACCAGGAGAACAGACTGCACGTAGAAAACGCATTAACAGATCGGTTCCTCATCAGAGACCCGAGGGCCACGAGGGAACACCTAGAACAGCAAATATGTGAGCTCCGAGCCCAGCAAAATGATACCTCGGAGAAGGAGCGGTCACTTATCCGAGAGGTGGAGAGATTAAGATCACAAATCAAAGAAGTGATTGCAACCAGCCTCAACACTGCTGAGAAGGTTTCAGAGCAGGAGGAACACCTTGTCCCCGAATCACAGGCCGTCCTGGGGGAAGCTGCTGCTCCAGTAGAAAATCTCCCAGGAAAAACAAAGAAGAATACATCGTGGAAAAGACTCCTCGTGGCTGTGGGCCTAAAGAAGGCCCCAGGGTCCACCGAAAAATGAGATTAGATCTTGAATAACAAGATCTTGAATAAAATGCTAATATAGAGTCCTAAGAGTTTTATTTCTTTTCAAATTTATTAAGAGGTCCTACAGTCAATACTAAATGCTTCCAAACCTATCTTTTCAAATTGCTCCTTCATACAGATGAGTCTCACGATTTCTGCTTAAATCAGAGTAGTTGATTTCATTTAAGAATTGCATACATGTATTTTTTAAGCTTATATTACAGATTTGTAGGTTTAATTAACAATCAGCTCTGATTAGATACATTTTAAACAGATTTTAAAATGATCACTTCTAGTTTAGTCAGGTCTTCTATGTATTAGTTATAGTTGTGGTGTGATGCACATGTGGTGACCTATTATTTTGTGAAATGTTCAGGTGTGCTTGGGAAAAGAAATGCTGTTTTATTGCATAAAATAGTGCTGCACGGTACACACGGCCAGAAGAGGGAAAAAAAATCCCAGTTTTTCTGACTCTAGCTTGTTTCAGTGAACCACCTGTCACCTCACTCAAAACAGGCTCGAACCTGCTGGTTTCTTTGGTTTTTCAACATGCAGTATAAAAGTGATGTCACGCTCTGTACTGGCAAAAAACATGCTCTAAAAATTTTAAGCACTTATTTCTTAAATCCAGCTTCACTGAGAATGTTAACGTCCTAAGACCCGGAATCTTCCACGGCATGCATTTTTAATTTCTCTTATTTCTCTTACTTATATTTGGGCTGATTGTTTTTACAGTCATCAGCTGCCAAAGCATTACCAGATTTGTTTTTTAAACCAAATTTTGTTTCTGAGAAAAATGAGATCCACATATGAGCATAATTGTTTCAAATTTCAATAGAACAGTGGCAGTGTAATGTCCTCATGAGTGGATATCAAGCCAGATCCTAGGAGGTTAAGTTTAAGTTTTTTTAAAACCAGGGCTCCATGTAGTATTTCATGTCCACTTTAATGTCATTGTCTTTATGAATGACTTTTATATAGATACACCCTGCATGTTTCTGCTGTGAGCCTGCAGCAAAGTTTACAACAAAAAATCCCAAATGAAAACATTGTGGCCGCTTAACTGAGCAATTTATTTGTTTGACGCTTCATCACAGAGTCAAACAAACGCATTTATTTAAGCTGAGACATTAGCTGCTGTGATACAGAATATCCAGGAAAGCAATGTGTACATATACCTGACTCTAGCTGGCTGCTGCTTAAATGGCAGACCAGTAGCACTTGTAAAAATGCTAACGTATTTTCCGCACTATAAGGCGCACTATATTAAAATCCTTTAATTTTCTCAAAAATCAACAGCGGTGCATCGTATGTATGAATTATGTATTTTTTTAAGCATCTTGCTGCATTTTGTATAAGTTCATACTCAAGTTTTAAACAAAGCAACACTAAAGCTATTCTGTTATACCTGTATGCAAAAATACACTGCACCCAAAATATTTCATAGTTCAGCAACACTGATCAATCTAATAAACTTAAACCTGCACCATCCTCCCTATTCTGGTATTTTAAAGAGTACTTAGTGGAAATATAAAACAACCTAACTAATAGGGCTGCAAACTCCCAGCAAAAACAAAACAAAATAGGGAACCACCCTCCACACTCATGCTTAATTGACGTAATGGACTTTAATTTAAAGCACGTGTAAAAAAAAAAAAAAAAAAAAAAAAAAAAAAAAAAAAAAAAAATGCACAGAAGTCAAATTTTTTTTTACAATAATTAAATAGATTCAACATCTTTCTTCAACAGAATTGCAAAGGTAAAAGTACTGTAGCTTTCTAGGTTATAAATTTGACTTAATTGTTACTATATACAATAATGGACTTCTATACATTGAAAAATGAAAAATTATTTATTAAAAGCTAGACATGACAATTAGAAAAAAAAAGTATGTTTTTGTGCCCCCCTTTCCCTGTTAATGCCCTATCGAACCCCCTGGCAAAACTTTGCTAGACCCGCCCCTGCACAGTTACCAGCCGTCAGCTGCATAGAAAAGGATCCTGGTGTAACAACAGTTTATCAAGCTTAAACGTGCGGCTGTTGTTTATCCGCTGGTTTCCTCTTTCTGGCGCGAAGTGGGCGATAAACAAACAAGACAGACGGGAGTCGCGACAGAAAAGCCGATCAGCTGATCATTGATCAGTTTCATGATTGAAGTAGCAGCAAGAGAGGGAGAGGAGAGAGAAGAGGCAGTCGCTCCATATATCGGTTGTTAAGCTTTACTAACATACAGAGATGAACTTACACACTTGCTTTACTTCTCTGGGATAGCTTTCTCAGAGATGAAATGCCGGTTTGGAAGCACGCAGCGAGGCTCCAAATGCTCAACCAGACTGCCGACAGGTCTCACACGCTACAGCCGCTCTATCACGAGACGCATACTGCTCCGACGTGCTAAGGTTATGAGCTGGGATACGTTATTTTATTTACGTTTTTTATTTCTCTTCGATATCTGATACAGTAATTTAGGTCAGTATTGGACAGATACTGATACGTAATATCGAATCGGTCCATCTCTAGTTCTGCCTGAGAGATTTTTGAAAAAATTCAAACGTACAGCTCTGCTATCACTTCAAACATAAAAGAAGACAGAAAACTAAACAGCAGTGACTTTTGCAGGGTTACTGAAGTTGAACTAGCTGGTATATAATGATGTGCTACGTGACTGCTAGCGACACAGCTATGTTAGCATAATATAAACAAGCTAACTTTTTTCCCACTCGATAAAAGTTACCGTGAGTGTTCTCGGTGGTCAGGGACAAATGCAATCGCATAGCAGGATGCTGTAAACGGACCAAACTTCAGTCAGGAGAAAAATACGAGGTTAGTCATTAATAAACTGCAACAACATGGGAATAGAGCAGCTGCCAGAGAATTCAACATTAATGAATCAATGGTGTGGAAGTGGAGGAAGCAAGAAGAATGAGATGAATAAAATTTGACTTGTCTGACTGTTTTGTTTTGCTTAACGCGCCTTATGATGCGAAAAATACGGTCCATGTCTGGCGAGTGTTATGTTTGCGCCACTCCTCCTCTAGGCGATAAGCAGCTAAGGAAACTGATCAGCATGTTCTACTTTACGTTGAACACTGTTTCACTCACAGCTACCAGAAACAGATGCTGATGTTGAAGAGTTTATAGCATCTCGTTAACACGGAGCATTCCCTTTGTAAATGATTCAAAAACATATTTGTGCTAAGTGGGGAAAGAAAAACAAACATTTTTTTGTTTGTTTTGTTTAGTTTTTCCCATTCTAGCAGCTGGTGCTGTTAGTTTTCTTTTTTTACTAAAATAAATAAAAAATAATAATAATTCACCACCTAATTTAAGCTATATGCAAAGACTGCATACAAATACCACTGTGGGAAATGAAGGCTTTTGTTGCATGCTGAAGACACTGGAAACCTGGCATGTGACACCACTATCTTATGGAAACCTCCATAGCTAGGCTCTATAGGGAGGTGAAGAGTGTGGGGTAAACCGTTTCCCATATCAAAGCTAAACATATATCAGCTGATTGCAGATAGACGTATTACTGATGCATGGATCAGTGCATATATTGCAAACTCACCTACGTTTATGGCCCACCCTCGCTCAACAGCAAGTTTTCCTGCCTGTGAAAGAGACAATATTTCAGTTCAGTTGCCTTTATGTGACCATAAAAATGTATAAATGATCCTTTCTGGTTGACAGAGACAGAAAATCCCCTGAAAGGAAAATGACCTTTTAAAAAATAAACTACAGAATGCAACAGGAATCTTCAAGTGGCTCCTGCCGTCACCATGAACTGATTCATGTTGACTGAAAAACAACAACAAATAAAAGGTGCAAAGTGATGCATTCTAATGCTGGTTTTCTGTGCATGGCACGGATTTAAAAACGAGTAAGTACCACTAGTGAATCTGACTTCTAACTATGTAAAACATGTACTATTTCTAAATATGCATATGGACAACAACAGACTTAATTACTGCCAAAGTTAATGGGTTAACCGGAAAAATAAAGTGGACTCGTGCTCTTTTCTTTTCTTTTCTTTGTCCCATGCGAAGCGCTCTGCTCTGCTGAGACTTCAACAGTGACGTGTAATTAAAAGGTGACAGGTTTCCAAACAACTTGTCCATGGGAGCCCTGTCACTGTGTCATGGAACAAAAACCCGAAGCCACACAGACCAGCTTGTGGTGTACAGCAGGATATTATAAAAGTCAAACAAAAAGAAATAAAGAAAGTGGGACTAAAGAGCACTACCCTCCAAAAACCTAAAATCTTTAAAAGTTAATATATCTGAAGCCAAGAATTATTCAGCAGAATACCAACGTAAAAGGAATATTTACAATTCCTTTTGGAGATTTCATTGCAGAGCCTCACTGATCCAGATCTACTCCTGAGAGTAGCTTTCTTAAGAAACGTGAGACGGGCAGCGTTTCAAGTTCATTAGTGTCTTCCTGATGTGCCTGCTTACACCTCAGGAAGACATTAATTGGGCCTGGTTGCACTCCTGGTTTAGCTAAAGGCTTATTTATCTAAGCCGCTTCACAAATAAAGGGCATTCTTAGGAAAGTAGTTTCAATCTTCAAACTCAAAATGTTCTCAAGTACAGTCAAGTCAGTCAGACGTTTTTTTGTTTTTTTTTAAACAACGATAAGGCCGTGGTAGGTCACGATTTCTCTCTTGGAAAAGGCAAGAGTGGCTGCTCTGCCATGTTCTTCTACAGACCAGCATGTGTGAGAGCTGATGAGAGGAGATGTGACCTGGGGAGATTGTGTGTAAATGCCAGTATGGTTCTCTGATGGATGAGTAATAATACAAATTTGCATGTATGCACACAGTCTGGCTATGAACAGAGTGTGTGGGTAACACTCCACTCTGTCTGGGGAAAACAAGAACTCTGTTTCAGAGCGTATCAGGCATATTTTACAACAGCCCTCGAATCTCATGTGCACCATCGACCACCAGGCCCAGAATGCAGTCTTCGAGAGAAAATACATTTGTTATCAAGCGTATGCTGAGAAAACCATATGATATGCGTTGTTTGCATTATAGTGGGCATATAGTTCAGGTTCATTTAGGTCTTCTTCTTGTACTCCATTTATTTCTTATTCTCTATTTCTCCGTTTTCAATAAGAACGCTCCAAAAGGCAGATCCCAGATTCCAGTTTCTCCCTATGCGCCACTAAAAACTACCTGAGAAAAATCTATCAATTTATAGGATTTATGATTTCCACTGGACTCCCACCTTTCAATTTAATATTTTCTTAACAATCAGATCAGCCAAAAATATTAAGATATAAATCCAAGAGAAATAATGTGTCAATATGAGTTTTAGCTTTTATGCGCCTGTCAGACAGAAAGAATGCGTTCCAGATAAACTTGGATATAAATATTAATGTTTTCAAACCAATTTGCCTCACACACACACACAGACAGCTAACAGGATTTTAAAGAAGAAACCTTCTACATAACCATTACAGATTTAAAGAAGTGAATCACAACAAACGTTTCAAATAAAGTCACATAGACTGTTCATCCTGCTTAAAACAACTTGAGTAACCATTCCCCAAAACACATGAAAGAGAATTTCCATTTAAAAGTGCAAACACACGATATGTTCAACAAAGAAAACCCATCTTCCCCCTAAAACTCTGTCGCCACAGAGATTAGCTTTTATATATGAAATATATATATTTAACACAGGTTTTCTATTAGGCTGCTTTCCCTTGGAAGTCTCCACCCTCACAAGACAAAACAAGAACCTTTATTTCCTTTGAATTCACAACTTTTACAGAAAGCATCAATTTAAAGCAAAGTCTGCACAAGTCTTTTCAAGAAACCCTTTTGTTAACTAGCATCCCCAGGCTTCTACCTTTCTACCTATAAAACCCGAGAGCAGTCAAATGGTGGAAGTGGAAGCTAAATTGGCTAGTCATTCATATGTATATTAGGTCGTTACCTAGGAATTCTGGAGGGAGGGGAGTGGGGGTGAGTGATTGAGGGGGTGGGGGAGCTGCTAAAAGCTGTGAACTTCCTTTTGTGTTTCATCTTGATGCATTCTCAATCATCCAGGGAAATAAATCTCCAAAAGTCACCAACTTGGAGTGTTTCAGTTTGCCATCTTAGGGAGAAATCAACACACATGGGTGTAGGTCCTTTGTTGCTGAGATTTATTGATAAAAACAGTACAAAAAACCAACCATTTGTACACATATTTACAAATGGCCTGCTGAGTGGTGCATGGAGCATGTTCATTGGTTCATGGACCTCCCTGAACTAATGGCATTTATTGCAATTGTCATCTTGCGGGGGGTTAACAGGGTTCCATCTCTAAATGACTGCTGGTCAGCAAACCTGGGAAACCCACAGATAATTGGAACTATGGCACGAAACCGCTTCCAAAACATCATGCAACACCTACGCTTTGATGACAAGTCCACCCGCAGTGATCGAGCAAAGACTGATAAGTTCGCTGCAATTTCCAGTGTGTGGGGATCATTTGTCACCAACTGCATCACGTGCTACAACCCTGGTCTACATATCACCATTGATGAACAGCTTTTCCCATCAAAGACTCGGTGCTGTTTCCTGCAGTATATTGCAAGTAAACCGGACAAGTTTGGGATCAAGTTTTGGGTGGCCTGCGACCTAAAATCCAAGTACATTTGCAATGTCTTCCCATATCTTGGCAAGGACCCCAGTCGTCCCACTGGGGAGAGACTTTCTGAAAATGTAGTAATGAGGCTGATGGAACCATTCCTAGACAAGGGCAGAAATGTTACCACGGACAATTTTTTCACATCGCTTTCACTGGCACAAAAACTTCTTAGACGGAAAACCACCATCCTCGGCACAGTCAACAGGATTCGCAGGGAAATTCCTCAATCCACTAGACAGACAGATCGCAATGTATTCACCACTCAGGTATGTTGCAGGTCTTTTGTGGTTCTATGTTTATGTGTTTCATTGTGTGTAAAAGGGCTATGAAAATAACAATTTATCTTATTTCTTAGGTGTTTTCAACCTCTGCTGCCACGCTGACGGCGTATGCGGCCAAACGGAAGAAGACAGTCTATATTCTTAGCAGCATGCACAGCGTGGTTCAGACTGATAACACCACCAAAAGGAAGCCAAACACTGTCACCCTTTGCAACAAAACAAAGTGTGGCGTGGATGTGATGGACCAGATGGTTCGGGAGTACACTGTCCGCAAAGGAACACGGCGCTGGCCAGTCGCCGTGTTTTATAACATGATTGACATGGCAGCACTGAATGCACATGTGCTGTATCAAGCATGCACCGGGACGAAGGAAAGACGGGTGGACTTCCTGGTGGCGCTTGCAACAGAGTTGGCTCACTCTCATGTAGCTGCGAAGAAGGCAAGAAAAGATCAGTTGCTTTGGGCAGAACCCTCCACACCGAGCCCTGGAAAAAGAGCCACGTGTCAGGTCAAACACAAATGCAAGAAAAATCAGGCCACTGTGCGATGTGTTCACTGCTACAGGTACACATGTGGTAAATGCAGACGACAGATACCGTGGCAGTGCCAGGATTGTGAGTGATTGCTGAAAATGTTGAAATGTACTCACTCACTTTTTATCATTATTTGTAAATATGTGTACAAATGGTTGGTTTTTTGTACTGTTTTCATCAATAAATGTCAGCAACAAAGGACATACAAAGGACATGTGTTGATTTCTCCCTAAGATGGCAAACTGAAACACTCCACTCCCAAACCCCCTCAATCACTCACCCCCACTCCCCTCCCTCCAGAATTCCTAGGTAACGACCTAATATACATATGAATGACTCCAGCATTTGACTGACTGCTCTCCGGCTTTTAAAGGTAGAAACGCAAAATGATGACTCCGCGGGGGTCTAAGGTAGAAAACCAAAATGACTGCTCTCCGGGGGTCTTAATACAAAATTGTCACAGAGCTTGAACATGAAGGTAATGTAAAGTTTCTAAAGGTAATAAAACAATGTGAACACCTCAGGTTCTGTAGTTAGTACTAAATGTAGATTCTGCAGCTACATAAAAAATAGCCCTGTGTAAGCACAGTCTTCCATGCCAGATAAAGCAGTATATGGTCGGCAACAGGCCAGAACCTTCCAAAAGAAAAAACACCTAAAAACTTAAAGAGCGTTGCACTTTACTGCAGAACAGTGATCTGTGTGCTGGAATGTGGCGGCGTTGTCCTGCTCCTGGAATTTTCTGCTGAGTAAAGTACAGTTATTTCATGCATCTAGATGTTTTTTTGTAAAACACACACTAAAACCATATGCAGATTATCTACTAAGGTGGGCAACTTGAGTTCAACTTAAGGTCATTGAAAATTCAAGGCCTTGTTGTGGAAGAACCTCATTGTGTTGGCTGGATGCTGAGTGCAGTGGGTGTGAACTATAACGTTTCTGCTGCACTCGTATTAGTTGATAAAAGTAAACGGAGCCAAGAGTGGATCTCATCATTATGTGATGGTGGTACACTACAGGACATTATCTCCATTTCTACTTCTGACAAATGAGGCTAGATAACATGTCATTATCAGCCACAAGCATGAAGAGGAAATGAGGGTGTCAGATACCTACCATTATTGTTCCCCCTGTCTGAGTCCGCAAAGGCCTTAGCACCTTCCGCTGCACCAGGAAATTAGGCAGAAACAGGAGAGGTGGAATTTCTGTGATGGTTGCCACCACCAGAGACCACTAAATGGAAGCAGAACATAATTAGAGCGGTATAGAGATGTTTTTTTCTTTGCCATCTGTCACAAGACAAACAAAACTAAGTTGCCCTCAACTGAATGAACAGCACGGAAAGCAAAGCAAAAAAAGAAAGGTAAAAAAGGATGTGGATATAAAGGTGGAGAAAAACGGAATAATGTTGCCAGGGGGTTCAGGCTGAAGCTTGAATTCTCATGAAAAAACGACAGTAAAGAATAAAGCTATTGCACCTCACTTGGGCAGCCGAGGGAAAACAGAATAAATACAAAGCCTCTGAATGTGACAGAAATACTGTTATCAGCTTTGCTTCCTCTGTAGCAGGCACTCTACTAGAAGAGCTTTACAATGAAACGTCAGCATTCCTGACATCCACAGACAGCTTAAAATTCCCAAATCCGCTCAGGGAAAGGTAAATAAATGTAGACACTAATCAGTCCCTCTAGATGATAAATTAAAATGACAAAAGCTCAAAGGAGATTTGCCATGTTGTTAATATGCGTGACATGATATTCCCTGAGGACTAAGGATTAATCAGATGAGGACTGATTGGTGACTGATAACTGACTGGAGAGAAAGAGAAAGAAGAATTCTGATGTAAGATGAAGTGATAGAGACTGTCACCCACCTGGTTGGGTGACAGTTGTGAATTGAGCAGACTTCAGTGGACATGAACAGAAGTAATGAGGAGGTGCTGGGAAGGTATGGTGTTAAAGAGACAAAAAAAAGTATAATAGAAAAATAGTGATTGATTTTGTGAAAAGGATAAAACAGGAGTAATGTATAAGAGTGGAGGAGACTACATCTTATGCAGAAGGTGAAAGAGAGAGCAGACTGCAAGGTATTGGCAGGGAAGAAGCAAGTGAAGCCAAGGATTAAATGGTGGAAGCTGAAGAAAGAATGTTGCATAGAGTTCAGGAAAGAGTTAAGACAGGCAATAGGTGTTACAGAAGAGTTGCCAAAGAAGGGGAAAAGGGCTTGCATTGATTAGTTAGGCAGAGAGACAGAGCTGGAAAAGATGTGCAGTAGGGCTGGGTCATATCATACCGTTCACGGTAACACCGGTGTAATGTTGGGCAACGATAAGAAAATGAAATATCGCGACAGAATATGAGTAAAACGCGCATGTGCAGTGCCTTTGTTTTCATACGCACATGGCGGAAAAAGCATGTCGGTGACGGAGAATGAGAAGGGCGAAAGCGGATCGTTGAATGAAACAGATGAACCAGAACTGGTTTGTAAAAATGCTGCAGCTTCAGTGGTGTGGAACTGGTTTAGCTTTCGCCTAGAGCTGGGCGATAGAACGATAACGATATGTATCGCGATATAACTTTTACTCGATAGAGAAATTAAGCTATCGCGATAGACCTCGCCGCTCTTGTCCTCTTAAAAAAAAAAAAAAAAAAAGGTCAGCCAATCCAAATTCAGTAGCGCAGAGCCGAACCAATCACAGCCGCAGCGTCACGTCGCGTGACTTGTTACGTACAGCACAAGTGCCAAGCCGCACGTGTGTTTGTTTGGGAAGCAGCCAGCGGGTAATGGAGCCAGCGCGTAATGGAGGAAATGAGTGTGCCGACTAGAAAAATCAACCGAGCGTGACCGAAGAGAAAACAGATGATGGTTCCAACGCCGGAGAGATTGTCGAACGGAAGAGCCATAGAAGTTCCGTAGTGTGAAGGTATTTCGGCTATTTCAAGTCTGACAAAAAACAGAGTAGCGTGCACTGTAAATTGTGCCGAAAGCAAGTCTGGAAATACAATAAACTGGTGCATGCGTCACACTGTGCGCCACGTTATTGTTTCGGTGAAATGAATTTCTACAATACTGTTAATTCTACTCTCTGCAGTGTTTAAATGCTTACATATACACACAGTTACTGTCCCTCCACACATACGACTCTGTTCTGCTTCTATGCCCCAGCTTTGTTTACTTTTTCCCACCGAGGCTTCTAGACTTCTGATTGGCCAACATTTCTGCACGGTTAGGAATCTAGCGCCACCTGCTGCTTTGGCATGTTCATAGCAGCGTTTTCCTTCATTTCTGCCTTTATGTGTGGACGGGATTATTTTTTAAAACGAAAACGGAAAATCTCCGTTTTCAAAAATACCCGTGTACGTGTGGACGTCGCCTCAGTCTCGGACTGGAAGCGCTAATTCGTCATTCGGCTTTTGTCAGACTAAAGTAACTGTTAAAACTGTTTGAAAAGCTCAGCTATACAACAAGGAGAGATTGAGAATTTCCTTTTAGTTCTCAGTTTATTTGATATTGACAAAAGTTAGTCAGTTTTGTCTGTTCTTCTGTAAAACAAACTAAGATTTATTTTTAGAATTAATACTTTGTTTCTAAGTGGAATTGACAATTTAGTCTGTTTTGTTTGTTCTATTTTGAAACTTAAACGCTTCAGCGGCTGCCTTTTGTGTAGTTTGCAATATTTGCCTTTATCTATCTGAAAAAGTCTCATGTTCCTTAAGTACATCTACCCTGTTGAACTTATTATGGGAAATAAATATTTAAATAAAAACAAGCTGCTGATTATTTCACATTTTACTTGTGAGCAACGGCACATTTAAATCTTACAAATACAGTTATTTGGCTTATATCGTGATAGATATCGTTATCGCCTGAAATGAAAAAAACATATCGTGATATGAAAAAATCTCATATCGCCCAGCTCTACTTTCGCCCGTCAGATACACAACAAAGCACTATTTTTGGTAGCGCATGCTAGCGGGCCGTCGTTATTACCGTGTTTTTTGGAAAATACGTCACACTTAAAATCAATCCTTTGATTTTTCTGAAAATCGACAGAGCCCCTTATAATCCCGTTTGCCTTATGTATGAACTCTGGTTGTTTACTGACCTCGAAACGATTTTATGTCGTACACGGCGCTGGAAAATCTGTCACGTTTCAGTACAACTTTGCTAAGCCACGAAGCCGCACCGCTTGATGGATTGTCGGAGCATTACAGCTATCGTAGGCAGGCGCCTCGCGGAGTGATACGTACTGTGCTTCAACATAATATTACCGTATTGTGTGTGTATAACCTCTTTTCAAGTTTTGTGGATATTAAACATGGTTGTGCTGAGGATATGTCGGCCAGTTTCCACTTGGTTAAACTGTCAGCGAGGAATTTGCATTTGCACTTTAAATTTTTACATAACTTTAATGCTGCTTGTTTAAGTGAAAATACATTGATTTATTTTCTTTTGCACTAATAAAGTTGTGGAGTTGTAAAGTATTTTGTCTAGTGTCAATTATATCGTCAGTTATATCGTTATCGCAAATTTTCAAATGTATATCGTGATAAATATTTTTGGTCATATCGCCCTGCTCTAATGTGCAGCAGGTTAGGGTGAAAAGATTATAGGGGCAGCAGTCAAAGTAGAGGCTAGACCTCCATCTCCTGGGCAACCTCCTCTAATTCTCATGCAGTGGAAAGCTAGACATCCCCAAGCCAGCTGAAAGACGTAATCTCTACAATTTATCCAAGCAGGCCCTCTTCCCAGTAGGACACACCTGAAACACTATACCCAGACCTCCAGGAGACATCCTAGTAAGACACCTGAACCATCTCAAAGGGGAGACTGATCCCCCTTAAAGTTTGTGCACACCCTCTGATTCCCTGTCTTGAAGAGGGGAATTGTCACCCAAGTCTGCCAATTCAGAGGCACTGTCCCCAGCTTCCACGTGTTGCAGAGGTACATCATCTAAGACGGAGCTACAGCATCCAGAGCCTTAAGGAACTCTGGGCAAATCCCATAAACATCACAATGTTCCCAATGCTTTCACTTCCACCTGATCCAACTCATCACCAGGTGGTGATCAGCTGACAGCTCTGCTCCCACCTTCACCTGCAAATCTGACAATTTGATTACAAAATCCATCAACCTACAACCTAGAGCATCCTGGTGCCATGTGCACTTGAGAATAGCCGTCTGAACTGCCACAGATGACAGTCAGCACAGAGCACAGTACCTGTCTGCAACCTCTCACTGCAGGTAACTCCAGTTTTGTATAAAGTTTAAAACATGTTCAGGAGATTCGTCTCAGAATCCAAGCTATGCGTTGAGGTGAGCCCGATTACATCATAGTCACTATGTCTTGACCTCGCATACAGGTTCAGACTTCATCCACTCCAGTGAGATGACACTCCATGTCAAATGAATTTGATTAAATTCATGTGTTACGGCAGGAAAGATGGAAGAATAATGATGCCAGTCAAAGTGATAGATGCTGCACTATGGGTGAGATAAAGCAAGCAACTCTACCTTTAATCTGTTGAGGTAGCGTTTGGTGTGAACGATCAGCAGATCCTCCTCAGCAGCTTCACGAGCTTCCACAAGGTTCCCATCATTGATAAACTGCTCCTCTGCAACACATACAGAGGGAGGGAGCAGTTACAAAACGCTGGATGTTAGAGGGGGAGCTTCTACAACTTTTGTGCTCCTCAATTTGTAGGAATTAGTTTGGTATTCAGTATGTTTTACTAAAATACAATATCTGAACCAAGATGTCAGCATTCATTGAAACTCTTATCAGTAACCAGACTAATTTGCATGCAGAAACAGAAGAACGTAACAAATCCTACATTTATGAAAGCTGTAATATTTAGTTTTTCAAAGCCGATTGTCATTAAACTGCACAGGAATTATGAGGCTGCAGTATGTGGTGCTTATTGCATTATAGCAACAGGAGTTTCTATTCTAAAGAGAGTGGACTGTATAACAGAAACAGTTCTCTTGAAAATACAATGCAGTATGAGAGGACCATGTTGAGGACCACAATTTTAAGAGACTTGGTATGAAAAAGATTTTCTGAGCATCTAGAGTTCAGAATATCATTTTACAATGAGGGCCACAGAAAGGAGTTTCACTTGCCCAGCCCACTTTACATCAAAGTGAGCTGGGCAAGTGAAACTCTCCTTTCTGTCCGCATAAAGACATTTAACTACACATTTAACCCCAGGGATATATTAATATAACATTTTTTTTTTTTTAAACATAATTTCAACAGTCCACCTCAGTGTTTTTACAAGACAAATGTGTAAAATTACAGAAAAAGTTCTGGTGGCTCATTGCCCAGTGTTACGGCCCTAGCAGGGCCTCCTCCTGAAGGTGCCTGTGTGGGCGTGTCCCACCACCTCTTCTGCCTGAGGTGCCACCTTTCCCTGTTACACAGCTGACTCACATCAGTAATTAAAAGTATTTAAGCCCAGGGAAAGGTGAGCTCTGGGCCAGAGTGCCAGTAGTGTGGTTACAGCTTGTGAGCTGAGTGGTCGTTGTGTTTGCAGCTAGTGAGCTGTGTTTTTGGTGGTTTTCAGCTAGTGAGCTGCTCTTTCTTTTTGGCTTACGTTTTACTTTATTGACCAACGCCTGAGTTCTGTTTGTTTTCTTAAATGGTGATAGCGGCTTGTCCGTCTCTTTTAGTTAGTATAAATTGAAACTTTAATAAAACTCTTTAATTTAACCCTTTTGCCTCCCTTGACTCCTTTTTCTGACCCGGTCACTTTTTGTTACTTCCCCCTCCCCGCTTAGACCCCTCAGGGGAACGTAACACCAGACCTACTGTGAAGCATGGGGGTGGAAACATCATGCTATGGGGCTGTTTTTCTGCCAAGGGGACAGGACGACTGATCTGTGTTAAGGACAGAATGAATGGGGCCATGTATCGTGAGATTTTGAGCCAAAACCTCCTTCCATCAGTGAGAACTTTGAAGATGAAACGAGGCTGGGTCTTCCAACATGACAATGATCCAAAACACACCGCCCGGGCAACAAAGGAGTGGCTCCGTAAGAAGCATTTGAAAGTCCTGGAGTGGCCTAGCCAGGCTCCAGACCTCAACCCCATAGAAAATCTGTGGCGGGAGTTGAAAGTCCGTGTTGCTCGGCGACAGCCCCAAAACATCACTGCTCTCGAGAAGATCTGCATGGAGGAATGGGCCAAAATACCAGCTACTGTGTGTGCAAACCTGGTAAAGACCTATAGTAAACATTTGACCTCTGTTATTGCCAACAAAGGTTATGTTACAAAGTACTGAGTTGTATTTTTGTTATTGACCAAATACTTATTTTCCACCCTGATTTACGAATAAATTCTTTACAAATCCTACCATGTGGATTCATGGATTTTTTTTTCACATTCTGTCTCTCACAGTTGAAGTGTACCTCTGGTGCAAATTACTGACCTCTGTCATCATTTTAGGTGGGGGAACTTGCACAATCGGTGGCTGACTAAATACTTTTTTGCCCCACTGTATACAGTTAAAAGTTCAAAAATATGCATCTTCCCCCAGACCCTTTGGGCCACCCCTGACAGTCCTCATTTATAAGGTGCTTTACAAACCCAAACAGTATAGCTAACGGGTGGATTTTCCCGGAAACAATGACTGCTTAAAGACAGACAGTGTGAAAGTGGATAGTACATCCTTGGTTTCTTAACATCATTGCTGCAGCCAGGGGTACAAAAGTGGCCTTAGAAGCACCTTAGACAGCTTTCTTAGGTTTAACCCCCTTGTTTTCCAGTGAGTTATCAGTTCTGTTACATAAACAAATGTAAGTCTATGTTTATGACACTATATTGCCGAAGATATTCACTCAATCAGGTATTCATCCAATCGCTTTCATAGCCAGATGGCAAATGGTAAATGGACTGGTTCTTATATAGGGTTTTTCTACTCTGAGCACTCTACGCGCTTTACATGCCATTTTATTTTTTACTCTATGCTGTTTCCAAGTGCTTACTACTAGCATTCATACAATCCATTGGAGATGGATGCATTCACCAATGCAATGGGGGAACATGGGGTTGGAATGCAGACTGGGATCTAGGGCTGCCACAAACGATTATTTGGATAGTCGACTAGTCACCGATTATTTTTGCGATTAGTCGACTAATCAGATCATCATCCATTGGACGTAAAACGTACAGCTTATTGCACCAGCAGCATCTGCTCTAATATAACTATCATTAGCTTACAGCTTTAAGTGTTTAAGGTCTGTGCTAACTAAAAATAAAGACAAGATGATAGTTTATTAAATTTTAATGAAATTTGCAGATTGTTTCGGTGAAGTTTAATAAACTCCTTGCTATCTAAAATATAACAGGACACCAGAGTATATTCTCGAGCATCTCACACTTCTGATAATCAGCTGTCTGCTTGATGTTTATTCAGCTGTGTAAAAACTATAACTTTAATCTCAGCCAAACCGATTTACTCAGGAACAAATAAAATACTAAAAAAAAGCCAAACAATAACATTGTTAAGTTATCTAAGTGACTTATATATCATGTTTAACCTGAGTAGCGGGTTTGAAAACAATTTGCCAGGAGTCCGGTGTTCTCACGGCTCTAGTGACCTAGCCCCCGGCTGGCTATCGAGCTAGTGGGTAACAGACGTCTCCGAAAACGTCGGAGCGCTTTTGAAAATATGTGGTGTCCTGATAAACTGAGCAGATATTTGAGGTTTACACAGCTACATTCTCGCCTGAAAATATGTTAAACGTTTATTTTGTGACCCAGAAAGAATAATAAGAGTAATATTAAAACTAACTAGCTGCCGCCATTGTTGGAAACTGAGCTGGGCTGCGCTATGAATTCTGGGACACAGCTTCTTCTTCTTCGGGGTTTAACGGCAGCTGGCATCCTTGTACATGCAGTGCTGCCATCTTCTGTTTCAGTCCGTTATTACACTCTTAAATCCTACTACTTATTCCTGCGTCTTTTGGGATCTTACAAAGCTTCAAACGACGCGTCGACTATTAAATTAGTCGTCGACGATTTTGATAGTCGACGTAATCGTGACTAGTCGACTAATCGTGGCAGCCCTACTGGGATCAAACCTCCAACCTTCCAGTTAGTAGATGACCCACTCTACCACCTGAGGTACATCTGTATAAAATCAAGCACGTAGGCATGTGGATTTATTCTACAAACATTTGTGAAGCAATAGGTTCTCAGTATCTCAGTGAATTCCAGTATGGTACCATGATAGGGTGCCCTCTCACTGACTTGTTAATTACAACTCAACAGCATCATCTTAACTGCTGTTGAGTTATCAGTTCATTACTGAGATAAACACGGGCCGCGTGGGCTGAATTGTAGACGGCAACGGTGACCACCCACTTTAAGGGCTCTGGTTTCAGAAGCGAATTCCCTATTCATGTGACATTTCAGAATGTCGTTAGATAAAAAATTTAAGCCTTGAACCAAACCTACAAGCTACATGGTGAATCATGAGCAAAAAAAGATTTGATGTGGATCAAAAAAATAAAATAAAAACTGAAAAAAGAAAAAGTTGAAGGTACAGGACCGTGTACATAGATGCTGTTGTTGGTTGCTCTTTTATTCAGAAGGGCTCATTGACTCATGAATGTTTGCTTGTTAGGCAAATGTGTAAACAGTATGCCTCCCATAATGCCTTAACCTCTTAAGACCCGAACTCTTTCATGGCATGCATTTTAAATTTTTCTTTGCTATTTGGGTTGATTGGGACCTGAAGAATATAAAAACAAAGATTTATCAGATATTCTTTTACCTAATTTTCGTTTCATAGACAAATGAGATCCATGTATGAGATTTTGCTCTCACTAACTGACCTGATCTTGATAGGTTTAAACATCTCCATGGTAACAGTAAAATCCACCAAGCAGAGGCATTGCCGTTTCAATACAGGATTATGGGCAAAGTAGTTTTTTTCCTTGGTATTGCAAGGTTGAAATAATACAGATGTGTGTTTTCTACAGGAGCACATACCATCATTTCACAACCTTTCATGTTAAGTTTACATTATATGGTTACATTATGGCTCATAACCAAAATTTCTATGGAGAATATGAATGGGACTTTTGCATCCAGAACCTCAGTGTTGCACTATATACATTGTTTATACATACAAATGCATGTATATTCTTTTAAGAGATTACATGAGAAAGCACATGGTCTATGGTTTGTTCGCCACAATTTTTATTTCAATAATTGCAATAAAAAAAGAACTGTTGAAAACTCATAGCTGTGATTGGTGAAAACACAAACACAGACCTGAACAGACAGGCCAGCTAACCTGTCTGAATCAATTTTGAACTGATAAGTACAATACTTGTCAAGTCCTGTAGCTTCAAAGAAAGTGCGCCACAAAAATGTTTTTTGGATTCATTTAATTCTTAGAGATAAATATTTTAGGCAACTTTATTTAATAGGCTTTTTATTTAATGCTAAAATTTAAACCGTTAACCATGAAGCCATGGAGCTGTAGTGTTTGCATAAGAAGTGATAAAGCATTAAAGAGAGGTTTGTAAAATCAGGCAGAAACAGTCCCAAAGTAGCTGCTTAAAAGCATGGAGTTTAAATTTTTAGTTTCATTATAAATTAATGTCACTATATCAAGAAGCGTAGGTTATTTTTGATGAGCACCAGCCGGTCAATTGTGGGCCATTTTACATGTTATTCCCTTAGACTGCTGAAACGCGGTGGTCCAAAATTGGCTTCCAACTCTGGACGTAACACAGAGGGCTCATTAAAAACCCAGTGCACAACCAGTTCCTTTGTATCACTCTCTAAATATGCTGAGTAATTCTGCAATATCATCCAGTTTTCTTCCAATTACTGCATGGCTAAATTTAGAAAAACCAAGGTTTCCCTCTGTCAGCACAAGCTCAGCTCTTTATTTGCACTCTTAACTTCTGAAAGTTTTGTGAATTCATTAAGCTGCGTGCGACACGTTTAACAGCACAGATGATCCACCGTGAAGCCTGACAACAGCTCTGTGTGAAGTCATGCCAGTTATCCAGCAACTGTTTTCCCTCAGCCTCCAAAACCACACTGGCCTTCATCTACTATACCTGCACAAACTCCCACAGGGACTTTTCTCTAATTATCTGTGCTCTATTGCTCTGCCTCCCCTACTCCCTCTTCTTCAACTACAACTACCTCTTCCACTGTTTCTGCTTTGTTCTCCGGCTCTTTTCGCCTTTATGACCTCAGTCTGAGTGCTTCAGTGTTCATCAGCTCAGGGAGATATCCTCCCCATCTGCCACTCTGTTCTTCACTCGCTTACCTTTCAAGAAGCGGATGACTTTCCCCCACTTTCCCGCATCAAACGGGTGAAGCTTTTCAAGGCCCATAAAAGTGATGTTGTAGTCTGGGTGGTACACAATAGGCAGACATGTTCGAGGGATGCTGGCATACAAATCAGTGCGGTGGCAGCTGAAAGAGGAAAGTCAAAAGTGTGTATTTCATTTACATGCAGTGATTTCCCCAGTGCGTTAATAAGGGCTATTGAAAGTGTCATGCTGTTTGTTTGTACTCCTTACCGCCTCTTCTCCTCGTTATCTTCTTTGTGAGACATGTTTTTCAGGCATTGCTTCTTTCATCTAATTGGAAAAAAAAAGGAATGAGATAAAAAATTTCATAAACTTGTGACTGCCGTAAATATGCACAGGAAGTCTCAGGACACAATTCATCTATTTTAAAAGAAGACTAAGAGCTTGAAATGCCTTCAAAATGTCTTTGTGTCACACTGTAACCAACTGTCGTCATTAGTACACAAACGGTACACGAGGACCTAAGCTTTAGCTCGTCAAAAAAAGGGGGCTCGTGTCTCGCGCATGCGCAGTGATTTGTATACATATTAGAAAGACGCAACGGGACAAGGAAATGTTCCTGCCGTAAACACAGCCGCCAAACCTGTTTGAGTGCTGGCCGTTTTCAACGATAAACACGAATCATTTTTATGTTTGTTTGTTTTCATCGTGGAGGACAAAAACAGCACCAGAGACGCTGTATATGGCATAGCAGCCTGGAACCGTTTCAGAGAACAGAAACTAGCAACAACCCGATGTGACTCACCTGCTGCTGTTCTGTGGAATAACGCAGGCCACCAAACAGCAGCTGGATGTAAAGAGACGGAGACTCTCTGTCCCTGATGACGGTATTTAAGCGGGGCTGTTGTCAGAATTGAGTGAACGAAACGAAAGAAAACGTTTTTCTTCAGTGTTTCTTGGACAGTTCGCTTAATTTCTGTTCCAGCTCCACGTACGTGCGTCGACTACGCGCGAGCTCCAAACCCGCGTAACTGACGTACAGTTACGCTGTTAGCGGAGATTTAAAGAAGAAACGTGTTCGTAGTGTGAGGGAGCTTCTCGGAGTATTATCTGCCTAATTGTCAGCTCAACTTAACGTTTTCACAAAGTGGCGTCGTAAACTTTGTTGTGCATTTTTCAGTGCGGATTATTTTGTTTTGCTTTTATTTTGAAAGGTAACCTTGTGTTGTGGTTGAGGTCCGTCTTTAAAGGCCCGTTTTTGAACTCAGTGAAAGGGAAACAAACTTGTTTCCCTGCTGCGCTTATTTTTGTAATTATGATATTTTTTTATTTGTTTCATTTAATGTGTTTTAAATGTAAAACGTGTCCTTTTGCTATATTTTGCATTGTCTGAACAATATCACATAAACATGGATAATGTGTTGAAAATTTTAAAAAAAAGTATCAAAGAAAGATGTGAAACCTTTAGCAGGTCCACTGAGATCTACGGTGAGCAGGGACACTTTATTGCCCTATTGTGTAATCTGTTTTGGAATTAGTGTTCTTTATATTTTTGTTAAATTCCCGAATGAATGTGAAAACTCTTCAAATAGCATACTGAGGCAGAACAAGTCTAAATACTAACTGTAGGCCTCTAACAGCAGTTTGATCCTAACAGCAGTGAATAGTGCACTTGGTGTTTTTTCCCAAGACTTGTACGTTCCTGTTGATAATATAAATGGAGATGAGATGTGAAGCACTCTTAAAGCCTTGGCAGGAAAGCTTTAGAAATAAATCAGGTGGCTCCTATTTCATCATCACTGTATAATACAAGTCCATCCAACCTTTTGAGACAATACTGCATCGTTATATGAAGGGTTTAACCACTGGAGCATTGATGAGACAGCATGATGATGAGTGTAGTGAATGCCAGGCACAGTGGCTTTATGACTAGAAGATAACAGAGACTTTTTTTTATTCATATTTTTTAGGCTGTGTGCCACAGAATGAATTTGAATTTGAATCTTCAATGAACTGGAGCTATTTTAAGTTTTGCTAGGAAGAAAAGTACACATATAATAGAAGAGAAGCAGCATAGGATTCAATTCAGGTATTAGGTGTATCAAGCTCATTTGATCCAGTTAATTTTCTTTGTATGTTGAATGATGTATACACAGAGCCCTTTTCACACATGCCTTCCAGCTATGAACAGTGCAGGACATATTTGCATATAGGTGACTAATATGCATTAAGTCATAGAGCATATGCTGTAACAGCCAGCTTCCTAATTAACTAACCTTTATACTAATTTCTTTTGCCATCCACAATTATTGTACTTTCACAGGCCACTCTAATGAGTATCTTTCCCAGCGGCATTTACAAAGTTTTACCTCGTCAAACTGTGCAACAAGGGAAGAAGAAAAACCAAATCCTTTCATTTCACAACCGCACCACGGGGTGTGCATTGCAACCATAGGGATCAATGACATTTTTATCTTATCTGAGCTCAGTGTGTGTGATAATGTGCAGTTCCTCGTAATAATTCCCCTGAAATGTTGCTGGTATGTCTGTGTTGCCACAGAGCAATCATGAGTTCACATACTCACAGTTTTCACCACTGCAATGGAGGCGGTGGCTGGCAGTGTTACCTGCAGTTGCAGTGAACTGTGATTCTGCCATTTGGCAGCTGAAGAGGCAGTGCAATCAAAAAGTATTTGGCCTCTTCCTGATGTCTTGTTTGTTGCATATTTGTCACGTTTGCATTTCATAATGCAAATCCAATGATCATTTACAAAGCAATCCAAGCCCACCTGGCCTTTGTGAAAAAGTAATCGCTCTTAAACTTAATTGCTGGTTGTGCACAAGAACTGCAGACAAGCTGTTGCAGTAACTGACCCTTTCACATCTTCACTTTGATTAGGTCACTCCAAAACCTTCATGTAGTTTCATGTGTTTTGTTTGTGACCCATCCATAGCTGAACTTGCTGCTGTGTTTCATATCTTTGTCCTGCTGCGTAACTCAAGTGAGTTTGTGCTTCAGGGCCTGAATTGATGAACTGATGAGCATTCTCCTTCAGGATTTTCTGGTGTGGGGCAGAGTTCATGGTTCCATCATTTACAGCAAGTCGTTCAGGTCCTGAAGCAGCAAAGCAGACCCAGACCATCACACTAACACTACCATGACTGATTGCTGGTATGATGTTCTTTTTATGAAATGATGTTTTTAGTTTGATGCCGCATGTAACGGGATTCAAACCTTTAGGAAAGCTCAGCTTTTGTCTGCTAGCTCACAGAATGTTTTGGTCAGTGGTGGTTTTCGCGTGGGAACTCCCGCATGAATACAAGTTTTGCAAACTCTCTTTCTTGTTGTTGAATCATAAACACTGAGCCTGCAGTTCTTCACATGTTGTTCTGGGTTGTTTTGTTAACATGTGGATGAGTTGTCAATGCTAACTCTCACTGTGGTTCACTGCAGTGTCAAAGCCTTAGAAATAGCTTTGTAACCCTTTCCAGTTTGATGAATGTCAGTGGCTTTGTTTCTGTTCTGTTCTTTAGCTTCATTAGATTGAGACACAGTGTGTTGCTTTATGAGATCTTTCAGCCTACTTCAGTTTGTCAGACATCTTTTATTTTAGTGATTTCTAATTCAGCAGCTCTGCCAGTAATCAGGTCTGAATGTAGTACAGTTGAAATCAGCTTTCCAAAAAATGTGGCTGATCGCAGTTAATTCATGATTTTACTTTTTCACATAGGTAGTGAAAAAGGTAGTTCTGGATCGCTGTCCCCCCTTAATACATGAAATTATCATTTATAAACTTTTAAAAAAAACATTTAAAAATTCACCTCCATCTGATATTAAAACATCTTTGATGATGTGAAACGTGTGACAAATGTGCAAAAACCTAAGAAATCAGGAATGGGTCAAATTGTATGTGAATACCTGTGAACCAATACAGAGATTTAGAGATAGAGATTTTTTGCTTCTGATGCAAGGAGAGCTGTGGTCCCTCTCCTGGGTCAGCAGTCTGAAAACGTTCAGTCACACACGCTTGTGATACTCGAGTACAATTACCTTATTGTGGCCTGTGGTGTATTTTTAGTTCATGTTTATTCCCTTTAGTGGATATAGTGACGTTTATACACAATCTCTAGAGACATGTTTCAGTTATCTCTCTGCAAACATGGCTAGAACAGAGATTTTATCTTCTATGTCGAACCTGACGGCAAAATGTGAACAAACATTGAAACTGTTTTAAGCAGAAAAGACATCTCTTCAGACTGTCCCAGAAAATGAGAAATATTCATCACATTATTGCAAAGAAGGAATTAAGTGCATGTTTTTTTGTAGTTGTTGATGTGTGATGGTGGAGTAGGAGCTGTTCAGAGTGTTATTGCAAGAGCCTGCTGTTTGCATACAGAGTCACTGGTTAAACCCAGAAATAGTTATGCTGAATATCTGAATTGACAGATATACAGCAGTCTCTTTAAACCTTTTTTTATATATCAGCTACCACAATTTCAAGGAGTGAGAGAAGAAGAGCAAGGTCAGCAGGGATTAAATCCAGGAGACACTGGATCTTCTCATGTTTGTTTATATTTTTGAAAATGCAACTTAATATATGCATGCAGTTTCACGATAAGATGAATATACATTTCAGACCATTAAATGTGTATGTGGACCTAATTTAAAGGTATTTTTCACATTCATTATGGTTTACACATTAACATCTGTGAATGACCTTTCCTTGTCATTTCCTATTCTGTAATATGAAAATGCATTTTGTTTTTTGTGAGCAGAGCTGGACTCTGAACACATAAACATCAGCATGGCAATTTGTCTGATGTTTCCCTGACTTAAATTCAAGTATACGCTGCTTACCCCGAACCTATTCTCGTCCTTCTTCTACCACCACACCTCTCCTTCCCACCTCATCTACAGCTTTCCTTTCCTTCATGTATTCCTTCATTTTAATTCATATAAAATAAACACATTTTTGTGAATTAAACATAATATACTTTGTCATTATACTGGAAGTACTGAATGTGGAGTTCGCAGGTTAGAGTTCTGCATCCCTTTTATATACAACAATAGTCAAAGGTCTACACACACACACTGACAAAATACTGAACCAAAACCCTGAATCTTTGAATTCATGTAGCACTTCCTTTGCTGTATTTCAACCATGCCAGCCTAATTCAGAAAAGTGCCTTCAGTTGATGTTGAAAATGCATCTCACACATGACATAAGATCTATTCTGAGGTAAAGTTTACAGCTCATTTACATGACTGGTAATCCTTGGATTACCTAATCTGCATCTTTTTACCCAACTGACCTTCATGGCTTAAATGCCACCCCCCCTCCTTTTTTTTCCTTCATAATATAAATTAGATCAGTAGAAAAGGGCTCTAAACAAATAGTCTTTGACAAAACACAACTACCTCCAACACATTAAGAAGGCAGAATATCCATCCAGTTAAGATGGACAAAAGTCCATCTGTTACCTGGAAGCCATTCAAGTGGATGTCCACCTGAATCTGTTTGACATCAGAAATCAGGTTTTAAAAACAGTTACAGCTTGCTATAATCTTACCTGCCTGTCTCCTCTAATGAAGTAGAATGTCTAAAGGCATTTCCAGCACACTTGACTGCTTTACATAATCATTATGGGCTTGGTAAAAAATTATATGAGAATGGGTGAAAATATCCTGTCCATGTGTGAGATAATTGCTCCTTCTGGCTTTGGTTGTGCAGATGGTAACGGTGTGTTTTGATCCAAGAATACCTCCCTGCAGACTTTGAGAAGCTCCTTTCTCATTCATTTCCAAAACAGCCCTGAGTGACACGTGCAACCATATGGAGCGACTGCAAGCTCACACATACAGGAAGATCTATGACGTCATCGTATAGATGCTACTGTTACATTATTGCTTTGCATGTACCATCAGCATCTCTGCGTCACATTTATTTTTTCATTTTGGCTAGAAGGGGTGGCTGTAAAATCAGCTTTGACAGTTGCCATGGTAACCCATAGTGCTCAGTATTGTTGGCGAGGTGTTTATTGCCCAAAACAGGCTGTCTAATTCATGTCAGATCTGGGATTCAGACTGTCAATCACTTCTACTGAGGCAGCAAAAACAAACTTACAAAGTGACTCAGAAGAACATTAATGTTGCTGAAAACAGGATCTGTTCATTCAAAATCGTATGTACATTAAAGTGTGTCCTATTTCAGATAAGACAGTCATTAATTTGCACACACGTCTTAAAAAAGACACACACAGAGAGATACAAGGCTAGAGTTTTACAACCTTACAATAGTTTGTCATTACATTAATTTTAATATATCTCTTTATAAGTTACTATACCAAGTAGGCTTTCTTCAAAAGGTTATTGTACATGCACCTGGTTAAACGTTTAACACATCTCCCCATTCAGTTAAAGGCAGTATAATAACAACAATCAACCAAAAATAAACTATTCTTTTTTGGATTGTTCAGATTAGCCTTACCTTTATAACAAAAGTGCCCACTATTGGGAGAAATGTTACATTTTGATTAAAAGTTACCCAAAGCTAAACAGTGTAGAGGCAGAGATTTTGCAAATAGTCGTGGTCACTTTAGAGGCACTAAATCCTTACCACAGTATATTTCCACTCAGTATGGCTGTTGTTGCTCCATAGGTCACTTCCACCATAGAAATGTAGTAAATTCTGAAGTTACAATGTGACTGTAAAAAGCAGTAGTGCACAGTATACCCCTCCTGCCCCCTTCAGTAATTAAGCAATATAAAAATAAAGCTTCCTTAAGTCTTTAGACCAGTTTAAAACATACCATTCTGACAGCGTCTTGCTGCACCTTTCCTGGATACCTTTGCTTCTCTTCGCTACCTTCTGGCTGTAGAATTTTAAAATTTTATTACTACTATAGTTATCTACCTATTTATTACTAGCTGGCAGTGGCATTTTTACTGGTAGGCTCTGGTTTTTGGCTGGACTGAACAAGTTGAGACAAAACGTCTAGGGTTGCTAAGACAAATGAAAAGCCTTGTTTGATCCTCTCCCTCTACCTGTGATCGGTTTTGCTTGGTTATCCTGCATCGACTCCTCCAAGGAACCTACTGAGGAAACTGGAATGAAACTGGAATGAAAGAGGAAGGCAAGGAGGACCAGGAAGTGGAAGCAGAAAGCATATTATAATTCGTAAAGGGTTGGGACTCGATTCAATTATCAATTCTGATGGTCAAGATCATCAAACCATCTAAGGTTTTGCGTTCATCACAGATTGGTCACTCCTCCTTTATTTATTAATTTAAAGAGTAAAATTTAAAGAGTAAAAAAATGTCACTTTTGACATTCCTCACATTTGTTATTATGATCATTATTCTATTTTTAGAGAAGAAAAATGGATGAGTAGCTTCCTTTCACATGATATGAGAAAGTCACACCCTCAGTATTACTTGGCTTGGTGAATTTCTTTATAGCGTGTACTCAATAAATACTATTCTTTGAGAGGAATCACACATCGTCTGTTTTGCTTATTAGACTAGTTTTTGGTTTTAAAAAATGCAGGCAGGCAGTTAACAAATAGCAGAGATAAATGAATCTTGTCAACATTTGTTTGGTCTCATTTATATCCAAAATAAATAGTCAAGTTAGAGCAAATTTGTGTAATGTTCAGCCAATGTTTCAAGGGACAACACTTTTAGTTCATTAACAGGTTTTCGGCATGGGACCTTCCCTCCTGAACTTGTGAGTCTTATTGTCTGATTAGAAAGAAAAATGTTATTAAGGTTTAAGGTTATTTAGAGAATACATTCCCAAAGTCATGACTGCAGCAGCCGGTTTAAAAACCAGAAGCTCCCACAGGGCCCACCCAATCTTCACTCTAAACAAAATACAAGAGAAAACTTTATTTTTAAAAAAGGAAAAGAAAAGAAAAGAACAACAAAAAACAAACAAACATACACATAGTCTCTTGGCTATATATTGCTGATGCTACCCAGTCATATGCAAAGTTTTAAGACCAATGCTGGACCCACTGTCCACTGGGACTTAATACAGAGCGATAAAGGTCAGAGTAATGAATAACATCACTAACAAACCCCTTCCTATTACCATTTTAATTCACTTTAATTCACAAAATATCTAATTGTACATACTTAATGTCAACCTGAACACTGCCGTCCACCTGCAGTACCCTTGTGGCCAAAACCCTGGGAAACACAGCAAAGTAAAGTACAGTAAAGGTTGAGACTGGTCATTCTTCAAAAAACAAACAGCGGATTCTTGTGTTAAAGGGAGATGTTTTGTTGCTCCATTCATCTATATCTTCTAAATGTGAACTCTATAAAATTTGTACCTTTTGTCCAGTGTCGATTTCCATGACCAATAATTTGTCAGCCAGTTGCAGCAGATGGCCCCGCCCCTCCCTGAGGCTGGTCCTGCTGGAGGTTTCTTCCTGTTAAAAGGGAGTTTTTCTTTCCTGCTGTCGCCAAAGTGCTTGCTCATATGATTGTTGGGTTTTTCTCTGTATGTATTATTGTAGGGTCCACCTTACAATATAAAGCACCTTGAGCGACTGTTGTTATTTGGCGCTATATAAATAAAATTGAATTGAATTGAATTGAATGTTTTAGTTTGATGCCACATGTCACGAGATTCAAAGCTTTAAGAAAGCTCAGTTTTTGTCTGGTAGCTCACAGAATGTTTTGGTCAGTACTTTTTACACTTTTTACTTTACTAAAAAGAATGTAAATGCCTAGATTATGACGAATTTAGCCTTTTAACAAAAACTAAACTAAAAAGTTTTAGTCAAAAGACTAAGAAAAGACTAGAAATAAAACTAGATTAAAATTTGCCGTCAAAATGAACATTGCTTTCATCCTTCCAATTTGGTCCATTGTTTGTTTACTTGAGTCAAAATGAAATACTATTCCAATAGTTTCTTGGCCTTTAATTCAACTTCCACGTTTTTGTGGCTGCTTTGATTAGGGGAGTGGCTTATTCAGAGAAATGTGTGTCACCGGGGTTTTGTGGTCATCTGAAGGTATATATGAACCCCAACAATCATGCTGGGTTCTTCTCCAGGTTGTTTGATATTTGTTTTAGTTCTTGTGTTACTTACACAGCAACGTTTCACATGTTTCTAATGATATATTTAACTTCTTAATTTTGGACTCTACATGCTTTAAATTCAATTATATAATCACAAGGACAGTTGCCTCAAGGTGCTTCATATTGTAAGGTAAAGACCCAGCGATAATACAAAGAAAACAGAGAAAACCCAACAATCAGATGGTCCAAGCTTGGAAACCAATGCCAGTGTTTCCCAACCACTGTGCTGCGGCACATAGGTGTGCCGTGAGAAATGATCAGGTGTGCCATGGAAGATCATTTGGTTCCACCTGATTAGTACTCTAAGCAATTGGCGTGAGTAACGGGCAGAACAATTACATTCTCTTCCACTAGAGGGCAGTACCTGATCTAATTTAATGGGTTGCCAACTGCCAGTAAAACAGAAGACGAAGAAGAAATTACATAATAGTCATGCTGTGAAACGATGCAGCAATAGATAAATATTTGAAAAGAAAAAGTAGTCAGTCTGACCTGGGTCCTGGAGAAGATTCGGACCCAGATGAAGGCCCTAGCATGAGTGGTGATCAGAAGAAAGGTATACAGGGGACAAACTGAGCCTATTGCACTATGCCTGGTGCACAGGGAAAAATTATCCATATGCTTTGTGTGACATTTTTGTTTGGTGATGTGTCGTGTGATTTTTCTAGTGTGAAATATGTGCTGTGGCTCCAAAGGTTTTCCGAAACACTGCCCTATGGAACTCTAAAATTAACCTCGGTGTGTGAAGAGGTCTCCCCGTTTTCTACAGAGAAAGGGGAATGACATGCAGGAAATGGTTTGGATTAGAGTGAAGGCTTGAAACTAATCTCAGGAGAAACGTTGTAGCCTTAATATTTAAATTTTGTTGTTTTGTCTGCACATCTTTTGCTCATTGTTACTGGTAATATGTAAGCCATGAAAGCTGCCATTCATATTAACTAAAGTCCTCAAACCAGTGGGTGACATCATGCGAAAACACGATGACACCAGCACTCTTTGTAGACCGATGCTTTCAGCCTGCTCTGAATATATGAGTGAACATTATTACTGCTCTTGAATTTCATTAGGAAAATCTCTTGTTTTGTGAGTCATTTTCTCCACAAGGAATACTTTATCATTTGGTTTCGAGAAGCATCACACATCATTCGTTTTGCTTACTGCCTTCACTTAAACAATAATTTAACTGCAGGGAAAAGGACAGTGAAATTCAGATCATTTCTGTTGTTGTGATAAAAGTACACCATATAACTTTGCTCATATTGTAAAGGAGATGTAATGTTTTATATCTCAAACTATTTTAATTGACAGTGGGACAGTACTGTGCTATAATGCAGCTTGAGATTTTTTTCTTGGACTTTTAGTTGAGAGAGCAGAGACAGAGCACAATTTATATTCAGTCAAACAATGCCTTTCTGTCCATCCAGGCTGCTGTAAACATCATCTGATTCTCAAAGCCAGGCAGTGATGAATCACGAAACACTGCCTTTATGGGTGTTTGCCTTGCTATCCTGCCAGCCCTCTGTTGTGGTTCTTTCACTCGCCAAACCAAACCTCATGCAATATGCAAATCATCAGTGGATAAATTGTAGATCACAAATGGAGTCTGGCTATAAAACAGGACATAAAGCAAAACTTTTAACAGAAAACATAAATCCAGCTAGCATCCTAACATCTATGTATTATCATATGCTGACAAACAAAACAAAATAAACACAGGAGCCTCTGAGGAAGAGATGCTTTACTTTTGGAAACCTGGTTTCCTTATTTTGGTTTAGAAATTCTGATCTCACACTGACTCACTGAGTGAAGAAAAGTGAAGCCCAAGTGTAAGTGAAGGAGACTGTAATGTGGATGTTGCTTTGGTAAGAAACATACTTGTGTTTGAGGTGTGACACACATGTAGTAACTTGTTATGTTGCAAATTGTTTGGATGTAATTGGGAAACAAGATCATTTATTGCATAAAATACTGCTGATTCTTGCGGAGAGTAGCTGATTGTGGCACTCAGTACACCCAACCAGCAAGGAAAAATCATCAGTGTCAGTTTGCAGCTTCACACTCCTCATTCATAAAGTGCTCTAAAAACCAGAACATTATAGCTAATAGGTGAATCGTCCCTTTTCAATTCTACTAGCCAACTACGAAGAACCACCTACGGCTAAAGAGATTGATTACAAGAAGGCCTATGACTCAATGCCCCACAGCTGGATCCTGGAATGCCTAGAATTGTACAAGATCAATGGGACCCTAAGAGCCTTCATCAGGAACTCAATGGGGATGTGGCGTACAACACTAGAGGCCAACTCCAAGCCCATAGCACAAGTCACCATCAAGTGCGGGATCTACCAAGGAGATGCTCTGTCCCCACTGCTGTTCTGCATAGGCCTGAACCCCCTCAGTGAGATCATTAACAAGACTGGCTACGGATACCGACTACGGAACGGAGCAGTTGTCAGCCACCTCCTGTACATGGATGACATCAAGCTGTATGCCAAGAGTGAACGAGACATCGATTCACTGATCCACACTACCAGGCTATACAGCAATGACATTGGAATGTCGTTCGGACTGGAGAAGTGTAGTCGGATGGTAACAAAGAGAGGGAAGGTAGTCAGAACTGAGGGGATTGAACTACCAGAAGGCAACATTGCAGACATAGAGGACAGTTACAAGTACTTGGGGATCCCGCAGGCGAATGGGAACCATGAAGAGGCCGCTAGAAAAGCTGCAACCACCAAGTACCTGCAGAGGGTCAGGCAAGTCCTGAGGAGTCAGCTGAATGGTAAGAACAAGATCCGGGCCATCAACACGTACGCCCTGCCCGTGATCAGGTACCCTGCTGGGGTAATAGGCTGGCCAAAGGAGGAGATAGAAGCCACTGACATAAAGACAAGAAAGCTCCTTACCATGCATGGAGGGTTTCACCCCAAGTCCAGCACCCTGAGGCTGTACGCTAAGCGGAAGGAGGGGGGCCGGGGACTGGTGAGTGTCAGCACCACAGTCCAGGATGAGACAACGAACATCCAAGAATACATTGGGAAGATGGCCCCAACTGACCGAGTGCTCAGTGAATACCTCAGGCAGCAGAAACCCAAGAAAGAGGAGGGAGACGAGGAACCATCATGGAAGGACAGGCCCCTGCACGGTATGTACCACCGGCAGATAGAGGAGGTGGCTGATATCCAGAAATCCTACCAGTGGCTGGACAAAGCTGGACTGAAAGACAGCACAGAGGCACTAATCATGGCAGCACAAGAACAAGCTCTGAGCACAAGATCCATAGAGGCTGGGGTCTATCACACCAGGCAAGACCCCAGGTGCAGGCTGTGTAAAGATGCCCCAGAGACAATCCAGCACATAACAGCAGGGTGCAAGATGCTAGCAGGCAAGGCATACATGGAACGCCATAACCAAGTGGCCGGCATAGTGTACAGGAACATCTGTGCCGAGTATAACCTGGAAGTCCCGAGGTCAAAATGGGAGATGCCCCCAAGGGTGGTGGAGAATGACCGAGCTAAGATCCTGTGGGACTTCCAGATACAGACGGACAAAATGGTGGTGGCTAACCAACCGGACATAGTGGTGGTAGACAAACAGAAGAAGATGGCCGTAGTGATCGATGTAGCGGTTCCGAATGACAGCAATATCAGGAAGAAGGAACACGAGAAGCTGGAGAAATACCAAGGGCTCAGAGAAGAGCTCGAGAGGATGTGGAGGGTGAAGGTAACGGTGGTCCCCGTGGTAATCGGAGCACTAGGTGCGGTGACTCCCAAGCTAGGCGAGTGGCTCCAGCAGATCCCGGGAACAACATCGGAGATCTCTGTCCAGAAGAGCGCAGTCCTGGGAACAGCTAAGATACTGCGCAGGACCCTCAAGCTCCCAGGCCTCTGGTAGAGGACCCGAGCTTGAAGGATAAACCGCCCGCAGGGGCGTGCTGGGTGTTTTTTATATATATATATATGTATATATATATATATATATATATATATATATATATATATATATATATGTGTGTGTTATTCTACTTTATCTTATTCTATTCCATTATTTTTCTTGATTTTTGCTGCTCTTAACTTTGTACTTTCTGCCGTAACCAAAAGATTTCCCATGTGTGGGACGTCAATCCAGTGAGGTCACGTTCTGTACTGGCACAAGGTGGCTTTAAACATGCTCTAAAATCATTCAGTTTAAACACTTATTTGATGAATCCAGTTTCAGAGACATATACATAGTGTTAGGATATAATTCTGTGATTCAGGTAAAACGATTTCTAGTAGTTTTGGTCAGGTGATCAGTTGCACATCACCTGCATGCACACAAACTGCTGCTGCCAAATCACACATTTCTCAGATATATTGAAATTCCTCACCAACTTTGTTGCAGTACTTTGACACTGGTAATAAGCTCAGGGAGTTACGTTTCCCTCACTCATATTTTTGCATCAATGTTTTACTTATGAAATTAACCTGCGATCACCAATTAATAGTCACAAGGAGCTATGTCAGATGGCCTGTCTTGGGTCGTGCCTGGGTCAGTGGTTTCAATGAGGTGTGAAAAACAGAAGGAATTTTATTTGATTAAATTCTAACACAAATCCCCCTGCCTGCTGGGGGACTAAGGATGCCCCTTTCATTAATAGTGCATATAGTGATATAGTAATGCCATATTTTCATGCTCTGGATCTGATTTCACTCTTTTACTCTCTAGATCTCACTTTATATTTTCCAGCTCTACGACCCTCTTGCAGAAGATGCTTACACCATCTGGTCTGGTCTGAATCAGTGATAATCACCTTAAAACGCTCAGTAGAAAGCTCCACATTTTCTTTACCATTTTTGGTCACCGTGAACACAATTAAGTCATGACAGAGAATGACTTCTCTGCACTGATCTCTGTCTGAAGAATGATTGGAGATATCCATTGGTGGGTGAAGCACATGAGCAAACACTGATAAGTGCACAGGACTCTTATGGCTGTATGGGGGACATAGTATCTACTTCAGCTGCAGACACAGATGTCCTTATACATTTACACAGTTTCCATTCATTTCCCAACATCTCTGTTCTGCACTATTTACACCAACATTGTTGCATTTGCTATTTTGTTTTAAAATATTGTTAATAGCTGTTCATTTAAACCACTTTACTGAAGCAGGCGAAGTGCTCAGTGAAGGCTCAAATGATGTGTCAATTACACCCTTTATATCAGCGTGCACAGAGGGAGTGTTAACAAAGAAACCTGATAACTGCTGCGATGACAGCCATTATCTGATTGTGGCTTTAGGTTTCGTTAAGCCAGCTCATGCAAAAAGCCTTGCTATTGTTATGGTAAATGCAGATGGACCCAGGGAGCAGAATGCACGGAGGCAGAGTTGCGGTGAAGACAGTTTATTTACAGTGATGGGGAGGTTTTACAAGGACAAAGCATGTACAATAGTGCATGAATGGGGACGCGGAGCCAGGACGTGCAGATGATGGAAGCACACACAGGTAGTGCACTCGATTTGGTACTGTTTATTGCCAAAACCTCCAGACGGAAACAAACCAGACGGGGCGAAATCCTGGGGAGGAAACAAAACTCCTTACAATCACCAGAAATAATCCAACAGCTCCAGCAGGCAGGGGCAGAATTACAGACTCTCCAAAAACGTCAATACTCCGACACTAGTCTTCTGTCAGGTACTCACCTGAAACTGTGAGATGTTACAGTATGAGTGAGTCACTGAACCTGGCACACCTGTTACTCAACAGGTGTGCCAGGTTCAGTGACTCACTGCCCCGCCTACCTATACAAAAAGGGAGGCGCCAATTGAAATCATTGAAATCTGACCTTTGCTACACATGTGTTTACACAATCAGCATCGTTAGATCTACACAATGAGAAATGCAAAATATGTCTTTTCCTTTTAACATCTCACAGTTTTCTCTGGAATGTTTCTAACTCTTCAGATTTGTAAGTTATTTCTATATTTGCTTGATAATATAACACATTTTTGAAGTGGTCTCAGAGTTTTCACTCAGCTTGACTTGATTTGTCTGTGTGCCTCATAGAGCAGACGTTATTACCTCTGCCAAAGAGGTCATGTTTTTGGCAGTGTTTGCATGCATGTCATTCTTTCTGTTTGTAAGCATCAAGGCTCAAAAAGTTTTTAATGAATTCGGATCAAACTTTGTAGGAGTGTAATGTTGAAGTGTAACATCCAAATATTCCACTTCTTCAAGGTCAAATAAAGTCTATGGAACGCCAGGACTGCCATAATGAATTAATTAAATACACCATTAAATAATTAATTAAATGTGGCAATAATTAATTAAAATTGGAATTAATTAATTAAATAAATAGTTATGACACATGTAATTAATTAATTATTGACACATTTAATTAATTATTTATGTATTTCACATTTTAATTAATTATTGACACATTTAATTAATTAATTATTGAAACATTTAATTAATTATTTATGTATTTCACATTTTAATGAATTATTGACACATTTAATGAATTATTGACACATTTAATTAATTATTTAATGATATATTTATTTATTTCATTTTGGCAGTCCTGACGCCTGGCTCTCATCATGAAATAATTTTATCTGTCAGCCTCACCCATCAAACTCAGGGGGCGGGGTTAACGCTGATCGAGTCAAAACCATTGCTTTGGCCTGGTGGCCATTGTTTCTAGCACACAACAACCGGCATGTGGAAGCTAACAGAACTGAGCTTTGAAAAACCCTGTTTGTGTGTTACCAAATACCGTTTTAATATTTTTTTAGCCGAGAATGTAGTGGTTTAATCTTCATGTGTCTGGTCGGTTTGTCAAGATACAGCCTCTTTGCAAAAGTGTTTCAATGATTTCGGAGATGTCTGCCCAGTCTCACGGCAAAGCGTGGGATAGACCCGCTCGCCTCGCAAGCAATCCCACCGACAAAGCGCAGGCCCCGGTACACAGCTGTAGTAACCCCCGCTGACTTCTTTTACTGAGGTTATATTTATCGATGTTTTATTTCCTGATGTTCTTATGTGTCCTACGTGTTTCAGTCGCCAATTCTGAATTATAACTAACATTAAAAACATGTTTAAGGAGGAGAGAGAGCAAATAAATCTGTTTAACATCTGATCTTTGGGTTTTTGTTCAGTAATCAGCGTGACCTGTGTATAAACACATAAAAGAGATAACGTTGGTGTTTCCGTCATGTAGTAACTGCTGGCTTTAACTGTACAAAGGTTGTTCGACACTATGAAACACATACAGACTTCATGATGTTCGGCTAATATTTTTATTGTGAATATTAATCATGCTGACCTCGCTCTGTACACCACGCAGCGAGGTCAGCATATCCACGATATCCTCAGCTCCATGAGTTAACACAGAGTTTCACAGCTGACTATCTAACTGCCAACTATTCCAGAGACGTGAAAATATACAGCATAAAGAAAAGTGTAAGAGACTCAGCAGCAGATTAGAATAACAGTTATACATTTAATAAATCGCCAAATGAATCCAAGAAACGAGCAAACCTGTTCCGACAATTTGAGTTTGTATTCCCTCAGCTGCAGACTCGCTGCTGTTTAAATGTTTGAAAAGGAAGATTAGATATAAAAAACGTCAAACATAGACTCAGTCTGCCTTCACATTTGATATGAGGCCAGCACGTATAGTGGCCTCAGCAGGCTATTACTGAAATACACGTGCTATATCATAAACTATGATATAAACAGGGAGGTCCTATTAACATGTTTAGTTTTAAAGGACACCTTCCTGCCTTTAGTCTCATTCATGAGCAGTATTAGTTTTCTTCTAACATCCAGAAGTCTGCACAATGTGTTTCATAGTTTGTAACAAGCCTTTGACAGGTAAACATAACATGACCGAAAAAGCAAAAAAAAAAAAAAAGAGAGAGAGAGAGAGTGTTGACATAAGAAGAGAAAATGCTCTCAATTATGGAGACAGACAAATGGTTCATTTATGTTTGATGTGTGTTTATTCCTCCCTAAATATCGTCGGTGAAGTTCGCCATGCACGTCAGATTTTCCTGCGCATTTTTATACCTCTGCCAACAGAGAGAGAAAAAAAATCACATTCTAACAGACAGCTGGTGCTTAGAATACAGTTGAATAACTATTAAAAAACAGATGATATTTAGATGATAGTTCAGTCTAACACATGTGCCAGTGAACCATTAAACGTCTGTGAAACTATGCAGTTATGAAACGTAACTTTAACCTCAGCCAAACAGATTTGCTCAGCTGTAAATAAAACAGCGAAGTAAACGTGACCCGACAGACAGAACCTGAGTGAATGAAGTCCAGCGTTTAACCACTGAGAGCTAAAACTAAGGTGAGGTTTCAAAGCTGTGTGCCGGTGATTGGACATCAGCCGCTGATAAAGTTGTTCGCCTATAAAGTGCTCTGTAAGGAAACAAGCTCCAGCAGCTCTGCGCTCGGGGAAAATACTATATTTACTTATCTTGTGCAGAAAAATGCGCTGACATTGCGTTATATCGAGCACCGGCTGCCCAGTTAAACTGTGACTATCACCAGGTAACTAGGCGTGTTTCTTGAATTAGCAGCAGGTGTTAAACAGCTGACAGATGAGGAGGAGGATGCATGCAGGTAAACTGAGGGTCTGCTGAGCTGATCGCTGGTTTCGTGAGAAAAATGTCAGCTCGTTCTTTATGTTACAGAAGCACAGAGACACAAGACCAGGCGGAAAGAGACGATCGTTCGGTGAAAATGAGAATCTGCGAATGCAACATGTGGAACACGGAGAGTGGAATATGTAAACAAACCGGTTAACGTAACCCCCTCGGTGCACTCTGCATGCTAACTGTTAGCAGAGCTAGTGAAATCTCTGAAAACATCTGAGCACTTTTGCAAACATGTTCTATGTTGACAACCTGACCAGACATACGTCGCGACATTCGCGGCTAAAACACTGTTAAAAGTGTAGCTGGTGACAGAAAAACGGGGTATTTTAAAACTACACCACCACCATTGCTGCCTGTGATTTGATCTGCATTCTGGGATAACTGGCTGCCCCAAGTCTACACAAGCAATCGATTTTCTAGGATCGACCTGTTTTGACTTACTTTGCACGGCAACCAATCAAATGTTAGAGAAGCTGCATGGGCAGCGTTAACCCCGCCCCCTGAGTTTGATGGGTGAGGCTGACAGATAAAATTATTTCATGACGAGAGCCAGGCGCCAGGACTGCCAAAATGAAATAAATAAATATATCATTAAATAATTAATTAAATGTGTCAATAATTAATGAAATGTGTCAATAATTAATTAAAATGTGAAATACATAAATAATTAATTAAATGTGTCAATAATTAATTAATTAAATGTGTCAATAATTAATTAAAATGTGAAATACATAAATAATTAATTAAATGTGTCAATAATTAATTAATTACATGTGTCATAACTATTTATTTAATTAATTAATTCCAATTTTAATTAATTATTGCCACATTTAATTAATTATTTAATGGTGTATTTAATTAATTCATTATGGCAGTCCTGGCGTTCCATAAAAGTCAAGCTTTCATAAAATGTCTTTTACCTTTAACACTATGTTTAAAACTCTGCCTTTGTTTGTGTTGCCACCATTTAGGAAATGATACTGATATATGGGGATTCTAAATATCACATTATGGTTTGCATCCAATAATGTCGTTGACATTTGACCTCTAAGCTCATTTTGTTATATTTCACATCTGTTTTCAGTCAAGTTGCCTTCAAAATGTTTTATATCTCTAAAAAAACTGTTGTCAAAAGAAAGAAAGAGGTAGAAATTTTCTGTAGTGTAATATTATATACTAAGCTTAAGTTATTCATTCCCAGTCATTTACAAATCAGTACATCTCATCCATTATCTACATCTACATAATATTTGTTTAATCAAAGCAAACATCTGTCATGCTACGCTTATTTTACTGCACTACAAACTTCCCTAAAGTGCATTTCAGAAGAACAAAGAAAACTAAATTAATAGATATAAAATACAATACCCTTAAAAATTCCCTTTGAAGTAAGTACTGCCCAGAGCTTGAGCCACTTCAGTTTGTGCTCTCGGAGCACTTCTTGTTCCCATTAGTGTTGCTGCTGCACATCAGAAAATAATATATGCAAATACAGTGGACTAATGACATTTCACTGGGCTAAAGAGAGGTGAACTTACTCAAATCTATAAAGATATGGGCTATTTACAAAAGTCTTTCTTGGAGCAAGAATCCCTGTGTAAGGAATTGCTCCAACACACGTCTTTGGCTCAAGATACTGGTATACTGTTTGGTATATTGATTTTCTAAAGACCACACTAATACCATGGACAGTTTGGAGATATTTTACACAATAAGTAATAAATCTGAGCACGGTAAGGACAAGCAAAGGCTAGCACCCTGTTTCCTGTGAATGACTGTTTCTGCATATCAAATAGTCAGCTAGACATAGACAGACTTCATTTGATCCCACGCTGGGAAAAATCATATGGTTACATTGTCACCTTGGTTCTCTGAGTGAGAGACTACCTCTCCACTCCGTTACATATATGTACGGGGTATGATGCCACGACCAAGGGGGGTCATACCCCGTACATATGGAATATGTAACGGAGTGGAGAGGTAGTCTTGATGTCATAGAGAACACGTGTTATTGCAGCACAAAATGGACCAAGATTTTTCTTTTTTATATGTACATAAAGTGCAGTAGTGTGATACTAATATGCAAGTATTTTTAAACAGTATTGTTTATGTGTGGATGTTGTCCAGTCTGACTACCGATGATATGAAATTCCTGGGTGGTTGTTTCCTCAAGAAGTCAATCACCATCTCCTTCTCATTGGTCTTCTTACTGGTGCTGATGTGGAGGTAGTTGAGTTCACTCCAGATGACAAAGTCATCAATGATTAAACTATGCTTGTTTAGCTTGTGAATAAAATGGAGCCGAAGTGTAACTCAGTGTGGTTTAGCTGTAAGAACGTGGTTGGTGTTAAGAGATGAATTCTTCAGTCAGACTGTGGAACGTTTCCTGAGCTAACAACAGTGGCTGATGTCCTCACTGTCCTCACTCGCTGTATATTTCCTAGTGAAGAACTGAGGCTCTTTCCCTTCTCATTATAATAAACATGATGGCGTTAGCAGAAGCCACAAATGATGAACAATGTTTCCCTCTTTTAGCTTTTTTGTTCATTTATCCTTGTTAAAGACAATTTTAATGATGATTACCATGGTAACATCAGTCTTAGATACCATATTACTTGGCTAACTCAGGTCAAATTATTTTATCATTAAATTAATTAGTCTATATTTTAATCAACCTAACTTGAATTAGATTAAGTCACCACCAAGCTTTTTGAGATGTTTTGTGGCAATGATCTGTAACAGTTGGTTGTTCTTGTGCAGCTGTGAGAAAAAACTGACTTTGAATATCATTTAGCTTTAAACCAGCTCACAGCATTCTGTTCATGGCGGCGCACTGTCACTGTCCTAGGATTTAAATTGTGTGCCCTAGCATGTACCCATGCCTCCCACAGGAGCCTTGATCACTGCCACTCACAGCACAATGGTCCTGACAGAGAATATGCTGTGGAGCCACGGGAGGGAGTGGTAGACCCCCACAGCACGGACATCAATACGCTGTCACAGCGTGCACCCAATTTCCTCTTATCCAGCCACACATCTGACAGCTGCTCCCACGTCACCACAACACTCTCATTCCTGACAGGAGAGGAGCGCAACACAAAGAGACGCCACTCTGTAGGGTTTTCTTCAGACAAGAGTTCAGGCAGTGTGTTTCATCATAGCTGCAGCATGGATCATGTTTTGACCCGCGGCAGAATTATCTTTCTTCATCAAACAGAATTAAAGATGTGTAAGGCAGTGATCCTCTGGCCCAAACCAAACAACAACAAAAACAAACAAATATGAATTGTGATTTAATAAAAGTGTGCAATAAAAAAGTAAAGAAGCTTAAAGGAAGTTTTCTTTGGGGTTTTTTGCTAAATATAATAAACAGCTGAAGGTTGTGTATTAAACTATTTACTACCTAGAGTAGTAAATAGTTGCCATGTACAAAAAAAATGCCAACATGAATAGAAGAATTACAATAATGGATGTTTCTGGGACATGCTTTTCTTAGCAGAACTTATAGTGCACGATTGCCTCCACACAAACGTTTGCATGTAGTCCTGGATGAAAAAAGGGTGACCACAAACTGCACACTGATTGGCAAGAGCATACTCTGGATTGTTTTTGTCAGCGGACATTTAGAATAACCAACATTCACAAAATGGACAACTGCGCCTGTAATGTCCAGTGAGTCCTCAGGAAAGTGGTCACAGAGGTCAAACAAGAGGAGCCCATTTTACATGTTCTTCCAAATATTTGATGCTGACTCCTGGTAGCAGTACATAGCTAAAACATGGTTCTGGGTGTTGAAGGTAGTTATGCCAAATATCAACTTTCAAGCTTGTTTTGTCTATTTTTACCCTATATACTATATTCTGTGTATATCTGCAGATGTTTGAATAAATTGCTACCCCTGTTTCTCATTTAACTAGTTAAATACTTTTTTAGAAGTGAGACTTTAGCACAGTACGATATGTGTCAGAGTGAGGCTTGTTCCTAAACACCATGTGTCAATAAACAATGTAGAACAGGTTACAGAGAAACAAAACCCAGGAAAGAAAGACTCCACCCAGACAAGCTGAGAATCACCAGCCTACCCTAACCCTTACCTTATCTACCAGGTTATGTTATACTTTTATTTAATTAATTATTATTATAATTATTTATAAAACGCCAGATCAGAACTTGAGTACTCTGGTCAGGGTGCTTTACATTGCATTTACATTACAGCTAATTTACTGCTTATGTATTGAGGTTCGAGTACCTAATTACACCACCATCTAAAAAACTAAACATGGACAGAAATCAAGCTACGAGATAAATAAAAAACCTGTACTGCACACAAAGGCTGAAGACTTAATGTAGACTAAATGTAACTCAAGTTATAAACACAGACAGTTAATGAGTGAGCGAACATGGCTGGATATGCACAGTGAGCTTACTGGGAAAACAGACATATGGTGTGAACAAACAATCAGGAAATGTGGAAGCAGAACAAAGGCAAGCGAGTATAAACTGCAATCAAACAGAGGAGAAGCTTTTCAACTCTGTATAACTGAAAGAAAAGTATCACTGACAAACAGACAAGCGAGTACAAGTCAGGAGGGAAAGATGGAACTGAAAACCAAGAAATATTCAAAGACTGTAACAGGATGCAAACTTCACTGAATCACTGAACACTTTATGTGCAGTTTATAATTTCAATAAATGAACACATTTAGAACACGATGGTTCTAAATGCACAAATATGCAAACATGAGCATATGTAAAAGCATCAGCATGTCACTGCATTGACCATATTAGGCATTTTAGCATGAAGTTGATATGAAGATCCCAACCATACCGTCCTATTGTAGGAGTCAAACAATTATTATTTAATAGACTATTCCCTCCATGGTCGCGGATAAGGTCATAATGTTTGAAGCTATCACACCAATAAGTTTAGCAGCTATAAATAAACCTAATGATGGTATTAATGAATAGGTGGCAGGTGGGCACACGTAGTCATTTCATGTAGATGTTCAATTCAAATCAATACTCTCAGGAATACAGATTCATGTAAAAGGGAAAAGCACCTGTAAAACAGCAAATATGATCTTGACCTTGATCACGAATGGGATGAAGACCCATTAGTGATCTTTGTGTGTACGTTTGATTAAATTCTGACCAGTGATGCAGAAGAATCAGTGACTCTTGTGAACTGTCGACAAATGATCTGGTGGACAGTGGACACTTCACCTTGGGAGGAGCTCATTAGTCCTTTGGATGGCTGACCTAAAGATGTTCATTTATTATTTAAAGTGGGCTTTGTAAAAATGGAAGAGACATTTTGTTGTATCATATAATAAATACTGGAATAGATGCTATTCTTCTTGTACTTGGAGTTGAATTTAGATGAAATACTCCATTCCAAAAGCAGAACCTGTCATTATGAAAACCACAGCTGTTACTAATAACATTAACAATGGCTCTGTTCTGTTCAAATGTCCCTGTAATCCATTACAGCATGACAGCGAGACGTGAGCTATAGCCCCTGAAACTAAAATAGCCGTGTGGATTTCAGCCATTAATCATTATATTATTTTGATGTAATTGTGACATTTGCACTGTAACATTTAAAACATTCCTTCTGGTGTGGGGGAAGAAAAAAACATTTACAGCTTTGACATTACTGTAACGGTGTACATGGTATAAACTGCTTTTTAATAGTGAACTGATGCACAGGGAGGGAAAAACTGCTGGTTGCTTATAACAGGTCTTGATGCGTTGCAGGAACTGAAAAAACAAATGAAACATACAAACTTGCCGTCTTACTTCATGGTTAACTTCATTTCTGTTGTTTCCAGTAGTTCCAGATATTTCAGAGAGCACTCAGTTTTGATTAAAATAGGTCTTGAGACATAACAGTTTTCTTTTCACGTTGACTGTGCATGTGTCACTGTTGTTTTAAGGATGTTTTCTTTTGCTTTACACAGTGATGCATGATGTTGAGCCTTGAGTTGTAATCAAACAGCAAGTGTAGCCAATTATCTGTGATGGCCATTAAACTGGAAAGATGGATTACCAATTATTAATGACACTAGTGGGCATTCAGCTCTTCAGTCCCCAAATCTTGATGTACTAAACACCATGAATCTTGGTTAGAACTATTTTTTATTTTTTATTTTCACGCTGGAGTTCATGTTCAATGGGAAAAACCAAACGCAGACAAAAACAGGATGCCAAAGGACAAGGCATGTTGACTGGTACTGAAATAGCAAGAAAAACTATTCTCACAAAAGGTGGCAGAATAAATTTGATGCTACATGGAGCCAGCGAAGCATAATAAGGCAGATACACATACAGTGGATCTAAAAAAGTCCACTCAAGGAGGTGAGGAGAAGGGTAATGAAGATTTTTCAATGCGTTATAGATATACCATGGAACATGGTTTTACAGTAATCCACAAGTGAAGAACTAGACATCCCTCCAAAACTGATGAAAAGAAAAGACTAAACCTGTTCAGGGAAGGTACCCAAAGGCCTACATGTGACAGCAGCCTCAGTATTTTAGGGTTTCAAGATGGAAGCAAAACATCCATACACAACTAAACCATACAAAGCTACACATCAAGTCTTTCAAGGCTTTAAAAGCAGCAAATATGTTCAGGTTAATTTTGGGGGCTATAATTCCAAATGGTATACTAGGAGCAACGGAGCAAAAACATTTCTACATATCACCAAAAGAGCAACCTGCCAATGGTGAAGCATGGTGGTGGCAGCATTAAGCTTTGGGGATTTTCTTTAGCTTAAACTGAAATTTTGATGAATGGTGAGCAGTGAGGACACAGTAATGACGTGGAAAAAGACTGAAAAAAGAGAATTAAACTAAATGTTGGTGACCTGGTTGTATTTTTTCCAGTGTATGGTTGTCCGACTGATTTTACTTCATTTAAATTAGCTCAGCCCAATCAGACCTGACCAGTCAAACCATCGTATAGTAAGAATTATACAAAACGACTGTTTTCCTTTTATGTAGTGTAAAGATATACCAATACAGTATAACAGACTGAGATGAGATGAGAAAAATACAGCTCCTCAATATGTTTGCTTTGTACATCCAATCAGTCTATTGTCATTGGAAAGAAATGTCACTGATTAAAGAAAAGCATTTGGTTTTATTTGGCAGGTCAGGCCAGCCTGTCAGTAAGAAGCCTGTGTTTTTGATATGATGCTTTTTAATGACTGCAACAGAATACCATAAAAAGTGCCCCAAATCTTCCCGTTATCTGGAAGCTTTACTCTTTGCAAATCCAGTTTGCCAAAAAATTCCCCATCGAAGTGTGCAGGATCTTCATTGGCCAGAATTTGGAGGCATTTGAGTGAACAAGGGGTCGAAGGTCACTGAATAAACTGCTCTCCATTATGGACAGTAAGTTTTATTTTCTATTTTACTTTAACTTAGTTTATATTAAAAAATCTGTCGGAATACCTCACATTATAAGGCTTTCACCGTGGCCTGTGGTTTTAACAATGTAGCCTACACTAGCTTTATTCTTTATTTTGCTACTTTATCCTGCTTGCAGTTGTGCAGAAGAGCAGACCAAGATTCCACCACAGTGATGTGAAACACTCATAGCCAGTTATCACAAACACTTGTTTGCAGCTCTTGTTGCCAAAGGTGGCACAACCACTTATTACGTTTAATGGGCAATTGGTTTTTCACATAGGGTCAGCTAGCTTTGGATAGGTCTTTTTTCCTTAAATAAAAAATATCATCATTTGAAAACTGTATTTTGTGTTTAGTTGAGTTACCTTTGTCTAATATTACAGTTTTTTTTTAAAATCTGAAACAGGAAAGTGTGACAAATGACTTGTTCCACTGACTCATAAAAAGGAAGAGATGCCACTAAATTTAATGTGGCCTAATAAAGACAGTACAGTGCTCCAGCCAAAAGTGGTTAATGGACTCTGCTGGAAACTGAATTTAGTTATTTCTCCTGCAAAACAATAAAGAAAATTTACTTTATTCAAAATAGATAACAGCGCTGGGTGATTCAATTATTGAGTGACTACACAAGCAATTTGATAATAAAACAATAATAAAAATTGTTCTCTCTTAATGTAAATGATTTCTCATTACACACTTACACTGAAGTGCTTCAGTTCTTGGCATTTAATTACTTTTTTAAATTTGGTGTGAAAGGCTTGAACACGAAGCTAAATAGAATCATGATTATATGAAAAATGTGCCAAATGGTCATTTTGTGATCTGTGAGTCATGCAGTCAGGCCTGGTCTTAGCACAGTGGGAAGTGCTAATGAAAATATACATTGAGTGTGTTCATGTGTGTGCGTGTGTGTGATTTTTCTCTCTGTGTGAGCTGAACGGGATCAGTGAGAGTTTGTGTTGCAATCCTATGTTTTGAGAATCTACGAAGCCATGGGACTTCAGTGTGTCATAGTCCTGATTCGTATTTCACAAGGAAAATCAATCACGCTAACGATAATCACCGTGGAGGAACCTTCCGATGGGTGCGAGCTGTTCGTGTTCATTCAAACTAATCCATAATGTGGCATAGCTTCCAGCTAACAGCCTTCTCTTTCATTCATCAGTCACTAACCATTTGGGCTGGGCCTGTGTTGTGATTGATTGTGTTTATACTTTGTGCCTGCTGTGTGACTGATGAAGTGAAATGTGTGTGCACCGTTCATGTGCACTCTATGCATGCTGCACACAGAATCAGTGGTACAGTTGGAGCTGCTCTGAGACACAAGTTTAAAGAAATTGAAACTTTTCAGCCTACAAACCAAAGTAATCCTGCTCTTTCAATTTCAGTTGTAATCACCTTTAGTTGGTCACCAGTTCTCTGTAAACAAGTTTGTTGCCTCTCGAAGACTAATGTTAGCCTAGTAGAGGCATTGGCTGGAGGGACCAGGTTATCTATTTGTTGGGAAGCACTAATGTAACAAAGTGTTCTGCAGGTTACCTCTGTGGCGGCCATCTTGTTTTCCCTGTAAAGAGGAGGCCTGCCTCAATTGCAGCTCTTTTATAGGCCAGTCTGAATTGAGAAGGCGTGGTCTTTAGAGTATTTAAAGTGGGCAGGAAATGGATTGGGGTCAATTTTGAAAAGATAGAATAGAATAGAATAGAATTCAACTTTATTGTCATTGCACATGCACAGGTACAGGGCAACGAAAGATGCTGTCTGTATGTGCATGATATTGGCATGAGACAATAAAGTAATTACTTCAGTTAAGATAGAGTGAAGACTGATGTTTCCCTCACCACACCTCTCTGCGTAACAGTGGTGTAGGAGTGGGATTTGGTTACGCCTGTGAATGAGGGAGAGAACACGCTGAGTGAGGGGTGTAGGATGTGGAAGAAACCGTGGGACATGGAAGAAAGAGAAGGAGGACTAACAATTGAGCCAGGTCCACCACCTGAAGGAGCAATGGCTGATGAGGATGATTTTGAACCAGTAGTACGACCTAAGCAGACTGCAGTTAGTGTCGTGAGTAAAGAACTTTCTGAACCAGATATCTTTGATGAAATTAGAGAATTTATGCGGCATTCCAAAAGAACAGAAGCAATACTGTTTGAACAGATTAAACAACTGAGTGACAATATACCAACATGATGTACATTCTGAACTTCAGCCTTCTGTCCAGAGTGACATTTCTACAGCAGCTGTTTTCCCAAAGCAAGAGGCTGGGCAACTGGCTCCACTATCAGCTGTGCAGCCACCTCACGGAGCCACTGAGCACCAAGCTGAGCTGCCTCCTCCATCTCAACCACTGCATGCACAGCCTCAAATGCATGTTGTTCAACCTGCTCCAGTGCAGAGAGCAGACAAACACCGTGGAGGTGAGCCAAGAATACCTGACTTCAGGGAAGGTGAGGATTCTGAAAGTTTCTTTGTACGATTCAAATGCATAGCTAAAACGTGGGGATGGCCACAAGTGGAATGGGCGGCTAGAGTGGTCACGTTATTGACTGGAAAAGCCCTTGAAGCTTATGCTGGCATGGATGAAGAACAGTCTGACTCTTATGAGGCCATTAAAGCTGCAGTGTTATCCAAGTTTAATGTAACAGAGGAGACCTACAGATACCGGTTCCGGAGCACCAGTGTACCAGTGGGAGAGAGTGTGCGTGAAACCTACAATCGGATAAAGGGACTCTATAAGCATGGATGCGTCCTGACAGTCGGAGCAAAGAAGAGATTGGCGAAACCATTATTTTGGAACAGTTTCTTCCCGCGCTGCAGCCAGACGTCTGCACATGGGTGAAGGAGAACAACCCAAAGACAGGAGAGGAAGCTGAACGTTACCTAGCTGCTCATCGTGAACCTTTAAGTCAAAGATGACTGTGGGGAGACCAAGGTTTGTGGAGGTAAAACCTCCAGGGGTGACTAGTGTTGAAAGCTTGGACACTAGGGGTGGTAAGAAGCCTATACATCGCAGTCAAAGGTACAACCTCATTTGCTATTACTGTCAGCAGCCTGGTCATAAAGCTTCTTTATGTCCCCTAAGAAACCAAAGTCAGTAGAGTTGTGTGTAGTTCCCTCCACAGGTCTTGAGGGTGAACTAATGATGGTTTAGTGCCACATAAACATGTGGTAGATGTTTCAATAAATGGCCATACAGTAAAGGCTCTTGCTGACACTGGTAGCTCACAAACCTTGGTTAAATCTTCTATGTTGAGCAATGTATTACCTAACTTTAACAAAGCTGTAAATATTACTTGTGTTCATGGGTGTCAAAAAGATTATCCAACAGCAGATGTCACTATTGAAGTTGAGGGCCAAGCATTTATGTTAACTGTAGGAGTGTTGGATCAGTTAGCATATGATGTCATTCTGGGAGAAGACTTGCCAATTTTAGACAGTTTGGTTCATAATAACTCTGAAGCCTATTCCTGTGCTGTTGTCACAAGTCTGGGTTGTGGCCACTTTTAGCATGATAATGTGTACTGCTAGTTTAACAACAAGTTTGAGGTTGACTTCACCTCCGAGTATGAGTTGTCGCTTTTATTCTTGAGATATCCTCTTAAAAAAAATTGAAAACATTGTCGGCTAAATTTTTTGGGCACTTTGAAATTGAGTGCATGATGACAGAATGATGCCTGATTTTTTTTTTATTTATTTATTTATTTTTTTTATGCACAGCAGCCGACACCCGTTCTGCACTTTACTACCAAATTAGTATCTTTTTTTTAACAATCATTCAACATCTTTATCACCTGTCTTTCTGAGGATGTCTCTGATTGGAGGCAGTCCTCAATTGATCACTTTTGTGCAGAAAAAGAGTCAGTGACACATCAAATGTATGCATAGCAATACAGTATGACCATCTGCCTATTGTGTTGGTCCCTTGACCCATCACAGATTCCAATACACCTCTGAAGGTGTGCTGTGGTATCTGGCAACCAAGATGTTAGCAACTGATCCTTTAAATCCTGTAAGATGTGAGGCGGGCCCTCCATGAATCAGACTTGATTGTCCAACACAGATGCTGATTTGGATTGAGATCTGGGGAATTTGGAGGTGAAGTCAACCTCAAACTTGTTGTTAAACTAGCAGTACACATTATCATGCTAAAAGTGGCCACAACCATCAGGGAATACCATTTACATGTAAGGGTGAATGCACATTTAGGTGCCAGGTGTTCTGCAGGTAAGCAATGCATACACATCGGCAATCCACATGATCCCGGCCGCCTTCTTCCGTTGCTCCGTAGTCCAGTTCTGATGCTCTCATGCACATTGTTGGCACTATTCAGCATGAATACCCTGACTGGTCTGCAGATACACAGCTCCATATGCAACGAACTGCAATGCACTGGATATTCTGACACCTTTCTATCAGAATCAACATTAAGTTTTCCACAGTTTCAGCCAGAGTAGTTCACCCGTTGGACTGGACCAGAAGGGCCGGTGTTCACTCCCCACATGCATGAGTGATCCTTGGCCGCCCATAACCCCGTAGTTTCCTTTACTTCTGTTGGTTCCTTGAACGACTTTTAATACATACTGACCACTGCAGATCAGGAACACTCCACAGCACTCTCTGACACAGTCATCTAGACATCACAATTTGGCCAAAAACCTTATGCTTACCTATTTTTTCTACTTCTGACAAATCAACTTTGAGAACAATACATGTACTTGCTCCTTCATATGTCACAGGTGCCATTGCTCCTTTTGTCCTTTGTCATGGTGTTGTTCCTCTCCTGCGTATATCCTGCTGTCTGCTAACTTTTTGGAATTTGGTCTTGTTTGAGTTTTTGTATCAACTTTGGAGATTTGATGAGCTCAATAAAGGCTTGCCTTTTGTTTCAAATTCTGCCTGCAATGTTGTACATTTCCATGTTATTGTGTCATTTGACACATTAACTGTGTCAGACAGGGCCTTACCGTGTTCCAACATGTCTTGGCAACACCAATTATGAAATGTACTTAACTGAAGCAAAAAAAATCTAGTGGTTCATGTAAACGCTTTGCAGTCATGATGCATTCTTTAATGTTCCTTTTGCGTTACAGACTGACATCAAAAAGAACATTAAAATATATAAAATGACCAGAATGCGATATACAATTACCACAAAGCAAAGCGACATGACCACAAAATAGGAATACATTTACAGACAGAATGGGCAAGAAAACACAGATACAGAATTACCACAAAGAAATGAAAATCAACTACCTGAGTGGTCATTCCTTGTCTCTTTGTGCTCGTCTTCCATTCCTAAGAGACGCACAATGACCACAAACAAATGCAGCACAAGTACAAAGATAGTGATTTAAAAGAGAAATCCTGACTATAAACTAAATACAAAATGACAGTTATGTAATTTAAATTACTACAAGTGGATGCAACAAGGCCATAGAGAGATGTAGAAGGATCATTGACACAGAATGGAATTGCAAATAAAGACATTACAGGGACTCAGAATGACCACAGCGATGAGGATGAGGAAATGAAGCTATATATCTGAATCACATTGCATTTTGAAAATGATGTATGCATGCATATAAATATCAAAACTGTGTGGGTTTTTTTAATTTATATTTCTCAGTGTGCCCTTTTATTCTTTTGCTATAATACAAGTGTAGCAAGTGTGGGCTTGTTTAACAGTTAACATAGCCTCTGGAGCTGAAAAATGAAGCTAATGTGCATGTGTCAAAAGTTTTCCTTAGAAGGCCACTGGAGGCTGTAGCTGAAAGTAATACAGCCTGCAGAGTTTCATACTAAAGTGTTCAACTTTTCTGTAAAAAATAAGAAGATATTCAACCTGGAACAAAAACAGCTTTGCTCTGTAGCTCATCTATTAAGGATTAGAGTCAGGGGTGTGACTGCTTTGACGAATGTGCCAATGCAAGCACCTGTAGCTGATAGCTGTCACTGAACTGTACATATCAAAGAAAAAAACATAATCCCCCTACCAAGTCTGTGCACTACTTTTTGGAGTGTGGATAGAGCAAAGTTTTGTTAAACATGTTTTTAAGGATGTCAGACTCTGCTTATGATTTATTGTATGATGCCTGATAGCTATGATCTTCTTTGTGTATACCTACAGTATGTGACTGGATCACATAAATCACATGGAAAATATAGTTTTAAAAATAACCAGACAAACAACAACAAACGCTGTGCTTCCTTTTTAAATGATCCAGAAGAAAAAAGAACATTTGCACGTTGCATGTGAGGAAATGTGCTATGCTGAGAGGAGTCAAGTCTTTGTTCAAGTACATGTGCCTTCCTTTTGTGTGTTTAATTAAAATGTTACTTGATTATTATGTTTGTTTTTCCCCCTGAACATCATCTGTCCAAGTTCTAGCACAGACTGTTACTTCCTGCCCAAGGGTGCCTTTCAATTGCTATCTCTGTCTTTCTGGTCTGCCCTCCTCTCTCCTCCCCCTCCATAGCTTAATCTTCACTGCCCTTTTCACAGTTACGTCCATAAGCATTTGAAGGATGTGGCACATTTTGTATGACTTTCCTTCATAACACAACCAGAGTAGATTTTAGATCAAACAATGAAAATGTGACTGAAGTCCACATGTTCAGCTCTAATTAAAGCAGTTTAACAATAGTATTGTACTAACTGTTTAGGAATTACCATTTTTATAAATAGTTCATTAATTATTTACAGGGAGTTGCACAATTGACTGAGAGGCAGTTTCATGTCCAAGTGAAGCGTGATCCACCAGATTAGATTATGTATGTGTGTGTGTGTGTGTATATATATATACAACCCGTTCTCACTCCCAAAGCGTAACATTTTACGCTAGGTGACAAATCGCCACCATATTACGTTTTCGGCTACCCACCACGTTCCTAAATGACGACCTCGGAAAAAGAGGAAATATGAGAACCGTCTGGACTGAACCTACACATGTTCGCTCTTTTTCTTCAAATCGCTTAGAAACACGCTATTTAACGTCATTAAAGTCCTGGTTAAGGTCAGGAATAAGGTTATGGTCAGGGCTAGGGATAAGGTTAGGTTTAGGGCTGGAATACAGGGCTGGAACGTCTACTCCCGCGGGAGCGTCATTGCACTGGATTCCAGCCATAACCCGCCGCGTACCATAAGAACGCCGAAGGTCTCCTTTCGCGTTCCTCAGGAACGCCGCGGGACGTGACAAAACGTCGACATGTTACGCCTCGGGAGTGAGAACGCTCTGATATATATATATATATATTAGGGGTGCAACGATATTCATATCGATATTGAACCGTTCGATACAGTGCTTTCGGTTCGGTACGCATATGTATTGAACAATACAACATTTGTAATTTATTTTATTAAATTTTCCTTCCGACGATGCTGTCTGTGTTGAGCGCTCAGTGAATCTGTGTTTGACTACTCCGCCTAGGCTGCACTGTCCAGCGCAGATCCACTGAGCGCTCAACACAGACAGCATAGTCCAGGGGTGGGCAATCTCAGTCCACGAGGGCCGGTGTCCCTGCAGGTTTTAGATGTGTCCTCGAACCAACACAGCTGGTTTAAATGGCTAAATTAGCTCCTCAACATGTCCTGAAGTTCTCCAGAGGCCTGGTAACGAACTAATCATGTGATTCAGGTGTGTTGACCCAAGGTGAGATCTAAAACCTGCAGGGACACCGGCCCTCGTGGACTGAGATTGCCCACCCCTGGCATAGTCAGAAGGAAGAGCGCAGGGCAAGCTAGCGAGACAGAAGTTAAGCTCTCCTTTTAACATGGACCTCCCCCACCCTCATTCAGATCTGGCGTTTGGAATTATTTTGGTTTTCATGTGACGTATGACCCTGAAGGTAAGCGAGTCATGGACTAAAGTAAAACAGTATGTTGGATGTGCCATGCAATGCTCAATTACATTGGTGTGAACTAGTGTGTTAGCGCAGTTAGCTCGTTAACGTGTTGGCCGTCTAGCCCCATGCACGGAGCGATCGGCGGTAGCTCATTAACGGAGATTTGCCGTGTTGTGGCGTTAAGGTCATTTCAACGAGATTAACCTGAAAGCACTAGTGGGAACACAACGAATATGACTGCACATTTACGCCGACATCATCCTAGTGCAAAGACAAAAACAACAAGCATGCTACTAACTTTAGCCGAGTCATTTAGACAGCTGTTAGCACATGATTCTCCTTATGCTGCTGAGAATATAGCCCAGAAGAAGCGGATAGTATAGCTTTTATTTTGGAAAGAGCCATTTCTCTGTAATAAACTCTCTTTTCCAAAGATGAGTGATTCCTCAATCAGATACAGGGCTTGCAATATCGCTAGCCCGACGTCCTGGAGCTAGCGATTTTTTTCAGTCGGGCTACCAAAATTCTATCTCTTCCCTGCCCGTCGGGCTATTGTACGAAAAATATATGTCAATGCTTTTGCATTCTTTCGGAAATGTAGCTGGGTAATTATGTCATTGGCATCGATGAGCCACTGTCAATATGTGACATATTGAAATCGCGTTTGAATTTGCGCTTGTTTTTTTGCTTTCACTTTGAAATCATGCGAACTGTGTATAGAGAGCGACAGCACTGATCTGTGAGTGATGATAATTTGTGCACCAATTCCTCTGACATCGTCTTATTAATCGTTAGCTTACTATGCAAACATGACAAGTGAAATCTCCCGCAGCAAGCTTAAACATGTGAGAGGTTGATCGCGCAGAGAATCGCTGAGCTTATGTGAGTCCGTGTGTAAAAGCAGCAGGATATATATTTCAGTTCTGCTGAGCCAAATAAGACAGGTCAGGGTGAAGAAGTGACAGCCAAAGAAAAGCTTACCACAAGACGGAGAAGTTATGACAAATCAGACTATAAGGCAAAAAGAAAGTGCAGCTTTATGGTTTCATGGACAAAATAATTTCTGTGGCTGTAATATGATGAGCTAAATAACCAGGGCTGCACATAAGTGGTCCGCAGGTGTGCATTCGCTGTCAAAATAAAAAACACGCACAAGGATTAGGGTTAAATTTAAAAACTGTACTTTTGAGTTAAAATATATATTTATAATTTTAATAAATGACAAATTAAAAAGACATGAACATTTTTTTGTATCGAAAACATATCGAACCGTGACACCAAAGTATCGAACCGAACCGAACCGTGAATTTTGTGTATCGTTGCACCCCTAATATATATATATATATATATATATATATATATATATATATATATATATATATATATATATATATATATATATATATATACCAGTGTGAGAGGAAGAGAAAAATATTGAGAAGGAACGAACAGCTCATGACACAGAGCATATTACAAACCCAAGAAAGTTGATTCTGTTTTTCAGAGGGAGAAATGTTTGCTATTTGAATTCTGTGCCATAAAACAGTCACACAAACATTTGATCTTTTATGTAACAAATTCATTTCCACTTGCTCATCATAAATCCTTGCTCATGAATTCCATAAATCTAAAACTAAGCAGCCAAGTGTGGAAGCCATTGCCACCATCGATTTCACTTGCAGTGTAATCACTGCTGTTTTATAAACTAATTATTTACAATAAAGCTCGACAATATATTCATTGTCAGTGCTATTACTCATGCGCCAGTGATGGTGAAGAAATCTAAAAAAAAAAAAGGGATTTATGGGACATTTCTTTTTTTAAATTTTTTAAATTTTTTAAATTTTTGCCTGTCCCGTTTGGCTCTTTTGCATCAGAATTGTTGTCTAAAGGCAAAGAAAGATGCCCAACGGATTTACTTTACCAAACTGACCATCCCAGCCTTGCCATAATGGTCCATTTGATTCACCTTTTATTGTTTATTTTATTTTCACTTACTAAATACGGGACAGACTTGACTGGGGGAAAGAAGGGGAGAAAGAAAGAGGGAAAGAGAAACAGCTGAGAAGAGGGACGGGGGAGAAGGGCAAAAGACAAAAACCAACAGAATGAGCAGAGAAAAAAAATGCATATATCAATCACCTGGATCACCTGCTGAGAAAGAAAAAAGAAAACAAGCAGAAGAGAACAAGAGTAATAGAATAAACAACATCACAATGATATATGGGAATATGACAGTAAATACTAAATATTAAACATTATTGTGCAGCACATAAGATCAACAGAACACAGTGTGCTTTGAGGTAGGAGCCAAAAAGGGTGTAGTTTGTGGGTGTGATCACCCGTGTGTACACCTGTGAGCATGGACGCGCTTGTTTTTAAAAGGTTCCTTCATGTAATGATCTGCTAGAGGGTGTGGGGGGGCCACAGCCCCGTCCTCCAGGGCATGAAGCAGGTATGGAGGAGATCAAAACTCCAGACATCCAGAGGCCCCCAGAACACAAGAGACCAAGGAAGACCAACAGAGGGGCAGCCGCGCCACTGTCCCAGAAAGAGCTGAGGAGAGTCCCAGATGAGGGCTCACTCAGCAGCCGCGGAGCAGAAGTCAGGGGGAGTTGCAGTGACGCGCCCGTGAGCTCCGCCGGCAGCCAGCCGTGCCTGAGTGACCGAGCCCCAGGCCGAGAGGCCAAGGGCACCCCACCTCCGAAGTGGCCCGAGCGAGCCAGGCCAGGCCCCGATAAGCGGCCGCCAAGGAGTGAGCCGGTGTGTACCTGGACGCCCATCCCCGGACACAAAGAACCACCAACGCACCGATGTCTGAGGGAGTCCGCCACTGGCAGGGGAGGTGGTGGTAGGTGGAGATAGGCCTCCAAACCTTGGAGGGCCTAAGATGTCCCCAGGGAGGTGGCGCCTGACACCCAACCTGACATATAGACACAGACATACAGGCACACACATATACAAACATCCATTCCCACCCTCATGCTCTCATATGCACTTACTCCACACTCAACCAACGTGGAGACAGACATAAAGAGACGCTGTACACACGATCACACTCCCCAAGCGTACTCTACAAACTGGGTCTAGGTACCCTTGCCCCTGGAGGGGGGAACTGCACCCAGACCCAGGTGATGTTACCCTTTTCCCTGCGGTGGGGGGAGGCAGACCGCCCCGACTCCGCAGCAGCAGGGAGGCCCCACACTCCAGACCGCAGTCGGACGGCCAACTCCTCCTCCTAGCCCCCCCACTCCAGCAGGTCGCAGAGAATGGGGGTGAGAGAAGACTCCAAACCTCCCTCCACCCGCTCATTGTAGTGTTGATGCATGTGTGTTCTAAGGTGCATTTAAAACCCAGGAGGGCATGGAGCTACCTGCCAGAGAGCAGCAGGTAAGCGCATGGTCCCTCCTGCTAGCCCTCAATGTCTACGTGTATTTAACATTGATTTTTGGGACATTTCTGAAGTAGTCACACTTTGTCCCAATTCATGTAGAGTTAATTTGAAATGGTGAAACTGCAGGCCTACAGACATGTGAAGAGAACAGGCATCACTCTTTTATCCAAACAAACCGCACATGATGTCAGAAGTAAGACTTTTGTTGACATTCACACAATGAATATTTCCTCCATGGTGCTGTGTGACCAACTGGAATTTAATCATCAACATTCATCATTTGCTCACCAACCAACCTGTTCACCAGATGTAATTGACTTTTAGGGTTAATCGAAATAAAGTAGGAGTAGTAGAAACAGCCCTGAAGTGGAGGAGGAGATGACCTTGAAGTGGTTTTAAGATTTCTTCAGCATCAAAGTCAAACATTCACACAAGGAGCTTCCAAGAATGCTTTGTGCTCTTGATGCTTGTCTTCCCATACCATTATTTCCTCAGCTAGATTTCATGGCTTTAAAAGCTGTATTGATTTTGAGATTACAGTTTAGCCCTACAGTTAAAGTCAAGAATATTTGGGCAATACTCTGCGATGTATTTATAGTTTACTTATAGGGTAAACAGTAGATTGCATGTCTTTTTAGCAGAGCAGGCAAAGGTAGTGATAAGTGGAGAAACAGATATCAGTGGGAAATGAGGTGTTATTTTCTCCAGAATCTTTTCTTGAGCTTTATAATTGAAGGTGACTTTGTCCTGCTGACTACTTTAAAAGCAGTAAAGCTGTCTAATCTGAGACCTAGCATGCCAAAGCATGTCTGACCACCACACAACATTTGGAGACAAGTTTCTAACATTAACATTTTAGTATGCACAAGCTTTAGAGGCAGGTCCATTTAAGGGTTTAAATTCTACTTGCAGGGGTTTTAAGAAAAGGATTTTTGATGGATTGTCCTCTGTGCTTACTCTGCCTCTCACCAAGCTGAGCAGAACACACGGTGTCATGAGTGTTACATAACCCACCATGAAAAATAGTGTAGCTCAAGGTCTTGGTGAGGTTTTCGGCCTTGTTGCTACATGCATGGTGATGGAGCAGTATAATAAAATGCTAATGAGAAGCCAGAAGCTGGAGCTTAATTCACTGTGCTCTCTTCTCAGTAAGAATATTGACTGTTTCCCCTCCCTCTCTCCTCGTTTAATTGCTGCACAGCGAAACTCACTAAAGACTCTGGTGTACATTTATGACAGCGTTTCTGTGTGCAGTCTCCCCGGATAAGACCTCAGTATCATTAAGTCAGGAACTTAGGTAATATGCCTCAGAATGCACACTGGGGATTTGACAGATTACGATGGGTTGTAAATCCAAGTGGATGTAACTGTAACATAATTAAAGTGAGCTATTAACAACAAGAAAGCTTCTCGGATGAGAGGTGAAACGTCTTCAAGCAAACTTAAAGAAGTCCGGATGCTTTTCTTTCCAAGCTCCTTAGACTCCTCATTAATGTATTGCATTAGTATCATTGATGTGCTAAGATTCATAATGTATTACATCTGAAAAGCCATAGCTTCATGTGCCACACCCATGTATAACTGACATATCACATGTGTCACATCACAGATGTGTCTGGGTGTGCAAGGCTTTCCTGTCAATATTGGCTTTCAATACAGTTTCATACACTGGACAGGTCACCAGTCAGTCACAGGGCTGTATTTGATCATGGCGTATCCAGTTTCAGGTACATTAGCATGGATGGAGATGACTGGTACTTGAAGGCTCTGGGTGAGTTTGAAATTCAGTGAGGAACTTTTCAGCTGGACTTTAGTAGATCATCTTCAGGAAAGCCAACAAACATTCATTTAAAACCATGTCCAGGTTGGCCTTGTGATGCTACCAAACACAACTGGGAACACCAAAGAACCATCAGGCTACCACTTCCATCTAACCATTATTATTCATGTCTTCTTTGTCAGTAAATGTTGCCTGGGGTTGTGGTTCTGGCTCTGAACGTTATTATTAGAAAGTCAGTGTCAAAAATCCTATTACAGAGCTCAATAGTAGAACCATTTCCATGAATGGTTTTAGTAATTAATGTTTTTGTTCTGTTTTTGTTTGTTGTGTTTCAAGATTTGGGGTAATTTGGGGTAAGTGTTGGGAATTAGTTTTGATAACATATTTCAATTTCATTCTTTATTTTTAAGGTAAGGACACTCAGAAGAGCTAATCTTTTTTCCTTTCACATAAACCAAACCTGCTGGCTTTTTAGCATTTGCTTCTATCATCCAAATGTGTGCATGTAAACTTTGTTCTCCAATAACTCAAACTGAGTTGATTTATTGGCCTAGTGTTGATAAATTAAACATTGTCATTTCAGTTGCTGCTACAGGCTCCATCTAACGTGTTGGGGTAAAATAATGACCTTTCACGCGTACATCTGCATGGCTTATTTTTATTGTCTTTTGTCTAATTTATTTGTTTCAAAGAAAAGCCCACTATATTTGTTGCAGTTAGTGGGAGTGAAAAGCCTCTTCTCCCAGTTTAATGACAACTGAATGACCCTTCTTAATGTCATTAACTGCCAGAGGCATAGTGTGTGACTAATCTGCCTGTGCTTTATCTTAGTGGGTATTATAGTCCGTATTTACAAAGCACTTTGGATCAAGCTGTATACAAATTAGCTCTCTGTGTGTGGTAAATATGTGCCATATGGATGTTAAATAATTGATTTGCTATTGGACTTAATTTATTGCTGCGTAATGTGATTGACCTGATGTGTCATTTGAGCACATTACCGTTGTTGTTTTTTCACATCACCTTAATTAATAGCAAATCAAATATATCTGCAGTGTCTGATTGAACTACCCTTTGGGGAAGTTTTTTCAACACTTATGCAAACTTTGGCTTCATTCTGTTTCTTTCCTTTCTTCTAATATGTTGAATCACTCTAGAGTTCTTATAGTTTCTCATTAGTTTTTATTTTTATTTCATTTCAAAGGTTATGCATAAGTTCAATAAGGAAGATCTGTATTCAGTGTAGGCTGCTGGGGGATTCCCATGATGCATTGAGTGTTTCTTCTTCAGTCACCTTTCTCACTCACTATGTGTTAATAGACCTCTCTGCATTGAATCATACTTGTTATCAATCTCTGGCTCTCTTTCACAACCGGTCGCAGCAGATGGCCCCGCCCCTCCCTGAGCCTGGTTCTGCCTGAGGTTTCTTCCTGTTAAAAGGGAGTTCTTCCTTTCCAATGTCGCCAAAGTTCTTGCTCATAGGGGTCATCTGATTGTTGGGTTGTTCTCTGTATGTATTATTGTAGAGTCTACCTTACAATATAAAGCACCTTGAGGCGACTGTTGTTGTGATTTGGCGCTATATGAATAAAACTGAATTGAATTGAATTGAACTGAATCAATCACACACCTGCCTGCTTCCCAGGAGTTTGGTCTCTAACTATGCTTTACATCACATCCACTTTCCCACGCTGTCAAGCTCATTGGTGACTTCACTGGTCTAGTCCAATTATTTTTTGGCCTGCCTTATGTTTTGCTTTTTTTTCCTTCATTTTTGTCTTTTTATTGTTATTTTACTTACAAAAATGAAACAGAATTTTAAAACACATTTCAATCCATTACACCACCACCAATGAGACCTAAATATCATATTTCATTATTGTCTAAATTATTGTTTTAGCAACAACATAAACTACAAAGTGTCCACTGAACAATGAATACGTGTTGGGCTAACTTGGTTTTCTGTGACATACAGTAGAGGAGGCGTCAGTGGAATATTACAAGACTAAAGGAACACAAATGATGGAGGAAGAATATATTTTGTGTTCATAAGTTTACACTGACTTTCTTTATCTATTATCAGGAAAGCATTTATTTTACACACACACACACACACACACACGCACACACGCACGCACGCACACACACACATGTGATAATCCCAGACATAATCACCTTTGCTCTTCACAGACTTCCCCTGCATCCTGACGGACAGATAATTGACCTCAGGCCGAGTGTCCATCTGGAGGAAAAAGTCATCAGGGTAAATAAGACAGTGAAAATCACCACTGCAATCATCCATCACTTTTGCTTTCAGTGTACACCCAGGCCTGTAAATGCTATTGAGGTCCACAGTGTCATTTTTTCCCCTTACAATGCACAAACTGTTGGACCACACGAATGTTCCTGCTATCACTCAGGACAGCGATCATTAAGGACAGCGTGTTTCACTTGCGAGCTGTCTTTCAATCAAATATTGTCAGATGACAGCAGCACTTCGGATTCTTACCTGCTTAATCGACGATGAATTTCAAGAGGAATTGCACACATCTTTCTATGAAACTATTTTTGAATTAATTGTCCATTTGATAGAATTGTATCCTTGATAAAAAACAAACAAATGCTATTTAAAAATATATATTTTCGTGTTAGTGCAATCCCATGAGAATAAAGTGCACTAGAAAACATCTGAACATGAAATATAAAGTCTATGGGACTGTGACTGTTGTATACCTTTGTCTTTTTGCCATATTAATTGTATTAACAGTTTATGATGGAATATATTTGGGCCTGAGGCCATACCTGTGGTGCATAACTTTAGAGATGTAAAGGCTGGAGAAGATTGTTCAGGTAAATAAGAGTGTGATAGAAAACGGCAAGTTCTGTAACTTAGATCATCGGGGAATGATAGCATCTTTAATTTGGATCTTATAATCCCTTTCCATCATTGATGGTTATAGAAATTAACAACAACAACAACAACAACAACATAATAATAATAATAATAATAATAATAATAATAATAAAAGAACAATAATTGGGTGAATGAGAAAAGGACATCACATATCATCAGCTGCTTCAAGGCTCAGCATGAGAGATGACATATGGAGAAACTTAAAAAGTAAATAAAATAAAATGTTGGTTAGATTGTTTGTTCTCAGGTTCCTCTCATTCAGAAAATCCCCTAATGTCAAAGTTAATAAACCCAGTTTTCACTAGGCCTGTTTCCTGTAATTTGCCACAGTAGTTCACAAAAGCATTTTGGATAAGGTTCAATAAAAAAATATTGGTTCTAAACAAATGTAACACATGTTGTGTCCAAGTCATTGTGGACCTTTTTCTGTGTGAAATTGAACCATATTCTTTCCATTACAGTAAGAGAAGATCTGACGGTGTAACATAAACCCTAAATGGGTGAAAAATTCTGTAGTCATTACAAGTAAATAATACACAGACAGATTATAAAAATCACCTGTCACTGAACTTCTTTAATTAGTATCAACACATTTGTTGTGATACAGTAATTAAAAACTGACTAATTACAGATGTAATCAGACACAGCTGTGTTTCCTTCTTCACATCATATTTGTTGTTAAAGTTTAGCTGACTAAAAGTGTAAGCAGGTAATGTGGAAGAACAGACTGACTGTTGATGGTTTTTAGCTCGGAGAGTCAACAGCAGAAGGCTTCGTCTGCTTTGTGCTGCAAGAATAGAGTTTTATGACAACAGTTAAGGGTCAGTGAAATTTTGAGCCTGGGTGATTACAAATCATTTCAAAGTTGACTTTACTAATCAGCCTTTGTACACTTCATGACAACTATTTAACCATGAATGCAAAAACAATAATCACATCCTTCCCACAGATGTATCATCACAGTAGCTAACCACAGTGCTAACCTCAATAATTACTTCCTCCAAATCATCAGCATGTTTGTTCCTACAAGACAGTTCAAAGATGTCTTACCATTAATTAAACCCCCAATATTAAACATGATCAATTTATCTTTATTAATGGGTCTTTTAATGCTGTTATAATAAAGTATTATTTAAAAAGCCTTCATTCGAGTCAGCTGTCTTTGCCAATTGTACACCAATTTGCAATCTAACCACCATGTCAAGAAGCAATGTTGTAAATCAGCTGTGTGGTAAGTTGAGGAGGAACGGTAATAGCTATGTGTAGCTAAAGAGTTCATCATAGCACAGACAACACTGGCCTATGGCAGGGGATTGGCTTCTGTGTTTGTCCTGCAAGACCTCAGTGTTCAATACTGGAACGTTTTAATAGAATACATAACTGTAAGCAAAGGAACTGAGCAGTGCTGACTTAAGTTGTACTTTGTGATAGATTGCACTTGGTTAATATGAGCAATGAGTCTTCTTAATACAAAAAAGTTAGCATTGGAGTTCCAAAGGGTTCTGTGTTAGGCCCAATAGTATTTGGATTATCCAGACTTCCAAACAAACAAATCAATTAATTAAATAAAAAATAATTAGACCCCTTTCATCAAACTTTGTTGAACTGGTTGGGGTTTTTTGGAGTCAGGTTATGTTGAGAACAGTGGTTATTAAGTTTTTTGTTTATAATACATCAGGTTTTAAATGAAAAAGCAAAAAAAACCAAACAAACAAAAAACTGTGGACCACCTGTGTTGAGTATAACTTTACCATGTGAGACATCCTCTCTCCCTGAAAAACATCCTTTCCCGCTTACCAATCACAGAACAGTGTTTAACCACAAGCCTTGTCTATTTAGCAGAATATAAAATATGATCTGTGAGAGCAGCAAGGTTTAAATAAAAACTTAGATCACCATGTCTAACAAATAAAACCACATACATTACTCTGTCACAGGCCTAATGCAATGTAGCGAGAGGCAGCATTCGACGGGAGCAAAGCCTCTGTAGGAGTACCAGCTGTTCAGAAAGAGTATACTGGGATACAAGCTGAGAGATGATTGCACCTTCACAGTGCAATGTTTGTAACCTTACTTCTGATCACAGTTTAGATAGTTTTCTGAATGAATGAACATCTGTTTCTTAGTAAAATCTGAACAATACTAGAACACATTACCAATACATGTCTAGCAGGTATGTACCAGATATTCTACCAAAGTATCCTGAAATTAGAATGCAACACAAGTAGAAATTCAATCTTTTATGTGATCACAATTTAGAGGACTGCATGCTGATTTACCCATTAGCTGTTTGTACATTGTACCAAGGCTCAGTTCAACACCATTAAACAGCACAACACTATTGCAAATGCAGCCTGAGACTCTGGTCTATGTTGAGGCTCTAGTAATGAATTAAATGAGCCTCTGTGTGTGGTACATGAGTATTTATGTGTTGCTATCAGCTGGGAACGTAATGGCAAATCAGACCCATTTTCATTTCTGCTCTCCCCTGGAGGCCCTTTGTTGACTGCCTTTATTGGATTACACCGACTCTAATGGTGTCCCCTATTGTGTATCTGAGAATGCTAATTGATCCACACCAGCAGAGAATATCTTCCGTGCATTTAATATGTGTGGACACTGAGAGTAAAAACACCTTCCACCTTCCTCAGCAGCCGTTAACAAACGCTTGCATTCAGTGCACCCAATCTTCAGTCGGTATAAGAGCTGATGTTTAGTACATCGTGGGAAACACTGCATACGTTGGCCAACCCACATGAATGGTTTTACGCTATGTTAAACTATTTACACTGTTAACATTAACACATTTAATAGTGACTTACAAGATCTAGAACATTTAATTGTGACAAATATAAATCAGAAGGAGGGCAAACAGTTTTCATGGCACTGAAATACAGATATGTACAAATACATACATGCATACATAGGCACACAAAAATATGAAATGTTTGAATTGTTTCCTACTGTCTAATAGTATCTACTTCATACTTATACCAATAAATTATTACTATTAAGATATATCATAATTATTATGATTTGTTTTGCAGTAATAACAATAACAACAGATTCGATGTACATGTTGCTCTTCTAGGTGTGGTGCTATACCATAATACTATAATCTGATATTCTTCCTCAACGTCATCATCATTTTGTTACTTTTCATGTTTTTATTTTTAAAATGGATCTGATGTTGGTTATCAAGGATTACTGTGTGTTCTGAGTACATGAAACATGCAGTGTTTTTTTCATTTAATTAGGTGAGATTACAACCCCGTATATTATTCTTGATCATTCACTGTATCATAACTGTATCATACTATAATCATATTACAAGATTATTTCTTTCATAAATTGTAATATACACAGTTATTCATTTAATGCAGTACATTTACAGAGTGATGACACATTAATATATAATAAACAATTATAAATCAACTCTCCTCAAAAGGGGGCAAAATGCGGGCTGGAGAAAGAATAAAAACTAAACAACAAATTGTTTTTACATTTTTTAAGGCTTGAATTTCATACAGGAAGTTTGCTAAGTATTTATTCACTCTGATTTTCTCCTAATCATTGTTTTGTAAAATCTGGCTATTTAGCAGTTAGATACTCAGTGTAGGAGGCTTAAGCCACAGGTGACATGCAGAATATCCAACAGTGAACACATACATAAATACTAGCAGTGGTTCTGAATACTAATAGTGTAGCCTACACAGTTTGTGAGCCTTCTAGAAACTGGTTACATTGTATAATCTCTTCTGACCTCAACCACTAAAAAAGTACAGAGAAGTCTAACCCTGCATCTTATCAGAACTTCATATATATAAAAATGTATAAAAAATTTCAACACTTTGAAACTTGAAGTTTTATTATTACTGTGAGTCACTTTATGCATTACTTAAAATGATAGTAAATTTAAACTAATACCCCTCATTGAATTCCTACTTGGTGTCTCCCAGAAACTTAAATTGGTGTTGGGAGGTTTTGGGGAAACTTTTAGTCAGAAGACCTTGGAGAAGGAGATAGAAGAGAAGAGGTGAGAAGTGAGCAAAGAGAATTCACTTTTATCTTAATTACTTCAAAAACAAGTGACTCTAGTTAAATTAAACAAAGGCATTTAATTTAAGTGTTTTGGAATGGAAACAACAATGGGAACTAGTGATCAGTGTTGCTGCAAGTGCTTTTTAACAGGTGGGCAGTGAATTGAAAAGGGTTGTGCAATTTAGTTTTTTAATGATTGATCCTATAAACTTGCAGTCTTTTCATATAAACTGCTTTTGTTGGTTTAATCGTGTCACCTTGCTTAATGCCTAACTTAAAGACTGATAATAATGTGCTTTTAATTCAAAGGTAAACAAACAGGCCACATGAAGAAAATCAACAATAAATGTGTTTTTTAGTTCAACTTACAAGGAAGGAATATCCAGATTCTGGCCTGCTGTTGCCTTCAACCAGCTTGGAGTGAGAGTAGAAATATCAGATGAACACTGGAAAAACTGGGCCCATAAATCAGTGGAGTGCCCTTTTAAACTGGAGTGCATAATATTTGTTTTAAAATGTCTATTTTATGGTCTAGCAACTTGGATGTGATTTCACTTTTATTAATGGCCAAAACTATGCAGAACTTGTCCTTTTATTACTACTTGACAACCATATTACCTCAAAACACAATTTTTTTATATGACACTTAAATTGAGATTTATGTGTCGAGCATCAGAGAAGCCCATAGCTCATTTCTCTCATTGTTCTCATCATCTTAAAGCTCAGATTTGAGTTATTTTACAAGCTAAATCAGTACTTACGCTGTATCTAACAAAGAAGCATTTGGAAAGAAAAAGTGATTTTAGCCTCCACAAAATGTATTCCACAAGCTGTGGCTGCTGACAGCTCCATATGGTAATGTTTCCACTCTGCTTCAGCCCTGAGGCAGTGATTCCAACATATTAAGGTAGTCTGTTATTTTAGATCTTAAATCAGAAGGCCTATGAATTTTTTATCAGATGCCTCATAGGATCAGTTGACTGCAGGAAATGGACCCTGTCAATGAACAAACCCTGTAAGAGCTTACACAAGGTTACTGCTGATAGGCACTTTCCCTGATAGTATGTAGAGATGTTGGCAAAAATGAGGGGACATATAAAAAGTATATGATATAAATGTGATCCACCTCCTTAACCCCTTTTCCTCTCAGTGTTATCGTTCACTTTGTGTGGCTATGTAATTCACTTCTATTGTGTTCTGCAAAGAACTGTGTGATTTCCTCCTATAAGCGTCATCTAATCCTGTGCCTCTCCCGAGCCTGACAGGGTGTTAAAAAATTCTTTACAATGGGATTAAATAGCCCTGATTTAAGCTTTTAGTGTTTTAGTGAAAGATTTAATAGTGCTGTATGACACTCACTGCACCCCCTCAATGCTGGATGGGAACCATCCCGTCTACATCTCAATTAATCTGCAACTGCATGCATGGTTCATGGGTTTCAGTAATGAACAGAAGACTGTGACATTGGTATCATAGTTGATCACTGAAGTGTTTTGTTGCTTAAACCTGCACACCTACACAATGTTGCTCAAATGTGGCAAGGTGAAAATGAATGTTGAAACAAGTAGTCACCTTCACACCGGTGCTCTTGTCACCCCAAATATTATTTTTGGCTGTGGTGAGTTCATGTCAAGCAGCAACGCCCTGGAAAATGACATGCCAAAAACTGGGGCATACCGGGGCAAAAGGTATGGTTACCCACCAGGGACATTCCTCTAGGGCTGCCTTCCCGCAAGTTGGTCCCCCGCTTCGTCGGCCCGTATGAGATTGACACCATCATCAGTCCAGCGCCAGTGTGGCTAAAGCTTCCTGCATCCTGGAGAACTCCTCCGAGGTTCCACATTTCCCAATTTAAGCCAGACGGGGGAGGTAGTATCTGGTGGACTGGGAGGGTTATGGTCCGGAGGAGCGTTCCTGGGTTCCACAGTCATTTATTCTGGATCCCTGTCTGATCACCAATTTTCACGCTTCTCTCCGCAGGCTCCGGTCTGGACGGCCACCAGGAAGCAACCCTTGAGGGGAGGGGGGTTGCTGTGATGGTCCATGGGAGCAGATGAGGGTTTTTTGCATTTTGTTATCAGGATGGTTCAATAGCTACTCTCCTGGACGGAGCCACCTGCGTCGCACCCGACCCCTACCCACTGCCAGTTACAGCCGGACTCATCCCTAGTTTGTTTACTCACCTACTGTGGTAACTAGGCGTTGTCTACGCTCCGCTCTTCGAGTTTAACTTGTGCATAGGTCTCTGCACTATCCCACCCTGGACTGTTGTTCATTTCCTCCAGCATTGGCTTCCTCGTTCCACCTCCGTTGTCAGTTCTTATTAAGGAAATCATCTGCTCCCTTACCTGCCAGTAAGTTCTCCCTCTGTCACAGAGCTCCCAGGGTCCTGATCGCGGCCTCTCAGGACAGCCTTCCTTATGAGCTGTGCCGGTCCCTCCGGCTCCTGCTTCACTCTTAAAAAATAGACATAAAACAGTAGTAGTTGTATCAGCTACAGAGCAGTTAGCTTCACTTATCCTCGCTTTGCTCCCGTTCCCTCTGTAAATAAAGTCTTGTACATAGTTCTCAGTGAGTGCATTGAGTCTGCTTTTGGGTCCAGCTCTTGTATGAACCTCGGTTCATGACAGTGTAACAGACAGAGGGAAAAGATAGACGTAAAATAATAGTAGTTGTATCAGCTACAGAGCAGTTAGAGAGAATGATAAGCAAAGTGTAAGAATTAGTAATATATATATATATAAATAGATACCTAGAATCCCTAAAAGCCTGAGTGGTAAATGGACTGGTTCTTATATAGCACTTCTACTGTACTTGAGCACTCAAAGCTCTTTATACCATTTGATACAAGCACTTGTTTCTATGTCTAAGTGCTTTCTACCTAACATCCACACTCTGATTAACACATCACAGCACTTGGGGTTCAGTATGTTGCCCAAGGATACTTGGGCATGCAGACTGGAGCACTCAAGGATTGAACCACCAAATTTCAGATTGGTAGATGACCTGCTCTGTTGCCTCAGCTACAGCCATCCTACTTTTGTCTTTTACAGCAAAATGCTAACTCTGATGCTTCAAAATGCAGGATGCAAAAACCTGTAAATAGCTTGTTGCACCCTCCGGATGCCTTTTTTAGTTAAAGGAGAAAAGCAGCAGCAGCCTCAACTACATGGTTGAAACAGAAACACACTAGCAATAGTGTAATTCCTAATGCCAAGCAACTGCAGTCTTAAATTGATGATATAGTCACCTCCTCTGCTTTATGCCATCAGATTATTGCTGCTGTCATTTATTTTCCTCTATGCCATCTTTCTCTTGTCAGCGATTAATGAAAATAAACTTCAAATGCTCTGACGGGTCCTTTTCCCCTCCATTTATGCCCCTTCCTCGCTACTCATCATCACTTCTTGTCAGCTTGTTTCCCTAGCCCCGGGAAAAGGAGTGAACCTACTGTGATAACCACTTGTTTCCGTGGATATACATGGTCACCAACTGCTGCTTTTTGTCAAACAGCTTGAAGCCTCATCTGGGGCAATGCAAAGCTCCAAACTCAAACTAAACTAAAACCCATATTCCAACAGCCAGTTGCACAGGTGCAATGTTCAATCAAAAGACATCACTAAAAAGACAGAATCCCCTTATAGCATCATATGTAGACCAATTATTTTTACCCATTGCCATTCCTCCTTCAGACTTCACTGGAGCCTCTAAAGTCCAAGAAAAATAACGACTGTTCTCATTTGTTTAACTGTTAGCGTGTAAATGATCTTGAGTGTCAGCATAAAGCTGTTAAACATTAACATGTCAGACTGCTTGCAAGTTGGGAAGCTAATGTTATTCTATCCAAAGTTGTTCTAAATACTGGATCTTAGTGGTTGTTTAGTGAAGCAACGCTGGTTAAAAAATGTGCCAATGAGTGTAGAATATGTAGCACAAGAGCAGAGCTATCTCTACTGCAATCTGTCATGCACCTTTAATGTTGTTTTTACAGTGTAGGGCACTGCAAATCTCAGCCGATGTATTGTGTCTATCATGTTTCATAAAAAATACAAAAAGACTGATGCATTTGATTCGTTAGCTACAGCTAATAGCGTTGTAACTTTTATAGAAACATTTATGGTGCAATGGGAAACAAACTCTTCCTGTTTTGTCATTTTTTGTTTGGTTGTTTTTATTCATAAAATTTATAGTACTTGGTGAGGCGGTGATAGCTGATGACAAATCATCACATCAGCTTTTGTAATTACAAGCTTTCATCATATTTGCATTTCTCATCCTCCTGAAATATGATGCAATAACTAGTACAGTAGCTTATCCTCTTGAAGTATGATGCAGTGGGGTTACATCAGTATTTCTGCCTGAGCTTTTCACTTTATGATCATAAGTTCTTCACCTCATCTGCTTGGCATAAATGTGAACGCTCTCATGACTTCCGTGACTGAGTGTTGGCAGCTCATCAAAAGCTGAGTAAAGCATTTGGAAATTCAGTTTACATTTAAGTGACAACAGTGAAAAATCATGTTTTTGTCTGAATTGGTTTGTTCAGTAGAATATTTGAAAAATCATATGACTAAACAGGAACACTTGAACTTTTAAAACAACAAGCACTGATTCAGACTCCCCCGGTTCTCGCTGGCATGACTTGTCATTTCCTCGTTGGAGAAAACTCTCAAACCTTAGTAAATATTTCTGTGGGGACTGAAGAGATCATGTATCCAAAGACAGATTATTGCACCAGGAGCTGGGATTCTTCACTGTGGAGGAAATCACGTCTTTGTTGGAACTGTTTTGCACATTGTTAATCACTTTAAATAAACAAACTGTCACTGTCTTCCTTCCCTCACCCCAACGGGTGGCAGTAGATGATCACCCCTCCCTGAGCCTGGTTCTGCTGGAGGTTTCTTCCTGTTAAAAGGAAGTTTTTCCTTCACACTGTAGCCAAAGTGCTTGCTCACAGGGGGTCTGTAACAGGAATGACGGACAGGACCACATAGTTCATACATTCAATACTTTATATTTCCAGTTGCTGTTCTCACAACACTCGGCTGCAGCTTTCCAGCTACAGCCACACAACAACAACAACAACAACAACAACAACCTCAGGTCCTGGCACGCTCTTTTATGCAGGGGAGGCAGGATGAGCTAATGGAGCTCCGGTGTGTCTCAGCCTCCCCTGCAGCTCCGCCCAAGCCACACCCCGCCACAGGATCATATGATTGTTGAGGTTTTTTCTGTTGTATTATTGTAACGTCTACCTTACAATATAAAGAGCTTTGAGGTGACTGCTGTGATTTGACGCTGTATAAATAAAACTGAACTGAACTGAATTAAATGTGGTGGCTAAAGCTACATCCAGACTGGGAGCAATTAGCCCATCGCACATCAGCTTGAAGCTGATGGCCGGTTGCTTGAGGACATTTCAGGCTTCACTTGCCTAGGTAACCCGCTAATATATTTATTACCAGGTCATATGTCATATTCTTCACTCTCTTGGTATTCACTTCATTCTCTTGTCTGGAAATGGAGACATGTTTATCTTTGGTCCCACACACCTCCTGTCGCCAGCAGTTATACCTACTGCAGCACTGATTACCTAACAATGATGTCTTAGCAAGAAATACAACATAAAACAAAATAAAATTAGTTTATTCATCAAAACCATCAACATATGAGATGAAAACGAGTAAAAAGAACTTAAATAAATAAAATGAAGAAAACTTACATTTTCAATGATTTCTGCCAAGCCTACTAACGTGTCATGAAAAGGAAAGTTAATGAGGTGCTAGAGCCAGAGTTTATGTAATCAGTTTACACAAGAAGCATAAATTTTGGCTCAGACTGAAAGATTTTTACAAGTTTTTGCTGTATAGCCATGGAGTTTTGTACAGACATTCATGGTCCTCAGAGGATGAATGCGAGGGATATTTAAGAAACTGGTTGCACCATGACATTTACAATGTTTTATATTCCTATCAGCTACTGTTTGTTTGAGTGCTAGCTGACAAATGTTGTTCAGTAACATAGTGAAACAGATCAAATTAGATCCAGTGAATCCAGTATATTTATGGTTGACATTAGAATGATGGTGCATGAAGCTCATAATAAGTTTGCCCAGTTTAAACCAACTACTAGCATTCTTGTTCTATGAGCAATGAAACAGCGTTAACCAAGATCCCGTAATATTTGTGATAATTAAAACCTATAAATCTATTGCCTGTAGTTCTCTCTAAACAGAGGTGTCAGTTAGGCATGTAGCTCATAAACAATGACTCTAGGTGCATGCTAAATGTTTCATCAGTACTTGTGTTAAAATAATTAAAACCGGCTTGTTGTTGTTGCTGTACTGATGTGGTTTATCACTCAGTTGTGCTTTTTGGCCCTCACTCTCAACAAGCAGGCAACTATTTAAACACATCTCCACCTTGTATGTTAAAACCAAAGTGTCAGCAGATGAAAGAAGGTGCTTGAGGTTAAGGGTAGTTGCCAGGATGCCTTCTGTTCAGCCTAACTTTCAAAACTCCTCTTCATGTGGTGTCTTAACAAGTTAGGATGCCTCCCTAAAGACAATACAGGTCAGAAAAGGTCATAACAAAGTTGAATGGCAAACAGCACTTACCACGATGAGGAGTGAACCACCAAGCTTTATAACCTCTTTTTTGCAGTTGCTGCTTCCTGTCAGATTTTCCCTTAGTTAAGGCTCACAAGGCTCATATGTTAATATTATGGAATAACTGTTGAACGTTTAAATGAAAGAAGAGACTTGTACCATTACATTTTAAAGCATACCTTTTCAGTGGCATGAAAGCCTGGACAAGAGTATGCCCATCTTCCGCCAACAGGAGCAAAATATAATGATACAAATAAATTCACTGTGCTAGAGGTTCTTGTTCAATCTTAATGTTGTTTAGAAATATTGCTGGTGATACTTAAAAATATCTGAATATTTTATTAAACATGGATCCTTGTATTAAGATGAGTTGACAGGTTTGAGTTGGATAACAGGGAAAAGTACATGTAAACTGTTTCGCTGTGACTAAAATGTACATTCTGTTTGGATTTCATTGATTCCTGAAGCTTGCAGCGTGGTCTTATGCGCTCTGTACCTGTTGTTATTGACCCCTTCATATTCCCTTTGTGTCCTGCTGTTTTTGATTAGTTTCGGACCCTGTTTATCAGACATAGTCATATTAACTACATTAATAATTTCAAACTTGTGCACCCACTTCTTGTGTTTTCATGAATGATGTATGCTTTACAATCAAACAATACAATGTAAACCATCAATATGATTCTGAGAGCATGATCCTGACAATTTGCTCTATAGTCATGGTGGAGAATATCTCCTTGTCATGATCTGGTTCAGCCCCTGTTTGTTAGACATAGTCAGGTAACAATATCCTGGTAATTGCTCTGTCGACTTTATCCCTGCTTCCTTATTATTAGATCATCATTTGATTGATTGATTCATTAGCAATACTAAGGTGAAAAGACTTGTCTTAAGGACTTTGAACACAATTACATAAACATGCATTTTTTGTATGAGTATCAATGCTAGTACATCACCATATATGAAGAAAGCAGCTAAGATCAATTATCCACTCATCAGGAGAAAAAAACCCAACAATCATATGACCCTCTATGAGCAAGCACTTTGGCAACAGTGGGAAGGAAAAACTCCCTTTTAACAGGAAGAAACCTTCAACAGAACCAGGCTCAGGGAGGGGCGGGGCCATCTGCTGCGACCGGTTGGGGTGAGAGAAGGAAAACAGGATGAAAGACATGCTGTGGAAGAGAGACAGAGGTTAATAACAGATATGATTCAATGCAGAGAGGTCTGTTAATACATAGTGAGTGTGTTCAGGTGACTGAAAAGGAAAAACTCAATGCATCATGGGAATCCCCCGGCAGCCTACGTCTATTGCAGCATAACTAAGGGAGGATTCAGGGTCACCTGGTCCAGCCCTAACTATATGCTTTAGCAAAAAGGAAAGTTTGAAGCCTAATCTTAAAAGTAGAGATAGTGTCTGTCTCCTGAATCCAAACTGGAAGCTGGTTCCACAGAAGAGGGGCCTGAAAACTGAAGGCTCTGCCTCCCATTCTACTTTTAAATACTCTAGGAACAACAAGTAGGCCTGCAGAGCGAGAGCGAAGTGCTCTAATAGGGTGATATGGTACTACAAGGTCATTAAGATAAGATTGCTCAAGGAGGACTGGCGGTGCTGCTGCCGTAGGCCCCGGTCTGGATGGGCCTGGGCTCCCTTGCCTTGGTGGGTGCCGAAGGACAGGGGTGCCTACTGGGGTCAGCAGGGGAGCTGGCCCCAGGCTTCTTTTCCTCCCCATTCCCGGCTGCCTCCCTCTTCCCGCTCCAACACACCCACCCACACAAGTAGGGCCTTGGGGCGATCGTGGCTCAAGAGTTGGGAGTTCGCCTTGTAATCGGAAGGTTGCCGGTTCGAGCCCCGGCTTGGACAGTCTCGGTCGTTGTGTCCTTGGGCAAGACACTTCACCCGTTGCCTACTGGTGGTGGTCAGAGGGCCCGGTGGCGCCAGTGTCCGGCAGCCTCGCCTCTGTCAGTGCGCCCCAGGGTGGCTGTGGCTACAATGTAGCTTGCCATCACCAGTGTGTGAATGGGTGGATGACTGGATATGTAAAGCGCTTTGGGGTCCTTAGGGCGCTATATAAATACAGGCCATTTACAGGCCATTTACAGGCCATTTACAGGTGTGTCACCAGGGTGCAGGGGAGGCATCCCCCCCCCCCTCTGTCCCCTTCTGGCCACCTGTGCCTCAATTTTATTCCACAACTTAGACATCCACATTACTCACACTCTCATAACACATACATATAGGGCCTTGAGGGTGGGCACGTTAACAGCGTCCAGTGGACGGTCTGTGTACTCAAACCTACCTCTGGCGCCGGTGCCCACCTCTCAATTTTAAATCCATGTAGACACTGAGGGTTCTCGGGAGGGGCCGTGCTAACACCTGCTGCTCTCTGGCAGCAGCACCATGCTCTCCCGTGTTTTAAATGCACCTTAGCACAACACGCAGCAACACTACACATGAGCGAGAGGAGGGAGGTTTGGGGTCTTCACACACCCCTGTTCTCTCTGCTGGCCATTGGGGCGGGGGGCTGGAAGGAGGTGTTGGTCGTCCGATTGGGATCTGGGATGCGGGGCCTCTCTGCTGCTGGGGAGCCTGGGGCGGTCTGCTTGCCTCCACCCCGGGGAAAAGGGTAACATCTCCTGGGTCTAGGTGCTGTTTCCCCCTCTGGGGGTGAGGGTACCTGGACCCGGGGTATAGAGTATGTTTGGGGAGTGTGATTGTGTGTACAGTGTCCATTTATGTCTATCCCTACGTTGGGTGAGTGCTGAGTATTTGTACATGTGTGCATGAGGGTGGGAATGCATGTTTGTGTCTGTGTGTGCCTGTTTGTCTGTGTCTATATGTCAGATCGGGTATTAGACTCCACCTCTCTTGGAACTCCCAGGCCCTCCAAAGGCCTGTCTCCCCTCACCACACTCCCTGTCGGTGACTGATGCGCTCAGGGGTCGGTGCGTTGGTGGTTCTTGGTGTCCGGGGCTGGGCGCTCAGGTATGTACCAGCTCACTCCCGGTGGCTACTGGACGGGGCCTGGCGCCTGTTGCTCAGTCAGGCCTCTTCCGGAGTGTAGGGGGCCCTCGAGGCTCCGGCCTCTGGGCATGCGGCTCGGTTCACTCTGGCACAGCTGGCTGCTGGCAGAGCCCGCGGGCACGCCAGTGCAGCCCCCTCTAGCTTCTGCTCCGTGGCTACTGGGTGACCCCTTTTGAATCTTTTGAATACAAGCGTGCTGATCCACACAGGTGTGCACACGGGTGTTCACTGTTCATAGACATAAACTACACCTTTCTTGGCTGCTATTTCCAAGCACATTGTGCGCTGTCGGTCCTGCGTGCTACACAACAAGATTCATTATTTAGTATTTACTGCTGTTTACACTTTAGATTTAGATTATCTTCATTTCTAATGAACAAACTTCTGTTAAGATTAATTGTTCAATAGCCTTAATTCATAAGCTATTAAATTCATTGGTACAACCGATGTTTAGATGCAGAAAAAAAATCAGTTTAGTTTTAATTCATTGACTTGTTCAATTCTTTAAATCCAAATAAATGTAAAATACATGACTGAAACTTGAAGTGCAGGGTACAGAGCTGGAGACATAAACTGCACCTACTACATGGATGCAGCTATAAAGACATTCCCTGTTACAGTGGGGCAAAAAAGTATTTAGTCAGCCACCGATTGTGCAAGTTCCCCCACCTAAAATGATGACAGAGGTCAGTAATTTGCACCAGAGGTACACTTCAACTGTGAGAGACAGAATGTGAAAGAAAAATCCATGAATCCACATGGTAGGATTTGTAAAGAATTTATTCGTAAATCAGGGTGGAAAATAAGTATTTGGTCAACAACAAAAATACAACTCAATACTTTGTAACATAACCTTTGTTGGCAATAACAGAGGTCAAACGTTTACTATAGGTCTTTACCAGGTTTGCACACACAGTAGCTGGTATTTTGGCCCATTCCTCCATGCAGATCTTCTCGAGAGCAGTGATGTTTTGGGGCTGTCGCCGAGCAACACGGACTTTCAACTCCCGCCACAGATTTTCTATGGGGTTGAGGTCTGGAGCCTGGCTAGGCCACTCCAGGACTTTCAAATGCTTCTTACGGAGCCACTCCTTTGTTGCCCGGGCGGTGTGTTTTGGATCATTGTCATGTTGGAAGACCCAGCCTCGTTTCATCTTCAAAGTTCTCACTGATGGAAGGAGGTTTTGGCTCAAAATCTCACGATACATGGCCCCATTCATTCTGTCCTTAACACGGATCAGTCGTCCTGTCCCCTTGGCAGAAAAACGGCCCCATAGCATGATGTTTCCACCCCCATGCTTCACAGTAGGTATGGTGTTCTTGGGATGCAACTCAGTATTCTTCTTCCTCCAAACACGACGAGTTGAGTTTATACCAAAAAGTTCTACTTTGGTTTCATCTGACCACATGACATTCTCCCAATCCTCTGCTGTATCATCCATGTGCTCTCTGGCAAACTTCAGACGGGCCTGGACATGCACTGGCTTCAGCAGCGGAACACGTCTGGCACTGCGGGATTTGATTCCCTGCCGTTGTAGTGTGTTACTGATGGTGACCTTTGTTACTTTGGTCCCAGCTCTCTGCAGGTCATTCACCAGGTCCCCCCGTGTGGTTCTGGGATCTTTGCTCACCGTTCTCATGATCATTTTGACCCCACGGGATGAGATCTTGCGTGGAGCCCCAGATCGAGGGAGATTATCAGTGGTCTTGTATGTCTTCCATTTTCTGATGATTGCTCCCACAGTTGATTTTTTCACACCAAGCTGCTTGCCTATTGTAGATTCACTCTTCCCAGTCTGGTGCAGGTCTACAATACTTTTCCTGGTGTCCTTCGAAAGCTCTTTGGTCTTGGCCATGGCGGAGTTTGGAGTCTGACTGTTTGAGGCTGTGGACAGGTGTCTTTTATACAGATGATGAGTTCAAACAGGTGCCATTCATACAGGTAACGAGTGGGGGACAGAAAAGCTTCTTACAGAAGACGTTACAGGTCTGTGAGAGCCAGAGATTTTCCTTGTTTGAGGTGACTAAATACTTATTTTCCACCCTGATTTACGAATAAATTCTTTACAAATCCTACCATGTGGATTCATGGATTTTTTTTTCACATTCTGTCTCTCACAGTTGAAGTGTACCTCTGGTGCAAATTACTGACCTCTGTCATCATTTTAAGTGGGGGAACTTGCACAATCGGTGGCTGACTAAATACTTTTTTGCCCCACTGTAGCTAGATTAACATGATGGTGTTGTGTTTAGTATGTTGCTCTGTTTCTTTTGCTTGTTTTCTCTTCTTTTTCTCTCAACAGGTGATTCAGGAGATTTTTTTCCTCTTCTTTCTCTTTTTAAGTGCCCTTTCTCACTGTCCCTCTCCCCTTCTGTTTTTCTTTTCCTTCATCTTTCTTTCTCCCTTTCCTATCCCTCAGTCATGTCTGTCCCGTCTGTAACAACTGAAAATAAAATAAAATAAATAATAACAACAAAGGCCGATCAAATGGACCAATACGGCAAGGCCGTGATGATCCATTTGGCAAAGTAAATCCATTGGGTATCCTTGTTGGTCCACAGACAACAATTCTGACGGCTAAAGAACCAAATGGGACAGGCAAAAAAAACTGTCCATGACAACTCACCTGCCTCCTTATGTTTAACAGAAATACAGCTATGTTGTTTGGAAAACTCTCAAGAAAATTTACATTATATATTTTGTGATAACCATCATTTCCTACTGCGACTTCCCATGTGACTATTAGCTTTATAATCTCCTAATTGCCCTCTATTGTATTTTCAACTTGTGGTGGCAGCATGAAGACAGCAACTCAGCAGGAGTGTATACACTGTATGTGGCTTTTGTTGTGGATTTATTAAACACCTGCATCTCTTAACACAGCCACAGGCATTATACCTTGAATGCAGTGAATTACAGGCTTTAGTCGATCCACCTGAATAAGTCCCATTACAGAGAAGTCATCCAATGAATAATGTTTATTGGAGAGTAAACAAAGCACAGAGTGCAAAGCATTAGGGGGCTCCAAAGAAGTAATTTTGTTATTTTCCCACTGAAAAAACTGAGCAATAGGAAATGTTCAAGACAAATTGAACTTTAGATTGAAAGAACCATGTAGTCAGAAAAGAAAACCCTAGTAAGGATTAGATTTTTAAATGATGATTTGATTTATTAAGTGATAAAACAAAACTTTCCATACCTACCTTGCCCTATGTGAAACAATATTTCTTCATCTTGTTAAATCATGAATTAACTATGAGATGGTGGCCACGTGGAGGGAGCAGGTGGCGACACCGACAGCAGGAAGAACTGCAGGACTGGATCAAGCGCCGCATGCAGATGATTAAGAGGCTGTGGACGTACATCTTTGTTTGACCCTTGCACTAACAGTGTCCACATCAAAGAATAGTTTGACACTCCAGTGCATCAGCTTCAGTTTCCAGGTGCTAACACATTGGAAAACCTGTTTGATTGGAAAGACAGCCTTGGTAAAGGGGTCTTCCAGTAAACACCACATAACAACAAGCCTGCTATGTTTGTGGAAGACAAAGTCTTTCTGGAAATAATGGACAAGGAGGCTTTCACGAATTACTCACATAGTTGGGTGGCACCACTACCCTTCAAGCAACCAAGGCACAAACTCACCAACAATTGAGCCCAAGCAGTCAACCATCCTTTGATGTTACGGCACTTGCTGTAAAAGAGGTCAGACATGAAAGAACATATGATTGCCTTTATGAAGAAGCTCTTTGAGGCAGGTCATGCTGAACCAGTGCCACTACCCACTGGTGAACAAGAGTGCTGGTATTTGTATCTTTGGAGTGTATCATCCAAGTTAACCAGGTCAAGTATGGGCAGTGCTCAACTCCAGCCTTAAGAATGATGGTGTCTCCCTTAATGACATCCTGCTATGTTGCCCTAACTTAAATAATACACTTTTAGGTGTCCTCACTCACTTCCGTAAGGAAACTCTGGCTCCGATGTAGAACAGTTGTTCTATTTTTTCATGGTCTCCCAGGATCACCAGGACTTCCTACGTTTCCCCTGGTTCAAGGACAATGACCCCACCGAAAAAATTGCAGAGTATAGGATGAATGTACATTTATTCCCCAATAGCCCCTCTCCCGCTGTTGCCATATACACTGTAAAAAAATATTCCGTAGAAAAACAGAAAATGTCCTGGTAATTTTCTGCCAGTACATTTTCTGTTTTTTTACGGAGGTTTGACGGACCTTTCTGTAAATGATAAAACGGAAAATTCTGTAGATTTACAGTATACTCTCTGTACTATTTACGGACATTTCCTTCAGCTATAAAACAGAAAATTCCGTTTATTCACAGTATATTTTCTGTATCATTAACTGATATTTTCGGTTAATAGAAAAATTGAAATTTCTGTTTATATTACTATTTCCAAGCACTTCTTTTCACTGTAACTCATTAAATATAGTTCTTTATATCCATAAACGTACATTTCTATGCAATTACAACCTAGTACACCATGTACTCAAAAATTCATAAATTAAAACTTAAATTAATTTGTGCTTCGTACACAACAACATTGGTACAATTAATGTTAAATATTCTTTTATTCTCCTTAACTCAAACACTATACTAAAATATAATGACAGCATCCATCTTGTCATAAAACTACTAAACAGCTGATACATGAACAAAATAACTCACAAGCTTTCAAATTTGAGCATTTTTATTTCCTTGAAATCAGGTTGCCCTCATGTAAATGTGTTTATTTACATTCATTCAAGTGGCTACCAAGTGTTTTCTTCAAACAGGACACCTGACAAACAAAAAATGTCATATTTAACGACATGTTCACATTTAATAATATCCAGAGTACCTTTTAGTTAGAATCACTGCCTTGTGGTAGTTTTGCCTCAGCCAAATGGTTAAGGTGTGGTTTACATCCATCTCTGTCCACTTATGATACAGTATACACATGTAGTCAGTTATAGCCAAACACCTTTGATTACTGAATTACATTCACTTCATTAATGAAGTGAATGTAATTCACATTTGTGTGAACATTTGTCTGAGATTAACTCTTTGGGCTCTTTACCTTACAATATAACATACTTGAGTCAAAATTTGTTGACTGTTTAAGTGGTGCCACATGAATACAACTGAACAGATCTAAAGAAGATGTTCCTGAACTTTGGGTTTATTCGAACAGGACTGATGGATAACCACAGGACTTTTCCCCATATGATAACTACAACACATAATAAATTAAGACAGATTACTGTCCCAAACTTAAAGATAAAAGTGTATTTACGGGACTTGTTTTGTCAGTGAGGAGCAAAGTATAATTAGAAGTGCTTGTTCTGATGAAAAGTTAAACTGTAAACAGCAGCATAGTGAATAAGGATCTGTGTCCACGAATCCTCAGCAGTGACAACACTTAAACATCATAGTTCAAAATCCTTAATGCACACCTTTTTCTCCACGGTGTTCAAATTCTCTAAGCTGGTTAAGTAGAGGAAAAAGTCTGACATATTTCATGACCATTAAATGTTTGACAAGGCTCTGAAAACAAGGTTACAGTTACAAACAAAAACCTCTGCTAGTGCGCACAGACCCTAAATCACAACAAATAAGACAATAGTAAGACAAATTACTACAAAGTCTTGTTACCGCTCTTCATATAACAGTGTGACAAAGTCCTGAATGCAGCCTGCATGTTAGTACATCAAGGTCCATCTGAGCTTTAAGTAAAATACACTCAGCTTTTCCTTGGATTTTAAGAGTTGCTCAGTTCATACAGGAACTGCAGCAGTCGGAGTTAACGTGTCGCTGTGTTGCTCCTCCGTGTCAGCCATTGAGACTAGTCGCAATTTATTCTGAGGAAAAAAAGAGAAACAACAAGACATTTTTAAAAAGTTTGTATTTTTATAATTTTTTTTTTACCTAGAGCATAAACAACATAAACAAAAAAAGGATTAGGGCTGTGCGATATGACGATATATATCAGATTACGATATAAAAATGTCTATCGTTTCATATTATACACTATTCTTTGTTTTGTGGTGTTGCAAAATAAACTGTTTACGGCAATATTTTTTTCATGGTTTTGATGGTCACTGTAGTTGCTATATTATTTCTTAAAGTTCTCTCCTTCTCTTATACTTAAAATAACCACACTATGGACGGACAAGTGACTGTTTTTACGCGTACTTTCGTTACCAACAATGAGGATAAAACCATCGTGTGGCTCCGCCGTCCGCTTGTTTATTTTCCACATAAACCTTTCACAATAAAGCTCAAGTTTCTGTTGAGACTTTTCAAACTAAACTGAAATGATATACATTATTCTCAAACATAAAATTTCAGAATATGCATCAAACAAATGACCTCAAATAAAAACATCAAGTAACTATAAATGGCGCTTACAGTCACCACGCAGACGAAGGCACAGAGAATACCAGCATGGCCAGCAAGGATGAGGCAGAACCAGAAGGACCAGTCAAAAGAAATCGAGGACCTTATTGTTAAATGAGGGGCTACCTCTGTAGCATGGACATGGTTTGGTTATGAAAAGTCTGACACGCCCCAGAAAACTGTACTATGCAAATTATGCCACAAACTGGTCCCCACCACCACTCGAACACGACAAACCTCTTTAACCACCTACACAAGAATCACATGAAAGAGTTTCGAGAGAGTTTACGAATGAAAAGCAAAAAAGAGTCGTCAGGTGCTCAAAATAATCCTTAGACTCAAACGTTAGAACAGGCTTTTCCTTGCAGCACGCCGTGTAATAAATACTCAGAAAGAAAATGGCGGCCATTTAAACTCATGTCTAAAAATGTATAGTTTCATGCATCGGTCAAAACACTCAACTCCAGGTACACGACGCCCAACTGAAAACATTTCACATAAGTCGAGTTGCCCGAGAATCACAGAATTTACAGAAAATGCACTATTTTGTGATATATATCGTTATCAGGAGAGATACGTCTTATATTGGGATATGAGATTTTGGTCATATCACGCAGCCCTACAAAGGATTATAATTCACGTAGAGTTGCATACACATAACACCATTCTGTTGCAACAAAAGCAGTTTATAATTAAAGTAACATACATACCTTGAAAAACTAAATCAACCACAACATTAAACTCACCTTGTGTTTGTAGAGAAGGTGATCAGGGTTTTTCTTCATTTCCTGAGACCAGCTGCTCTGGATCATCACCAGCTTGTATCTTCATCTTTTTTTTCACTCGGGGAAGTCTTTCCTTTTCTTGGCCATTGCTCTGCACTGGAAAACCAAAGTGTGTGATCAAAGGTGAAATAAGGGATATTTTTCCACTGCAGGACTTAAAGTGCTTCAAGTAGTGATAGCTGTTGATCCATTTCTCAAATAATCTGTAAGGATCTGGATTTTTAAGAAAGATACAAATATCTCTGCTTATATTTGGCTAAAAGCTTGATATAGACAAGGCATATAGAGCCCCTGCACACCAGCACTGCACTTACATTATAGTTCAATCAAGAAATAGTTATTATTGATTTATTATTGAATTTTTTTAGTAATAATTTTTAGTATTTAATCACATTAGCACAGTGGGGTGACAAAAATATTCCACATACAAGAAATACTGCTCAGCATTTCATAAATTACATTTTCAACAAATGTTGGAGTAAAAACACAGTTACAGGGAAAATGTGTCTGTCTGTAAATATTAACTAAACATTTCTATGTGCTACAAAATAGACATACTGTAATTGTAAATGTGCTGAGGTGAAACTATACTTTCAATAATTTTACCACTACAGTCTGTTAACCACCGAAATAATCTATGCTGGTCAGCTAGCTAAAAGTCTTTACTTTAGCAGCCCAAATCAGAGGCTAACATTAGCATTTGCTAGCGTCAGCCAGGAAGGTCTGAGGCTTAAACTAGGGTTAGTGTAACTTTGCCTGAAACCCTTTAAAGTGTACAGTAGAGCCAACTGTAAAACACAGGTATTGATACAGTACTTATTAGAGTCCTAGAATAATTTCTAGAACCATGAAGTTCTCACTTTCCCAGTTATCCACATCGCTGACTTTCGCTAATTAGCAGTCACAGCTGTGTAATACCCAGAGAGACACAGACAGCTAACTATAATATTTATGAAAACTGGTTCAGCCACTGAAGGGCAAAACTGGTGGTATCACAGTAAAAATTATTTTAACATTAACTAAAATAAAGCTTAAGTCATGTTAAACCTAAATAACAATTATTTTAAAAAATGAGTCAGCAAAATATTCCTGACTTGTCTGGAGACAGCCGAAACCAGTTAACAAATAAATTAACAATTCTTTCTAAATAAAAACACGGAGTCTTTTGAAAAACATTATTTTAATAAAACGAAACATGAGTTTTAATACTTACCACAGAAATTTGAAGGCAGTTTCTCCAACTTCAGAATCCAAAATCCAGATGAAGCCTGAAAGAAGCCTAATGGCTGCTCTTGCGCTTACTTTTCCCTCCTTTTCAGGTTCTTTTTCCCACAATGCATTGCAGTAGTTGAGAAATACAGAAAAATACCTGTAAATGACTAATACGGAAAATTCCTTCACGTTTATACAGTAGATTGTACTGTATTTTTACGGATTTTTTTTACAGTGTACGGCTTGAGAAGGGCAGCTCTGCAAGGAGAGGAAGAACATAGCACAGAGGCAAAACAATTCGTTCTAAAGAACTTTTACATTGATGATGGTCTTGCCTCATTCCCCGCCGGTGATGATGCCACCCGACTCCTGAAAGAAAACAAAGAAACGTTAGTTGACTCAAACATACGGCTACATAAGATGGTGCTGTGCCAAACATGGCGTTGTGCAGAAGAGACCAAAGTAGAGAATACTTTGCTGTCTTCTGTCCAAAAAACATTGTTTCAGAACATTGTTTCTTCTCATTTGTTCAGCTGCAACTTTGCAAACCCGAGCCATGATATCATGTTCATGCTCTTTTCAGAGTGAAGCTCTCTCTCTATTTTTCTACGAATAAGTCATACTCAGTCTTTTTCTGATCGTACTGTCATGGATTTTAACATTTAACATGCTTGGTGAGGCCTGTGGAGTTTGAGATGTAGGTCTGACCTTTGGTTGAAATTACTCTTGGATCCACACTTAAGGATATTGTGATATTGTGTTTACACACAGCATATCATAATGCTCTGACAAATCGACAAAACTTCCGCTGTTATGGAGGTGGTCACACCTGCTGAAAATAAACTAATTGAGTGCGTTTGATTAGCAGCACCTGGCTGCTACTTACCCTTTTAATTCCCCTGGCAGAAGATGTACCTGGTTTTTGTACATCCTGTTAAAACTTTTAAAAAGGGTAAAAATTCAAAAACGACACAAACTGATGTTAAATTAATGCACTGAATTTGTACTATTTACTACAGCTTGTCCTATAGTTGTGATTTAATATTCTTACTTTAGAGGTGCTCCTGAATGTGCTCTTAAAGACAGGAAACCACATTAAAGAATGTGTTTAATTTTGGCCAAGAACGCATTAAAACTACTTTAACAAGAGTAAAGTGTCATTTTCTGCTTCCAGACTTAACAGTAACCTTTCTGTAACAGCAAAGAAAATACCTTATTCAGAACCTGATGGAAAGCTAAAGCACTTTGTGAAATATACAATGAAATATAATAGGATGATATTATCACCAGAAGCCAGCAGAAAAATGATTTAAGGGTGTGATGTATAAAGTAAATGCAGAAATGGATACATCGTTGGCATTTTCAGTTCTACTGGGTTACCTACTGCAACCACCGCTCTTATTCTGATCAGCCCTGTGCTGACTGTCAGCTCAGGGACTGATTTATTGCACACATCAAGAAGAGTACATGCTTCCTCCTCTGTGAGAGATAGCTAGCACACTAGTACTGACAATGAGGATAGAGCCAGGCAGCAGTGGTTTTGGGTCTGTGCCGCTTTTCCAAGCTCTGATAGTTCTAATAATAAGAATGCATAAAAACCAAATGAACAATGCTCAATCAGTACCTTTACTTAAATCAGATACCCGAGCAGGTGACTAAGCATCACGCCAATATCAATCCCTGATGAGAGTGAAAGAAGCCAACATTCAGATACTGATGGACCTATTACTATTTTGAGTGGGCTGTGGTTATCTTTGGAATAACAAGACAAAGTGTTTGACACATAGTCTTCCTTTTTTCTATTTGTTAGGGAGGAATATGACATCTGGCAGTTTCCTCCTTAAAGCTTTGTCTGCTCAGTGCTATTTTGATAAGAGACCCTTGTTTTGATTCATTTTTAATCACTGCTAGTGTTTACAAAACTGCAAAGTGCCATTTTGCTGAAATGTGTTACATTTATTTCTCCTCTCTCATTATGTGGGTCTGCAAGCAGCAAAACATGTATTTAACTCTGCTGACAGTAAAGAAATTTTTTAAAGTGTCAATTTTATTCCCAGCAAAAGCATCAGTATTGGTATAAACACATATTCTAGCTCAGGTAATAGCATCTGTCGGTATTTTATTAAAAGAAAAAAGAATGCCAGTAATCTGCATGCATTTACTTTTGATTTTGTATACATCTGAAGATAAAATATAAAATTGCTCCCTTACACAACATGAAAAACCAACATGGTTGATACCCACAACCAGATAAATACCATGACCTTTTTAACCCCTGGGTTAAAATCTGTTTATTGGACCCCTGCTGACTGCTATAATATATGTCAGCTTCATTATTTCCCCAGGAACTGTGAAAGTGAAATGATTAGTTGATTAATCAGTGTAAAGATCAAATGTTGCCATTTATTTTCCTACTAGCAGTATTTAAAGAAAAAAAGTGCTCGTGTCGGCTTTTGGGCAAAGTTAGTGACAAAATATTTGTGAAAATGATAGCTGGTGTCAGGCACACAAGACTTTTGTGGTTACATAGCAGTTCCCTGAAATAGAAAAAGGGAAGCAATTTGATCAAATCTGCTTTAAAACAAATGTCAGTAAGGCCAGTGTGAATTCAAACTACCTGTCAGTATTTTACCTCCGTGGTACAGATTTCTAATATTTTTTGTTTTGACCTTTTTCAGCTTTTATTTGACAGATACAGTGTCTAAAGGACAGGAAAGCAGGGGCAGAGCGAGAGAAGAGCTGCAGGTCGGACTCAAACGTGCGCCGGCCGCTCTCAGCCGTATGGTATGTGGTCGCCCTTTCAATGCACTGAGCTAAACCAGCAACCCATTCTAATACATTTCTGGCTTTCAGTCCTATGTCAAACCCTTCTTGATTTCTTTGATTTTGTTCTAGACTTGTTTAGATATACGTTCATTTGTATGTCAAAGTAAAATTATATAGTTGGGTTCAGAAGATTGTGGAAATTGGCACATTTTATATATAATTTTGATCCTGTATACCACAACATTAGATCTGAAATGACATGAATTAAGATGCAATTAAATTATTTCACTGCAGTAATCACTGTGTGTGAAAACAGTTCACCATGCCATCCACATTCAGGTTAAAGCTTCATCATGCAAGAAGTCAGATACAAACATGGTCCAGAAATAGTGATTTTTCAATATTTCCATACCTGAATTTTTGTTCAAAGACTATTAAATTCATGTATTTATACCCATGTACTCCCATTAAATATTTATTCTAATTAAAATATTTAATCTACCAGAAGCAGGAAGTTTTTTTTATTTTTTGTGATGTAGCCAATAATGACAGAACAACTTAAATTTCTGGTGCCACAGAATTCCACATATGTCATTAACATATGTAATAACCTGCTCTAAGTTATTACAACCTGTGGCTTCAAAAGACAGCTACTCTTCAGAGACCAAGTAAATATGAAGAGAGTGATGAATAACTTTTCAGCTGTTTCCAGCTGCAAAGAAAGTTTAAAAAAAATTCCCTTATGATGACTAATGTCAGAGTAACATGCTATGGGGTATGGCCCTGCGACAGACTGGCGACCTGTCCAGGGTGTACCCCGCCTTTCGCCCTATGACAGCTGGGATAGGCTCCAGCGCCCCCCGCGACCCTGAAAAGGATAAGCGGAAGCGAATGGATGGATGGATGCTATGGGGTATTCCATGGCATTGCAGGAATACCAGACACCCCTGGAGCAATAGACTGAACCCATCTACTAACTCCATTCAGTAAATGCATCATAAAAATTATCAGTGTATTAATGTTCTGGTAATATTTGATTCTGACTCCCACATGCTCGACATTGTAGCACATTATATATATATTTTTCATTTTAAAACATTTTCAACTTTTTTTTTGTCATTTTGGGATATTGTGTGCAGAATTCTGAAGTGAAAATGAATGAATTAACCCAAAATGTATTGAATCCATTTTGGATTAAAGGCATAATGTAACTGTGACTGAAGGTAAGATATAGTATAGTATAGAGTAAATTGGATAAATGTTTTATGTAATCTAGTTTTTAAACAGCGGCTCCCACTCTGACGTTACAATTCCTCACTTTTTAGATTCCAGGTTTGCTTTCACGTTGTGCAACCATCGACCCATGCACACCAGTATTTCCTCCAATGGCTCCAGTCACATGTTACTGCTTCATAGACTTTAAAATGAGATGATTTCATACGAATAAAACATGTTACGATTAGAAACCTTACATGGACCAAAAATTCACAAATTCTCCTCTACGGTACTGGCAATAAAGTCGTTTTTTAACCATCAGTCAAGAGTTTATGACGTTTGTAAGTGAAACTAGCACAAAATAATAAAGGCCTGAATAAAGACCAATATTTATGAAATTTAAAATATACCATCTAACCACAATATCAACATAACGTTGTGTTCTGTATGCTGTCAACATAGATGGCAGAGAAGTTTTCTTACTGCTGCACTGCATCCCAGACATTCTAGTTTCACCTGAGCTCTCTCTACACATCAGCTTTTGTATTTTTGCTTTGGGGACCAAATTGAATAGAAAAAGCGATGATACATATTATGTTTTGGTGCATAGTCTAAAGCTTTCCTGTCGATCATTTTGACAAACCACCACAGATGTCAGATGCCAGATAGCATATCTGTGGTCACATTGCTGGCTCCAACTCGCTGCTCATCCTATCAGAGACAGACGATGAAAAGTGCTGATATGGTTCTGGAAACAGAAAAATAAAACTCACTGGTTGGTGGCCACTGATGGATCTGAGTATTGAGCATCCAGACAGGCTGTCGAAATTCCCTGCATTCAGCTGAGGATAGCTTTGTTTGCCAGACAAAGAGGCACAGAATGCATGCATTTTCAGTGGGCATTGTATTGTCCACACCATCATATATCTAAAGACATCCGATAGTTGTAGAAAAATCAATATCCCAGTCTGGTTTGCTGCACTACTGTGGATCCTTTTCAACTATTACAACATTTACATGGATACGTGTTGGGACATGCAATGCATGTGTGTCCAGCTGAAAAGAAATGCAGCATCTTCTTGGCAGCAGATGAAGAAATTCTCATTTATTCTTGCTTCAGCTGTGGGAAAGAAGCTTTTTAAATTCCTGTTCCAAGAAAAAAAATAGAAGACTGAAATGCCGTGCCTCTCATGTAATCAAAGGGTTACATTCAGATATTGCGCAAGGACAAAACTCAGATGTTGCAAGGCCCAATCATTCTAAATAAAACACCCCAAACAGCAGGGGAGCTTGAAAGTAAGCTTTTCTCAACCTTCAGTCTACTTATCGTTCAACCTGAATAACAAGGGAGAGGGAGAGAGCGTGCTGCATATTAACAGCTGCCCGTGTCTGTTTCTACATACTGGGATTTTTTGTGCGTATTAACAAATCCCATGTGAGACACCTAACACAGGGTCATCAACAAACTAACACAAAACGCCTAGGTGCATCAACAAAATGTCAAAATTCTGACAAAAAGACAGACTCTCATCATCTGTCAGCAGTTTTGTTAAAAGCTGCACCTCCTACACCTGAGTGCAAACAAGTCTGAGAGTCCAAACTCTGCCAAACCCTGACCATATGACCCATGAAGGAAAAATGCTCGTTTTGTGTTATAATAAATACAATAGGAAATTTATTTTGACTAACTGTCCATCACAAATCATTAGTTGCAGCAGTGAAAACACTCAGCTAAATTGTTATAACAGGGCTTCACTATATAACAGGGAATGTCTTTATAGCTGCATCCATGTAGTAGGTGCAGTTTATGTCTCCAGCTCTGTACCCTGCACTTCAAGTTCCAGTCATGTATTTTACATTTATTTGGATTTAAAGAATTGAACAAGTCAATGAATTAAAACTAAACTGATTTTTTTCTGCATCTAAACATCGGTTGTACCAATGAATTTAATAGCTTATGAATTAAGGCTGTTGAACAATTAATCTTAAATGTCCTAACAGAAGTTTGTTCATTAGAAATGAAGATAATCTAAGGGCAGATTAACATGTGGAATCGGACTAACTCTGTTAAGATCACTGTATTACACATCAGGCAGGAAAGCCTGCTCATTGAAGCTAAAATGTATTTTTTTTAAACATAACAGCATTTTTACCTTAGGGATTTTTGTGTTCTGTACACATGCAGTTACACAATGAACAGTAATATTGTTGCAAAATATCCCAGTTCATATAAATTTATGAACAGTAGCAGGCAGATTTTTGTGTATTTGGCCTTGTAGGAGCATTTATACTTTGCACAAGGTTTAAGAAGTTGCACAGGTCTTTAAAACAATCTGAGGTCCCTTAAAGTGAGTCCCAATGTAAATGCAACCATAAGGATAAATTCAGATTAATTCAATTTATGTGAAATATCTGAAATAGATTTAAGAGCATCCTTGGAGGAAAACGAGGTCTGTAACCACAGCCACCACATGAATATAAGAATCCTGTGACATACTGAATTTATTGGCTTTAAGGTTTTCCTTTAATAACAGAGTTACAAAACCAGTAAGGTTACAAAACCAGTAAGGTTACAAAACCAGTAAGGTTACAAAACCAGTAAGGATTTGACATATATGGTTAGTTCACCTCCTTAACTCACATAAAGGCGTTGCAGAGGGTCGTGAAAACTGCCCAGCGCATCGCCGGAGCACCACTTCCTGCCATAAAAGATATCTACAGGAAGCGGTGTCTGAAAAGGGCTGGGAAAATCATCAAAGACCCCAGTCACCCATCACATGGACTCTTCACCCTCCTGCCCTCTGGGAGGCGCCACAGGAGCCTCCAGACTAAGACCACCAGGTACCGGAACAGCTTCTTCCCCACAGCTGTCAGACTCCTGAACTCTGCCTCCTGACATCTGACCCACGTTAAACTCATGGACTGAACATACACACCCCCACAATGGACAACTGTACCCTCAAACACAATAATAACATGGACTGAACCACCACTCACAACCACTAGCACTTTATATAGCCTCTGTAGAAACTATCTACACCCTCACTTATCTTAACTGCACTACTGTATAGCTCTGTGTAAATAATCATTCTGTACATTCAATAATCTTTAACCCTACAACTGTTTACAACTTGCATAGTTCCCATTTCTGTATAGCTGTATATCTCAGATTTCTGTAAAGTTATTTATTTCATATTCTGTATAGTTTTTCATATTTATATCCTGTTCATAGCCTGCACATAGCTTGTACTCACTACAGCCTGTACATACTTAGTTATAGAATATTCACAACATACTTCATACCGTGTACATTATAACATACCATAATAGACCCATTTCTGTAATATACTTACATATCTATACTATTGCTAATATATATTGTAATATATCTATATCACTAAAGCACTTCTGGATGGATGCAAACTGCATTTCGTTGCCCTGTACCTGTGCATGTGCAATGACAATAAAGTTGAATTCTATTCTAATTCTATTCTATTCTATAAACAAGCCCTTTGAAACAGTAGATGTTGGCTGAACAACCTCTGGTAGAAAAAAAATATTAACATTGTTAAACAGTTTGAATTTCTGAAGATACAAAATGTTGTTAATTTGTACTTTTTTTAAAGTCTTCAGTGGATAAAATGGGCTGATTAACTGATGTAATGTGATGATGTTGCTGTCTGAATGTAGGGTGAAATCACTCTCTCCATTATCCCTGAGTACATTTAAATATACATAAATACACAATGATGGCTTCAGTGTGTTTTGTTGGAAACAGAAGTATATAAATTTAACCTGAACAGTCACATCAGCAGACCAGGAAGAGCACTCTCTCCCTAAAAATGATTCATCCTCGTAGTTTGCTACAAGGCCATGAGAACCAGAATTGAAGAGAAACAGATGTAATCCACATCCATAGAGTGCTGCTATTGCCCTTTTAGGGGCTACATGTAAACTCCAGTGGGCAGACTCATTTATCTGAATTGCTGTTAATTTTCTTTTCATTACTGAAACACTTTGTGGACTGCCATAAACCAAAGCATTACTGATGATGGCTGAAATATCATTGCTGCTCGTTGTAAACATGTGATGGATTGATGTTATGGCTGTTTAAATATGCTTATACAGCCGATGTGTAATGGTGGTGGTGATGCTAGGAGCATTTATTACAACTGTGCTTCTTATTTGTTTTTGGTTTTTTTAATCAATGCAACTGAACTGACTAAGATGGTGGATTAGTCAGTTACTTTCTTTTTTGTTCACTAAGGATAAGCAAATGGCACTAATGTGTAAACAGTATTTATAATTTGCATCAAGAATTTATTAGTTCACTTTTTCTCAATTCTTTACACATTCAGCAAAGGAGCAGCCAGTGTGGACAAAACTGTAGATCTGATGAGGCACAGGTGTTTCCTCCTCCGAGGCCGTGAACCCATAATGAGTTCCACCCAGGTGAGAGAGAGAGAGAGCGAACCAGAGAGATAGAGAGAAACAGCTGATCAGCGACCAGCTGAACCTCCAGGCCGTGGCACCTAAGACCCGAACTCTTCCACAGCATGCATTTTTAATTTCTCTTTGCTATTTGGGCTGATTGGGACCTGATGAACGTAAAAACAAAGAATGATCTTTTTACCCGCTGTAGTTTCTAAGAAATGGATACCAGATCCTTGTAGAGTAAAATTTAGTATTGTGGTCTAGACAACCCAAAATGTGATGTCCACACATGTGGATGCCAGGTCCAAGGAGGTTAAAGATAAACTGCACACCATGCTGAGACATGCTAAGTTTTCTGCTAATAGTTCTTTGGCAGTGACTTTGTTGACAAACCATTTCATGTCTTTCAAACTTTTTATCTTTGGAATTTTTTCACATTCTGCTAAAGAAATGAGAACAAACTGCGTATTTTTGTGTTGAATTTAAATTTGGTTCATCCACTGAGTTAGGTGCCTTTTAAATGATAAACGATTCATTTTTAAAAAATCATCTATTACAATCCTGGTCAGATACAAGGACAGATACATCTGTGAAGACGATGATTACATGCACTAGTTTATTATAAAGAAGAGTGCAACTTTTTTTTGCCGGAAAGTGGAAGAACATCAGCGAATGAGCTACACCACGCAGGTCAACAGCAAATTCAGCAATTCATATCTTGATGTTGGTACAACTACAACCATGACTAGTCTTTGAGAAAAGACTGCCTGCAGTTAGTCAGTGTTGAAATGTTTTCTGGGATACAGCCGGACTTACATCTCACCCTACAATTAAATTTTTTCTGGTAAATCCACAGCTTTGTATTCAGAATTTGGGAGAGAGACTTTTTTTCCCACAATCAATTGTTAATTTTCAACAAATACCTAATCTTTATTTATTGTTTTCTCAACAATCAGATTTAGAATATTCACTGACAAAATAGTCATTAACCTTGAAACCTCAATCCTTCACAAATTTTCCCGAGGGGTCAGTTTGTTTTTCATCAAAACTAGATGAAGCAGCTGATGGAGTAGATACAATACCCTAACTACCTGCTTGAAGTCATAAGAATTAATAAGAGGCTGTAAAATCATATCTTCATCATCCATCACTGACACAAAACCATCTCCTCTCTGCAGTGAAGGAAGGAAACGGTCCACTGAGGTTTTTTTTTTTTGTTTTTTTTTTTTGCTTTTTTTTTTGCTTTTTTTTCTTCTTCTTTCTGTTCTTTTTCTCTTCTTGTTTTCCTGTCCAGGGTGTACCTCCTCTGGCCCAGTGACAGTTTGTATTGATGGATGGCTTCAAATATAATTAAGAATATTACATAGTTTGAATGATTCATTAGAAAACAATGCAATCACTCTTTTCTCAGGGTGACTCCTCCACTGAGGTTTTTGTAAAAAGGCCATCTCTCCGTCTTAAAGCAGAAAGAAGGATAGCATCTCTCCACAGCTGAATTAAATCGCAAGCTGTGAGCTTGACAAGAATAACACACACTCCCATGTGTGTTTTCCAATTTGCCACCCAACACAGGTTCCTCCTTATCGACGTCTGAGGAGGAGAATATGAGGCTCACGCTTCAGCCACTTCAGTCTGTATTTCTTTCAGGGGTCACATGGGTTCTGGCGTTACAGCCACTCCTGTCACTGTTACTGTAGCAACCTTTGGCACGATGGCCTTCTATGAAATGAAGCTAAAGATTCACCGTGAGCCAGAGATCAAGAAAATATTCTCTTCGTGAGCATACACTGTGACCATGGAGCTCCGATACAAGACTGAACTTATTTCATCATCATACAGCAAAGAATACCACGGGTGTCTAAATATAACTTGTGAAAAAGAGGAGGGAAAAAAATCTCTCTTTTTCTACAATGCACTCTGTCTCCACTCTCCTCCATGCTTTGAAGATTTCTACAAGCGAATGATCACAGGATCTTTTTTGGTGAATTATGCACATTATCATTCCACGCTTTCTCATCAGAGCTGTGGTGCAATGCATCAAAGTGGCTGGCAGGTGATGGCAGAGAGGATTTGGCTTGCTGTACTGTGTTTGTGAGTCCTGCAAATCCAAGAATTTTAATTTGTTTGTATGTTTTGACTTAGTGTGATTTTTGTGCATTACTGGCCATGCACAGAACGAGCAAAGGTTGTCAAAAGTCACTTACCCTGTCACTGGTGAATGTATGTGTCCTGACCCCAGCAAACCACTAGAGGGCAATCAGTGTGTGAAACAACCACTCAGCAGTTCCAGCATGTGAGTATCAGAGGTAATGACAAGCTTCACATGTTTGTTTGTTTTGTTTTCTTCTATATTATATCCCAAAAGTGCAGAAACAAGACAATTAAGGTTGCAGTTTAAGATCTATATTATGCGCTACGGTGTGGTTTCAGCACCAATATGAGATGAAGGTTGCATCTGCTTATGTTGCTGCAATATAGCGAAAAACAAGATAAATGGCTTTATTAACTCATAGGCTGTGATGCACCGTGATGTAAGGTGTAGTTAATCTAAAAGATGTGCACACTGCAGCAGCCTGCACACATCGGAGGCAATACTGTTCTCCTATTGAGGAGAGGGGGGTTTCGCTTACCCTGGATCATAAACCATTAATTATTGCATTTATTTGACATTTATATGACAGGATTAATTTTAAAATGAGTACTGGTTTAATTTATTTGTTTGATTAGCAAGCTTTTTTTTTTTTATTGTAGGAAGAAACTTTATTTGATTCACTGTTAAAAATAATAATTATCTTACACTGGGGCTCGGTGTCTGAAACATTTCCTAGTTCCCCTCCAACTGTCTTTTGATTGAGTGCCCATGCAGAGTGGAGGTTTGAACAGCAGTTGGGTGGAGCATCTGCACTCACAACCAAAGCACCGTGCCTTAGACGACCATATTAGGGACATCCTGTCTCTAGTGTATTAAAAAAATGTTTTGAGAAGGTTGAAGCTCGAGTTTTTGGATCAGAGATCATGTCTAATATGAGCAAATAAAGTAAAGGCAGAATAACCACTTTAACTCCAGGTGATGTAAAAATATAAATGTACTCTTTTGGTCATTTCTCACATACAGTGCAACAAGTAAAACTGAAAAAAAAAACTTTTACAATTAAAAACAATAATTTTTTAATTTTTCAGATTTCATTACTCTTTACAACTGCACTCAGCTGACCTTTTTTGCTATTACTGCTTGACCTTCTGATTGCATTTTCAATACATCCCTTAGGCCATAAAGTGCAATACTGATAAACTGGCTGCCGGCGGAGCTCACGGGCGCGTCACTGCAACCCCCCCTGGCTTCTGCTCCGCGGCTGCTGAGTGAGCCCTCATCTGGGACTCTCCTCAGCTCTTTCTGGGACAGTGGCACGGCTGCCCCTCTGTTAGTCTTCCTTGGTCTCTTGTCTTCTGAGGGCCTCTGGATGTCTGGAGTTTTGATCTCCTCCATACCTAGCAGATCATTACATGAAGGAACCTTTTAAAAACAAGCGCGTCCATGCTCACAGGTGTACACACGGGTGATCACACCCACAAACTACACCCTTTTTGGCTCCTACCTCAAAGCACACTGTGTTCTGTTGATCTTACGTGCTGCACAATAATGTTTAATATTTAGTATTTACAGTTATATTCCCATATATCATCGTGATTTTGTTTATTCTATTACTCTCGTTTTCTTCTGCTGGTTTTCATTTTTCATTCTCAACCAGGGGAAATTAAAAAAGTATCTACTGTTATCTATTGTTAGCTAGTTTATTGTGATGGTGTTGTTTTTATTATGTTGCTCTTTGTTGTTTGTTTTCTCTTCTGTTTTTTTTCTCCATACAGGTGATCCAGGTGTTTTGTTTGTTTTTCTTTTTTTTTCTTCCCCCCTTTCTCACCATCTCCTCTCCCCTCTATTTTTCTTTCTCTCCCTCTCTTTCATTCTTCCTCCCTGTCCTATCCCCCAGTCATGTCTGTCCCGTCTTTAAAAAATGAAAAATAAAATAAATACATAATTATAATAAAGGTCAATCAAATGGACCAATATGGCAAGGCCATGATGATCCACTTGGTAAAGTAAATCCACTTGGCATCTTTCTTGGCCTTCAGACAACAATTCTGATGGCTAAAGATCCAAACGGGACGGGCAAAAAAAAATACTGACAAGCTGAGAAGTCACACTGTTACACAAGTTATCCATCCACTGTAGCAGTGTGACCTGGATGGATGGATGGATGGATGGATGGACAATCAGCCGTACAATCTATGGTGGATCCTGCTGGCAACGCTGATAAGTTAGCCAGGAAGTTATTTGGTAATTTTTTTGGTAAAAACAAAGCAAGATGATGATACCACACCATTAATTTTAATTGAATTCACTGTTTTATTGAAGCGAACAGCATATCCTGAGGGTAGACTGCAATCAGACTAACCCCTGGGATCGCACAGAGGTGGACTGATGTAGAAGCTTCCGCTTTTACTTGAATAAAATGGTAAATGGCCTGTATTTATATAGCGCTTTACTAGTCCCTAAGGACCCCAAAGCGCTTTACATATCCAGTCATCCACCCATTCACACACCCATTCACACACTGGTGATGGCAGCTACATTGTAGCCACAGCCACCCTGGGGCGCACTGACAGAGGCGAGGCTGCCGGACACTGGCGCCACCGGGCCCTCTGACCACCACCAGTAAGCAACGGGTGAAGTGTCTTGCCCAAGGACACAACGACCGAGACTGTCCAAGCCGGGGCTCGAACCGGCAACCTTCCGATTACAAGGCGAACTCCCAACTCTTGAGCCACGATCGCCATGCAGTTATGCAGTGACGTGGGTTTGCACCTGTGTGAAGGAGCAGCGACGCTCTACCTGTTGATTAGACCGTGCAAAAACCCAAACTTGGTGTGTGTGTGTGTGTGTGTGACTGTGTGAGAGTGAGTGTGAGCGAGACAGCTGAGCGCAGGCGGAGCGCTTAGCCGCCGGCCGTGAAGGGGTTAAAGAGTTTTCAGTGTGCGGAGCGACAGGCTGGAGGTTAGAGTGTTGCGGTGCAGAGCTCGTGGACGCGGCGGCAGTAGCGGCGTACAGCAGCGCACCGAGCGCGGTCAACTTCGCCACTACTGCACAATAAACACGCCATGTCGGAGCGAAGGAGACTCTGTGGATCTGACTGCGCGCGGTCCTACTACTAGCGAGCGTGTGTGCGCGCGCGTGAGAGAGAGAGAGAGAGAGAGAGAGAGAGAGAGAGAGAGAGAGAGGAGTGAAAGAGAGAGACAAGGAGAGGGCTGCTCTTTTGCTTTCTGTGGATATCGCCTTCATGGACGGGCAACGGGGCTTTTACGACATGGAGAACCCAACAGAGAACCCCAGCAAGGCGGCGGAGTATCTGAAGGAGCTGAATAAGATCATCGAGACCCAGCAGGGGCTGCTGGAGAAGCAGAGGGTCCGGATTGAGGAGCTGGAGCTCCAGGTGACGGATCTTTGCAAGGAAAACGTCTGTCTAAAAGATCAGCACCAACGGCACCTGGCCACCTGCAGGCTCCAACAGGGCAACCACTCCGCCCTGGGAGCCATCAAAGAGAATGTCATGCAGGAAAAGTAAGTTATCTGGCATTGGGTGGTGCTTGGTTTGGCTGAATAGGATGCTGTCAAAGTTTATTTTCCTCATCTTGTTATTCGCTCCGCGGCTGGAGAGATATGTTGTGTGTCTGTTTCATCTCAACAACCAAACCAAATTCCCAGTTCTTCGCCACTTTGTCACGGATCAGCTCTTTAATTGTCCGTGTAACGTGCACACTGTCAGGGATTATTTCAGGCTTACACAAGGCTGTGCGAGCTGTGCACGCGTATTGCGTAATGGATCCCGTCAGGCGCATCGCTCAATAGATATGCAACCCCATGAAAATGATATTGTGTGGAGCTCAAACTGTATCGGATCATGTTGGTCGAAGTCTGAATCAGTGGGTGTGACTTTGTATTTTCGCAGGAGAGAAAAGCGCGACCCGTCTGTAGTTGCGTTGTGAGGAAACAAGTTTACGCATCCTTTGCTTAGTTAAGAGTTCAACCCCAGGCGAGTGGTCAGATGCTGTGTGTCATACATTTCCTGTGCCAGGAGCTCTCAGTGAGATGAGGAATTAATGTATGCAAACACCTTCAATTTGACTTGGACTCCTCACCAAAGTGGAGGGCTTTTACAATTGGAAAAGACGTAGTTGTGTTGGAGAGCAGCCGAGTGCCACTATCAGGAGAGAAATGTTCAATCAAAGCTGCCTAAACATGCTGGGTTAACTGCTTAGCAGATGGAAGTACAAAATCAGGCTGTGATACTCTTGTGGTATTGCATCTAAACAAGGATTCCCCATGGATTTATTGTGCACTGTGTTACTGACAAAAACAAGCAGCTTTACACATTCAGGACACTGCTCCCTGCTGATGAGATTACTTATTTGTACTTTTTCATTATGTTTGAATATGATGGACATATAAATTAAAAAAAAGTATTTATTAATTCTCACTCAAAAATATATATCATTTCACACACTTTGAGACACTTATCTCAAATTGGACACGGAAAGGAAATGTCTGAAAAAGCAGGTCCATCCAGGACTACTGCAGAGTGCTCAAGCTGCTCGCTTTCAGAAATGTTGCACTGTCGATTAATTTTCCATGAATCTATGCAATCAATACATGAAATGCAAAGTTAACATGAGACATTGATCACCAATATAGCAATGTTACAGTCTACTTGTTCATGTACTTCATGGGCCATATGCATCCTTGTTTGATTTCACAGTTTGAGCAGTTACCCTACGCAGGTTCCTTATCAGTTCTCTTATCAGTTCTCAATTCTTTAGTATTTAGGTATGAGCACAAAGCAACAGTACAAAATAAAAATAATAAGCAGCACACGCAGACTTCAAAGTGGTCACCACAGAGATTGTGCTATAGACAGTTGAACAGGCGGAAACAGAGGATGCAAACTGACTGCTCATCAGTTGAAGTTCATCTACCTGTTGAAGTTCAGGCTGCTGGGCTGGGGTCAGCACTCACTCAGCTTCATCATCAACCTGGATTCTTGGTTAGCTTAGCCTTAGCATGCTTTGTGTGCAGACCCTTGCAAAGAGCTGAAGTTTTGTTAGCAGCATAATGCGTTTGTTTCTGTTCTGTACGCAGTTTGCACTTCACCATCGCACTCTCATCCTTTTGTGCAATAAAATTAAAAGCAATATCCCTAACCACGCTGTAGACTGTGCCACTATTTTCCTCCTCCAGCAAACAAACTGAAATCGTGATTGTAGTGCAAGTGCAATTGGAACCAATAAGCACAATTCATAGGCAAGCAGCTGTGTTTGATTAACAATGAAAATATGGAGCCAAGGAGGTTCCTTCCTGTCGAAAGGGACTTTTTCCTTCCTACCATCGCCAAACTGAAGTAACATGGAATACAACACAGTTACACAAACATGTTCATTCAGACCTTGTGAAATAAAAGTTGGTAGCCTTCAATTGGGCAGTAACCACTTCATGGGCATTCTTTGCATAAACTTTTAATGAAAAAGACCATTTGGATTTATTTTGTGATTCTTTCAAGTTGCTTGCACATTACTTGAAACACTTGCTATCATCAAGTGAGTTAGCTTTTTCAATATCCCTTCTGTCACAAACCCGCTCACTGTTATGAACGAAGCTTTGACGGAGACGTTTGACTTCCAGGAGATATAAGATACACAGCATACAGCCCTGCATTAAAGGATTTCTTTCTGGAGTCATCTGAAAATTTGTTTTGTGGTGAATTGCTTGAACTATAAAGTGTGAAAACATAAAACAGAGAATAGCAGAAAGTGATAAATGACTACAGCAATTATTTTATTATCAAAGCTGCTGGGAACTGACTAAATACAGTTGCATTTAAAAATATAATACTGTATGGAGGGTATGATCTCTGTTTAAAGCCTGTCCAGTGAATGAAACACCTTGAAGTTATCTTTTGAAGTTTAAGCACTAAACTTTAAGAACAATTTGAAAGCGAAGCAGCTGAAGCTGCAATATTCTGACATGTTTTGTGATTGTCAGCCAAAATATCTACTGGCTTTGTAAAATAAGGCAGTTTTGTCAGATGCTGTCTGCATCGATTACATTTATCATTTTTACATTACATTTGCCTTTAATGTACAAGCTGCCGGACTGCTGACCACAAAGAGAAAATCAGACCTGTGCATTAAAATGGGCTTTGTCACAGGTTCTATGGATAATTTCTTTCAGTGGTGGTTTGACTGCTCCTTGCAAATTATGGAAATCTACTCACTGTTAATTTGGATTTGTGGTGTTAGTTTGAAATAACTTCTACCATCCGGCAACTGTTCCGACTGACTTAGGAACATTTTGAAATGTTTTTAAGGGTATAAATTTAGACTCATTTTGTAAATACATTGTCCTGACTTTTTGGACTTTTATATTGCACATAGACAACATAAAAAATGAATGTTGTTACCGTGACTTCACTCGCTGGGTAGTGAAGGCTGGGTTTGAAGCCTCGAGATGAGCCTTTTTGCTGCTGTGAAAGTATTGATAACGTTGCCTGAGGGGATATTAGATACGATGTGATAAAATCTCTGATTACAGTGCTGTCATGGTTTCCTTCACGTCCTACATCCTCCTATGTGCTTTTAATGTAAATGTGAAACTACAGCATCTCCAGTGGTGAATGATCAGCTCTACAGTCTAATGGCTCGTTTAATGATCCCTGCACAAGTTCAGACACCAACAGCAGCTACTGCTCAAAATGCTGCCTTCACAAAAAGTAGTTCTGCTCAGAAAAGCTGCTTCTGCTGCAATAACCTGGCTGTTTATGTGTGCAGTGCGTGATGCAATAAAGCCCTTTTTCACCTATGACATCATTATCATATTTACTTGCTTACCACTTGTATGGGACTATAAATAGCTCTTGGTGCGACACAGATGATGGCAGCTCGTTTCACCTCCTGGGATTTTCCGTCCTATTATGGCTTTTTAGTTTCCAAGTGGGGAAGATATGTCTCTGAATTCTCCCGAAATTTTGTAAAACTGTATTACATAAGAGTTTGGTCAAAATCACTTCTTTTATGCACAAACACACACAGCTGACAGGGAGTCCTGTCCCCTGTGTTCTGTCCACAGTTGGGCCACGTCAGCTGTTCTTTTTGTGCTGACCACAGTCAGCATATAGTCCTGGCCTTGACTGGAGGACCAATGGGAGAGCTCTGTTCCTTGTGGGCCCTCTGACAGACGTCTACACACAGACACGGAGTGGATAATGTTAGTCTGTCACCACACAGTCACCCTGTTACTCTGGGTAGTCAGTGAAGTAAGAGCTGCTTCAGAGTCTGTTTGTGTTTTGCTACAGTGGGATCTTGTTATTCTCAACTTTACTCCCTATGAGCTAATCCTCTGTGGAAGGGCTGCTTTCCCCTGTTTACGCTTAAATGTTTAAAGTTTACATAGGACACAAGGTCACCCAGCTCTTATCAAGGTCACGTGTGATGTGTTGTGGGATCTGGAACAGAAGTGTGTAGAAGATTCTTTTGACATTACAGTTTTCATGTCCATTGCTAAGTTTTTAAGAAGGATCAGTGATATAAAGAACAATATATAATGTTTCTAGGCAGGGTCATTTTACCATTCAAGATACTTTTGGATGCTTTAATGGAGGGCTACACATACAGTACATCATAGTTTTTGAATTGCAGTGAAAGTCAATAAAGGGATTTGAGGTTTTAAGGGTATTTAATAATCCACATTCATTAAGTGAATTCCAGCGTATTTTGCATTTGCACACAGCTCAGGCTCAAACATTATATACAGCAGAGAAATCAGTGATGATACACAAGACTAGCTGCACAGTTGCATGTACTGTCATTTATCTTTTACATCAACAGACAGAGCAATGCATATGTTAATAATAATAACACATTTCCTCTCTATTGCTGAAAGTCAGGATTTCAGCCTGTCCTTAGTTTACAAGGATCTGTCAAATTTGAATAGCTTTTATAAATTGGAAATATTTTGCGCACACAGATTTCTGATACATTAAGCGACACGTTGGGCAGTATCCCTTTCAAATAAACTGACTCGTAAATCTGACTAAACTGGCTAATCACTTAGAATACTTCAAAGCAAAACAACAAAAAATCTGCAGTTTTTCTGGCTTTGGCTGGTCTGGACAAAAAAGATATTTGAAGACATCATCTTAGGGTCTGTGAAGCTGCCTGGAACTACTACAAGAAATCAGCAGATAAATGAATGCACACAGACCTCACGTGTGCAAATGTGAGTTTCTGTTTCATCACTGGGGCGATCGTGGCTCAAGAGTTGGGAGTTCGCCTTGTAATCGGAAGGTTGCCGGTTTGAGCCCTGGCTCAGACAGTCTCGGTCGTTCTGTTCTTGGGCAAGATACTTCACCCGTTGCCTACTGGTGGTGGTCAGAGGGCCCGGTGGCGCCAGTGTCCGGCAGCCTCGCCTCTGTCAGTGCGCCCCAGGGCAGCTGTAGCTACATTGTAGCTTGCCATCACCAGTGTGTGAATGTGTGTGTGAATGGGTGGATGACTGAATGTGTAAAGCGCTTTGGAGTCCTTAGGACCTAGAAAAGCGCTATACAAATACAGGCCATCACTTAGAAGTTCATAACAATGGCTAAATAAGGCCCACGTGAACAAACTTGTTTCAAACAGAGAGAATTCTGTTAATATTCTGGGTACCAGTTTCAGCTGTAAATTAATACACATTTGGATCTGCGCAGTAATGTGTTTCTAATAGTTTTTGGATGCAAGTACGTGAGCAGACTTAAAAGCCAAGAAGAATCAAGTATATCAGACTTCGATGAACAGACGGTAGACGGTTCACATCACGCTCATTTTTCTTTTGCATTTGTTCACAAGAAGAATTTGAAGACGTCCTTCTTAAGGGGTGGATCGTTACTATCATTTGGTTTTTTGGGTTTTTTTTACAGGTCAGAACAAAGTGGTTGTAACTAATCTGGCTGTAAGGGGTATTAAGTCGATCAGCTGTTGGGAATTATTTGCTTAGTTGCTTTTGCTTTAATGTCATCTCAGTTTGAGTATGAAAAAGACATTTGACTACTTTAGCCTTGATCTGTGAAACTGGCAAAAAATAACCACACGAGTAGGTAATAAGAAAATTAATTATTAACTAATTATTAATTATGAATTTTGGAATCCCTACAGCTGAAATTTTGTCCTTCCTTAATCGCTATATTTTGGTATTTCTGTGAGTTCAAATTGCAACCCAAGTTTTAATATGGAATTAATTTAATATTTCCTTAAAAATATGATTTCTAGACCATTTATGAGCATGTCCTCTGCAGCATATAGAGCAGTAGCTGCTGTATAACATGCTTTAAAGCCTTATACTTAATAGGGTTTATTCAGCCAGCTCTGTGTCACATTGCGTTCCCTCAAAGGGACCGGAGAATGAACAATCCCCTGGACGTCCTTCACCCATCCCAAGAGCTGTTCTTTTGAAAGGGTGTTTATTTCAAAGTTGGACTCGAGGCTTTATCACTTCAGTGTGTTTACATGTGTGTGCGCAGCGCTGCAGGGAATAACATCTCGCTGGTCAGCAGCTCAGATTTCACAGCAAATCGCGAGTCAGAATTGTTCCCTGCCAGAAGACATATGAAAATTGGTCCGGAATACAACATCGTTTTGACTTTATGAGTAAGCACATATGCCACAGATGCTGTGGGAGAGCTGTGAAATATGAGCTGTTCTTTTAAAAAATATATATTTATTGATTTGATTTAAAGCCAAAGCTGAAATACATTTCACACAGAGAACAGTGTGGATTTTGAACCCCGAGGGTGGTCTTGATAAATAAAGTTTCAAAAGGAGAGAACACATTTTGCAGTGAAATGTTCATGGAGACTGTTTTGGAGGTAGAAGAGACCTTCTGCTTTATATGATTCTGTTAATGTTTATTCTCAGTATGTTACACCCTCTGTTGTTATGATGTGGGTAAACTTTCAAAAGAGTTAATAGAAAAACATAAAAAAAAACCTGCAACCCTGCACATGAGAAGTGCAAAATGTGGTGATTTATCACACAATCAGGACAGGCATTAGAAGGCAGATGGTAATGAGAAATTGATAGATTGCCAGACCCAAAGGGGAGAAATAAATTCTAACTTGGTGAACACAAACTCCAGGACTGCATTCAATCAAAGTTGAGAGACTATTTCCTCTAATATACCAAATCTTTTCCCATGATGCTCCTCTTACCCTGTGGGGTCTGATCACTGTATGAGATTGAAAAGTTAATTAACCTTCTTTTTTATTCCTCCTTGAAAGGTCTTTATTGTCTGTGTTGGTGTCAACCAGATATAATTTCCAATTAAAACATATTTTTGTGGATAATAACCGTAACCAAACTGTGTCACATCAGGGCTTTTTTTTTTTTTTACAATGACTCCTCTTGTTGTGGAGCTACAACAGGATCTGTGGTGTTCTGTAAGCACGGCAGCAGTGCTTGACAAGTGAAGTCTAAAACTAGATTAATACACGCCAAAGTGTCTGTGGCCCATTAAGGTTGTCAAGAAGCCCAGTAGCTTATTTTGGTTGTTTGTTGCATTGTGGATAAACCTAAGGTCTTTTACAGGAGACTCAAGGGGGACCGACTTGCTAGATAAGCTGTGAGATCAATTGGCATCTATAAAAAAAATCACTGTTTAGAATGAATGGGCAATCTGCTGTTTTTCTCTCCAAGACCATCTCTCTGTGTTAGCCTCGCAAAAGACTAGCAACCTGTCCAGGGTGTATGCTGCTTCTCGCACTATGGTAGGTGTGTTAGGCTGGTTACAAGTTTCACAAGTTTTGGTGTTGCAGATTCCTTTGGGGTTGGGTCGCCAAGGACATCCAGCATCACAAATGTGCCAAATCAAATGGAGTGGACCCTCATGAATAAGGGAACAACTGAACGGAGCCTCTTTGATCGTAACTATAGATAAAATGATATTTTACAATTTTTCAGATAGAAAGTGGTGCAGAAAGGTGAAGATGTCAGTGCACAGCTCAAAATATCTAACATAAGATAAAATCGCCAGCATTAAATGATGAAACTTTAAACCTTAATGTGGTCCAATTCCAGTTTGTCTTGTTGTTGATGGTTAGTATATCCATTTACAATGCATTATTCTGCAGCTGTGGCGTGACCTGAAAGAGATGCTTATTAGCTATACACGCTTTCACACAATAACTGCAACAGAGTTTCTATGTAACCATAAGTAACAATACAATAAGGCTTGTTTTCAACTCTTGGACCAACAGAATATAGCACAAAGCTTATGTCGAGCTATATGAATAATTTGATAATAGACTGTAATGGTTTTCACCCTGGAGGCTCCTGTACTGGCACCAGACAGTATCTGTTAACATAGTAGAGGGCTCTGATAGCCAAAGGCTCTCCCTCCTAGGAACTACAAGTAAGCCTGCAGTCTGAAAGCTCTATTGGCATAATAATAAGTCCATGAGACTCAGAGCCCGTAGTTGCTCTGCCCCAAGACTGTGGAATGCACTTCCACCAGATCTCTGGTTTATAAATTCTTTCTACTTTTAAATCACCTCTCAAAACCCGTCTGTTCAGGACTGCACAGCCGTCATTATTACTTGGCCGTAGTGGATTGTTACCTTCATTAGTTTTATAGTTGTGGTTTTATTTGTTTGCTTTTTGTGTATATGTTTTTATTTTGCTTTTCTAGTGTAAGGTGACCTTGAGGGTCTTTAAAGATTATTATTATTATTATAACTGTGAGGATTTTGACATTAGAGGCACCAGAATTCCAAAAAACTGGCCAGACTGAGCGACAAATAAGCTGTTTCTTGAAGAAGTTATTACTTAAGTTTCTTCTAAAATTTGTAATTTTAAATAGAATTTGATACAAACAAGTATTTAAGATTAATTTTGGGGGGCTTTTATTAGTTTTACAAAGTTCAAATTAATTTTGGATCACATTCGGTCGCACAGTGTCATTGTGAACAACTTATTGCCTGCATTTTAAAACTGATCTCACAGTTGGCTCCAACAGCATAGGAAGCACATTTTAAAGAATTCATTTGTGCTTCACGTGCAGCCTTTCTCTCACTGCTGCGACTCAGTTCACAGCCCTTCACCTCATCAGCTCTTCTCCTCAAGCCCGAAACCCATCCGATTCTGCAGCTCCGCTACAGATTTTCACTTTACTTTTCTTGGATTAGTTCTCCACACTCTGTGACTCTGTGTTCAGTTCAGCTACGCTTCCCTGCTGCTCTACACCGCCAGCAACCTGTCCATTTTTTCACACGTTCCATTAAACACTGCTCTGACCTGGCTCAGCACCCTGTTTGTGTCTCTTTCAGCCCTGCAGTAATTCTTCATCTTTCATCTAACTTCATTTCCCTATATATTAATCAATTACAGTTAGCTAGCTCATGTTAGAGCAGCCCCTTTGGTGGAGTTACTATACTCATGTACTTAAATTGTTCTTTGCTGGTTATTGGTTTTTGATTTGGTGGTCTGTGAGCACACACACACACACACACACACACACACACACACACACACTCTCCGGAGTGAAGTTTTGGGGAGAAGACAGGAGGAGAGGAACTGAAGAGCAGCATATCAGACTGTAATTCTGCTTCCTGGTCCCAGCTCTGGACAGTCGTGTTTCGGGGTGTTTAATACATTTGTTCACATTTCTAGAACTACTTTAGCTCCATCTAAAGTATGATGGATGCCATCTCTCTTCTAATTATGTATGAAGCCAATGTTCTTTTCTGGACACCGTCAGTGGTTTCAGGAGCACGTGCAGCAGAACATATCACTACTGGTAGTATCAGAGTGCTACATGGTTTTAGCAAAAGTACACACTGACTGGTTATTCATTTTAGTCACCTCTGATGGATGTAGATTACCAAATCTGTACTTATCCACAGTTGTATGTAGTTGATTATGTTCATTTTTGTAACAGCTGATTGTTTATGGTCATTTTGACACAGGAGGCTGTGGGGATTGAGTCGTGTGGCTATTCGGTTTGTCTGTGTTTTTCAGCCCTGCAGGTGTCTCCCTAATAAAGAGGCCACCTTATGGTGTGATCATTAACAAAGTTAGCTGAATTGCTGTTGCGTATATTTAGAACTGATTCAATAACACTGACCCGTGACTCATTGTTAAAAGGATAACTGATTGGACAGAAGTAAAAATGTAAATTATTTTGCATATAATATCATATCATAGCCTGGTGATGATAATGAGGAATTTTATTGATAGCAGCCTATGATTGTTCTGTTTGGGTTTAGTTGGGCTGATCCTGATTGAACCAAGTTCATGTGAAAAATGTAAAGAAAATTACTGCAAACACAAAAGAAAAAAAATGGCATTATTTATGCAAAGTGCATACTTTGTGCTGTCTGAAAGGTAATGATCTGACCTTAGATTCAGTTTCTAAAATGAGTTTTAGTAATATATAAGAGATAATAAGACAATAAAATATTTTTAAAATATTGTAATACCATAAAAAGCTCCAGTACGACTGCTGGGGTTGAACAGTTGAATTTTCAGATTGTTCAGCCTCTTTGTGTTCTTGTTCAGGCTCCAGTGTCATTACTCTTTACTTGTTACTTTTAAAAACGGTAATGTGTTACTCCTTGGAGCGTGTGATTCATTATCATAGTACCGTAATGAATTACATTCTCATTTAATCCTGGATGACTACTAGTCAGCTCTTCTAGCACCAATGTATGAAATGCATAATGCATACGATAGCAGATATGAGAGTTATGAGGTTGATCGTCCGTTGCATCACCTTTGCATCAACTTTTTTAGTAGCAATTAGCATAAAGATGGTGCTTTGGATGCAGTTGAACTGTCACGAAAGACTCTTTTAAGAATTCGTATTAAGATTCAAATCAGCTGTGACTGTTTCCTTGAAATAAATCGGACCCCCCTGGGAGCTCTGTGTTGAGTCATGCTTATCGATAATCTCATGGCAGTGCAGGAGCACATAATGTTTACTGGAACAGAACGGTACAAATTAGATTTTTTTTTCCTGAGTTTTTGCCAAGAAGTGTTTGATGTATGAGGTACCAGTGTAAAGATGCCCAGAGTGTTAAGAGACAGTTTTATTTGCATTCGTCATTAATCATGGCAATTGGTTTAAGACCAAACAAACCTTCACTCATAAAACACCTGTAAAGTTCCTTTTGAAGGTTTAGAAAGCTCTGTTGTTCGCGTTAGCTTTCAGCGGTCCTTTCTGTTAGCGCCTGTCTGCCTTTGACAGCACTTTAGCCCCAATAACTGTCATCTCAGTCAGCAGATTTCCACGTGACTGTTGTCAGAGAACTGTTGTGAACCTGCTCTAATATTTTATGGGTTGTATTCTTTATGATGTGAATGTCTTTACTCACACTGTGCTACAATCAAAAGAACTTGCTTGCAAAACAGATATGCACTTTCCTTTTCAAAGTATTTCAGTGAAGTGCTCAAAATTTCAGCCATTTAATGGCCATTGAATATGGTAATGATCATATATTGTGCAGGTTGTGTGAACAGGGAAGGGAAAAGTCTGTAACCAAAGGCATGGAATATGCACGGCTTGTTGGAGGATGGGGGAAATTGTCCAAAAATGTCCAAAAAATGAACCTTTTATGATTGATGTCACCAATTTCTACCTATTTACTCACTGATTGCACTCCATTAAACAATAGGCACCTACTTTCCTGCATTGTGGTGAATTTATTTACACCAATTTTGTGGATTTTAATAGCTCACACTTATAGTTACTTACAGTTTACTTACAGTTTGCAGTTTTAGTAACTTACAGTTACTTGAAAAAGTCGTTTCCGGTTGGTTAACAAACGTGTGCAGCACACAAAGACACATACCTGCTAGTGCAAAGTAAGAAATTCATGAAATACTGAATTACATTCAGCAAAACAGAAACAGAAATCAGAAGACACGAACAACATCATTTCTCTACTGAGTGAACGTGAGGCTTTTACACACAAACTCGCTACAGCTGTAACTGGTCATATCCTTAACTCAAGTATCCAAAAAGATGACTTATAAAAGAATTGACCCATAGAACCATTCAAGGGGGGAAGCTGTCCATAGAGGTTTAACCCTGTTTAGTAACAGGCTGTAAACATTCCTAATGTTAAAAAGATGGCGATTTTAACAAAGGAGGCAGTCTCCACGTGGCCATTTTTGATTTGCAAGACATATTTCAGGAGTCTGAGACATTACTCACTGAGAAATGTCCTCATGCTTTTCCGTCTTCTTTTCTGTTTTTATGGAAAATCTATTATGTACAGCAGTCCTGGAATTTAGTCAAAGACATGACATTAAATTGATCTACCCTGGCACCATCCACTTCAGAGGAGATGATAACATTTTTCAGTAGGATTTTATCAGGTGTGCAAATGGAGGCCATCTATCATTGAGGTGAATCCATTTCTCTGCCAGCTGAAGGACCTATCATGTAGACTGCTCATCTGTTGCATTATTGTGCGCCCAAAGTGCAAAAATGAGCTGGAATTGTACATTTAAGTCACTAACCATATTAGGCAGGAAGTTGCGTGCATACATGTAGGTTATGTTAAAGTTTAGCATGGTATGAGGATTTGTCAGCTTGATTCCACTCTCCTCTACTGTTTCGTATTCAGTCACTAGTTTAACAATAGCTGCACGGGATGCTTTCTGGAGAACATATGATGAACACATTTAATATGAAACAGCGCCCCTCCTCTTCTACCCTCAGCCTTGCACCCTTTCAAAATACTTTATATCCAGGTGTGCTGGCCTCGGGTGGATAGTTGTTTTACAGGATTCTTAGGACAAACTCAATATATCTAAATTAAAATTTACAAGTAGCTGTTTCATGTATTTAGTCTCGGGAACAAAGGAACATTTTCTACTTCCCTAAAAGACCTTTGGTTTTAATGGAGAGGTCCCATATATTTATTAACCATTTGATTTATCGGTTAGCTGATCTTTGTTCAGTATTTTTATGAAATGTCGGTTGGCTGATGACTAAAAGAGTGATTTTGGATTCCATTCATTTCAATGGTGGTTGAACATAAGGCATTCGAGTTGTGTTTGCTGGATATGTTGGTGAACTTGTCATACAAATATTTCATGTAGATAACTGGCTTATCAACACGTTCTCACTCCCAAAGCGTAACATATTACGTTTTTGGCTACCCACCACGTTCCTAAATGACGACCTCGGAAAAAAGAGGAAATATGAGAACCGTCTGGACTGAATCTACACATGTTCGCTCTTAGCTTCTGAGGATTTTTACAGTTCTGGCTGGTTACACCAGCTGTGGATGAACTCCCATTCCCCGTGCGAACACACCTTTCAGCAGCCACCCACACTCCATCTGTTATTACAGGTAGTTCAAAGACTTGTCCATCTGGTAACAAATCGATGTGTCTGTTTCTCCCAGACAACAATTAAAAAATTAGAGAGGGAACATGAGCTGACTGTTTTTATTTCATGGCTTATTATCAGGAATGCAGACGGCAGAATGACCCTTCTGTGGTTTGGCTTTGTTGTCCACAAGGACCAAGATGATGGAAAGATGGACATAGGAATCTCTATAGAAAAGGCCAATATTAAATAAGACAAATGCATTCAAGTATAGCCCCACTGTTTGATTGCATCTGTCAATGTTAGCAGTGGTCCGTCAATACAACCGAGAACACCGGCAACTCATTTTAGAAATTTTTTTATTTTTATATCCAACTCAATCCATGTGAACCGTGTCCTTGCACTTAATTAGAAGACAGACAGAAAGTCACAAACAAGTACTGTTAGATTATTTCAGGAACTGAGTGAGTGGGACTATAATGACATGCTGAAAAAGAATTGTGTTTTTAGAGAAAATGTTATGCTTTTAAGATCCAGTCAGTCATTGTGCTGTAAGGTAGTTGCGCATCGGCTTTACACTGTAGCTATAGTTATTGTTTGATTTGTACTGGCAAATTAGTTCAGTGGCGCTGATCACTGTCTGTTAGTAACATTAGTCTAATTAGACACATCCTGCTGGTCTCTGTGTATGGCTGCCTCTCCCTCAAACTGGTTCTGCTGGGGGCTTATTCCTGTTAAAAGGGAGTTTTTCTTTCCCACTGTCGCCAAGTGTTTGTTCATCGAAGGCCATCTGGTCATTGGGTTTTTTCTGTACTACCCCATGGTCTAATATAAGTCCCTAGACTATTGTGATACTATTGTGACTGTTGATGTGTATGTTGTGCATTGCTCTTGCCTTCTCATGCATCTTTTACCATGGACTATTGCTTATTAATGTTTTACAGCATCACAGAAGTAAGGAAACTTCAACTGGCACAATCTAGCAAGCTGCATGCTTTTGGGAAATATCCAGAGGTGTCAGTGATACAACAAACTACAAAAGTCATTGTTTCTGTTGTGGTCTAAAATTTAGATCACAACATAAAGAACGCAGAGATTTAGAGATTTTTACATAAAGCAAACTTTAACTAAAAATAAAGTATGACATGAGAGGCAGGATCACCTTGAAATGGGGCATTGTCCCATTAATTTATTCCTAATCTACATATTGTTCCTGTCCATCAAACATAAAATGTGTATTTTTCAGTCCATGATCAAATATTTGTTATCCTCCTCTGAGGGCAGAATATCTAAAGGTCAGGTGTGAGTATAAATGAGCTCTGTGAAAGATCCACTCACAGAGCTACTTTGTTAAATTCCTACGTGAGATGTCATCTTGACATTTTCGGTCAGAACAGTTTAGAGGTTCAGTCTGATGTCGGTTTGAAAGTCTTTTGTTGAATATGGTTCAGAACTTAAAAAAAGGGACATGAAAACATAAAGTCGTCGAGTTTCATAAATGGTATGATGGTGATGTGTTCAGCTGTTTCTTGCCACCTTTGTTTATTCAGATAATTTTATATATGTGTACTGGAACGAGTGGTGTTGGTCATGATAATGCGTGGCTTCAGTAATCTTCATGAAATACAACAACCCAAGACAGCTGTTATCTCATGAAACCACATGGTGAGATTTTAAGTGAAAAAACTCTCCAAATATATTTGCCTTTTTCTTTTCAGCTGAAATGTTGACTCTGCAGTCTTGACCTGTATTGGTTTTAAGCCACCCTCTACCTGCTCATGACAAAGTACAAGCTTCACAGATGTTGACTGTAGCTAAAATGTATTTATGATATTACTGCGGTATCTACCCAGTCTGTGCTTGGGGTCAGACATGTCCTTCAGGGCCAGGCAGCCGATATAGATCTGTTGACAGCATTGAGGTGAGTTCTATTTGATTTCACATCCCCCAGAAGACTGAATACTTGAGCTGCTCTGGAAGCACAGATTTTCCACTCAGCTTATTATTGAATGCTGCAGGTTTTCTCAGCAGTTATCGGAGGTTCAGTGTGGAGTTGACTAACGGTTAGTGTTAATGACAACTTTAACTTTCAGAGCCATGCACATAGTTAAATGATAACATATCCATGCCAGTTCTCAACTGTAATGACCAAACTATCAATCCCTAAATGTTAAATAGCTCAGATTCCCAATGTCTGTTTTTTTAAGTAATTTATTAATGAAATATAGAATACAAAAATATTAGAAATACTTAGATTTGGAATTTGTTTTGCTCTCTCCTTCCTGTTTTTATGGACAGAAACCAAACTAATACCACTGCTTCATCATGCATATTGGTATGTTTTATTAGAACGGTATCAAATGTGACATCCATAGGCTCGAGCCAAGCCGTTACCATAGGCAAGAGGCAGGGACCACCCTGCACAGGTCGCCTATCTGGACTAACGCAGAAAGAGACAACCATTCACACTCACTTTCAAACCTGTGGACAATTTAGAATCACCAGTTACCTAGCATAACATGTCTTTGGACTGTGGGAGGAAGCTGGAGTACCCGGAGAGAACCCATGCAAAAACAGTTGTGTTTTGAAATTATTTACATTTTTGTATGATTTTAAGGCAGTTAAGAGGTAATCCAAAAACACTATAAAAGTAAAGTGTAATTTTAAAAAAATGTAGTGGTGGTGTGAAACTAATATGAGATACCAAATATATGAAAACCTCTTTGGTATCAGTGAAAGAACATGCTTATCTGGGTTGTACACTGCCTCTCGCCTACTGTCAGCTCGGACAATCTCAAATGCCAGTGTGCCCCAGAGTTAAATAAGCATTTACAAAATGCATAGAGGGATGAATAGATGACTGACAATAGCACTGGATGGAATCAGATGGAACTGGTTTTGGAAAAACATAAAATTAAGTGATTAGACATCCTCAAAAACAGGAGCAGAGTCTAAAGTCGTGCCAGTAACTCTCTGAAAGAGCATTCTCACCTAGCATCTAATGGTTCTGTATGAGAAAAAGTCTTGACCTGGCGATGGCAGAAGATAAAAACCTCATTTACAACTTGTTATTAATAGAACATTCATGTTCATACAAACAGAACCGGGATCGGGATCGGGTGTTAATGCAGTTCTGCGCAGCATGAATATAGTGCGAAAATAAAATCAGTTCCAGAAGTTCAAAGGCTATCTTATTTTTGTTACCCATTCCTGTTAACTCAGAAAGCCTGATAGAAGCAACGTGTAGCTGCAGTGATGATATCTCAACAGCAGCACATAATTACCACACAGCAGTGTTACCTCTTATGAGCAGCACTCTGTGATATTTTGGTATGTGCATACCAAAGTAAAATCAGATTGTATCTCGAGTTTAAATGCAAACCCTTCTCATCCATTTGGAAACATTAAGGTTTCAAGTAAGAGGCTTGACTGCTTCGATTGACAAGTGTGCCAACATAGACAGTGGTATTGTTAGGTGTCTGCTATGGTTGTGCTGTTGGGACTTTTTGATCATTTTTATTTGAGTTATCTGATAAATTATGAGCTTCTCTGTGATGCAGTTTTTCAGGTTTAGTGAGTGAAATTCTGCCATTTCTTTAGCTTGTTACTTCACACTGTGTCTGTCTGTATGTGTTTTAGTGATGTAGCTACCTGATCACTTTACTCTCATCAACTTCAAAATGTCGAGAAGTGAATAGGTGACTGCATCCATCTTTTATATACAGTCTATGGATTTCTCTGATGATTTGTCTCCTGGTATTTGAGTAATTTCAGTCGACACATGTGTCTGGTGGCGACCTGGCAGCCTCACCTCTAGCCTTGCCACAAACTTGTTTTCATTAACTTTGTGCATCATAAAGAAAATGAAACCCTGAGAGGTATTTTCAATGTGGTAAGATTAGATATTCCAAACATGTGTGGCTGTTTTTTCAGGAACTATGATGGGAGCCCACACTGCCCATACTATTTATTTCACTAAACTGTAGCACAACATTGACGATGTTCCAGATTGCTGCAGTCTTCACCCTGAGCCTGGCTATGCCAACCTAATCTCCAGTTCTTGTGACATAATTTTTTTCGTTGTCTTGAACAGTCCAAAGGTCACAGCAGGTCACGGAAGAGCTCTTCTTGGTTTGTCAGCCTTTATTTCACAGCTACATTCCAGTCCCTGTGGTTATATAATTACATATCTCTGGTGCACTGGTAAAATCTGGTTGTATGGTCCAGTTGCTTGTGTGGTTTGAAACTGTAAGTTGTGCACCAAGGAAGAATTTCCAGAGAGTAAACAAACACTGAGTTTAAAATGCAGAAAAGTATAGTGGGTTGTCTGTATAATATACTTATGTAGTTGTTAGTTTACCTAGTATGGAGTTGTATAATTTTAGAAATATGCTTACTTTACTCCCCAAAAGGAACCGGCCCAATGAGCTGAATGACTTCCGACCGGTGGCACTGACGTCACATCTTATGAAGACTCTAGAGCGGCTCTTCCTCAACCTCCTCCGACCACAGGTACAACATGCCCAGGACCCACTACAGTTTGCATACAAGGCAGATGTCGGAGTGGAGGATGCCATCCTGTACCTCCTGCATAGAGCCCACTCACACCTGGATGGGGGAAAAGGCACGGTCAGGATCCTGTTTCTTGACTTTTCCAGTGCCTTTAATACCATCCGGCCCTGTATGCTTCAGGAAAAACTGAACAGGATGGAGGTGGACCCCTGCCTGGTGGCTTGGATCTCCGACTACCTCACCGACAGACCACAGTACGTCAGGCTGAAGGACATCACGTCTGACACAGTGGTCAGCAGCACAGGAGCACCACAGGGAACTGTGCTGTCCCCTCTTCTCTTCACCCTGTACACCTCTGACTTCTGCTACAACTCTGAATTATGCCACATTCAGAAGTTTGCAGACGACACGGCCATCATGGGGTGTATCTGGGATGATCAGGAAGAGGAGTACAGAAGTCTGGTGAGGAACTTTGTCGCATGGAGTCACACAAACCACCTGCAACTCAACACCTCAAAGACTAAGGAACTGGTTGTGGACTTCGGGAGGTCCAGAGAAGGTCCACTGCCGGTTCAGATAGAGGGGGAGGAGGTGGAGGTGGTCAACAAGTACAAGTACCTTGGGCTGTGGGTGGACAATAAACTGGACTGGTCATGCAACACAGAGCACCTGTAAATAAAAGCCCAAAGCCGACTGTACTTCCTCAGGAGGCTGAGGTCTTTTAACATCTGCAGGAAGCTCCTGAGGATGTTTTACCAGTCAGTGGTTGCTGCAGTACTTTTCTATGCTGTGGTGTGCTGGGGGAGCAGCACAGCAAAGAAGGACTCATCCAGGCTGGAGAAACTGATCAGGAGGGCTAGCTCTGTGGTCGTCATGAAGCTGGACACTCTGGTGACAGTGGCAGAGAAAAGGACATTAAAGAAACTGATGGACATTATGGACAATGCTGGGCATCCTCTGCACACGGCCATTAACAACCAGAAGAGTCTGTTCAGTGACAGGTTGCTTCTCCCCAAGACAAGAACTAACAGACTTAAAAACTCCTTTGTCCCACACGCCATCAGACTGTTTAACTCCTCTCTGGAGGGGAGAGGGAGGGGGAAAAGGGGGATAAAGGAGAAGGGAACAACTAAGCTGTAGTGCTTTTTCACTTCACTGTGCAATACCTTTTGTTAATAGTCAATGGTGCAATAGACCTCAATACTTGAAATGTGCAATTCACTTGTATTTTTATTTTTATTCCTATTTATTCTATTTATCCCCTTCGTATATTTTATTTATATATGTCTCTGTATCTATATGTGTGTGTGTGTGTGTGTGTGTGTGTATCTATCTATATATATATATTATATATCTATCTATATCTATCTATCTATAGAGATAGAGATAGATAGAGTTACAGAATATTATATCTATCTAACTTCTGTCGGTGCTGTGCTTTTGGAAACCGAATTTCCCAGAGGAACCCACCCGAGGGATTAATAAAGTTCTATCTTATCTTATCTACTTAAACTTTTGTTTTATTTTGAATCCTGTCATATTTCATTCATGAGATAAAGCCTGATATGTAATAAATAATAAAAAGTATGAAATGCCAATAAATGAGTCTTGGGAATTCAGATCTACCTTTTAAGTACATGAGCAGCAATGTTTCTAAAAGTGTTCTGGATTTCTACTGAGGAATTCAAAATAAAGATGTGACAATCAGTTGGTTTAAAAAAAGAACAAAAGCATAGGAACATAAAAATGGCCCAATGCAACTTGATGGCAGCAGTAAAAAAAAATAAAAAATAAAAAATAAATCAGTACCAATGCATGGAAACCTGCAGGGTTTGTAATGTCACATTGTGACATCTTTACTGCAAATGTCATAGAAAACAGATCAAAAACAAACTGCAAACCTTGGGACTCGTCTACAGTGAAGTCATGCTGCTGTGATAAATACAGTTTGGAGTTTAGTCTTAGTGAAATTTGCAGAGCCTTCCCTGAAAAAGACGTATTCTGGATGGAAGCACATGTTGCTTTTTAACCTGTATATACCTTGATGGGGCCTGTAACTGGGACGTATAGGCTCCCAATTACATAAGCACTAATGGACACCTAAATACCTAAAATACCTGTTCTTCACCGAATCATATATTTTAGTTTGCACAATCCAGCCAACATGTGTAAAGTTGTGATAACTGCTGCTCTTATTTCACTTAAATCTGGGTAAAACTGATCAGAATATCTCTGTGCATTGTTCACAAAGCTGGTTTGAAGGGGAACGTTATTGTAAATGTTGTTGGAGCTGGTGACAGTTTTGTGATTTTGCAGGATGGTTCTGCAAACTGCTCACATGCTAGTTCTGTACTAGGTCAGTAAACAAAGGCCCTGGGGGTTTCTAACTGCTGTTCTGGCAGAGGAGTCAAAGAAATGCCCACTGGCCAAAAGAGTACTGAGATCCAAACTCGGCTCTGTTCTGTCTGACAAGTGTTTGTATGTCCTACCCTCCTGCCAGTTTGTCCCATCTGGCACAAGGACACAGCTTGATATGGCTGAAAGGTGTATTTTTAATAGTATTAAGCAGTGAATGACTTTTGTTAGAAATAACAACCTGTGAAGATGCATACAATAAGCAAAATAAAAAATGGCAACATATAATCTGATAAATTGCTACATAGGAATTTTTCACCACAATGTTAAATACTCCTCATGTGTCATTGTGGACTGGGGCATCATTGATGGTTTATAAGCCACCCCACACAGATCTGTGCTGTGTAGAAACACAACTCTGTGGAAATCCTGCTACGTGGCTTTAGGCTAAATCACATGGCTTTTTAAAATTGGTTGTATTAAAGTGTTGCCCCAGTTCTCTATCCATGTGCAGTACACTTTGCAAGATAACAAGGTTAAAGCAATATTTTGTTCAGGTCAGGTCCAAATTACATTTGATGAAAGCATGTTTACCTGAGTAGTTGCTGAATGCTTTTGGGCTGCGATATCAATCCCTAATGTGTTTTTTTTTTTTGTTTTTGTTTTGAGGATGAGGTTTTCTGTTTGGGATTATGAACTAATTTGTAAGGACAGAAATATTGTTACTCGGCTGCTGAATTAGATCAACTGGGACTGGACTTTGAAGCTGTGATCCAGCCATAGCTGAATGTTCAACCATGGAATCAAGTACTGGAATCATGGGTATTTCTTAACAACCACATTCATAGCATATTTAGGCTTTAATTCAAAGATCTCTACAGTTCTCTTCAGTTCTGTTTTCAGTCAGCGTAGCTAAAAGACGACTGATATTTTAATAAAACGAAACTCGAGTCAATGGCAAAAGATAAGACACTGATTATGTCAGATACTGTCATGGTTCTGGGTCATTTGACCCCGCCTTTTAAGTTTATGGTGTTATTTGTGTGTTGGAATATTTGGGTTTTCAATTTTTGGAGTTTTGAGTTCTCTTTATTGTTCAGTTATATTTCCAGATTTGCTGTTTTCTTGTCGAGACGTCTCTTCTCCCCTTCCTGTGTGTCATTCCATGTTTCCCCAGCCCGCCATGTCGCTCTCTCTCCTGTGCTCTCTCGCTCCCTCTCTCATCTGCCTTTCCTCCTGTGTCAAGCTCATGTGTCTACGTTTCAGTATTTCCTGTTTTATTTTGATAGTCGGGTGGTCAATGCCAGTGTGTTTGTTTTTGCTTCCCCTGTGGCGTCAGGTTCATTTGTCTCAGCTGTGTTCCCCATGTGTTTCCACTTCCCTCATTGCCCTTCTGTGTTTTTAAATCCTCTGTCTTCCTTTGTTCATTTTCAGGTCTTCTATGCATCTCTCCATGTTTTTTTTCTATAGTTTTCCCACATTCCTTGTGTTTAGAGCTTGCTTAGTTTTCCCCCAGTTTAGGTTTTTAGTTTATCTCCAAGCTATTTTGCCTTCGTTCCTCTTAAATAAATACAGGGTCTGCCGCCACAAACCTGTAACAGATACAGCATGATTCCATTGCAGTTCCATTTCTCTTGAGAGGCACCCAAACCTACCCAACAACACTTTACTTCACCTTATGTATGAAAATATACAGTTAAGTATGCCAAGTTCATCAAACTCAGTTGGACAATGGGAATGTTATACAGTTTATACAGCTGGTGCTATATAAGGTAGAATAAACCCATTAAAACGTGATTTAGACGAGGTAGACAATGTTGCATTTTTATTTTGACTATAAATAGCACACACACAGAGACCCCACGTCACCTCGTGAAGACACTTCACTGCTGTTTAGTCTAAGTGTTAAGATCTCCAATGAGTAGGTGACTGTGGAATTTGTTTTTTTTTAATCTGCATCTACAGTGGTTACAATATGGATGCGGAGGTGCTTGTTCAAATTTGCATCCTTTTCAGACCTTAAACATGTGATTGGAGTTCCTCTGTTGCTCTGCTACTTCCCTAAACTCATGATTAGGACACATGGTGCAGTATGTGGCAGTTGGGCTAATAAGAAAAGCTTCTCTGCAAACTAATTTGGTATAAATGTGACCTGGCATTACCCTGCCTAAAGGTAAGATCCAACATGCCTCCTAAACATGCAGGCAGCTGACTGACCGTTTCACACACTCATCAAGTCCAAGGACTCTGCTATTGATTAAAGATTCCAAGATTGTCTTTTTCTCTTTAAGGCTGTCCAATCTGCCTCTTAACAACCAGCTTTGCCTTAGAATGATCTAAAATAGATCAAGCAGCATCTTTTTTTTTCCAACAAAGTTGTGCCGTGAGCAAAGGCACTTATAGCCTTTTCCAAAAATTCTTCACTCGAATGCTAAATAGCAACTGTCAGCAGAATGGTTGTTTTCATCCTTTAAAGAGTTATAATTGGCATATTCTAAAGCAGCTGATGACGAAGACTTTATTATAGCAAGCATCTGCATCTACACCTATTTGCTCACTTCCGTAGTCCTGTATTTGCCAGCTGCTCCCCCACCTCCCCCAGCATCAAGAGAGCACGTTCCTTTTCCAGTTTCTTTGTAGGTGAAGAGGTCTTGAATGTGATCTCAGAATAATGAATGCCATGTATTGGCAGCGGTCTCCTCACAGTTTTCTGTGACAGATGAACCCCTATTGGATTTTTTTTTTCACTGGATGCCAGATCGCTATGACTCATCTCCACTTTGCTGTGCGACTGCCTCACTTCCAATTAAATCTCAGTGATGAAAAGCTGCGGTTAATACCTGTACCTATAATAGGCGCACTTTACTCTCTAATGATCCAGGGAAATTATGAATATTCGAAAAAGGAGCTTTTGAGCAAGATTGAAAAAGCTGCTCTGTATGTGTACATATAGAAAAATGCAGCTTATGGAGCCGTTTTTATTTGAATTTGTTGATCTTTTAATTGAATTTGTTGATCTTTTAATTGAGTGTGAGTACATACAAAACAGTGATTTATGATGAGGAATATGATGTGACAGCCACAGCACAGAAACAGCGACATTTTTATTGCAGTAGCTATTTAATGGACAATACTATTATATTTTGATTTAGAGCCTGTTTCATGTTGGTGTAAACAGTATGTGTGGACATATGGATCAAGTAATAGCAGCTGAGAACTGTCTTGGTAATGTGCATTAACTGCAGATATACTAATCGCATGCTTTTATTTGTCAGGCTTAGGTTTTCCACAAATGTTTGCTAGCTTTTATTCATATATGCACAGCCACTGCAGATGAAAATGAGCTTATCTGTATCTGTATATCTGTGAATTGTCCCTGCTAAGTAAAGTAACTAAGTAAATAAAGTATAATCAAATAAAATAGAATTTAAATATTATAATATAGCTTATGCTAGCTAACCATGTAGAGCTGTTAATGGCTAATTAAAGCATGTTAGTCTGATGAAGGCTGGTCATGAATCAGATAACAGGGTTTATTCATGATCCAGTCTTAACTTAGATATCATTCAGTTTGTCATGTTTAGCTCCTGAATAGCAAAACATGTATGAAGCGTCACTTTAGCCCCTTTTCTAGTGTTGAGTCTTGGCCTACTTTTTTAGGGTTCCCAAGTTCCCATTGTGGGATACTGTTAAGTCGAGTTTAATGTGGAATGCTTAATTTGGATACCCATCCAACCTAATTAAGCAGACTGGGCATCAGTGTAACAGACCCACATGAAAAACTGTTTCTTTGTCTTTTAACCTCTAAAGTCTCTTACTTCTGCAATCAGACACACTGTGAATGTAAGTCAGCTGCACTCACAGAAAAACAGAGATTTTAAATAAATAAGTCAAATTAAATAAATAAATGAACCGTTTTACATCAAGTATTTACTCCCTGATTCATTTTTGAATCGGTTGCGGATGACACCATTTGCAGTTGAGTTGCATCAACTAACCTTAACCTTAAGTCAAACACAGAAAAATGATGGGCAAACGATGCAGGACTTTGGCTCTGCAGTAAGGATTGCATTCATCAACTTTTAATGCTTTCTACAATATAAACAGAGTGTAAGCGAAAGAGTAAATACAGGGCTTACCCACAAGGCCACGAACTGAATTTTCTTTAGTTTTATTTTGTCTCAGGTTCCCACCTCAGATGATTAACTTTAGCTTGCAGGGATGAACTAAACCAGTGGTATCCTCATAAAGCCAAACGTCAAGGAGCAAGGACATCAAAGTTTGTCCCAGGAGTCTATCCAACAACGGCCTGAGCTGAGAATAGTGGAAACCAGTTAGGCGTCAGCCTCCCAATATCCTGGCCATTTCCCACGCCGGAGGGTTTTTGCCAGTGAGTAATTAGCCTTTGATTAATGAGTATAATTTGGATAGAACAGTTTAGAGTGATGAAGATCTCCATGGGCAATTTATTCACCGGTGATTGGGGGAGATGTGATGTGATGGGCTGGGATTGCGTCTAAGCTGCATTTTGTTTGTTCATTATTTATTTGTTGCAAACATGAGTACAGATTGATGATAATATGACAGCATAATCTCTGTCCAGCATTTGAAGCTGAGTCAGTTCATTTATTCAGTTCAATTTTATTTTATTTATACAGCACCAAATCACAACAACAGGTGCTTTATATTGTAAGGCAGACCCTACAATACATACAGAGAAAACCCCAAAAGATCATATGACCCCTATGAGGAAGCTCTTTATGGACATTGGGAAGGAAAAACTCCCTTTTTACAGGAAGAAACCTCCAGGCTCAGGGAGGGGCGGGGCCGTCTGCTGCGACTGGTTGAGGTGAGAGGAGGAAGACAGGAATTCTTGCATTCTGGATTTACTATTTAAAAAAAAAAAAAAAATTTCTGGAACAGCTACATGAGCCAGCCAGTGAGTCGATATCTTTAGACTGTCATGTTAAAATTAAAATTTTTGGGGCTCTATGGATAGTTTCCTTTTTGATAATATGCTAATATTCAGTACAAGACAGAGAATTCAGGGCTTGTTCACGTTATTACAGACGTGCAACTCAGATCTCGATTGTGTGACAGGAGTGAAAAATTCCTTCTCTAGAGGGTGATATGCACACATCCTTTTTGTGTCCTACAATAACAATGGCACAAATTTCAAGCTTTAAAACGAGCAGTGAAACAAGCCGTTACTCCCTGTCCCACACAAGTTAACATTCTGTTCACATGACCTCATTTACTACCCACACCATCCTCAGCCTCTTCTTAGGGATTCACTCTGGAATTGTTACTGTGTTACAGGAGGCAGTCAGATCCCATGTCTGGTTTGAGTGTTGCAGGTCTGGAAACATATTGGAGTAGAACTTTAAGTGCAGTCTTTTTATTTTATGTATATTTACCTGAATCTGTGTGCATACACAGTAGGCTTAAGACATAACTTGTGTATAACCAGCTTTTAGGTAAAGGACATCATGGACATCGCCATCTGGCAAACATTATTATCACTCATTTGCATATGAGTCGATATAGTTACATAACAATTTAGCCACCATTTAACTGTTTTCACAGTTCTTTTATTTATAGGGCATTTCATCAGCAAACTAGAGACTTAAAAATTACACAACAGGATGGACAGCTGTTTAAAATTCTCAGTAAAACATCTGGTCAACCATTTAAAAGAAATGCACATTTCTTTCGTCTCATTTTTAAATTGCTAATGCGATTACAAATGTGTTGCAGGGAGGACTATGTGACCGCAGTGTTTTAATTCATTTTCCATGTCTGCTTGTAACACTGAGGACAAACTGCATAGCCTTGATATTACTGCTGAGCTGCGGAAGGATGTTCATGTGCTTCACCCTGCAGAGGAAATGAAAGAACACAGAGGTATTTCCTATAATCTCTTGATATGTCCTGACGTCAGGATGAAGAGGGGTATTATTCAATCTCTGGCCACTCTGCTGATGGCTGGTCACAGATGTGCAGTCACTGTAGCTGGCGTTATTTCTGCTATGGCTTTAATCACGCAGGTTCTCACACCGCACCCCAGGCCGGCTGCTTTTGCCAATCTGAACTGCAATGAACTTATAAATCCGGGCTGCTACTCTAGATTTAGGCACTTGTTGTCAGACGGAGGAGATTATAGCAGCTCCTACAGCTACAGTTGCATAATACTGAATGGTTGTTGCTGTCATAATGTCATGACCAGCTCAAAAATGACATATTGAATTTTTGGTTGTCACTTACTATAAGGTTGCTATTCTGTTTTTATTCACATAGCTAATCCATTAAAGCAAATCAGAGTAAAGCATAAAGCATTAAAGCAGCACTAATCACTGTTTTTGAAGCAACAATGTCTTAAATAGTAATAACTGATGTGAAAGGCACTGTATATAGGGAATGACCCCACAGATATTTATCAGCCTCATCTTGATGTTTTAGGAACTTTTAAATATACGAGCTAGCTAGTGACTTTGACAAGTGTTTGGAAGCATACAATTGCCCGTGGTTCACTACATTAGATGATAGTATTTTTGTTTATAGGCTGTATGCCCAAAATAGTGTGAAAGGGGCCTTAATCAAAGAATTAAAATTTGATACTAAGAGTCCTGCATAGCTGAGAAGGTGATGTAACTGAAACTGATAGTTCTCTGGGATTCTGGCCTTGACTGATGGGTGTGTGACAGGAAAATGGTGCCTCGGTTGGGGAAAATCTTTAGCCAACTGTTCAAATATTGAAACGATACAGACAGTCAGGCTGTCCTATGTAGACACAAAGACAATCAGGACTTTTCTTAAGATTGGTTTGGATCGGTATAAAGCTGTTGCAAGAGAAAAAGGGAAGGAAAGAGATTTCTTTGAATTGCCTTTACGTGCTTTTTTCTCTGCTGGGTGTACACCATATGATTACAATCTTCCAGTCTGCCATGAACTGAATAGAACTGCTGCTCTGGAGATGATCTCCAGGCTCAGCTACTGTGTCTTTTGTCCGCTCCACTCTCTTTGCCACAGGCTCTGTGTGTGAATGTAAGTCAGTGGTAGAGAAGGATGAAGTGTGTGTGTAGTGAACCAGTTGCCCCTTACCTGTGATTGATAATGTGCCTCATTATTTGTGCCATTTCATCTGAGGCTTCTAGGGAAAGCATCAAGCTGGGACTGTCTGTCTGCTTGGAATACTTGCTAATGATGGTGCTGTGACCTCCAGCCCTCCCCCATCTTCCCGATGCGGGGCACCCAGAGAGCAGTCAGGTCTTGCCAGCAAGCACAACCTTGGCTTGAGAGGCAGACATAAAGACACACACTCATTTGGACACATGATCCCTCCCAGCACATAAGCGAGGACATCCATTGAAGCTGCTTTAAGCTGTGTCCCAAATGGCCCAATCATAAGACTGAATTATTCCACACTAAAAACTATTTATTACTTTTAAGTCAAAACTTAAAAAAACTTCTCTGCCAGTATTTTATTGCACAAATTGTCTGTTTGGAAAAAAGTGGGCTTCTTTCTATCATAGACTAGCTAAAGTGCATCGCTCAGGGTTTGGGGGGCACGCTGTGATCGTTAATTTATTGGTTGATCTATGTCCGTACATTCACCTGTGGCTACAAACTGAGGGAAGTGACAGAAGGAAGAAGATGAAGGATGCAAATGGCAGGTTTCTCCAAAAGGTGCCTAAAGTCATCCTTGAAGGGAGGGTGAGGGTGAGTGGCGTCTGACTCCTAGGGTAGGTTTTTCTGCAATATTGAGCCAGAAGGAGACCCTGGAGCTGACCCGGGACAGGCTGGAGAGATTGATGGCTTAGGAACTTCTCTGTGTCCTCCCAGAAGAGTTGGAGGCTGTATTTAGGGAGAAGGACGTCTGAACATCTCTGCTTAGGCCGCTGCATTGTAACTGATAATTTCCCTTATAGGTAATTGTGGATTTTGGATACTTCTTATAATTATTCACTATACAAATAAAATTAACTCAGTCCTCTCCGCTTTTACGGCCTGGACTGGACTCATGTCACAGAAAAGTGTTGAAAAATGTCTAATCAATACTTTTCTACTCGTTCTACAAATTAAATGACAGCATGCATTACTCCCCTGACACATAGATGCATTTCCTGATTTAACACTCAGAAAATCTTATACATCTATTTGATATGATGCGTCTAAGGATAAAGCTTGTAAGTTATTAAAATTATACACTAAACTTGTTAAGAGTTTCACTGTAACTATTACAGGTTTGAGAGGATTTGTCCCTTCAACACAAATCCACGTGTTTAAAGCTTAATAAAATGGCCAATAGAGTCAAATTTCCCAGTGCAGGGTTTAGGGGATCTGAAATGTGACCTGGAGCCAAGCCTTGGAGGGCTTTCAAAGCAAATAATAGAACCTTGAAATAGATTCTGCATTTAACTGGCAGCTAATGTAAAGGTGCAAGTATTGGAGTAATACTCTCTCTCTTTTTGTTACCTGTCAGGAGCCTCACACCTGCAATTTGAACAAGCTGCAAGTAGGACAGGCTTGACTGACAGATGTCTAAAGAGTTTCAGTAATCAAGACGTGATGAAATGAAAGCATGGATCCATGCTTCCAGATCCTTATATGACAAGCTAGTTCTGAGTTTAGAAATGTTACTGAGCTGGAAAAAAACTGCCACGAACAACTGAGTTTGTTTGTCCAGCTTGAGAGTAGAATCAAAAATGAAACCAAGGGTTTTTAATGTGGGGATGTACATCAGCCGATAGTGGTAAGTAATTTCTTATGACACTAACATAATGTCAGTTTTGTCGTGGTTTAGTTTGAGAAAGTTCAAAGACATCCAGCAGTTTATTCGCTAAGACAATCTTGAAACCTTCTGCAACGTACTATCAACACCTAGCTTTAGACAGAGACAGAACTGTGTGTCATTTGCATAACAGCGATAAGAAATTTGGTGTTTCTGAAAAATTAAGCCTAATGGGGGCATGTATAGGGAGAATAAAAGAGGGCCCAGAATAGAGCCTTGAGGTATTCCACAGGTAGGCGTAGCAGAGGAAGAGTATTTGTTACACAACATCACAGAGAATGTTCTGCTCTCTAAGTGAGAGGCTAACCATTTTACAGCAGAACCTTAAATACCAACTCATCTCTTCAAACGTTTTAATAGGATTGTGTGATCAACGGTGTCAAATGCTGCACTCCGTACTTTTTCCAGAGTCAGCAGCTAAAAGCACATCATTGAGCACCTTCAGTAGAGCAGACTGTGAGCTGTGGAAAGCTCTGAAACCAAACTGACATTTATCCAGAATCCAGAAAAATGAGGACAATTGGTGGAAGACGACTTTCTCCAGAACCTTAGACAAAAATGGCAGCTCAGAGATGGCGTAGGTAACACATCCAGATAGCAAGTAGTTGGTTTTGTGTGCATGATTATATCAGTAAGAGGAAATAAAGAAACTGGTTTGAAATGGGTGAGAAAAGATGAACATATTAGTGGTTCAGAAGGGTCTTGGGATGGGAGCAGAATATGTGCTCTGAGATTATCGAGTTTTTCAGTAAAGAACCTTTGAAAATCCTCACCACTGTGTGAAGTAGTCTCAGATATGGCTGTAGTGCTGGGATGCAGGACAGAATTGACTGTGTTAAATAGGAATTTAGGATCACCAGAATTCTTTGTAATGATCTTGGAGACATATTTTGCTCTTTCTGCCTTGATGGTGCACTGATAGCTATTCAAAGAATCTCTAAACACTTGGTAAGAAACATGGAGCTTATCTTTCCTTCATTTTCGCTCTACTTTCTTACAGTCCTGTCTGACGGCTCGAGTGACATTATTTAACCAAGGCTGTGTTTTAATTTATGGCGTCTACATTTGAGAGGAGTCCATAATGTTGGTGCAAGCTGAACTAAAGCATGCAAGGAGCTCATCTGGGTTATTGCGATGAGGAGAACTTTCATTAAAGGTGGCTAAAGGAGATGTAGTAAAGCGGCTGAAAATTGGGGAGCAGTTTGAGCCATTATAGGGCGTATAAAAGAGGCGGTCAGGGTTTGTTTAGAAAGTGAGTGAGAAATATTAAACAAAATGAGTTTATGATGCTCATGCTTGTCTAATTATAGTCATGCACAACATGAGCAAGAGAGTCTTTGCACTGGCTCTGTTTCTCCTCTTCCAAGGTGTGCAGCATCTGGAGGAGGCCATGGTTACATCTCTTCACTGGGTTATTTTGCAGATGATAATACATCGTTCATGAATGACCAATACCAGACAGCTGCTGTAGCCTGCTGAACAAACTATTCACAGGCAATCCAAAGTGAGTGATAAACTCATGGAATATTTTGTCAGCTGCTGTTTTCCTGAATTTATTCCTTGTTAGGGTATCCTTAGGCAAAGCGTGTTAAACGTTATGCAAGGACAAAAATAACCCATAGTCATGACTGTGCTCAAGGTGTCAGCAATTAATACAAAGAAACTTGAAAGCACTACTGTTGGTGATGTGTTCCACAGGAGCCTTCTGTGGGAGATCAAGAGACGTGTTAGAAGAGGATTTCATACAGGCAGATCTTTTGTTAACATAGTCGTCTAATGTCGTGCTGCACGTTGGGCCAATAAACCTTTGTCGGGTAAGAGGTGTTACTTTATCAGCGCTAACATGTTAGTGCCCATGTCACCAGGGACATTAAGTTTTCAGGGAGAACGAGCTGTCATCTTCCTATGCTACATGAATATTTCAAGTTGCACTACTGGAAATATTCTCAGGTGGCAAAGCCTCTGCATTTCCACCATTCACCTACAAAGTTCCCACCCATTTTCTTGTACTACTTTGCTTCCTTGCCATACTGAAGATATAACTTCTGGTGACATGGTGTCTGTATGTTCTGTCATTCTCTCCTGAAGTTTTAATAGGTGCCTTGACAGTGTTTGCATCTGTATTCATGTTTTGTGCTCTGTACTTAATATTAAATATTATTTTAATATTAAAATGGAAGTCACCAACCCGCCTGTGCTCAACAGCACTTAGTCTAGCAGTCCTAGGGACATATATTAAAGGCTTGATATTAGTGTACACTGTGAATGTTGGGTCATGATACAAATAGTCTTGAAAAGTATCACAGATGGCCCACTTGAGTTCCAAGAAGTTAAGATTACCAGAGAGAAGGTGGTAATTTCTCTCAGCAGGTATCAGTGTTCTTGAGCCATATTTGATGACGTGTAGCTTGTTGTCCTGATGTGTCAGTGTGTAATATGAATGGAAGGTTGAAGTTTGGGTATGCAAGGATGAGTGGATTACACAGCATATCCACAAGTGGAGCTACAACAGTCTTGTGCTCTACTATCCAAGTATTGGGTATTTTGATGATATCTTTCCTTTAGCTTTGTGCTTTGCTCTGCTTTTATTTCCATTTCTCACGTATTGATTGTCAACTTTTTCAGACTTCCCTTTGTGGGTCAGTCTTAACTCCATCTCCTGACACCAAACGCCGAAGATAGTGAGCGTCTCTTTTGAACAACTTACACTTTGTGGGTTTCAGTTTAATTTCATGTTCTCTCATAAGGGCTAAGGGTTTGTCTACGGTGGTTTACATGGTTTTCAAAGGATGTGGAATAACACCGCTGTGGGGCGCAGCACTTACGTGTAATACCTTCCAGCACTTCCTCAATACACCTCTGAAATGCCGCAGGTGCATTTGTCAAGTCAAAGGGAATCCAAGTGAATTCATAAAGAGCCCACAGTGTGCTAAAGGCTGTGAGACGTCTGGATTCCTCACTGACAAACCCTTGTTGGTTCACTCTTCCTTGATATAATATGGAGCACCATTTGTTGCCACCCAAGTTGTCAAGCAAGTCTTGAATTTGTGTCAAGATGGTGATTTGTGATGTTTTTTAATCTTCTTCTCTCTTGAATCAGTCCACAAATGTTAAGCTTCAGATCCTCCAAGGATGTTGAACGTAGTCTTTAACCTCCTTGTACAATGGCTAAGGATGGAGTTACAGCACTTTTATCTACCCCATTAATCTTCAGCTGAAGTTCGGTATGAAATCTAAGTCTCCCTCCCCTCTTGCCGAAGAAAAACTATAGGGTTTACCTGCAGCAGTTCAGGTACTAAAGATATTGCAACTAGGTTTCATCCATTTTCATTAAACTCACCCAGGTCTCTTCCAATGTCATTTTTCAATTTGCTCTTATCTCTTAAATCTAATATTTTCTACAGCATCTGCTCGTCTCGCTTCTTATTTTATAAATGGTGTGTCTGAGCTAGCTGTGACCCATTGACTCTTTCATGAACTAGTCTTTTCATCCAGGCCTGATCTTTTTCCTGTGAATCCTCAGGACTTATGAGTGTGCTAGCTATGCGCTTGAGTTCTGTCTTTAGTGTCTTTGGTTCGACTCCCACAGCTTATTGGCTATCACAGTCAAGGTGTCTTTATATTTTCTCCTCATTTTAAAGTAACTTGCTAAAAACGTTCATGCCAAATCTGCTTAGCATTAAACTGCAGACAGTGTTAGGAAGTTGATGAAGAATTTAGCAGTAAATGACACAGATATTTATAAGGGTATCTGCTTTTTCTATGTGGCTACCATCTTTTCCAATTTTTGTTTTATTAATTTGCTAACACCGGTTTATTACCATCTTCCTAAAACCTACTGTAATAACACTGAGTGGTTATAGACAGTCAATTATTTATGGTTGTGCAGAGACTGACACATTTATTCAGCTGCACATTATATGCTGTCTTTCTTCCACATAATGTGCAAAGTTATTGAATTTACAAAAACAAAGTCCAATTAAATTGAGCTTTCTGACCCTTTTTCATGTCTGTTTGTGATTGTGTGGCATGAATATGACATCAGATCCACAGTCTGTCTAACAGATGGACAGAGGCAGTAAACATATTTGTTAGAAGCTGAAAGAAGGCCAATTAGTATCAGTGACATTTTTTACCTCAGCCCCTCACTAACTGAACGTCAAGGAGAAAATGAAATACAGTACTGTAGAACATATGGGCTAAATTAAATTAAGCTTCTGCACAATGATATTGTACAAGTGTGTCATTTGTGCTGGTGTAGAAGCAGCAGGGTTCAAGTAAAAGGCAGGAAATGGTTGAGGAAGTGAGGTCAGAACTGCAGCATGGTTTTGAAAGAGGGTCTGAATGGCAGGAACACAGAGGAGGGGGAGATAAGGCAGCCGGAAGACAGTGCTTTGAAAATCCTGCCTCAACTCTGACTTGTATCATCCATACTGGGAGCAAAGGGAAAGAGACAAAGGTCTTTGAATGACATTCTCCAAAAGAGTCACACCCTTCATACATTATTAAACAGTCCTCTGGTTTCTGGTATCAAGACTATATTTACTGAAGGCGTCATACAGTGCCAATTGTATAGGATTAAAATAAGGAGCTGTAGCTGTAAATGACAAGTCATGTTTGGTAAATTGTTTTGTGCATATTTGTTATGCAACATTTTACAATGCTGTCATATGTGATTTGCCGTCTTTAACAGTTATTCTTTCAGTGCACTTCACAGTCCAGACCATAATTGTGTGGTTTTTTTCCCCATATTTCTACCATGCCAGTTTATTTTGTTGTGATTTATTATCAACCAGACCCATATTTGCTTTAAGTGACAAATTTATTTAAGACGGAGTGGTTTGTGAAAGTCTGGGATGGATTGTGTTAATAGCCGCTCATAGATCCTACCTGCCGCATCTTCTTTTCATTGTTATTGCTGTTATGACTGATGAGGCCGAGCTGGTGAGTTTCTGTGTTGACTAAATAACGTGTTAAAGCTATAAATATGACTATTACCAAACTGTACTGCCATTAATTACTGCCAATAGTGTTGCTTTGTTAATGTTGTATGGTTGTTTATTTTGTGTCTTTCAGTTGATTACCTGGCTTCTGTAAAGGCACGGTTACTGTACTGGTGTTAGCTTATACTTGTGCAATAAAGCTTGTAAAAGGCAGCAATCAGATGTCCGAGCCTGAGTAAGACACAGTTTCATCAGTTAAAACACACCCTTATGGTGGGAGTTTACTAAATTAAAGGTAGTTAGCTTAGTGAAAACCGTACAATAATTTATATTCACCCCCCAACCCCCCCCCCCCCCCCCTTCATACTTTACGCACAAGTGAGCGTAAAGAGGTCAGCGTAAAATTCATGTCTTGAAAATCTCATATTAAACATGTTGACTTGCTTAATTAAATCAACAGCTGGGTTCAGTTATGTTGAATGATATAGTCCATTCAAGTTCTGGAGCTACATTCCTTCCATGCAGACAAAATCCAAGATCTAGTCCACATTTAGTGCATTATTAAATTAAAAATAGAACGGAGGCCTTGAACTGTTGAGCAACTAAAACTCTACATCAAGCAAAAGTGACAAACCAAACTTTCAATTTGTTGCTATTGGTTTTGTAAGTTCCTGAACATTTAAAGAATGTTGTTAATAGAAGACATGATGCAACACAGTGGTAAACATACCTCTGGCTCAAACTCACAGAGAGCATATATAACAAGTATGTAAGTTTCCCTGTCAGCTATGGAGATTACTGTTCATGAGCAGAACTTCAGAAGATTCAGCATAAAGTCTATAAAAGCCATGGAAAGAGTCAGAAACATACAGCCTAGGCTGCAGTTAAAAGACCTACAAAAAGAAACTGGGGACACTGTGAAACAACTTTCTGTGGACTGATGAAACAAGAATCAACCACTCAAAACAAAACGATGGGAAGAAGAAAGTGTGGAGAAAAAAGGATTGGCTCATGACCCAAAGCACCTCATCTGTCAAACTTGGCAGTGCTTGTGTAATGGTTTGGGCATTCGTGGCTGCCTTTTCAACCCTGGGCACTGTGTGTTAAAACAGCTATGCCTCCCGCACAGTCTTTTCTATTGAAATTACAGTTGCCTAAAAAAATTATATAAAAAAATTATATATATATATATACACACACACACACACACACACACACACACACACACACACACACACACACACACACACACACACACACACACAATACACATATCAGAGATCTCTGTCCAGAGGAGCGCAGTCTTAGGAAAAGCTATGATACTGCGCTGGACCCTCAAGCCCTCAGAACTCTGGTAGAGGACTCGAGCTTGAAGGGGTGAAAGGGGGGGTTGTTTTTTTTTGTTATATCTGTATATCTATAGAAAGATAGATATAGGTAGATAGAGACATATCTATATAGATATAATTTTTTTATATACATATGTATATATAAAAAATATATATATTTCAAAGGTGCTATTGACATTATATTCTCACCATATGTTGATATAAGCCATCCAATCCACACATGCAAAGACGTCAGTCAAGGGAAAATGAAGAGAAATTCCCTAAGTTTAATAACCATAATTTTGTGAGTACAAGGTAAAAACTGCAGGTCAATAAAAAGCATCAGTGTTGTTTGTATGTTACAGCGTTTCGGGAACCACATTGAGCCCAGCAACATTTTTTATTTGAACACAGGATTGCAGAGTTGGAATGGAGTACAGAGCTGACAAGATGAAAGGGTGTCAGCATCACATCTCTTTGGATCAATTTTGGATTTGGCAGTGTAACTTTCCCACTCATGTCCATAATTACTCTCGTCTGAAAACAGGAGGACAGTAAACAGAACACTGTTTCTGTTTCATCCAGCATTGTTAGATATTAAAGTTTTTTGTTGTTATATTATCCTTCAAATATCCAACTACTACAAATACATACATATAACCAGAAATTTGTACCAAACCTTCTAACAATATAGGGTAAAAAACTACCTAACAGCATTTTATTGATGCTTTGAGGCAGCAGCATATATGCATCACGGAAGCATAAATATGTTTTACCATATATTTTAATTTCCTAATATTAGGATATTAGCCATCATGGAATACCAGGGTGTACAAGGCTATACATAGCACTTACCTACCTTTTATAGAGTATGTGTCAAAGTAACATCCACGTAGATAGCAGGACCCAAGGTTTCCTAGCAGAACATTGCTTCTGCATCGCACTGCCTCTGCTGACTGGCCTTCTTCACATAGTGCCTCCTGGTCCCGAATGTTGCTGCTGTCGCTGGTGGACAGGGGTCACTATTAGGCATCATGACTGTTTTGCGGCTATGCAGGTTCTGATAGACCCAGTTACTGGTTCAGCACTGTTCCTTCCTTGGACTTTTGATACATACTGACCACTGCATCCATCATTTGTGCTTTCTGTCATATTGTGTGTAACTAGTGAGTGCTCCAGCAGCGCTTGGTAGCGTCATTTGTGTACATTTAGGTCTCACATCTCTTGCTGTTAGCATCCTAACAGCTGGTTCGCAGGCTGGTTGTACCTGATGGTGTGTTTTGCATCAACTGGCAAAACAAGTAAAAGATGCATGAAAATTGTTCCGGCTAAAGGTTGAAATAACAAGTTGTTGTTGGAAGTTGTTGCAATAGCTCCATTTGAAGATACTAAATTGCTTTTTTTTTTTAAGTAGTATGCAACATGAATTATTTGGTTTGTACCTAAAAGAGTAAATAATGAATGAAAAATGCATTTGCTGTTGGTGTCATATGAAGATATGCTTTCATGGTTGGGTACTCTGTAATGATACAGTAGGCAGAACCTTGTGAACATAATTCTTCAACTGTTGGCAAACAGCAGATGCAAAATTAATTCAGACCCTATTTTCACAATTTGTCTCATATTTTCAGGTAGCAGGTCCAATTTCAGGACATCATGGTGCTGTCTAAGCAATCTAGACTTTAGTATCCTATTTCAACATATTATTTAACATTTAAAGACTTTAGTCTATATTCTAAGGAGCTTGGAAAGGAAAGGGTCTTATATTCTTCAGTTCTAACACTAAATGGTGGAGAGTCCCAGATTTTAAGCTTAGTGGGAGTTGTCCTTTAAGAGGGTCGTTGACTCACTATTGATCATGTGCCTTATCACATGAACCAACTCAACTCCAAAGCCCCATTCTTTAGCTACAGATGTATGGCTGAGTCTTGTCCTGTTGGGGTGGCTCTTCTATATTATGCCAATCTAGGACTCGCCACCAATTGGTCTTATAACTAAAGAAGCTTCTTGTATGAGAGGTGAAACGTCTTCAAGAAACTTAAAGAAGCCCAGTCGCTTTTTTTTTTGCTATACTTTGTTTTATGTTTTTATTTATTTCTACAGAGCTTGGCTAGCTTGTAGGTACAGCGAGAAGTTCCAGTCGGGCTTCAAAACCCACCACAGTACAGAAACTGCCCTCCTAAAAGTACTTCTATGTATTAATATGATATTTTATTAATCACCAACTCAGGAGACTCAGCTGTGCTCCTGCTTCTAGACGTAACTGCAGCCTTTGATACTGTTGACCGCAGCATTCTGATCTCCCGTTTGGAGCAATGTGGTATCAAAGGTATCCCTTTGGAATGGTTTAGGTCTTACCTCTCCGAGAGGACTTTTTCCATGAGCCTTGATGATTTTATTTCTTCCCCAGCTCCTTTTACTTGTGGTGTCCCGCAGGGTTCCGTATTAGGCCCAATTCTCTTTTCAATCTATATGTTACCCCTAGGCCTGATCTTTAGGAAGCATAACATCTGCTTTCACTCCTATGCCGATGACACCCATATTTATCTTCGGTTTAATAGAAACACCTCCACTCCCATGGAATCGCTATTCAAATGTTAAAACCCAGATGGCCTCACATTTTCTTATCCTCACATAAGTCCAAATCTGGGGGCACTGAAATTACAGCTTGGTCCAAAAATAATTATTTCAGGATAAAACTGAAATAATTATTTTTGGACCAAGCTGTAATTTCAGTGCCCCAGATTTGGACTTATGTAACTTAACATCTGCTGTTAAAACACATGTAAAAAATCTGGGGGTTTTCTTGGATAACAAACTTGCATTTGAGAAACAAATTAATTCAGATGTTCAGCGGTCCTTTTTTAAATTAAGGCTCCTATCCAAGGTGAGATCATTTTTATCCTTTAAAAACTTGGAATGAGCAATTTATCCGTTCGTCTTAACTCAACTGGATTACTGTAATTCACTATACGTTTGTGTCGGTCAGGTACAATTCCTGGACAAAAATGAATGAAAAGCAGACAATGTCCACTTTAAAAAATACAAGAAAGTCTGAGTTTTTTGAAGCCAAAGATAAATAAATGAGGGGTTACCCATGACATTTGCACAGTACTATAGTTATTCCAAAGATTTTTATTAGATCAAAAATGTTTTTGTAGCCACAGGTATCTTCCCCTACCAGATATTAAAAATAATCCAGGTTTAAGTCACTTCACTGGATTTTCACACCCAGAATCCATATCCATCAGCAGATGTTCTATTTTTTTGCTCTTCAGTGCTCTTTAATTATGTACCTCACATTATCCACAGCTTTCTTTCCTACACTTTCTTTTTATGAACTTGAAGAAACAACATTCCATTCAGTCCGTGTTGCTTCCTGGTACACAGGCTGTTACTTTTAGAGTCACAGGTTTTTCTCTTTGGCTTTACAGATGGGGATAAACATGTTGGAAGTCACTTTTCAGTTTGCCTCTCACTCCTTACTCCATCTGCCGCTGGCAGAAAACTTTGACAGCTTCTGTTCCATCTGCACTGGCACAACCGCAATTCCTTGAACTCTTTTTGTGCTCTAAAGCAAACCAGCAGATTTCTAGCCAAATGGGATGTGGTGGCACACAAAAGTGAAAAGGCAGGGAGTCTGCCAGACCCTCTCGCAGCGGTGGCCTCATTTGTTTCTGCTAATTATACTAATTTATCCAAATTACTTATTGATGTGAAAATGCTCCGCATTGCCCCCTTTAAGTCGTTTGTCTAAACTATTGTTCTTCTTAACTAGATTGAATTGATTGCGCACTGCCGTTAAACATTTCACTGATGTATTGAATTGACTTTTGCCATGTAGCACAAGCATATTCCATATCAAGACATTACATAAATCCATTATCCTACTGTTGGGTGCTCCAATTACTTAATGGAATATTCCCAGATGTATAGGAATTATGTATTGATTTCACTCTGTTTCTCCTGGAAAGAATGTTGTAATAAACTCGCATCTCATTTAAAGTACACTGCAGTGTGTGTTATGGCTGTTTTTGACTTCAGTTAAGTGATCCTTGGAATGTAGCAGGAATGTGTATGATGGCTACTAAATATTCCCTCAGATGTGTCTCCTCTCAGATGAACATGTCTGCTGGGAATAATTGCCACTGACTCAATGGATGGAGAGAGGATTGCATGTGCAAAGTGATTCATAGCTAAAATTGTCAAAAAAAAAAAAGGACTGCAAACATCATTGCTCTCTGGCCTCTTTTTACAAAGCACTTTAAAATAGACCCAGAAGGTAAATGATGTGTGTGCCTTCTGCTCTGTAAAGCTGCTGCCGTTGCTGGCAAGTTGACGTTGATACCTCTGACTCTGTCATCTCTGGTCAAGGAGGTGATAGATTTAGATCAGCCACCTTCTTTTATAATCCATGTTCTTTAATGAAGAAGCTATTAGCCGCACACTTCTTTTTTTTCTGTCATGTAGTTATGACTTCCCTGTGGTCATAGATGTAATAAGGAATAATATCTTTGCAGCATGTTGGCACATATTTAATAATCTTCAGAGGACTTAAAGGCATTAGTGCTCACACCTCAAACCATAGTCACAATGTGCTGTGGAAATCTTGCCTGTGGCACTTATTATACCACAGAGAATTAAAACACAACAGCCATTAATATCAGGCATTAAGTGACTCATCACCTCTGTGTGCTCACAGCGCAGTATTATAGCTGGTACTCAATCATCCTGAGCAACGTGGAAGTGCAGCTACACTGTACGGCATGTGCAATCAGCATTTATGTGTTTGCCCATTAACAACCTCTTTGATTTGCCTCCACTGCGTGTTCAGTGTTAGTGCATTGCTGCATGCATATTACATTTTATAACATTTTAAATCAACTGCGTAGAACCAAAAATAATCTCATCATCATAATCATGTGGAGTTCCCTCTTCATAGGCAGACACTTAGATTATCAAAAATACAATTTCACCAGATCACCCTTTTGATGAGATATCACATTTCTTGTCCCAGTCTCCCACTTTCACATCGCCCAAACACATCTTTCACAAATAAGAGTCCTCCTCAAATCCCTTCTTCATTTTCTGCACAAACGACAAACTGTAAGCTAGGCTTTTTTTTTAAATATATTCCAGCGTTTGTTCCATGTAGGATGCAATCTCACATTGCTATCAGAATATTGCATTGGGTGACCTGGTAAGACTGAAAAGAGTCAGTTATAGTGCCAAATTTTTATTTAATAATTTTTCAACAGAGACTGTTCATGAGTACAATCCAGTAGCATGAAGTGAATCGGACAGGGTCAAGTAGTGAGCCCTGTGGACACCTTGTGTGACTTCAAGAAAATCGGGTTGATGATCATCTGCAACTATTCCTTAAGTTCTACCATTGCACATTCATGTTAAGGCCAATTAATCCAAGTAGATTAAAAAAAATAATGGTTCAAAGCATCGGATGCGTTAGACAAGTCAATGAACGGTGAAATACAGTATTCCTTGTTGTTTCTATGACCAGTGCTTATCACGCTGCTCAGAAAAATAAGTGATGCTACTGAAAGGTTATGTGCTGTTCTGAAATTTTAACTGGTATGACAGTTTGGCTATATACCCATAGATGTTTGGATTGCTTGCGTCACAATCTTTTATGCAGATGTGGCACATATGTTACTTTCTAAACAACACTAATACTCCTGGTAAATGCTTTCACATGTTAACCAGATAATCCCTACACAGTATTTGTAACTCCTCATATTGCGATGGTGGTGACGTTGCTTCCACTACACTGTGACCTTGCTGTGTGCTGGAACAGACTATGTCTGATAAAAGTGGCACCAGGCACTGTGAAGTTTGGGTTTGCACAGACATTATCAGCATGTGGTCCTTTGATTGTGGAAGAAGAAAAGAGGTTAAAAATAAAGAAAAGCTGCGCTATGGAGTCTGAAATCGCTGATTTGCTCGAATGAGCAGCCAGACAGCTCAGTCTCACAGACTTCCTCCAATGCAGATTCTCTGTCAACATGCTGAGAGTCATCTGGCTAATGTGCCACAGAAAAAGCACAGATGGCCACCAGTCAGTTTGTGTCGTGGCCTGGCATGTCAGGAATCTGACTTTAAATGACAGTGTGTGCATACGTGGGCACAAGCCAAAGATTTTTGCATCATTGTCTGTACTTTCAGTTTGTCGGATCTCCCCAAGTTACATATTTCTGCTAGAACTGTGGTGTTATTGGAATATAGACCTTTTTCAACTCACTGGTACAGTAAATGTAATGAATGAACTGAGTGAACTCCAAACAGCTCTCTGATAAGATGCAACAGAAAGTACATTCAAATCAGTGTGGCTGTGAAAGTAACAGTAGGTTTCACTTGATTACCCCAATAAATGCACCAATTAAGTGCTTAGTCACTTCTGCTCCACTATTAACATGAACGAATGTTGACGATTTCAATAATCATTCTGCCTTTTATTTAAAAAACAACAAAAGACTGACTCAAAGACTTCTGACTACACATGGCTGTCTTGTTGTCTTTTCCTCTGCCTCGCCTGCTGTTTCTGAATATATTCATATTTATGCAGTAAGATAAATTGGTGGGTCTTTTCATCAACTCAGTTCAATTCAGTTTTTCATATAGTGCCAAACAATAGTCAGCTCAAGCTGCTTAATATTGTAAAGTAATGACTGTACAATATTAGAGCGAAAACCCCAACAGTGACAGAGCAAGTCTTTGATGACCGTGGGGGAGGATGGTAGTAGACTTGAAATTCAGTGAATTTGCAAATTTATGTATCTATTTTTCCATACAAGTCCGGGCAATTCCTTTAACCTATTACATTGCACAGATCCTCATCTGTACTCCAACGCCAGAGGCTCAACTGACCCGATTGCAAATGCTTCGTAATGCAGCTGTTGACTGCTGGAGCAAAGAAAAGACAGCAACTCCCGTTTTGTCTCAGTTTACCCGGCTACCAGGAGGTAAAGCAGGTCATATACTAATCAGAAGGTTCACAGTTTGATCGCTGGCTGCTCCAATCTGCAAGCCAAAGTATTCTACCAGTGCATCTAAGCTGATTTTAAAAAATCGGTCCCACAGCAAGAAGATTCTGAGCTCTAACCTCACATTTGGCTGGATTCTCTTTCTGTGTTCATGTGCTCTCCCTGTGCCTCGTGGGTTTCCTCTGGGTTCAACCCGTCCACATTTTAGAGACCGGGCGACCTGTCCAGGATGTCTCCCACTTCTGCCCTCTGGAATCTGGGATATTTCCCAGCATTCCTGCAACCCTGAGCTGGATAAGCAGTCAAGAAAATGGATAGATTGTTTGTTTTTAAAGCCTTCTGTGATTCACCTCCACAGTATATTAGGAGTGTCTGTGGCTCAGGACGAAGAGCAGGTCATTTACTAATCGGAAGGTTGATGATTGCTCCAGTCTGCATGCCAAAGCATGCTTGGGCAAGATACTGACCTCAGAGTTGCTCCCGTTGCATTCATTGAAGTGTGAATATGAGTGTTAGACTTAGATACAGTAAAAATGCTTGTATGAACATGTATGCAAATGAGATGTGTTGTATAAAAGAAGAACCAGTTCACTGATCCTTTATTACAGCTCTATTTTATATACAGGTCTCTTACGTTGGCCTCCTATCAGCTCTTCTCACCTTCAAATGAAAGATGCACATTTTCCTCTGTTGTTTCCTACACAAGTCTTGTCCAAAATAAGTGACGATTTTTTAATCACCCACCTACTTTTCCTAATGTTTCTATTAAACTTATGTTATTTATTCTCCTAATATGTTTTTTAGATGATTTATTTAATTAAAATTTAAAGGAGTGCTTTCGAGCACTCAGAGTAAATGAGGACAGCCACTGTATTGCGTCATGTGTAGTAGTAATACTCTTATTCTCTAGACATTAGCATAACTGTGGTGACAAAACATGGGACTTTGGTTTAAAAGAGAGCTCCTCATAACTAGAAGATTACAGTTTCATTTAAATTGCAATGGAATGCAAGGCTAAGGTTTCTAGGATGTTATTTAATTTGATCACTATGTTCAGAGTGAGGAAGGGTCTTTAAGTGAAATGTGCTCAAATACACAAGTGGGAGTTTAGTGTCACCTCACAGCCCAAAGTCCGTCTGTTTGTGGACCTTACGTGGTTTTGACTGTTCTGTTTCCATCAGCTGTTCTGTCTTTCTTCCAAAGTTTAGATACCTGAAAGTAGAGCAGGGCGATATGGCCAAAAATATTTATCACGATATATATTTGAAAATTTGCGATAACGATATAACCGACGATATAATTGATGCGAGACAAAATACAACTCCACAACATTACTAGCGCAAAAAGACAACCTTCCATTTATTTTCACTTAAACAAGAAGCTGGTTTTTATGTATATTAAAGCTTTATAAAAATGTAACAGTGCAAATGCAAATTCCTTGCTGAAAGTTTAACCAAAAGGCATTTCCAGTAGAAATGGGCTGACATATCCTGAGCATAACCATGTATAATATCCACTGAAGTTAAAAAGAGGTGCTTTGCAACATTAAACTGCAGTGTGCAGTACGCATTTTTCGGACCATAAGGTGCACGGGATTATAAGGCACATTAAGCGAAAAAAAGCAGTCAGATAAATCAAACTTTATTAAACTCATTCTTCTTGCTTCCTCCACTTCTGTACCATTGATTCATTAATGTTGAATTCTCTGGCAGCTGCTCTATTCCCATGTTGTTGCAGTATATTAATGACTAACCTCGTATTGTGGATGGATTATCTCAGTTGTTCTCCTGACTGAAGTTTGGTCCGTTTACAGCATCCTGCCATGCGATTGCATTTGTCTCTAACCATGAAGAACCTTCACGTTAACTTTTATAAGTGGAAAAGTGTTAGTGTTCGTCCTCCAGCTTCACTGTTTATGTTATGCTAACATAGCTGTGTCGCTAGCGATCACGTAGCACATCATTATATACCAGCTAGCCCAACTTCAGTAACCCTACAAACGTCACTGCTGTTTAGTTTCCTGTCTTCATTTATGTTGGAAGTGATAGCAGAGCTGTACGTTTGATTTTTTTCAGAAATCTCTCAGTCAGAACATGTAATATCATGCTTAGGTAACTAGCGAAACTAGCGAGCTAACTTCCGCTAGCTTCCTGCTAACTTCTAACTCCGTTAAATGTAATAACTTTTGTTTTCATGGATGCCTGGAAGTTAAACTTTATAGTTACACCTGGTAAAGCAGCAATGCTGATCGTTTTATTAAAGATGAAAGAATTTAGACAGTTTTTAACTCTAAGTGATGCTGCAGTGTTGTTTGACCTGAAGCATACGGAGTTTAGGACCCAGATTACTCCCAGATTTAAGAGCATCTTAGTCCGACAAATACGACAATAACAACGGCCGCTTGCATGTTCTGCAAAAAAATGTGCTTTGTTGTGTATCTGACGGACAAACACCAAACCAGTTCCACATCACGGAAGTTGCACCATTTTTACAAACCAATTCTGGTTCATCTATTTCACTCAACAATCGGCCATGTGCGTATGAAAACAAAGGCACTGCGCATGCGCGTTTTACTCCCATTCTATCGCGATATTTCATTTTCCTATCGTTGCCTAACATTATACCGGTATTACCGTGAACGGTATAATATGGCCCAGCCCTACCTGAAAGTCGGATGAACTGGTCATTGTGCACAGCTGCTAGTCATTTGTTCAGGTATAATGGTGTTATCAGTTAAGTTAATTTCTCTGGCTACCTTGTAAAATCCTACAAATCATATTTTGTCATTATAAATTAAGATTTAGTTATCACTGCAAACAAGTACATTCTCATTTCACCATTCTCTCTGCCTACTTGGTGCAAGACGCACATTTGAAACACTGAGATGCAGGAGTTATTGATCAGCTTATCTGATTAGAATGAAGTCGATGCTGTGACGAGCTGAAATTGCATTGTGTCTTTGTGGTAGAGCCAGCACCAATCAAATTGGTGCAAATCATACGCCGACCTCTAGAAAAGAAAAAAGAGAGAATGCTTTTCATGGCTTACAAGTCCTCCAATGATCTAGAGAAAACAAAAGACAGCTTTGTGTGATAAAGACGCAATTTCTCTGAGAAATAAGCCATTAGCTTTTCAGGTAATGAGATAATTTAACCTGTTATCGCGAGAAAACGAGCTTTGTTATCTCCAGATTACAGCTTTTAATAGCAATTGTGAGAGGAGACATTGTGGGCTTCTGTACATCCTGGTATATCCTTTTTTTGGTGACTTTGCCTTCACTTGATTCTCATCCAGCAACATACATCTACTGTAAGAAGATTAGTGTGCTAGCTATTGAGAGATTTAACCAAGAGGGCGAGCCAGGTCTGCAGAAGAGCACCTGAAGTGGCCTCCACTTTACTCAGGAGGACCAGGGTGCATAAGTCATCCACTCTAAAAACATATTTGCCTGGCCCAAGCTGGCCCACAGAGTTCAGCTTGAGTACACCTCTGTGTAACTGTCTCCAGATCTCCGCTTCCCCCAATCTTCTCTTTTGACCTCTCTTTTTCTGCCTCTCTCTAGGATGCGCACACACACACACACACACACACACACACACACACACACACCTCCTCTACCTGCTGGCAGACTCCCAATATTGCTGTTTAGTACTCTACTCATGTAGATACCAAATTGAGGCCAGTGTGGGGCTAATATTGATGGCATTACCTTCCATCAAATGCTCTATTTACTTCTTCTATATCAATCTTATTCCTGCACCGCTCATTGTCTCTCACAAGTAATTTCATTCCAGGTTAATTTCATGACTCGATTTGGAAATATACAAAAGAACTAATCAATTTTCTTGTACTTAAGAATCTGCCATGTCTCTTATCCCTCAAATAAATATTGCTGAATGTCAGTGAAGGATTCACGTTATTGTTAGAGAAGGCCTGTTGTTTCTATTAATATCCTGGGAAGTAAAAGCACTATGGTGGGAGGATATGCGCTCGTGTAGAGACTGCTCTTTTTGTTAAGTCTGTTTGTGGGCTCCCCAGTGCACTAACAAGCTAACTAACTTTTTCATTCCCTCACAATGAAGGTCACATTCAGAGTGAGTCTTAAAAAATAAAAGACAAAAACACTTGTGAGGACACAGACTTTGTATGAATACTCATATGTTTCAAGCCAAGTTCACTAAATCCACTCACAGTGCATCAGCCTCATTACAATCGTGAGCCCGATACAGAGAAGTATCATACAGAGACTATACAGACTGTAGAGGTAGCATAAGTAAATTCCCCATTGGGTTTAAGCATAATGTCAGTGCTTATAGCACCACTAAAATCCCATTTGCAGTCTCATCCAACTTGTCCAAGTGCTCCATCAAGAGCAATTACCAGCTGTTCATGAGCAGGAAGTCAGTGAGGGATCATGTCCTTTTAGCAGAACTAAAACCAATGAATTAATGGATTATATGTAAAACTGTACTTTATTTCTCACTTGGGTTTCAAAGCAGGTAGTTGGGACATTGCATGTATAAAAAGAGACACATGACAGTCTGAAGTGACACCATGTCAATCTCCAATAAGAAAAAAACGTGAAATACACTCAGCAAAACTATCATTACGGTAAAACACTAAGTCAGGAAGTGGCTGAAACATGAGTCAAACCGGGCAGGGCTGTAGAAATACATCAACCCAGCAGCAGGACTGGGATCTGCTCCTTTGTGTGAAGAGGAAAAGGAGGAGCACTACCATAGCCCTACAAATCACCTCCAGCTGGCTACTCATCTATGTCAGAATCAGACTCAATAAGGGTGACATGAGGTCCTGACATCCTTTAGTGGGACGTGTGCTCACAGGTCAGCATTTATGCTGCCATTTGTGGTCATGCTACTCTGAGGGAGAAACTTGGAATTACTCTTTACGTGTAAGGCAAATATCAGGCTCTTCTTGCTTTAATAATATTAGAAATAAATACACTCAGCAAGATTCATTCATTTAATAAATTACAACAGAAGATAAACAAAATAAATAAATGAAATATTTATACTAGTTTGATTCTATCTCAGTCTGAGATTCTTTCCTGCTGTCACTTATGGTCATGTTAGTTTGTGCTTTCTCTGCTCGCACTGTGAGTGCAGGGCCTCACCCACAACCACATGGCACGTGGAGGCGAGCTGATGAGAAATAAGTAAAAAGCAATAAAATAATGGAGTTCATAGGGACACATTATGTTACTATGATTGCAATAAAAATAGTCCCAACAAGTGCTGGGAGAGAGATCAAGAGAAAGCATCATTATCATCATCATCAGAGCTCTATCACTACTTGCCAACAGTTTGGACTTAAGTCAAAAACTTTGTGCAAGCATCCAAAGACAAACTGTTGATACCAATAACAATGAAAGCAAAGCCAGACACCAATATCATGTCTGTTTGTTTTTGTTTTTATTTTTTTAGAAAAGTCATGAAACAAGGTAGTCTAGCATTGACTAAGCTAAAGACCATTAGCTTTGTTGTCCAGTTTTATATTGTTTTTATCCCTCATTTGCATTAGTGTAAACTGCTCTTAATGTAAAAAGCTTCTTTGCATACAGCTATGTTTTAATAGTTTATGTCATAATTACATCATTTGACTATTTGAACCTATTGCTCCATTAGTCATCAAGCTGATAGCTATCTCAGTTCATTTGGGTCTTTTTAAGGAAAGGAATAAAGAAGTGTGGGAACAAACCAAAAAATATATAAAAAATAGATTTAACTAATATTACAATCATAATTTTAAAATATATAGCCCTCCAAATAGCCTATATGATTAATTATTTTCTTTTATTTCACAATGATGATGGACACATTTTATTGTACAGCTAAGTCAAAGACAACCACCAGTGTTCTCTGTAGTTACTTGAAGCCAGTTTAGCTTTAGAAGAGGTTGGACAGCTTAGCCAAACTAGCATCACAGTTTCCAAACTGACATTGTGAAGTTGCTAATTAGAGGACAGTTCTGACATCTTTGTAAGGAAGTAATATCCCACTGTCTGCAACAATTGAATAATAACCCTGCTTTATCGCTGGCACAGAGGCTTCTCAGCCTTTATTTCCTATCTCTTGAAAGGCTGGCTGCAGTTAATACCATTAAGTTAGCTTCAAAACACCAGCTAGTGTTTGTTCCAAAACACAAGTACATGTTTGGAAGCCCAGAACTCCACATGCCAAGAATGTGAATAATTACTATTTGCTGGCACAAACATTTTATGAAACTTTTAGAGGCACAGCTAGATTTCATCCAAGATTTTAAAAGTACTTAAACTATTTTATTTTGGAAACCTTTTTTTCTTATTTAATTATTAGCATGATGACTATTTGGATCAAGTCATTACAAAAACTGATATTAATAAATAATAATAATCAAATTTCATCATATTTTGTTTAAAACTGTTATCAAATGCATTTCAGATTTAAATCTACTCCAAGTTGACTTCATGCTTTTAGAAATGCAGTATGTTGTGGGTCTGCAGGTTAACTTTGGGGTCATCCATCCTGGTTTCCCAGGGCTGATGCTGACAGTCTGCCTGTGCTCCCCTCCCTGCACTGCTTGTCTTTCTTGGCCGTGATGTAGTGCCCGGCATGTGGAAAGGTTAATTCCATTAGCCTGTTTGCTTATACAAGGATCCAACTGACACAACAGAAAAAAAAGAAAACTTGGCATGAGGCTTTGTCAACACAAGGGGACTTCCAGCAAGAAGGCTGCAGCGCTTTAAAAGAAATGAAATATGGGAGAAATCACATTTATTAGCTTTTCACACTTTTCAAAGCTAAATTGTATTATCCCAGGTCCAGCTTTGAGGGCACAGGAAACTGAGATAGCAATTGAAATTTGGAAAGGCACTTTAGTTCTTACACCTTAGCCCGTACAAAATCTTTGAAAGTGCCAGTTGAAAGTTGTAATGAGAGGAGTAATCTATTTTTTTGGTGTGAAGGCATGAAGGTTTCCTACAACTAGTGCATTGTGAGATGATGAAATTTAGTTGCAGCAGTTTTCTTGGGGTCATGAAATAAAAAGCACTTATTGCCAGGCTCATATCATTTAATTGGCTTGGCTGTGGCCCCCTGCCAGTTCATTACAAGATGCCTGGATTACATTTGCCCACATTACAATGTAGGATTCCTGCCATTCCCTTAGTAAATATGGGAAATCTCCACATTTCAGTGTGACTTTGATAGCTTGGCTCAGAATCAGGTCTTGAATTATTTTATTTTATTTTATTTTTTAGATTTTACTTGAAATCAGCAGAGAACTGAATATAGGTAATTTTCACTCAGATGCAATATATTTCCAGATGGAAGGTGAAGGTGCTGTGGGGAAGCTTGAACATGTGTGACGCACAATTCCCTGCAGCACCATTCATCTGTGACTATTCAAACTTTATACTTGATTAGAAAACTCTGTGGGTAGAAAATGTTAATTCTCCTAATCCTTGCTGTGATTGGACTGACAGCTGCTGGAGCAAAGTTGATTGTTAGGGAGGAGCAGTTCCCATAATATACTGGTGCAGCAGCTTTTTTATTTAGACAGTTCTTCCTCATCAGGATGTTTTTTTCACCTCATTAGGACCGGATGTATTGATTTGTGTGTGCCAGTGGAAGAGGGAAAAGTATTCTAACAATGACCTCAGCAATATTTTTGTTGCGCTGCGTAAATCTTTTTTTTAATGGACATTAGTCAAATAGAGGTGAAACATTTAGTTCTTGTGGTGGCCAGTTCTTGGTTGTAACTATGTTATAATCATAATTAAAAAGAAATTGTAACTTGTCTTATTTTGCCAGTTGTTCATGAATAATGCAGTTTTTCCAACATCAGTGATTTGTTTAGTAAAAGTACTGATGTAATGTTGGTAAACCTACCTGTTTCTGGGGCTGTTTAAATGATTTGTTGACATAATCGATGATGTCGACTATAAAAATTGGTCGATGCGATGTATACTAATAACACGTAAATGTGTTGTTGGAACTGCAATACACTACATCAAACTATGGGGGCAGTATTGCCTATGTCGCCTGCCAAGACAGCTCTCAATACTAAGGAAGAAGAGCGTAGCGCTAAAACAGGAGGAGGGAAGAAAATGTAAGCTGAGATTTTAAAAAGTGTGAAAGCATTTAACAGAAAACAAAGTTTAATGCACGGCACTGTTGCAGTGCACGGGCATTTAAAAACGCCGGCAGCGCAGAGCTGTGACGTCAGCACTGAATGGATCAGTTTTAGTGAGTTAAGTTAGTGCGTTGCATTGATACCTGCGAACATCATCTAACAGATAAGAGCAAGCCTCACTCCAGAGCATGTCTACGGCGATCGTGAATTCTTGAACAGAATCATCTTTAAACTGGGAAACTTGTTATTTTGGATTTAAAATAAATCCGTTTTGATTTCATTTGAAGCGATATTTATAGACAGAAGGCAGTTTTAGTTTCCTATTTGCACATTATTGCTTTGTTTAAATACTACTAGCACTTTTTGCTGTGGAGTGGGATGAGACAACAGGGTGGGCAGACTTGAGCAGGTAAGGTACTTGAGCCTAGAGCAGGAGGTTTCCCTACAGCAGGGGTGTCCAAACTTTTTCACTGAGGGCCACATACATAAAAATATAGGAGCGGCTGGGGCACTTACCAGAAGTTAGGTATATGACCTTAACTTTAGTGTATTAAAGTTAGAAAAGTCACTTAAAAGTGGTCAAATATGTTATATTGTTGAATATAATTAAAGACAAAACTGCCTTCATCACAGCTTTCCATAAATGGATCTTTATTGATTTATTCAGAAAAAGCTTTAGCTTCTCAGAACAGCAGCCTCTTCTTAGACAGAAAATTTACAGCACAGAGAAAAAACATCAGCTGAGATCAGCTGACTTTGTGTGCTGTGCACAGAGGTGTGTACTCTGTGTGTTAACAGGAAAAACGCATATAAGAAAGTGGTGCGCAAAAGCAGGGTAGTGGTGGCATTGAAGCGCATTATTGATATTTGAAGCATGTGTACCTGCACATGCATGCTTATTAACACACGGGTACTGTGGAATATATTTTTTACTCACCTAAAGTACTCGGGCTCTCGTCCACTCCCGCAAAAAAAAAAAAAAAATAGCAGCTGTGCGGTTTAATGTTGGCTGACGAGTCTTCAATGCGTCGCACAACTGGATTTCTGGACATGCTGACGTTGTTGAAGTCCTGCACTTTTTTTCGGGCACATTATTTCGGAGACTTTAACGAGGCCGTGTTTTATGAGGTCTCCATTTTTTTAAAGCATTTTTATTGTAATCACTGAAACTGAGGGATTATTTTCAACATTTTGGGTGGCTTTATCATCAGATAGCTAATAGCTAAAGTCTTTGCTCATTTAAAACCTGTTTTCTGCGGAGCCATTAAAGTTTTATAAAACTTATAAATACGAAACATTGTGAGCTGGCCAAAAGCACGACTCCTAATGAATAAAGGAAAGGCTACCTATTTATACAGTCATTGGATATTTCCTGTTTTGTGATTCTCCATAAACTTGTGTGGGAAAATCCCAGCAGATCAGCGGCTGCTGAAATACCAGCCTGTTTGACACCATGCCATGTTCACAGTCAATTAAATGGTTTTTTTCTCCATTCTCATGCTCAATCTGAACTTCAGTAGGTCATCTTTACCATGTTTTCATGCCTAAATGTCTTAATTTGCTACCGTGTGGTTGGCTCATTACATAATCACATTGTTTAATGAGCAAGCAGGTAAACAGTTAATACAAATTCCCTGAATGAGGTTTTGTTCGTGGTGGTTCAGTGCTACACTGATCTTAACTTTTTGTTTCTTGTATGCTGCTCAGCCACATCATACAATTCAAACAGCTAGACCCAAGTTAAAAAGATGATTAGCAGGTACCATAAACCCAGTGTGTAAATACTCCTTATCAGACTTCTTAATGTGCTTCTATTAAAAACCATCTGCTTTGGCACCATGCCTCTTTTTCCTTTCAATTAGTCAGGCGTTGTGCATGTTTTCTGTCACATCCTGTGCTTTTATGCAGTCTACCAGCTGCCCTTTTTATGCTCCTTTTATTTTGTTTGAACAAAGAGGGTCATGCAATTAGGACCCATCAATCTAGAAGGAGGATACAGCAGGAATGCTGGTGTTTTTGACACAGTGTTGATTACAGGAGAAGCAGGCTCAGTATATTTTGAGGTTATAAACATAGAAAGTGAGAAGCTGAGATGGATCTGTTGGGGATTTCACTGTGGTCAAAAACGAGCAAATGAACCATAAGGCATGGAACTGAGCCTATTTCCACTTATCATCTGGTTGATTTTTAAATAGTTGGTGCTAGATTGGATAAAACAGAAGAACTCCTGTCACTGCTTATTCCACCTAGTGGCTATCATTGGTTCTGTTGCTCATATTTTACTTGTGTATGTGGCTAAATTGCATGTTTAATGTTTTTTTCAAAGTCACTTTCTGCTGATGGGGAACTGAAAAAAAGCTTAACAATCTCTGAAAGTGACGATATCATAGTGCTTGCTTTGTCAAAGTGGATATCAGAGCCAACAGCCCGAAACTCTAAATTACTGTAATTACTGAAGAGGAAAGTAGCTTTTCCACATTTAAAAAGTTGTAACCACCAGCATTGTTTTACAAATATTTCAGCTCGGCAACGCTTGTTTTCAAGGCTCTTGTCCTTGTCTTCATTTTGTTACCTTTAATATAAGGCCAGGCGAGGGTTTTGTTAATATAGACATAACAATAATCAATCACAGCAAAGTGTCCCCATGGTTGATTAAATCTACCACCATATGTCATATATAAAATATGGAAGTAGCCAGTGTGGCACTACCTGTGGTATCTTCACCGTTGTGAAGACTGCAGCTTAGTAATTTGCTCATAGGTTAGTGACAATTTTACAGTGTAGCAAAAACTGTTTTATTTTATTTATTTATTTATTTATTTACTTACAAAATATACATCATCTGTGCAATAAGTTAGTCCTACCTGACTGGACCATTAGCACCATACTATTCACATTATCTGATATATCTTATGAGTATGCATTTCCCCCCTTGTTAGTATTAACTGTGTTTGAGGAATAAACTGATAACTTTGTCTCAACTAAACTGGCTCTCTAAGGCTGGTCTGCTGTGGATGTTTGTTAAACCTTTAAATATCAAGCACAGTTACCTCAACAATAGAGTAGTATGCTGTTTGTTCATAACAGCAGTTATTATGTTAACAAAGTAGCAAATGCTGTCAATCATTATCAGGGTCCGTGGGTCGATGACATTAGGTTTTGAGATTTGGTTGGTTCACATTTTATTTTGGATTTGTGAAGCAGTCCTTTAGTATTTGGTCTTTTAAATTTGGTTTTATTTCAGAGTGTCTCTTGAGTTTTTGTTATTTATGTTTCTAATTCTTAGTTCTTAATGAAACGATGTTAGTTCCCTTTTATGTCACCTCTCTCCTAGTTTCTAAGTGTAGTTGGCCTTGTCATTGTGTTTATTTACTTTTGGTCCAGGCCTGGTTTATAGTGTTGTGTTAGATTCATGGGTCTTAGTCCTGGTTTCCTGTTTTATTTTCTAACCTTGTGTGTGTTCAGCGTTGCTTGTCTCTGTCTCAGCAGTTAGATTTTTGTCACCTGTGTCTTGTTTTGTTCCCAGATGTTTCCTCTCTGTTCCGATCTCCCCTCTGTGTACAGGGAGTGCAGAATTATTAGGCAAATGAGTATTTTGTCCACATCATCGTCTTCATGCATGTTGTCTTACTCCAAGCTGTATAGGCTGGAAAGCCTACTACCAATTAAGCATATTAGGTGATGTGCATCTCTGTAATGAGAAGGGGTGTGGTCTAATGACATCAACACCCTATATCAGGTGTGCATAATTATTAGGCAACGTCCTTTCCTTTGGCAAAATGGGTCAAAAGAAGGACTTGACAGACTCAGAAAAGTCAAAAATAGTGAGATATCTTGCAGAGGGATGCAGCAGTCTCAAAATTGCAAAGCTTCTGAAGCGTGATCATCGAACAATCAAGCGTTTCATTCAAAATAGTCAACAGGGTCGCAAGAAGCGTGTGGAAAAACCAAGGCGCAAAATAACTGCCCATGAACTGAGAAAAGTCAAGCGTGCAGCTGCCAAGATGCCACTTGCCACCAGTTTGGCCATATTTCAGAGCTGCAACATCACTGGAGTGCCCAAAAGCACAAGGTGTGCAATACTCAGAGACATGGCCAAGGTAAGAAAGGCTGAAAGACGACCACCACTGAACAAGACACACAAGCTGAAACGTCAAGACTGGGCCAAGAAATATCTCAAGACTGGTTTTTCTAAGGTTTTATGGACTGATGAAATGAGAGTGAGTCTTGATGGGCCAGATGGATGGGCCCGTGGCTGGATTGGTAAAGGGCAGAGAGCTCCAGTCCGACTCAGACGCCAGCAAGGTGGAGGTGGAGTACTGGTTTGGGCTGGTATCATCAAAGATGAGCTTGTGGGGCCTTTTCGGGTTGAGGATGGAGTCAAGCTCAACTCCCAGTCCTACTGCCAGTTTCTGGAAGACACCTTCTTCAAGCAGTGGTACAGGAAGAAGTCTGCATCCTTCAAGAAAAACATGATTTTCATGCAGGACAATGCTCCATCACACGCGTCCAAGTACTCCACAGCGTGGCTGGCAAGAAAGGGTATAAAAGAAGAAAAACTAATGACATGGCCTCCTTGTTCACCTGATCTGAACCCCATTGAGAACCTGTGGTCCATCATCAAATGTGAGATTTACAAGGAGGGAAAACAGTACACCTCTCTGAACAGTGTCTGGGAGGCTGTGGTTGCTGCTGCACGCAATGTTGATGGTGAACAGATCAAAACACTGACAGAATCCATGGATGGCAGGCTTTTGAGTGTCCTTGCAAAGAAAGGTGGCTATATTGGTCGCTGGTTTGTTTTTGTTTTGTTTTTGAATGTCAGAAATGTATATTTGTGAATGTGGAGATGTTATATTGGTTTCACTGGTGAAAATAAATAATTGAAATGGGTATATATTTGTTTTTTGTTAAGTTGCCTAATAATTATGCACAGTAATAGTCACCTGCACACACAGATATCCCCCTAAAATAGCTAAAACTAAAAACAAACTAAAAACTACTTCCAAAAATATTCAGCTTTGATATTAATGAGTTTTTTGGGTTCATTGAGAACATGGTTGTTGTTCAATAATAAAATTATTCCTCAAAAATACAACTCTGCTAATAATTCTGCACTCCCTGTATGTATAGTGCTTTCTTCCTTCCTGCTGTTGTCAGAGCATACTGTTAACTTCACACTGTTAAGTTACTGTTTCAGTCCCTGTTTGAGTTCAGGTTCTCTGTGTCCTAGTGTGTCCTAGCCACAGTTTTTAGTTGCTCTTCTCTTGGACTTGTTTTTTTTCCGTTTGATTTTGTATATTGGACAAAAATCAAATGAAGGACTCGCCTTTTGATCAACTCCACCGTCCTCTCTGTCTGCATTCTGGGTCCTTACTTCCAAGTCCTTCACATGAACCTAACTATATGTGTTTTGAATTTGGCTAATGATGTTACATTTAACAGCTATGTGCCATTTGTGAATGAGCCAAATCGGAGAGCTGATTCTTTGTAGTGAATGAAATGGAAGAGCAGAATCTTCAGTCACTCGTTCTCAGTCCATGCAGGCAGGGCCAGGACTTTATTTTGATGGGCACAACATGTGGCAAATCACAAGCAAAGACAGACTACGGTCATGCAATTATGTGAAAGGAGAGGGTTGTAAGTGCAATGGTACAGGCCAGGTCCACAGAGAGGCAGAGAGATGGGGAACTGGATTTAAATATAATTGCACTGAGAAAAAGTGAAGAAACAAACAAAGAGAGAAAAGGCTACAAATATGAAAATGTAAAGCTATAAACTGTAAAATGAAGATTTGGCCAAAATAATACCCATTTATAAATCCCATGTATTTTATTCCTAGTATTAATAAATGCATAAAAATTAAGGATTTTATGAGAACACTGAATGCAAAATTGTTTCTCCGCACACCAACAACTCACAATTGTTAAATTAGGCTAAGATAAAAGGCTCTGAACGAAGAGCAGTTTGGAAGACATGAAAGCCTGCTCTTCTGTCTGGTATTGGATGCAAATTCTAAGAAAAGCTTGGCTATCTGGCATCCTTAGATGAGATCATTAAGTGGGTTTTATCTGCCTTCTTCTATCTCATCCTTGCCAGTTACCAGTTAGTTTAAGGGGGAGTGTCACGTTTCCCCACAGCAAACAGGGGACCCACACTTGCAGTCGGAGGTCTCCCTGCTGCAGTTGCCTTGTTTACAATTTGCCGTTGATTTTGCTTTTGACAGAGGACAGGTGAATCTTTTTGTTGGTCTCACACTGACAGATCATGATTTCCTTTTGGCACATCATCAGTTCTTGCTTACTTTGTTCTTTCTGTTCCCCTCCTATCGTCCCCACTCCCAGCCTCCTTCCGACACTCCCCTTGCTGCACTCGCTCTCCATGTCATCTGAAAACAGTAGTGACAAAGTAGAACATCTAAAGTTCAGAAGTGTCTCATCAAATCAGCTTTGTACAGGCAGCGTACCATTATGCCATTAGTAAAGGATTTGCTACGCTTCAGTGACTTTGTCTCGGGGAAAAACATGGCATGGATGAAGGTGTCAAAGCACTACCACCTCTGCCAGCATTTGTTTCACCTATCTCTATAGAGTGGAATTCAATACAGATCACACTCATTAGCTGAGTATTGAGCACCAGGAGCCAAAAAGGCTGACAGTTTTTCTACTGAAGGGAGAGTGAAGAAGACAAGAGCCCTATTAGCAAGATGTGCTGAGAAAGACAACCTGCGTATAATGAAGGAGTCCTTCAAGCCACATACGTCTGGCTGGTCTTATGCTCCCTCAACTGGTCCAAAAGCGGTGAAATAGAAGAGTCCCTATCATTTTCCAGAGTGAGGCTGATGGACGTTAACGACACCCTCATCCTTTCAGAGCCTTTTTAACGATGGAATTTTCCTCCTCTGTCTTTGAAAGGATCTGTCCCTTTATGTGACCACAGGCTCTGACATGACATCCTTTGGAATCTGTGGGGAGCAAAAGTCATGCTGGCATCTGTCATTACACACATACCTACCCACACATCTGGCCAAGGTCAAAAAACCAAATATGTCATGTTCCTTTATAATTTAGGTCATTTTGCTTGTAATTTCCTGCGTGCCTTAAGCTTTAGTTTACGTGCCAATTTCTGACCATCAGCTGCACTGAGACAAAAATGCAGAAAAAGGCATCTGCCAGCTCTTATTAATTTCACATAAAAATCCTCTGAGCCAGACTATGATTAGAGTAAAATGTTGAACCAAGGAAAAACAAGTTCCCTGCAATGTTTGTGGTTTGATCTAGGCTAAAGCAGCTCTGAGGTATGAGAAGAATATTTTGACAGTGCTGAGGTACAGCTAAAGTAAACCTCATGCATAATTTACACTGCTTGTAAATAAGTATTAAGCAAAGCTACAAAATCAGACTGGATGTAGAAGATATGGTTGGTGTTCTTGTTTTTCTGGCCTGTGGGATTTAACTGTCCTAGACCTGCTGGTCTGGAAAAAGCAAAGAAGGCAGTTTTACTTTTTTAATTGACACCATAATGTTTCACTGAACTGCCTTCAGATATGTATGATACAGAAATCCAGCCAAATATGGCTGCTTTCCCTTTATGAACTTTCATTGTTCATTTTGACCTGGTCAGAAGTGCATTATCTTGGTTTTTGGCTTCAGATGAAGTTGCTATTATCAGTCTTTGCAAGCTGCAAAACAAATGCAACCATTTTTTCTTTTATTTTTTTGAGTATGTCGCTATTCCACTTTTAGTTCATTGTTTTTCCTGATTGATATTTTTGTCATTTGCAGATCTGAAAGTGAAAGTCCGAGACGCGTCAGGTATGTGGTGCCCGGCTCGCTGTACATACGCTGTCATTCTTTTCTTATGCCCTTCTAGACGTCTGCTGCTGTGCACTCTCACTTATCAGCACTACCCTACCCATATAACTATACTGCTATCCTCGGGGAAGCAGTGATATCATAGTGCTCCCTGCTGTGTTTTCTCTCTGATTCTTCTTTTCCATCGATAGATTTATTCCTCCAGGACTGTTTTGTTTTGTACTTAAAAAAACACATTTACGTTTCGTATCAAGGACTTTGCAAACTCTGACTGGTTTAAGAGGAGAATTGTATAAACTAGATAGATATCAACTCAAGTTACGCTAGTCCTAACAGATTCACTGATTTTAATGCCAGTCCACTTCAGCTGATTCCCTTCATGCTCTTTAGGCTGCTTTAGCATGGCTGCAGTTACTGCATATCTGCAAAATGATTTGTAAACCACCTCCACCCCAGCTCCTTCTTTCATGCTGTTTCTGTGGCTATGTGAGTGTTCCTTTGACTGCAGCTGTCCTGGCTGGAATATATTAGGTTCACACACATGAACGGCTGTATATGACTGACCATCTCATTCTAAAATCCTAGCTAATATTATGCTGGTAAGATTTTCATCATAGGATGTGCCTAGCTATAAAAATATCAATGACAAGGCTCTGCTTTCAGCTGATGTTAGATGTTGATTTGGATAACGTAGTTTCAACATCAACAGTACAATGATCGTAACTTCTTAGCATCCACAAGGTAACCCCAGCTCATGGTTATGTTTTTAAATAATCTGTTAAGGTTTTACATGTAGGTGTTCTAGACAGGCCAAAATGGACTGGGGTGTGTCATTAGCAGTGTTGGTCAAGTTACTTGAAAAAAGTAATCAGAAAGTAATTACTGATTACTTCCCAAAAAGTAATCCCATTACTTTACTGATGACTTATATACAAAAGTAATTAGTTACTTAGTTACTTTTAAAAACATGATTTACACCCTAAATAGGTGATAAAGCAATAGATCTTTCATCCCAATTCTACCTTTTCTGCATAATCCATCATATAAAATGTAATCAAATGAAAAAGTCTCTATTTAAAACTTGTTTCATTAGTTTTAATCTTTTAGCTTTATGCATCAAGCAAACATTAAATTATATGCACTCACTCTTTCAAATAGATGCAAGTAAAACACAGCAGAAAATAAGTAAAATCAAAGACTCAGCGGTCTTGTTGCTCTATTTTCACCTGTTTATCAGGAGTGGGGCAGGCGGAGGTTTGCCCTGGTACAGGTCTGTTGCAGCCGTTATGTCAGTGGAAGGCAGTTTCTCTGTGAATTTTACACTATCGTTGCAGCATACTCGGTGCTTGCTCGGAGGTTTAGGGTTTTTTTTCTTACCACGCAGTGAACAGCGGACACTGTTTTTGTCACTTTTTACGGAATCAAACTCAAAGTAAGGTCAGTACTTCCACGCTTTAAACGCTGCACGGTCATACTCTCTCCAGCACTCGATATATTATATTATATATTACCTATTGTTGATCTGCACACAGCTGTTGCCACGAACGTTGCACTCGCTTACGTCATTGTCATGAGACACTCTCACAAAAAAATCACGGTTTCAGTAACGCAGTGTGCTTATGGGAAAGTAACAGTAATCTAATTACCTTTTTTGCAATAGTAATCACTTACTTTACTCGTTACTTGAAAAAAGTCATCAGATTACAGTAACGCTACTGCCCATCTCTGGTCATTAGTACGATCATCTGTCATTCTCAGCTCATCTATGTGCTTGTGCCAAATGTAAAGTCTTTACAATGAACACTGAGAACTGCATGTCCAAATCCCTTTCAGCCTGCAAAAACACCAATGTTTTTTCCCCAAGACAACTCATTATTAACTGGCATACTGCTAGTGATGGTAATGGCTCTCGGTGCTTCTGGAACTCCACAGTGTCCTGAAAGAAAGCAGCGTGTCTGTGTGGGGATGAATTGAAGGCCTGTCCCTAAGAGACGGAGGAATCAGACAACGTTCCAAGTTAATCACAGGGCAGCACAACACTTTCATCACAGCTATAGATGCTCCGGCTGGATGGGGCTGTGACTCTGTAATATGTGCCTGTAGTTCTGATGGCAGATAGAACTGGAGTTACCTGGGATATAAATGGAAAGTTGTAGATGCACCAGTTTGTCAACGCATCAGCCAGTTACTATTGTACTATAGTACCGCTGAAATCTTTAATTGCATATAGTTTGTTATAGTATAGTATGCTTCATATGACATTTGAGGCCAACATAAATAACACACTACTTGATGTAAGTGGCTTTTTTCTGTGGTTATAGGCTGACAACATCACATTGATTAAAAATTAGAGGACTTGTGATTGTCTTTCACCAGCTGCTGTGTGCTTGTTTACCCTCTTGAAGTAAAGTTTCTGTGATGAAACACAGCTATATGGACTGTACCAACTTAAGCTAATTAGGGAGGTGTTTTTTTCCTTACGTCTGTCCGATTTATTTTGATTCAAGTGATGACCTCTGCTGAAAAAGTGTTAAAATAAGTGTTAAAATCTGCAGTTGCACTTGAGACTGGCTCCAATAGCAATGTTAAAATGTTTAAATTAACAATATTAAGAATCATGTTTATAACCTGCTACAGAAGACTGTGTATAGTTTTTTCCCCCTCTTAATAACAGCTGTGTAGGATTATTCTTAAATAACTCAACTGGATACTCGTAGGGCTTAAAATTATGAGCATGGCTACTTTGACAAGTGTTGTGTGACTCCACTGGACCTCTAGTGACACATATAACTGTGAAGCTGAATTTAAGAAATAAGTGCTTAAAGTTAAGGTTTTAAAAACATGTTCAATGTCATCTTCTGTCAGTAAGGAATGTTTTGTCACCAGGTTGGTTGGATGGCTGTCATCAATAGACTTACATTAGTTTATGTTAGCTAGCTATAAACAGAACCACTAATTCAGGAGAATCAGTCTCAGGGGGTCACTTTTGTGCTGGCCCTGGCTGATATACCATGAGTTTTATGTTCAAACCGTGGATATGCTGCCCACTTTCACTAAGTGGTTCTTAGTAGTTTGGCTAGCTGCACTGACAGGAAAATCCTCATGTTAGCTGTAATGTTGGGGTTTGTGAAGCACTTTCTAAATGAGGACTGTGTGGAGGAGAGCCTGTTAGAGCCTCTAATACTGTACATGAGAGTTATGATGAAAATCTTTAAACTTTATAGTATTAGATATTGTGCTGGAGCAGGGAAGCATTCTCACTTCTGTTGGAAAGGATTGCTAACACCTGATGAAGCATACAGTCACAGCTCATGGGTTATGTTTTTATATGTTACTGGCCCCATTCTGAATACATTAAAGTTTGGAATAGGCTTGATACATTACGCAGTTGGCCAGCCAGACATGTTTCTGATATCACAGTTCTGTGAAGCTGCAGGTATGGTGAAAGTGGAAAAGGATTTCATCAGCCTATAAAAAGGCAAAGACTTACAGGACTGAATTGTTGACAGAGTAAAGCCTCTCTCTTTATCAGGTCAAGCATAAACTCTCATGAGCTTATGCTTGGGAAGGATATTGAAGCTTTGTAACAGCCTTCAGTGCACTAACAGAACCTCATTCCAGGAAAATGGAATTACCTCAGCTGTAAGCAGTAGCCCCACTTTAGCAGAAGACAGTGTGGGATATTGAGGGGAACAGGGGGTCTTTGTGTGTGGTGGCTTACAGAAATCATCACCAGCTCCTGAGAGATGACTGTCAGCTGTACTGTTCCACTTCACGTCTCCACTGTGGGACTTAAAAACTGTCAGCAGTGTCCTATTGCAAGATCCTGCCTGTGGCTGCGTTAGCTGCAGTGGCGTTTTGATGAAACAGTAGGACACCATACTGATGACTCCAAAGTGGTGGTTCAGATTCACTCCGCTGACAGGAAAATTACTTTTTGTCCATTGACCACAGAGGTTAGCAAATTACCAATAGACCTGCCACTCCACTCTTAGAAGCTATATGAGCTAGGTTTTAACTATGCAGCAGAGTGGAACAGAGGTGGGAGTGAAGGTGTTCAGGCTGTACATTCAAAATTTTAACAGCAGATGGATGATAGTAAAGCTGCAGTGTCTGTTGTCTCTGTTATTAAATTTGCAGTGGAGTGAAAGTAATGAATATATTTGATGATTATTTTTCAGATCTAGCAGCTGGAATGCAAATATTTACTCCCCAAACAAGAGCTTTTCACTCTTTTCTTTTAATCTGAGCTTTGTATTTTATATTAGTCTCAAAGGAGTCGGACATGAGAAAATGTTTTGTTTGTTTTACTAGATTTGGAGAGAAGGGTCTGGCTGCAGCCACTGTGGAGCTCCACAGTAAGCAGAAACACGTGACCTCGACAGCAGGTGGAAACACGTGACCTGCATAGATTCAGTGGAAACTGTCAAGTGGATCATAAAGGCTGGGACAGAGTCATTCATATAGATGCCCAATATTGCTGCATGGCTGAGAGCGGCCGGTTCGAATCCGACCCATGTGTTCACTGTACCCTTTCAAATAAAGTCATAAAAAGGCCAAAAACCCAACATGGAATCCTAACCATACTGTGGAGGTAACGTGTTTCTGCCTACTGTGGAGCTTCACAGTGGCTGCAACCAGGTCCTCTTGGATTTGGAGGGATAGATCTTTTCTCAAGGAGAAGTGTCACACAAGTGTTGCATTTCCACTGTGTCATCCCTGGTGACAACCCCCAACGCTAGCTCAAAACTCAAAATCTTATGGAGTCGTTCTTTGTTTCCTGATTGTTGAAACTTTTGAGAATAGAGTTGTTGGTTTGTTTGTTTTTTTTTGGGGGGGGGTTGCTACAGTGCTAATCACTGCGCCACCAAAAATACATTTTTTATATACTATTTTAATAGCAAAGTGTTAGGGTTAGAGTCATGTACTGATTCTTATATAATGCTTTTCTACTCTAGTTGAGCGCTTAAAGCACTTTTTAACATGCCTCATTCAGCTGCTTTCTATCTGAACTGCAACTGTGAGCAACTTCAGGTTCAGTAGCTGGCCCAAGCATACTTTGGCACAGAGACTGGAGCATCCAGTTATCACTAATCTTCCAACCTTCCAGTTAGTGGATGATTTTAAATATTGATATTTATTTATTTTTGTGAGTTATCCAATAACTAGCACTGTGTTAATCTCTTAAAATCAATCATGTCACTGGCAACCCATGTGAGGAAACGACTGGAAAACTAGGGTATATTACAATTGCAGGGAAATTTCCTGAATGCATTTTGACAAACTATTTTATTTTTACATTTTTTGCATTTGCAAATGACCTAAAACAAACTACCCGCAACCCTAGACAATGTGCCAGTAGCCTGATAATCTCATCAAAGCATTTTGCCGATGCTCATTTTCATGAATCTAATTGGCTAGTTTTGTTGGCAAATGATTTGACATTTTATTTCTCCCAACACAGCTCTATCCACTCACCAACTGTCAGAGATGAAGAAGTTGCCACCAAACAATCCAAAGAGAGATCAGTTTGAACTGAATAAGAAATCTGAGATGCAGATCGAGAGGTCCGGAGCTAATTATAACTGATACCAGCTCATGCTGTGCCACATCAAGGAGATCAAAAATACATAGATCAATAAACAATTGAAGACACGTTCTTCTAATTTGCCTGATGGCAGTCCAAGAAAGTTAAAGGACATTAGCATACCCCATGTATTCCCATGTCACCTTAGAAAATTGAAGGGTCAGAATTGCTGCAGAAGGTTAACTGTTAATAGTGTCATTTTATTTATTTCTTTATGACTGTGCCATTGATATTCATTTTAATAGCAGGCTTCAGGATAGCTATGACAATAGCTAAACCAAGACATTGGACAGAGTGAGAGAAAATATGGTGTGTATCCAGAACTCAAGGTCGGATTTGGCAGCGGGGAAAACCCTAACTTCTGGCAGAGGAGTGCAGCTTGTGGAAAATACTCATAAAACCCACATAATGAATTCTTTGTGAGTCCCATGGACTCTCTTTCAGAAAGAAACCAAAGAAATACACCTCTGCACTTACTCGAGTAGTCATTTTTAACCATTATCTAACAGAGAAGAAAAATCTCTTTTTTTGGAAGTTTGCTAAATTGCCCACAGATACAGTAGGGGGAGAAAATTATTTGATCCTCTGCTGAATTACAAATTCACTTCCAAAGAAAAGAGTCTTAATTTTTGTAGTAGTCTCATTTTATTGGAGAGAGACAGAATATTAACCAGAAGTCTGTGGAAAAACAAACACATGGCATAAAAGTTATCAATCGATTTTCCAATGACATTAAGTGTTTGCATACCTACAACCCAGTCAGAATCTTGGCTCCCACAGATTGCTTGTGTTTCCATAGGTTTCGTTACTGCGTAAACTTAAGTTTTAAGTAGTTATAGTGTACTTTTACTTTACATTTACATCTCCTGGCAAAACACAAACATCTATTCTGCTCCTGTGCTTATATTTGACTTATGCATTGTATATAAAGCTGTGTTACTACTATTGTACTGTAATGCTGCTATAACTACTAACACCTTGTTTTGATGGATTCACACTTCAAATTAACTTCAAATCAGTGTTTGGAAAAGAAGCAAAATGCCCTCTGTATACATGTTGCTGGCTAAGCATCCTTCTAAGTGATCTTAGGAAGAGACTGTCTTAACACGAAATTAAGGTATCGAGGAGTAATGTTAGAAAAAAGGCTGAAGATTTTTATCAAAGTAAAATCTATATGAATATCTAAAAATATGTATATATTAGGGGTGCAACGATACACAAAATTCACGGTTCGGTTCGGTTCGATACTTTGGTGTCACGGTTCGACATTTTTTCAATACAAAAAAATGTTCATGCTTTTTTAATTTGTCATTTATTAAAATTATAAATATATATTTTAACTCAAATGTACAGTTTTTAAATTGAATGGTGCTGAAACAACAAACGGATAAAATAATAAATCTATCTGATCGAGGAATCACTCATCTTTGGAAAAGAGAGTTTATTACAGAGAAATGGCTCTTTCCAAAATAAAAGCTATACTATACGCTTCTTCTGGGCTATATTCTCAGCAGCATATTAAACATATCAGGTCCCCATAAGGAGAATCCTGTGCTAACGGCTGTCTAAATGACTCGGGTAAAGTTTGTAGCATGCGTGCTTGTTGTTTTTGTCTGCTTCCACTTGTCTTTGCACTAGGATGCTGTCGGAGTAAATGTGCAGTCAGATTTGTTGTGTTCCCACTAGTGCTGTCAGCGTTAATCTGAAATGACGTTAATGCCACAACACGGCGAATCTCCGTTAACGAGCTACAGCGGATCGCCCCGTGCGTGGGGCTGGACGGCCAACACGTTAACGAGCTAACTGCGCTAACGCAGTAGTTCCCACCCATGTAATTGAGCATTGCGTGGCACATCCAACATACTGTTTTACTTTAGTCCATGACTCGCTTACCTTCAGGGTCATACGTCACATGAAAACCAAAATAATTCCAAACGCCAGATCTGAATGAGGGTGGGGGAGGTTCAATTTGCCATGTTGCAACGAGCTTAGCTTCTGTCTTGCTAGCTTGCGCTGTGCTTAGTGGATCTGCGCTCGACAGTGCAGCCTAGGCGGAGTAGTCGAAGGCAGATCCACTGTGCGCATAACACAGACAGCATCTTCAGAAGAAAAGTTGATAAAATAAATTAAAATTTAGTATTGTTCGTACCGAACCGAAAGCACTGTATCGAACGGTTCAATATCGATACGAGTATCGTTGCACCCCTAATATATATGTATGTAAGTGTGACATGTATCATTGAAATGATCAAACTGTAAATTCATTGAAACTATGCAGCCATCCAATCAGTTTTTACAGCAGAATTCCATGTCAGCCACCAGCAGCATTCTCGAACCACTTCTGATATGATTTTTTATTTTATTTAATATGTAACAAACCAGATTGCTGTGGGGCCACAGCAGTCTCAGGGTGGACAGGTTGCCAGTGTGTCGCAGGGCCAACACATGGACACAGACAACCATTCACACTCACATTTCACACCTTCGGGGAATTTAAAATGACCAATTAGCCTGTTTACTTACTCATTTATGAGAACAGTCACTGTGCCTCAGTGGCCCTTCCTGTGCATGGCTCCTGACCATGCCATTGTAGCGCTGCTATGTTGTTCTCATTGCTCTGCTATGGTACTTGGCAACTCTTTTGAATGTACTATGCTAGAATTTCCCTTTCCTTGCTCAGTTTCTGGTATATGACTTTTTTTGCCATGATAGAGAAGTGATATAAATAGTAATGGTTTCAACATCACCTCATTTCTTTAATGCAGTATATGGAAATGAGACTGCTTCATATTCCTTCATTTTGCTGTTGATACCAATCTTCCTTTCTTATTGCTTTCATGAAGGACTCTCCAAACCCCCTGCTGCCTCTACACAGCAAAATCTCCAGTGTTAATTCAACTCCTATAGTGTTAAAGTTAACACTTTTCCAGTGTTTATATAATTCTCACTGGTTTAGAGTTAAAGTAACACTTTGCAAAGTGTTATTATTTTAACTCCATTGTAGTGTTAAAAATATAACACCCATAGTGTTAGAATTTCACTCTGTATGGTGTGAAGTGTCTTCACTCAGAGTGTAACTACCTAACATTTATAGTGTTGTTTTAGGACACTGATAAGTGTTCACTTTTACACTGGCTTGGGTTAACTCTTTTCACTGAGGGTGTTACTACACAACAACTATGGTGTTATTTATGACACTTTTAAGTGTTTATTTTCACACTGGATTGTGTTGACTGTTTTCACTTAGAGTGTTATTCTGTAACTTTTACAGTGTTATTTTGGCACTTTAAAGTGACATATATGAGCTTTTAAATACTAGTCTGTATTAATTGTCTGAATACAAAAATGCATTAAAGTGCAATTACTGTATGACTACTGTGCTACATTCAGTGAAAATCCTTGTTAAGTCCCTTTACAGGATAAAAGGAGAAAACATAAAATTGGTCACATAAGCATTTTAATAAATATTAAATTCCAAGCACCATACAGCATACGTTCACAACAAAAATAATGGCACAATGTACAGACCATCATCATCACCATAAGCACTTTGCAAATCAAAGGGCTTGTATATTTCAATACAGTCTGCTTTAACAACATATTTTTCATCCGTTTCAAACACTTTATAAGCATGGCAATGTTCACTGAAATTTTCAACCACAAGCTTCTGAACTATGAAGTAGGTGTGACTATTGACCAAAACTATTGTTTTTATTCTGCAAAACACCGGCATCTCATGTTCAGAACCACAACAAATGACCAATCCTGTTCTGTACTCAGTCCCATTAATGTTAACCCAATTAGCAGAGAAAGCCTCTTCTGCAACAGCAGGCAAGCCTAGGGAGATCATTTCACTATTTTCCTCACTATCAACATCAAATGATTTCAAGGGCCCATACTCAACATGGCTTAAAGGACATGTCTCCCACTTGTATGCTATGGATGTTTGATGTTTTTTGGCAAGTGACACTGTGATGTTCTTAAAGTTCTTAAGGGTGTCTTTGAACACCCTATGTTTAGCCTCACCTCTCATGCTCCATACATGCAATAATGGCCCAATTTTTCTGATGCAAGTTGGGTAGTGCAACATAAAGTGGTGTTTGGGAATCATGTTCCTACCTGGATACAACAATTTGAACAAGTCATGATGTTCCATTGTTAAATGTTTTAGAAGCACAGTCATGCCATGTGTAACAGATGGAGAGAATATGATGTTAATTATTTGCAACAATAGCAATAGCATAGTCCAGTTCTGATTTCCTTCTGGCACAATATCACCAAAAATTAAAGGAATGTTTCTTATCAGACAAAGAGTCTGAATGGAGTTAAGACCTATACTATTACCACTACTGTCTAAGTTCACCCTTGTTGGACGATTTTTGGTCTCCAAGTAGCCATAGTCAAAAGCATAGATCCGTGACAAAAGAGCAGGTTTCGGCAGAAAATTGTCTGACAGATATTCCAACAGTAACTTTATCTCATATTGTGCTACCCCTTCGAGAATATCATGCATAATGTCCAAGGAAAAGTTCTGGCAAACATGAAAGAATTGAAGAGTGTTCAGTGTAGAATTCTTTCTTAAGCCAAACACATGTAGCTTTTGAGGATCAGATTGCAACTCACTGCAGTGCATTTCAAAAAGTTCTTTCCCTCGTAAGATGATCTTTGGATCATCCTCAGTATACACACTCTGTGCATCCTGTTTTGCAATTAAACACAAACGACAAAAGTAACGTCCACTGAAAGACTCAACAAAACCCAAAATTGAGTGCATCCCCAAGTTGTCCCCAGTTATCTGACATATAGTGCCATGGACCTTTTCAGATGAGAAGGGTAAATCAATGCCATGGCTCTCCAAAAACTTTATGTCATCAATCAGAGGCTGTAAAATAGGATCAAAGCCGTATTTTTTCACATCTTCTGCATGAAACAATGCAACCAAATGAATGTTCATCAATGCAGAATTTAACTTTGGAGGCAGATTTCTGAGGACAAAATAGATTGCACCAACTTTGTGAACACCACGTTTGGAACCAAGTGGATTAGCAGTCTCAAAGTCATCATAATAAAGCTGAATTTGCAAAGAAGTCTGTGGTTTTGAAAACAATGGATGAGACTTATAGTAACTCCCATCACAAAAGTCTTCATATCTGTCTTCTTTTGATACACATAGTTTAGCAAGCAGCTCGCAAATATAAGAATTGCGACATATAAATTTGATTGTTTCCAAAATTGGAATGTACACAAAAGTGTCTTTTACTGGTACCTGGTCATAAGTGCCTGATTTTTTATTTAACCTTGTATCATAGCGTATTCCTAAAGTCTTTTCCACTGGATCCACAATTCCCCATTTTTCACGGAAATATGACTTTCTTTTAGCTTCAGTGTCGAACTTCTCAACTGGATTGTCAAAAGTCTCAAGACATTTTTCCACTGGAGATCTAACAGGATTTTCTGTTGGCACAACGTTCAGTACTTTATGTTTAAACTCACAGTGCAGTCCATCTGCAAAATCTTCCAAATCACAAACAAGTGATGACACAAAACTATTTGCCAAACCACTACCATTGAGTTTACCAATAATTTTAGTGCAAATTGCTTCAGAATTTTTTTTAATTCTTTGACCTGACCCATTGTTTTCAGAACACCCAACCTCTAGGCTCTGAGTAACACTTGTTCCTGCAACTGCTATGTCTGTATCTTGTAATCTGTCAAAATCAGCTTGAAATGACTCTGAGGGTTCTGCATCACCACTTTGACAACAATCTTCATCATGAACACTATTTAAATGTTTTTTTAAACCAGAATATGTAGTGAACTGACGGCTGCAACCATCTTGTGAACAAGCCAACTTAAATTTGGTGCTTGGATAAAAACTGTGACCTAGTCGCAAATGACTTATCAAAGCCTGACTGGTGCTATGCAGAGTTTGACAGATAAAACATTTAAACATGGTTCTCATTCAACATTTTGGCACGCAACTCACGAACACGTGGTGACTCATCTGTTGAGGTGGCATCAATGTTGAATATGGTGGTCTGCACAAAACTGTAGAGATGAACCAGTGACTCGTCGTAAGATAAGTTGAACACGTAGTGGGATTTGAAAAGTTCATCAAAAGCACTGAGTGAGCTGGTGGCTTGGCAGGGGATGAGCTGTTTGTCCACTGCGATGTAGAAGGTGTCAATGCTGTTCTGGGTTCGACCAACAGCGAGGATGTATGGTTGTTTACCATCTCTTGCTTGCAAGTGTTCATCAATGCTGCAGCATGACTAAAAACAAATGAGATATTGACATATAGGCCTAGCTTATACTTGCTGAGTATGAACCATTCATTCAGTTTGACATTATGTGCCTTGCTAACTTATTACAAAATACTAAGACACATACTTCATGGAGAGGAAAACTAAAAAGTGCAAAAACTGAAAAAGTGTTTTGTAGGATTTTAAAAAGTGAGACAACATATTTACCTTGTGAAAGTGCACCATTTTGTGTGCTGCATCAGTTGGACTTATTTTGGTTCTCCTCTTTCGTCCAGCTGTGGGTGGCAAAAGTTGAAGGAGTAGCAGCAGAGAGGCCATGTCACTGTCCCAGTCTGTGTATGGTTGAATTTATAAAACAATTTCAAAATGACAGGTAAAAATAAATATTATTAAAATCAAACAAGCATGGTGCGACGCCTACCATTTGCATCACTCTCTGTTGGTTTCTCAGCAGCTTTTATCAAATGACACAGGTCAGTTGACTGAGTCAGCTGTTTGGCTTCTTTAATAACCTTTGGCTTGAATGACATGTCCCACTTCTCAAGCAACTTGGTGGCTGTTTCAGCACCAAACAGCAGCAGGAAGTCTTGATTGACCTGTTCATCATACACACAGGACATAAAGACGGTGCTCAACATTGTTTACATTGCAATGTGATTTTGACCAATATGGGATATAGCCTGACTGGGATGACCAATGATCACATCTTTTACTGTTGCCATCCACATCAGCAAAACAAAAAAAAAAGGATTAACAGTTGAAAATATCAAGTGATTTGACTTACTAGTCCTTTGACATCCAAAAAGCGTGGAAATGTTTTGAAGACATCTGCAGTTCTTTGTGGATCATGCACCAGATCCTGGCGATGTTGGAACGTCATTTTCATCTTCTGAAATACACTTGCTTCATCAGGAGAGTGAACAAGAAATGAGATGGCCTCCTTGCAGGCATCTCCATCAAGTTGCTGAGGCAATGTGGTTGCTAATCTTCTGCGCTTAGGCCCTTGTTCTTGATGCACTGGGACTTCCTTCACTGGCCGTTTGGTTGTAGACCTGGACATGGTTTTGAGGCGCCACGCTACATATCCAGTGCCTTTCACTCCGTCGTAGAAATGCTCCTGTCACATTTAAACATAGATGAAAAATAAACATCAAATGCGATCTTACAGACTTTGCAGATTCAGCAAAAAGAAACCCAAGGACTATTATCATGTAACAGGTGCAATACATGTTAAACAACATCCACAATTTCAATACAGTTTTATGACAATAGTTATTACGAAAGAGGAATTAAGATTTCTCTTTTAAATCATTTAGCTGATGTAATTATTCCATGATGAAAACTAAATAATGTGCTGTTTTACAATCACTGCATGACTTACATAGCCGTTTGGAGAAAATGGATCCTTCAATGAGGGAAAGAGTGTAATTATTCCAAGGGCATATTTCTCCTTTTGCTTACGGGAGGGAATTCTGCTATAGAGGAAATACAATTGACAATGTTAAATCAGAAGTATGTGTCTTTACTGCAGTATACATTACAAGAATATTCCATATGGCCCATCTTTACTTTTTTATTAGGTACTATTACTCTTACCCATGTCTCTCAGTCATATCACTTGCCAATATGTTAACAAGCTGCCGCCGGGTGCGGTGGCTCAGTGAATTTTCGGCATTGTATTCTTCAAGAATTTCCTCTCCACCAGGTTTCCTAGTCAAGGCATTTTTAACCATCTGCTCATATAAAAGGGAAAATAATAACAATAAAAACTTGTTTGTCAGTAAAGGTGAAAGTTTAGAGGAATGTCAACAAACCTGTGAAAGACATATCTAGCAAGAAGCACTAACTTCTACTAACATTTTTTCATACAGGGCAAGTTGGGAACCACCATGTTTTGAATTTCAATTTGTATAACAATCTACAGTATAAATGGTGTCAACTCAAAAATACAAAAGACATTTTCTGTTCTCAATTACCTCTTTTGCAGCCTCTGACACAGAAACATTTGGTGCAGAACTGTCTTTGCTGGATCTACTGCGGCCTGCAGGAATGCCCTTTTCCCTGAGGTCACTGTCACTTGATGAAAGTGATATAGTGTCCGTGAGGGAAGATAATGTATCCGAGGAGGATGGTGTGGAATGAGCTAAAGGACAAAAATCTTTGGGAGAGATGATTTGGTTAACTTTCTTTAGGCTACTCCACAATGCCATTAATAACACAATTTCAATGTTCATGTTCAGACAACATTCTATACAAATATGACCCAGCCCTGTCCACTGTCATGTATATTGCATGAAGACAGGTCAATGTCATCTGCATCAAGAGCAAAAGAACTTGGCTCTACATTGAGTGGGCTATACTATGAAAATTTAAGTTATGATAACATTTACCTTCATCTGAAATCTTTTCACGTATTGTCAGGCATAGGTCTGGTTGGGCCTCCAGTAACTCCAGAAAAATGTCTTCTTCGACAGCTGTGTCAGTTTCATCGAAAATATCAAGGTCAGCAGCATCCGGAAGTCCAAACTTGGTTTTGGCTTTACAAAAAGATAAGCATAATGTCACCTAAAACGCCTGAAAAACTTTTTTAAAAACTAATTTTGACTTTTTTATTTAGCTAATATTTATTAACAGCTGTTTTACCTGTCTTTAAAATGGTTAAATTAGACAAGTCTGCAGCAACAATATAGGCCTAGGCCTACTGCTCTGTACTGTTTTTAATGTCACACATTAAAATAAAATGTGTTAACATTTAATTCGTTTTTTAAATAGATGAGATGCAAACATGATGAACTGATACATGTGCAACAAATTTTGTTCTGCCAGGTTATCTTACCTTCACTGATGAATTCTAGATAAGTGAATCCTGCGTGCAATTTAATGTACTTCTTTACATTGAGGTATTTCACTTTCAGCAACATGTCTTACAACAGCACCTGGTGGAGAGAAGGGGGCACAGAATATTTTTTACCATATATTTAAACCATAGCTTAAGTGGCAACAAATCCGGACAACTTTAAGAAAATATTAGGCTATACATTGTGTGATGATCTGTGAAGGGGTGACAGACCACTTCAACCTCAGGAACATAATTTGGCTTCCCCCTGCGCACTAAAATAGCTGAACTTGGGTACACAGAAATAGCATCCAATGAATTATCCACCCATCCACATGTTTATAAGACGACAACGGCGATCTTCTCGTCTGCACGCAGGCTAGATACTTAGTTCTGCTATGTTGCGAGTAAATCGCTGTAGCCTACTTGGGGAAAAGCATCTCTGTTTAAACCATGTCAGGATGATAATCCACATAAAATTTCCTGTTGAACGCACACCTGCCTTCATCACGCTTTCACTTATGACAACAAATATCCCTTATACTGTAAATTAATGAGTGCAAGTCTTACATTTATATCGGGAGTTTCTGACACATGCACAGCCGTCTGGCTAGTTGCTACTTTGTGGTGGTTGTTTTGTGACACGACATGCTAGGATTATCAGTGGAGGCGACGTCAACGACCCTCAGTCGTTATACCGCTTTGTCTTAAACACTGGATGGTAGCCTATTTCACTAAAACTGTAGAAAAGGGGAAAATGTTCCCTTAGATTAGGCCTACTACAACATGTATGATATATCCTAACCGTTAGCAAGCAATCCATGCACAAACGCAGCGCGCCTTGCTTGGTCACTAACATCTAACAGAATTCCATAACCCCCTGCCACTTCAAAGATTTGTAGGCTAGGCTACTGCTAAACTCGCTGGTAGCACGTGTAATTAGCCTATCTTGACGCTTTCCAAAACTTGACTTGAACGTCTCCATGTGATTGTTTAGTTCACTTTTAAATAGGATATTTCTGAGGCGAATGTTCGCTTCCCTTAAAAGCAGTGGGCTAAACGCATTTGTCTTAGCTGCCAGCTAGGCTACCACAAATTCAAATTTTAACATTACATTTAACATATCCAGAGGATAGCTAACTCCTCCCTCGTTTCATTTAATAAGCATTGAACACTGGAAAGCATTTCTCTTATGACATTAGAACTAACTAGAATTGAGAATTATATTGAGCACGCATTTATTTTCGCTGCAATATTAACTTGTTATAGAGGATAGTTTAGCTACCTAAGCTAACGAATCCCATCTCTTACCGCAGATGAATACACTCCACATTAGGAAAATATTGCATGCTTCTGATAAATAATGTTATAGGCTAGTTAGTTACAATATTTAATAATGATAAAATATCATAGGTCTTGTTGTATAGTTCTTACCTGAACAACCTCCTCGATCTTGACAGCAAACTTCTGGCGGACTCCTCATGCCCATGAGCGCGAAAAACCCGGATGTGGAAATCAACTCCAAATGAGTGTTATAGTATTGACTCTTTGAAATAACTCCGGCTACAGAGCTTTTTCAGCACCGTTAGTGTTACTGTAACTCTCAAACCAACACTTTTCAACTCGAAATTTTTAACACCAGTAATTTTAACTCACATCAACACTTCGGATTTTGCTGTGTACATGACAATTTAATGAGCGCCCCGAGTAACAAACTCAAATTTTGTTTGTTGCCTTTGTTGGGAAGGTAAAATTGTGACGCTCACTAATAATGTGAGTATGACCTGAAGTGAAATCCACGAGTGTTCTAACACGCTGAGTGTTTTAACATGCTGAGGTTAAGAAATGGATTTGTCGTCAGAGTTATCCCGGAGATTATTTTGTAACAATAATATATGGCACACCAGCTTTTCAGCCTCAGCTTCCTTTCGTCTAATTGCCGTACCACACTGCCTTTTGTCTGCAACAGATGGTAATATCCATGAAATTAAAGCTACCCCGATAGTGTGATGGATTTCATTTCTTGTGCTTTTTAACTTTTTTGTCCTTTATCTCTGATTTCAAACTGCTAATAGGAAGAATGTGGGGCCTTCATTTAAAGCCCTGTATTTCCAGTTTTTACCAGATGTGAAAGCATGATATTTTTTTACCTTGTGACTCAGCGTGTGTGTGTGTGTGTGTGTGTGTGTGTGTGTGTGTGTGTGTGTGTGTGTGTGTGTGTGTGTGTGTGTGTGTGTGTGTGAATGGTTTTATGATCCTAGAGATGTCTGTTGCTGCATGAACTACCAAAGGAGATATTTTGGTAGGCAAGCAGTCACCAGCATTTTTTTTAGATGTGGACTCCAGAGGTTTGTTTTTCATAGTTTCATGTCATTCAGCTTTAAATTACAAATAGGTTGAATTTATTTATTTATTCATGTTTATTCAGACATATATCTCTCCATTGTATTGCATTGCTCTATTCGCTTTTCTCTTTTTTGCCTTTATATAATCTTAACCTTCAATATTCGCTGCTTTTCTCACTCTCACTTGTGTCACCTACTCTCTCTGCCCTGTCAGCAGCTTCATGGTTTTCTCTCTCCTTCTCTCATTACTCAAGCACTCCACCACGCTGAGCATAAAAGAATATCAGTAAACAAGTGGTGTTTTTCTTCATGATGTTCAGGAATGGATTATTCTCTATTTCTGACCTGAATGACAATGATTATTAAATCAGGAAACACTGACTCATCTCTTTCACTACTATATAGTCTACTTCTCTCATCTGACAGCTTCTCGTTCCTCGGTGCTCTCAGATTCTTTTTCTTTTCTACAGCTGTCCAGGAAACTGATGAATGTCAATGCCACCCATCCTCTCACTCACTGTGAATGGCTGTGAATGACAACTGACTGAAATAACACTGCGCACAATCTATCAAAAACGACTTCTTTCAATAATAAGCAAATATACGACCTGAACACTCGATATATTCATCTTTCTGGTGTCTACTTAAATTACAGCACAGCATAAATCACTGACATTGTACTCAGACTTCAAGTGAGCTTTCTGACAAATACGACTTAAACATATCTTGTGGTTTGTTGGAAATGTTCATGAAAAACCTTGTTAGAGTTAATTACCTTTCAAGCTAACTTGGCTAAGATGGCTAATGTTACTGATGTTTTTTACACACACAGGCGTGCATACATATACAGGGAGTGCAGAATTATTGTATTATTGTATTTTTGAGGAATAATTTTATTATTGAACAACAACCATGTTCTCAATGAACCCAAAAAACTCATTAATATCAAAGCTGAATGTTTTTGGAAGTAGTTTTTAGTTTGTTTTTAGTTGTAGCTATTTTAGGGGGATATCTGTGTGTGCAGGTGACTATTACTGTGCATAATTATTAGGCAACTTAACAAAAAACAAATATATACCCATTTCAATGATTTATTTTTACCAGTGAAACCAATATAACATCTCCACATTCACAAATATACATTTCTGACATTCAAAAACAAATCAGCGACCAATATAGCCACCTTTCTTTGCAAGGACACTCAAAAGCCTGCCATCCATGGATTCTGTCAGTGTTTTGATCTGTTCACCATCAACATTGCGTGCAGCAGCAACCACAGCCTCCCAGACACTGTTCAGAGAGGTGTACTGTTTTCCCTCCTTGTAAATCTCACATTTGATGATGGACCACAGGTTCTCAATGGGGTTCAGATCAGGTGAACAAGGAGGCCATGTCATTAGTTTTTCTTCTTTTATACCCTTTCTTGCCAGCCACGCTGTGGAGTACTTGGACGCGTGTGATGGAGCATTGTCCTGCATGAAAATCATGTTTTTCTTGAAGGATGCAGACTTCTTCCTGTACCACTGCTTGAAGAAGGTGTCTTCCAGAAACTGGCAGTAGGACTGGGAGTTGAGCTTGACTCCATCCTCAACCCGAAAGATGACCACAAGGTCATCTTTGATGATACCAGCCCAAACCAGTACTCCACCTCCACCTTGCTGGCGTCTGAGTCAGACTGGAGCTCTCTGCCTTTACCAATCCAGCCACGGGCCCATCCATCTGGCCCATCAAGACTCACTCTCATTTCATCAGTCCATAAAACCTTAGAAAAACCAGTCTTGAGATATTTCTTGGCCCAGTCTTGACGTTTCAGCTTGTGTGTCTTGTTCAGTGGTGGTCGTCTTTCAGCCTTTCTTACCTTGGCCATGTCTCTGAGTATTGCACACCTTGTGCTTTTGGGCACTCCAGTGATGTTGCAGCTCTGAAATATGGCCAAACTGGTGGCAGTGGCATCTTGGCAGCTGCACGCTTGACTTTTCTCAGTTCGTGGGCAGTTATTTTGCACCTTGGTTTTTCCACACGCTTCTTGCGACCCTGTTGACTATTTTGAATGAAACGCTTGATTGTTCGATGATCACGCTTCAGAAGCTTTGCAATTTTGAGACTGCTGCATCCCTCTGCAAGATATCTCACTATTTTTGACTTTTCTGAGCCTGTCAAGTCCTTCTTTTGACCCATTTTGCCAAAGGAAAGGACGTTGCCTAATAATTATGCACACCTGATATAGGGTGTTGATGTCATTAGACCACACCCCTTCTCATTACAGAGATGCACATCACCTAATATGCTTAATTGGTAGTAGGCTTTCAAGTCTATACAGCTTGGAGTAAGACAACATGCATGAAGAGGATGATGTGGACAAAATACTCATTTGCCTAATAATTCTGCACTCCCTGTATATGTATATACAGCATCTCACAAACGTCAGTACACTCCTCACATTTTTGTAAATATTTTGTTCTATAACACTGAAGATATGACACTTTGATACAGTGTACAGCCTGTACAACAGTGTAAATTTGCTGTCACCTCTAAATAACTCAACACACATCCATTAATGTCTAAACTGCTGGCAACAAAAGTGAGTACAACCTTAAGTGAAAAGGTCCAAACTGTGCTCAATTTCCCTTCCTGTTGTCATGTGGCTCGTTAGTGTTACAAAGTCTCCAGTGCAGAGAAGGTGTGTTGAATCTGGTGTTATTGCTCTCACACTCTCTCATACTGCTCACTGGAAGTCTAACATGGCACATCATGGCAAAGAATTCAAGGATGCAAGGATGTGAAAAAGAGAAATGTTTCTCTACATAAAGATGGCCTAGGCTATAAGAATATACTCAACACCCTGAGACTGAGCTGCAGCACGGTGGTCAAGACCATACAGCGGTTTAACAGGACAGGTTCCACTCAGAACAACCCGCACCATGGTCGACCAAAGAAGTTGAGCGCACGTGCTCAGCGTCATATCCAGAGGTTGTCTTTTGAAAACAGATGTATGAGTGCTACCAGCATTGCTGCAGAAGGCGTGGAGGGTCAGCCTGTCAGTGCTCACACCATACGCCACACACTGCATCACATGGCTGTCGTCCCAGAAGGAAGCCTCGTCTAAAGATTGTGGCGTGGGTGTGGTCTCTGGCCAGCTGCAGAGGAGGGGTGATGCAGTGAGCTCCCGGGGCGGCGCAGGGGCGGGGTGAACAGGTGTGCTGGGATCTGACAGTGATTGTGTCTCTTTATATGTCGGCAGTGACAGTCGGAGGGGGAAAGCGGACGTGACAGCAGAGAGAGAGCGGGAGTGTCTGTGTCCCAGTAAACAAACCACAGTATTAAATAAAAGTTCTGCTGTCGTCATATTCGCTCCAGCGTATGTTTCTTGGGTCCCACGTTACAAAGATAATGTACAAGAAAGACCAGAACATTTTGCTGAAGACAAGCAGACTAAGGACACGGATTACCTGTGGTCTGATGAGACCAAGATAAACTTATTTGGTTCAGATGGTGTCAGGGGTGTGTGGTGACAACCCGGTGAGGAGTACAAAGACAAGTGTGTCTTGGCTACAGTCAAGCATGGTGGTGGGATGTCATTGTTTGGGGCTGCAAGAGTGCTGCTGGTGCGGGGAGCTACAGTTAATTGACGGAACCATGAATGCCAACATGTACTGTGACATACTGAAGCAGAGCATGATCCCCTCCCTTCAGAAACTGGGCAACAGGACAATATTCCAACATGATAACAATCCCAAACACACCTCCAAAAAGACCAGTGCCCTGCTAAATCAACTGAGGGTAAAGGACTGGCCAAGCATGTCTCCAGACTTAAACCCTATTGAACATCTGTGGGGCATCCTCAAATGGAAGGTGGAGGACCGCAGGGTCCCTAACATCCACCAGGTCCGTGATGTCATCATGGAGGAGTGGAAGAGGATTCCAGTGGCACCCTGTGAAGCTCTAGTGAACTCCACGATCAACAGAGTTAAGGCAGTGTTGGAAAATAATGGTTGCCACACAAAAAAATGAAACTTTGAGCACAGTTTGGACATTTTCACTTAAGGTTGTACTCACTTTTGTTGCCAGCAGCTTAGACATTAATGGATGTATGTTGAGTTATTTAGAGGTGACAGCAAATTTACACTGTTGTACAAGCTGTACACTGACTACTTTACATTGTATCAGAGTGTCATAACTTCAGTGTTGTCCCATGAAAAAATAGAACAAACTATTTACAAAAATGTGAGGAGTGTAGTCACTTTTGTGAGATACTATATATCAGGAACCTGACCTGTGTTGCCACAGTTCTCAATAGCCTGAGTACAACAGAACCCTCTGGTGTTCCAAGGGTGTCAATTTGCAGAAGTCAGGTCTGTCAGCAGGTCTACTTTTAACCTTCTCTTCTTCCTTTGACCTCCTGCTGTCTCCTTCGTCCCTGGGGTGAGAGCAGGATGAACCATTTTTAACTTCTTTGACACACCAGGTCACACGGGGTTGATGCATTACATATTATTCCAGCTGAAAAGTTGCTCTGCTGGCAGAAATCCACTGTTTTGTTTGCTGACATTGCATTGTATAAGAAGAAGCACCCCCAAGGATAACTTGGCTGTAGAAGTGGTTATGGACTATCACGTGGCATCAACACACCTGTGTGAGGAAATTTCCCACGGTCATGACTGTGTTCAGCTCTGCTCTGTCTAACTTCTCTAAAAACAGCCCTCTTACACTAAAGGCACTCACTGTTAACACCAAAGTCTTGACATTCATACTGTCATGAGAAATGTCAACTTTTGTAAAGCTACCATAACACGTTACTTTTTAAACAGTGTTTTTAGGCTTCTTGCCTTTGTTAGATTGCTTAAAATTTGAATCGTCATTATGGCACTAAATATGCAGAGACATACAACAGCTTGACTCAGGGCAGGAATGGACTTCTGAAGCAACTAGGACTGTTTTCCTCAGAGAAACTGTGGATGCAAGTTCTCACGTCCACGGGAACAGCAACATAAGATAAGATAAGACTTTATTGATCCCACAACGGGGAAATTTTTGCGTCATACAGCTCTGCTAATGTGTTTGACAGAGGATGATAAATTGTAAAGGCCTGACTCTTTGACACATTCCGTTTTGTTCGGCGTTCCCCTGAAAGTTGTATGTTATCCTTCATGAACTGCGCTGCCTGGCGGGCTGGCATTCCTAATTGTGCTTATGTGTTACGAGGCCTCTGTTTATTTTTCCGTTCCTTGATCTGCTCCTGGGGGATAAGGAGATATAGGCAGTGAATGCACTATGAAGCGATTCTTTGAGCCTGTGGTGATGACGAACGACACAGCCGAGTGGCCCAGTTGTAAACAAAGATTCCCCTGTAACACAGATTCCAGACACTCATGCTCGAAAGTGCCATAAACTACAATAATTAATTGAGAGGTTTTCCTCCTTTTCCCCCCTTCCTCCTTACATGGTAATAACTGGATAGTAGGCTCCATGAATAATTAACTCTTTGTATTTACTACTGAGGCTTATAAATGTCTCTCCCTCTGGACTCCAGTGATGCAAAGCTGATGAGAGAAAAGAGATGGCGAGAACGATAGTGGGAGGCACACCACAGCAAAGCCGATTTCCAAAAGCCTCACGCTGAATCAGGAAAGGTTAATTGGATTCCTTCAATATTTCACTCTGTCAGATTAATCACCATTTTTACAAATTTCACTTTTAGCAAAAACAATAATCTGATCTTGTCATAATCAGCACACGTCAATATTTTAAATCTATCAGGACATGAGTTCCCTGTTGTGTAAGAGCATTTGCCTTAGAAAACACAAACCCATAGACTAAAAGAATATCAGGATATCTGACATTAGAGAGCTGTGGCCCTCTTGTTTGAGTAATGCCATTAGTAAGCATGCTTACGGCTCATCTAGAGGAAAGAAAAAGATTTGGATTTTGGTATTATGTAAAGGAAAACCGCTTAAACCTGTTGTTTGAGTAGCACAGCAAACAGCCGACTCTGTGTTACATAACTAGCGGATGTTATTCATCCAACAGGAACAAGTTAAGAAGTCACAGTGGTTTTTTTTTTTTTTTGTAATTGTTGTTGTTGTTTTTTCCTGAAGACTGTGCCGTCACACGCCCATGACAAAGTTCTTGTGTCCCGTGTGCTGCAGCAGGGCTCGGACACCACCACCACAGATGGTGCTGGATCGGCCACGGTGCAGCAGTTTCCAGAGGAGCTGACCTTGTTGTAGTGTGCTGATTAAGAGAGGGAGCATACAGTATTGACTCCTCACCGACACCATTACCAGTGGAACCTGACCCCCAACCTCCCACACCCTCCTCCTCTCCCTGCTCTCTTCTCCCTCAGGAAACCAAATGCAGATGATTGTTTTTTTTGTACAGTCAGTGTGGCTGCAGTGATGCATGACCCTGAAAGTAAATAACTCACTGACCAGTGTTCGTTGCCTCTGCAGTGGGGGATGGGACAGGTCACTTTCAAAATATGCAACTGCTGTAACATGCTCCACCCGTGTTTGGAGACCTTAGACTGTATAGAAAACACGGTGGGCTCACAAAATATCGTGGTTGTAGCTGTATAGTGATTAGTAACAATGTAAATTGCATTTACAGACAAATGTAATGATGCAGTGTGCCTGTTTTATAATACAGACACACTGCATGTGATCAGTGGGAGAAGTCAATGAGTGAATCTAATCATCATCATCAACTTTTATTTTAATAGATGTTTGCTACACTCTAACCGAAGCCTGACCATGAAAACCATGTCTGGTGTCATTGTAAACTTCACCACAGTACTGCAAGCTAACCAGAGTGCTTTGGACCAAACTGTACTATAAAGGTTTGATGCAGTTTGAATAACATTAATTTACTTTATTTATTTTTTGCAAGATGTTTTACGAAACACAATTCAGCAGAAAGTCTCAGTTTTTGATTTAAAACCTTTAAAATAAATTGGGACGGTAAGATTTAAATTTCGCGTTTGCTAAATTTCACCTGCTGATCAGTGCTTATCTTTGCAATATCCCACTTTTACAACTTCCTCCATCTCTCAGTGTTACACATTCATCTGTTTTTTCTCTCCCTGGGTAACACAGCAACTGCACACTAGTGAAAAACTGCACAGAAACAATTTTTGTGTTTAGTAATATTTCTTCAGCTGCTTAAAAAGCTGTTTGAAATTACCTGCAACTTAATCTGTTACTCGCTCGCTCCTCTTTAGTGGCATTAACTGGTTGATGAAACACCAGCTGTAGCTTTAAATCTGTACCATGAACACATCACAGGGATAAAAAGAAAAAAGGATCTGTTGAGAGTGTAAGTGGGTCATGAGATGCTTTTATTTATTTATCTTTATCTCTGAGCAAAGTATCTCCATGCCATCATGAAAAAAAGATCATTACAGTAATATACATCAAATGTGTGTCAGTTTTTTTGCTCATTGACTGAAGGTGGCAGAACACTGTTCCAGATCATTTGGCGCTGTCACTTGGTGTTTGCTCGCTCTGCGGTAGAGTATCACTTCCTGTTCCTGCTCAAACACAGTGGTGTTTCTGAGTAGCTTATTTGCTTAGCAATTTAATTAACAACTTTTAAATACATTCTTCTTTCATAGTATAATTTTCACGTGCTTCATCCGAAGCACACTTTCTGTGTACTCACTACCTAATTTATAGCCTAAGTATTCACTCACTGTCTGTACTGTTTCGCTAGCTTAGCTTAGCTCGTAGCCGACTCATTAGCACCATGGCTACTTCACCTGTCCCTCCTGCACTTTCTTGCTCATTGTGTCAGATGTTTAGTTACTCCTCGGCCTCCTTTAGCAGTAATGATATCTGTAACAAATGTAGCATATTTGCAGCTCTGGAGGCCAGGATTACTGAATTGGAGACTCGGCTTCGCACCCTTCATTCACCTGTAGCTAGTCAGGCCCCTGTAGCTGGTGCAGCCGAAGATAGCATAGGCCCCGCTAGCTGTTCCCCGGCAGACCCCAAGCAGCTGGGGAAAGAGGGCGGCTGGGTCACGTTGAGGAGGAAGCATAGTCCTAAACAGAAGCCCCAGGTACACCACCAACCCGTTCATGTGTCTAACCGTTTTTCCCCACTCGGTGACACACCCGCCGGGGGTCAAACTCTGGTAATTGGTGATTCTGTTCTCAGACATGTGAAGCTAGAGACACCGGCAACCATAGTCAATTGTCTTCCAGGGGCCAGAGCAGGCGACATTGAAGGAAATTTAAAACTGCTGGCTAAGGGTAAACGTAAATTCAGTAAAATCATAATTCTCGTCGGCAGTAATGACACCCGGTTACGCCAATCGGAGGTCACTAAAATCAATATTGAATCGGTGTGCAACTTTGCTAAAACAATGTCGGACTCTGTAGTTTTCTCTGGTCCCCTCCCCAATCAGACCAGGAGTGACATGTTTAGCCGCATGTTCTCCTTAAATTGCTGGCTGTCTGAGTGGTGTCCCAGAAACGATGTGGGCTTCATAGATAATTGGCAAACCTTCTGGAGGAAACCTGGTCTTGTTAGGAGAGACGGCATCCATCCCACTTTGGATGGAGCAGCTCTCATTTCTAGAAATATGGACAAATTTATTAAACCCCCCAAAATATGACTATCCAGAGTTGGGACCAGGAAGCAGAGCTGCAGCTTCTCTCCTCCTGCTACCCCCCCAAAAACCCATCTCCATAGAGACTGTGTCAACTCCCAAACAGACAAAAAACAAACTAAAAACCAGCAACAAACAACTTAAACATAAACAATTACAAAGAAAGAACAATACAGTATCCACATCTGAACCAAAGAGTAAAACAGTGAAATGTGGATTATTAAATATTAGGTCTCTCTCCTCCAAGTCTCTGTTAGTACATGACTTAATAATTGATCAACAAATTGATTTACTCTGCCTTACAGAAACCTGGTTGCAGCAGGATGATTATGTTAGTTTAAATGAATCAACACCTCCGAGTCATTCTAACTACCAGAAACCTCGAAGCACAGGCCGAGGGGGCGGTGTGGCAGCAATTTTTCACACCAGCCTATTAATTAATGAAAGACCAAGACAGACTTTTAATTCATTTGAAAGCCTGATGCTTAACATTGTCCACCCCAGCTGTAAAACTCAGAAACCAGTCTTACTTGTTATCATCTATCGTCCACCCGGGCCTTACACAGAGTTTCTGTCTGATTTCTCAGACTTTTTATCTGATTTAGTTCTGACCTCAGATAAAATAATTATTGTGGGTGATTTTAACATCCATGTAGATGCTAAAAGTGACAGCCTCAACATGGCATTTAATCTGTTATTAGACTCAATTGGCTTCTCTCAAAATGTAAAAGAACCCACCCACCACTTTAATCACACTCTAGATCTTGTTTTAACATATGGCGTAGAAACTGAACATTTAACAGTGTTTCCTGAAAACCCTCTCCTGTCTGATCATTTCCTGATAACATTTACATTTACAATAATTGATTACACAGCGGTGGAGAGTAGACTTTATCACAGTAGATGTCTTTCTGAAAGCGCTGTAACTAAGTTTAAGAATATAATCCACCCACTGTTATCATCTTCAATGCCTGTACCAACACAGAGCAGAGCAGCTATCTGAACGCTACCCCAACAGAGGTCGATTATCTTGTTAATAATTTCACCTCCTCACTACATACGACTCTGGATACTGTAGCTCCAGTGAAAACTAAGGTCTCTAATCAGAAGTACCTGACTCCGTGGTATAATTCTCAAACACGTAGCCTAAAGCAGTAACAAAAAATAATTTCCCCCAGGGATCAATAAAGTATTCTGATTCTGATTCTGATGACTCGTAATCTGGAGAGGAAATGGCGTGTCACAAATTTAGAGGATCATCATTTAGCCTGGAGAAATAGTTTGCTGCTTTATAAGAAAGCCCTCCGCAAAGCCAGAACATCTTACTATTCATCACTGATTGAAGAAAATAAGAATAACCCCCAGTTTCTCTTCAGCACTGTAGCCAGGCTGACAAACAGTCAGAGCTCTTTTGAGCCAACCATCCCTTTAACGTTAACTAGTAATGACTTCATGAACTTCTTCACAAATAAAATTTTTATCATTAGAGGAAAAATTACCAATAATCATCCCACAGATATAATATTATCTACAGCTACTCTTAGTACCATTGATGTTAAGTTAGACTCTTTTTCTCCAATTGATCTTTCTGAGTTAACTTCAATAATTACTTCCTCCAAGCCATCAACGTGTCTTTTAGACCCCATTCCTACAAAACTGCTCAAAGAAGTCCTGCCATTAATTAATTCTTCGATCTTAAATATGATCAACCTATCTCTAATAATCAGCTATGTACCACAGGCCTTCAAGCTGGCTGTAGTTAAACCTTTACTCAAAAAGCATCTCTAGACCCAGCAGTCTTAGCTAATTATAGGCCAATCTCCAACCTTCCTTTATATCAAACATCCTTGAAAGAGTAGTTGTCAAACAGCTAACAGATCATCTGCAGAGGAATGGTTTATTTGAACAGTTTCAGTCAGGTTTCAGAGCTCATCACAGCACAGAAACAGCTTTAGTGAAGGTTACAAATGATCTTCTTATGGCCTCTGACAGTGGACTCATCTCTGTGCTTGTCCTGCTAGACCTCAGTGCAGCATTCGATACTGTCGACCATAATATCCTATTAGAGCGATTAGAACATGCTGTAGGTATTACAGGTACTGCAGTGGTTTGTATCATATCTATCTAATAGACTCCAGTTTGTGCATGTAAATAGAGAGTCCTCTTCACACACTGAGGTTAATTATGGAGTTCCACAGGGTTCAGTGCTAGGACCAATTCTGTTTACATTATACATGCTTCCCTTAGGCAGCATCATTAGAAGACATAGCATACATTTTCACTGCTATGCCGATGACACCCAGCTCTATCTGTCCATGAAGCCAGATAACACACACCAATTAGTTAAACTGCAGGAATGTCTTAAAGACATAAAGACCTGGATGGCCGCTAACTTTCTGCTTCTTAATTCAGATAAAACTGAGGTTATTGTACTCGGCCCTGAAAATCTTAGAAATATGGTATCTAACCAGATTCTTACTCTGGATGGCATTACCTTGGCCTCCAGTAACACTGTGAGGAACCTTGGAGTCATTTTTGACCAGGACATGTCCTTCAAAGCACATATTAAACAAATATGTAAGACTGCGTTCTTCCATTTGCGCAACATCTCTAAAATTAGAAATATCCTGTCTCAGAGTGACGCTGAAAAACTAGTTCATGCATTTATTACTTCCAGGCTGGACTACTGTAACTCATTATTATCAGGATGTCCAAAAACCTCACTGAAAAGCCTTCAGCTAATCCAAAATGCTGCAGCAAGAGTCCTGACAGGGACTAGAAAGAGAGAGCAGATTTCTCCTGTTTTGGCTTCCCTTCATTGGCTTCCTGTTAAATCCAGAATTGAATTCAAAATCCTGCTCCTCACATACAAGGTCTTAAATAATCAGGCCCCATCTTATCTTAATGACCTTGTAGTACCATATCACCCTATTAGAGCACTTCGCTCTCGCTCTGCAGGCCTACTTGTTGTTCCTAGAGTATTTAAAAGTAGAATGGGAGGCAGAGCCTTCAGTTTTCAGGCCCCTCTTCTGTGGAACCAGCTTCCAGTTTGGATTCAGGAGACAGACACTATCTCTACTTTCAAGATTAGGCTTAAAACTTTCCTTTTTGCTAAAGCATATAGTTAGGGCTGGACCAGGTGATCCTGAATCCTCCCTTAGTTATGCTGCAATAGACGTAGGCTGCCGGGGATTCCCATGATGCATTGAGTTTTTCCTTTCCAGTCACCTTTCTCACTCACTATGTATTAACAGACCTCTCTGCATTGAATCATATCTGTTATTAACCTCTGTCTCTCTTCCACAGCATGTCTTTTATCCTGTCTTCCTTCTCTCACCCCAACCGGTCGCAGCAGATGGCCCCGCCCCTCCCTGAGCCTGGTTCTGCCGGAGGTTTCTTCCTGTTAAAAGGGAGTTTTTCCTTCCCACTGTCGCCAAAGTGCTTGCTCATAGGGGGTCATATGATTGTTGGGTTTTTCTCTGTATCTATGAAGCGCCTTGAGGCGACTTTTGTTGTGATTTGGCGCTATATAAATAAAATTGAATTGAATTGAATTGAATCATTTCAGGCAACTTTAACCTGTCCATTATATATTGTTATTATTAGATTCACCAATATCATAGAGATTTCATTGACCAATTGATTCATTGAGTTTTTTCCCAGTTATGTCTTTATTTGCCTGATGTTAAACAGTTTAGGGGTCCACAGAATTTAGATAACTTTTAACTTTTACAAAAACATTATTTCATTATTTTACAGTCTATTCACCATTATATGCTACGACAGTGAGTATAACAAAACACGTCTGATTATCTCATTTTACTTCTTTATGACAGATGACAGCAGCCAGCAACCAACCCTTACATAGTAGGCAGTGATGTTCAACCTCACTTTGTACTTATATAATTTATGAACGAATAAATAAATATTCTGCCACAGTAGACATCTACATGTCAGATTTAGACTGACTTCCAGTTTGAGTTAATAATGTGTGAAAACATCTCTGTAAGCTCTGTAAATTTCTTCTACAAATTCTTGGACTCTAAGTTCTCATTTCTGAATGATCAAGTGAATAATTGGTTATGGTTATGGTTGATATTTTCACATTGGAGCGTGCCTACTCCACTATATGGACCCAGCGCCGCAGCAGCACTACTGTTTGTAAAGCCAACAACCCGTGTTTGTAGTTTCTCCAGAGGTGCTTCTTATAACTGCAGGATGCTGCAGGGAGCAGCCCAGTGCATAGCTGCAATTTAATAAAATGAAAGAATAAGCTGAAGATTTTACATTTGCAGGGAATTCTGGTGTCAAAGATTAGGCATGTGGTTGGCACAGTAGGAATAAGCTTTGGCTTAATGTGAATTTAAAAGTTGAATGAAGCTGACAGTCATTTTATGATTTGGTTGTTCTTTTCATTTTAGACTGTTTAATATTGTCAATCAGTTTCTGGTGTTTTGGGAAATTTTATTCCTACTGAGGATAAAAAATAAACTAGCACTGATTGAAACAGGAGGAAGGAATCTCCCTCCCCAAAAAATTTCATTGCTGTTAACTTGGATAAGCTTGTCATTTTGTATATTTGATGATAGCAGTATAGCAATATAGTGTAATGAAAAACTCTCCTGACACTACCATTCGTACTGTAACACCAGAGCTGGCTTATTTAGTGTCTGATAATAGTGTGAAAAAAATGACCTATCACTTTAACAGTACTTCTGTATTATTTTGCAATTCTAAACTTAGACATGTGGTATTTTGAGGAGGTGTTGATAGCGGTGGGTCTTTCCTCAAATCTGAACCAGTGTATGTATGTATTGATTATGTTTGTGTGGGTCTGTAAATGATTATCTAGCATATCCCCCAATTACTGCACTCAATTAGTCCTTGAAAGCACTTTGTAAGACTTTGTAGTTTACAGGTTTTGGGAGGAAGTGTTTAGTGATTGCAGAACCTGCATTCCTGTGATAACAGAAGGCTTATGTGGGAGGCAGTGGGAAATCTTCCTCCAGGACTTAACCTCCACGGAGGAGAGATTATTACTGGCAGCTCCAGGTCACAGAAGACCACAACCCATTTGTCCTGTAGGGCATGTTTATCCACACAGCACACTACTGTGCTGCTTTACATTTTACACAGGGTCTTCCAATCACAAGTGCGGTGCCTTCAGAAGATTTACATTTACTTTTACTTTTTTCACCAAGGTGAAGAGGACACATCAGACTGAACACTGTCAAACCAGAAATTATCTGCTTATTAGAATAATGAGAATGCTTTGAATTGGGACTATAAAAAATATTAGCTTTGAATGCTGTCCTTGATTCATTTCTGAGTTCTCAGATGATTCTGATGTGCCAGCTCAAATTTAAGTCTAAAAAATTAATATTTAATTGTATTTCCAAACAAGTTTTTGACACATTTCTATGTGTTTTCTCCTGATAAAGTTGTTAAGCACTGTGTATATGTACACTGAAGTAAGGAAGCATTTGATTTCTTAGTTTTTCAGATATCTGTTATACTTAAGTGTTTCAAATCATTAAACAACTATTTTTCAGCCCGGTATCTTGAAACGATCTACACCACAAACATCAGTCAAATGACAAACTTTCACTTTCAGTGCTCTGTGTGTATGGATGTTCCAGCTTTGCATTAAGCCAAAGCACTAACATTTCAGAGTGACACCTAAATAAAAGACAAACCGGATTCAGAACGTTGGAATACTGCATAATTGACCTCAGAATTCCCAACAATAGTGACATGTGCAGCTGGGTATTTCATCTTATTGAATTGCAGCTTTGCACCAGGGTCTCTGCCTGAGACATCATGCAGAAACTCTTGCTGCAAAGCTTTGAAGAAATTATGTGCACAGTTTGATGCCTTTGTGTGACGGTGCAGCTGCATTAAAAAAAAAAAAAGATCAACCCTCACTGCATCATTCACAAGTTAGAACTTGCAGTTCATGATACTGTAAAACATTACAGAGTCATTTTTTAACTCTCCAACTGGAAAGTGTGCTGCTGATCTCAGTGAATGAACAAGGTTGCCTCCTTCCCTGTAGGGAGATTTGCAGAAGCTGACTGTTTTCTAAGTTAGATGTGTAGGAATCTACCACAGTGGAATATCTGTTTATGATCATATTAATGATCAAGGAACTGACCTCCCAGCCCATTGTTCATTCAGTGGTGCTAGTTTCAGTCATTGCGCAAATGTACTGTTTATAAGGTTGGGGGAACCTGCAGTCAGCTGAGACTGAAGAAGTCACTTGGATGATGATGAAACACTACGTCCAGATGAACAGAATCAACTTTGGGAGATTTGCTTACCTGGATGATTGAGCATGCATCAAGACAAATATTTATTTAGCTTTATTTAGGAATCCTATTGAAAATCGTCATCCTTTCCATGTTAAACCATTATTGGTATTCCTCACATACAGTCTTGTGCTTATATCAAGCTGATCAAAGCAATTTTTTATGCTTGTCTATGTATCAGCCTTACAGAAATACCTCTTGAAGTTAATTCTGCCTAAGCTCAAAGGTTTACAAGTTCATCAAGCCCAATCTAATTTGCTGCATTCCATTTAAGCATCAGTTCTGCGTTTGCACTGCTGCTTACAGAGCTCTTCTGACACCAGAAAATGCTCTGTTTCTGTGTGATTGATGCATGTGGGAGTATCACACAGGGTAGAGAGACAGGAAAATATCAGTCCCCAAAGAATGACTTTGCAAGGACTTTAAAAAAAAAAAAGAACATAGCACATTTTATTCTCAGAACTTGGGAAAGTCTTTAAAATCCCTCTGTGAGGTAAACCTCCCTTGAAAGTACATTTGCTACGTTTGGAGGTCAGGACTTGTGAGCGTACAGTGTGAACAGGCTCAGTACTGTCAGCTGACCAGCACGTCCTCAGCATCCGATAGCAGCACATTATCTAGTGGACCAGTTGGCATCAGTCCTCACTGTAAGGGATTCAATGACAAGTGTCTACTGCTTCCATTTCTCAGCTAGGTGCAGCAATTAGACACCGAGGGGAGAGCTGGTTTATTTATGGGCAGTATAGTATTCGCCCCGATGGCTGGTTCCTGATCCCACCTTGCCTCCTCACTCCTCGTTGTTTAGCAAAGCCTTGACTTGACTCTCTGGGATCCTGCGAGGTTATTTGCACAAAAACATTTTGTGAACAACATGCTCTATGAACAAGTGTATGCTCTTTGAAATGAAAGACATGTAAATAACACTTTTCTAGTGTTACTGGCCATTCAGAGTGCTCTATACTTCAGGCCACATTATATAATCAAACAGCACTTTATCTGTTTTGCATCCACACCTACGAATAATTTAGAATCCCCAGTTAATCTAACATGCACACCAGAGCTGCATGTAAAAGAAACAAGCACAGAGAGAACACTGTTGTTAAGATGATTGTGCTAATCCGCACAACACCATGCCGCCCAAGTGTCCTCGCTCTATGATGTCATCGTTGCTTGGTGGATTTCAGAATTTTTTTTATTTCAACCCACCAATTTCAAAATCCTATTTCAGTTATGAGAACATGATCTCAATCTGCCCAATTCAACTGAGTCGTTACATGTACCTCAGAGAAATATCAGACTTTTGACTTATTAGGGATTGGCAGTATTTCCCATATGGAAAAGAAATAGTAAAAACTTACATGATTTACTCATGAAAGTGGCCACTTTCTCATTACTTTCATATATTGTTTTAGTAAGTATCCAAAACATACAAGTTTCATTTATATAATTTTTCAAGGGATCTTATATCTGTTTTCACTCTTATATGCTTTTCATACAAGTTTCACACAAGACAGATACAAACTTTATAAGATTTATATCTAGCTTTTCCATATAGGTTAGCCTGTCCTTTCATAAATACATCCCAGCTAATATATTGTAATGTAATATAAATTAAGCAAAGTATTGCCACATTTTTGCATTTTTTGTAAACCAGGTCAAACGTTCAGGTACTGAGTAGTTTGCTTGTTACGATGACTTAAAGAAACATGTTAGCATTAACACCCACATGGGGAGGAAAACATAGCAGACAAATGGGCCAGAGAGAAGACTGGAGTTCATGTCTTGTGTAAAATGTGAGGTTATCGTGATTTATTATATTTAGATTTTGCTGGTGAGTTGTTGTTTTTTGTTCATTTTACTTTTCAGAAACATTTTGGTTTAGTTTAGGAATCAAAACCTGCCTGGTTACATTTAGAAAGAGATACCCAGCCAACATGTATATATGGGCCCCACCTGGTTTTTGCTCGGGCTGGATGGGTACCATGTGGGCATGGGCTCAAACTGGGCTTTTTGTATGGGGCCTACTTGGGTTCTTCACATTAAACCCATATGGGCCATCCCAAGTGAGCACTTTTAGTAGGTCCTAGCTGGGTCAAACATGGGAAACACTTAACTTGGTCCAAAATGGGAAACACATGTAGGACCCACTTGGGTTTTCCACCTGGGATAGACATGGGCAAACACAGTCATTTAAGGATAGGCTGTTGTTGTGTGCCCCAGGTGGGGCAAAGTTAGGTAATCAATATATGTTTTAGTATCGATGACACAGGTGGGCCCCACCTGGTCAAACTAAATGGGTCGCACATGGGCAAATGCAAGTCAGACCCTGAAAACATGTCTATGTGGGCCCCAGGTGGGGCAAAGTGAGGTAATCAATATATTTTTTTAGCACTGATGACATAGGTGGGGCCCACCTGGTCAAACTATATGGGTCGCACATGGGCAAATGCAAGTCAGACCCTGAAACATGTCTATGTGGGCCCCAGGTGGGGCAAAGTTAGGTAATCAATATATTTTTTTAGCACTGATGACATAGGTGGGGCCCACCTGGTCAAACTATATGGGTCACACATGGGCAAATGCAAGTTAGACCCTGAAAACATGTCTATGTAGGCCCCATATGGGTTATGTTAAGTTAATATGGGCATATATTTTATGTGGGCTCAAGATTGTTTAGTATATATGGGACCCACTTGGGTTTCTCACATGAAAGCCATATGGGCAAAACCAAGTGGGAACATATAGTAGGTCCTGGCTGGGTCAAACATGGGAAACACTTCACTTGTTTCAAAATGGGAAACACACGTAGGACCCACTTGGGTTTTTCACCTGGGTTAGACATGGGCAAACACAGTCATTTAAAGAAAAGCATTTGCTGTGTGCCCCAGGTGGGGCAAAGTGAGGTAATCGGTATATATTTTTTGGTACTGATGACACAGGTGGGGCCCACCTGGTCAAACTATATGGGTCACACATGGGCAAATGCAAGTCAGACCCTGAAAACATGTCTATGTGGGCCCCATATGGGTTATGTTAAGTTAATATGGGCATATATTTTATGTGGGCTCAAGATTGTTTAGTATATATGGGACCCACTTAGGTTTCTCACATTAAAGCCATATGGGCAAAACCGAGTGGAAACATATAGTAGGTCCTGGCTGGGTCAAACATGGGAAACACTTCACTTGTTTCAAAATGGGAAACACACGTAGGACCCACTTGGGTTTTTCACCTGGGTTAGACATGGGCAAACACAGTCATTTAAAGAAAAGCGTTTGCTGTGTGCCCCAGGTGGGGCAAAGTGAGGTAATCAGTATATATTTTTTAGTACTGATGACACAGGTGGGGCCTACCTGGCCAAACTATATGGGTCACACATGGGCAAATGCAAGTCAGACCCTGAAAACATGTCTATGTGGGCCCCATATGGGTTATGTTAAGTTAATATGGGCATATATTTTATGTGGGCTCAAGATTGTTTAGTATATATGGGACCCACTTAGGTTTCTCACATTAAAGCCATATGGGCAAAACCGAGTGGAAACATATAGTAGGTCCTGGCTGGGTCAAACATGGGAAACACTTCACTTGTTTCAAAATGGGAAACACACGTAGGACCCACTTGGGTTTTTCACCTGGGTTAGACATGGGCAAACACAGTCATTTAAAGAAAAGCATTTGCTGTGTGCCCCAGGTGGGGCAAAGTGAGGTAATCGGTATATATTTTTTGGTACTGATGACATAGGTGGGGCCCACCTGGTCAAACTATATGTGTCACACATGGGCAAATGCAAGTCAGACCCTGAAAACATGTCTATGTGGGCCCCAAATGGGTTATGTTAAATTAATATGGGCATATATTTTACATGGGCTCAAGATTGTTTAGTATATATGGGACCCACTTGCGTTTCTAACATCAAATCCATATGGGTGGGCATCCAATGTAGGTCCTAGTTGGGTTAGTGATGGTAAATGTGTACATTGGTTCAAAATGGTAGCACATGCTTATGTGAGGATTCTTCTTCTGTGAAGAGCCTGAGAAAGTGTTATTTGAATAAAGGAGGATTTATTCCAAACAAGCCCATCACAGATTGCGCACAACCCAGGGAGTTCTGAAAGTCAAATTGTAAAAATAATCTCAAAAGAAAGTATGAACATAACTCTCTTTTATAACCTGCAGACGGCACCCATGTGGTACCATTCTCTAAGAAATCACCCTAACTTTAACATATTTGGCACAACCTCAGTCTATCACTTTTGCTACCCTTACGTACAGTCAGATGTTCTTGACCCTTCATTTTTGACCCTCTCAGTATTTAGCCTTGGCTAGCAAATGTACTCAAAGTCCACATTGAGACCTCAAGATATTATGTGTTATCAGACACTACAACCCAGCTGTCAAGTGAGACTATAGGAACTTTGGTGTTTTTGAACATTCAATGTTACTCAAAACACTCTGCACACTATTCCAAATAACTGGTTTGAAACTGGTTACTTTTTAATTTTAGATTTCATTTTATGTACTTAATGTGAACTCTGCATGGTAGGCTGCATGGTGAGGCTCAGATAAGATAAAATAAGGACTTCATGATTCTTCTTAGGTAAATTCACTTGTCACAGCAGCAATAATAAGTGATTAAAACGGACACAAGAGTAGAAAAAAAGAAAAGCAAAAAATACGAATAAAAAACCTAAGATAAAAGTGAATTACACAGACAAAATCCAGATTTGGCATTTGCAAATTAAGGATTACTGGTTGTTCAAACAATTAAGACTATTTACTTGAGCAAACATGCAGTTGAGGATTTTTAGTAGATCAGACACACTCTACTGTATTAGAGAAAAGACAGTTAGTTACATGGAAGATGGAAGTTTTGGTTAATCAGATCCAGTAAAGCTCCTGAAGTATATTACCGATCTGTTAAAATGTTACTCTTCAAACTTGTGCCCTCAAATTATATAACCAGAAATAATTTATATTTTCTTTGAACTAGTGGAAAGGAGAGGGAATGGGGTCTTTCAAGCAGTCACACTTCAACTGTGAAACTCCCTTGTCCTTATGGTGTATTGACACTATTGAAACTTTTCAAAACCAGTCTAATGTTAGAAGAGCTTTTAGGTAAACTGTTATTCTTCTTCTTATCATTATTATATTTTTATTAATTATATTTTTATTATGATGTTGATTTGGGTGACACTTTTTGATAAATATTATATATTACTTTTTAAAACATATTAACCATCCCTATGCTTAAAAAACTTTTAAAAATAAAATTGTTCTTTTAAACTTGTGCATTGTTTGACTTTTAAAATTTTTGTATCAGGTGTAAAACGACTTTTTAAATAAAGTTGTTTTTAATGTGAGCAGCTCCTATTGGCTCGTTTAAAAAGAGGGAGGAGCAGATTGCACCGCCTAGCGTCTAGTCTTCGCGGTCTTTCGTCTGTTGCGCCTTTTCTCTCCCTGGTGTTTAAGAACGTGGAGGACAAAAGGATACCAAAGAATCGAAAACTATGACAAAGGTAAATACTTAAAGTTTGATACGTTTTCATCAATGGTTATTTTAGTAACTTTCTATAGTCGTCCTAAACGGTATAAGGGGGAGAAGCATAACATCTTTAGCTAGCAGGTAGAACTGGGTTAATTTGCTGCATTGTCTTTGGCAAACATAATTTAAAGTTAATTAAAAAACTCTTACTGCCTATATTCTACTCAATAAAGTTCATCTTATCTTATTCTGTTTTCATTGCACCATTCTCTCTATACAGTTTTTGAATTTACACACTATAACGTACACGGCAGTTTTTTTCTGTGCTTCTGCAACTGTTTCTTGGGTTTTCCTATAAGGTTTTTGTAATTAATTTAAAAAATTTATATTATTTTTTTGGCTTTAGTGGATTCCTGCTCAGCTAACTCGGCCATTATGCACTACCCAGTAAACAAAATGGCTGAACAGTATCTTAAATGTCTGAACATGAGCTAGTCATACCATGTTACGTAATATTCATGTGCAGTGTAGCAAGGTGATTGTTTAAATTACAGGAGTAGATGCCTGCAGCTGAAACGGTTTTCTGATCTGAATACGGTAATGTTACCAGATATGCATTGTACTATGGGAAACCGGTGGTGGATCAGTGTGTAAAAAGCCCCCAAAAGAAACACACAGCGTCTTTAGCTCAAACACTGTCTGATCACTCTCTTAGATACTGTGCTGTTCCATCTAGTTATTGGTTACTGAGAAATGTTAGGTCATTAATTAATTAAGAGAGTGCAGCTGTTCAGATCAGATGGTGAAGTAGGAAAATGCAGAACATGTTATTATAGCTGAATGCTGTGTAAAATACTAGTAATAAATCTAACTCCCATTTATGGCTTTTACTACTGTGGGGCTAAATAAAAAATTACAGACATAATGAAATCTGCTACAATTACAAAGCTTAAGTTTAAAACAATTATTATATATTAAGCATTTTTTTGCTCTTTTTTTTTTTAATTCTTTTTGCTAATAATGGACTCAATTTTATTATCAACTTCAAAGACCTATTAAACTTTTAAACCATTAAATCCAGGAAATTAGATGCCCGTAAATGTACGAGACCCTCTTTATGTCTAGTATCCCCAAATATTTAATAATCCTTTCTAAAAGTACACAAATTTTGTTCTTTTCAATTAAATATTGCATGTTCAATGTATTCTTGAGCAGGTAAAAATTCCACTAAATTAGTTTTTGCATATTTTTAAGTATAATCAAATTTTTATAGTTTGCGAGTACTTTTAATTTGGAGATTTTGCCACTTGATTTGAAGTTTGGATAGTGCTTTATAGTCATTTGTAAATGTTTTGAACTCATCTGGCTTCTTAATAATTTAATAAAAAATTAACAAGCCATGTAATAATTTGAAAACCACTAGGGACCACTTATAAAAAAGTAATTCCTTTTTTACTTAAAGGAATTTAGGATTTATGTCTGTCAAGTCATTTGTTCTGGCATAAGTCACCATTTTGATATATCTTCCTGTGACTTTAAAGTCTGTCAGCTAGTTAGATACATTTTTGCACTGCTAGTGTTTGCTGCTTGAATTAGTCAGTTTATCATATAAACACATGTAGTGCCTTTCAAACTTTTAATTACACTGTTCATTTTGTGCATTAGTAAGAGAATCTTTTATATTGAATTATCCTGGGAAAAAACAAAAATGTTTGTATTTTCTCATGCACTTTCTTTCATTTCCTTATCACGTTTAGATTCTTCAAGATCACAAGCACCATCTTTGACATGTAAGTAACTTTCATATTATTTGTATTACTTATTATTATTATTATTATTATTATTATTTTTGAAAAGTGATGGTCTTTGGGGCATCCTTTTTTTTATTATTGGTATTAAGTATATATATTTATTTAGGCACAGGAGGCAATGATCTATTTTAAAATTTAACATTTATTTAATTTTCATCTTTTATGCTAACAATAATGCCAACAGTCTTCTCTTCACTTGACCCACAACTCTGACAGTTTTGGTCCTCTGCTCTCCTCACAATTGGCTGATTTCCATCTGAGCTGCTACTGTCAACTGCATTAAACTGATTTTACATTGCCTTGTTATTCTAATCTTTATCTGCGTTTTGGACTCCAAACATTCACACCTGCTGTTAGTAACCAGAGCTCACAAGAGTGTAAGGCGTGTAGTTCAATAAAGTGATCGATGTGTTCACTAGCTGATTTCAATAAACCGGTAACTTATCAAATCCATATTTTATAGGAAGTATATTACTGATAAAAGTGGTAATAAACACGGTAACCAATAAAAATTAAAATTTCCTGTTATAAAAAAAAATACTGCTGTGAGCTCGGTTTTCTAACACCAGGTGTGAACATCTACAGTCTTTAAGCGCTGGTAAAGATTTAAAAATAAAAGCATTCAATAACATAACATAACATTAAACACTAAATTAGTTTGATGGTGTTGACTGCAGCAGCTCAATGTTAATCAGCTGATGGTGATGGAAGCAGATGAGCGTTTTTCATCATGGTTGTTAGTGATGTGTTGGTCAAAACGAAACGGCTCTTTGAAGTGAACGACACAAGCGTGTTTTTTCTCTCTCTCTCACCCTCTCTCTCGCACTTTTTTTCCGCTTCATTCTGCACGCGAGCCTTGTGCTTTGCGCTGGGAAGAGGGGGGAGGGGCGGTTGTTACACACGCAGTAGCACAGTAACAGAGCAGGAGGGAGAGAGAGAGAAAGAGAGCCAGGGACAACAACGTCACATTACAAAGGTATAGTAATCATCCACAACTATTTTCAATTGCGGATGATAAAGGATTCAGAAAGTTTATTCATGCAGGCCCATATGACAGAGAATGTGGATCTTCTGTTTGTTTTCATATTATAATTTATATTTAATTGTGTTGTGGTTTGCAGTGTTTTGTGTTGTTTCACTTTAAATTTGTTTAAAAGGAAAAAGCTGAAAATTTAAATAGTTAAAAGTTGAAATGTAAATAGTTGTTTTTTTTGTATTATATGATTTATTTATTACATTTTATGTGGAGAGAATAAATAAAAGTATATTTACGGTGGCTGCTAGAGACAAAGCACGTACAAACCCCAAAACACGTAAAAACTCCATAGCACGTACAAACTCCAAAGCACGTACAAAACACAACAGAAGTGCTCCAGGATGCTAGGCACAGTGTTGAGATTTTGTTACCTAGTGGCTACACAAGCCAGGAAGTACCAACGACCGGATTTGGTGTGTGGTAGTAACAGGTAAATGAACAGCTTTTGGAATTTTTTATGAATATATATGAGTGCTTGTGTATAAATACACAAAAAATACACATATGATTTCAATTGTGTAAATTAAGTGATCTAGATAGCTCTGTTTTGGAAGTTCAGTTGACGCTAGAAATGGGTTTTGGAGTTTGTACATGCTTTGTCTCTAGGGGCCACCATATATATTTATATATAAACATATATAAATAAAACCACGTTTCTTTTTTTACATTAGTAATTCCTTTTGTTCATAATTTTATATTGTTGTTAATAATAAATTAATTAAAGCAACAAAACAACCTGAAGAGCCGGTTGGGAGCCGAAAGAGCCGGCTTTCTAAAAAGAGACGAAAATCCCATCACTAGTTGTGTAATATGCTGGTATTGATATGATCAAAAATGAACTGAGTTGTTTCGTATTCTATAGAAATTGTACATCTAATTAATAACAAGGCTTTCTGCTGATGTTATTAATTAAAAATGTATTGTTTTATTTTTAAGCAACAACTTTTTAGCATGCAATCAGTCCATGCTGTACAGGACAGATTTGTAAACTGTGCATACAAAAATAGACTATTTTACAAAATTGCTCTTTCAACAAATGTAAATCACAGCAGATTTTTTTTGTTGTAGGTGCACTGTCACAACTAGAAATGTGGGGGGAAGTCCTCAAAGTTGAAGGCAGAACAGGAAAATACATGGAAATAACAATTTTCCTTTAAATGGTAAATGGCCTGCATTTTTATAGCGCTTTTCTAGTCCCTAAGGACCCCAAAGCGCTTCACACTACATTCAGTCATTCACCCATTCACACACACAATCACACACTGGCGATGGCAAGCTACATTGTAGCCACAGCTGCCCTGGGGCGCACTGACAGAGCACATCAGTAAAGGTCGATCTGGATACTTGATAACTGTTGGTATAGGTATGACATGAATTTGAATCTCCATTATCACAGGTTTTAATTGGGAGGGAACATGCAGATATACAGGAGGACTATAAACAGCAATTCCTATTGCATACAACTGTTTTAGAAAATACCAACAACACTGTTAATTTATCACTTGCTGGTCTATAGACTTTACAGTGTGGATGGATGGAAAATCCATCTGGCTCCACTCTGGCTGAATTGGTGCTACAAACAACTCTGCGCTCGGCTTTCCTGGCTGTGTGTGGATTTATACTTACACATCCAAATTTTGACCCTATTTTTCTTCCTTTCAGCTGATTGGTCAATTTCATGTCAATCACCAATTAAACAATCCAATCAGAGAACATCTCCAGAAGTTGATTCTGTTCATCTGGACGTAGCATTTTCAGTGGGAGAAAATGCTGCAAGCGCTACGTCCAGATGAACAGAATCAACTTTTGGAGATTTACTTACCTGGATGATTGAGCATGCATCAAGACAATCAGAGAACAGATAGGTTTGGCTGTTGGAGGGCTGCATTACGGAGCTTCAGGTCCTGGAAGAATAAATTCCCTTTTACATACCAGACCAGCATTTTTCTTCATTAGCACGAAGGAAAACAGTCTGTGCGTGTCAGAGTTCTGTGGTTTTTGTGTCACAGGGCTTATAATATGTGTAAAAATCTGGCCAGGGACCATCACATCACACTGCTATCATATTTTTCTGTTGCTATCATGTTTCTTTTCTGAGATGTTGTTACTTTTATGACAGATGTAACGAGAAATCTTCCAGAAAGTTAAATTTTTTATTCTAATCAAATATTTGATTCTGATAACAGATAAAGATTTTTTTTTTTACTTTTGTTCTGCTATTTCATAGTTTATACAAGTTTTGGCCAATTCCTATTTATTTTAACCCTTTAGCCCCCAAAAAGTCGCCAGCGACAGGTTTTTCCAAACCTGTCTCGTCAAACCTGAGCTCTGCCAGGGGCCCAACACGCCTGGACTTTTAGAAGAAAAGAGATGTCCGAAAATAAGCCACAGGGTCAAATACTTAATTTTGTTCAGTGTTTTAGAGTTATTAATTTGAATTGACTAATTTAAATATTTTATTCATGTACATTTTGATTGCCTTTAGTAAAAATGGCAAAATTTCAATTTCTTTTTTCTTTCTGTTATTAATCCTTGATTACATTCATATAGTATACAGTAGAGGAAAAAACCTACCAGACCTACCAGTTATCCTGCGTAACATTATTGGGGATAAAGGGTTAAGGAAGCGCAATTAATTTTTTTAGTTTAGCTTGTGTTTACTACCATTTTTTTTTTATCACCACACAGTAAACATTAAGTAATATGTAAAGTGTCCATTTATCCTCCATTCCGGTCCATTATCTTAAGCTTAGGCTGCTGCCCCTCGACCCAATCCGGTACTAAGTAGAGAGGCCCAGACTTCGCTCTCTCCAGGCACTTGGCCCAGCTCTTCCGGGGGAATCCCAAGGCATTCCCAGGCCAGCCGAAAAACATAGTCCCTCCAGCATGTCCTGGGTGTTCTGGGTCTCTTCCTGGTGGGACGTGCCCAAAACACCTCACCAGGGAGGCATCCTAACCAGATGCCAGTATCTAATCTGTCCTTTTTGTATGTTCCCCTCAGGTTGCCATGGTAGCAGATACAGGGGAAACAAGTGTAGACGATGCCACAAGAAGGATGATGAAATTCCTCATATCACCTGAGCTGGCTGTGGAGTACAACATGCTTGGCCGACATGGGGAAAAAAAGTTCAGAGATTTGCGTCTTTTTAATGTTGTGTATGGTAAGTTAGTTTCACTTGAGACATTTGAACTTTAGAAAACTAAACTTTTTTAATAAAGTGTTTGAAAGTGTAACTGAGATTGGTTATCATGCAATTTGTATATATTTTTTGAGGCAATAAAGTGAAATAAACATTGTTCTTTGAAAATCATCACCAAATGAAGTAAGCTAAGATTAACTTTACTTTGGCTTGCCCGTTTTTCTTCTTCTTCATTTGCAGAGGCACTGAAGAATTATTTAACATCAAAAGTCAACTTGCAAGAAGCAGAGAAGGCTCTGTCCAAGTGGTTCAGTGGAGCTAAAGACAGAGGAGGACCGAGGGCTGCAAGGGTACAAAATAGACTTACGGCTCTGTAAAAAAACAAACCCTGCTGATTCAAGATAAGCTTTTGAGTTTTCCATCTGACTTTTTCCCCATGTTGCTACAGTTCCAAATATCTAAGGAATTTTGCTGTAGTTTGACATTTCTAGTTTTTAAACGTTTACGCACTTTGGAATACAGTTACGTAAAATCACAGTTGTTGGACAAAATAAATGTGAAAAATGTTGTTTTGTGTACCCTCGTGATTTTTGAAATGGTTTTATTTACAAACTAGATTTTGTTTGCGGTCAGCTTTAATATATTTGGTGTCTTTGTGTCACAGAACCCGTATTAGCCATCTGAAAAATTGATTTTGTGACTGTTTTACTACATGGGGCCCACTCAGTGCCAGAACTTAATCAATTCAAACTAGAAATAAGATGCAAATACAGAACCCACTGCTAATGCCATTCCAACTTTTTAGCTCATGTTTTCCTCATGTTGTACCCACTAAGAACTTGAAAAATGGGGCCTAGGTGGGTTTCAGTGTACTTTGCCCAGTTGGGGTCCATTTAGTTCCCAGATTTTACCTATATAACACCGAGATGGGCTTATAAAATGGGGCCATTATGGAACCCGTGGACAATCCCACTTAAAACCCACTTTTTAGCCTATGTGGTACTCACATGGTACCCACAAAACAACTTGAAAGGTGGGGCCTGGGTGGGTTTCTTTGTACTTTGCCCAGTTGGGGTCCATTTAGTTCCCAGATTATACCAATATAACACCGAGATGGGCTTACAAAATGGGGCCATTATGGAACCCGCGGACAATCCCACTTAAAACCCACTTTTTAGCCTATGTGGTACTCACATGGTACCCACAAAACAACTTGAAAGGTGGGGCCCGGGTGGGTTTCTGTGTACTTTGCCCAGTTGGGGCCCATTTAGTTCCCAGATTTTACCAATATAACACCGAGATGGGCTTATAAAATGGGGCCATTACGGAACCCGCGGACAATCCCACTTAAAACCCACTTTTTAGCCTATGTGGTGCCCACATGGTACCCACAAAAACTTGAAAGATGGGGCCCGGGTGGGTTTCTGTGTACTTTGCCCAGTTGGGGTCCATCTAGTTCCCAGATTTTACCAATATAACACCGAGATGGGCTTATAAAATGGGGCCATTGTGGAACCTGCGGACAATCCCACTTAAAACCCACTTTTTAGCCTATGTGGTGCCTACATGGTACCCACAAAAACTTGAAAGATGGGGCCCAGGTGGGTTTCTGTGTACTTTTCCCAGTTGGGGCCCATTTAGTTCCCAGATTTTCCTAACATAACACCTATATGGGCATTTAATATGGGGCCATTACGGAACCCGCGGACAATCCTATATGGGGCCCATTTTTCAGCCCATTTCCAAACCATATGGGCCCCACATATAAATGTTGGCTGGGTAAGTAATCTAAGCAAACACTTTCTTGATGATTTTATGGTCTCAGTTGCTAGTTTTAAATCTTCCGTCAGAGTTTCCCCGTCTGATCCAAACCTTGCTTGTCATGTGTGGTGTGAAAACTCGAAGATGGTGACAGCCAAAAAAGCCACTCAGCTCGTGGCTTAACGACAGGATTTCATTAAGCAATGCATGATGCCACAGTGGATCTGTTCATCTTTTACACGGGTTAGAAATCCTGAAGGTGAACTTCCTCCTCTGTACTTTAGGCACAGGCTCCTGAAAAGAACTGAAACAATCATCATTTATTTATAAAATGAGCAGCTTGGTGTGTGTGTGTGTGTGTGTGTGTGTGTGTGTGTGTGTGTGTGTGTGTGAGAGCGATACAGCGGGTTTATGCAAGACGTACAAAGATGTTCTTGGAGAAAATAGCCACAGATGATGACTTTGTACAGTGGATATGAAAGTGATTCTAATTTAAATACAACACTTCACAACTCCTCGGGTTTCTGTATTACGTGCAGCACCTTTAAATAATTTTCTTAAAATATGACAAAGTTGGTAATTACTATAGACAGTAACTGACACTTCAGATTGGAGCTATGAAGGTCATTGATGCTAACAGTGTAGATAATAGAGAGTAATTGAACCGCTTCCTCTTGTCTTCTTCTTCCTTCCTGTCCTCTGGTATCGTCTCACGTTACTCTCAGCCTGGTACATTTCGATCACGCCTCAGCTCCTGCCTCCCTCCTCCTCCTCCTCTTCCTCTCTCTGCTCTCTACCTGGCTCAGAGCTCTGTGTGCTGATTCAGCCCACCGTGCATATATGCGAGTTCTCAGCTCTGATTCGAAGGCATTAAAATGCTGCAGGCAGTGGACTGAAGTAATCTCTCTTTCTGCCAAGCACAACATTCAGCTTGGCGGGAGTGAGCCGGCTGCCCTTCTTGCTATACAGTACACCACAGTTCATGCTGCAACATGTCATCGCCCATGCATCACTTGCTGTCTGGTTCTGAGTGAAAATGTGCTGCTATAATTTCTTGAACTTCACAAAATGTGCATTATGAACCACTTCAACATGCCTCTCTCTTTTTATGTTGCAGGCGGCACGCCTCATTGCCCGTAGAAGTCTCTGAGATCCCTCTAAACCTTTTTGCCCCTCCATGTAGAAGGAGTTACCCCTGTCGCAAATGGAAGTCTGCATCTTTTGGGTAAATTGAAGGGTTTTGCTTTTGTTTTTTTAACTATTCATCAGCCCAAGAATTTGTAAGACCATTTTCTGACAGTCTGTCTCCATTACAGCTGTTTCTGTCCTGGTGGTAGTCCATACAGTTTTTATCAGCCTGATAAAACACCTCATTTCTGATCTTCCCATTCCCCATTCTGCTTTTCAGTGTTTGTCACTCATTTCCGTTTGCTGGTGAAAGCTTCCATCGCCTGTTGTGAGCTAGCTTATGGGTGGCCTCCTCAAATCCGCTCAGATAAAAAATGAACAACACCCATTACGACCAGAGCTGCGAAGCTGAAGCTTAGTGGGGTAGTGCATTCCTTTGCAGGATAAAGAGGGTATGCATCACCCCTTTCCGATGCCTCTCCCCTTCAGTATTGAACAATATGTTTGAAAATGAGTAACAAACCCTGCTGTTCTAAAACAGATTTGTAGATTATTACAAGCAGCTTGTTTGCATAAAGCAACCTCCAGCATATACAGTGCATGACTGACTGGCTGTCCATTACAGTCCTCCCCTCTATGGATTCTTTTCATTTTTTTTTCCCTTGGAGTTCATTACAGCTGCTCAGTGAGGCCCTGAGAGCTCTGCAAATGAGGAGAGATGGGGAGAGATGAAAACCCTCAGCGAGCTGAGCAGTGGGACACGGGCTTCAAAAGCTTCATGGCAATTTGAAAGGGTTTTTATTCCTGACAGCACCCTAGCTATATCTATGGAATATCCAGCACTGTGCTCGAGAGCGGTTCTAAAGGCAGGTTTGTGGGACGGTGGCAAAGATGAGGTTAAGACACCTCACCCTCTGGGCTTTGGTCTGTAAAAGGAAATAGCGAAAGCCCTGATGATTAATGTTTGCTCACCATGTTTATTGATTCTAATTAGGCATGGTGATGAAGTGAGTACAAAGAATGGGCGCTAAACACTTGTGATTACAGCGAGGTCTTGAGCTGTCCTGCTCTATTAACAAGTGTTTGCCGAGGAACACGAAGAGCAAGTGCACATCAATTACAATTGCCCAGGGAGTTGTGCTCCAAATGAAGTTTGGGTCAAGCTGGAGCTTACAATAAGACATAGGTGTGCAGACTGGGTAATGAATGCAATTATGTTAAAATTACAGAGAGACATGGTGACACACTGCTGCAGGTAGAAATCACACTGTGAAGCAAAATGCAGCCATATAGTGGATCAGCTTTAGAGACAGATTATTGGCTTTTATATTTGGTGGAAATAAGATTAAGGGTGTCAGCAGCAGGAAAAGGTAACAGCTAGAGATAAGATTACTCCCTTCTTTTGGACTTTGGTAGTCTTGCAGAATCGCTGTGATTCTGCTCTTTCCTCTCCATTATTGCATTTTCAAGCAAATAATAATAAAACTGAAATTGTTTAATAAAAGATTATTACGATTCAAATTGTGAAATCACACAGAGAACTGCTTTCATACTGTGTAGTGCAGAACACACAGTACTGAATTTCAACAAAGATGGCCAAAGCTGTGTTCTCGAAATTATGCTTAAAATAGGAATCTAAGACAGACCTGCTCTTCTCAGTGTGCCTGATATTCTTACCTCAGCCCTCGAACCGGTTTTGCTCCACAGTTCAGATCAGCAACACGTCCTGCAAACTTACCTGCTAAAGCTGCTCCTATTGGTCAGCTCCAAACACCTGAGTGCACGCAGCCAACGACTACATTTATCTAAGGAAGAAATTCAAAGAAGGAAAAGGGAAATGATTTCATTGAATGCAAAACTGGTACATGCCCCAAAGTACAGGATACATCATCAACATGTTCCCAATCTTTGTTCCTGAATTTACTTCTATGTAGAATAGCATTTTTTTAATCATTTCTGATATAAAATTTGGGGAAACTTGATGTACAACCTGTATGAACTGCATCTGAGTCAATAGGAGATGCTTAGCTTAGGGAAACTGAAGGGTCCATGGGTCAGCACGACTGACCACCAGCTTCAGTTTGCTCTTTTATTTGAGACCTTGCAGCTGTAAATGTGCTGGATTGTGTTCATTAGTGCAAATGTCTGGCTAGAATTGCATTTGTTTGTGGGTGTTCTGTTCAGACTCACTAATGTGCAGGTGTCCCCTCCTTGGTAATGTTTAGCCAGGCTTTATCTCAGCATATTGCCAATTCTGAAAAAAAAAAACATAGTAATTTTGCATTTGGGAAAAAGCCCAAATCCACAGAGCCACACACTGAAAGACAATATGTTCGTGTCTCACTATGGTCTGCTTTGTCTTGTTTATTTTTCTCCAGCTCCTTGTGGATGCTTTTTAATGAAAGCTCAGTGAGTGTAACTCCAGGCTTGCAAAGCTGGATGTTACTTGAGTTTTAGGCAACTGTTATTTTTGTTGATACGGTCACTGCCAGTGGAGGTGCGTCCAGATTACTTCCAGTTTGAGCTCCATCAGATGATGTGAATCTGACAGCAGGTAGTGATCTGTGTAAATGGTTTTCTGTAAACCTCAGTATCCACTTCATCTTTTCCTTCTCTTCTATCTGCACTCTCCAGAATGCACAGTTGGAACCTGATGTCCCTCTGTAGGGTTTTATGAATGTAAAACCCGTTTACACTGAGAACTGCTGATGAACTGGTGATGGCGTCATGTTTTTATTATGTATGGCCTTCAAGCAGAGATCCAACAAAAGAGTATGCCTGGTCTAGGTTAAGATTCATTTTCTCACTTTGTGCTCTGCTCTTATCATCGCAACATATGCACGAGTCAGCATCCATTTTGATTCATTGAAGCCTGATGTGTTTTTTTATTTATTTATTTGTGTGTGTGCGTGTGCGTGTGTGCACTATACACCGTGAACATAATGTGCTGATTGCATTAAAAGTGTTCCAATATTTCCATTAGCTAGTGAAGAAACTAAGTTCTTTGCATCAAAAAAAATGTGAAAAACAATGAGAATCATAGGAAGTTGTTCCTGTTCTAAAAAAACAGACTATTTACAAGCTAATCGAAACTGTAAATTAGTGCCTCTAGATTCTGTGATTTTTCAAGTAGGGCCTTTGTAACACCAGGTCAAATTTTGTTGGTGATTTAGTCTCAACCCTACTATTATGAAGTATGCGGTGAGAATCACAGAATACTGTAACAAACAATACCAAACCATCTAAATGTGTGGTTGGTGATAGTGATGGTTGTGCACTATTTGTTAATTGCTCACCAGAGAAAGTAATTTCTTACACTACTCAGCATTACTTTCTCGTTACTCTGAACATGTCTTACCGGAAGTGCACCGTCACCTAATTACCAGTTAACAATATAAACTACAGTTCCACACACCAACACACATCCCTGTCCTAATGAGGACACACATACAAGCTTTCTTTTACTATTCATGTATGAACACACGGCCAGCAACACAAAGCTAAGCTTATAACCTACCCAAAGAAACTTCAAAGCGATCATCACTGCAGAAACATGAACAGATAGAAATGGAGGCTACAAACCTGACCCGGCATTGATTTTGTTACAGTTCAATTTCAGTTCAGTTTTATTTCTACAGCGCCAAATCACAACAACAGTCGCCTCAATGCGCTTTATTCAGGGAGTGCAGAATTATTAGCCAAGTTGTATTTTTGAGGAATAATGTTATTATTGAACAACAACCATGTTCTCAGTGAACCCAAAAAACTCATTAATATCAAAGCTGAATGTTTTTGGAAGTAGTTTTTAGTTAGTTTTTAGTTTTAGCTATTTTAGGGGGAGATCTGTGTGTGCAGGTGACTATTACTGTGCATAATTATTAGGCAACTTAACAAAAAACAAATATATACCCATTTCAATTATTTATTTTCACCAGTGAAACCAATATAACATCTCCACATTCACAAATATACATTTCTGACATTCAAAAACAAAACAAAAACAAATCAGCGACCAATATAGCCACCTTTCTTTGCAAGGACACTCAAAAGCCTGCCATCCATGGATTCTGTCAGTGTTTTGATCTGTTCACCATCAACATTGCGTGCAGCAGCAACCACAGCCTCCCAGACACTGTTCAGAGAGGTGTACTGTTTTCCCTCCTTGTAAATCTCACATTTGATGATGGACCACAGGTTCTCAATGGGGTTCAGATCAGGTGAACAAGGAGGCCATGTCATTAGTTTTTCTTCTTTTATACCCTTTCTTGCCAGCCGCGCTGTGGAGTACTTGGACGCGTGTGATGGAGCATTGTCCTGCATGAAAATCATGTTTTTCTTGAAGGATGCAGACTTCTTCCTGTACCACTGCTTGAAGAAGGTGTCTTCCAGAAACTGGCAGTAGGACTGGGAGTTGAGCTTGACTCCATCCTCGACCCGAAAAGGCCCCACAAGCTCATCTTTGATGATACCAGCCCAAACCAGTACTCCACCTCCACCTTGCTGGCGTCTGAGTCGGACTGGAGCTCTCTGCCTTTACCAATCCAGCCACGGGCCCATCCATCTGGCCCATCAAGACTCACTCTCATTTCATCAGTCCATAAAACCTTAGAAAAACCAGTCTTGAGATATTTCTTGGCCCAGTCTTGACGTTTCAGCTTGTGTGTCTTGTTCAGTGGTGGTCGTCTTTCAGCCTTTCTTACCTTGGCCATGTCTCTGAGTATTGCACACCTTGTGCTTTTGGGCATCCAGTGATGTTGCAGCTCTGAAATATGGCCAAACTGGTGGCAAGTGGCATCTTGGCAGCTGCACGCTTGACTTTTCTCAGTTCATGGGCAGTTATTTTGCACCTTGGTTTTTCCACACGCTGACTATTTTGACTGAAACGCTTGATTGTTCGATGATCACGCTTCAGAAGCTTTGCAATTTTGAGACTGCTGCATCCCTCTGCAAGATATCTCACTATTTTTGACTTTTCTGAGCCTGTCAAGTCCTTCTTTTGACCCATTTTGCCAAAGGAAAGGACGTTGCCTAATAATTATGCACACCTGATATAGGGTGTTGATGTCATTAGACCACACCCCTTCTCATTACAGAGATGCACATCACCTAATATGCTTAATTGGTAGTAGGCTTTCCAGCCTATACAGCTTGGAGTAAGACAACATGCATGAAGAGGATGATGTGGACAAAATACTCATTTGCCTAATAATTCTGCACTCCCTGTATTGCAAAGGAGACCCTACAATAATACATACAGAGAAAAGCCCAACAATCATGACCCCCTATGAGCAAGCACCTTGGTGACAGTGGGAAGGAAAAACTCAGTTTTAACAGGAAGAAACCTCCAGCAGAACCAGGCTCAGGGAGGGGCGGGGCTATCTGCCTCGACCTGCTGTAGATCGCTCCACTATTTTCCTCCTCCTGCACATGAACTCAAATCAGCTGATTGTAGCTCGAGTGCGCAGGAAGATAAATACACATTTGTCTGATTTATTTTTTCCTTTCGTTCTGCCTGCCGCACAGATAACTGAAGAACCTTTGTAACGCAAGTAACAACATAATTGTTTTTACTTGCTAAAACATAACCGTTCTGATCAACGATGACCCCGACCCTGAACCCTGACCCTATGGTTTGAAGTCAAACAAGAAGTACTTTTGTTTTTTCAAAACATGTTAAGAATTTTTCATTTAAAATTGCCAAGACAGTGAGATTGATTTCCAGAGTGTTAAGCAGGTATATCACCACCACCCCACTAACATCTTTCTCTGCACTTCAAGCAAAATTCTTATCTTTGACTTTAAATGATAATTTGTTCCCATGCCTCTTTTTGCCATTGAGTGGAGGATTAATCAGAGCCAATGTTGACCACATCTGTGTTGCTCCGGGTAGTCACAATACTGAGTTTGAATGGGATGAACAGATACTGATACCAACGTTTAGAACAACATTTCCACTGTGTTTTTTTTTTTTCATAAATATTTTTCATGCATTAAGCAACACAAAATTGATGTAAAACTGAGGATACACATCAGTGACTGTTATTATATTAGTCATCTAATTTGCTGATAGGTAGGCTCCTTGTTAGGTAGGCTGATAAATTGTTGCATTAAATGCAGTTGTCTTACAGTGGCTTGCAAAAGTATTCGGCCCCTTTGAACATTTCCACATTTTGTCTCATTACAGCCACAAACATGAATCAATTTTATTGGAATTCCACGTGAAAGACCAACACAAAGTGGTGCACACGTGAGAAGTGGAACGAAAATCAGACATGATTCCAAACATGTTTTACAAATGTTAATACAAAGTGGGGTGTGCGTAATTATTCAGCCCCCTGAGTCAATACTTTGTAGAACCACCTTTTGCTGCAATTATAGCTGCCAGTCTTTTAGGGTCTGTCTCTACCAGCTTTGCACATCTACAGACTGAAATCTTTGCCCATTCTTCTTTGCAAAACAGCTCCAGCTCAGTCAGATTAGATGGACAGCGTTTGTGAACAGCAGTTTTCAGATCTTGCCACAGATTCTCGATTGGATTTAGACACCAGACAGGTCAGGGATAAAGTTATTGAGAAATTTAAAGCAGGCTTAGGCTACAAAAAGATTTCCCAAGCCCTGAACATCCCACGGAGCACTGTTCAAGCAATCATTCAGAAATGGAAGGAGTATGGCACAACTGCAAACCTACCAAGACAAGGCCGTCCACCTGAACTCACAGGCCGAACAAGGAGAGCGCTGATCAGAAATGCAGCCAAGAGGCCCATGGTGACTCTGGACGAGCTGCAGAGATCTTCAGCTCAGGTGGGGGAATCTGTCCATAGGACAACTATTAGTCGTGCACTGCACAAAGTTGGACTTTATGGAACAGCGGCAAGAAGAAAGCCATTGTTAACAGAAAACCATAAGAAGTCCCATTTGCAGTTTGCCACAAGCCATGTGGGGGACACAGCAAACATGTGGAAGAAGCTGCTCTGGTCAGATGAGACTAAAATGGAACTTTTTGGCTAAAATGCAAAACGCTATGTGTGGCAGAAAACTAACACTGCACATCACTCTGAACACACCATCCCCACTGTCAGATATGGTGGTGGCAGCATCACACTCTGGGGGCGCTTCTCTTCAGCAGGGACAGGAAGCTGGTCAGAGTTGATGGGAAGATGGATGGAGCCAAATATAGAGCAATCTTGGAAGAAAACCTCTTGGAGTCTGCAAAAGACTTGAGACTGGGGCGGAGGTTCCCCTTCCAGCAGGACAACGACCCTAAACATAAAGCCAGGGCAACAATGGAATGGTTTAAAACAAAACATATCCATGTGTTAGAATGGCCCAGTCAAAGTCCAGATCTAAATACAATCGAGAATCTGTGGCAAGATCTGAAAACTGCTGTTCACAAAGGCTGTCCATCTAATCTGACTGAGCTGGAGCTGTTTTGCAAAGAAGAATGGGCAAGGATTTCAGTCTGTAGATGTGCAAAGCTGGTAGAGACAGACCCTAAAAGACTGGCAGCTGGAATTGCAGCAAAGGGTGGTTCTACAAAGTATTGACTCAGGAGGTTGAATAATTACGCACACCCCACTTTTCAGTTATTTATTTGTAAAAAATGTTTGGAATCATGTATGATTTTTGTTCCTCTTCTCACGTGTGCACCACTTTGTGTTGGTCTTTCACGTGGAATTCCAATAAAATTGATTCATGTTTGTGGCTGTAATGTGACAAAATGTGCGAAAGTTCAAGGGGGCCGAATACTTTTGCAAGCCACTGTATAATAGTCAGTAATTGCTAGTGAAATTAGATTATATTTTAGCATCTTTACAATCTGCCCTGGTTTAAGTGTTTTCTATTTTATATTTAACTTAATGTAGTAAATGTTTAATCTCAACTGGAGGTCATTTGAATAGCAAAAAAAATCAAGTTTGCAATGCATGCTATGTTTTTATGTCTTTAGCTTGGTGAGGTAAGAAATAGTCTTGTCTTTTTGTGCTTTTGTTTCTGTTATAAGGCAACAATCCTCCCATCAGATGCTAAGTTGCTTAATTCATGACAGACTGCCTGATGCTACAAAATATTAATTTTGTTATGCTGTGCTGAGATGTTAAGTGAGCGGCTGGTTTAGTTAAACTACAATACCCTTGACAAATGGCTGTGCTCCTCGGTGCCTCTGAAGTTGCGGTGGGAGTGGTTGCGTGTGTGTGTGATCGGCATGCAGGCAAAGTTAGCCTTACCCCACTCAGTCAGCTGCGTCTTCATTTCATCCAGGCTCACTTTGATGTCGACTTTCGTACTGATGCGTCCGTCCCCTCCTAAATTGCTGCCCTACATCGTTAAACCTGTTGCTTACTCATGTTTCTATTCTGCTTTATCTCTGCTGCACCACACATTGTCACACATCTACTTGAATAAATGTTGTTTTTTTGTTTTTTTTTATTTCCGGCTAGCTGTGTTGAAGTCACTCACAATAGCGCTTGGGGATTTAGTTGTCTCTGCAACTACACTGCCTGATTGTGGAGCCGCCGTCTCCGCTCTGTCTTGGAAGCATCTATTGTTTTGTTTGTAATTAAAAATGTGTTCAATTTTCTGCATGGCGCTGACGCTTGTGGTGGGGAGTTGCAGATCACTCTTTGCATCTGTGTGATTGTTTGGGATTTGTGACGCAGCGTTCGGCACATTCAGCTGAATGGGATTTATAAATAACCACAATGCCTGTCACTGGAGCTGTGGGAATATTTATAGATTTCTGTGAATGTTCTGTCCCAGTTACATTCATCTGAACGCAAGCGGGCGTCGGTAGAAATACATTCTCTGGTGTTTGCTGAACACACATTTAGTGCTGTTAAATTACCTTGTGTCTGTTTTGCTGTTAGTCCCCGTGAGTTATAACACTATTTTCTATTCTGAGCAATGTGAGAATAACACTTAGATAACTTTAAATGGCCAGAAGTACTATTCTGCCTGTAATACCCTTCCATTAGTGAACTGCGTTTTTAAAAATAAAAAGATTGAGTTTGAAGGACTCGTCTACATAACATATTATTTTTAGAGTACTATGAGACATTACATTACATACAGACATTATATTTCTTTTATTTACCTTAATAAACTGGGTTTCTCCTTTTTGCCTTACCTGAAGTTAAGTGAGCTTTGATATCACTTTTGACTAAATTCAAGTTCTTAAAGTTAGTATTTGCCAAATCAACTGTTTGGATCTCTACCTGCAGCTTGTGGCCATAGGTGAGGATGGGAACACAGACCAACCAGTATACAACAGCTTTACAATCCACTCTGCCAATTCCTACTCTTCTCTTCTCCCACTTCCAAACAACAGATACATGAACTTCTTCACTTGAAGCAATTACTGATTCCCAACCTAGAGTCGGCCGTCTGTCTTTCTCCAGCTGAGAAAGCGGCTTCATTGTTGGACATGTTAATCATCATAAGTTCCTCAGTTGTTTCCCTGTTGTGCTACACAATGAGTGATATGTAATAATTGACTTATCGCATTACTGGAGTAACCCAGCACTGCTCACAATGTGAGTTATATCACATTATGGGAATTGCAGTGTTTCTGGGCTGAAGTTATTTTAGAGACTGAGAGAATAACTCTTCATCGGCTGCTTTGATTTTAACTATTCTTTTAAACTCTGTCTCTTGCAAGTGTCTCAGCTTTGTCCCAGCGTAATACTAAATTCCTTTAGTTCCCCTCAAAGTTGTGTGTAGTGTGGTGATATTGTACAACATGTTCATCCCCAAAGAATACTGCAGCTTAGTGCAAATCGAATGCACCTTCAGCACAAGCAGCACCCCATTCTTTAAGCATTCTTCCTTCAACAGCAGGAGAGAGTTTCATGTTTTCCAGCCTACGAAGGTTTCAGTGTCCACTAAAGAAATAATTCTTCCCACTAAGACACAGAGAGATAGCAAGCATTAAATTGTCCAGGCCTAAATCAATCAATTCTTTACAAATTTCAAGTTGCTGATTTTTTTTTTTTTACAAACAATATCTATTAAAGTATCCATAATGTCACATCATGTTTTTCACAATCAGCAGTTGAGAGAAGAGGCATAGAGGCATACTTTGCTTATTGGGTATTAAACCGAGTGACTAACACGAGCCACAACCCAGCCTCATCCAGTTCAGACGTCTGTCGAAAACCTCCCAGCATGGACGAAGGGAAAAAAAAGGAACTTGGGTTTCGGTATTCCAGTGTCAGGGGTTGCAGTGTGGATGAGAGAAGGAGGACCCAAACGCTGGACTCACAGGCAGGTGAAGGTTGGTGTTTATGGTAGACGGAGTGAACGAACAGAACAGAAGCAGGAAATGGCTGAATGACTGACTGACTGACGGAACTGAACACAGGACAACCTAACAGTGACAATGACACGACAGTGAACTGGTAAAACAGAAACTTAAATACACAGACTGGACGATGACAACAATTGGCAACAGGTGAGTACACGGCTGAAGATAATGAAACAGGAAATGGAACATGTAGGAAATAAACTGTCACGGCGGGTGAGGAGAGCCGTGTAGAAAAGGAAAAGGAGGATCCAAGTGCAGGCAGTCGTGAAGGTGTAGAGGTGGTTTATTGAACATGAAAGTAAATACAAACGGCAAATGGAGCTGGAACTAAACTATACTGGGATCAACTAAACTACAGAGCACAAACCTTAACGAGAACGACCAGAAGAGACTAACGGCGGACAGCAGGGAGAACACGCAGATGAGGCAAGGTGGAATACACAGACGGACCAGCAACTACAATGACGGAGGACATGACTTAAATACACCCAGAGAAACACAGGGGAATTACACACAGGTGGTGGACACAGCTGGGAATGATCAACAAGACGAGACAGAGGTAAAACTGAACACACTCACATGAGACCCAGACCTTCACAATAAAACAGGAAATGAGAACACCACACCAAGACGCAGACCTGACACTGAGAGACAGACAGAATGACACATGGAACCTGAACTAAACTAAACGTGAGATACAACCGAGAACAAATCCTTAAACATGAAACTCAAATAATAAACATCATCATCATCATCATCATCATCATCATCATCATCATCATCAACACAACAAGAGAACAAGAAAACAATCCCTGATGCAAACTAAAACCAAAACATAATAACCTCAAACATGGAATAACAAAAACATGAAACTCCACATACTGGGTCCAACGGACCCAGACCCGTGACAGTACCCCCCCTCAAAGGGCTGGCTCCCGACAGCCCCAAACAAAAAGCACAAGCACCAAGCCAGGGCGGGCGGAGGGGGCCCAGGAAGGAGGGCCCGAAACACAAAAAACCAGGAGCACGAGAGTCCAGAACCAAATCACGACTGTTCACTAGTCCATAACACAGTCAGGAGGCCGACCATGCACACAGCAACGGCGGCGACGGGCAAACAGTTCTGGGGACCGACCGTGCACACAGCAACGGCGGCGACGGGCAAACAGTTCTGGAGGCCGACCCCTTGGAAGGTAGTGGCGGCCACTGAGCAGGTCCGGAGGACGGCCGCGATGCCAGCGGCGGCGACGAACTCCTTCCGGAGGCCGTCCCTGAAGGCCATGATGCCATCTTAGAGGCCCGGAAAACGGCCGGCAGAGGCGAGGCGGAACGGGTCGAGCTGGCACCGACGGCGGCGTGGCAACCACAGGACCAGGCGAGGCAGGACCAGGCGAGGCAGGACCAGGCGAAGATGACGAAGACACGGAGGCTGGACCAGACGAGGCAGGACCAGACGAGGCAGGCCCAGACGAGGCAGGCCCAGACGAGGGCGGAGCGGAGGCAGGACCAGGCGAAGATGACGAAGGCGGAGCGGAGGCTGGACCAGGCGAAGATGATGAAGACACGGAGGCTGGACCAGGCGAAGATGATGAAGACACGGAGGCTGGACCAGGCGGCGGCGTGGGCGGAGCTGAGGCCGGACCAGGCGTGGATGACGGCAGCGGGACGGCTGCGGAACCTGACGGCAGCGGGACGGCTGCGGAACCTGACGGCAGCAACGCTGCAGGCAGTGATGCGAATGGCGATGATGTGAATGCTGTAGGCGGCGGCGTGAATGCAGCAGGCGGTGGCGTGAATGCTGCAGGTGATGATCTAGAGATGTGCTGGCTGGGTCCTCCAGGACCCTCAGCTAACGAGGTGTGGTGCTGGGTGGGCTCCTCGGGCCCTCCAGCAGACGTGGCTTGAGGCTGGACGGGCTCCTCGGGCCCTCCAGCTGACGTGGCATGAGGCTGGACGGGCTCCTCGGGCCCTCCAGCTGACGCGGCATGAGGCTGGCTGGGTTCTCCAGAACCCCCAGCAGACGAAACATGGTGCTGGCCGGGCTCCTCGGGCCCTCCAGCTGACGTGGCATGAGGCTGGTGCGGTTCTCCTGAACCCCCAGCTGACGTGGCATGAGGCTGGACGGGCTCCTCGGGCCCTCCAGCTGACGTGGCATGAGGCTGGCTGGGTTCACCCGAACCCCCAGCTGACGAAACTTGAGGCTGGACGGGCTCCTTGGGCCCTCCAGCTAGAGCAGACACTGAAGCAGCAGGTACGGAGACCTCTGCCAGTGTGGACACTGGCTGGGACTGAGCAGCACAGTGGCTAGACTCAGGCAGCAACAGTGGGATGCAGTCCTCAGAGGGCTGAAAGTGTTCCCCAATACACTCAGAGGACGGAGGCGGACGGATGAACTCACTTGAACTCTCAGGGGGTGCTGAGAGCTGAGACTGTTCTGGTGAGCTCTCCGGTGAGGCTGCTGGCGCTGGTGTCTTGACCTCTAGGGGTCCAGAGTTGGCTGGTGACTGACACCCAGCCTCTGGGGAGGCCCTAGAGGGAGCAACTGTCTCTCACATGGCCAGCTTAAGAGAACCAACAGATGTTGTGGTGAGTGTGTTCCCTGCTTAGAATGAGACAGTGAGGATGGTGGCTGAATGAGTGAGTGGGTAGGCTGCTGAACTGGTGGCAACTGAGCTACAGGTAGCGAAGTTGTAACAGGTGGTGGAGTGGCTGGCTGAACTGAGGGCAGCTGGGCGGCTGGCTGAACTGAGGGCGGCTGGGCGGCTGGCTGAACTGAGGGCGGCTGGGCGCCTGGCCGAACTGAGGGCGGCTGGGCGCCTGGCCGAACTGAGGGCGGCTGGGCGCCTGGCCGAACTGAGGGCGGCTGGGCTGCTGGCCGAACTGAGGGCAGCTGGGCTGCTGACTGAGGTGAAAGTGAGGATGGGACAATATGGCCAGAAAAACCAGTTTCAGAAAGTTTTATTACTTTCCCTGAAGGAACTGACGGAGACAAGAAAGCTTCCCTGACGCTTAAATTCCCTATGTTCGTAGTGCTAGGCTCAGCTACTCCGGGCATGGGAACAACAGCATGAACATAGTCATTAGCACAAAAGGTCTGCTCAACAAAGGTAGTCTTAGGAGCAATGGCCATGGGCGAGACAGGGAAATCCTTATTATTTTTAGAGGAGACACAAAAAATAGCTCCAGAAGAAATAGACCTAGTATCTGGGTCAGAAGGAACAGAAAGAGTGTCTGTTTCACCCACCACAGCCGACTGTTTTGTCATCCTGAAGTCCGGCTGTGGGGTGCCGCGCCGGTGCCGCGAACGTCGCTTCCTCCCTGCCGACTGCTCCGGCGGGCCGGGCAAAACCTCCGGCGGGCCGGGCAAAACCTTCGCCGGCGGGCTGGGTCGGGAAGCGGTAGCGGCTGGAGGGTGGAGGTGAAGTTCGTGGAGAATGAAGTTTTGTACCAGAGGGTGTAGTGAGTCCAATAGCCAGGGATAATCCGTGAGCAGCTGTTGCAGTCTGGCTTCCAGAACGTGGAGGAATGCTTCTCCCTCATGCTCTAGCCACAGGTTGATTATTTGTGAAGCGGAGTTCGTGATGAGGTCCCGAAGCTCCGTGGGTGGGGTGAATGCCGCTGGATCCATATCTGGCTGGTCCGTACTGTCACGGCGGGTGAGGAGAGCCGTGTAGAAAAGGAAAAGGAGGATCCAAGTGCAGGCAGTCGTGAAGGTGTAGAGGTGGTTTATTGAACATGAAAGTAAATACAAACGGCAAATGGAGCTGGAACTAAACTATACTGGGATCAACTAAACTACAGAGCACAAACCTTAACGAGAACGACCAGAAGAGACTAACGGCGGACAGCAGGGAGAACACGCAGATGAGGCAAGGTGGAATACACAGACGGACCAGCAACTACAATGACGGAGGACATGACTTAAATACACCCAGAGAAACACAGGGGAATTACACACAGGTGGTGGACACAGCTGGGAATGATCAACAAGACGAGACAGAGGTAAAACTGAACACACTCACATGAGACCCAGACCTTCACAATAAAACAGGAAATGAGAACACCACACCAAGACGCAGACCTGACACTGAGAGACAGACAGAATGACACATGGAACCTGAACTAAACTAAACGTGAGATACAACCGAGAACAAATCCTTAAACATGAAACTCAAATAATAAACATCATCATCATCATCATCATCAACACAACAAGAGAACAAGAAAACAATCCCTGATGCAAACTAAAACCAAAACATAATAACCTCAAACATGGAATAACAAAAACATGAAACTCCACATACTGGGTCCAACGGACCCAGACCCGTGACATAAACAGTGAAGAACAGAAAACACTGGGTCAACAACCCAGGAACCCTGACATCCAGCAGTATGCAAAGAGCCACAGAATCACTTTGAGGACTGCTTCTTCTCGTTAGTCAATATTTCTGGATCCAGGGGTGGCTATATAGCTTAGGAGTTAGAGTACGTCATCTGCTAATGGGAAAGTTAGTGGTTTGATCCCTGGCTGCTCAGTCTGCATGCCAAAGTTGCTCTCTGATGCATTTATCAGTGAACAACTTGAGATGTGAGTAAATGTTTAATGGAAACCACTTCAGTGTAGTAAAAAGTGCTTCTGTGGATGAGGCATGTTGTAGGAAGCACTTTGAGAATATTTTTTTTCCTTTTACAGTTTCAAAACGAAATCATCTACCGGTTTCCCTAACCTGCCCTCAGCAATGAGATCTATACCACATTCAGATGAAATACCACCTCTCGTTTTTACTGGCTAACTTAATGAGAGAGAAGAGTCTGATGATAGTACTGTTTGTCTATAGATACATAACATTCTAGTGATGAGGACTTTGAAGCTCCATCTTCTAGCTGCCCATCTGTCCCCGAGTTATTCACCCAACCAGAGTTAAATGACAGTACGAGATTTGGATCTGCCAAAGGAACCAGCTGAGTTGCTTGGGTCTAGGCTCAGTGAGGAAAAACCTCCTGGCTCCAGAAACCAAATGTTTCTCTTTATAGGCACGGTCTTATTCTATTGTATGAAATGGATGACGACTTTGTCAAGGTTTTTTGAGTAAATAGCACTTTTAAACCCAAAGCATTTTATACAACATTCTCCCATGTTTTCTACATCAAAGATCTTTTAGTGAAACATTCACACTCTAATGAACACATCAGAGAGCAACTTGGAGTTACTATCTTGCCCTAGGATAGGAGCAGCCAGGGATCAAACCACCAACCAAACTAGCTAATGACCTTCTCTACCTACTGAGCTACAGTCATCCCAGTATGCAAACTGTTATTTGCATCTGAATGTGACTGACCGCTTTTATTGGTGTTTTTGAACATTTAATCAGTGTTGGGGAGTAACGGAATACATGTACCAGCGTTACGTATTTAAAATACAAAATATGAGTAACTGTATTCTGTTACAGTTACAGTTTAAAAGGGTTATTTCAGAATACAGTTACTTTGTTGAAATAAATGGATTACACAGCGGTCTTTTCCTGTCTCATATGTTAGGCTATGCCATCTCTATTGGTAATTGGTAATCCTACGCCGGTGGAAACCCAAACAAAACACGCATTAAGAGGCTCTAATGCCTGTGTCTCAATCTCGCTGCCCATGTCACCTCCACTTGCGGCCCGCAAGTTGACGTGAAGAAATATTTTTAAAAATTATTATTCAAAAAATTATTTAATATGAAGGGAATAGGCAGAGTGTTACAGGCATAGCCCTAAAGAATGTAGCCCAGGGGTGGGCAATCTCTTTCCACGAGGGCCGGTGTCCGAGCAGGTTTTAGATGTGTCCTCGAACCAACATAGCTGATTTAAATGGCTAAATTAGCTCAACATGTCCTGAAGTTCTCCAGAGGCCTGGTAACGAACTAATCATGTGATTCAGGTGTGTTGACCCAAGGTGAGATCTAAAACCTGCAGGGACACCGGCCCTCGTGGACTGAGATTGCCCACCCCTGATGTAGCCTCATGGGCAGTTTAGCCCAGTTGTAAGTAAGCTATTAAGACTCGACTGTACACTGTGTTCGTGTTTTCCTCTAAAACAATAAGTTCCGTTGGAGCAGCCTTTCAACGCCTCTCTGTCTCTCACTAGCAAAGTTGACCCAGGCAACAAAGTAAAGCTAGTTTTCGGCTACGAGCCCGACACGAACCCGACGTATTAGCTAGAGGTCCCTTTACTAGGGTTCGGAGCTGCGGACCTGTTTTATATACGCACAGAATAGTTTTCTATACGAGATCGCCGCAAAAAGTGCAGCCTTACCTAATGTCCACCTACCGTTACTCATTTATATTAAGATTTAAAAATCTAGTTGGTGTTGGTATTGCGAGTAACCAGTAATAGAAATAAATCACACAGCAATAGTACCTTCATGTAATTGTAAAAAAAATATATTAAGTAATCCAGAGTATTCAGAATACGCTACTCTCATTGAGTAACGTAACGGAATATGTTACAAACTACATTTTGGGGCATGTATTCTGTAATCTGTAGTGGAATACATTTTAAAAGTAACCTTCCCAACACTGCATTTAATTAGGTATTATCAAGGATCTTCTGGAAAACAACAGAAAGTTTTGCAACAACCCAATTTTTCCAGTTTTCTATTGAAAATTACACAGTTTACTGTCTCATTGCACTCTAAAATGAAAGCATAGTACAAATAAACAAGTGGAGATAAAAAAAAACAAACAAATCATGGAATCAATCTATAGACCAAAATGTATTCTAAACGTTTTGGCAGATATATGGCAGTTATAACAGCTGAACACACCTGCGGCATTCTTTCTACAATAGAAATCAAATATTCTTCAGAAAGTTCTTCCCATATCTGTAGCAGAAGTTCCCATAAATGTGGCACTTGTAGGTTTGCTTTCACTCTTCTGTCCAGTTCGTCCCAAACCAGCTCGATGCCGTTTAAGTCTGGAGACTGTGCTGCCACTCCATGTTTTAAAGCTCACCATCCTGTTCTCTTTTCCTGAGGTAGTTCTGGCATAGCATGGACTTATGTTTTGGTCCTTATTTTGCTGTAGGATGAACCTCTGACCAACTAGGCACTTACCAGAGGGTACTGCATGGTGCTGCAGAATGCTGTGGTAGCTGTTTTTGTTCAGAGTGCCTCACTCTGCACAAGTCACCGACCCTGGATCCAGCAAAACAGACCCAGATTATCACACTTCCTCCTCCATGTTTGACAGTTGATGCCACACACTCTGGAACCATTCTTCCACCTACTCGACGGTGTACAAAGATCCTGCGTGATGAAATTTTGATTCATCTTTGCATAATACCTTCTTCCAGTCTTCCAGTCACTGTACTCCGGTGTTTCATGGCCCAGACAAGTCTCTTTGTCTTACTCTGACGTCTGGCTTTCTTGCTCCAACTCATCCTGTCAAACCTGCAGCTCAAAGTCTTCTCTTCACAGTTGAAACTTAGACTTGCTTATTATGACCACTATTAAGCTGTGCTTGAAGCTGTTGTCCTGTCGCCTATCACGCAAGCTGTTAACTCTCAGAAACCTGTCCTCTGATTCAGTTGTGGCTTTGGGTCTGCCAGATCTTCCTGTCAGAGCTTGTTTCTGAATGCCTTTTGATGGTGAAGGAAACTGTACTCACTGACACCTTGACTTTCTTTGCAATTTCTCTGTAGGAAAGACCTACATTTTTAAGTATTATGATGGTCCGTGTCTCTTCCATTGTTAATTGCCTTTTTCTCACCATTTTTGTAGCAACACACTACATTCTGCAGTACAGTACTGTTCAACTGATGCTCACGAGGGTATGGCACCACAGTGTGTTCCAACACTGCTTTTATGCAGACAGCGGGGGTTGTAAATAATCCAGAAACGTTGGAACACTTGTAGGAATTAATGCATAGTGCAGAACAGTTTTAAAAATTTAACCCATTGTGTGTTTCCTTTAAAAGGCCCTTTTGTATAATTCTGAAATGTACATTATTTTTCAGTTTTGGGTAACCTTACTTTTTTTTTCTCACCACTTACGTTTGTACCATTAGAGCTGTTCATTGGACTTGAATGGTTTCAGCTGCAATCAATAACTGGAAAAATTGGGGCGTTCTAAAACTTTTGCCCGGTAGTGTGTTGCAATATATTATTGTGAGGTTAGCATATTGCTATAATTGATCTCTGGCAGAATAAAACGGGAGCCATATGTGTTACAGCTATACCATCATTATCTGCTCAGAAACAATGGGAAAGCAGGGAAAAGGCTGCTTATTCCCTCTCTCAAGGTAAAAGAAAGTAATAATCTTCAATTTCCATTAATGGATTTTTTTAGTATAATTATTGTTTTGGTTTATTGCTTGTACCTTTCCCTTTCCTCCTCTTCTAAAAGAACTGCAATCTGCAACCTCTGTTGGTTCTACCTGGTGTACAACATACTAGAGTGAACTACAGCAATCTTTCCCCTGGGCTCAAGTCGCCACTTATATGGGGGGTAGGCAGGAGAGAAGGAGCAATAATTCATCACTGCTAAAGGCTGCGTAATGGGGCCGCATCAGTGGCTGGGCTATCACAGACCTGCCGCCTCAAAAAGGCAGTTAATTAACTTTCCATCAGCTGTGAGAGGATGCATGAGTGTGTGTGAGTGCTGGTGAGAGGCCTGGATGCAGCTTGTGGAGTGTGAATATGTGAGGTCCAATCCTCAGCCCTGCTCGGAGGTTGCGCTCACTTGCAGGAACCACCCTTAAAGTTTCTTTAGGACATGCTGCCGCTCTTTTAGTTTGGAGGTCGATTCTTGCCCATAAATACTTTAAATAATAGTTGTTTCATTGAGTCTTCTTTTGAGATCCTTCTTTATAGTACAGCATTTAAGTGATTCTTATTAAAAAAAACCTCAGACATGTGCTGCTCAATTTTATTTGGTACTTAGATGGAAGATTTACAGTTTATGAAGCTGGTGTACAAGACCAAGCTGAAGCTGTTTATAATGCTTGCTTTGAGCTGATCTCACAACCTTTCAAAGAAAGCCAGTAGCCGGTGTTTGCTGTGGAGTTGCTGTTGGATCTATTTTTCCTCTCTCATGTGTTGAACTTACTTGCAATACATTAGCTTCAGATAGCACCCTTGCATTTTGCACTTTGTCATGTTTCAGACAAGAATTTAAAGTGTTTAGGTTTTTCATTGTAATTTTATCAGCTGTTTTAAAGCTGCTGTTTCAGGTGTTCAAAGTGCATAGTTTAAAAACTAAAGACTTTGCACATCTGGATTTCTACTATTATTCCCGGGGAGCAGCTGTTGGTTCATGATGACCTCTTTGGTGACTCAGTCTAACCAAACCAAAAAAGAAAACACAGGGAAGGTTCTGATGGTTGAAAACGTCTTACATTATTCGATATTGATGCGACTGTACTTGCTTGCAAGAACTCTCAAAACAACTCAGAATAAAGAGTTGCATTGTTGAAACGTTAATAAGTAACAATCACACCTTTCTATAATGATTTAACATGGGATGTAGTCAAAAGTTCCATACAAATTCAATAAAATAAAAAATCTAATAAAATCAACACCTTACACTTTATTTTTCAATCTAATGTTGTCACATAACTGAAATGTGAAAACTCTAATTTAATGGAATCTGGTCAAATTTACTTGATTAAGTTTCCTTAAAGAGCAACCTTTGATTTTATATATTCCTGTTCCATTTTACTCAAAATTATTGCCTCATTTTTCAAAGAATCATATGTTGAGTGTATACAACTTAAACTTGGCTGATCTCGTGTTCAAGATTATCGTCTAGAGACTTTCCAGCACATCTGTTATTCTTAATCACTCCCATTCTGACCACTTACTGTGCAATCTGTGATTTTACCACATACCTCATCGTGGGCTGATGACTACTGATGGATTTGGAAACCACCAGTTGTCAAATAAACAATACAATCAATATTTTAGTCTTTTGCAATAACCTTCACAGCTGAATGTCTGTTTAATAAATACTCCTATGTTTCCTTTCTTTTGTTTTTTTGCATGCACCACAGCAGTGTAGTAATGCATAATATCACTACAGACGCTCACTGAAGTGTTCCATAGTTCAGAGATTCACACGCTCCAAATGAAGAGCTCGTTCGATGACAGCCATCACTCCAACTTCACAAGCGCGCTCAGAGGAGATGAAAGTGTGTGGAGAGATTATGCTTTACTTTACACTGAAATGACCCTCCTGTCTGTATAGATATGTGCAGAATAGATTCAGTCCCTTTCACTTCATCACTGTGATCATCTTTTTCGGTCAGGCCCAATAACTACCTCCCGCCTCTACTTCTTTTTCCCCTCTCTCTCGATCTCTAAGAGCAATCAATTGTGAATTGGGCTCTGCCGGTAGGTTTTCTGCTCTCCTCTCGGGAGTTCTTACCATTGAAATAGACTCTTTGGACCGAGGCTCGGCACTGCTGAGAGGGTGTTTTCAGAGTGAGCGTGCTTCTGGCCAGCAGTAACAGCGACATTGATCCCTCTGCTTTCTCTTCGTTAGCCTCAACCAGATGACATAAAAACTTCTCCACATCAAAAGAGCTGCATGAAATCAGACACCACAATGTGGCACTTGCTGGACTTTTAACAAACAGCCAACTGGTGTCACAGACACAATATGTTCACCTCCCACGCAGAAGCAGTTGTTTCCCAGAGAAACGATCTGGTAGTTTCCTCCTGTTTAATTCATCAGTGTGCACATTTTTAGTTCAAAAACTGTTAGCCTGGTGAGAAGGTAATGTATCAGAAAACTTTACTTTTTCCTCCTTTTTTCTTATTTTGTTGTTGTTGTTTTTTTTCTTATTTAGTCAAGTGTGAGCCTTTTTAAAAAACTCCTACTGATTAATGGTGTGCAGAAGCGATGAGAATATGAGATTTTACATATTTCTACATTTTCTGACTGTTTTCCTTTTTTTCCTCTTTCTGTGCTCACAACAGGAGAGGCGGTGCCTGCATGACTGCACTGATTGATTGTTTTCCTGTTGTAATTGATCTGCTGTTAGTTATGCATCATTGTGTTTTTATTGGCAAATATTTTTCAGGAAGCACCTCTACGTGTGTGTCGGTGTGTTTGTGGAGAACGATACCCCACGGTCCAGGATTTTTCCATTTCTCCGGCTTTCCTGAAATGGTTTGTAATTTGAGATTAGGGGCCATCTGGGAGGGAAGAGGGTGAAATGTAATCCGAGCGCATTCACTTACTCAGTTTCAGCCCAGCTTTTGTAACAGAGCAGCATATTGGATTTTTCTGCAGGCGTGTTGGTGTGTTATTTTCTGTGAGTGAGAGAGCGAGTGCGGTCAGCATCGACAACGGCCGCAACATGTAAAATTTATAATGTCCAGCAGCACCCAATGAACCAGTGGTCAGCTTGATATACTAGCACAAGTCCCGTCTAATGCCTCCTTTCTTCGCTCTGACTCCACTGAACCACAAAGCAATACAGTTGCACTGATTAGAAGCTTTGTTCTCCTTTATAGTGGTCATTAGCTGCATCCCTGCCAGCTCTTCCTATGAGAGCTATTGGCTGCGCTTCAAGTGATGCCAAACTCTTGCAAGTTTTGAAATTAATGAATGTGAATGAGGGTGTTACTGTAAAATCTGTCAGCTCTTCTACAAACATAAATAACAAAGCGAGGATAATTGCTTCCATGGTGGCACCTACATTGTAAGTGACAACAGGTGCCAGCATCAGCTTCAATTTAAGACGTTCATTACAGTGTGACATGTCACGTTTCAGCATCAACAAATCATTACCGTGTTAGTGGGACTCATTAGTTCAATTATTGAAAACAAGAAAGCTTTTGTGTCTCTGTAAAGCCAGGTTTTACTTGTTTTTTCCTATTGTCAAAGTGTCAAACCTTTTTTTTATCTCTTCATTAGCTCATCCACCTAGTTATTAGTAATGACTGAATCATATTAATTAACTTTACCAATGGCCAAAGAGGAAAATGGTTTGAGTACCCAAACACAGGGATTCCACAGTAGGTCGTCAGGTTAGCGCTGTAAAGGGATTGTTGATGTGATTTGACGCTATAACATTTAAGTCAATTGAACTGAAATAGCTAAGACTAATCATTAAACATTGAAAATTAACTCTACAGTTATGCTATCAGCCCTGGTAGGCATTGGCATTCACCTTGTGGCTCTTTATGTGTTTGCTTTGGTTTTGTTCCACATATACAGGAAGGACCTCACATGACAAAAGCTTTACACTCTTGAAATTAACTTACAGAGTTCGTGTTTGTTTCAGTTAACTTTGATAAATATGTTAAGTTGGCAGTGTGACTCCATTCAGTCATAGCATAGTGCAGTCATAATATTAACACATTTCTTGAACTGACCTCTGACGGGCCTGGCTGGGCGACGGTGGGGCTCAAAGGCTGGGTAGCAGAGGTCATAAGCCCCAGAGTGAAGTCTAGCAGGGCTGAAGCCAGATGGCCAGAGGTGACTGAAGTCACTGGCTGACACCCCGATCCCGCCCCCAGCGGCCTTACGTCTTAACGTGGAAGGCAGACGAGGAGACTTGGGTGCTGGGCTGGCTAGAAAGGAAAATTATGGTAAACTTCTCATTGGTAATTATGGACAATACAAGATCTATCAGCAACCTTTTTAGACTTTAGATAATTCACATGAAACCAGCTGCTCCCTTATTTGCAACGGGGTCACCACAGCCAATGGATTACATACTTGAATTGGCACAGGATTTTCTGCAAGATGTCCTTCTTGGTGCATACTTCCCTGGAATTTATGCCTCCTCCTGGTCTTGGAATGGCAATGTTTTTGGTATTTTAGGTGAATGTGTTAAAACTACACTGCGGAGCCACTACACTGGGTTCTGTAAGAACTGAAGGGGTGACATGACCACCTCCTGGAGTGTCATGTGCGAGTGTGTGGTTTGCAGTTAGCGGATCCAGATTGCAGACTCAGAGGTAGATTCAAAACAAGAGAAATAAACAGCCTAAACTGGAATCTAGAACTTACATGACTGAGTAAACAGGGCACACACACACAAGGAGGGAATGACAGCGACATGACGAGGAACAGAGACAAACTGAGGATCCAACCAACAAAACAGGGGAAGCGAAAACTAAACATAACGCACGCAAGACTGTCACAATAAAACAGGAAACAGACAGAGACCAGCCACAGGAAAACATGGGAAACACACACTGAACTCAATGACTAAATACAGGGAATGAAGGAAGGCGACAGAGACAAGACTAGAAAGAAACAGAACGAGGGTGAGAGACGGAGGAACAGAGAGAGAGGAACACAGAGAGAACAGCGGAAAGCTAACATTCACTGCAACAAGGTTTAACTGCCCGCCTGTAGATGCACTTGGGGAAAAAATGACAAGACTTTGGAGCATGCTCAGTGGAAAAAGTGTCCAATGCTGAGAATAAAGCTGGTTTCTTAATTTAGAAGTGTAATGTCTCTTAAGCAGCAACCTCCCTTGTGTAAGTGGTTTTAATTTGAAGAAAAACAGCACGTATCCTCTTTAGCAAATGAAATTGTGGCCTAATTCAGGTAGTTTATATATGAGAGTCACTGATGAACAGAAGGGGATGTAATTTTAATAGTATCTTTAAGTACTGCATAAAAGAGTACTTTGATATACTCATCTTTGACAGAGTCCAAATGCTTGATTGTTTGTCACAAAAGAAAACTCAAGACCACAGCAATTAGCTATTGATTGCCTTAATGGTGTTTTCAAGTGATTTTTGAGTGAGTGTGTGTGTGTGTGTGGTGTGTGTGTGTGTGTGTGTGGTGTGTGTGTGTGTGTGCGCGCACTCCCTGACATGGCAATATGTGTTTCAAGATACTCAATTTGATCACAAAGACCACAGGGTATTTCAGTCTGTACTGAACACACACATTATTTGATTGAGAAAGTTTCTGGGTATTTGTCTTGTGTGTAATCATGCGCTCAGGCACCACAAAGGGATTGAGCTTTCGGAAGGAGCTTTCTGTTTTCACTTGCTATTTTCACAATCACCTGTTATATTATATTTAGCTCGTGTGTTCCTTCATAATGGAATTAATATTGCCTTTCACTAAGATTTCACAAAGTGAAATCTTGCTATCTATAATAGCGTTTAGAAATACTTAAGGGTTATGCTGGAATATGTCTGAGTACACTATCCTCTCATGTATTAATCATTGCTTTCAACCTGAGGCAGAGGAGAGCTGTGTTTATCAGCAGCTATGATGAACTGCACCCTTTCTCCTCAGCAGCAGAAGCATGTTTAGTGCTACAAGCGATGAAAATGTTCCTCAGTCATCCAGATGTGTAATCTGACAAAATGCAAACTTGCAGCTCAGTTATGAACAGTGTTGGGTAAGTTACTTTAAAATAGTAACTTAGTTACATTACTAGTTACTTCTCTCAAAAGTAACTCAGTTACTTCAAGTTACTCGTTACTTTCAAAGTAACTAGTTACTAGGGAAAGTAACTTTGGTTTTACTCAGAATTCTCTTGTTAATGTGTTTCTTCCATAACTTTGCCAGTCTTCTAGCTTGCTTACCTGCCACAAGTGCACTGTGCCACCTACCAATAGAAAGGAAAAGATAATGTGCATATTTCCACGAGAGAAATCCCACGCCTGGACCGTCATTTACTGCTGCCATGATTCTAGCCTACGTCACAGTGTCATGTGCGCCTTTTACATCCAACACAAAAACTGCAGTCGTGGTGCTTTCGATTGTACTCAGAACTCGGAAATTCTGCCTTCTGAATAGGAAGATGTAGGCAACACCAGACTGCAGATGAGCTGCATACAGGGCTGGACTGGAACAAAAAATTGGCCCGGGCATTTTGACTAGAGACCGGCCCACCATTATAGGAAAAATCATAACGCCTTTGAATGAAAATAAACACTGTTGTGACAGTGATGTACACTGTTTTGATGGTATATATGCATCAATCTATCAATCGTTTGTTGTAAGATTCAGATAATTATTTTTTAAAAGCGAGACATTTTAAATGAGAATAAGAAAGAAAAGTATTTCTTTGTGCCCCCCTTTCCCCGTTAATGCCCTACATGCCCCCCTGGCAACACTTTGCTAGATCCGCACCTGCACAGTTACCAGCTGTCAGCTACGTAAAAAAGGATCCTGGTGTTATTTGTCTCTCAGAAACAGTTCATAACTTCCCTTCAACTCATTCATGTCACCTAAAAGGTAAACCTGTTTCTCCATCACTGTTCAGCTCTGATGATCCAGTAAGGACATCTCCTGGTTTCATCTTCATGTTTCCCTCTCACCAGATAACCAAACCGATATCATGACCAGCAGCTTTTTTGCAGCTGTGGCTCCAGCAAACATCAGCTGATACTAGAAATTAATATTAAATAAATTCTAACAATAGCTGATCAAGCTTAAACGTGCTGCTGTTGTTTAGCGCGACATCCGCTGGTTTCCTCTTTCTGGCGCAAAGTGAGCGATAAACAAACAAGAGAGAAAAGACGATCAGCTGATCATTGATCAGTTTCATGATTGAAGTAGAAACGGGAGAGGGAGGGGGGAGAATGAGAGAAGAAGAGGCAGCTGTGCAGCAAAGACACAGAATAAATCCAGCTTTGTGCCTTTTTCATTGTAGCTGAATTACGGGACTAACTGTTCCTTTTCACCTCAATAAGAAACGCGTAATATTTTCTCTGAATACCAGACGGGACGGTTGGCAACTCTAATAACTTATGAACAAAATAAAGTGCAACATCATTAACTTCATAGCACCCACCCAGCTAGAAACTCCGTCATGCTAGCTAGCACGCAGTACGGAAAAAGTCAGAATAACGAAAATAAACTCCGCCTAAACTTGGTTCATATCTGACCCAGAGAGACTGCAGGTCATAACTTCTTACCTGAAGTTCAGTTCACACTTGGACCGGCGGCCGCCTCGGGTCTCTTTTCCTTCTGCTTCCCTTTCCCTTCATCCACCTGCTGGCCTCCACCACTTGCTAATGTTACTGAATCTGTGGAAGCTCCGCGATAGCCACCACACGAAGTAACGAGTAACGACCCTATCTAAATCCCAGTAACGAGTAACGCGTTCCTGATTTTGGCATAATAACTAGTTACCGTGCTCGTTACCACAATAATAACGTAGTTACTGTAACGCGTTACTTAATAACGCGTTAGTCCCAACACTGGTTATGAACTACTTTTTGTTTAGTTTATGGTTATCAGTGCATTTTGTTCACTGTTTGTCAAACACAGCTGTTGTAGAAACTGCTGCTATCATAGAGATACATCCAAGATGTCCTCTGACATCACTGCACTGGCATCACTGGAGAACACCAAAGTTCAATTCAGTTTTATTTATATAGCACAAAAGCAAAAAAGCACCTTGGTACGCTTTATATTATAAGGTAAGGACCCTAAAAAATAGAAAGAACCCTCCAACAATCAGACAACCCTCTATGAGCAAGTGTTTTGGCAACAGTGGGAAGGAAAAACGCCCTTTTAATAGGAAGAAACCTCCAGCAGACCCAGGCTCAGGGAGGGGCGGGGCCATTTGTCACGACTGGTTGGTGATGAGGGGTGGAAAACAGAACAAAAGACATGCTGTGGAAGAGAGCCAGAGATTAATGATAACTACCAGAGGTGACTGAAGAAGAAACACTCAGTGCATCATGGGAAGCCCCCAGCAGCCTAGGCCTATTGCAGCATATCTATGGGAGGATTTCCAGTCACCTGATCCAGCCCTAACTATAATCTTTTTTAAAAAAGCAAAATTTTAAACATATTCTTAAAGGTAGAGAGGGTGTCTGTCTCCCAAATCCAAACTGGGAGCTTGTTCCACAGTATAGGGGCCTTAAAACTGAAGGCTCTGCCTCCCATTCTACTCTTAAATATCTTAGGAGCCACAAGTAAACCAGCAGTCTGAGACCAAAGTGTTCTGTTGGAGGGAAATGGTACTATGAGGTCCGAGTTAAGATGGAGAATGTTTTTAAATTTGATTCTGGATTTAACAGGGAGCCAATGAAGAGAAGCCAATTTAGGAGAAATATGCTCTCTCTTTCTAGTCCCTGTCAGCATTCTGTATCAAGTGAAGGCTTTTGAGGAATTTTAAGGAGAGTCTGATGATAACAAATTATAATTAGCCCAGTCTCAAATTTGAATGGGGTGGCTGTAGTTCAGGACTAAGGCTACGTTCACACTGCAGGTGAAAGCGCATCAAATCTGACTTTTTTGACCCTATGCGACCCATATCCGATCATGGTATGACAGTTTGAACGGCACAAATCCGATATTTTCAAATCCTATCTAGGTCACTTTCGTATGTTTTAGAAAGCAACTGCTGTTTGAACGGTCATGTCACATCAAATCCATCTTTTACGTCACCGACACAAGACAGATGCCAATTATCAGCGCCGGAGAAGACAAACAAGAAAGCATGGCGGCCGTTGTTAAAGCACGGGCTCTATTTTTTCTTAGTGTCCTTCTTTCTTTAATTAATTTGTCAAAATTCTGTCGGTTACGACTGTGTAGAAATTGATAGACTGCTGCAACAACACCTACTAGCTCTGTAGCTGCTATTGTTACTTCTGTAAACAGAGTGCGTTGTGTGTGACATCTTCTTTTGCGAATGCGGGCTACTTTGAGGGCCGTGAACCGTTCGCACTAGAGCGCATTTGCTGTCACATTTTATTTGTAGTGTGAACCACCAGACAAAGAAAATCGGATTTGATCAAGAACTTGGAATTGAGCATTAAGACCTGCAGTGTGAACGTAGCCTTAGTGCAAGGCATCTACTAATCGGAAGGTTAGTGGTTCAATTCCTGGCTGCAACCGTTTCCAGTTTGCACGCCTTGGGAAAGATTTTGAACCACAAGTTTCTCTTGTTCCTGGAGTATGAATAAGTGTAGAAAAAAGTGCCTGTATAAATAGGTGATTGGTGTTTCATAGAGCGCTTGAGAGTAGAGTGAAAAATCACTATCTAGGTGTTTCAGCATCACTCTGTGACAAGATGTTTCTAAATTTAAAAATAATATGCAAATGCAAGAAAACACTCCAACATGTTTGTTTAATATTCACATTGAAAGAGAGATCCTGGTCAAAATTCCTCACAGTGTTACTGCAGGCCAAAGTAATACCATCCAGAGTAAGTATCTGGTTGGACATCATGTGTCTGAAGTCAGACATTGGACATTAAATAAATGCTGTCCAATGTTGAAACAATAAAACAAATATTTTACATTCATATAAATTGAATTATTCTGCTTGCAGATAACAGCTTGTATCTCCAAGAGTTAGGTTTTGATAGATTTTTATTGTACCACTAAAGTTTCTTTCTGTGCTCCAGGGGGAAAACAAAAAAAGAGAAAACTATGAAGCCTTGGTCTGAACACCAGTGTTTGCTTGCGCTCAGAGCATGGCCATCGTTTCCAGTGGAGGGAGCAGCTGTGCTCTCCTAGACAGCCGTCTGACCAATGGCAGCACATACTGCCTTGATTTACTGCCAGGATCTATGGCCAAAGTCCAGCTAAATAGAACTCTGGCCCTAAAGTGAATGACCACCTCAGAGCATGTACAGTGGGAGTCAGGAACTTTAAGAGTACTTAAGACAGAAAAAAGTTGCTGTAGAAAAAAGTAGTAAAAATGTTAGTTTCAATCCAACCAGGACTAAAATGTATTTATCATTGCTGTGAATGTCAGAAGACGAGGTACCAGGTTATAGTACGGTTATTGTTTGCATTCTGGAAGAATGATATAATCTATAACGCTTGTTTATTTCTTTAATCAAATGGTTGGCATATCATCACCAATTAAAACTTGCACACCATCCATCCATCACAGTTCAGCCCAGCCCCCAAACCATCCTTTTTCTGCTGCTAATCCAGGCCTAGTCGCAGTATGAGCAGAGATTCCCAGATTTCCCTCTCCACATCACCTTCTGCAGCACATCTGGGTGAGCCTATTGTCCCCTTAAAGTCCTGTCTTTCATTTCCATCCAAGATCTTATTTTTTTTGGTCACTGCCCACTGTCATCGCCATAGATAGATATGTAGATTGACAAGTAAATCAATAGCTTCACCTTCACACCTTCAACAGTATCCTCAAATACTTCAATTCCTCCACTTGAAACAGCGATACGTTTCCAACCCAGAGTGGGCATTCCCTTTTCCCAATGAGAAATATAGTCTCTTACTTTGAGGTCCTAATTCTCATCCTGGCCACTTCACATTCTTCTGCAAACCACAACAGTGTGAGTCGGGCGTTATCCCAAAGCCAAGAAAGAACCGAATTAATTTGACACCAGCGTTGCTACGTGATGCATTCAAGCGACACAAAGCTACATACTATGGTTTGATGCCTGAGGTAGCAGCAGGTGTTATGCAGGACTAGTACTTAGCAAAAAAAAGCTTGATTGGTGTCCTTAGAGAAGCCTGAAGGAAGCAGCTGGGATGAAGGTAAAATCAATGTGGATATGTTCATTAGATGATCTGAGGTTAATAGCATTACTGATGCTGCTCTGCTGTCTGGCCTTTGTGACAAAAGGTCAGCCTGAACCTATTAATACACTTGCAGGTCATACTTGGCTGCATGCAGGGAGTACTCTACTGAAACCACAGTAATACAAACCTGCACAGCTCGATCATATCCCCACCATGGCTGTCGCCGGCTTTGTGTCAAAAGTAATTAGTGATGGGTTTCTAAAACAGCTCAGCGTGAATTGCGACCCCACCCACTAACACTCCCACTCACCTAAACACGCAGCCACACATCCCCTCCGCTGCCGGGTGCAGCACGAGCCTCCCCCCTAATGACAAGGGCGTGTGTTGCAGTGTGAAGGGCTGTTATTTTCTGACATGGGAGCAATTTAACACATCGCGGCACATTGTGAATTAAAGTGAAATTCTTTTTCTCACTTCGAACAAGATTCGGAGTATGAAATGTGACATCAGACTCAGCCACTGACAAAAATGACCTTTTCCCCACGGCCGAACAACTCAATCCACCTCTCGTTTGTCTTTTGGGTGTTCTAAGAAGTTTTCAAAAATTACAAAGTTTTTTTCTCTTTACAAAACCTGAGAATTTCTTTTCTTTCTTTAGACGGGGAGAAACGGGGGTGAATAAGAACCATTTGGCATTTGTTCAACAGTTTTTATTACCCCTTGATTTGAACCTTTGTGGCTCTCTTGTACGAGGCACAGCCTCACATCAGCTGATGAAAGAAGCAATTTCCCTGCAAATCTAAACTGGTAGTCCTGCTTTGCTTCATTAAAAGGAAAGAGATTACCATGAGCAGGGATTTACCCATGATGTTGTACAATAGCAAATCTATTTCTCTCCATGTTATGTAACTTTCTGGGCCTGGAAGAATGCCACTTGCCCTCTCTCACTTGCTTACTCACCCTAAAACTGCAATTTCCCTTTAGGATTAATAAAGTGCTCTGTCTATCTGCGGCCACTTAACTTGATGGCTGGATTTTACTCACATTCCCTCACGAGGCGACGACTCAAAGGGCAGCCCTCTGGCTCTTCACTAGGGTTGCCAACCGTCCCTTAAAATACGGAATCGTCCCGTATTTCGAAACAAAAGTACACGTCCCGTATTGAGCTAATAAGGGACGCACTTTGTCCCGTAATACAGTGAGAATCAAAAGTAGTCTATAAATGTTTATGGATTTAACGCTTTGTTTGAAAACATAATTCCCAGCCCCTCTCCTGCTTTGTGACCAATGAGCTGACAGCACACTTATGACAATTCGAGTATGACAATTCAGATTACCGCTCATCTCATTGGTCGAGGAAAGGTCGCTTACGGAGAAAATACCGGAAGACAACAGATGACCACAACAAGAAGCATGGCCAACAGGGAAACAAACGTCGACACGGCGGTGCAAGTCTCGGACGACAGTACACCTAAAGCTGGGCAGACACTGTGCGATTTTTTCAGTCGCGTTATTCAGCTCCTGCTCAAACTGCACGATTGACTCGCAGGGATTAGAAGTTGGTAGGTCACGATGCAGGGTCTCACACTATACCGCCCGATGCTCTGATGCGACCTGAGTGCTCACACTGTGCGTCCATAAAATGAAGGTTATAACAGAAAATCTGTCGCTCGCTCTCTCTGTCTTTCACTCACACAGACACACCACCACCATCAACTTTGCTAAATTGTTAATGAAAAACATTAATCAGGCAGCTGTGATTGAGCAGCAATGTAAATGCAACTATTTTCATGGTTGTTGTGGTCATGATAATTTTGTGATGCCACATCGAAAAGGCTCGGATGAGCTTTTCAAAGTTCTACAAGTTGTGCCTCCATCGCTTGTGTCCAGATCACACGCTGCACAGCCGTGCTGCGCCGTCTTTTTCACCGACGTTTACGTTTGCGCGCGAGCAGTGTGAGCGGCTCACGAGCGATTGATGATCGGGAGCTGGTCGTGAGGTGTTAATCACTTCTCGTTACCCCACGTATACTACACGATGAAGGCCAAAATCGGTCCGATCACTCAAAAATCGGCTCAAAATGGGCCTAAAACCGCACAGTGTGAGCCCAGCGTTAGAGCAGCAATGTTTGTTCCCCTCAGAGAAAGGGAAGAATGGGAAAAGGAAAACACCTGGCTGGAAAAAGTTAATATGGGCATGTGCAGTGAATATCAGCGCTATGTGGCCAGAAGTGTGATAATATAATTTATTTTGTGTAATAAACGACTGCAAGGATAGATGATTACAACAAATAGATGACTAATACATAAAAGTAATACATAGATGAATAATGATGATGAGTTAAGATGCGTAATCATGGGAACAAGCGGGTTTTCAAACAGGAGCAGCTGATTAGCATTAGAAAAGCTGAAATAATACCTCAACTGAAGCCAATTGTACTAAATGCACTAAATGTGCACTGTTACAAGAATATTTTTCTTTCTATTGTTTTCTATTATTTTAAGTTAAGCAGGACAAAGTTCTTTTAAAGAAAGATTTACTTATATTCTCAAAAGTTAAGCATGACAGGCTTCTGTTTAAGAAAGAGACCTGTTTTATTGTGTTAATGTTGTCATTTTGAGCTAAAAATAAATGGCTAAATGATCATTTGTTTCACATGTGTTCATATCACAAAGAATACACATCTACTTAAATCAAATTCAAGTCAAAGGGTTAAAAAAAATAATTTCACACACAAAAAAAGAGCTAGAAAATTCACCACACTGGGAAGGGTGAAGACAACTGGGTCGCCCGGCCCTGGCCACGAGGTGTCCCTTATTTATTTTTCAGGGAGTTGGCAACCCTACTCTTCACCCTCAAGGAAGCCAGTAGGTGAAGCCGCAGTGCATCTTCCTTTAGCCATGTGCATTTGATGGATGACGGGGGATGAGGTATAAGCTGGAGAGTTGACTGGGAGGCAGTAAGTGCATGCCAAAGCATTGGTCACATGAAGAGCCATGCCTAGCTAGCCTTCAGGACAGAGGATGCCATGACCCGGTGCCCACAGGAAACATTTCTACAGATTGAAAAAATAGAAGCACTCAGCTGAGAGTTACTGCTCATGTGCTTCTTTCTGATGGCCTCTGGACTGAAACTAGTAATGGATTACAAGAATATTACAGAGCCATATGCACTATGCAGCTTTCATTTTAGGCTATTAGATGATTTTCATTGCCAGTGTCTGAAAAGCTACCCTTACGTTCTTGTTTGTCTTTAACAGCTGGGACTGATGATGACGGACGAATTTTCTGTGTGATGCTTGTTCTCACTTTGCTTTGACATCAGTGTTTTCTTTTGCACTTGATAATGGTAATCCTGACATGTCCATTAATAAGTCCACTAATGCCTAGTGTCTGTGGCACATACTCCAACAAAAACTCCACACTGGGCTGAAAAACTTCAGGTAATATTTTGCTAGAGACAACTCCAGCAAGCAAGCCGATTAAGGTTGGTCAGCTAGTTGTGAAATTAGGTTATTTTTTAATTCATTTTTTCTGCTGGCCTGCCTTGCCACAACAACACTCAACTGCTATATACAGTGATCTCATACGGACACCAGTATGTACTGTTTTAACTGATGATAGCTACATGCAAGATTGCATTCAGTTACAACACTGCAGTTCATTCAATGGCTGACAAGTCAGTTTTCATTAATAAATGCAACTATAAGGTTAAGTGGCGGCAGATAGAGTAAGCAGTGGTCGTTTAAGGCAATGCTTTGTTCAAATGAAAGCTATAGATATATATGTATCCCATGTATTTCAAAGGGAGGAGAAACAGTGTGTTCCACATTTCACTTTTTGTTTTGCCTTGAAGGCCAATATCATTGGTGTTAAGCAGCCGTGTTGCCCTTCTTTATTGATGTGCATATTACAGCAGCAGTGGGCTCTCCACCCGTCTCATGTTTGCAGGAGGCATTTTAAACCAGCAGCCCTGCGTGGAGCCTCCATGTCAGATCTCCGGGAGAGGGACATTGATCTCGTTAAAGTGTGCCTCATTGTGCCCTCTGGAAAGAGAGAAAGGGTTGTGTTGAACTGTAATTGATAGATTGATAGTTCACCCTCTAGTGACTAAATGTAAGCAATACCCACCCTTTTCTTGCACTTTCAGTAATCATACACAGCTATGCACACATGCAGCAAGATGCTGGGACTGCCGGATGGAACCTAGAGATGGGCTCTGAAACAGATTCACAATGCTGCATAGTATGCCTTTCTTTTATTATTCCTTGTAATCAGAGTGATTGTGTGCAACTGCATATTGATCTGGTCCTCTGACCACCAATCTAGAGGTTAATTCATGCCAAAGGGGGTAATGGCCCAGCATGGCATCAGTCAGATTATCTGGTGCAGTTGTAATCAACTAATCACTGACCGTCAACATGAAGGGTCACATGTTTGCTGCACCCATGATCCACAGGACTAACAAGTCCGATTTTTCCTGAGGCTGATTTATTTTATTGAATTTAGAAATGTTCTTAAAAAGTGTGTGTGTATTTACAGGTATATACATACTTTAGCTTTGGTTATTTAACCCTAGCAATCCAGTTGGCTCATAGTTTTCCAGCTGTTTTGTTAAAGCATATTTGTAAACCTAATGGTTTATCTGCTTCTTGGCTAAAGAACCAGATAAAGACAGCATCGTTCTGATTGGTTACTCTTGCAAAAAAAATATTCAATCAGCATGTGACTCGGGGCTCAATGGGCATATTAATATTAATCTCTCTTTGTGACATCATGAAGAGCTAGGAGTAGAAAAAACTGTCCAAAATTGAGAGTTTAGAGGAATCTGAACTCTGACCTCATTATTTCAAACTTTGGTGATTATGAAGGAAAAGGACATTTGACTGTAAACAAGCAAAAGCATAATATGACAGCACTATTGACTCCTGATATACATGAGTGTCTTTTGTCATACAGATCAAAATTAGATGGAAGGAAGAACTGCCAGGTTCAGTGGGCCACACAATGCAGAAAAACTTGGACTAGAAAACGATTTTGCATCAAGTGCCAGGCATGCATATTTAATTCAAATGACTAGGCGCCATATTTAAGGCAAGTACCCTTTTATTTCATCAGTATTTCATTTCACTCACATGCTTCACAGATGGCTAAAGTTTGCGTTTTGGGAAATTGTTCCATGAGCTTCGTTGTATTTGCGTGTAACGTGATCATGGGCTAGCTAGGTCTAATAGGAAGTGAAGATAGTTTAATGCTTTAATGTTTGTCTTCAGAAACCTTGCATGGAACAATGAATAACCCTTGTAACTGATACACATTATGTAGCTCCAAATCACAACAACTGTCACAAGTCACTTTTTATTGTAAGGTAAACCCCCTACAATATCAGAGAGAAAACCCCAACAATCATCCAATCACCTATAAGAGAGCGGGAAGGAAGAACTCTCGTTTAACAGGAAGAAGCCTCTGGCAGAACCAGGCCCAGGATACAGTAGCCATGACTGGTTGTGAGTCTACTACAAATATGCATCATCATTTAATGGGTGATAGGAGAACAGGGTGCATTCATCTAAGAATACTTGCCAGTGATTATGGTATCAAAGCATGCCCATCCTTAGGATTGTCCGCTGATGTTACTCAGCTTGCATTATTCCTGGTTGTAACAACTCTTTTGCACTGGCCAGTGAAGCAACAACAGACGTTCAGAGACAGAACAACCAGAGTTGTAGTAGAAAAGCATCATTCTGTGATTTTTAAGATGCATGGCTTGAATCACATAGAAGCAAATCTCATTTATCGTGTGAACATTTGGCCCAACAGGAAGGTCTAGTCTCAACTGTACTGTCTCTGGAAGTTGGTGTGTAAACATTTTCAGTTTCCTTCCAGTCAAAGTCAGACTTCAGCAATTATTCTGCCACATTTGACTTTTCAGTATACAATAGACACATCTTCTTTTCTTCTTTGTCAATATGTGAGGTTTACTTATGCACAGCAAGTTATGAGGCTGCAGGACGCGGCAAGGCCACGGTGAGTCGTGGTAAATGGATGCTTCTTGGTTTGCATTCCGTCTCTTAGCGTTTCCTACTGTTTCATTTATTCATCTAGACATATTCATATATTTCCAGCCACTGTTTAACTGATCATTCTGTTTGTGCATACAATCAACAATTTGCTTTTGATTAAAAAGAAAAATTGTGCCAATTCATATTCTACTCATTTGGCTGAGCAAAGCACATAATTACATTTTGGAGATGCATGTTTTGTTTTGTTTTGTTTTTTTTAAATGAATGTTATTATTTGATAATTTCCTCCGTTTGGGGATGTCACAATGCTCCGTATTTTTGCATCAGCCGATGCAAGACTGATGTTCTTTTTCTATTGTAAGCATAATTCGTAGAAGCCTGACTTATTTCAGTTTATTTAGAGTAGAAGCTCATCTCTTCAACTCAGTGCTCTATATTTCATATGGCAGTTAACCAATCTGTCCTTCACATCATATTATCTCATAGCAGTCTTATTAAATTAAGCAGTCTAAATTAAAATTGTAATGTTTTAGCAAAGACTGTACATAAAAGATAGACTATCATGGTCTTAAGGTTGGATTATGTTTCAGAGTTATAGATTCTTATTTAATTCTTGTTCTTTATTCTTGTTTTATTTTAAGTTTTCGTTTCTTTTAGTGATTATTCACCAATGATTTGTTGTAGCGAGTTTTTGGTATATGGCTAGATTTTGGTTTAGTTTTGATTCTGTTTTTTATTCTGCCTCCTGAGTTGTTGGAGGCTGCCTCTCTGTATTGTTTTAGGGTCTTTTCCTTACAGTATAAACCACATTTAGGTGACTGTCATGATTTGGTGCTATATAAATAAAACTGAATTAAGCGAGTAATAAACAGTAATAGAATAAACCATATTTCTGTGGTCTGACTTCTATAATCAAGTGCAACATGGAATATCCACATGGGCTTTATTGGATGTTGCCAGAAATCTTTTGAAACATTTTCCTTGGTTACCCTGTAGTAAGTACATGTGAGAGACAGAAGATGCATTGGTGTGTAAACATCCAAATTGGATAACACAAACACAATCTGAAGCTTTTCCATTGCAAATGTGGCGCTACTTTAGGCTATAACATTAAATGGGGTCTTCTCAGTCTTCCAAATTCATGCAAAGCCTCCACCGAATGCCTTGAGCACTGCTGCTGAGAGTGATTTAAACTCCATCACCGCCCGTTTGGGATATTTGATCAATTGTAGCCATGGTTACAGAAGAGGAGTGTTTAAGGCAGTTTGAGCTCAAGGATAGAGAGGGAAAATAAAGTTGAGGAAAAACAATGAGATAATGATAGAAGTCCTTCAGTAAAGCATCAAAAAATGAAAAGAAAGAGACTAGACCAGGGGTGGGCAATCTCAGTCCACGAGGGCCGGTGTCCCTGCAGGTTTTAGATCTCACCTTGGGTCAACACACCTGAATCACATGATTAGTTCGTTACCAGGCCTCTGGAGAACTTCAGGACATGTTGAGGAGCTAATTTAGCCATTTAAATCAGCTGTGTTGGTTCGAGGACACATCTAAAACCTGCAGGGACACCGGCCCTCGTGGACTGAGATTGCCCACCCCTGGACTAGACGATTGAGCAAAAGTGAAAAATGTGAGTGAGACTGAGCTTTTCAGCTAAATAATTCTTTTCACAGCTTCCATTGCTGTGGATCCTTCCCGCCTGGAGCCCAAGGTCAGCTCAGACCAGGCAGCCAAAGCTTGAGGAGCTCTGCTCTTTCGTTTTCAGTGTGCCATCCACACTAAAGATATGGGTGTTCATCTCTATTTCACTTTTTTTCTTGAGACCAGGATAATAGGCACATTAAGTCTTCTGTCATGCCTGCAGCTGTAATTCTCTTAGAGTTGTTCTTCTTTCTGTGCACATGGCTCACTTCCTGTCTTCTTTAATCATTGCTATCATCCACAAGCTCCAGATTACCTTACTTGTCTCTTCTTCCCCCTCTTATATCCTGGTTTGGGTCTGAACAGTGCCAATACAACATTATAGTTATACTGGATTGTTACTACACTTTAAAACACATGATGTGACTACACTGTGGGGTAAATGATCCATATGGTCTGAGTGACTAGTGTTACTAAATAAGAGCTGAGTTAATGTAACCCAGATGAAACCAATTTAAATGTGATACTTACATGTTAAGGTTGTTGTTATTCATAGATTTACATTTGCAGCCAGAATCTTACCTGGTCCAGCATAAGGAAGGCAGGGGGTGACTTTTCGCACACATGCCCCATTAACTAGAATTTAGGATGTTTTCTGAAACTTGTCATAGTGTTCATGTTCAAAGAGGTGAAGGCTGTTCCAGAGCAGTTTGTACAGAGTAACAGAACAGTGCTAAATGGCTCTAACAGAGGTGCTCAACAGAGCAAAAAGACAAGTACATTAGAATCTCTAGTTTTAGAAAATGATACCTCACATCCCAACAGGCAGTTTTATTGAATGGCCCCCACTAAATGCTAGCATTGAGCACTTTAAAATACTACATTGGCTTCAGCTTCAAGCTATGCTGGTTTCTTATTGGACAATAATAGCAGCAGCTGCCCAGCCAGCTCAAACTTTCAGATATCTCGGGTGGTCTCTGCTGTCGTAGGGTAATGGTTGACTCTGCTGTAAGTTCATATACTATAACTGCTAACAAGTGTCAGCATTAAAGCCACAGCTCTATTTTCACACTCTGCCAAACATACTGTAGTCTTTCACTGTCTCTGGGCAACAAGATTTAACATTGGGATCTTTCCCATATCCTGTTTAACCAAGGTCTCATCTATAGGTTGAAGGAGTCACCGCTTTGTGACAAAGAAAAATCCCACTTGTTGGCAGTTTGACAGCTTTTTTCCTTGTTCGCTATATATTAAAAGGAAGGAGAAAAGTGATCATTTCAGTTCTGTTGCTGGGGTGCTGCTGCCACTGCTGCAGAAGAAGAAAGTGCTGCATGCTCTCTTTATCTCCCTCCCTCTTCTTTCTTTACCAACATCTAAGCTCTCATTTGCTCCACTTTTCTGCACTGAATGCAGAGGATGTGATGATAGATTTGTGTAGTGCACTGAGTCATCTGCACAGCAAGGGCATAAAGTGGATCCATTCATTGTGAGGACCAAAAACTGAATTGCCATGGCACTGTAATTCAATAACATGTATAATCCTGCCTTAGCTTTCCAAATGAAAGATGTTGTCAGCCACTGTGAAATTAAATAGAAATGTAGGATATGAACATGTGAGACTTGGATCATCTCCTTTTTAAAAGGAAAAACACAGTCTAAGTTCTCTTAAAGTAGTCTGACAGGATGTAAGCTTGAGTGCAGCAGACTTAGTTAAGCAGCTTTAAGTGAGATGCGTCCACTGTGTGTGTGTGTGTGTGTGTGTAGGTGTGTGAACATCACACACAGTCAATAGGTTTCTGAGCCACAAGCTGCACTCTTGGGCACAAGTAGGCTGTGCTTTGTTGCAAGACAGAGATATGCAAACGTCACCATTGTCATTCAGATCATATCCTTGCTAAACTTGAAAAACAATAAATATTTTAGTTTGCTTCCAAGACCTCTGGATCATCACACAAAACTCTGATTTGAAGAGGTTTGGTGTTGTGTTCACTAACTGGAACTGGAAAAGTCATCAGAAATCTGGAGGGTGAAGAGTACCTTAGTAAGTCATCATCGCAGCTTTGTAACCTTGGACGACTCAGAGTCTTACTAGTCATCCTACTTATGAACTTGGAGTGTGTATTACGCACAATACAGTTCAATCACACACAGTAGTATAGTATACACTGTGGTATAGTTTAACATGCTGCTGGGGAACCTGTTGGAGTGGGGCTAGGGTTAGAGTTCCATTTTAGAAACATGCTAAACAGGCACTGTAAAAGAAATTCGAACATGTTACCTTTTAAATGAAGTCTCTTACATGCATTTTGGCTTCACAGTTTTACTCTGAAATTATGTGAAAATGCAAGATAAAGGGGTAGATGTGGATCAGATTTGTTTATTCACATGTGAAAATCTGAAAATTCCAAATTGAGCCACAAAATCAATGGTGCAAATTCATCCTGCAAAATTACGTGAGTCAGAAAAATATTTTTAACTACCGAAATGTTCATAGATTTTACATGTCCAGTGGGTAAAACACTGAATACTTAATGGTTTGTTGGTAAGTACAGCTGGCATGAGGCCCTGGGGTGGACACAAATAGCTTGAGGATCATTAAGGGAATGGACATCAGGAACACATTGTTTAACTTATGCGCTGACCAGTGGACAGATGTATAGTCTGACTAACTGTTAGTAGGAGTATCACTTTGACTAGAACCAAATTCATGGTGGTCTTCATTGACCTAATCCAGCGGTGGGCAGCACTGCTTTCACTGGCACTGACTGGTTTCTCCCAGACAGCTGATATTAATATGTTTTATTTCTAATCCCCTGACAAAAGACTTTTTTAGAGCAATATGTTAGGGACGTATCACTCTCTTACATATGTTTAGACTCATGCTGTAACCATCATAGTTGATATTTTGTTGCACACTTTAAGTTTAGTAATCTTGTTTTACTTTAATAAGTATCCATCCTTAATTTAAACTGCTGTGTTAGACAGTCATGGATGGCTACATTACATTTTACATCAGCTACTTTGTATGATTACTTAGACCTGGGTAAGAAGGCAAACGCGGAAATTACCCAAAGATATATGACTGTTCATTGCCGTGTTTAGCAGTGCATAAAATTAATAATGATTCAGAGCAGATTAATCAATTGGTGTGTTTCTGTTTGCGCAGCAAGGAAGAAACAAAATGATTTTGTGTGTATTTCACTCAGCACTCCTCTAACATCTATAGTAATGCTGAGAGGAACAGAGGAAACTGTTTCTAATGTTCTGCATTCATTAGCCTACTTCCAAATCACTTGTTTTGATCAGCAGTGTAGCTGAGATGTTGTGTGTTGTGTGTGACCTCGTTTTGCTTGAGTAAAGATTCAGCCCATGTGGAAAGAAGTTTTTGTTTTCTGTAGATTTTGTGTTTGTAAGTCCTTTAAAAAAAATCCACAGACATTAAACACTCACCGGCCTTTTTGTTAGGTAAATCTGCTCGTTAACACGGATATCTAACCAGCCAATCACTTGGCAGCAACTCAGTGTAGACCATCATTATCTCAGACTGGTTTCATGAACATGACAATGACTTTACTGCACTTAAATTGCTTTTACCTGATCTCAATCCAATAGAGTTGGATGTGCAGGCTTGGAGATTTGCTTCATTGATGCGCAGATGACAAATCTGTATTATCTGTATGATGCTGTTGCTGTGAACCAAAATCTCTGAGAAATGTTTCCAGCACTGTCAGGACCTTGTTAAATCTATTTGTAAATAACCCTAAATACTATTATTTAGTTCCTTGCACCTTATTTTGCCACTTATTGCCTTTATCTACTATGAGCTTTCTGTTTGAGTTTTGAAGCTATTATTTTGAAGGGACGACTCCCTGTAAAACTGGTTTAACGGAGCCCATGGAGATTTATTTTGTCATTAGCAGCCCCCTTGATAGAGGCGCAAGGTATGTTTATGACGAAGATAAGGACATGTTTTCTGTGACAGAGGTTACATTTGTTAAATTTTATGTAGAAGGTTAGTTTGTGTTGTAAAGGTTTAAGATTGTAAGAGTGTGGATTTTCTACTTGCACGCAGTTTTTGTGTATACATTGCCAGCTCTTACAGTGAGATTGAGGGTTTATTGCCGTTAAACCTGAAAACTTCATCAGTAAAGTGTCATCCTTCATCGGATGCCATAAAGACTTATGGCACTTCCGAAGGCAAAAGCAGGTTCAACCAGTACTATCAAGGTGTACTTAATGAGATGATTTGTGAGAGTATATCTGTATAACTTTGTATATATCTGTATATCTGCTGTAAAACATTAACCTAACCCAATCCTACCCATAATCCTAGATACATTGCTCAGGACAGTGTGTCATGGGCAGTGTGTCTAGAGAAATGGAAAGCTTGACAGACCAGTGATGCCTAATTATTTATGAGCAATTATTACAGAATTTCTGATTGCTGTGTTTTAGGGAAGCAGTTTATTGGTGCAGGCAGTCATACTGATACTTTGTCGCATTTTGTATAGTCTCATTTGTTTACTTACCCCGGGGCCTGTCTCAGTGCAGAGGGATTAGGCTACATCCGTGGATGGATGACAGCAGGGAAAGAGATCACTGTTTGTTCTCAGAGTCTTCCCTCAATCTGTTATTGAAGGACACAAATGGGTAAGACGCAGGTCCAAGGCCAGATTGATAGTTTGACTGGGTTACTGGGGGAGTAATGATGCTTGCCTTCTCTCACTAAGATTTTACAAGTGCCAAAGGGTAGAAGTCAAGGCAAATTGGATTACATCCTTTGAAGATGAAGTTGTTCTTGGTGTTGACCTTGGAAATTGTTCAATTGTGATTCAATTTGAAGCCCATACAATCAGTTGACTGATCACTGTAAACACAATGACAAATGCATCCCTCGTCTGCCTCTGTCACACTAGTAATGGATCTTCCCTGCAACACTGGCTTACATTGTGAATATTACCCTGCTCCTAATCTGATTGTCAGATAAAGCCGTTTTCATATTGCAAAATCTTAAACAACCAAATCTCATTGCGGCTGTGAATGTCTCTGCCTCAAATTATTCCCGCACATTAAAGGATCCCAGAAATGTTGAGTCGGATTTCTGCAAACCCCCAACTGTGAGAATCACAGGGAAATATTCACATACACCTCCTGTGGAGTCGTAGTCTCTATTGTTCTGACTCAGGTGATTGCTCTACTCTTTGTTCGCTTGGATGAAACAGCTCGCTGTCACACTTTGCGTGCACTGGAATGGGAGATAATTAACTGTAATGATAATGGTCGCCTTTTGCTGTTTCGATTAGTATCATTTTAATCATCATTACATTGTTGTCTGGCTGTGACATGATGTTAATAGGATGTGGTGATAGTGTGTATATAGGGAGGGCGATGGCATTGGCTCAACAGGCCGGAGAGTACCAGCTTTCAGCTTTGCATGCTTCAGAACAGCTCTACTCATCACTATCAAATCATTTCCATTATGGATCATTGTGTTTTGCAGGTTAAAATATAATGTTTCAGGCATGATAGATTTTGTTTTGCCTTTGAAAAGTGTTTTGTAATTGAGTGAGTGCACTGCTTAAGGGTATCTAACCCTGGCATACACATCTCAGCACCTTCTTTCACACTTCAGTGAAAGTGTTTGTCTTCAATGGCTGCACTGATTTAATAAATTAGCTGTGGAATTTCTCTCCGTGTATTTTAAAAAGCACTGGATGCAGTTATATACATTAGGCCTTATCTGCCTGGTAATTAGCAGCCAACAGTTTAGATATCACCAGCATTACATGAGAAGCCACGCACATTTTTTAGAGAAACCCGGGGAGGCTGGGGAGGCATTGAGTCCGAATGGACCATGTTCAGCACCTCCATTGCCGAAGCCACTGCACTGAGCTGTGGCCACAAGGTAGTTGGTGCCTGTCGTGGTGGTAATCCCCGAACCAAATGGTGGACACAGTGGTGAGGGGAGCCACCAAGCTGAAGAAGGAGTCCTACCGGGCTTGGTTAGCCTGTGGGACTCTGGAGGCAGCTGACAGGTACCGACAGGCCAAGCGGAATGTGGCGCAGGCGGTGGCTGAAGCAAAAGCTCGGGTGTGGGAGGAGTTTGGAGAGGCCATGGAAAAAGACTTTCAGACTGCCTCGAAGAGATTCTGGCAAACCGTCAGGCGACTCAGGAGAGGAAAGCGGTATTCTACCTGCACTGTGTGTAGTGCGGGTGGAGTGCTGCTGACTTTGACTGAGAAAATTGTCGGGTGGTGGAAGGAATACTTTGAGGACCTCCTTAATCCCACTGGCACATCTTCTGTGGCTGAAGCAGAGTCTGGGGATGAAGGGGATGACCCGCCAATCTCTGGGGGCGAGATCATTGAGGCAGTTAAACAACTCCTTGGTGGCAGAGCCCCTGGGGTGGCCAAGGTCTGCCCCGAGTTCCTGAAGGCTCTTGATGTTGTAGGGCTGTCTTGGTTGACACGTCTCTACAATGTTGCATGGAGATCAGGGGCAGTACCCCTGGACTGGCAGACCAGGGTGGTGGTCCCCATCTTTAAGAAAGGAGACCGGAGGGTGTGTTCCAACTACAGGGGAATCACACTCCTCAGCCTCCCTGGGAAAGTCTATGCCAGGGTGCTGGAGAGGAGAGTCCGTCCGTTAGTCAAACCTCAGATACAGGAGGAACACTCCTGTTCCTGGTCGTGGAACACTGGATCAGCTCTTATCCTCTCGAGGATACTTGAGGGTGCATGGGAGTTTGCCCAACCAGTCTACATGTGTTTTGTGGACTTGGAGAAGGCATTCAACTCTGCTTTTTGCAGATGATGTGGTTCTGTTGGCTTCATTGGGTGATGGCCTCCAGCTCGTCTTGGAACGGTTCACAGCCGAGTGTGAAGCAGTGGGAATGCACCTCCAAATCTGAGGCCATGGCCCTCAGCCGGAAAAGGGTGGTGTGTCCACTCCGGGTCAGGGACGAGTTCCTGCCCCAAGTGGAGGAGTTTAAGTATCTCGGGGTCTTGTTCACGAGTGATAGGAGAAGGGAGCGGAAGATCGACAGACGGATTGGTGCAGCGGCCACAGTGATGCGGATGCTGTACCGGTCTGTTGTGGTGAAGAGAGAGCTGAGTGTAAAACCTCCACATCAAAAGGAGTCAGTTGAGGTGGTTCGGGCATCTGACAAGGATGCCTCCTGGACGCCTCCTGGGTGAGGTTTTCCGGACATATCCCACAGGGAGGCGGCCCCGGGGCAGACCCAGGACACGCTGGAGAGGTTATATCTCTCAGCTGGCCTGGGAACACCTTGGTGTTTCCTCGGCTGGGGTGAGCGAGGTCTGGGCTTCTCTGCTTGGGCTACTGCCCCCGCGACCCGGCCCTGGATAAGCAGAAGAAAATGGATGGATGGATGAAATCTTTACCGTGTTAATGAGAAACTTCTGTTTTCTTTTACTTTATTAAACTGTGACATCTCTGTATATAAAAGATGGACATCTGAGATATTACCTGTTTGTTTTTGGACATGCATTGTGAAGCCTTATGTTCTGGTGCCAAAAGTGACCATAGTTTAATTAGAAGGAGAAGTGCCAGCAAGCTAAGCTAGCAGGCCAGTTAGCAAACTGCATCCACAGAATGCACAGGATAATGCTTGCTCACAGGGATTTGCTCACGGGATGGGCTATCCGGTTGTTCAGTGATGACGCGACGAATCCTACTTCCGGGTCTAAAGTAGTCTGCGTTTAATATGGCTTTTGTGTTGTTAACATGTTTAATGTTATGTATTTTCTTCTTCTCAAAAAGCTCCTAAAACAGTCAGTGATCCCTGTTGACCTCCCTAGGCTTTTATTACCACTAATCATTTATTTAAGCTCAGTTTTTAAAACCTTAGGATGTAACTACAGCCCAGCCCATGCAGCAGTATATGAATGACTAACCTCGTATTGTGGATGGATTATCTAAGTTGTTCTCCTGGCTGAAGTTTGGTCCTTTTACAGCATCCTGCCATGCGATTACATTTGTTCCTGATCACCGAGAACACTCACGTTAACTTTTATCGAGTGGAAAAAAAGTTAGCTTGTTTATATTATGCTAACATAGCTGTGTCGCTAGCGGTCACGTTGCACATCATTATATAGCAGCTAGCCCAACTTCAGTAACCTTACAAACGTCACTGCTGTTTAGTTTTCTGTCTTCATTTATGCTGGAAGTGATAGCAGAGCTGTACGTTTTAATTTGTTTCCAAAACCCCGCAGTCAGGACATGCTATATTGTATTTAGATAGAAGCTAGCGAGCTAACTCCCTGCTAACTTCTAACTCCGTTAAATGTCATAAATTCCGTTTTCATGGATGCCTGGATGTTAAACAGGACAAAGGAGGGGGGAACAACTAAGCTGTAGTGCCTCTTCACCTCACTGTACAATACCTTGTGCAATACTTTTTGTAAATAGTCAACAGTGCAATAGACTCAATACTTGAAATGTGCAATTCACTTGTATTTTTATTTTTTATTCCTATTTATTCTATTTATTCTATTTATCCCCTTTGTATATTTTATTTATATTTGTCTCTGTATTTATATATGTGTGTGTGTGTATATATATATATATATATATATATATATATATATATATATATATATATATATATATATATATATATATATATATAACAATTCTGTAACTGTAACTTCGGTCGTTGCTGTGCTTTTTGGAAGTCGAATTTCCCAGAGGAACCCACCCGAGGGATTAATAAAGTTCTATCTTATCTTATCTTATCTTAAACTCAATTGTTACACCTGGTAGAGCAGAACGCTGATCATTTTATTAAAGATGAAAGACTTTAGACAGTTTTTCAACTCTCAGTAATGCTATAGTGATCGTTTGATATATGGACCTGCAGCGGAGTTTAGACCCAGACACGGCTAGTGACGTCAGACTGAACAACCGGATACAGTAACTGACAGCATGTCATATTATTTTTTAAGATAATTTCTAGAAAAATACCTTAAAAGACATCAATACTACAATCATGGTGTAGTTCAATGATTCTGCTAGGCTTTACCTCCAGTAAAGCCTAGCAGATAACAAGAGGATTTATGTCCCTGTTTTTGCAGACCTGAATATCCAAAAGGGCCAAGCCCCTAATTTTCAAACAATAGTATAACGGAGTTATAAAAAATGACCCACTGTGGAGTTGTTGGGAAGAGGGAACCTGCTTTTTTACCAGACTCGGAGTATGCTTACTGCTGCTGTAGAGTTAAGAATTTCAACATGATAGTCTATGGCAGTAGTTCCCAAACTTTTTTTGCTAGGTATAGTTTGTTGGGTTTCTTTTGTTTTTGTTTTTTTTCCACTATGTAATAATATTCAACATTGTCATCAATACATTTTTTAAAAAATGTGCAAAATGGGTTTAAAAACATAAACAACTGTGGGATACAGTTTGTCCGTGACTTGAACCGGGAATACAAATTGTGGCAGGATCAGTGTTGTGCCAAGGTATGCATCCCCGACAAAACCCGCTCCCCACACTTAGGGAGCATTCGCTGGGCACGTAGTGCGGATCCAGTTTACTCCACCTCCATTACAGATTGGGCGTGGAAGCAGTGATATTTTAGTTTTGTGAAAAGTGAGTGTCATTACATTACCATTCAGTTTGAGGGTTACAACAAAAAATTATATATTTATTGTTCTCACGTGGTATTGGACAGGGTTATTTTAATAAACGAAGGACGTTTTACCTGATAATTATTTTTATCCTCCTATAACTTTCCTGAACAAAGAGCTAAAACCTTAGTCGTTATAAGAAATGTTTGTGAACTAAAAATCAAGAATTTGGGATACTGTTTGTTTGGAGATCCCAGCGTGTGCTCCCGATGCAGGGGAAATTCTGTCAGGGATCCCTACCTTGGCACGGCAACTGTCGTGGAGGTGAATCCAGTGGCAAGATATGCTTCATCATATGTTCTAGTCTTTGGCTTGGAAGCATATCTAGCAATGCTTCAACCTCTGCTTTGCTTTGCATTTCCATTATGCTAGCAGTGTCCAAGCATACTTTATTTTATTTTTTTTCCCATTCCGCCCACTTTGGGAATCACTGGTCTATGGGATTGACTAGCTTCTGTCTCCAGTGGCTATTAGTGGAACTACTGTTTTTAGCACTTCCACGTTGCCTTCACTTTTTAGTCCCACAAGTTGCTGCTTAAGTATAGGCAGCTGAAGTTTCTGATATGGATCAATGTCTACAACTGCTTTTATTTTTAAAGGTTACACTCCATCAACACATATACATAATACATATAGTACTAATGTTTCTGGACTGATATTGGCACACACAGTCTTTGAGTTGCTTCCAATCAGACAACTAAACCAGTCTGCTGTAGCTAAATCAGAGTTGATGGTATCTTGACGTAAGAGTAGTGTGAAGACGGGTCCATTTCCATGGCTAGAGATAGAAAATAAATTATTCAGGTGTGCCTTTGGCCTAATGTGAGGCATGATGAAAGTAGATTTTAGATTAACAATGTGCCGACACTACCCTTTTGCTCTGAAGCAGAGGTCCAGTGGGACATGTGGGACAAGCTTCAATCAGTGAAAACACACTGCCATCTGTTGGGCCAATCAGTTTTAGTGACTCCACACACACTCAGCAAGACACACACACACACACACACACACACACACACAGTGAAGCCTCACAACTCTGACTGTCATGGTTCGTTGTGTGGCAGGCAGGAGAAGGACCCAAGATGCAGACTCACAGACACGGGGATAAACTTAAACACAGCTTTAATGCTGGCACGGCAGAACGTAGGAAATACAAAACTAAACTGGGAAAACTAAATACAAAGCTCGCCAAGAAACACAGGGAGGAACACACACAACATGAGGGAGAACGCGACGCCGAACAGAGGGAGACGCAGACAGAAATACACAGAGGGTTAACGAGGAAAGAGGGCACACACGGGGAACACAGGTGACACTGATAATCATAACGAGACAGGGCGGGGTGAACTGAACATGACATGTACAGGCGTGAGAGTCACAAAGTAAACAGGAAGTGCACAGAGGTTCAGACAGGAGGAGAGAGAGCACGGGGAAAACACAGACATAACGGGCTGGGGAAACATGAAACAACCACAAAGGGAGACGAGGGCTCATAAATACACAGAGGGCACACAGGGGGGAGAGAGGGCACGGGGAGAACACCTAGGGAACAACACAACAGGGCAACTCAGGAAACATGGCCTAAATAAGGAACGAAATACAAAAATACAAGGAAACTAAGAACACTGGGCCAACATGGCCCAGGACCATGACATCACCCCCCCCTTAAGGGCTGGCTCCCGACAGCCCAAACCCGAGAAACAAAACAAAAACAGAAAACAACCCACCTAGGGCGGGAGGCGGGGGACCAGGACGGAGGGACCAGAACGGGAAACAAAAACAAACAACAGAAAACACAGGAGCACATGACCATAGTCCAAATAAAGTTCAGGGGGCCGACCCAGAGCCCACAGGCACAAGAGTTCACGGGTCACACGGTCGGGGGGCCGACCAGGCGGGTGGCACAGGTGACAGAGCTGGTCCGGAGGCCGGCCGTGCGGAAGGCAGCGGCGGCGGCGAAGGAGACGACGGAGCAGTTCAGGGGGCCGGCCGCGCCGAAGGCAGCGGCGGCGGCGAAGGAGACGACGGAGCAGTTCAGGGGGCCGGCCGCGCCGAAGGCAGCGGCGGCTCTCCAGTGTCAGGCGTGCTGGCCATGGCCCGGTGGGCACAGGACCAGACGAAGCACAGGCTGAGGACTCAGAGGCTGGACCAGACGAAGCACAGGCTGAAGACTCAGAGGCTGGACCAGACGAAGCACAGGCTGAAGACTCAGAGGCTGGACCAGACGAAGCACAGGCTGAGGACTCAGAGGCTGGACCAGACGAAGCACAGGCTGAGGACTCAGAGGCTGGACCAGACGAAGCACAGGCTGAAGACTCAGAGGCTGGACCAGACGAAGCACAGGCTGAAGACTCAGAGGCTGGACCAGACGAAGCACAGGCTGAAGACTCAGAGGCTGGACCAGACGAAGCACAGGCTGAAGACTCAGAGGCTGGACCAGACGAAGCACAGGCTGAGGACTCAGAGGCTGGGCCAGACGAAGCACAGGCTGAAGACTCAGAGGCTGGGCCAGACGAAGCACAGGCTGAAGACTCAGAGGCTGGGCCAGACGAAGCACAGGCTGAAGACTCAGAGGCTGGGCCAGACGAAGCACAGGCTGAAGACTCAGAGGCTGGGCCAGACGAGGACGAAGACTCAGAGGCTGGGCCAGACGAGGACGAAGACTCAGAGGCTGGGCCAGACGAGGACGAAGACTCAGAGGCTGGGCCAGACGAGGACGAAGACTCAGAGGCTGAAGCCGGAGCCGGACCAGGCGGAGCAGGAGCAGCTGATGCAGAGGCCGGACCGGGCGAGGACGAGGCGGTCGCAGGTGGCGGCTGGACAGGCTCCTCGGGCCCTCCAGCTGATGCGGCGTGAGGCTGAACGGGCCCCTCGGACCCTCCAGCGGAGACAGGAGGCTGAACGGGCCCCTCGGACCCTCCAGCTGACGAGGCATGAGGCTGGACGGGCCCCTCGGACCCTCCAGCGGAGGCATGAGGCTGGACGGGCCCCTCGGACCCTCCAGCGGAGGCATGAGGCTGGACGGGCCCCTCGGACCCTCCAGCTGACGAGGCATGAGGCTGGACGGGCCCCTCGGACCCTCCAGCGGAGACATGAGGCTGAACGGGCCCCTCGGACCCTCCAGCTGACGAGGCATGAGGCTGGACGGGCCCCTCGGACCCTCCAGCTGACGAGGCATGAGGCTGGACGGGCCCCTCGGACCCTCCAGCTGACGAGGCATGAGGCTGGACGGGCCCCTCGGACCCTCCAGCGGAGACATGAGGCTGGACGGGCCCCTCGGACCCTCCAGCTGACGAGGCATGAGGCTGAACGGGCCCCTCGGACCCTCCAGCTGACGAGGTAGATGGCGGCGTGGGAGCCGCGGAGTCCTGGATGAGCTCATCCGAGCTCCCAGCAGGAGCTGATGCAGAGCCAGAGAGATTTGAGACCCCTGGCTGGATGTTAAGCTGACCAGCGGACCGTACTGCTACTGGGGCCTGCGCTACAGGAGCTACTGGGGCCTGCGCTACAGGAGCTACTGGGGCCTGCGCTACAGGAGCTACTGGGGCCTGCGCTACAGGAGCTACTGGGGCCTGCGCTACAGGAGCTACTGGGGCCTGCGCTACAGGAGCTACTGGGGCCTGCGCTACAGGAGCTACTGGGGCCTGCGCTACAGGAGCTACTGGGGCCTGCGCTACAGGCGGCACTGGAGCTACTGGAGACTGAACCGGGGGCGACACCGGAGCTACTGGAGACTGAACCGGGGGCGACACTGGAGCTACTGGAGACTGAACCGGGGGCGACACTGGAGCTACTGGAGACCGAACCGGGGGTGACACTGGAGCTACTGGAGACTGCACCGGGGGTGACACTGGTGTACTGGGGTGAAGGCAGCGAGGATGCAGTCTCTCTCTTAAGGGAGGATCGAATGATTTAGCGATAAATCTTGACGGGAAAAGATGCCGATGCTGAAAATACCAGGCAGCGGGGGCTTCCAGGAGGGTAGCCGACTGGGCTGTGAAGGGCTGCGAGGGGGCTAACTGAACTGAGGGTGGCTGCGAGGGAGCTAACTGAACTGAGGGTGGCTGCGAGGGAGCTAACTGAACTGAGGGTGGCTGCGAGGGAGCTAACTGAACTGAGGGTGGCTGCGAGGGAGCTAACTGAACTGAGGGTGGCTGCGAGGGAGCTAACTGAACTGAGGGTGGCTGCGCAGGCGATAAGCAGCTCGCTTTGACCTCCGCCACACAAGACACAGCTCCTGAATGAACAGTCATAATGTCTGGAAAAGACACAGTGTCCTCACTCACCACAGCAGGTGAATTAGGAGTCCGAATGTCCGGCTGTGGGGTGGTGCGACGGCGGCGTGAACGCCGTTCCTTCTTGACTGCAGCTCCCGATGAACCAGACAACGGCGCTTCACGCGCGCCGGGCGGCGTCGCAGAGGCTGGTGAACTGGGTGCTGATGGAGCGGTAGATGAGAGTTCCTGGAAGCTCAGGGGACCCCCGAGAGCCAGGCGGGTTCCCCGGAAGATCTCCTCATAGTCAGGAGCTAGCCACGGCTTCCACCGGAGCTCTTCATCCAGTTGATCGCATGCTGCACGCTGCCGCTCCTCCAGGTCGAAATCCATGACCTCCCCCGCATCCTCGTGTGGCTCGTTGGAGGGCGAAACATGCCGTAGCGCGGGGCGACGGCGACGCGAACGCCGCTTCCTCTTAGAGGTGGTCGTGGATGAAACTTCGATTTCTGCGGCGACCGGCTCCTCGTCTTCTGACCACATCCGTGCCAGATAGGAAGCGGAGGACGGGTAGGTCGGTCGAGGCGGTGAGGGTGAACGACTGAGCTGCGACAGCGAAGTGGAAGCCGGCGAGTAGAGGGACGGCGCCAGCGTAGAGGAGTGTGGTGCCGTGGCGAACCTCAGCGTGCCGACTTGTATGCTCACAGCAGGCGGAGGGGAGGCTGCGCGGCCACGGGGCTGTGGTGACGCAGTCCGCACACCGGACCGCTGATGCTGCCGAGGGCAGGCTGGGAGGATGGTGCGGAGGAAGTCCGAGATCAGAGGGGGTAGCGCCTCCCATAACCAGGGAAAAACCGTGACGCTTGTCCCCAACGAGGAAAGTAACTCCTCCCTCTCCTCCTCACTAGAGCTTCGGCTCCACTGGTAGCATAACGCCTCCACCGCTTGTATTACGTCTCTGCCAGGAGTCGCTGGGTCCATATTGTGGTCGCGTTCTTCTGTCATGGTTCGTTGTGTGGCAGGCAGGAGAAGGACCCAAGATGCAGACTCACAGACACGGGGATAAACTTAAACACAGCTTTAATGCTGGCACGGCAGAACGTAGGAAATACAAAACTAAACTGGGAAAACTAAATACAAAGCTCGCCAAGAAACACAGGGAGGAACACACACAACATGAGGGAGAACGCGACGCCGAACAGAGGGAGACGCAGACAGAAATACACAGAGGGTTAACGAGGAAAGAGGGCACACACGGGGAACACAGGTGACACTGATAATCATAACGAGACAGGGCGGGGTGAACTGAACATGACATGTACAGGCGTGAGAGTCACAAAGTAAACAGGAAGTGCACAGAGGTTCAGACAGGAGGAGAGAGAGCACGGGGAAAACACAGACATAACGGGCTGGGGAAACATGAAACAACCACAAAGGGAGACGAGGGCTCATAAATACACAGAGGGCACACAGGGGGGAGAGAGGGCACGGGGAGAACACCTAGGGAACAACACAACAGGGCAACTCAGGAAACATGGCCTAAATAAGGAACGAAATACAAAAATACAAGGAAACTAAGAACACTGGGCCAACATGGCCCAGGACCATGACACTGACTTAGTCATACCATTATTAAAACTTTGTAGCCATTTTCTCAGATGATATCAGTGACATCGGAGGGTCACCATGGTGAAATTAACCATCTTTGTAACAAGAAACAGGGCACTTATGCTCCTTGTCACTTTTTTTTGCGTACATGCTCGCTGCACTGATATGTTGAAAACTGCTTTCGGCTTGGCTGTCTCATGAAGTTAATAAAACATGTGCAACTGTATGATCTTGCACAGCCCCAAAGTGTCAGCAAAGAGGAGGGAGCAACATCATTTTAGGGACTCTATTTGCCAAAAATCTGGCAACAGGACTGACTGGCACCATGTCTTTTGAGTCAGGGCTGTTAGAATTTAGGATTTCATTCTAAACACAAACTCTTCATCAACTTTTAATTAAGCCTTAAAAGCATCAGTAATGTTCTTGTTACAGACAAAACAGACAAAACTTTAAAGTTGCCTAACGTAATTTGGTGCTTGTTTGCATGCTCCCAAAAACACCCCTCACCAACAAAGCCCTCAGCTGTAAAGATGGCCGGTAAATATCTGGTCAAAAGGTTTTATCAGCAGATCCTTCAAGTTGTGAGTTCCAGCCAGCACATATAAAACTTGTTCCCCTGAATCTACTAAAACCCTGTCACATGGTTTCTGAGTAGGTACTCAGCATTGCTTGCCATTGGCATTTCAGTGATGCCAGTCGGTGACCCGGTCATTCATCCGTAACAGATTTTGCTTTTGTGGAAGTCGCTTAAGTCTTTACAACAACATATTCTGTTCCTACTTCCAACACTCTTACTATAAGAAGGGACTGTTCAGCACTTACAGTGTCTGCTGATTGGTGCTGGGCAGGTAGCATGCCGTAATGCTGCAGCTGCTGGAAACAAGACTAGGGCTGACACAAACGATTATTTTGATAGTCGACTAGTCACCGATTATTTTTGCGATTAGTCGACTAATCAGATCATGCATCCATTGGACGTAAAACGCACAACTTACTGCACTGCATAACTATCAGCTTACAGCTTGAAGTGTTTAGGGTATGTGCCAACTAAAAATAAAGACAAGATGATAGTTTATTAAACTTTTAATGAAATTTGCAGATTGTCTCAGTGGAGTTTAATGAACTCAGCTCCTTGTGATCTAAAATATAACAGGACACTGGAGTAAATTCTCCACCATCTCACACTTTTGTTTAATCAGTTTTCTGTTTGACGTTTATTCAAGCTGTGTAAAAACTATATAACTTTAATCTCAGCCAAAACGATTTATTCAGGAACAAATAAAATACTGAGAAAAGCCAAACAATAACATTTTAAAGTTATTTTTTGGCTTTTCTCAGTGTTTTATTTGTTCCTGAATAAATCGACTTATACATCTGTGTGTGTGTGTGTGTGTGTGTGTGTGTGTGTGTGTGTGTGTGTGTGTGTGTGTGTGGATGTATTGCTGCTATCTTCTGTTTCAGGATCTTACAAAGCTTCAAACGGCATGTCGACTATTAAATTAGTCGTCGACGATTTTGATAGCTGACGTAATCATGTAATCATGACTCGTGGACTAATCGTGGCAGCCCTAAACAAGACTCATAAAAGAATTTAGAATGAGCCAAACCATTTAAGTAGTTGGCTGCAAAACCCAAAAGATGAGCAGTCAATCTCTCTGGTGTGAATGACACTTTTAACATTAAATAAAGTATTTTAATCTGTGTTTAAGGATGATTGGCGCTTTGTCAAGAGCTTTGCACATGATTAAGATAAACTTTCACTGTCTCTAAATCTTTGAGACCCAGCTGAACTAAACCGATTCTATTAAAATTAAGACCTGAGGCAACAGTTTTACATCTTTAGATAAATGCTGCTGACTGCCTGTGCTACCCCTCAGCCTTCAGTGACTCAGTTATTGATTTCAAAATCCAACTTTGCAGAAAACATAACCGCTGACTGAGGTCGCGGTCACTGAGATAAGAACTCGTCCAAGGTTGGTAGTAGCTACACCTATACTATTGATTTCAAAATTCTAGCTGACTTCCTTCTGGAGTTATCGCATTCACAAGATTTTCCAAAAAGTTGAACTTAGACCTCTGACCTTTAGATCAAGGTCACTGAGCTTTGTCACCTCATTCTCAAGTTATCGCAGTCGGAAACTTCGGCGTCCACACTGCCCCCACACTCGGACACCAGCCCAGCAGGGTGACAGCAATATTCAGCCTTTTACAACTGAGGGGTAAAAAACTGTAGTTGACTGCTTACTAACAGAGCCAACAGATTTATTTCACGCCATCTCTTCCACCTTCTCACTTGGTGTTACACAACACATACTTGACATGTTGTATTGGCAACGTCATTGAGGGAAATGTGTGTGAAGCTGTAGTAACAGGCCTAAAGGCATTAATATATTAATTACAGATTTTATGAAACTACATTATGTCGCCAGGCTTTGCCAACTATTCTATATTGTGTTTTATTTATTGTGTTTTCCAAACTGTGGTGCTTTCCAGAAGGTGTTAGTTTTAGTCGTTTTTATAGTATTGCTTGGCTATTTTTCCTGTTGTGTTACATTTACTTTTGTACGGTGTTGTATTTTGTATGCTGGGTCACCACACAAAAAATGACTTTGTCTGATGATATTAAAGTCACAGTAAAAGGGTCATGTGATCCTGGGTAGAGAAGCTTTGATTGGGCTCTGATCTAGATGTTAGTGATGTGCGGATCAATCCTGAAATATCGATTCCTCCGATACCAGTCATTTATGTTCTAGAATCGATTCTCACATTAAAATATCGATATTTTTTAGTAATTTAGGGTAAATTTGTAGTTTATCATTAACAGCAACACAGTGGAAAGAAACTATAACATTCGGATTGTCTACATTCAAAGGAACTACTTCCTCTTCCGCCTTTCATAGTCATGTGCGAAATACGGCTGTATAAATGTCTCGCAGCCCCTTGGCGTGCGCACTCACAACAATGGCTGAGCGTAATTGTGCGGACGTATTTTACCTCCACAAACAGCTGAGACATGGTTTGCAATACATGTGGCAAAAAAGTGCTCCAACAGTGAGGTGTGGTGGCTATACTTTCCCAACCTTGAGACCTCAGAATTAGGGAGACATTCAAAAGGGCTGTTGGGGGGGTGATAAATACATTTTACAGGGTTTATTTATCGGATAAAATACGTTAAATGTCACCGTTATTATTAGCCGGCCCGGAAACAGCGGGGGTGTCGAAATTCAGAGGCTGCTTCCACCTGAGGACCCGCCCTTCGCGGTCTAAAGAAAGCCGGGTAGTACGTCATGAGTTCCCTCGGTGGAGTGAAACTGCCGTCTGCTCCTTGCTATCTAAAATATAACCGGGCGCTGGCGTAAACTCTCGACCGTCTCACACTTTGTTTAATTAGTTTTCTGTTTGATGTTTATTCAGCTGTGTGAAAACCCCGGAGGAACCCTCCCGAGGGATTAATAAAGTTAAATTTAATTTAATCTAATCTAATAACTTTAATCTCAGCCAAACCGATTTACTCACGAACAAATAAAACACTGAAAAAGCCAAACAATAACATTTTTAAGTTATCAAAGTGACTTATATATCATGTTTAACCCGAGTGGTGAAAGATCGCGGGGGTTTGAAGACGATGTGTCGATCGGCTCAGATATTTGAAGTTTACACAGCTACATTCTCACCTGAAAATATGTTAAAAGTTTTGTTTTTGTTTTTTGCGACCCAGAAAGAGAAATAAGAGTAATATTAAAACTAAGTTGCTGCCGCCATTGTTGTAAACTGGAATTGGCTGGGCCGTGCTATGAATTCTGCAATATGGTTTTTCAATTTTGTTGTCCAGGTGGAAATTTGGGAGAATGGTGGCTCCGGGATTCTCCCGGAAAAATCGGGAGGGTTGGCATGTATGGTTGTGGCAACATCACTAACCTTGGGCCCGTTCTTCGAACCTCGCTAAGTAGGTTAGCCGGATTAGATTGTTGACGATTTCGCGTGATCTTGGATCGTTCGGTTCCCCGAAGCTCATCCGGGACTTGCTGTCATAGCAACAGAGCCGTAAGCGTAAACCTGCTCGGGAGCAGGTTTACTTTATGTAAACAGGATTAGATCGCGGCCACGCAGGTATGTCCGCTTCATTTATACGAAAGCAACAGCGATATTTTTCCACTGTTTCACCATAAATAAATATTATCAATGTAACTAAAGATAATGCAGCACTTGATCCTTTTATTGATGTCACACAGATACATACAGGTCATTTCCTAAAAAAGGGAAATGTACTATTAACATTCTATTACATGTATGTGATTATTACAGATGTAATTCATATTTCAGAGTAGTAATTGTAAATTACTTCGTGTAATCAAGATGAGAGACCACGGCTATAAAAGCGAAGGTGGATTTGGGAAGTCTGTCGCAGCCATGTCCTGTCCGTATACGCGACCAACCCATTGCGGAAGGTGCAAGATTGATAAGGAGAGTCCTCAGAATTCAGCGTATATTGCGGGACAGACAGGATCCTTTAGCTCAGCGCGACAGTGTGCTCATTGAGAGATATCGATATTCCCGTGAGGGTATTATTTACTTAACCAACTTGTTGACGAGGGGGTGCAGGACCACCACCTGTCTTTTTTTCCTCTGCCCTTTTCTTGGTTGCTGTTATGAACAAACTAACAGAGTATTACAGGCCAGTATTACCTTGCCAAGAGACGCAAAGCAATCTAAGAGATAAATATTACCATTCTGTAGAATACTCCTGTATTCCACTTTTACTTGTTCCCATGTTCTTGTGGGTCCTGTTGTGGCTACAACCGTAGCTGCCTCCACCAGTGTGTGAATGTGGGAGTGAATGAATAGTGGTATCGTAAAGCGCTTTGGGTGCCTTGGAAAGCGCTATATAAACCCAATCCATTATTATTATTATTATTAAATTACCTACGAGTTTGATTTGTCAGCAACTTTCTGCCAGCCCTCTCTCCTTGCTTTTGCAGCCTTTGCAGTGTTCTCTTGCGTTTTAATTAAACTCTGAAACTCCTGAAATCCCTCACTCATGAGTTCTTGCTCTGCTGCCGGAAAATACCGAGCACGCCCCTTGGACATTTTCGCCGACCAATCAGCGGGTTGCCGATCAATGTTTCTACTATCGATGCGTAGCCCCTTTTACGACACCCAGTGATGTCACATTCCTGCGTCCAGCTGTAGTAATCGTCAACAGCAGGTGTGTTCGGGGAACCGGATTAGCGAGCTCACGGTTAGCGCGATGATTTGATCTTGGATGTGTCATTTGATCTTGGATGTAGTAAGCGACGTACGAAGAACGGGCCCCTTGTCAAACACCTCAGAGTAAATCATATCACAGAATATGAGGCGCGTATGTTGAGACGAACTGAAGAGGAGAGAGGGACAGGTGCTGCTAGGGCGAGACAGACCTCTCTCATGGAGTCCTTTAGTGCTGCAGGCAGGCAAGGTGTTCAAATAGCGCACAACTTCAGTTTTTTTTATTTCTACATGATAATTCTGCATTATTAAGTGATAAGAACAAGTAATCTGATATCCTGTAATCATTATGATGCTATAATTTGAGATACAATAAATAAAATACGTTTTTGTATAAAGTATCGGTATCGGATCAGTATCGTCGATACCACCCTGAATATTACTTGGTATTGGATCGGAAAGGAAATCAGTGGTATCGCACATCACTACTAGATGTGAGGCAAGACAGCCGGAGGAGGGAGACAGTGACCGCAGAGATGGAACTGCCTCTTAGCTCCTAACTTTCCTTCACACCCAGAATATGCTCGTGCACACGTGCTCATACACAAACACAGAGTTCATTATTGCCGTGCATTCACTCCCATCCTTCCTGCTACTGCCTTGAAGTGATTAGCAAAACAATGACACAATCTGCAAAATGTTTTTCCCACAGAAAAGCTTGTGCTCAATAAACTGCCATATCATCTACTGCACTAAAGAACCTCATGATTGAGCTTCCTCTTCACAGCCTCTTTCCCATCCTGCTTCGTGTTCTCCTGACTCCCAGCAGGGTACTGCAGTAACTGGAATTATGTGTTTGTGTGATGTTGTTGCTGTTGTGAGCCCCAGGCTTTTTTCTCTGATCAAGAAGGGGCCTCATGTCTGGGCCTTAATGCTTGCCTAGCAGTATGACTAATGCATCGTGTCCCTAGTACCAACCATATGGAATTTAGATAAACTGGACTAAGAGCTCCTTCTGATAAGACTAGTGTAAAAATAAGCTATAGAAATAAGAATGGAAAAAATAAGACATTAAGATTCTATGTCACGTTTTCTGTGTAGCTCTTGAATTGATATTACAACCTTCTTTTGATGTTTGTTATTGTTTACTCTTGTTATTGTTTAATCAACTGACCAGAAGAAGACCTGGCCTTATCCCAGAAGGCATATTAATCATAAATATCTCTTCCGGCTATATAATGGTAGGTTATTTCTGCACAGAGTAACCTTATTTCTGATTAGAATCAGTTGAGGAATCTCGGCACAAGACAGAAGGCCACACAGGCCTTCCCATGTGCACGGTTTGATTGTTCTCCTGTCATCCTGAATCACTTTGGAATGCTTCACAGCCACATATCTATGTTTGCTGCTCTCAGTATCAGAACCAAATGATTATGTCATCCCCTGACACAATTCTGCCTTAAAGGAAAACCACTTTTCTACTCTAGCTGAGTATTCAAAGCCCTTTTTACTACAAGTACCGTTCAACTATATATTTTCTGTGTTTTTCCTATACCCAAGCAGCCTGGCTAACATTTGTGCACACACAGTGATCAGCACATTGGGGTTCAGTGTCTTGACCAAGGATATTTTGACATGCTGGAGCAGCTAGGAAGTGAACCTCCAATGCATTTATCTATTGTTTGAATCTTTTATATTGTCATTAATTAATGTTTCATTTAGCTTAGACTAAATCAAACATGCAGATTCATGCGCTGTGGTGACCCCTTGGTAAGCTGAAAGTAAGTGTAGGAAAACAGCCCTCGACTCCCTTAATGCATGATGTCCATAAACACTTTGCTAATGAGATGTGATTGCAATTGCTAGTTTCAAACCTGAAATACAATATAGGGTTAATTTTATTAAATAAGGGTCCCTAATGAAGCCAAAAAGCACAATAAAGGAGGGCATGCTTTAAGACAATCCTAACTTGTAAGTGAATAGTTGCGTTCTTTAAGCATTGCAAGCTTCTCTGTTTGTCAGCCAGATCCCCTGTTTGATTGTGGCGCAAGGTGACGGCTCAAATCTTCACAAAGTGATTCACTAAGTGACATCACGGTGGCTATGTCCGTGTTTTTATACAGTCTGTGAAAGCACTGAAGTACTCAATTTTCAAACTCGAGATCAGCGTTCATATCCAAAGACTCGTCTGTAGTTAGGTTTGCAGTTGTATATATTCAAGACAAGATTGTACCTCCAACGGCACCGAGTGTACACATCAGAACAGAAGCCCCTAAAATTGCTTGATTGCCTGCTTACCTCCACTCCTTGACTGAGTTTAAACACAGTGCTTACAATTTCAGGCTGCAGGACATTTTGACTTTAGTTTACCTCTTTTTCACACTGGACTTGGATGAAACTGGCTTTAAATATTTTGTTGCCTATAACTAAAGTGAGCTGCAGAAAACAATGAAGCTGAATTCTTTTGATTTTTTAAAGACTTGTATTTCTCTGTATTTCTCTGTCTGGAACGACTCTTACTCTTGTTTTCTTAATTTGTGAATAAGTGTAATGTGTCATTTATTATGTAGATGTCTGTCTCAATTGTTGTGTATGCCTTTTTGCACACGGGTCTCAATCTCAGTGAGACTGAGATCTGTTTAAGTAAAGAATTTAATAATAATAATAATAATAATAATAACCCTTCCAGTTCTGCAGTTGTTGTTTCCTGATGATAAACACAAGCAGTGATGTAGCCCTATGAGAATGCTGTGGATTGTCTGTGTCTGTGGGTTTTAGTAGTGAATCAGATGTAACATGCTGTTACTGATCTGTCGCAATCCATCAAAGTGATAAACACACCCCGACCTATACCCCCACCTTTCTTTCTGACCGAGCAGACTGAAAACATTTCCAACCTGAATCGGACACATTTGCTAAAACTACACAGTTCACCAAGCGAGGCGTGGCTGTTGGACTTGCAGCAATGTCTGCTATTTGAATGTCACCAAGTCTCCAGAGAGGGAAAGAAAAGGATCTTTGCTTTCAGCCATTGCTATTGTCATGACAACTGCTTTAAATGCCTCATCTGTGATTGATGTTTCACTGCTTCTTTCTACCTTGCCTCTTGTCATGTCAGAGAAGTTCAGTCATTCCTGCACATTGTGTATTCCTGTGAGAGATGTGCAGCCGAGCACAGCGGCATGTGATACATACAAAGCATATTCAGCATTTCTGTTATCAGCTGAGTGATAGTACAGCTTTTTATTTTGTTGTTAAGCAATTTACCTGCCTCCCCCTGCCTATTTCCAGCCTTCTGTGACTGTCTTCACTCCCCCCTTTCCCACTCTGTGATTGGGGCATATATCTTCCACAATGCTACACAACTTCACTCTTGCTCTACTCTTTAATGGAAGGTGTCACTGAGAAGCAGTCACCTCATTCCTGCTAAAACCAGCGTTTCCTCACCTGCTTTCTTGAAAGCTTTTAACCCGACTCGACGAGAAAAGGGCCAGCACACAAGAAAGGTGTGGAACCATTTCTACCCAGGCTTACTCTGTTGTGTCATTCTGATTCCTTTACCTTGATAATCTTTTGTTTAGCAGGTTACAAGATGTGACCAGCTGGTTGGACGGATTATACATAGGTAACTCTTTTTTTTCCCGAACCACTGCAGTCAGGGTTCAATCGCAAATCAAAGTATAGCTGGCTCAGTTATGCATTTGTCAGAAATGCAACTTAAAACCGATGCATTTCAACTGGGAAGTAAAGCTTTGCAGTCATCGGTGCTGGTTGCCTATGGCACTTGTGAAGAGTCAATGGAAACATACATCTTTTCCATTTTTCTGAACACTGTTCCTTGACCTAGAGTTTCAAAATGCCATGGGAAGAAAACAAGTTCATAAAAACTTTGGAAAAGACAAAAACATTGCCAAGACAGTCCAAGTGCATTACACAGCCAGAAGGGAATTACTCAGTGTCTTTTGTAATGAATACTCCTGTGCAGTCTATATTCAGTAAGATACCTATAAGAAAAAACAAAGGGACTGCAAACAAAGTGTTAATCACCTACATCACTTCTATTTTATTTATATAGCGCAATCACATGACCCCGTATGAACAAGCACTTGGCGAAAGTGAGAATAAAAAACTCCCTATTAACAGGAAGAATCCTCCAGCAGAGCCAGGCTCAGGGAGCTGTTAGGAGTGAGTAGAAAGAGTAGAGCAAAGACAGAAAAGAAGGCGACCTATAGTAGGGAGAGGCATGTACTGTAATGAAAAAGTATTTCGGAGTATTTTTTATTTTTTTTGCATAATTATTCTAACATTTTATTTTCAAAAAGGATCAGGCAAAAGAGGATTTTTATAGAATACTGTTAAATGTTACTATATCATTAGAATCAGACTACTTTCATAATCCCTTAGGAAATTATGTCCATATGTTCGGACAAGATCGAGTGGGATCAAAACAGTGAGTGGGTCATTTACATTTGAAAGAAGCAAATTGAGTCTACTAATAAATTAAATGCTATATTTAAGTTCTGTGAAATCTACAGAAGGTTTTCTAGTTTTTCCTTGATGCAGCGCTCTCTCACTGTAGCCACATTAACTGAGATTAAGGTCTGTACTTGCACAGTCGTTTCACTGTAACCAGCCCTCATATTGACCAGCAGGCCAATCCTCTGTCAGCACCTCAGTGACCTGATGTTGACTACATAGACAGGATCTAGTCCTTTAAACATTTCTAGTCTATTTGCATGAATATAAATTAAGTGGAGAATTTGTGGTGCGATGTGTAGCAGCAGTTATATCACCAGTCAGCTGTACGTGAGCCATCTCAACTGCTGCTGAGCTTGAATGAGTGGCACACTAATTCAGTGTGTGTGTGTGTGTGTGTGTAAGGAGTGGGTAGGAGATTTAACTGTGTGGTAGTCGCTGTGTACCTAAGCTTTCTGCTTTCCTGTTCCCCCCAGACCAGACACAGAGGTCCCCAGCTCCGTCATGATTCACAGACGCCACCATCACTCGTGAGTAATTATTTGAATGTTGTACATATGGGAATTTTATGCCCATGTGCTGAAGTGTTAAAGCTGTGAAGCAAAAAACATCCAATCAAGAGAAGGGAAAATGTGTGCTTGGAATGCTAAGTCCTAGCAATTGATCTAGTTTCTTATTTCTTCATATGAAGGAAGAAATAAGGAGGAAACACACAGTGCACTTTTTACTGTATGCATGCTGATCTGTGCATATGTTGTGTGTGCATGTTGTCAGCAACAAAAACAACCAGCGCTGCTCCTGGAGGCTAAAAAGTGGCTTCAACATTTTTCTGCTGCACTACAGAAGTAAAGCTGGACTTTATTTACGTAGCGCTGATGATGTCACACCAGAAGAGCTATTTTTAGAAAATGGTCTGAGGAAAACTGGTGGGGGTTTTCTTCCTCTCCTTCTTCTTTCCTGCACATTTCCTGGAACATTATTACTATTCAGAGCCCTTCACATGTGCATGTTCTTCCCTCAGCGCGTTTAATCTCATTGTTTTGGTCAATTTAGAGAATCTATGAGCCACTGATTGCTTTCACAAAGCAAAGTTTGTCAGGCAACAAACACACACACACACACAGTCAACTTACTGTACAGAAGAATTTCCAGTGTGGTTTCATAATTACATGATACGTGTTGTTTATCATTTAAAGTGAGCGACTGCATATTAGTCTCAGTGCTAGCAGCCAGCAGGCATGATGGGAGATGCGGTGGGGTGGTGTTGACCTCCTGTTATTCCCACTACCCATCTGCCTACAAATCTCATCTGTTAGTCCCATGATCTTCATTAGGCGTTTTGTTTTCTCCGACATCCAGGGAGTCACATAAAAGTCATCATTTCTGCCTCACTAGTGCTGGATTGCATAAGAAAGAAGGAGCTTCCATCTGTTCCACCCAGGGCTGGCTTGCCTGCACTGAGCAGACTTTTCATCTTATTATCACACCAAAGCTGCCTCCCCCCTCCCACTAGAGCAAGGCACAGCAGCAAAGCTGTTCGTCTGTGATGGATGATCATGTGACCTGACCAAGCTCAAGGTCACTAGATTTCCTGAAGTTCCCCAGCTAAACATACCCTTCACGTGTCCAGCTGAGAAACATGGGCTTTCTTGTCTGCTTTAGTGTTAGAGAATAAGTAAACCTACTTCCATGACCTTACATGCACTAAGTAGATGCAGGTGTGAAAAAGCTGATGGCTCTATTATAATGAAGTCCATCTGTGTAATACACTGCTGGCCTGAATTACCTTAAAAATGGAAGGCCACGCTGAGTGCTCAGCATATTCAACTTGAAGTATAATGATGGATGGGACATTAGAGTGCCAAGCAGAAAGCACCAGGTGCTGAAAAATGAAGCTCATGGAGAAGTGCCAAAAACTGCAGTACTACTCCTGGCCACTTGAGGTTGACTCCAGTGAGCCACTCCTTATACTTTCCCAATGACCAACAACTATCAAATTTAAATGATAAACAAAGAATAGATTAGGTGGCTATGCCTAATCCATTATAGTACATTCATGGTGGGAATATTTTTGACTGACAGATGGCCTGACATAGGCTGCTGTAGTCCTTGTTAGGCAAAGATACACAGTACTGTTGTGAAGCCTTGAACTGAGTATGATTTTACTTGGTGTTTTGAAGGTGGATGTGAAAACCAATGATTGGACTTGACTTTGAAACAGCAGCCATCTCATCCTCACTGGCTATCGATCTGTAAAGGATAATTAATATAATAGAGTAAGAAAGTGGATAATTGCCGACATTCTTACTTTATCAGTGACTATAGTTTACACACTTTTACTTTTACTCTCAGGATTAAATTTGGGATTAAAATAGGAATTTAGCCAATAAAGTCATCATCAGTCATAGAGCAAAGGAAAAAAAACTATTTTAATTAGATTTATTATATTTTCGACATAATTCTTTTCATTTTTCAATGGGATGGTACAGGCAGTGCCACTGCAACTGCTGATGTTGCACTTACATTCAAATAATGCATTAAAAATTATCATAAAAGACCTTGTTTAAAGAGTTACTAAGAATCCCATTTGCAATTTGCACCTGTGATTTATGAATTTCAAATCAGCTTAAGTTTTTCAAGCAGAAAGAGGATCTAGTAGTGGATCCTAGAAAACTGATTCTGTTCATCTGGTTGTAGCATTTTCTGAGTTCCCTCTGAAAATGCTACAACCAGATGAACAGAATCAGTTTTATGTCACTCATACAAGTCACTTTTTCAATCTCAATTGACTGCAGGTTTGCCTAACCTTATAAATTGTACAGTTTAACAAGACCATTTAAGGAGACACTTGGTGTCATTTTGAACAGAAAACCTTTTTTACAGGAAGAATCCGCGAGCAGAACCAGGGTCAGGGAGGGTTCTGCCGCAGGTCATCCAGGCCTTTATGTCTTTAAGATTGGTGTGTGTCATCTGTCCTCTTGGATAGATAAACCATGGTATCATCTACATAGCAATGAAAATGTATATTGCCTTAGGAAATCTTTTTACATTTTTACGTAATGTAAAAAGAAGTGGTCCCAGCACAGAATCTTTTGGAACTAATTTTGTGAAAAAGACTCCCCATTTACATGAACAAATTGGATGGGAATTGATAAGAATTTAGCGATTCCGATTCCATTATCGATATCACTTATTGATTCGATTCCTTATCAATTCTCGTTGGTTTCTCATTGGCTCCACTTTGAGAGTCACCATCATCTCTAAGCAGTGTATCAAAGACATTAAATTAGTGCAAATTAATTACATGTTGTGTGGTCAAAAGTTTGTGGATGCTGGATGTATTTCCCCTTGCCTGTGATCAGCATTGGGATCATTACGCATATTACACAGAACACTTTTCTTAAAAGTAATGCATTACATTACTTAATTATTCCCAGGGGAAAATAACTTGTTGTAATACGTTACTTTCATGTTACTCTTCCAAACAACTTAAAAGGCACTGTCTGATAATTACCATTCAACAGTATAAACCTATAGGATACAGTCCTACACACCAACACAAATCCCTACCCTAAGGAGGATGCACATATGATCTTTCTATTAGTAGTACACAGAGCAGGCAAAGAAAAAAAAATAGCACAAAGGGGCTTTAAAGGGATCGCCACAGTGATTCTACGAAAGAAACACGAACAGCTAGAAACAGAGGCCGCAGCCTTACTGCTCATCAGTTTGTTCAAGTTCAGAGTCTGGCTGATGGGCTCGGTTCAGCATTCACTCAGCTTTAATATCACTCTAAGTTCATGGCTGGGTTCTTGCTGTATATGCAGATGCTTGCAAAGAGCCAAAGTTGCATGAGCAGCACTTTACCATTGCATTCTCATTGTTTTGCGCAGTTAAAAAGTAATGTCCATATCGACAGTGTAGACTGTTTCCTTCTCTGACACAAAAACTGAAATCAGCTGTAGGGCAAGGAATTGGACTGCTCAGATTCCCATCCCTACTGGAGTCTATGAAATAGATATGATTCAAACTACAGTGGCAAAATTCATTTGATACCAAAGGTACGTTCTAATCTCTCTGGTAAAATCTTGTGGTTAATGGTACTAAATGCAGCACTGACTTCTAACTAGACAAGCACAGTAACCATTAATAAAAATTCATCATATTTATGGTTTAAGTATTAAATACTATTTGAGCAGTCTGACAGAAATAGGGTCTAAAAGGTACATATATAAATGTTTTGGGGTTTTTTTTGTTACAATTTTATTGTGAAGCAATTCATGAAGTCATTACTAGCTAAAGTTAGGGGAATCCTCAAATCAACAGACCTAGGCTAGAGTGCTGAGAAGAAATCTGGGATTATTCTTGCTGTCGTCTTTCAGTGAGGAATTCTACGATCGTCTTGCTTCAGGGAAGGATTGTTTTTATAGAGCAAAGACCTGTTTTCTGGGCCAATCAAATCTTAAATACTGATTGCTTTACCGTAGAATATTAGCATTGTGGCGAGGAAGACACTGACATCGCTCTGTGAGGACAACATTATCATCCTTCCGGCAGAAGAGGGTAGATGCATGCTATTACTAGACCAGACAGACTGTCATGAGAAAATGTTCTCTTTTTAGTGACAAAAGTTCTTATGAGCCCTCGAAATGAGAACCTGGTGGCGAATACAGGAAAAGGGTAATAGATTAGATTAGTTTGTAAGAGATTGTAGGGTGACCCCACCCATGACAACATGACCACGCTCAACATCGACCACGTGTGTCTGTTCTTAGAACTGCAATAACATATTTCAAGTTGCTCCCTGATGCACCCATCAGAGTTTGAAAGTGTGTGAATGTTAGATATAAAGCACTTATATAGAAAAACCCTAGAAAAAGGTGCTTGTGTGAATGAGGCAAGCATGTCTTACTGAAAACTGATTGCAAGTCCGTTTTTTTCAGTTATGCCACATCACCATAGAAGTGGATCGCCTAAACTGGCTGCTGTTTTCTTTACCATTACCAATTGTGCTTGTGTTTTTATGGCTCTGCAAAGCCAAAATATCACCTGTGAAAGGAGTTCTTTCTTTTGGAGTTTCGTACTATGAGTGATGCTTTTTACAGGACACTTTTTAATCTATTCTTAATGTAAAAGATTGATTACTGCATTATAGAAATTACACTCGTCTGCCCATCTATGTACTGTAGCATACTTAGGTCATATTATTTTTCCTTACAATAATCAAATCAAGCAGGTAGAGCTGCAACACAGGGTTTTAAATTAATTGGTCTTTACCAGAATGTTCAGCATTTCTCCACAGAGCTTTCAGCAGGATCTTTGGGCATCGGTATTGTTCCCTATTTCCATTTATTGCAAAGGTAAATCTATCCACAGGTCTATAATGATGGACCACTGAAATATTTAAGGAGCCAGTGGTTAAACTTTAATGTGTGTCTCAGTGTTGCAGCTTTACATCTTGAAAGTTAGCTGTAGCTGTGTCGCATGGCCTTTTTGCATTACTTCAAACAGTTTAGGAATATGGCTAAATGATAAGGTAGTAAAGTAATCCTAAGCAGTACTGTCTTCCAGGTCCCTTTCTGCCTGTTGTTTTAGGCAGTGAGCATTTATGACTTGGTTTTGATACCCTCACTGTATTGTAGAGGAAAAGCTGTGTGTATCTACGTAATGTGCAGCAGTGTTGCTGTTGGCCATAGTGATATAAGAACTGGAAATTGTCCGATGGTGCATCAAACCAGACACTTCAGCTAATTAAGCATAACTTCATATATGTATTGTCATCATGCATAGAGAAGCTATAAATGGATTTGATATTTTACTGGTTCTCTGGTCACGGGTGTTTGTGCCAAACTGATGTAATTGTAAAGTCTCTCTCGTGGCAGTGCTGTGGACTATTAGAGATCAAAGACTTACTCTGTCATAAATCTGCATTGAGTAAATTTAACCCACTAGATACACTGCACTGTAAGAGTTGTTTATGCTTAAAATGCAAAATTAGGTAACCTTGACTCAAGAGTGCCAAGTTTTGCTAACCTATTTTGAGTCTGTCAAAGATACGTTGCATGAACTGAACTGTAGGAGGTTGTCATGGTTATGTGATTGCAGTCAGGCTGGAGCTGTCATTTTTATGTCATTTAAAATGATGGGTAGAGATGTTTATCTCAGCTCACTGTCATACACAGACCAGGCTCCTATAACATGGCTGTTATACAGGCAGCCTTTAAGCATTATAACTGTGTGTGTGAGAGTATGTGTGTCTGTAATACAGTTTGTAAAAGTTATTACTATGCAGCCAGGTAACTTCTTCTTTTTTGACGGGGCTCCTACACAAACACAAAGCAGAAGAGGAAGCATCGCCAAATATGTTTCCAAACCAACTTCCTTCTAAGCCAAAGACTAGAAAATATGATGAAGAATATCTTGCCTTTGGCTTTACCTGCACAACGGTGGAGCCAAGGTGTCATGGTCCTGCGACCATGACTCAGTGACTTTATGTTTATGTACTTATTGTTATTACTTTCATTATTATTCATGGCTGTTTTGGGATGGTTTGTGTTTGGGATTTTAGACACTGGGTTCTGGGTTTGTGCTCCCTCTGTTGGTCCCTGGTGTTAGTGTTCCCCTGTCTCGTCAGGTTAATCAGGTCCAGCTGTTTCCCCCATCTGTGTGTGATTTCCCAGTGTCTCTTTGTGTATTTATAGCGTGTGATTTCCTCTGCTCCTCGTCGCGTCGTCTGTGTTCCTACCTGTGTTCATCCTCTGTGTTACCCTGCGTACTCTGCATCTACCCTGTGAAATCCTCTGCGTGCTCTCCCTGCTGTTCTCCCTTCGTGTTCAGGTTTGCCACTCCTTTGTGTAGTTTCACCCAGTTTAGTTCATCCGTAGTTCTGTTTTGCCATCTCCTCTTTATGTTTGTTATTATCAATAAATCACCCTCACACCTGAATGAGTGCTGCGCTTTGAGTCCTCCTTCCACTCTCCACACGGCCGCTGCCCCGGACCGTGACACAAGGTGGGTATCCCAGACAGAATTTGTTTCTCCTGCGTCGGGAGCACGCGCCGGGCTGTCCAAATCACAGACAAACAGTATCCGACAGTTGTTTATGTTTTTTAAACCCATTTTGCACAGAGAGGGATTTTTTGAAAAATGTATTGATAGCAATGTTGAATATTCTTACAGTAAAAAAAAAAAATACACGTTTACAGAAAGATTTTCTTGCAAAACAAATGGGGGCCTAGAAAAAAAATTGGGAGCCACTGTGTTAGACAGTTAGACTGCGAAGACAGCATTCATTGTCTGCAGTGAAGCACTGAAACTTTTTCTTTCAGGTGAGTTAAACAAACCAGTCCTCTGATATGAATGCAACGCACAGGCAGGAGATCTATGCCTTTTATGGTCATTTAGGCTCAAAAGCAGCCCTTTCAGCTCGAGGGAATCATTTGTATTTAGTTTTAAATAGAGGACCTTTGTCGTTATTACAGATTACAGTAATAAATTGGTGGTTAAGGTCAATTTAATTCAGTTCAATCCCAATTTAGCTTTTATAGCAAACCATAACATGAGTCATTTTGGGGCACTTTACATTTTGGGGTTAAGACTTTGTAGTGTTACAGAGAGAAGCAGCACTTGGCACAGTGGAGAGGATAAAGTCTCCATTAGCACTAAAAGAAGCAGAATTAGTTGTGGAGGTTTAAAGCAGAAAGAAAAAGAAAGAAATTTTAGAAATAACAGATATTTAACATTGAGCAAGCAGAGCATCAGTAGCTACAGATCCACATAAAGAGATATTTGCAGAAAGACACAAGCTGCACTTGGCACAGGCTTCTTGACAGGAGCCACAAGAAGCCAACCAATGAATAATATTTAACAACAAAAAATGGAGAACAAAAGCTGATAGAAGAGAGGAACTGAGCGTAACACATATCCCGCAGCATACATCGATTTTCTTAATTTTATCCAAATTAGGGCAGGGGCGCTGGAACATGGGGGCACGGGGGAAATGAGATAGCTGCGAGTCTCACCCTGAGCATGTTTGTAGTCCAGTGCAGAGGTCCTCCAGCAGTCTTGGCATAGAGTTATATAACTACAGGACTGTTTAAGGCCACCTAATCAAACTGCAGTCTTATACGTTTCTTAAGATTGAGTCTTAACACAATTTTGTGGAGGAGAGAGTGTCTGCATCCTCAACTCAAACTCAGAGCTGGTTCCACAGGAGAGGGCTCTGAGAGCTAAAGCCTCTAGCTGCTGTTTTTCTTACTGTGGAACATTTAGTATTAAGAGAAATCGTTCAATTATCAGTGTGACTGCTGGCATGGCCTATGTCTACTAACCAGCAGGAACCAGTCTACTAACCGGTAGATATCCTTTCATTGACCTGTGTGATCTATGTAGACTTGCAATGAACTTTCACACATGCTGAACCAATGTGTAGAGGTCTTTAGGCAAACTTTGTGGTTCTACAACATTTTACCTCATCGCTTACTCCTGTCCAAATAGCTCTAATATACAAATATCCCAACATATTACACAAAACTGCATGTAGATAAAGTTGAAATTCAGGTACCTTCTTATCAAACTGGCTTTGCTCTTTTCTCTGATGTGCCAGTATTAACGGTGTGCAACTACTGCAGTGTGTACTTATGCTCTAGATGGAGGATTTGGACAGAGAGATGGCCACAGGCAGGAATGATCATTCAGTGGTGCATTTGTGTAATCTCAGTCTTTCACTGTAAATGCTCCTGGGACTGCCCAGTACGTCATGGAGTGGAATGGGGGGGTTCTTAACTAAGATAACATCTGCCTGTCCAACACCAGCTTTAGAGAGTCCATCAGATCAGTTTATTGAGTCTCTTTCAACAGCATAAAATATGGTCAATAATTCTTTTTACCCTTTTTTCCTGCACCTTTGTATAACACTGTTTAAAATCAATGTGGAAAAGTACCCATGAACTTGACTTGCAGACATAAACGATTGCATAACATAATTGCACCAAATAACAACCGTTGCTGAGCTTTTATGGCAAACAGCTGCCATCGTTTAATCAGGAAGTCTTTTACAAGATCAATGCTGCACCCATCATTTTTTTCCATTATTTCCCTTTTAAAAAAATAAATGTACCACCACTGAAAAAATGGTTAGTGTGTCAGTTTAAAGTCATCCTCAAACAAAGCTATTGTGTCTATTTATAGCATTGGTAATTTGCAAAATTAAGGATCCCGGTTTCTTAAATAATAAACACTAATAGTTTTTTTAATTTTTTTAAATTTATTGAGTACAGCTCTCAAGTGCAACGTAATTTCATTGTATATTTCTTTTACAATGACAATAAACATTTTTCAGTTTTGAATGACTTAAGTAACAGAAAAGATGTTAAGAGGACTTCATGCTAGTCTTCATGATGTGTGATCCTGAGCAATCAGGAACATTAATGAAAAAACAGATCGCTCTCAGGAGCTCACTGATTTCCAGTGTTGTACTGTGATAGGATGCCACCTGCGCAACAAGTCCAGTCGTAAAACTTCCTCGCTACTAAATATTCCAAAGTCAGCTGTAGAGCAGGGCGATATGGCCAAAAACATTTATCACGATATATATTTGAAAATTTGCGATAACGATATAACTGACGATATAATTGATGCGAGACAAAATACAACTCCACAACATTACTAGCGCAAAAAGACAACCTTCCATTTATTTTCACTTAAATAAGAAGCTGGTTTTTATGTACATTAAAGCTTTATAAAAATGTAACAGTGCAAATGCTAATTCCTTGCTGAAAGTTTAACCAAAAGGCATTTCCAGTAGAAATGGGCTGACATATCCTGAGCATAACCATATATAATATCCACTGAAGTTAAAAAGAGGTGCTTTGCAACATTAAACTGCAGTGTGCAGTACGTATTTTTTGGACCATAAGGTGCACGGGATTATAAGGCACATTAAGCGAAACAAAGCAGTCAGATAAATCAAACTTTATTAAACTCCTTCTTCTTGCTTCCTCCACTTCTGTACCATTGATTCATTAATGTTGAATTCTCTGGCAGCTGCTCTATTCCCATGTTGTTGCAGTATATTAATGACTAACCTCGTATTGTGGATGGATTATCTCAGTTGTTCTCCTGACCGAAGTTTGGTCCGTTTACAGCATCCTGCCGTGCGATTGCATTTGTCTCTAACTATCAGGAACCTTCACGTTAACTTTTATAAGTGGAAAAGTGTTAGTGTTCGTCCTCCAGCTTCACTGTTTATGTTATGCTAACATAGCTGTGTCGCTAGCGATCACGTAGCACATCATTATATACCAGCTAGCCCAACTTCAGTAACCCTACAAACATCACTGCTGTTTAGTTTCCTATCTTCATTTATGTTGGAAGTGATAGCAGAGCTGTACGTTTGAATTTTTTCAGAAATCTCTCAGTCAGAACATGCTATATCATGCTTAGGTAACTAGCGAAACTAGCGAGCTAACTTCCGCTAGCTTCCTGCTAACTTCTAACTCCGTTAAATGTAATAAATTTTGTTTTAATGGATGCCTGGAAGTTAAACTTTATAGTTACACCTGGTAAAGCAGAAATGCTGATCGTTTTATTAAAGATGAAAGAATTTAGACAGTTTTTAACGCTCAGTGATGCTGCAGTGTTCGTTTGACCTGAAGAATACGGAGTTTAGGACCCAGATTACTCCCAGATTTAAGAGCATCTTAGTCCGACAAATACGACAATAACGACGGCCGCTTGCATGTTCTGCAAAAAAATGTGCTTTGTCGTGTATCTGACGGACAAACACCAAACCAGTTCCACATCACTGAAGTTGCACCATTTTTACAAACCAATTCTGGTTCATTTTTTTCACTCAACAATCGGCCATGTGCGTATGAAAACAAAGGCACTGCGCATGCGCGTTTTACTCATATTCTATCGTGATATTTCATTTTCCTATCGTTGCCTAACATTATACCGGTATTACCGTGAACGGTATAATATGGCCCAGCCCTAGTCAGCTGTATTATAACAAAGTGGAAGTGATTGGGAACAACAGTCACTCATTCAGGGATGACTCTGCTCTGATGTCTCCTTGGCACTTTCCAGGAGAACGTCACTCTTCTGACTGCATTGCCCCAAGTAAAAAAGACGGGGGGTTATTATGGTGTGGGGTTGTTTTTCAGGAGTTGGGCTTCGACCCTCAGTTCCAGTGAAATGAGCTCTTAATGCTTCAGCACACCAAGACATTATGGAATAATTCATGCTCCCAACTTTTGTGGGAACAATTTTGGGATGGGCCCTTTCTGTTCCAACATCTCTGCCCACTAGTGCACAAAGTAAGGTCCATAAAGACATGGATGATGTCTTTAGTGTGGAAGAACTTGACAACTAAATAGAACACATTTGGAATAAATGAGAGCAGAGATGACAAGACAGGCATTCATATTCCTATAAACACACTTCTAAACCTCGTGGAAAGCTTCCCCAGAAGAGCTGAAGCCATTATAGCTGCAAAGTGCGGGCCAGAATCATGTTAAACCCTATGGATTAAGCATAGGAGGCCACTCAGGTTCAGATTAGTGTGAAGGTAGATGAGTGAAAACTTTTGATAATATTAGTGTACACTCAGATGGAATATCAATGAATAACATGTTGAAATATAAATCTTAATGTTGGCCTTTTAACTTTACCTTTCAAATAAGGACGATAGTATACCTTTGCACTCTGGACAACCAGCTGCCTTTTGCAAGCTTTTGCATTCTAATGACAAAACACTCATGACAAAGCCGGTCGTCACTCCCTAAGGCTTCATCAGATCTGACCATTTGTGCTCCTCTTGCAAATATAGAAATCTTTATAAATACCAGCGTTAACTCCAAAAAGTCCATTAGAAGTTCCACCACACAAGGCTTGATTCTCACAGATTTCTAGCAGCTGACATGTATGTTCTATCTGAACTCTATGTAAAATAAATATGGGAAGGCAATGTTATCGGAGCATTTGTTGGTTTCTGAAAGAGGACTTATAAAGAACTTGACATTTTCTGGGCTAGACTGATAACATCTGATAACTGCCAAGTGGTTCTTGGTACAATATAGATTAGTAAAACAAGATCAATGCTGCACCCATCATGCTGACCATGCTGAGAAGAAATTTGTGAGAAAAGTAACCATTCAAAGGTCATTCTGAGCAGTCTTTAAAAGGCAATAATTAAATAGTACAAATTGATGAGTTTTTCGATATATATTTAACTAAAAACCTCTTAGCATGAATCTTACTGTAATAAACCTGATCTAATCCATTATATGTCTCTTTTTTTTTAAGTGTCACGCTTTTAAGATTTAACAAGTACAGTACAGTATTAAACTAATGACAGTGTGAATACAGGCACTGCTGACATTTTGCTTCACCTTTCATCTTGTTTGTGGCAATGCACTGACACACTTGCCACACACAAATACTTCAAAGACCGAGGCCCCAGTTCTACCTGCCTGAGGCAACAAAAACGCAGCGAGTCACGCCAGATGGTTACTTTATCTCTGCTCGGAACACAATTTCACAGCTCATTTTCATCCAAATCGATAAAAATGATGTGATCTGCAGCCTGATAGCAGCCTTAGCAGTGAATCTCAAATGACATGCTGAGACACCCTGGAATGCCTGTAGAGAATTCCAGGTCTAACATCGCATTTTATGGCAAACATACATTAATATTGTAATATAAATCTATAGATGATGCTATGAATTCATTGTTAATTTCTATATCACATTTTTACTCCCTCATTTTCCATTTAAAATAGAAAAAAAAAGAAAATCTTAAGTTTTCTTTTAAAAATTATTGCCCAAGTCCCCCAAGCTGTCAACGTGACATGACAACGACCTTAATTAACAGAAAAGAGTATTTCAAAATATCAACTCCCTTTAGCCACATTTAGTACTTAGTTCTATGTACTTTAAGCAACTGTGTGGCACGGGAAGCTGTAAAAACTCTACAGAGAAAGGTCTCATTCAGCTCAAAACCAGAAACCTCTTGCTGTAAGGCAGAGTGTGAACCACTGCATCACTGTGCTCGACTTGGCTGATGCTTGGTGCCAAAGGCTTAGGAGGCACGTGCAACTTTAAATTTAGATACCACAAAAGGTCTGCAAAAATCTACAAAAAAAGAACTAATCATGTGATCACTCACCATAAAGAGGACAAGCTGAAGAACAACAAAGAGACTCTTCTCCAGCTCTGTAGATGTGGCTCATGGACAGTCCAAAAAGTTAGCATCGCTCAGTGCAGCCCTCCAGGAACAGTGTGTGGGACCTTCCATCTGTCTTTGGCTGTCGTCCTGCTTGGCACCTACTTATCAGTCTTCCAGGACTGAACTGGTAATGTTTGGTTGAATGACTCTAAGATTTTTCACAGTGTTACTGGAAGTCAAAGTAATGTTATCCACAGCAAGTTAGAATGTTAAACACCATGTTCAAAGATTTTTAGGGCAGAATGAAAGAGTATCATTTTTGGTTCAATTTAAAAGTAGGAAATTAGAGCTCATTCTGGCCTTTATGTCTCTGAGACATGCCTGTAGTTTAACTAGTTCTCTGGCTTTGTGGGTAAATAAACTTGGGTATCATTTGCGTAGCACTGAAAATGTATGAAGTATTTTTTAAAAACATTTTACTTGGTAAATTGTAAATGAAGTGGTTCTTATATAGAGTTTTTTCCATTCTACTTGAGCTACTTGTCAAAGCAGTTATTGCAACCTTTGACCCACCTGGGGTGGCTGTAGCTCAGGAGGAAGAGCGGTTCGGCACTAATTGGAAGGATGGTGGTTTGATCCCTGGCAGTTACAGTCTGCCTTGGACTGGATACTGAACCCCGTTACTCCCTGATGTATCAAACAGGGTGAAAATGGACTAGATCTGCCTAACGTTCAACAATACTTCTTAGCCAGCAGGCTTCAGTTCATCTCAGGATGGTTAAAACATACACGCTCAGATGAGCCTTGGTCAGATGTAGAACAGGCACTATGCAATAATCTAGAGATTTCAGACCTACCATTTATCAGCTTAAACATCAAACGACATGAATGCTTTAAAAGCACTAACATCAGCTCTCCTCTGACAGCATGGTGGGAGTTTCTAAAAATTACGGAGTCTTCATTAATCCCATGCAAACGTACACCGCATTCCAAATTATTATGCAAATGATATTTTTCTCGGTTTTTCCTAAATAGACGATTCAAATGACATTCGGCATAATTTTCGAGTCATCTACCAATAGAGTACAATTCAAATGTTACTGAACAAAACTCCCAATGAAAACAGTATGTTTTTCAAAAATAAAAAACTTAAAATGCACTGTTCCAAATTATTACGCACACACAGTTTCAAAAGATTTTATAGGTTGTAGAGAATTGAAAATGGTCATTTGTTGAATTTGCAGCATTAGTAGATCAATTTCACTGAAATCAAAAGCTATTTCAATCCAAGTTATATATTAACATAGGACCCCTTATTTGATAGCAGTTTTACAATTCTTGCATCCATGGAACTTGTAAGTTTTTGGAAGGTTTCTACTTAAATGTCTTTGCAGGATGTCAGAATACCCTCCCAGAGCTGCTGTTTGGATGTGAACTCCAATGATGTAGAGGTATTCCTTGTAGCATGAGATGGTGCATTGTCTTGCATGAAGATAGTTGTGTTGCAGAAGGCACAGTTCTTCTCTTTCTACCAATGAAAGAACGTGGTCAGTCAGAAACTCCACATACTCCACTATTCTCACCAGCAGGAAATAGATTTTTCCCACAATTACATCTTTCAGATGGTACTTTCCACACCTTCAGGAACCCTAAAGGGGACGACCAGCTCTCTCCCCGTGACTCAAAACCTGACTCCACTGCATCCATCTGGACCATTCAGGGTTGCACTGCACTCATCAGTTAACAAGACTGTTTGAAAATTAGTCTTCATGTAGTTCTGGGCCCACTGCAGCTGTTTCTGCTTGTTAGGGGTGGCCGAATAGAGGGTTTATGCACAACTGCAAGTCCCTGGAGGATATACACCTTGATGTTCGCAGGGCTCCAGAGGCACCAGCAGCTTCAAATATCTGTTTGCTGCTTTGTTATAGCCTTTTAGCAGCTCCTCTCTTAATCTGATGTATTTGTCTGGCAGAAACCTTCATCATTGTGCCTTTATCTGCACGAACACGTGTGTGCTCAGCCACAAATCTCTTAACATTATGGTGATCACGCTTAAATTTTCGTGAAATACCTGAGGTTTTCATTGCATGTCCAAGGCATTCAACTATTTCACGCTTTTCAGCAGCAGAGAGATCATTTTTCTTTCCTATATTGCTTGAAAATGGTGGTCAGCTTAATAATGTGAAACATTCTTCTTTAGTAGTTTTTCCTTTAATTGGGCTCACCTGGCAAACTAGTGATCATAGGTGTCCGAGATTGATTTCAGTGATACAAAGAGTCATGAGACACAATTCCATCCATGGTTTTGAATGAAAAACAACTTATTTAATCTTTATGACACTTAAACACAATTTGCATAATAATTTGGAATGTGGTGTACACCTATCTGGAATAACCCGGACATATTACAAAACAATAACATGATTAATTTTCCAGATTGGAAAATTGTAAAGGAATGAAATACTTGGAACATATATTAGAAGGAACAGACTTTATTCCGACAGAGTAGTTATACAATATATGATCAACAAGAAAAGATTTCTAGAATATCAACAAATTAAATCCATAGTAAAAGAGAAATTTAAACCCGTGAGGGGCGTGGGGTTCTGGGATGCTTCAACTGGTAGGGAGGTGTTACATGCTTGCAGAAGTTCACTCTGCAGGTGGGGGTGAGACATAGGAGAGGTGGAGAATAAACTGGTGTCTGGGCTGGGCGCTCAGGTATGTACCGGCTCACTCCCAGTGGCTGCTTGGCGGTGCCGGGTACCCTTGGCTCGGTTGGGCCTCCTCCGGGGGGGTGGGGGGTCCTCAGGCCTCTGGCCTCTGGGCCTGCGGCTCGGTTCACTCTGGCACAGCTGGCTGCCGGCAGAGCCCGCGGGCACGCCACTGCAGCCCCCTCTGGCTTCTGCTCCGTGGCTGCTGGGTGACCCCTCGTCTGGGGCTCTCCTCAGCTCTTCCCAGGAGGATGGCATGGATGCCCCTCCGGTGGTCCTCCTTGGGCTCTCGTACTCTGGGGCCTGGATCTCCTCCATGCCTGCTTCATTCCCTGGGGGACGGGGCTGTGGCTCCCTGCACCCTCTAGCAGATCGTTACATGAAGAAACCTTTTAAACATACAAGTGCATTCATCCACACAGGTGTGCACACAGGACAGACGCAAAAAACAAAAAACTAAAACAGAGTGTGAATGTTAGATAGGAAACACTTAAACACAACACAAAAGCTCCTGTGAAAGAAGCATATATTGTAAATGCTAGTGGTCCCAGTGTAAAACTCTGTGACATGTGTGATTTCATGTGTGATAAAGACTCCCCATTGTCTTCATCACCAACTGTGTCCTAATCTCTGTACTGAAATGTTGTGGTCAGCAGTGGAATGCTGCGATCTGATATCATCGTGGTTGTGTTGTTCCCACATCATCATAATAAATGTTGTTCCAGGTTCAACATTGCAAGTGACCAATCACATTGTTAAGACGTCATACTTTTGCGACTTCGGGAAAAAAAACTTGCCTCTGTCTGCCGATCCAGCAGTTTGAGTTCTTTGCATTTCAGGATACTGTTCTTTGATAAACGGTAAGCATTATACATATTGTCCTTGCAACACTGGAATTTCATAAATGAATGAATCACTTGGCTTGCAAAAGTATGACATCACAACATTCTGATTGGTCACATGCAATGTTGAACCTGGAACAACATTTATTATGATGATGTGGGAACAACACCGACACGACGATATCAGATCATCCGCACTAAAGTCGACCAAGACAAGCACAAAGATGAGTCTAAGAAGATCATTCATAACCTTCACCAGTGCTGTTTCTGCACTTTTTTTACTACCATTCTCTATAAAGCTGCATAACAAGTCTTTATTTTGAGATCCCAAACATATTTTGTATTATATCTTCATGCACAGTGTACATACTATTTATTAATGAAGTTTGTACTCCTTTCTTACACACATATTACGTGACTGTTTTTAACTAACTTCATTTTTACTTTTCTTTGGTTTTTATTACTAATGTAAATTCATACATTTCTGTATTATGGGTTTAGGGCAGGGTGGTACGTACAGGGATACGTAGAGAGTTGGTGTGACAGAGGAGGATGCTAGGGATAGGGGACATGGAGGTAGGTAACGCACCACTGCAACCCCTAAAGAGAGCAGCTGAAATAAGGAGCTAAGTTATGGTTACTTACTTACTGCCACCTTTAAAGCCTGTGTTACATAGTCTTTTATTATATTTAAAATTGAAGGATTAGTTAATAGAGATCCTTCTTTGAGCAGTCTGGTAGGAACGGGTTCTAAAAACATTTCGAGGGTTTAAAGGGAGAAAATTTAGACGTTAATTCATAAAGATTGATAGGAGAGAAACAGTTGATGTACATAGTGACACTTGTGTGGGAATGCTGTGAATATTTTTTTCTCTAATGTTTGAAATGTTATTTCTGAAGAAATTCACGCAGTCATTAGTGTTTAAATCTAAAGCTCAACAGGGCTTTGACTCTGTCAGCCTGGCTGCAGTCCTGAAAAGAAAGCTGGGGTCACTCCTACTTTCTTTGTTTACGTGCGTTTGCGTACATACGATTTTCTGGAGGAGGACAGACATTTTTTTTAGAACTCTTAAAGATGTCGAAGAAGCAAATTTCTTTAAGAAATTACTTTGGTGTTCCTCCACCTCCAAAGAAATGTCAGAAGGAGACCGAACAGCAAAAGAAGCGCGCATTCTTGGAAAAGTGGTTGCAGGAGGTGAGCTGGCTTCAAACAAATGATGAACGCACAGAGATGTGGTGCAGAATATGCTGTGAAAATCCCACTCTAGCGGACAAAAACACTGCCCTTATATGTACGCGAACGCGCATTGCAATTTTTTATCTGGTGCGCGTCTTTTATTTTGACAGCGAATGCGCACCTAAGTGCACATAAGTGGTCCGCACCACTTATGTGCACCCCTGCAGAAGAAGGTGTGCTTTGATAAGGCATATGTAGACCACAACAGGAAGTGATATGATACAGCAGTGAGAGCCAATACCAAGTGTGGTTATATTCCAGTGTTACAGTCTGAGTTTTTCTTTTCGTCCTTGTGCATGAAGTGCAATAGCAAGTTCAGCCACAGCATCACTTTTTTGTACAAGTTGTTCTTTCTCTTCCCAGACCGTGAGCACTATACTGATCTACACTGTGTTTCGAGGCATCCTGTTGTCTTCTTACTTCTGTCTCCAAATAAACACAGTCATCCATTAAACTGAAATGACCTATGACCGGCCTCAAAATGCTCCACATGGTAATTGACCATTACCTACAGTCATTAATTCTCCAGAAAGTCATTCTCACATGTAAACAAACTGTCATGCATGGATGGATATGTGCGGTGATTAGATCATGAGGCAAATATCCCCAGATGGAGATCCCTAATGCAGTGAGCAAATGGCTCAACACAGGAATTAGACACCTTGTCTAATTCCTGTGTTTATTTTTAGTTAGACTCAAAAACATTTTTTAAACCACGGGGGCTTTGTCCTTGTTGTCCCAATATACACTGTTCTGTGTTGTTTTTTCTATGTTTGTTTTGTGCAACTCCTAATTTTCCCAAATAGCTAAGAGAGTTGAAGAGTGAAAAGTTAGCACAGGGATAAATCAACCTGAGAAATAACAGAATTATCCTTTAATATGTTGAAGCATGGAAATGTTTTATTTATTTTTTACTTTGCTGATTATAAAAAAGTAACATTTTGAATTTTCTAAGCAAAATCGAAACATCTTGAGATCTTTATCATTATGTTTAGATCATCTTTTTACTTGATATTGAACAATATGAACATTGTGCTCTACTGGACAAGACTTTTCTTAACAGCTTGTTCAGTTCAGGGTTTCAGGAGAATGAAGCATATCCCTGCTGCCACAGGGCGAGATGCAGGGGACACACTGGACCACTGGCCGCCCACCAGTCCATCACAGGGCTAACGCAGACAGACAAGTATTCATGCTCACTGTCACACCTGGCCAATTTAGCGTTGTGCATTACCCGAACATGGATGTCTTTGCACTGTAGGACGAAGTCTACGAGAATTCATGCAATAAGAGGGAAAACATTTGAGCCCAGAACCTTCTTGTTATTAGGCGACTGTAATGACTACTTAACTACTGCACTGCTGTACACAAACAAAAGGTACACACTTTTAATTAATAGAAACGGAAACAAGGGCTATAACATGTATAGTCATGCAAGGTTTGACCCCAAAAAACGCAATAACACTGTATATTTAACCACCCTGTATCCAATGATTGTACTGCTCATGTGTCACTTACTCTTAATTACAGTATAATTATGAGTTAATGCCATCATTCAAGCAAGGCGCATTCTCATGAGGAAACAGTCTGTCTGTGATTTTTAGCAGCCACATCTCAGTGAAGTAAGCTCACATGAGGTGAAACACACTAGCATGTGTGAGGACACCTCTGTTGATGTTTACCCACCAGTGTAAGTCTTTAGGGCAGGAATCCACTAGGTGGAGCACAGCTCTAAGGCTTTGCTAATGTTCACCCGAGAGCATATTAATCCCCAGTCCAGAGGACTGGGAAGCTGCAGCGGTCGATGGAGATAAGGACAGTCTGGGAGAGAGCCACAGATGCTCCCTAATGCTGACTGAGGACTGCCTCGGGCATTAACAGTGTTATCTGCTCCACTTACTGATTAAAAGAGAGTCTTGAGGAGTGCAGAGTTAGATCTTTAAAGGTTGCATCTTCCCAGTATATTTATTTGTGGTGCTAAACCAAAGTTGTGTAATCCCGGAGCTAGACACCCAAAGGCATAAAAGGTAGCAAACACACAGAGCTTCAGGACACAGTTGGCCAAACAACAAGTGAGATTAGCCAGTTTCCTCCTGAAGCGTTTGGAAAATACACTCAGTCAGATTTCCAGTTTTCAAACATGTAGCGTAATTTATGTTTTGATATATTTGTATTATTTGTGCCTGAAAGATGGGGGTGAAAACAGTCTGATCATTTAATTATGGCAAACTGATCCTAATATAGACTAGGAGCTGTGTATTTTAATTATACTTTATTTGGCCAGTAAACATTCACCGTCAAACATCAGACTCTGCTCTCCAGTACATTAATTTAGCATTTAGTTGATAACCATGTTGATATTGAATACAAAAGATAATGAAGCATTGATAAGAAGCTAATTTGAAAAGGCTTTTATCAAAGCAGACATTTTGGCTTTCAGTAGTAAAAGCTGGTGTATTTCTGCTGTAATTAACACGTCATCTGTTCTGTTCGAGTGTAACAGTAATTATTTTCATTATTTACATATTTTTTTCTACTCTTTTAAAATGTCTGCTGTCATGTTTTAGGAACTATGACCTGTTTGGGGTAAAAAATAAATAAATAAAGTGCTATTTCTTTTGAAACATTCAATTCAATTGCATCAGATGAAGAGCTGTTTTTTGGTGTTGGCCTTTCTGTTGGAGGAGCCAGGGTGAGGGTTGAGTTTTCAAGAAGGTGTCTTGGACTCTGGGAGATGACAGCGAATCATTTCCATACAGTTACATGTTACATTGTGACTTGTGGTCTAAACCAGCAATTCACGACAAGGAACCAAGTTTTGTTTTCTTTCCCAACAAGCCCATCACGCTTTTATCTAAGGTTAGATAAAAGCATTGTTTCTGAGATGTTTCACTTGTTGAACTACTACACTGATGCCAGGTCCACATGTTCTGTGGCATTTTAGTTTCACAAACAATATTTTCCTAATTAATAGCTCTGAAATCCTGAAGCACCACTATACAAGCATCCTTTGAGTGTTATGTATCACCTGGAGTGGTAACTGAGCTGCTCAGGGGGGGTCCCACACACCAGGAACACACTACTCTGACTTCACAGAGACACTCTTTTTGTCAGGCTTCCAGCTTTAGATATTGCTCATAGCCAATTCCCTCGCTCTTGTCTCTGTGGGATTTCTCCCTTTTTCTTCACCCAAAAAAGAAACTGCCATACAATAGCTAAAAAATACAGTCTGCCTTTGGGTAATCCTCTGCAGTATCTAAAATAAATACCTTAAAAAGCTCTGTTTCACTCAAGTTTATTATTTAGAGCTTGTAGAAATCAGTCTTGGTACTTTTAACTCTTATAATTCATATGTTCACTTTCATATTTGATGTTGTAGCTGCTGAGACTTTCTAAGCTTATCCTTCAGCAGCTGTTTACAGGTCTCCATTATACAATGTTGGAGATGCTCATATATTACCAATAGTGAATAAAATTCAAATACAAAAAAATAAATTATACTAAGTCCATCCATCTTTTTCTGCTTCTTCAGTTGAGGCTCTTGGGGGGTGCTGGAGTCTATCTCCGTTGGCATGGGGTGGGAGGCAGAATACACCCTGGACAGGTCGCTAGTCTGTCTATAGAACCATTAACGTTCACACCTATGAGCAATTTAGACTCACTAATTAACCCAACCCCACTCGCCAAGAGGAGAGCATGCAAACTTAGCAAGACCTTCATGTTGTGATTCAACAGTGCTAACCACGGTACTAATATCAATCAATATGATTTAGAATAATAAGCTGGAAATGTAATTACATTATAGAAATTGCATTAAAGCAGAAATAAAAACATGTAACCCCATCTTCACTGCAATCAGTCGGAGTGCTCACAGGGTTAACCCTGGTGTCAGGATGGAAATGGGACAAAATGAGTCAGCCTTTTCTATTGAGCTTGAAATGTCAAACAACATCAAGCGAAAGCGACGGCTGCAGGATTTACTTGCTAGCTACAACTTTTATTTGATATAAGCTCTTAATATTTGGCCTAGCCATTATTGATAAAGGCAAACGAGACTTTCTGTGCTAGATAGAATCTGAATGTTTTCTATTCCAGAGATGTTTTAGTGTGGTGGTTTAGACAGTTCTGAACTTTCTTCGTTGCATGTGATATATGATGGATTGTATCAGGATTTCAAGCCATACTCAAGAAAGAGTGTCATCCAAAGCTTTGTTCAGTCAGTCCTAGAAGTCATAAGGAAAAGAGCTTTATCCTGTGGCAGATCCTGTGCTAAAGCTGAGGCAAATAGCCATCAATCAGTGCCTAGTGAGAGCCACGCGTGAAGGTAATCTGCCTTCACAACATAACCTTCTCATCTTTCTGCTCATCACTCCTTCTCAGACCTCAGCTGGCCTCACAATAGCTGCAATTACACAGGCAGCGGTCCCCTGGGTACCGACAGGCTCGCGGGGGCTGTTATGGCCGAGCAGGGACGCCGTGGGCCACCTTTGTTGGTGTCAGACCGTAGAGATAATGATAATGCCAGCGTTGACTGTTTATCACTCTGTAGAGAGAGCTGCGTGTTCTTCTTGAGGAATTATCACAGCATTCGAGCACAGCGGGTGAACGGGGAGGAAACCTCGTATCGGATAAGGAATCCTATTATGCCAGCAAATGACTTCTTTAATGAACTCCGAGGAGAGCAGGTCAGAGTTGAGGTGCTGCCCTGAGATAATGGCACAAATGTGGCTTTTCCCCCTCATGCTTCCTCAGTCATGCCTGTAAAGATGTTTCCTCTCATGCAGGGGGAACAAGGCATCAAACTCGTATTTTGATCATATCGTGCAAATTTCAGACTCCCTCTAAAGTCACCCGCAGCACTTCTCACTGGCTGTCTCAGACCTGCATTTGCTGAGAAAATGTACACCACGTGGTAAACCGTTAAATTTCCATGAGGATAAACAAGATAATAGGATCTGTTCTGCCAAATGAGTGAGCAGAATAGTATGACAGCTAGGAGAGGGTTTTTGCCAGAGGTTTTTTTGTTGTTGTTTTGCTTTTTTTAAGGAAATAAAAACTACTGTATTTTTCCAATACCCAGCTCTTGCTGGAGTGGCAGCGCAACAGATTCGACAAACTGTGACTTTGCCTTTCTTCATTGCCTTTCTCAGCTTTCTTCTGTGTAATGTTGACAGAATTTCAATAATGATATTTCTTGGGGAGGAGCTTAAAGCACTCATCAAGCAGCAGCCTAACAAGCTTTTCACTGGCCGGGGAGGTGCTGAATAAAGCGTCTTACTCCTGTTATGTTTCGTTTTTCTGTAGGCATCATGTGGTTGCCACTTTGAACTAATGCTTTAGAGTTTTGTTGCCATGACGTTCTATCCAGCAGGGATTGCAGTTTGAAATAAAAATACTTTTATTCATGTGGAAAGAGAACCTGGAGGACAAACCCCCAATCTTTCTAATATTGTCAGATTCAATTAGAAATCAGCTTTGCAGAACTGAGCTGCATTGCTATGCACGTTGGTAAAAGACAAAAAGTGATTTTTACTTTCAGTTTGGATGATTCTTCAAAACATGATTTCCAATCTTTAAGCAATTCAAGAAATCCTACTTAGTATTCAGTCCAACAATGTTTCGCTAATGCCTGTTAGCTGCAACAGTGGCAAAAACAGCAGCACGTACCAACAGAAAAGTTCAAGCTATCCTCAACAATTCACCTCAGCATCACTTTACTTGGTCAGAAATGAGCTTCACTGGCTCATTGTCTCATATCAAACTTCAATTTTCACAAATAGATGTGGACACTCTGCATATTGCCACCGCAGCCACATTAAACAGTGAACAGTGAACAGTGGACAGCCTACACATGGATGGCAGCCACAGCTGTTTGTCCTATAGTGACCACTGTAGGATTATGAACTTAAATTGAGAGGGGTATGAAAATGAGATTTTACATACTGCATATTAAAAGTGGGGGGATGCTATTTTATGGTTTATACAGTACATCTGAGTCCAGAAGTGGGTAGATGTGCTGCATAGAGTCACTCTTTAAGCTGGGATGAAAAGCCTGTCAGTAAAAGGGGAAAACACCTCACACTTGTCTTTTCTTGGAGGTAGTCATGATATTGTTTTTGGTTGTGGACACAAAATAAAAAAGAAACTACTTTGTAGTGTGTCATTTCAAAAACCCTCAGACCAAATTAGTCACAGAATGCTTTTGAAATCATGAATTTGGTGGACAACTACCAGAATTTCCTTTTAAAAGTGTGACATTAGCCACTGTGCGTTTTACTCTGTGGTTTCCATGAATTTCAAGTGTATTGTGGCAGTCTTTATGTACATTACACAGTGAATAGGATACCCATATTGCTTGTTGTACATGGCCTGCCGGAGGTACACCTGGTGTTGTAGCGTTGGGTTTGTTGTTTCCGAGACAGCTAAAGCCTGTGAACTAAAGAAGCTCAGCTGGAGTGAAGGGCTTGTCCTTCCCCAGGTGCCAAATGGAATCTGCAGTTATTACCATAATGCTTTCCTCCAGCTCATTTTACTCCAGCTTTCTGCTGGGTTCAGGAAGAGTGGCAACCAGTTAAGCTAATGCAGCAGAATCTACTTTCTATCCTTCACTACTGGAACATATTCACTGATAGAAGATGTCAGGCTGTGAGATTAGCATCACATATCCAAAAACATGAGTTATACAGAAGTCTGTATTTTTACATACTATGTATGAATAATTACGAACGCTGGTGTGGGATTTCTATTGTCTACGCCTTGTGAGAGGTGAATGGTCATTGTGACATCTCACTTTGTCTGCTTACACACTTCAGGCTCTAGAAACCACATGATAGATGAGCTCCCATCTGACTGCATCACACCTCTCAATAATGTGCTGCTCCCATACCCCCACCCACCACCCCCCTCACTGCTCCTTAATAAGCTGAGAGGAACGTGTGTGGCTCAGTCCATGACCTGACCTCTGGTGGCCTTGAATAAAACAGGGACATTTACTGCAGTGTTGTTAGTGCCTGAATTCAAACACGCATTTCAGATAGCACATTGCAGTGTGACTGTAGACTTTTGAAAACTAACACATCAGGTTCAGCGTTTTGAAAAGCTATTTTATATCTGTCACTATGGTGATGGAAGATAGTATCTTAATATTCCAATTGGCTGGTACTGCCACAAAGATGAAGCTGCAAGGGGCTTTAAAAATGAACTTTTAAAGGAGTCGATCATGTGTGATCATGATTTAACCAGATTCATGCAAGCCCATAGGGGCTCTTGTTTGGATTTTGTGTGGGCAGGTCTAATAAGGGCAAGTGTGGTGTGCCCACAGATTGGCACTGAGGCTCAAAATGGCAAAACTGCTGTGGACCCCTTATAAGGTTGCCTTCATTGGCACCACATGTTTTTTCTGTGAGTAATCCTACCAACAAAATTCCCACTTCACGACCCAAATGGGCAAAACTGCTATAGGCCCCACATGAGGTAGCCTGCATTATCCCCACATGGGTTTTCTGTGAGGTTCTGTGAAGCACAATAGTGTAGGGCCCACAGGATTCCCCCATTAGGCCCCATAAAGGCAAAACTGCATTGGCTCATGAGCCTCACATGGACCCAAAATCGGTGCCACATTCTGTTGGCAAGCCAGTTATGGATTTGCCCATAGGAGCTGTGCTCCACACAGCCTCACACCTGCCCACTGTGGGCTCACACGGACATGCTTGCTGGTTAACAATATGCAGTAACACAAAACATTCAACAGTAAGGTAGCAAAGTTAACAAAATGCTTTTAGTTTACCTTTGCAAAGTGAACAAGTCAGTGAATGTTAGGCAGTGGGCCAAATTACTGGGAGCCAATATGAAGGGGATTTCATTTTTTAAAAAGCTTTCAGTGCATATTATTTTATTAATTAACATGTAAAATTATGTTTACAGTAGTGCACTGAAAACAGTCAAAATTCAGGAGGGTGATGACACCATAGGCATCTGTGTAAAAGTTACATTTGTCCAAAGCCTGGATGTCATGAAGTTCTTATTTAATCATTTGTAAATCTCTCAGTTTTATTAAAGAGAGGAAGAAATTCACTGGGAGCCCCTTTAACATTTCTGTCAAGCTTAGCTGGCCGGTTTGTTCACTTGGTGCTTCTATTCTAGTATAATGCTGTATAATTACCAAAGACTTCATATAAGTCATTAGTGTTATTAGTGTAGGCCTTTAACAACTGGCTCATCCACATAACACACAGAATAGGATTGCATTTTGAGTTTGCAGCATCATACTTCAGTGTACTGTTCATTACTGTAAACTTTTCTCTGACTCGCAGCCTTTTACAAAATGCTGTCTGTTCTCACTTCAAAGCTGTTTGCCCGGCTGAATAATTGCCGTATCGTTCCGTGTGGCTCCCCACCCAGCCCACTCTGTGGCTCTGTGAGCCGATGGAGCTGAAAGCTGTAGCAGTGATTGTCTTAAACCTGGCTGACAGGATGCTACTGACAGCTGAATCATCATGGCAGAGAGCAACACCGCCCATCCAACAGGGATATCTGTATTAAACAGAGTGATCATGGGACTTGTTTACACTGGTTACGATAAAACTGATTCACTTATCATCTCTTTGATTATTATGAAAGTATGTTTTTCTTTTTCCAAGTAAAACTTGTGGAGTAAAAATGGTGATATGTGAACACCATGATCCGTTGCAGGTTGTAGATTTGTACTTGGAAGAACACGTTATGATAAGCTAGTGACGGTGTTCCTGTATTCGTCATTAATTCATTCATGCACGTGAATCGTCTGTTCTCTTTTTTTGGCATCATTTTAATAATTTGTACATAAGACGTTTTTGATGTTGGAGCGTGTTTTGTTTGGTTGGGGATTTTTGTTCTTGGAAGGCTTCTGAGAACTCTTGAAATTGACCCTCACCTCTCATCTTCATTCAGTGAGAAAGATTCACATCAAGGGTCCATTACTTTCTGTAAATCCTGTGTTTGGAGTTGTCTTGGCAACCAGCTCAGGCTTTATGTGTACAAAACGTGATTGAGGTTGGCCCTCATGGGTACTTGCCTCGCCCCTCTGCGCACCATGTGCTGCTGCTGATTAGCCTCTCCCTGAGCAGGCTGGGCTGGTGCAGGCTGTGCAGCATCTGATAAAGCCTAATTGATACGGTCGCCGAGGGAGGCCTTTGTGTGCTTTGTTGGCCCAGCGAGGCGCAGCAGAGTCAGACCTTGTCAGTGTGGCTGCTTAGACAATAGGAGCAGCTGTAACTCAACTCTGAGGAGCAGCAATGATGGAAACTGAGACCATCTCTGCTATTGATTAACTTGAAAAGATTGAGCATGGTGGGACGGAGTAGGTTGAATCCACCATAAGATTGCCAAGGTGAACCTTTTGCTCAGGAACCCCAGACAGATCCACGGTGTCTGGTCTTTGACATCTCTATCACACCAAAAGGAGCTTATAACTGGACATATAGCACAGGACTGCAGGCGACCGCTCAGCGTTAACAAAGGCAGCAGCAGCAGAGGGATGCAGGTTCAACCCCCTCCATGTGGCCCAGATACACACAGGCAGACGCTGAGATGGGATTGTACCATGTGGGGTGTCAGTGTTTTTGACATGCAGTCTGAACTGTGCATGATTTGTTTTGTTCCTCTAAATGTAAGCCATTCTTTTTAAGCAAGTTCTTTTTTTCCATGCAGAATGACATTTTTAGTCTAAGCCTTTTTAACTGGCTGACAAAATGTTGAAGTTCAAAGCTTTTTGTTTGGACTACTGGCAGTTCCTGTGTCTACAGCCTCTGCACGGTTTCTATAAAAGGTAAGATGCTCGCTGTGTTCATTAAGAGACTTCAGAATCTCACATTTTGCATGACTAGGGAAAAAGCCAGCTTACTAAAAGAAAGAATGTTTTGTCACATCACGTCAGTTCCTCTTGCGGAAATGCAATCATATATGTAGTCTTTTAGTTCCCATTTTAATTCCCACATGAACACAAAGTGTCATGTTTGACCCAGTCGTGGCTGACAGACAGCGGACACTTTTCACCCTCTCTGCTTTTTTTATGTCGAGAGAGGATGAAACGGGGACAAAGGACCCACGTGTCAGCGAGGTCAGCTGCTCTGAATGGAAGAGCTATTGTTGTGGTTTGCCTCGGACAAGCTCCAGCGCAGTATTCAGTCTATTGTATGTGTGGTCCCATCGGCTCAGGCAGCATGAGGAGGCACGTGCTCTGTGGTCCTTTGTCCAGCCCCAGTATTGCATCCAGATGGGGGTCTTTTGTTGTTGTTTGTTGTTGTTTATATTTTTTCTGAGTTTGTACAACAATATCCATGTTTACCTTCATGTACTTTATATAAACACATTTTAAAGAGTTTGTACAAAAACACTTATTAATTCCTGCTGGTTAAAGTAGAATTTTAGAGAATTCACACATCAGCAGATGTACAGTCAATCTGGGAAGCTGTAGTACTCCGCTGGAAATCCATATCACACCCTGGAGGCTACAGTGTGGAAAACAACTTTATAGAGCTATTGAATTAAAAGAATACAATCAGATTATTTTGATCACTATTTTTTGCTTTAGTTTAATGTCTACATTATGAAGAAAAAACTATTTCTTTATGCCAATTATTTGTTTCCATGATAACTTTAAGTCCTGTTGGACCTCTCTCTCTATACTTGCTATAACCTACTTGCTACAAATAAATATATACCGTAAAACATCTGCGTGTAGAGAGAGAGAGTTGTTTTTTTTTTATTAGCAACATCATCATTGAAACACACTTCTTATAACTGCTTCTGACAGTTTCAAGTATAGACATAAAACCTGCCGTGTGCTTGTCAGCTCCAATACAATACAAAGTCAAGCTCTTCGGAAAAGTTTGTTGTTGGTGGTGTTTTGTTTATCCATGTTCCAGGGCCCTATGTCGCAGTTTACACACATTAGCTAAATAGCTAAACCCCTAACCCTGTCCTGTAGCTGTTTGTGTTTTTCAACTTTCGTTTGGGAACCTGAACACGTAATGTGTTTCCATTATGTTCGTATAAATCAGCACAATATGAGACCTTGCCGATAACATATTAACATTAACAACTTGTTTTAATCATTGGTCCAAAGCATACTGGTTACAGTGTTATCTTCTGGCTCAAGAGTTGGGAGTTCGCCTTGTAATCGGAAGGTTGCCGGTTCGAGCCCCAGCTTGGACAGTCTCGGTCGTTGTGTCCTTGGGCAAGACACTTCACCTGTTGCCTACTGGTGGTGGTCAGAGGGCCCAGTGGTGCCAGTGTCCGGCAGCCTCGCCTCTGTCAGTGCGCCCCAGGGTGGCTGTGGCTACAATGTAGCTGCCATCACCAGTGTGTGAATGGGTGGATGACTGGATATGTAAAGCGCTTTGGGGTCCTTAGGGACTAGAAAAGCGCTATATAAATACAGGCCATTTACCATTTACCATTCTGTGAGAGGGTTGCTATTTACCCCAAAATACTTACAGCATGTCAAAGATGTGTATGTTTAAGCTAATACAAAATTAATGATGATGACTTTTCTGTCAAAAACCTATCTGTTGGCTTTTAGTATGGTTACTAATGATCTATTACACCAGCAGGATGCTTTTTAATGCAAGAAATGAAATGAATTTTACACTGTGTGATAATACAGCCAAAATCACTGACATGTTTGCTTCAAAGCTAATTTTGTTGTTTGTTTGTTTTCTGGCTTGTGTTTTATTTCATTTTGTAAAAGTAATGAGAAAGACTGCCCTGCGGGTCGGGTCAAGTGAAAAGAAAAAAGGGGAATATGTGATGTGGAGTTGATCATCTAAAAGGATGAACTGTCACACACCCCAAGGCCATCTTTATATCTATAATTGTTTTAGAGTCCACAAAAAATAGCATAACCCCCTCCTGATAACATGACTTAATACTCTGTTTTCCATTGAAGTACAAGTCAGTGTTTGCCTGGTGGAGACACATTTCATTATGCTTGAGGATGAGCCAAACTCAACAGCAGTGTTGTTTTGGAGTGTGGTGTAAATGGAAAATCTTCATTTGCTGTAGGCTTCTGAGCTCCGCTTTGGGAGCCAGACAGTAATGAGTTGCAGTTCTTTGCTTGGGTCAATAAGAGGTTGTATACAAAGAACACTGTTCAGTCTGTTAAAATGGAACAATCAGCAATATGCTGTATCTGTCTGTTTGCTGTTCCTCAGAGTTTTCACTTATGTGTAGAAAATTCAATGCATCTCTTTAATCTGAAAAATGCACATCAGAAAGTGAAATAGAGCCTTAAGGAGCCTTTAAATTAAACTTCTGATTTCAGGTTTCTGTGTTTCAGCCTCTGTGTTTTGCCTGTGATTCCAGTAGATCGGTGACCTTACTGATAATATTTCAACTCTTGCCCAGTGTCTGCTAATCTGTGTTTTAATAGCTATGGACGGACCACAATAACGGGTGTTGTGTTGATGGGACCAGAAACCTGTGATTGTGCCGTACTGAGAAATACATTTAAATATTGTCCAAACATGGCAGTTCATCAGCGCTGAAGCCCCCCCCCCAACACACACACACACACACGCACACACACACACACAAACACACACACACACACACACACACACACACAAGCCTCCCCCCACCTCTTTCATCATTCACACTGACTTGACTTCCTCATCCATTTTTCCTCATGTCGATGTGACCTGAGCCCCAACATGTACAGCTGCCAAGTCCTAACAGAATAATTGTTCGTATAAGTGGCTCATTTATGGATCTCAATTCGCCCGTACAAAGATTGAGACTTTGGCTTTTTCCTAAAGGATTCATCAGATTACAGTGTTTCTATCTGAAGTTAGCAGGCAGAGCAGTGGCTTTTTAATATTGCACATTCACTGTGGCCTGGATTGAGAGGGTTTCACTAAATGCATGACATCAAAAGCCATCCTAAAGGCATCAGGCAGGTCTGTGGTCCTTCTAAGACAGATCCCTGTGGAGTTTGCCCAAAGTCCTCGCAGACACCGATGAATCCTGATAAATCTCCAGATGCTTTTCAGATTCTTACCTACTCACCCAAGTGATTGAAGTGTTTTTTTATTTGTTTTTTATTTAGATGTACAAAAAAATAAGCAAACTGTTTAACACTCACTATATAATATAGGTTACATTAGAAAGAGAGTTAATATAACTTAAAGTTGCATTAATGTTAGTGTGTTAAAATATATGCTCATTTTAATTTGATGCCAGCCACACTTTTCAGAAATGTGTTTCCTAATGTGTTGGACCACCTTTTTTAATCACAATCAGCAAAAAGTGACCAATTGCTGTCATTTTAAAAGCAAAACACGTTTGTTTGATACAAGATTTCGGCTGCTCGGCAGTTCAACGCCTCATTTGTCATGTTTCGTTTCAGACAGGCCAGTTTAGCACCCAGATGTTTTAGTGAACCATGTTGGTGGAATAAATGCAGAATGTGGTTTGACATGATCTTGCTGAAAAAAGCAAGACCTTTCATTGGATGGCAGTATACTGTATATTCCACCCCAACATGTAAATATCATTCAAGATTAATGAGTTAGTCGAGCCATGTGCACCAAATTACTGCCGTGTAATTACAGGTTACATAATATTACATCCAATGATCCTCTGCTTATTCAAAGGGGGTCTGTAAGTGTTCCTCAGCCAGTCTGTACTGACTGACCATGCAACTTTGTTAAAGAAATTACAGTGTGGACATTCTGGTGTTGTCTGGCCTGCGAGTGAACATTTTGTAGCTGATACACTAGCAGCTTGTTCGCCCAGACTGCACCACCCAGTAGCAGATATGGCTCGTAGCGGTCAGTTTGATATCAGTCACTCTTTCTGTGATTTTCTCCATGGCATGAAATGGAAACATCAAAGTACGAAGCCCCTGTCAAATCAATCTGCTGTGTGAATGTGTACAGAGTGTGGCAGTGCGAGCCTGGAGCTGCCGTCACTGTGGTTCACAGCTCTGGTGCCTGTGGCCACTGATTCTCCCTTTTGTTGATTAGCTTGCATTACATATTAATTATATCTGCCATTTTTCATCTGTTTCTGCTCTTGTTTCTTCATTGAATTGAAATATTGTGAAAATATTGTGAGTCTTTATCAAGCAGATAATTCACACTGACGTTTTTATACTGAAGCATTAGTATCAGCATTCATTCTAACTCTTAGTAGCTGACCCAGCCATGAGAGTGGAGGTCAAAGATAGACAGAGAAATGTTTGGCAGCTGCTCATATAGGAAGACACAGAGACCAGCAGGCAATGGAAATACTTGGTTATTCTTAAACATCTAAAATAACAAAGGCAAAGGTCTCAGATGGTCACTGTAAGGATTTCCTTTACTATGTGTCAGCATATCGTTTACATGCAGCTGAAGCTTGTTTGGAGCCGTTGATATGCCTAGCTGTTATGGTTATTTAGGTCACTACACTATAATACTCTAGTGTAGATGCTACCTACAAAAAGTAAATTCTAATCAGTTCTTTACCTTATAATATATGAATCGAACTCAAATACATTGTATATACAAACATAAGAAACCAAGGTATCTTATTTAACTTTCCAAAACATTTCAAAAGTTTGTACCTGTAACAAAGGATAGATTATAGATGTGTTTTTAAATACTGATAGTTAAAATAAAATGATTTTTAATCCATTATATTCTGATAAACAAACAGGTAGTAATGATGATTAATGTCCAAGGGTGGTTTTATGTTTTCAAGTCCAGGATAAAAACAACATGCATGAATGCCAGCTTACTGTGTGAAAAAGATCCATTCAAATGGAGACTGCAGTATGCACTGAGGGCAACATCTACAGTCCTCACTCAGTGCCAAAATAAAAAATAAATTCCAAGTAATCAGTCGTAGAAAGATGAGCTTTGGGAGAAAGCGCTAATAACCGGTGTCAACATTTAAACACGTACTGATGGAGGCTAGTTTTTTGTAACTCTCCCCATGAGTTCAGTTGAGCTTCTTTCAAGTCTTTGTCTGCATCACGAGTTACCCTGCATTCAAAGTTCAAGTTTCCTTTGCTGGAACACGGAGCACCTCTCCTCCTTTCTGTCATTCTTTGTAGAAGGATTTTCAGACTGCACAGCTGTTCGCAGCTAAAGCCCCTTCCAGACACGCAAGTCTTACTCTGATTGCAATTGAAGGTGTCAGTGTCATGTGTGGAAAAGCTGCTGACTTTTCTACAGAAGAAAGATCTTAGACCTCAGACCTGGTGATATTTATGCATTAGTATCATTACAGTAGAAGAGTGTGTGAATGCATTAACACTGGCAAATATGAATTAGTGGCATAAACTCCATAAAGGCAGTGTTTTTCTACTTCTTATTTAATAGCACCATTACATGACATTTTTCATTCGCTCCATCTAGCCTGTCCTTATCTTGCTTTTTAAATGCTCTTGAAGCATGAACAAGATTACTGCCAGACATGGCAGTTTAAGACGTGATGCTTAAAAAGCTGCAACCTAATCCCAGACTGCACCCAAAGCAACAGTCTTTACAGAAAATCAGCTATTAAAAATATAAAAATAGGAGAGTAAATACTTGGTCCAGTTAACTCAGTTGCTTAACTGAACCGTAAACCCTCACGCGTTACACACTGGGTGCGTTGTCTCTCATGAGACAGATGATAAACACCAGACATCAAAGAGTTTTTTACTTTTTCTTTACATTCACTGACTCAGCATGTTGACTTGGATGTTTTATTTTCCTCTTACTGCTGTTTAAAGATAGCTGACGCATCACACCCACTGTAGCATGACCAAAATAATCTTATTCAGCTGCAGCATGTTTCACGATCCTTAGGTCAGATACCATCTATTGAGAGTTTGTGAAAAACAGTGAGACTTGACACCACAGGAGAAAACAATACCTGAACCTTTGCACATCCCGTACTCAGCCAGTGGGATGATTTAGAGGAGGAATGGCGTGGCAGCAGTAAAAGATAAGCTACTGAGGAAAGGGGCTGCAGCCAGCTAGTGGAATGTGAACACTCACTAGTGTTACACACTAAAGCAAGAAGGGATTTTCCTCCCTGTCTGTTCCACTTAGAAGCTGGCCTTACTTGGTAATGCTGGATAAGTCTCTGCTCTGCTCTCCTCAGACAAGAACAGCTTGTGTCTACTTTTGCAAATGTAGAATAAAGAAATGAAAAAAGAGGAACTCAGAAAGGAGCAGTGACTGAAAAAACCCAGCCTACAGGATGGAGAATTAGTCATTTTTTCTCAGGAGCGAGCAAAGACTAGTACATGTTTTGTGGTCAAGTGAGGAGAGAGAGAAGGAGTGGCATGGGTGGATGCTGCTTCTCCTGAGGCAGGCTTTTCCCAGCTCTGAGTTGCCTAAAAACATTTGGGTCTCTCACTCAAGAACTTAAACAAGCCAAATCTGTCCTGACGATGTCAGGGGCATGTGGAATCTAATGTGGAAATACTGCATTTCAGTGCGCACGATAAGGTAGGGGGATCCTCTTACTCCAGAGCTCAAAAGTGTGGTGTTGGTGTGTGGCTGGGAAAGCATTCGGGCTCATGCTGGTTCCTTCCCCGGGGTAACGCGTTTTAATAAAATTGGACACCTGTAGATCAGGGGTGGTAAGTTAGCCTTTTCTTTTTTTAAATAGATTATTGCAAGATGAGTTAGGCTGCACTGTGAGACTGTATGGTTTACCACAAGTTTTAAAACAAACAAACAAAGCTGTGGTATGCAATAAATCATCAGATGATTTAAGATCAAAAGTTGTTTAGTTGATTTCTTGTTGTTTTTTCTCTGTTTTAAATCATTTAAATCCTTTGTTTTCAACATTTAGTCCATCAAATGTTACAGAATAGTGAAAACATCCATCTTGAAACAAGTCATTTTTATACAAGAGCCTAAACATCCAAATGTATGGTACTTCAGATTGAAAGTACTCGTTTAATTAGCTTAGTGTTGATCCAGTAAATACTTTTCTTTGAAAAATGGCTGCTGAGCATGTGAGTGGTCCCTGTGACCTTTTGTGATTGAGTATCTACCAGTTTCTTAACAGCTATGATTTTTTTAATCATGTTCATCTTCCCAAATAAACAGAATTATATTATCCACGCTGTGACCCTCCAGTGCTGTCTGGGATTTAAAACTAGAGGTCTTTCAGTTACGCCGAGTTTTGGACTTCTTAATCTCAGATGTGTCCAAAGGGGTGATCCAAGCTCTGCAAGACCCAACTCTAATACAAAGATAATTAGATCTGTGTCAGGAAAATGAAACCCTACCCAACTTTATTAGACTAGAGCAGTTAATGTAGAATATGGTCCCAGTACGACACAGGTACAATCAGGTCAGGTCTCGATTCCTCTGAACCAACTGGACCCATAATGACCCCTATCAGGAACCACTTACTGAAAGTATTGATTATTAAATTAGTCGTATAATTTGATGACTTAATGGGCAAAGTGTTTCAGCAGTAGCTTAGAAAAACTGTTGTTTCTTTGGAGATGACTGGAAGAAGACTTACTATGCTTCGTTCCATGCAGTGCCCTCCATCTGTGTTGTCGTATTAAACATACTGAAGATGCTGCAGGGGATGGGCTGAAGCATTAATGGTTCCTCACAGTGGTTTCACCACAGCAAGGCTAAAATTAGTGGCCACTGTGGCTAGAGCAGCCTGACTCAGCAGTAGACAATCACCATTCATAAACTGCTACGGCCTGTAATTCCAGTCTCCTTGGGTCTGCCGGCCACAACACAAATGTTCCTCCTGGGATTCTCAGCAAGTCCAGGCGTTATATTGAATTTCTGATCTCTGTCTGGTTCTGCGCACGCAAACAGCCTTGTGTAACTTGGCCATCAGACATTTTCCGTCCGTGCCGATTTCTAATGAATGCCACAGTTACATGCTTTTTCCTCTTGGCTTGGAGTCCCTTCTGTCTGCTCTGCTAAAATTGACTACACATTTACTCACACATGCACACATGATCTGGAGGCAAATGTGTGGTGTTTTTAAATAGCTGACTTTAATTAGCCTGGTCTATATTTACGCTAGAGTCTTTTTTTTTTGCCACTTTTTTGATAGTAACAGTGGCAGCAGAAGAAAATTCTAGCACAACATTTAAGAAGATCAACGTTTTCTGCTTTCCAGCATTGTCGTGGTGCTTCGTCTTCTTTTACCCACATCCACAAAATCTCTGTACAGGGAATGATGAGGTGGATTTTCAGTTCAATAAATATGTGAAAATTACAAGTAGTTGACACAGGATTTTTTGGCGTTCTTGGGTTGTTTTGCATAATTAAAACCTTTTGCAGTGTTATTGCTGTCTCTGGCAGAGTGACCTTTTGTAGCCCTCCTCTCTCTGAGCTGATGGTAGAGCAGCATGTCTGCAGAACATTCCTGAGGACAGAAGTCATAGCTCAATAACTCACATGCAGGTCCTCACCCTGTTTCTCTGATTCTTCTCCTGAATGTCTGTTTGCATACCAACCCCATCTGTGAGTGTGAGAGTGGTCCCCCCAGGTATTCACTCTCTGTAGGGAATTTTAACCTGCTTTTGTAATAAATTCCCTGTAAAGAGCCTGGCTGCACAGCAGAGGCTGTCCCAATCTTTGTTTGAACTCTTAGCAGACCGTGTTTAGTTCAAAGACTGTGTTCATGCAGCCCATTTAAAAAGGTTTGCCAGTGAAATAGTAGAAGCTAGCAAACCTGATCTGCTAGGAGTGCAGACATTATTTATTTAACTTGGGGACTCAGACTGGAGCTGCAGCCTGTTTGAGGTGACCTACAGTGGAGTACGTGTCTGTGTGTCTGCTTCCTGTGCTCCTAGTCTCCCCGACGAGAGGAAATACGGTTTCCCTCCTGAACTGGACAACAAACCCTCAGCTGTCTGGACAATTACTGTAGCTCTGCAGCTTCCTGGCATGCGTGTAAACACGGCAGTTGAGAGTTGTCTACAAGCAGATGTGCGCCTGTGTTGTGAATCGATACCCACCTGGTCCTCCATAAAGGCTGCACTTTAATGGTAAAGTCATTTCTGCCTTAAGCGGGGAGTGGTGGTGTAGAGGGCCTAAAGAGTACGGAGCGGAGTCAGTGAGCTGTTGGCCATTCACTGTCTGACAGAAACTCCCTCTGCCCTGTCACTGGTGAAGAGCAGCTGCAGTATCTCAGGAGCTTTCTGCCGTCGAACACCTGAGGCAGGCAGGCGGGAGGCAGACGAGCTTTTAACACAACCGAGAGACAGACAGAGCACCTAGGAGGAGGCGTATGGTGAGTGTGGGTCTAATTCACTGGTGTCTGCTGAACGGATTGTTTAAGGAAATGCAGATGTTAATAGATGTTTGCTGGTCTGCAGCCTAGAATAATGTCACATGATGATAAAACTGCATTTTATGTTCTTGTGCTTTGTGTGTGCTGGGATGTCAGTCGGTATAACTGACGTGTGTCTGCATTACTGTGTCACTGTACTTCTGCCATTCCTCAGCAATTTCACACTTTTTGTCGTTAATGTGGAAGGAATTCTTTTCATCCTGATTAGGCTTGTTTGACTCACTGTGGTGTCACTGACGACCGATGCCACACTTACGATACAGAAACTCTATAGCTATAATCTAAATCTCTGCAACTAGACACAGTGTTGTGTTTAGCTGTTTCTGTCGTTACTTTTGAAGAAGTCGAACGTCAGGATAATGCACAAGTGCACATTTGTCCCTTAATAAGCTGCTTGTTGTTGGACTGCATGCCAATATTGTGTTATAAATAATTTAACACCACAGTGTCTTATTGCCGCCTGTAATTTGATCCAGGTCTTCTTTCCTGGACTCCTGTTTGGACTCTGTGTTTGTTTAATGTTTTTTCTCTCTCGTGTGTTTAAAATTTTTTATCATATTTAATCCAAATGTGTTCACCTGGATCCTGATTGATAAAGTGAGCTACAGGGCTCAGCCCAAGACATTATCAGAGGCAAAAAATGGCAAGCCAGTACTAATTTACCTTTTAAATATTTCATAGTTTGTGTAGTTCATTTATTTTAAATGAACCAGCCTAAGGCAGTGCTAACTCAACATTAGCTCTAGTTCCCCCTCACCTTTACTCCTATGCCTAGTCTATATAAAACAAGAAGTGGTTAAACGCTCCAGCTGGTGAGGTATAGGCTAACCCAAAATATCATCATTTTCCTGTTTAATAAAGTTTAGAAATCAGTTTCACTGGTGAGAAATCTGAGCAAAAAACCATATTATAATACAATAAGTACTTCAAGAGCTCAAACTTTCCTTTATTCTTTTGAAAAGTATTTCCAGAGGTTTGCAGTGAAATAAAAAATTTGAACCCTTTTTGATATACTTTACACAATATTTTATTTATGATGATATATACACGTGTAGCATTCATTTCATCGTTTACTTAAATATGTTTAAATGATTAATAATAAAGATCAAGTGAAAACGTTTTTCTCAGGAACATTGTATGTGTATTCAGATTGTACAGTTACTGTAATGTACATGAAAACGCGTTATAAAATGAGTCTACTTCATTTACATGAGTGAGTGTCAGTTAAATGACTATGGAGGTTAAACATGGACACATTCTGTTGGTAGATGTCACATGTTCCTGCCCCTACTGAAACAGAGAGCATCTGAATGTTTAGCTTACAGTTCTGTAGGAAAATCGGGAGAAAAGAGGGAATAATGTTAATGTTTCATTTGAAACCTTCTTTTCACCATGTCTGCATATACACAGCAGGTGAGGAGATAAACCATAATATTTCAGTTAGACAAGATCTCTTTCTAATGATCTCAGTACATGCTTGGATGAAAGTATGATGGATTTAAATTGCCATAATCAAGAATAAATCTCTCAAAAATAATGGCGTGTCACTGTAGCTCAGGAAACTGCTGTGCTCTGAGTCCCTTTTTTAATCACTATCAGGTGCTACTAGCGGTGGCCGATGGCCCGGTCAATAATGATCGGATAGTTGCTCTTGGGGGGAGGGGGACGCCACAGCCACCTGGGGTCCTCCTCCATCTTTTATACATGCCAGTGAGGCTAAGCTCATCAAACATTAATGGCCAAAGCTTGGATCGCTCTACCTCCGTCAGCTAGACTATGACCCTGAGCTGTCAGTGGTCCAGGAGAGGTACTCCCGACCCGGCCCTAGCTGCCCCGTGAAGCCTAAATTCACTCCGACTCTGGTAACAGCAATGTGCCACTTGGTCACGGCCCTCTGATGGATTAGAAGCTCGGCAGTGCTCTCATAGTATCCCATAACCAATTAAAATCTAAACTATTGAATGCTAACCATATTCACCAGGACCTTTCCCTTCCAAAGTGCTTTTCCCAGTATGGTGTGAGCCAGGCCATTATCCTCAGGAAGGGCTCCGCCTCCATCTTTGTAAACTCAGAAAGGATTGCTAGGTTCCAGCTGGAAGTGGCACTCACCAGCATTTACCAGTGTGAACACCCTGCTAACATCAGGCTAGTCACATATTATGCATTTGCAATTGTTTGAGTCGAGTTATCGCCCCAAACCTCTGGGTAGTCAAGTAGAAGGTTTTGAGAAGGAAACTTAAGCAGCTTATTAAACAGAATTTCGAATATTACTCTCTCGTTTAAAAAGTCTGAATTCATCTTCACCTGGAATGTGCGATTTAGCTTTTTGTTTCAGTTTTCATCTCATGAAAACAAAGGAGCAAAGCTATGAATGAATAAAAGAGAGAGGTTAAGCTCTCGGCTATTCACTTCATGAACAGCTTAGTTAATATGACTGCAGCATAGTTTATAATGTTACGTAGCTAATCAATAGGGGGCTAATGGTTCCTGGAACACCTCCTGCTTCGTGCCCACACCCTTCGGCTTGTATTATGGGAGAGTATCGTTCACTGGCAGCTCGGGGTTTTTGTTTTCACTGTTGTGTAGCATATGCCAGGAGCGGCAGTGTGTCGACAGAGGATGGACATTAGTGCTATTACTGCTTGAGGAAATGCATGTTGTTAATGGTGTGGTGCATTTGCAAAGGCTGCAGGAACTGAGTGTTTTATTATATGTTTGGACTGCATGTTGTCACCCCATGTGTTTTGCATCGCACTGATTAATTGTGCAAATCTGAGAAATGCACTTTTACAATAGAATAATAACAGTAATTAGAGACACACTTTCCTTATTTGTAAGCTGCTGCATCAATTGTGTTTACCCTTTCTGACCTCTTTACGCCTGTTCTCCTCCCACTTCCACCTCCTGCTGGCCACCCGCCCTTTAAATAAACCCCCCATCCCCTAACTCACCCCACCCAGCTTTCATTCTCTTTCCCTCATCTCCTCCTCTTCATCCGCTTTTATTATTTCTGGTTGAAGTCTGCAATCAATTAGTATGAGAGAAGGCCCAATCAATTCCCACTCATTTGCAATTCCTGCCCGTTAAACACTTTCCTTTATTACCAATGTCATAATTAATGCGGAGGAGATTGAGGGGCGGGGGGTGGGGGGATTCTGGGGGTGGGGGAGTGGAAGGGGGTGGGAGAGTCTTTGCCTTATCGCCTGCTGCTCATCCAGACATCACTAATCATCAGTGTAGCGGGCCATGCTTGCTTTGTACAGCAGGCCCAACAGTAAAGAAGTGAAGCTGGACTTGGCGACAGACGCTTTACAGTTCTGTCCATATGACAGTCAGTGAATGCACTGCTATGGAGAAGTAAATATATATTGCGTATGTTCTGAACGTCGTCACAAGAGTAAACTCGAGCAGCCCGTGTTGGTAACTGTCCCCCAAGGACAAACTGTCCACAATGTCAGAATTTGCTCAAGGACATCCTTCATTTTTTTTTAATTAATTAATTTATTTTGCATGACATTTCTCTTCAGTGGAGTGTGATGCAGAAAACTGTTCGGGCCTTTTGTGCCAAACCTCTTGCAACAAAGATAAGCACATTTTCTGCAGTGCTGCAACCCCAAATGACTGCAAATTATGCTCTCGCGTTTTTGGCTCATTTAAAATCAAGCCAGAAAAAGAAAAAAGAAAATGTTGAAAGGTGATTACAGCTGAAATCATTATCACTTAGAAATGCCTGAAATGTTCCTACACTTGTCCTGAGCCTGTGGACCTGTGGTTTTGGTTTGGATTATTATCTTATGTTTAAAGTTAATTCATGTTAAGATTTTCTTGTTCTTAGGTTTGGTTTCTGTTTTGTATTTTGAGCTCCTTTTGTTCTGTGTCTCTGTGTTTCCTTCCTGTTGCCATGTCTTATGTCTCGTGTCTGTGCGTGCCTGTTGTACCTCCTGTTTTACTTTGATAGTCCCTGTCCTGTGTGTAGTGTGCCTGGTTTTGCTTCCTCTTGTCTCGTCAGCTCTGATTTCTCCCAGTTGTGTTTCCCTCCTGTCTCCCATTCCCTGATTGCTCCTGTGTGTATATAAGCCCCGTGTTTTCTTCTGCTTGTTACTGGTCCGTCTGCGTTACCTCCACGTGTCATCCTGTGTTCCACTCTTTATGTTTTCCTGTGAGTTATGGTTTTAGATTTGTTGGTTAGATTGTCCCAGTTTAGGTTTGTTCTTAGCTTCCGACTGTCCCATCTTGGCTCTGTCTGTATTATTACCTCATGTCAATAAAGCTCACTCATTGCATCGTCAGTGCCTGCGATTGGGTCCTTTTCCCTTCGACTTCACATGGCTGCCGCGGCAGTCGTGACAACACTATCTACAAAACAAGTCTACAAGTAAAATTAGATTAGTGAAACCCGTGCATTGGCTGCTTACTATTAACCAGCATGCATGTTAATGAATCAGAATAATTTTAAATCAAACTTTCAATCTGCTATCGCAAACACCACCAGTCCCCAACTTTCATGGTGTTACAGGATTCAAATGTGTGACTTCTGTGACTATAGAAACTGACATAATAGGGTCCAAGAAGGAAGTCACAAAAGACAAAGTTTCCTTGGGAGTGGTGATGGTTCACTAATGTTTTTAACGAGATTTCAGATAATAAAATAAATCCTGTATTTGTGTGTGCACTGTTTGAATGTAGTCATACACTCTCCAGAGTATATGACCAAGTTTATTGCACAATGAGTTTTCCAGCAATGCTACACAAAATAATAAAAGCACAGAGTAAGGGCTATAAACAAGTACAACATTTCCACAGAAACGCACAAAAAAAATCACAAATTAACAAAACATGAAAACAGCTGTGAAACCACCACGCAGAGATTCAAACTGACTGCAAACGGCCCTCGCGTCCTCAATGTGACGTTTCCAGGGGTCCATTGTCTCAGATAGGGTCTATGGCTAGTAGATGTGCACAGCTGTGTGGAAGCATGTTTTATGAGCAGCAGGATGAGATGGTAGTGTGACTGGGGAGGGAGGGTGCAGGTGGTGGACCAGTGGTAATTACTGGGAAGCCCTGCTGCTCAGTTAGTGGTCCCAACACACCAGTCTGTCTTCTTCTGGACCCTAATGAAAAGCCTTTTAATATCTGATTAGCTTTTAATGTCACTCTGTGGGAGTGGGTGTGGTCTGGAGACTTTTATTAGAGACTAGGAAAATGGGCCTGCTTGCCGGCAGTTTGTCATTTTTGATTGAAGAGCCGAGGGATGCAGGTGGAGATATAATTACACCGGAGGTCAGTAATGTTTTCATAAGTGTGCGGTTGCGTGTTTATGTGCAGCCTTTTATGGTTTCTTCCTAGTCTCCATTTCGGCCCGCAGAGGTGTCCCTTTGATGGATTGTACAGATAAAGTATTTGATGACACAGGAGAGCCCGGGCCCATTAGAAATTCATAGCAGATTATCCACACAGCTCAAATGAAAATGGACATCAGAGACATAATGGCTGTCGTTGGCATTTTCCACCACTTTCTGTGATATTGTTTCCTTTTCATGACTTAACCACTCTCATTTTTGAAAACAACAATTCTTCAAAGAGTCTCTAACAATCATATTGTTCTGCTTGTGCTTCACGCCGGCAGCTTTCATCCGATCGCCTCTATCAAGTCACGGTGACAAGAGCTCTCTTGCAGAAATGAGCTCTCATGCTGCATCAATACGAGTTGTCTTTGAAGGAAGTCCATGCAAACAATTTGTGGACTTTTTGTTGTATTCTATTTCTATTTGTTCTTTTTTCAAAGGTTTGTTTTCACTCTTTGACTAAAACCTCGTCACAGATGTCGCTGAATCATCATTTTTCACCAGAGACAGCACTTTGGAAGGATGCTTTGTAGTGACAGTGCAGAAGCATGCCACACATTATTTAATATCTGGCTGCGCAAAGCAGCCAGGACCTAAAGGTAGTGGGTTTTTGCCGGGCTGTTTGATTGCCGCTCAGCTGTAGCTGTGTGTGTGTGCTGTGTGAAATGTGTTCAGCTGTTATGGTGCATCCTGCATACTTGTTAAATATAAATGGCCGCCAAACTGATCGTGGCAGGTGAACACTAAAGCTCAAAGGAAATTCCTGTCCAAGTCTTTAGTCTTACAAGTTTAGCTTTAATACATTTGCACATGATTCAGTAGCCCATTTGCTGACCTGTTTAAACCTGAAACATGGGTCAAAGCGGTTTTTTTAAACACTTACATACCTTGATTTGTTTCTAACTTAAGACAATGTCAAAGTCATTTTACATTGCAGGCCACGTACAGCCCACTTTGATCTTATTTGGTTAGGGTTAGAGATAGCTTGATATGAGAAAAAGAAGTGAAGTTTCAACATTGAGTCTCAGTTTTTCTACATGATAAAAAAAATGCTCTGCTCTGTCAGCACCCCTCTTTGGGCTTAAATTGTTAGAAGTAAATGTGTAAAATTAAGAACTCTGTAATTACACAATTTGGTGTAGTATGAATGGCCATGGGGGACATCTTTGTCACTAGGAAAAGCTATAAAACTTGTAAAAAAAATAGAGTGAAAAGTCCAGAATTTATGTCCTACTTCACATTTTTCAAAGCCATCCAATGAGCCACATTGACTGGGGCTGACTCTGGCTCCTGGGCCTTATGTTTGACATCCCTGGATTAGGCCAATGTATCAGAATCCTGTTGCCCGTGAACTTTCCAAGGTGTATCATTCAAAATAATAAAGAAGCAGAAACATATTTCCTTTAAAACGATAAATTTGTCCGTGTATCCTCCACAGACTCGTCTTTCAAACAGCCTGCTCTGACTCGTCACAGAGTCACAGCAGCCACAGCGATCATCAATTAGTCACTTGCTTGGTTGATGCTGTTTATGATGCAATCCATGGATGTCTTCAAGGGGCATCAATTAAGTGAAAGTCACTGGCATGTCTGTTTTGCACAAGGTATCCTTTAGCAGCAGTGAATGATGCACCAGTTTATGCTATTAGTGAGACATATCTGTCACTCCCAGCTCACCTTTTTTCTGCATGCAGGATCGCTATTGTGATGAGACATATTTTACCCCAAACCAAGATCTTGTCCTGAATCTACTCTGTCAGAGTAGATTTGAGTGCTTTAATCTCCCCACAGAGGTTTTTTTGTATATGGGCAAATCTTTTAAATGTTTAAATTTATGGAATGAATGCACACATGCACGGCACATGTTCGATAGCAGACTTGATCTCAGGACTAAAATCTCTCAATAACCAACGTCAAGGCAGCAATGCTAAAGAATGCCTTCTTCATAATGAAAAGAAGCAGATAGCATCAGATTAAACTGCATTTCATGAAAACCTGCCATAAGAATATGTCGTCTTAGCCCACTGGGCAATCCACTGATCCCTAAGGTTCACGTGGCTTGCGTGTCTTTAGCATACCCTAGTGTGTCAGAACACGCTTGCTCAGACACGGACCAGTTGGAATGGACACAGTGCACGTCTGTTGTGGTCGCTAATATGCAAGGAACACTCAAGCACTGCTTCTATGCAGCAGCATTAAAAATTGCCGCATGAACACACTGATTAATTTATAAGTCATGCGAGAGGGGCATAGGCAGCGCACCCAAAAAAATCCCAGATAAGCTGCATAGTGTGAGAGTTCTTTTCTTCTACACAGACAGATTGTGATTTGCGTGTCTGTGCGTGTAAATGGGTATGAGAGAGAGAGAGAGAGAGAGAGAGAGAGCATGAAACTGAGATGCTCCTTTCAGTTCAGGATGAAGAGAAAAAAAGAGGCCTGAAATATTTGGGGAAGTGGGGATTGGTAAGGGGGGGATTGGTAGGGGGGGATTGGCTTCTAGTCTTCTCATATCTTATAGAAAGACTTGGAGACTCTTTCCAAAGAATGATTCTGCCATTGTCCCACTCTGGCTCTGCTTTTAAATGATCAGATCATCTGATGAAAACCCCTCCCTACAGTCAGTAGCAGTACATCTGCATTTATGGTTTGTTAGCATCCAAACTGTTATATTGAAGACGTTTCTCTCACAAATCCAGCAACAGTACGCTTCTTATTGAACTCTCGTACTACATCAGATTTATCTTTAAAGTGATGCATGGCGTCGGGCCATGAGGTGGCACTCAGCTGCCTGACGGTAAACACTCATTAATTCCAGCTCTGCCAGAACACACAAACATCTGCCGTCTGTTGCCGTGGTGACTCAATGGACCCCATCCAGCAGGCACCGTTGCATGCCTTTCTGCGCACCGTATTTCAGTGCACACAATGCCAGCCGGTCCTGGTACCAAAACAAAGCAGCCGCCTCCTCGTGGCTTGAAGCAGGTCCGCTGTGTGTTAGAGGGAATCCCGGATCCTGCGCAGAGCCTGCTGCTTGCTCACATGTGCGTGGACGGATGTTTAAATGCTCCGACAGAAGCCCTGACGCAGCACAACCCAGGCCCTCGCTGCCTTTCTGCAGACGGCGTCCGTCCTGATATCGCAGGCTGTGGGGCAAGGCCTGGTTTCATTTTCGAGGATTCTCCTCAGATTCTGTTTCCTGTACAGAGGTGCTTTTCTGAGGAAGTGACTTATCATTTCTATCAAAGTGATAACATCAACCTGGTCTGTGTGAAGTGTCTGCTTAGATTTGTGCAGCCGTTATCAGCTTGAGCTGCTTTATTCATTGTACCACAAAAAGTAAAAGTCACAATTCAATTTGTGGTACCAGGAGGCCGCTGTGAGAAAGCAGACATGCTGTGAGCGCTGTCTTTAGTAGCGTGTTACATCTGGACACCTTAATGTTGTGACAGGCTGTCAGGAGACGGTGTCTTGCTTTCTTACGCCGACTCGTTTCTCTTCGTGGCGTTGAAGCCGACAGTGCTGATGTGGTGTCAGAAGTAGTGCCAGCACAACACCAAGCCGCTGGGCTGCGGGCGCCTCTAATGAGCTCCCCTGAGTGGTAAGCAGGCCGATGGAGATGGCCCGTCCTCTCTCCTCCCCCTCGCTCAGCGTGCTCGCCTCTAATTGGTGGGAGAAGAAAGAGGGACTTCACTCTAACAGGAGACAAAGCTTTGTTTAAAGTGAGTGACACAAAAAGTAAAAGAAAAATCTATTTCTGCCTCATGTGAAAGCAGGTCCTCTCACCCCAATTATAATTTCTGGCAAAGGCCCGAGGTTTACGTCGTCCAGTATGTCCTGAGCCCGAGGAGAAAGACATGGGTGACGCGAGCAGAGTCAGGTGTTCGTTTTGGACGATGGGAGACTCTGATGTGCCAAATGAATGCTGCTTTTTCACCTAGTTTTAATCACACTGTTGGCTCTTAATGTCAAAGTGCTCTTTGGAATGACTGGAATAATGACGCCCTCTACTGCTCAGTTAGCAACACAGCCAACAGAGGGAAACAAAATCAACAGGGGACCGTGTTAGCTCAGCTCAACCACCAAAGGATCCAGAGGGAAACACAGTGAAATGTCTTTATTTTTTTATTAATTCTAGTAAAGGCATGGCTGTAGTTTAAGAGGTGGAGCAAGCCATTTCTCATATTGTTGCTATGAGACACGTCTGGACAGTGTTCAGTGTGTGTGTGTGTGTGTGAATGCAGCTCAAAGCAGAGGCTTGATAACTGCTCAGGGCGTGAAGCTCAGGCAATTATGACATGAAATCTTTGTGTTTCGGTTCTCTTTATCAAAGCAAGCTTGTGGCAACATTATTCAAAGACATATTTTGGATTTTAAAAATGTATTTAAGCATTCTGGTGTCACAGTAGCACACCCACGTGTGCCAAGATCCAGGGTTTCCAGGAAGAACAGTGTACTCGTGTCATTTGGCTCACCAAATTGTGTGCACACATCACATTACATGGATACAAAATGTGCGGAAACAAACTAAATTCTTATGCAAAGTGTGATAAAGTATTAGCAAGAAGAAAAATGGATGCTTAAATAAATTAAAAGGCCTGGTGTGTTGATTCTGTTGATCATCCATATTTATTAGTCATTTAGTCCATCACTTGCACAGCCAAATTAAATTGCTGCTTGGGGGCCAAAAATGAGCTGCTGGGTTCTTTTGCTCTGTTATCTTTAGAAGCTGATTTCTAAAACACCAATGATGCACAAGCAGTAAGTTAGCATCCAATAAAATTCCTTTCTTAGGTTAGTCATATATGAATTTCTCCACAAAAACCTTTGAATCTACAAACATTTTACATTTACTGTGGTTATAGTTGATTATCATACACATTCAGAGTCAGAGAGTGTTTATTATATTGATCTCTGAGTGTATCGGAGCCTCGTGAAAGATTGGTGACCTGTCCGGGGTGGCCCCTGCCTTTCACCTTAACAATAGATGGATGGCAGAAAATGGTAAAAGTTCTTCTACCTCAGCCTTCATCAGGATGAAATTGCAGCTTCTTTTGCTCTGGATTGTTTGCCCGGTGTGAAAATATTAATTGAAAACCACACAAAAGTACTTACAGTGTACGCTTCAGTGGACTACACTGTGCTACTATGTTCTGAAGCACTGTTACCATAGTGTGAACCCGGAGCTTCAGAGAAACCAGTCTTGATCATTTAAAACGCTCTGTTACATCAACTATTTCTCGAGGCTGTACCTCTGTTATGTAACTCCTACATCTGCCCAGCTCTAATTACAAACCCCGTCTGAGCTGTCTCAAGGATGTCACGCCTAAAACTTTTCCTTGATCTTCTTCTGTATGGCACTGACTTTACTTCTACTCCACTCTCTCTCGTGTTTCTGAGATCACTCTGTGTCATGCATTCAAGGCCGTTTTTCAGAAGTCGGCTGGATACAATAAACTCTCATTTTCTGTGTGAATGCCTTCCATTTAAATGCATTCACACTAAGCTTAAGAATGGTCGGCCAACATAAACTTTAACCTGCCTATTTGTGTCTGGATTCATCTTTGTATTCAATAAATGCCTGCAGTAATTCTGTTCTCAACTCTGAGATGATGCATTCACATTTCTTTTCTTTAATTCAATCCAAAGTTTAGAAATCCGAAAATATTACACAAAATATATCAAACAAAATGTGAAAAATCAGCGCGTTGCTAATTGGCTAATGTTTGGATTTATTCATCACAAACCTGTGATCATGAGTCTTACTGTGCAAAAATGATGATTGGCTAATTTCATATGAAGCGTAGTGCTGGCTGCTTCAGGCCAGTATAGCACGGTGGCTGCTGTCACTCCAAGGTGCTTTGCAACCCACCTCAACCCTTTATATTATTCATGCTATGTCATGTCATGGTTGTTGATATCTGCTCTATTTTTAAAGGGAGTTTTGTTGCTTCTCTCCCTGTATTTTGGCCTTCAGGGTATGAAATTGGATAGGTGTGGAAGTCTTTGAACAGAGCTGTAAAACCAAATATGTATAACTGCCATATGGTTAATTTTCATGTAATTAGTCTTACAGCCCAGACCCAGAACTTAGCCACTGAGCACTTGCTGCTGCATATAGTGACTTGACACTCTGGGGGCACTGCTTGTTGAGATTTATAAACTGTAAGTGAAGCTGAAAATGTGAGTGAAGAGGGGACAGTGTGTTGTTGGCTCAACCTGTGAATGATCTAAGAAGCAGCTAGCCAACTAGCCAGAGAGCTTCATAATTACGTCACCACCTATCATCCTGATATAATCTGTTCTTGTTTCTAAGAACTGCTGTTTTAGCAAAGTGAATATGCTGCTCTAAAATTATGCAGTACTTAGATAGTCAAGACTTGGTGGAGTGGTTTCAGATCAGGTTTCTTCTTCCTCCTTTCTTCTTCTACTTTTGTTTCTACTTTTTTCACCTGCTCCCTTCAGGGGTCACCACAGGGGATCATCTGGCTCCATTCACAACAACCCCAACATCCTCCTTCATAACATCAACTCTCTGCATGTCACTACATGCAAGAACCCCCTCTGTGGTCTTCCTCTTTTCCTCCTGCCTGGCAGTTCCGTCTTCAACATCCTTTGTCCAATATATCCACTATCCCTGCTCTGCACATGTCCAGACCATTTCAATCATTCCTCCTCCAAACTGCTCAACCTGAGCTGTCCCTGTGATGTACTCTTGGTCATTCTGATTGGAAACCTGAACATCTTAACCTCTTCAGCTCTGCCACCTCCAGCTCAACCTCATGATTTTTTGGTAGTTCCACCATCTCTGAACCACAGACCATAGCAGGTCTCACTACCATCTTGTGGTCCCAGATCAGGCACTGGCTCTGAATTTTTCCTCAAACTGCCAAATAGGACAAGGAACATCCAAGAATCTCTTCTATCTGAAGTCAGAGCTACATTATTTATTTTATACATAAAACACATAAATAGGAGCCTCTTTCTTGCACATAGAAACTTAAACTGGATTCAAACTGGAAAGTCTTACCATATACTAAAAAAATATACTTTTTAAAAATTGCACTTTTTTAAAATTATCAGCCTTTTCCAGCTAGATTTAAAAGGCTGAAAGATCTCTCTGGCTTTCTTCGTACTCTTCCTCTGGTTTGCTCTGCAACATTTGAAGCGCTGCCGCTGATGCCTGTGATGTCACAGGCTGTCCTGCTTTCAGAGGCTTATGGAGAAACGATAACAAGCTCCTTTATCCTCATTAGCGCCATTACATTATGACGTAGCCTCTAGCTATTGTTGTCTTTCTCCGTCTCCCCTTTGTTTTCCTTCCCTTCCCTGCCTGAGACACAACCAGCCAGACAAGCTGTATCTTAGTTAACTTTGTCTGGAGAAGAGACACGTGAGGAAAGCATAACATTGTCGAGGAAATCTCAGGGCTGCCTGCTACAACTCTGTCCCACTAGAAATGGTGGAAACAGAAAAAGTACATTTGCTCAAGAGAAAGGTGCTAAAAGCAACTCCTGAGTGTCTCTTTAAAACAGATATTCTGATATACATTAGATGGACATGTAAAATCAAATCAATGTTTCTGACCCAGAGCTTATTCCATATCTTTTTATACAGTCTGTGCTTCTGACTGGTGGAATTCAGTTAGTGTTGTTAAAGCTAATATGAGAGCACATACAGTTTTTCCCCTAACTGAACAGCAACTTCTAAGACTGAGAAATGAAGCTAGTGTGGAAGTTGAAATAGCTGCCGTGAGGCTGACTGCATCATTCCCCACAGAAAGCTCATAGGGGTTATTCTTAAACTTGTTCAGGCTCGAATTTGTGCATTATTATATTCGGTCTCCGTTGAGTGTCAGATGGGATCCTGCTAGGTTTTTGTTAGCTCAGCTAATACCTCTCTGAACTCGACCTCTCTCTTGTGTAATGCTGTTTGTGGCTTTTGGAGCATTTTAGTGGAAATAATTTGACCTGCTGTGGGGTTAAACTCATCCATGCTTCAGGTTTTCTGACTAAAATCCTAGCATTGTATTAGCCTACATAGGTAGGTATATGTACTCCAAATCCACCCGTTTGCCCTGTCTTTCTGTTTTTGCTGTCTTGAGTTCCATCTTTTAGAAACAGCAAACTAAAAACACGATTTGATTCAGTAATCTGGCTTTCTTCAAGGTGCTGTCATGTCGGTGTCACTTGTTTGCAGAATGAATTATTTGAAGCTACTAGTAGTTATTTTTATTCTCGCTGCAGGGAACACGCTGGTGTAAACAGCTAAGGCAGTTTTTTTTGGCAGCACATGGAAGAGAAATATTTAAACCTAGGTGATGTGATCTAAACTGGGACGCCACCTGTCAGGAGGAGCCATTAGTGGGAAATCCCATTACTAGTAATCCTATAGGCCCAGTGATAGGAGCACAGTAAGTAGTCTCCACTCTCTCCTTATGTCAGTTTCTCGTGGTCTCGCTGTATAAACAGTAGTGGCCACAAGCCTGTGAGTGCCAGTCTTGGAAGAGGACATGACCCTTGGCAAACTTTCAGCAAGTGGACAGAGAAACGAGCTCAGGATATTAATGCCGTTCCATGCCAGCTGCAGTTCATTGTCGAAACAGTGAGTCGTACACTCTTAGAAGCTCCTTCATTTAAAAAAAGAACGCTTCTCTCTGTTAGTCTGTTTAATTGACTTCCATCGTCTGTCAGATGCAGGACTGCGTGCTTCATCACCACCTTTCAGCCAGTTTTGTCAGCTTCAGCAGTGCTTATCACCTCACAGTTTTAGCTAAATTTAGACCATTGGCTTAATGCCACGCTGCTGTGTTATTGTTGTTGATGGTGGTGGTGTTGTAGTAATGGGTTTCAGCTAAACATAGAAACCAAGTAGAGCTCAAAGTCAGTACTAATGGTAGTACTTAACTTTAGTAATGATTTGGAGGTATTTTCAATTCAGATACTTTGGGTTATTATCCAAAAAGTAGCATTATCTCACAGCTAGAAGGCAGCTGGTTCAAACCTCCTGGTAGGTAAAGGCACATCTCTGTGTGTTTCTCTGTGAGTTTCCACAGTTAAGTTGTTACGTTATCTGGTAATTCAAAATTTGCCATGAGTGTAATACAAGGTAGATAAATTGCTCAAGTGCGTGGATTCATAAATGCATGTGAAAAAGGTAATATGGCTTTTTAAATACCACTTCATTCCAATCCACAAATAGTCAAAGTTCTTAAATGAAAGCATTTAAAATTGGTCAAATCACAAAAGGTTACCAATGTGCCAAAGCATCCTGACCACCTAAGTAGCTAATATGCTGTCAGTCTTTGCATGCAGCCAAATTACCTCTAACCGATCACAGGTCTTCTAGAGTCCAGGCCTCGAAGATTCCTCTATCTATCTGGTGCCAAGACATTAGCAGCACATCCTATAGGTCATGTAAGCTGTGACTTAGAATGGGATGAGGCTTATTCCAACACTTCCTCCAACATCCTGCTGCTGTTGATGGTAAGTCACACCACCATCAGAATGTGGTCTCTCTACTGTCAAATTACCATCATGTGAACTTTGCAGTTTGGGTCCTGCCTTTTTCAATCATATCTTTATACCTGCTGATTGATCCCACATACAACATGGAGGTAATATTTTTTTTGTTTTGGCTCAATGGAGTAAATATACACTTTTTTTTTCTCCAAGCAAGCTATCAGTTATTGGCATCACTGTCAGTCTAAAATCTTCACAATATCAAACTCAGAGGCTTACTCAGCAAAAACAGATCATTTCTTGTTCAGTCATACGGATTAAATTCACCATTTTCCCAGAAGAATCACTGATGTTTACGTCTCTTTATTTCCCACTTTGCTGTCTGCATGTTTCCCTGCAATCAAACTCGGAGCAGTTCATCTCATTAATTACTGCACATTCGCCCAGAGAGGAGAATAAGCCGCTGCACGCACTCAGGTCTCAGTGCTGCCTCCCTCTCTCTCGCTCTCTGTCAGTGTGAAGGACTAGGTGCAGAGAAAAACCTTGACCTTGCTGTGCTGCCAGCGAGCGGCAAGGACTTGCCGGGCTGCGTCAGGCTGGACACACAACTCCACTGAGAGGGAGGGAGTGAGTGGGGGTTAGAGAGAGAGAAACAGAGAGTTAGAGAAAGGGAATAGAGGAGGGGCTATGCTGAGAGAGTGACAGAAAGTGGTGGTGGTGGTGGTGTTGAGGGGACTCAGAGTACAGCAGGGCCCGAGCTGTCTCTCTCTCTCTCTGAAGCTGGAGGTGAATGTGGAAGGATGGTCCCCTGCCTTCACGCTGCCAGTGTCGACCATATGCCGGGCTGCTCGCTGTCTCTCCCTGCCGGTAGGGCTGCTTCTCCTCGTGCTTCTGTTATTTTCATTTTCTGTCATGTCATACCTGCATATTGGCCTAGCTGGGACTGCTTTTTCTTCTTTTCTAATCTTTGGAGTGTGTGTGAGGTGAGAGCAGAGACGGAGAAAGAGAGTGCTTGCGGGCTACGTATGATCTTGTTTACACCCGCTGCCTGAGCAGGTGTCTGGCAGGGATGACTGCAGCAGCTGCAAATGCACTGTGCCCACCCCCCACCCTACGCCCCACCACTTCCACCCTCGCTCATCACTCCCTCTTCCCATCTCTCTCGAATAGTCTGATGTCATGGCAGCTGATGTTTGCTGCCTGCTGCTCGCTGTAGCAAACTGGGGTTGAAGGGACAGTCCAACTTCTCAGACAGCGCCTGGACTGTTGTTGTCCTTTATCTCTCTCTCTCCCCCCATCTGCTCTCCCTCTATGCAGAGGCAGATGTGTCCTCCGAGCAGCCTTGCAAACCAGGGGTTGTGCACTTGTTGTTGATGTTTTTTCTCTTTGGTGTTGTCTTTAACTCTGCTGCATCCCGGTTCTACTTTTGCTGAGGGCAGGCGTTCGTGTGATGAATTCCTATTGATCATTTAAACAGACCCAGGAATAGTTCATTACATCAGGCTTCTCTCTGCTGACCTAGACAGCATTCAGCGTACAAAGTGGACAGGCTCCTGTGCCATACTAACCATTATTGCAAATGAGATGGAGGGTCCTCAGCAGTCACTCCCCTCTGCCTTGTACCAGTACTCATTGGCTTGCATGTCTTAATACGGTTTAATAATATTAATTCAATATTAATTCATCCTGCTTTGGCCCGCAGCACAGGATTACGTCTAACTTGTGTGATTTTTTTTTTTCCTGTATGTAGCCTGACAGCCCACATCCAGGGCTTTCAGGCTCTGAGGCCAGAACTGCTTTTTCGGTTCTTGGTTTCTGTCCTCAGGGGCAGGATTTTCAGGTTGGGTAGATTATGCAGCATTAAGCTGCTTGGTATCAGATAATTCTACAATGATGAAATCCTCTAGGGTTATGAATTAAAATGGGTTGAGCTCTGCCGTTGTGTTGCACTCATGAGAATGTTTGTGACTCTACACTTTTTTTAGGGTTTAGATTCAGTGCATCACAGCTGTTGCTAAACAGGAAATTTGTTGCCTTGTCCAACGTTTAGGAAGACATTTCCTGCCTGTTTTGAATCTGCAGCTCGGGTGCAGAAAATAAAGCGGATGGTGCCATAAGTGTTCTGAGAAGAGAACGCATCCAAATCACTCCAAGAGTGAAGCACGCAGAAAGGTTTAGGCTGTTTTTTAATGCAAACTACATCAGCGAGTGCTCGATAAATCACAGGCTCATCAGAAGGAGGAGGACGAATCAAAGGAGGTGAAAAGGAGCCAGGAAGCTTTGACAAGCTCCTGATGACTCATCTTGCATATGATTTGAAAGGCATTAGGTATGGGCCCAGCCGGCCAGACAGAGGCTCACTCTGCTGGCCCATCAGTCATTATCACTCCAAGGAGACTCGACTCCAGGATAATGATTCTGATTGGAGTTTGCTGAGGTTGAATGGAATCCAAAATCTGATGCACAGAGTCATCAGAGCCACATTTGTTCTCATCTTTAAATTTGAGTTGCCCTCTTTGTGTTTGGTCAAGTGAATCATATGCAGCAAGAATGCTAGAGTGAATAGAAATGTTGAGAGATTTTTTAGATTATAGTTACTCTTTACATTTTTGCACATGCACAGTCCAACCTTTCTCATTCGCAGAGTGTCATTGACCATTTGGTCAAAGCATGTGGTCTGCCAGTTTATGCACACAAGATGTCCTTCAGTGGTGGAGCGTGAGGCACAGGGTGAGACAGGCCTTTCACTCCAAACTGGTGCAGGCTCACTGTGAAGGGAACAAACTTGTTCAAGTCCAAGCCGTCATGTTTTGGAACCACCACAATTTCCCATTCTTGTTGTCTTTTTTATTGCCGTGCTTGATGACCACTCGTGACTTTTGACCCCTGCATGGTTCTAGAGAACAGGCACACAAATGGCCTTATGGTGGCCGTGCACTTCTGATTGTTGTGTTACTAATTGATTGGCTCTACGTTATACCTGAGGATGTGGGCATTACTGTTTAGACGAAAGTACAAGTCTTTGTATACACACAATTCTCCACCTCTCAAATGCCCAGTGATAAGACGTATAGTTCCAGCCAGTCTGCCATAGAGATTACAGCCTGTTTATGCCTGCCCAGCATTGGTCCACTGAGTCTCTAGGATTGGTGTCAACAGGCTGCCATAAAGCCCAATAACATGTGGCAGGGAAAGGCTGCAGGGGATTATTATGCTGGTGCTCACCTCGTCTCTTCCTATTATTACCACAATTACTGTCAGCAGCTATAACAGGGGTTCTTGAGATGCTCTAAATTGTGGACGATCGTGTGTCATAGTGATTTAGTTTCACTACTACAATGCATTTTTGATGCAGAATGGCAAACCCACTACAGGAATGAGTATTCTGCATGCTGTAACAGGCTGACAGTTTCCTGTGGGATGAAATCAGGCCTTTAAATAAAGGGTGGTTTAAGGGGTGGGAGTGACAATCAAGTGAAAAAGAAAGTTTTTACCCTACTCTGTGTCGTCATGTGAAAAATATAGTATATCCCATTATTCTGTATCATTTTCTCTACCTCACTATGGAGCAATCTTGTTTTTGCCAAGTTGCTTCAGTTCATTGACATTTGCAGGGATTTGTACATGCACAGCTCTCTTATGGTCCTGATACAGCATTTCAGTCATGTTGAGAAATGAAAGCAGTAACAGAATGCTTAGGTTTCTGCGGACCATGCAGACTTCTGTGTAAACTTTCTTCTTCATGTGACTGTGTTTTTCTTGTTGGGTGTGTAACCTTGCAAAGGAGATTCCTCCATTTGATCTGTTTTTGATGTGCTCGTGGTCTAAGTCCCCCTTAATCCCTAACCCTAGTTCTAATCCTAACCCTACATGAAAGTGTAAATTGTCTTAGGAAAACTGTTCATCAAAGTCCAGAAAAGCAAAACAGCAAATATTAAAAATAAAACTTGGGTGTTTGTTTACCCAAACCTAAATGAACCTAAACTCATAGAACTCAAAAAAAACAAAAAAACAAAAGACATTCATAAACTTCTTCTGTTCGTGGCTTTCAAAATGTGCAAACACACTGTAAAGACATACAAATGAAGCTTGTTTTTGTGACTCTAATGGTTCAAATAAATCCACACTGTACCTCTGTGTTGTTACAAACATAAAGTGAATGGAGCTTTCATAGCGGCCATACTTTTCCTGTACTCTCGCCAAGGAAAATGGGAATACGATTGTGTGCTTTGCATTTAGGATCAGTGGAAAATCTCCTCACACGCTTTGTGTGCTGCTTAAGATTATCTATCCCTGTGTCAGTGTGAACCATGTGGTTCTATCCCGGCTCATTTGTCCACATAAACAAAAACCAAACATTCAATAAACAGATGCTTAAGCTGAAGTAACTTACTGGCCCTCTGGGAATTAATGCACTGATTATGAATTGTAATATCTCATGTTCTCTGTCCCCTTGCACCCTGTCATTTCTCTGAGTTAGTTGAAATGTTATTGTTGAGTTATAAAGTACAGTGTATCCTGAGTCTACAGCATGTGGTGTGAAAAGTTGGAACAGTTTTTTTCCATTTGTACTCTAGGTCTGCACCAGATTGGCCATGGTGACTGTGGCTTGGCAGCTGGGTTTTCCACATTTCTACTCAAGGAAAACATTTCCAGAGGTGCAGCTAGTCAGCTTCCAATTGCTGGAATGTGAAGAGAGAGGATGTACCGCTGGATGCTTAAAAGAAAGACTTATTAGAGCTGTTGGAATTTCATGATAAGCAAATAGCAGCTCATTTGCAGACAAATTTTTGTTATTTCTCAAATGAGACTTGATGTGATTCTTAAGGCAGACTGAGGTCAGATAGGCAAATAATTTCGGCCATGTGCTTTGTGCTCTACATCAAGTAGGTGACCTTCATTGAATATGGATTTTCAAATAGATTCCTAACTGGAATTAAAACTGCTAAATGAGCTTAAAGTGAAGAATGTAATGCTGTTAAATGCTTAATTGATGCACCCAACTGGACGTTCAGCAGCTGAAACAATTGTGTGAGACATTTACAATCTCTATTTAGTCTAAGAAATGTTAGCCATTTTCTCAGACCAAAAAAAACATGTTTGTTGGAATGAATTAATGACAAAATTTAGATTTCTTTTTGAGCGTGATGAGTTTTGGCACCCAGCTGCTGGAGTTGGCATCAAATTCCCGCTTGTTGGTAAAGATGTAGTCCACATTCATCTCTTATTTCCAGCTTAGTACAATTTAGGATGAACTGAGGGTTGTACTGAGCCTGAAACATTGTTTTAGCATTATTTCCCCTGTTTTAAAGCAAGCTTCCATCCCACTGGCTGTCCTTTACACACAAAAGTTTAAAACAAAGGTAGGCGGGGCTTTAGTGCAATCAGCCAAGCTGTGTGAAAATGTGCATATGAGACACTCCCAGTTTGTATGAAATAGAGAACCGAGTTGAGAAAAAACTGAACTAAAAGATAAACATGAAGTAATTTGGTTTAAATGGAAAATGCATAAAAAATAAACTTTGCTGAGAATCATCACCGTTTTTAAGTTTTAAAGAAGTGCAATGACAGTCTCACAGCACCATAGCAAACATGAACTGTTGCTAATTTGGTGTCAAAATGCCCCCCCTCAAGAAAACTGCTCTTACCATCACAAAGAATATTACCATATGGCCAGAGGGTGCCTCTCAGCAGCTGCAGGACTGTTTTGACAGGACTAACTGGGATATCTTTGAACATCAGGACTTGGAAATGTTCACAGACGGTGTCCTCTGCTATATAAAACACTGCATAGACACTGTTACAGCAGTCAAACGGATCCGGGCTTATCCCAACCAAAAGCCCTGGATGACCCGGGAGGTCAGGCAGCTGCTGAAGGAGAGGAACATTGCGTTCAGGTCTGGCAACAGGGATTACTACACCACAGCCCGATCCAACCTGAAGAGAGGCATCAGAGAGGCAAAGGGGGACTATAGGAGGAGGATCGAGGACCATTTGAAGAGTAATACCAGCCGGCAGGTGTGGCAAGGCATCCAGCACCTAACCAACTATAAGATCAATCTCGGAGCTGCGGACGGTGACCTGGAGCTGGCAGAGGAGCTGAATATCTTCTTTGCCCGCTTTGAGACCAGGGTACCGGAGGTATTGGAGCCACAGCAGCAACACGCCACCCATAGCAGCACCACCCTCACCCTGGAAGAGCACGAGGTGAGGCGCATGCTGCAGGCTGTTAACCCGAGGAAGGCGGCGGGTCCTGATGGTGTGCCAGGTCGAATATTGAGGGATTGTGCAGGACAGCTGGCTGGGATCTTCACCAGGATTTTCAACAAATCCCTCGCACAGGCGACTGTCCCACTCTGCCTGAAGTCCTCCACCATAGTCCCCTTGCCTAAGAAGCCCCACATCACCGGCCTGAATGACTACAGACCGGTGGCACTCACCCCAGTGGTAATGAAATGCTTTGAGAAGCTGGTCCGCAGACACATCACAGCAGCCCTGCCCCGCAGCCTGGATCCACACCAGTTTGCCTACAGAGCAAACCGGTCCACGGAAGACGCTGTAGCCACAGCACTCCATGCTGCATTAACTCACCTGGAAGAGCATGGTAGCTATGTGCGGATGCTCTTCGTGGATTACTGCTCAGCTTTTAACACCATCCTTCCACACAAACTGGTGGCCAAGCTACAAGACCTGGGGCTTCCATACAGCACCTGCATGTGGATCAACAGCTTCCTCTCGGGCCGTAGACAGAGAGTCAGAGTTGGCCATCACACATCCTCAGCCCTGAGTCTCAGCACTGGCTCACCCCAGGGCTGTGTGCTCAGTCCACTGCTCTACTCTCTCTACACACACGACTGCACTCCTCGCCACCACAGCAACATCTTTGTGAAATTTGCAGATGACACCACAGTGGTGGGGCTCATTTCCAAGGGAGACGAGTCTACGTACAGAGACGAGGTGGAGCAGCTGACGTCATGGTGTAAGGCCAATAACCTCCTCCTCAACACTTCAAAAACCAAAGAACTCATAATAGACTTCAGAAGGAAAAAGGCAGAGATCCAACCACTATTCATAAATGGGGACTGTGTAGAAAGGGTGGCAAGCTTCCGCTTCCTGGGAGTCAATATAGAGGAGAACCTTTCCTGGAGTGTGAACACCTCCGAGCTGCTGAAAAAGGCCCAACAGAGACTGTACTTCCTGAGAATTCTCAGGAGGAATAACATCACACAGAGACTGCTGGTGTCCTTCTACAGAGCCACCATTGAGAGTGTTCTAACTTACTGCATATGCATCTGGTACACTAGCTGCACAGGGGCTCAGAGGAAAGCACTCCAAGGGATCATTAACACCGCCCAAAAGATCACTGGCTGCTCTCTCCCCACACTGGAAGTTCTACACAATGCCCACTGTTTTAAAAAGGCCCAAAACATCATAAAAGACACCTCACATCCTGGCCACTCCCTGTTCGAACTGTTGCCCTCAGGCAGACGGTACAGGGCAATCAGAGCAAGGACTAATAGACTCAAACACAGCTGTTATCCAACTGCAATAACACATCTGAATACTACAAAAAAATGTCCATCACGCCACTCTTGTGTTAATCTATGCACGGTCTGAAGCATGTGTGTGGGAATGTATGTGAATGTTTTACTGTTATATCTTATTAGTATTTTAAGTATTCTATCTATTTTATTTATTGAATTTTATTGTTTTATTTATATTTTGATATTGCTAGGGATGATGCAATGATCGGGGACCATTCTTAATTTCGTTGTTCTCATGACAATGACAATAAAGTTTCTGATTCTGATTCTGAAAATGTCACAGTTCTGTGGGGGAGTGGGGGGGCTCATTAGGGGATGGAACAATTTTGAGTTTGTACTCAAGAAATTATTTCTTGAATATATTAGCTGTGTATATGGGAAATTTCAGAATCAGTTCAGTAGATCGTGGTGATAATCTCGCTTCTTGGAAAGAAAATGTCATGTCGTTAAGCGTACACGTAACCTTGTGAAGGGGAGGGAGTGGATGGATGTGCCTGGCAATCGTGTTCAAACCTACAGGTCTTATCAGGCCATTCAGCTGCCTGCTTGGAAAGATATTCAAATGGTGTATTCATAGTCTCAGGAGACAGAAAAAGATGATTGTCTTCTGGGAAATCTTGCTGCTGGGAATCCACCTCAGTAGGATTTTTTTTAGAAAACAGCCACTAGTCATCGGTACCTCACAGTCTGCTTTTTCCACCAAACACTTCAGAACACTAGTTGACAAATAGTTTCTAGGGACACGTGATGCTCACTTCACTAAAAAGCTTTTGCTAGTTCTTGAGATTGAGGCCCACAACAGTGTAGGAAATGATGAGTGGAAATGTTCCTTCCTCTTCTTTTTGATATATCGTGCTGTTCACCTTCTCATTCTTAAAAACAATTCCATCTCCTTCCTTTTCATGACATCCATATTTTGTTTAGCTTAGGGAAATAACTTCTAACTGTCCAAATCATATTTCCCTGAAATTTACGGTTATTCTACAGTGATTTTTTTGCACTTGTACGTCAGCAGTAGTACTTGCATGTTTTAACACCACCCAGTCTGCCTGCTCAGATTTGTCATGTTTTGAAGTGTTTCAGGTTTCCTTTACATGCTAGAGTAAGAGCGAACTGTGGAAAAGGGGCCCCTTGGCGTGTAGATTTGTAGAGGAAGTGCTGGTTCAAAAGGTTAGCAGCATTCCCATTTGAAGAGGAAGCGTTCAAGGTGAGGAGAATGGATCTCTCGGGGAGAAGGAGTGAACCAAAAATCCTTTCATCAGTCTAAGGATCTATTTGGGAAAGAGTAAGCATTTTCAGTGGCCCCTGGTTGACCTCTGCTTGGCTGAGTCTTTTCAGCATGTGCTGTCTTGAATGGCATTAAAATTAATTTGCGCTTGCCTCTGTTACCTAACTGGCAGTGTATATGTTGGTATGCATGTTGGACCTCTTTGTCCTGCTCATTAAAACTAATATCGACAGCTCGGCCAGCTGGCCAATTACTTATGCTACACAAATGTACAGGATAAAATGCGCCTGGCAACATACATCATGAATGCAAATGAAATGTTTAAAGCCTTAACAACAAATACATGCCGCAGAGCATGATTGAAAGTGGCCATTTCAAAGCCTGTATCAGCAAATTAATGGGAAATAAATTATACTGATTGACTTTAACATATGGTAGATTGCTTTTTGAAGTATTAAGGATTAGGCTATAGCTGAGGCAGTGAATGGGAGTTATATGATTGAACTGCAGCAAAAGTTTTAAATTAGTGTAGAGTGGGTGATGGTGTATAAGCTCAGTTTCTGTCTGGAGAACAGAAAAAAGAATGAGGGTCTTTAACTGCACTGTATATTTCTTGTAGCTGTTTTGTCTGAGGATTTATTACACTTGTTTTGACTGAACATGGCTGCTGACTGTTGGTGGAACTGATCTTTATGCTTTTAGCTGGCTAGCTAACATTTTAACAGGTCTGAGTACCTTGAGAATTCACCTAGCTTTATTTGAAGGTCTTTGTGTAAAGACCATGCACATGTCTTCAATGCAAATCAGAAAATTTAAAAAATACACATATATTTGGGACAGTACAATAAGAAAGTGCTATTTCTCCCACTTAGATGCTTCAGATCATCAAACAGATTTTAATATTAGACATACAGACGATTGATGCTATTTTCAGTGAACGTAGCTGTTGATGCTAGTTGGAATTGCTGCTGATGTTGTAGCTGCATCTTTAAATCTGGAGTTGTCTTATGTAAACATTGTTATGTTCTTCGCTGGCTTGCTAACCAAAGCTCTGAGAACATTCAGAAGTCACTTAGCTCTATTTGAACTTGGTGGTCACTCATCCAAACTGGATAGCTGCCTGTCTGTTAACCTAGAATCTTGTTTTCTGTTTCTACACATGTTAAATGCAAGATACAAGGTGTGTGTGGAGGATTTAGAGTTGGTTAGTCTACCTGACAGAGGTGGGGTCAGTTGTAAAAGTAAAGCACATTACTTTTATTGGTAGGCAGTAATAAAGCTCATTCTGCATTCTTTGGACCTCATTTAATCTAACAGCTAACTAAATCACATGCTAGCTCACCAGCATTCAGCAAAAAAACAACAACAAGATATCGTGAAACATTTTCTAAAGGGGTCACAGTTGGATATAGACAATGGTTGCAAAACAAAACATTGTATCTTAAAGTCACTGCGTATATCTGTGTCATAAACTGTATATAAAAGATGAAAATAGCATTTAGTTTCTGGACTCAATGCTAGCAAGCTTAGTTAGTTAGCTACATCACATAGAAGTAGATAGTACTAAGTAACAGACCAATAATATACTAGCATTTCACCAAAACTGAAAGAACAGACTTCTTGAATGGCCTGCACCACACAGGAAATTCTCAAGTTTATCCCATTAAAAGAACAACTAAAGGTACCAACATGACAAATGCAGTCGAGAGGTCCCAGTGAGAAAGAGACCTAGTAATCAACTTATCTGTCTGATTAATCTTTAACAAAATCAAACAGGTAAGAAATCCCTTAACATTGCATTTTTATGAATTTGTAAAGTTGGGCATTTGGGTACTCGAATCGGGTTGGCTTTTTTTAGCGCCAGCCTCCAGTGGCCAAAAGAGTAACTGCAGTTTAAGGAACTTTTATGAACGTGTGCATTGGTTTTCTTTGTTTTCTTCAGGTTGCACTTGATCTGTGTTTGATGGATTTTGCCACTTCCCTGCCCCTTCAGTAGACTAGTGGCAGATTATTCTGTCTATTCAATTCAAACTGGACATGAACGCACATACAGTGGGGCAAAAAAGTATTTAGTCAGCCACCGATTGTGCAAGTTCCCCCACCTAAAATGATGACAGAGGTCAGTAATTTGCACCAGAGGTACACTTCAACTGTGAGAGACAGAATGTGAAAAAAAAATCCATGAATTCACATGGTAGGATTTGTAAAGAATTTATTCGTAAATCAGGGTGGAAAATAAGTATTTGGTCAATAACAAAAATACAACTCAATACTTTGTAACATAACCTTTGTTGGCAATAACAGAGGTCAAACGTTTACTATAGGTCTTTACCAGGTTTGCACACACAGTAGCTGGTATTTTGGCCCATTCCTCCATGCAGATCTTCTCGAGAGCAGTGATGTTTTGGGGCTGTCGCCGAGCAACACGGACTTTCAACTCCCGCCACAGATTTTCTATGGGGTTGAGGTCTGGAGACTGGCTAGGCCACTCCAGGACTTTCAAATGCTTCTTACGGAGCCACTCCTTTGTTGCCCGGGCGGTGTGTTTTGGATCATTGTCATGTTGGAAGACCCAGCCTCGTTTCATCTTCAAAGTTCTCACTGATGGAAGGAGGTTTTGGCTCAAAATCTCACGATACATGGCCCCATTCATTCTGTCCTCAACACGGATCAGTCGTCCTGTCCCCTTGGCAGAAAAACAGCCCCATAGCATGATGTTTCCACCCCCATGCTTCACAGTAGGTATGGTGTTCTTGGGATGCAACTCAGTATTCTTCTTCCTCCAAACACGACGAGTTGAGTTTATACCAAAAAGTTCTACTTTGGTTTCATCTGACCACATGACATTCTCCCAATCCTCTGCTGTATCATCCATGTGCTCTCTGGCAAACTTCAGACGGGCCTGGACATGCACTGGCTTCAGCAGCGGAACACGTCTGGCACTGCGGGATTTGATTCCCTGCCGTTGTAGTGTGTTACTGATGGTGACCTTTGTTACTTTGGTCCCAGCTCTCTGCAGGTCATTCACCTGGTCCCCCCGTGTGGTTCTGGGATCTTTGCTCACCGTTCTCATGATCATTTTGACCCCACGGGATGAGATCTTGCGTGGAGCCCCAGATAGAGGGAGATTATCAGTGGTCTTGTATGTCTTCCATTTTCTGATGATTGCTCCCACAGTTGATTTTTTCACACCAAGCTGCTTGCCTATTGTAGATTCACTCTTCCCAGTCTGGTGCAGGTCTACAATACTTTTCCTGGTGTCCTTCGAAAGCTCTTTGGTCTTGGCCATGGCGGAGTTTGGAGTCTGACTGTTTGAGGCTGTGGACAGGTGTCTTTTATACAGATGATGAGTTCAAACAGGTGCCATTCATACAGGTAACGAGTGGGGGACAGAAAAGCTTCTTACAGAAGACGTTACAGGTCTGTGAGAGCCAGAGATTTTCCTTGTTTGAGGTGACCAAATACTTATTTTCCACCCTAATTTACGAATAAATTCTTTACAAATCCTACCATGTGAATTCATGGATTTTTTTTTCACATTCTGTCTCTCACAGTTGAAGTGTACCTCTGGTGCAAATTACTGACCTCTGTCATCATTTTAAGTGGGGGAACTTGCACAATCGGTGGCTGACTAAATACTTTTTTGCCCCACTGTATCGCTTCCAAAAATCAAAAATACAGTATAGTACAAGGACGCCTATAAAACTCATTTACCTCTACTGATAACAGCATACAGTACACAACTCAATTTTATTTTATTCTATCCATGTAATGTTTACAAGACTTCCAGCTGTGCCTACTGAAGATACAGGAAGTATGTACAATTTCATCCCATTGCAGTGCAGCTTGTAATGTCTTGATCTTTGTGTTAAACCATCTTTACATGGGACTTTCTTCATTCTAAAAGAAAAGGCCATCCCAGCTTTTTCAAGCCTGATGTTAAAAAAAATGAAAAGCCTACTCAGGTCAGTAAAATGCTAGAAGGAACTTTTCGGTAGTTAGTGTGGATTTAGGATTTTGTTGTCTTCTGGCAAAATATGGTAGTAATCAGCCGTGTTTTTTTTTCTGTCCAAGTACTTTTAGGGCATTCCAGATGGCTAAGCCGTGAAGCTATTTTGTGGCTCGCCCCACTGATTATCAATAGTTAATTATCTGCAATTAGATTAAGAATGGAAACTCCATTATTACTCGCAAACCACGCAAGTTACCATGTGCTGTTCCAGAAATGCTGATAACTCTAACTTACTGCCACTCCTACTGAACTCACTGTTTCTTGAAGTTCGCACAGGGTGTCAGTTGACAGGGTGTCATATGTTGCACTTTAAAAAGATTGGTTATGTGATAGCGTGTTTTCCTCTAAATAAAACAGGGTAATTTGATGTCAGATGAACGATGGTCAACTAATGCAACGAGTGGAAGAAGTAATTATAGGAGAAAACGCAGTATAGTGTTTCGCTTTTATTAGGGTGCCAGTAGAAGCCAAAAATAATCCCCAATCAGCCAGTGTAATTGAGTGTGTCACACCAGGCTGCCACTCCCTTCCCCTGACAGGCAGGCACACACAGGCGGCACAATGCCGTCATACAACCTTTCTTCCATTTCAGCCTTGCAGCTCTCCTTGGCAGAGGTGAAAACTCCAGCGGGAAGGCAGGAGTGCACAGCAAAGAGAAAGGCGGTCTTTATTACAGATGCCAACATCAGCAGCGCCCAAAGCCAGCGTGTATAGACAGAGGTGCTGCCTGTCCTTCACAGCCTCAGTGTGTATATGTGTGTGTATGTTCTACATCACAGAAAAAGGGGCGGGAAAGGAGCCGTCTACTACTCACACTAACCAGAACTAGAGCCGTGCTTCTCTGGAAGTCTGTCGGTGTAGAGTGGTAGTAGCGTCAGCCGGTGCCCTGCTGCCACAGGCTGTCTGGACTTGTCAATGAACAGTCTAGCTGGGTCTCCCTAGGTCGAGACAGGCCTCTGTCCTTACTTGAGCTTCTCTACAATGAAGGTAGGTTCATGTTCTTAGCGTAATCTTGCCGTGGCTTTAGTTTGTCTTTAAACCTCTGGTGTCTTTGGTTTTCTTCGTGTCAACAGTCGTACAGCATGCGTGCTTCACAGAGAACGAATTTTCTCTTCTGTTTTCATTTTCTGTCTTTAACACAGAATGACATTTCATTTCTTTGTTAGTTTAAGGTCCTGATTATTTCCATTTCTTGTCCTGTATCATCTGTGACATTTTGAGAACTATCCTGTTAGGCCTGAACCAGATGGGTTTCGTCTCTTCTCCTGGTTGATAATAGAGCACCCACACGCCCCCACTCCACCACCACCACCTCCATCATTTGTGTCTTGCAGCAGATGATGTACAGGTGCTTCTCCTGAGCCTCTGAATTGTTTCCCTTGTCTGGATAAAATGCCCTTGAAACCAGCAGGGGCAGCAGGCAAATCCATAACCTGTCATGATCGCTCAGCCAGGATCTCAGACTGCATAATTTTGGCCTGATGGTCCTGCTCAGAGCGGCCAGCGGAGGGTGCTGCCCATCAGTCACTTTGGCAGCAGTGCTGCCCACTCGGTGCCAGCAATGAGCAATGGATAGTAGAGAAGGGACATAAAGAGAAAGGGGAGGTGATCCGAGGGACCCGTGAAGGGTATTCAGCCGTCATCAGTTTCTCTCATTTCCTGTGGCCTGGCAGAAAGCAAAGAAGTTTGTCTTCAGTTTGTAAAATCTAAACCATAACCTTTTACTAAACTTGACTTTGTAGTTCTCTTGCCTAAAACTAACCAAAGAACAACTGAAAATGGGAAAAGACTTGAAAGTCAGTCTTGTATGCGACGTCCTGTGTTTTAGCCATCCATCCATGTCTGTTTCCCTTTATGCCCTTTATCCCAACAGCATTCACACCAACCAGTCAAATTCTGCAGACACTACAATGCAGTTTTTCAGAATTTCACTTATCAGTGTTTATTACCCTTATGCAAACTGATATTTAATTTGCCTGTAAAGGGTGTAAATGTGCAGTCTATAAAAGCTAAGTTAAAAGTTGCAACAGAAGGACACAGCTTCTTCTTAAGCGTGTGGAAGCTTCAGGGAAAAGGAAACTTGGCAGCGCGTCTCTGCTCCACCTAGAATTAAATCCCATTTCACTAGTTTGACGCACCTGGTACCAGGAAGCAACTTTCACATTCAGAGGTTACTGAATACCAAAGCTCAGTCTACTGATTCACTTCTAGGGAGTTTGCTTAGCCGTTGTTGCTTTCGATTTTATACAGTCTCAAGCCATTTGATAGTTAGTGTGGGTGGGTAATACCAAACCACAGTGGGTTGAAACTTTGACTTTCCCTCTTCTCTCTTCTTCCAAGACTTGTTCATTTTAAAACAACATTGTCATAACATGCAAAAAATGCAAGGCTTTAGTGGAACAAGGTAGCAGATGTTAGTTTCATATGCAGCAACTTCTTATAGGTTGAAACTTGTGTGAGTATGCCACCTGACATCAGAACTTTAGATAAGAATTTCAAAAACAAGCACAGTTAATAATGATGATCGGCACACCACTGGTTGTTAGTAGTTACACTTTGATATGCTGTGAACTGACCAGTGGACAATAACTGGATTGGGTAAAAATTTTGGAAGAAATAAAAATTGCTTTTATGCACAAGGCAAATGAGGAAAGATTTGGAAAGTCAAAATTGTCCCAGTAAAGTGCGGACTGAGTGTTTCAGCATCCTTGTTGTGAACCGTGTTCCTATCCTGTTTCAGTTTATCTGAAGTCAGCGCGCCTTGTTTTTTTTATTCCCCTTGGTACTTTTGCATTTTCCCATCACGCATAGCCAGTGTCCAGCCATTCTCAGACTCAAACTGAGCACACTCAGCCAGCCGCTCTGCCTGGAATAGAAAAATGTTTATGAATACTAATGAAGCAGCAGCAGCTTTACAGAGAGCACCTCAGGTTTACGCCACTGCAAGATGCTCATCTGTTTTTACTGCAAACTAAACGTGTCGGGATCTGCCATGTGTTCTGTCTGAGACACCGACACGATGAGCTTCAGTAAATGTTATCTACTATCATTTGGTTGGATGAAATCTGATTGTTTTTTCTTTTGTTTTTCTTAATGGAAAAAAATCTGTAAAAAAGAATGACGAGACAGCATCACCATCTGTGGGGGACATCTGAAAAATACTTCCTGTCTTGAATCACCTGATAGCATCATGGTTTGGGTGGATTGAATGCACAGACATTACAACAACAAATACTGAAGATAGGATGCGGTTCTAAAAGCTCAGCCCTGTTTTGGAACACATACATAAAGTAGAACTTTAGAACAGATATGTGTGGTTTATTAAAACTTTGGTTTTATTTTGGTTTTATTTTAAGTAATACTGGAAACCTTTAGCAGATTTGAAAAGATTTTAAAATATAGTTGGATTGGTTTAGTCAAACTTCTACTGATGAGGAAAATAAAAATAAATCAACCAGGGTCAAATAATCTTGACATTTACTATAAACACTTTATCTGAACAGATTAAACCTTTACAGTGCCCTTAAATGTCATATTATATTAAAAAGTATTATTTGTATTTGTTAATGTAGAAAGTAACATCAGCAAGTTGTTGCAAGTGCAAGCATATCACTGTGAATTTATGTGATCGGCTATCTGCCACGACTGGGCAGCCTCCCTGAGCCTGGTTCTGCCGAAGGTTTCTTCCTGTTAAAAGGGAGTTTTTCCTTCCCACTGTCACCAAAGTGCTTGCTCATAAGGGGTCATATGATTGTTGGGTTTCTCTATGTATGTGTTATTGTGAGGTCTACCTTACAATATAAAGCACCTTGAGGTGACTGTTGTTGTGATTTGGCGCTGTATAAATAAAATTGAATTGAATTGAATTATGTGACCTCTGCAAGGAAGATCCCAAACTGAGTAAAACTGACGTCAACTGTTTTTGAGAAATATATTAATTTGTTTTCTACATAAGAGCAAAGTAGGAGAATATTTATTTTATTCTCTAAGAGAGGCCTACATTGTATCCTGGTGAGTGCTGCAGAACCACTGATCCAGCATCCATCACTGTGTTCACAGCTCTTAAAAGTGAAACGATACATGATAAGACTCGGGTTGTAATAACGTCCTGTGATGCTGCTCAATATTTACTTCTCCCTGTGCTGCTGTGAGTTAACGGTTTGGTATTAGAGCTCATGGGCAGCTCAGATACAGGATGGAGGAAGAGTTATGGCTTGAGGATTAGAGGAGATAAGCTAAATAACTGCGTGGTGGTCGGAGGAGCTACAACAGCAGAGCATAAACGTGAACAGATATTATTCCATAAGGACACCAACAAACCATCAAGTATGTTTTCATCTGCCAGCTCTTGTATCTGCAGTATGTGTGTGTTTGTTTCATAGCTTTTAATGGGTGATGCTTGCATGTGAATGTTATTTGTTTTTAAGTAATGTGAGCTGTGCGCTGCATGTGCTCTGTTGCTGGCTAGGAGCAACATGACCAGCACAGAGCATGAGAACCAGCGGTTAGTTAAGTTAATCCTCCCTCTCTCGCTCTCTGTCTCTCTCTCTCATGAAGAGGCTTGAGGCTGAGAGGGCAGGGCCACCGCCTCCCCGTGAAGGCCACACGTGGGTGGGTTCTGTGCTCAGGGATTACAGGGCTGAAGTGGAGCCAAACAGCTTTAGAACGGGCAGCCAGACGCCCTGTCTGCTTTCTGGGTTGGGCCTGAGGAGCGCTCAGTTTGGGTTGTGGGTGGTGTGACCAGCTCCAACAGAGCACAAGGGCCTGGATCTTTGTTTTCACTTCTACATGAACGTATTCCCTAGCGTCTGTAAACAGGAGATAATTAGGAATGAGCTGGTACTTGTGAAAATATGCTACAGCTTCTGCTCCAAGTCGGTGTAGGTTAATGGAAAAACGGCTTTTATGGCTCCACTGAATTTTTGAAATGGTGCCTGTTTGTGTACGTTTAGTTCTGACCCATAATTAAAGTGAAGTGGCTTGTAAAAAGAATCAGTTCAAATATAATCTCATATTTCTAACTATAACAAAGACATTCTCAACTCTGAAAATATTTTTACTTCCTGAGTCACATCAGTGTTTCCCATAGAATTAGACTTTGTTGTGGTGGTAACGGGGGGGAGGGAGTGCACCGCAGACCATGCTTATTGTATAGCAACTGCAAACAAGGTTGTGTTTTACTCTTTGTGAAATCTTCCAAGCACCTTGAAAAGTGAGTTTTCCTTCTCACTTTTTTACATTTTTACATGTATGAAAACAGCTTGGTAGAAAAAAATGGGGGAAAAGGTGATTCGTTGCTGTAACTGAATGAGGTCAGCTGCTGATAAAATGAAAAGAAAATATTTTTAGAAGATCTCTTATTCAGTATGATCTTATTCAAGATCATATTCTCATGAATCACATTCAATGGAAGAGCTGTCATTTCTACCATACCTCTATGGTTCCTGCTGAATCACCTCGAGTGTGTCAAAACAATGCCTCAACTTTCAGGCACTCAAGTGTGGCACGTGATCTGGTGATTAGCCGGGATTGTGTTGGTTTGGCTAAAAATCTCCTGAAAAGCTCTAAGCCAGCACACAAGTGCACTGTGGCACTGCTCTGGGTTCTCAGAAATTACAGTAGAGCTCAACATTGACAGTCTCACCCTAGAAGATGAATTCTTGGTGAATGTCAGACAAAAAGAAGATGCACTCTCTGAACATTCAGCCACTATCCGGCCTGGAAACCTCGGGTCCTTCAACCCAATCGTAGCTGGAGGAACAGCTCTCGTAACCAGTGATGCAACATTTGAGTCTGTTTGAAACAGAAGCTGATATTTGTTCTCTGTGCGAGAGTGCAACTCATCAGAATAGAACTTACAGGAAGTAAACAGAAACTAAAAATAGCAGCTCCATGGCTGTGACCAAGCTTCCTTAAGTTTTTCAGATGTGTCTGTAAAAATGTTTCCCTGCTATGCGGGTTATCTAACTGTCAGGTTATTTAACTAGCAATGATCTAACACAGGGAAAAGCATCAGGCCCCCAGATCTTTAAAGCTGATGATCTCATTATTTGATGCGACTTATTCATCACCTCTCCCTGTGAAAAATGTCTCTCCTCTGAGACTCTGCCTAGTGAATCCGGGTAAGCTCCCTGAGCTTCTAATCAGTGCTGCTGTTGTTTTAAACCACAGATCAGAGCATCTGGGGAAGGTGGACATGCAGACACATTTGTCTCCAGGTACCCGACTCACACAGACTGCTCAATTTACTTACCAAGTGAAGCAGAAAATGTAGTGTCTGTCAATGACTCTATTTTTGCCCCCGCTGGTGTCTCGTGCAGTATGTGAAATGTGCCACACCCACACAGCTGTGGGTGTGGCATGTTGTCATCCTGGCTGTATAAGGAGGTGTTGGTAGTGAGAAGAGCTAAGGTTTGCCTGCCGTAGACGGAGACTGAAGTGTGTGTAAGACGAGAGTAAGATCTGGTCGTTATAGTTGGACCGGAGCTGTCACACCCTCCGTCCTCAGCGCTGAGGAACTGGAAGTGATATAGGGATTAATACAAGGACAAGGAGCACTGCTGTTCCCACTTTGGAGTCTAGACAGAGTGTGACAGGTGTGTCTGTAACTCAAGCCCTTAAAAGAGCCATCCTGTGATGAGTTGTCACTCTTTAAACTCGCTTTGAATGCACTCAATTGAAACTGTTTGGCTGTTTGAAAAAGACCAGCTGCTTTATGAATTCCTCCGTGTGCTTTTGTGTCGGATCAATAAAGGGTAAACACACGAGGACGCACATACCAGTGCAGTGAAAAATGGGAGTTAACTGTAAGCACAGAAAAGCTAGCTTACCTTAAAAAACTGACAACATGTCTGTAAATCAACACATTTGTAATATTAATGTTCTGAGTTATTCCTGTCACATACAGACATTCAGATGATGTGATTCTGATCACGTAGCTCAAAGGTCACAGGGGGAACCTGATGTAAGGTGGTGTGGGGGAGAAGTAGACAGCACTGGATGAATAATAAGATCTGTTGTGTCATATGTATTTTAATGGCTCACACAGTGAGTACTAAATTTTGAATTTTATTTTATTTCACAAACTATTGATTGTCTCTTAGTTGTGCTGAAATTTTAATATAAAAATTATATGTATGTCCTTGTTGCTTAATTTAGAGAGTATGTGAAAACTATATCAAGATGTAAATTGGTTAGCTTAAAGTGAGCAATGGTTCAACCTTGGAAATAGCTTGAAGGTCCAGCAATGCTACAGTCACACTAGCTAAAATAGTGTCAGTCAAACATGTTCAAACCGTCTTTGATGCATCGAGACGGCAATAAAACAAAAGCTGTACCAATCCGCCTGCGATAATACAGTGATTAGGTGTGATATAGCTGTGAATATCTCTTGCCATTGATTGCAAATTTGTTGCGTCTCCATACACAGAAATTCACATTAGTTAACATCTTAGATTAGGGATCCAGCTGGAACCCTAATCTAAGATGAATGAGAGGCAATCAGCAACTTTGCTTTTATATGGAGCAGGCAACACTTAAGATTATTTTAATGTTTTTACCAAGCTGCAGTGTGTTTACGAGTCCTTCCATGTCAGCTTATCGCACTGTCTCAAACTCATCTGGGAGGTAAGAATACATCCCATCTCTGTTAACTACTGTACCGTAATCGCTGTCACGATAGAGATGCGAGAGACCAAAATAACCCAAGGTCTGATCAAAGGCAGCTGGCTCCAACTGTCCCTCTCTGCATTCAAGCAGAGTGAGTGTTAAATGCTGCTGCTCTACCTTAAGCTGCGCAGTCATGATTAAAGCTAAAGGAGAACCAGGTTCCCCCGGCGATGTTCAGTGGGGGTGAATACTTTAATTAATAAATAATGACTCAGCCAGTGACGGGGACTTTGCGGGATTTTCAGATCTTATCCAGGTTTTTGCATCACTTGAGCTCAGTTCAGACCCGTTTTAGTTCAATATTCTTCTGCTGTGAAAACATTTCTGCTGCTAGCTGAGCTTCCCTTGTGTACCACAGGTAGCAGTAATGAATGCTAAACTCTTATCACTACACTCTGTTCTGTAATGGCTTATTCACTTCATACTCTATCTTTATTTTTACCTTTGACTTATTGTATTCAGGATTATTTTCCATTATTCTTTGTTTCCTTGAGGGGAAATAGGATATAAGATGTGTAACCAGAGAGGCCTTACAGTCCCAGCTACCACTGTTAGCTGTCTTATCACACTGCTTTACTATATGTGGTTGATATAATCTTTGGTCCACACCCATCTTTTTTGGGGGGGAGAGGTAATGATGTCATGAACCGGAAGTGGAGGGGCCCTCCTCAGGGCTTTAGTTTATGTGGTTGAGGTGGGAACATCATCAGCACAAAGATGCAAAGAGTTGTGAGTCAAACATTCCCTCTAAACTCGGATTGTTTGTTTAAAGGATGGTTGAGCCAGTCAGCTGGCTGAGCAGCTGTTCCTTGGGTAATGTTGGCTGGAAAGCTGTGGCTGTGATACTATCTTCTAATGCACACTTTCAAGGCCTTTGATCAGCAGTCCTAGAGAGCTGATTATCAGGTGCTGATTAAAGCTGAACGTTGGGCAGATCTACTGAGGTGAACTGATATTAATGCAATCCCAACTCCAGCTAAAACGCTATATCCAGGGGGTTTTTCCCAGGCCTCATCCTTACTGCAGTTCTCTCTCACCACCAGAGTTTTCTCCCTCTCTGTCCAGTTTTAACTTCTTGCCCCTTCCTGCTAAAGACCCTCCAAATCCATGGGACACCAGTGCCCCCGCTGCCACACGACCCAGTTTTCCTCTGGAGGAATTCCCTCCCTCTTCCTGCGAACGCCCCTCCTCACAAGCCGAGAAGGGAGGCCAGAGCTTTAGTGGAGAAGAGTTGAAGGAGAGGGGAGCCGTCCTCTGTCAGAACACAGCACAGTCAGCCAGCAAATGAACATTTAGCCCAGGGATGGAGTAAGCGAGGTCAGGGCGGTGATGGGTCTAGAGTAGGGGCTCGCAGGGTAACATGTGGTGTCTGCAGTGTGCCTCTGACAGGACTCAGTCCTTACTGGAGCTGGAGTCATACAGCTGGTAAGTGTGTGCGTGCTTGCTCTGAGTCTTTTAATAGCTGCTGGACACGTACTTAGCTTCTGATTTGGCTCTGAACGGGTCTCGTGATGCAGCTTGAACATTTCACTAATGGCAGCTGCTGTATTTAGGGGCCACTGCCAGCTCAATTGAAAAAGCATTAATAAATGTCCAACAAAACTGCTGGTACTGCTTATTAGATGAATTGCATTTAATGAAGTAGATTTTTGTGCCAGGGTGTAGCTGCTGATGAAGAAGCCCGCTTTGCATGAAAGCCTTTGATTTTCCCACTGAGTGCCAAGCAAGTGAATGCAGCTGACTCATATTTTACTGTTTCCAACTCAGTGCCCTCTAACTCAGGTTTCATCAAGTTAGGCTTAATCAGCTCACGATGAAACGTACAAGTCAGCGTGGCTGCACGGCAAACGTGTGAGTGGCAGGTCGCAGTAATTAATTCATCACTGCAGAGTGACACAGTGAGAAGAGACTCTGGTTTTTGAAGAAGTCACACAGCAGCACAGGGAGGATGTCTCCAGGGGAGGTGGTGACACCAGCACTGTCCTCGCATCACCTGCCCTCCCTCCCCCTCCCTCCCCCTCCACTTGCTCTGACACACCAGCGCCCGCTACCAACACATCATTAAAATTCTATCAGGCCGCAATTTATGCACTGTCATGGGACTCTGAGGCACTTTGTGAGTTTCTGATTCGAAACGGCAGCTGTAATGAAACAAGAGGGAAGGTGCACCCTGGAGGAAATGTGGGTGTGATTGTTTGTGTTAAGACTTCACGTTTTAACACCACATCTGGCACCTCTGCTGGACGGCAGGACCTCTAAACGTCAGGAAGAGGTTAATATTTTGAAATGGTGAAAAGAGTTGCGTAATGTCTTCAGTGGCTCCAGTGGAGTTTTCTGAAACCTGAGATTTGCGACGTCACTGGAGTAATGTTAGCTTGAACCAGGAGACTGAAGTTTTATCATGGAAAGCGGAAGAAGCGGCTGTTTATAAAACAGGGCGGGTCTAATGTGCAGAGCGTCTCACCGATTCAGCCACTCTGTAAATAAATCGTTCGCTTTGGACCATTTCTCAAATGGACTTTCCAGACAGGGAAGAAAACAACTCCTTACGTGATTTTCTGGGGTTGTTGCGATATTATTGGTTTGGGTTTGTGTTATACACACGTGGGTGGCTGTTATGTTAATGCTTCCTTACAGCTCGTTACAGCCATGCTGAGGATTTCAGAGAACTTTGGCATCTAATTTAGACCAGGCGGTGCAGGAAGTTGGGTATTACGTGTAAGACCTTTGCAGTCCTGTTAAACACTCGTTATCTTATCCTTGACATGAAGGGAGAGCAGTTCTCTGATCTCGGCATCAGACCAATTTCTGCATGTATTTGCAGTCAAACTGACTGTTTCCAAGTGAAATCTGGCAGTAAGGCCCAGTATTATGTATCTGACTCCCTGACATAAGAGGAAGTTACACTTTCTTTACATTTCTTTCCACAGAAATGTAAATACTGTGACGTGCAATGTCTTGTCTCAGAGTGATGCTGAAAAACTGCTTCATGTATGTATTATTTCTAGGCTGGATTATTGTAAATAATTATTATCAGGCTGTCCTAAAACCTCCCTTAAAAGGCTTCAGTTGAGAGTACTGGCAGGGAAAGAGACAGCACATTTCTCCCATAGGGGATTCTCTTTATTGGCTCCCTGTTAAATTCAGAATTAAGTTTTAAATCCTTCTCGTCACATACAAGGTCTTGAGTAATCAGCCCCAACTAATCTTACAGACCTCATGATGCACTGAGTCTTTCTTCTTTGCTTACCTCTTTTCACACTCTCCCTTTAATCGTTAGTTATCAATAATTAGTGTGTCTTTTGCCCTGTCTCATGTTTCTTCCTGTTAAAAGGGAGTTTTTGCTTCCCACAGTCGCCAAGTTTGATTGTTGGGGTTTTCTCTGTATTATAGTAGGCTCTTTACCTTACAATAGAAAGTGCCTTGAGGTGACTGCTGCTGTGATTTGCCATTATATAAAGAAAATTGAATGGAACTGAATTATGCACGTCTGTCATAGTAACAGTGAAATATCTGCACTCAGATGCAGCTGTTTGTTGAATCAGATTTATTATTAACACATAGTAGAAAAGAGGTTGGATGGATATATAATTCAAACTAAGTATTCTTAAACTAATTTCTAAAATAATCAATGCAAATAAACAAATGCCTGCTGTACAAAGAGTCCTCCTGGGGGAATTCTGCTAAGGATTAGGCTCTAGGATTATGTCACGTGGCTGTTAGGCGTTTGTCAGTTGTCAACTGCATTCGTGTTTGTTCTGCACTGAAACTCATTCAGAAATGTTACTCGGTCTAATGTAGTAACAAGATGGCTGTCAATCACTGAAATATGAGCGGGGTGTTCAGATGTAAGGCTGAAATGTTCCACTGCTAACAGGATAAGTGAAATAGAAAGAGCTACTCTTATGAAAGCAGTTCAATTATTCAACTGGCTGACATTTTGGAAGCTGTAGCAGTGTGTTAGGTTGAAGCCAGATTATAGTTAACACAAGTGGAGTCCCAACACGGTAACACTGATACACTTAGCTTAAACAAATATCAGTGATCCGGGTACTTCCTGCTTCAGTCATGCTCCCCACAGTCGCTGCTGCACCTCAGTTTATGGTCCAGCACTGATCCAAACACGTACCAAACTGCGGTAGTGGAATTACCTCCATCAGCATCTCAAACATTGGAGGTGCCAATCCCAGTTCTTCCAGCATCTTTATGATATCTCTTTAGCAATAATATGTAGTTACATTCTTTTTAGAAGTTTGCTAGTTAATTGGCTACATGTATAACCTCTAATTAATATGCACCTATACAGTACTACAGTATGAAGACTGGAGCTATCTAGGAAGGAGATCCTTTTGCGTTTTCTAAAACCTGTCACACTCATTCTTCCTGCTCTGAACAAATCTCTCTCTCTCCCTCTCTGACTGCTGGGGATATTTCAACATATACTTCATATATGTTGAAATATAAGCAACATACTCTTCAGTCATTCTCATGCAACATAACCAGCTAACTGAAGACATCAGCATGCTGTAAGTGGTTTGAGTTTGGTGCCACGTTTCGAGCATGCCAAGCTCTTCTTCCGTCTAACGGAATTGATATTTCCAATTAAACTTCCTCTGCTGGAGCAGATGTATTATGGCCCGCCCTTCAGTCTAATTAAAGGGCTCTCTCTGTCTGATTAGATTAGTTCCTTTAAAAATTAAAAATGTGTTGAGGGTGCACAGGGAAGGGAATGAAAATGCTGAAAGTGGTTTTAAAATGAGCGTGAGTGTCCAGCTTGGAGAGCGGGGACGTTTTCCCTAATGAGAGATGTTATCACGTGACAGAGAAACTGTCGTTCATTACAGTGACTTGGCCAAATAAACATTATTGCAAAGTATCCCACAGGAATGTGCGGCCTTCCAAATTTGTTCTAAATGCCACTACTAAGCTATTGTTAATTTTAGGCACATTTTTTTTTCCCCAGTACAAACTTGAGCTTAAAGTTTTGAAGAAGGGAGAAATAGTTAACGTAGCTCCTCTCAGTGTTTAAATATCTGTCGACTCACTCATCTCAAAGTTCACAAACTAACACAACCCTTCTTTTTTTTGTTTAAATGTTTTACACAGAGCAAAACAGGAACACAGTAGTTTGTGGTTTCAGGAGAAGTTACACCACAGCTGTTTTTCAGAGTTGTTTAAACTCCATACTAACCATGCAAGGACAGGAGTAGAAAGGTTTCCATGTCAGCGAAGCATTATTGGAACCAAATTGGAACTTGTCCAAAGACTAGACTGAAAGAATAAAATTGCACAAACAAATGTTAGAAATGGACTTCTCAGATTGTGTGGGTCAGAGTAGAGCGGACACCTCCCAGTGTGGAGATGAACACACATTTGGTTCTTTAGAGCATCTGAACAAATGAATCATTTTTCAGATTTATCTCAGAACACCACCAATATAAAATGTAGCTGTTTTGCTTTGATATGTCATATTTCTCAGCAGAAGTCTAACTTATGTGAATGTAGCCCCATTTAAATATCATCCTCTTCAGAATGATGACAGGAATCATTAGTCTACCGCTTTGACCCTATCCTGGATGTCAAATCTCTTTCCTGTTCAAACTTTTACTTCACCCTTTATTATCTAATTTTGACACATTCTCCCACAGAGATGAGCCTTTCCACCTCACCCATCACACTGATGACAAAAGGAACATTTTTGTTTTAAGAGAAAACTGCTGAAATCTGGTCAAACTGATTATGCATTGTTTTTAAAGTCAGACCCCACCACGTCCTGGCTTGATGAAGCACTGACACATTTCTGTCTCTGACTGACTGTTCAGGTCAGATGGTACACAGCCAACAATAGGCCAACATCCTGCAACATGGATGTCTTGTTTTTTCTGACATTGCCGTTGTGTACTGCTGTGTGAAATGAATTGATAATGAAAAGCATATCTGCTAAGTGTTTCTGGATGTCTCACTCCTCATGCCAGTGCAGTAGTTGGTGTGATCTTTTACAAATCACGATTGCACATGAAGCTATTGGCAACTTTCTGATTTGTGTGATGTCTCAGCCTGGTTGCTGGTTGCTGGTGGACTTGTAAATTTGCTTCCTGAGGGCCGAAAAAGAGAGTCTGTCATGCAGAAATAATTGTTTAGGAGATGCAGATGAAGAGTAACAACCATGGATGCATGTTACAAAATATCAAGAATTGGGGAGCAAATGTTACATCCCATTCTTCTGCACTGATACCACAGAGTTTCTTAAACAGCAGTTCTCCACATACAGAAATATGCCTACACACTATGTATAAGCAGCTGGGCTGTCCTTTAAGTACCCCACTTGAGCCAAAACACATCAATGGTCAGAGGCCAAGCTCTAGGCTAATCTATTTTTCAGGCCTCCCCAAAGTGAGACCTCACCAAATAAACCAAAAAAAAGTCATGATATATACCACATGTGGTTCTTAGATGGAGGTGGTGAACAGAGGGGTTCGCAGCCAGCCTTAATGATAGGCTTGTCTTTTTTTTTGTTGATTAGCAATTTAATGTAGTGTTCTGCCTAATTTAGAAGTGAGCTCGACTGCAGTTGACGGCTTACACTAATAGGAAGTAGCAATTGGAGTTGTACTATATTATACCTGTTCTTGTAGTGTTGATTGATATCTTTCACAAAACAATGTAGACACAAAAATTCAGTTAAGCTGTCTCCAGTGGTTGCTGTCTAAATGATTAGTACTGAAGAGCAACTCAGACTCATATGTGAGAACTACAACAAAAGATACAAGTGTAGTTGTGCACCATGATTATTATCCCCACCTCACTGCATATTAAGAGGCCACCAACCTGAGGTGTTCACCAATTGCTTCAGTGTGATCTCCTTCTTGTTGTTTTTGCAACAAATAATTCCATGACTACATTCACGGGAAAATGGCATGTGCAGAAAGCAAACCAACTGCATGCATGAGAAACATTCCACTGTGAACATATCAGCAGTCACCTTTTGTTGGATTGTATTTGCAGTTCAATCAAAACCACGGCATTTAAAGAGAGGCAGCTATTTCATCTGCTGTCATTTATATTTGGCTGTGTAGCTCTGTTCTGGGACCTCCACACATGTGCATACATGGAACACCATGGAGTAAGAGCATCAGCAAGACCCAGTGCAGAACAGAGCAGGAATCAGTGACACGATGGCATGAAAGGAGGAGCTGGGGTGGAGGGGGATTGCAAAGCTAATGAACCTTTAGTAGTTGCAGTAATGCTTAAGTAGTAATGCTTGTTTAAAGGATGTAGAGTTTAAAGGATGATTCATGTCGTGGACCTAAAGTCATGTCTCCCAGCTGTAAGTCATTAGAATACCCATCAAAGCTAGCCAAACGTCTTTTTTAAACACCTGTATTAGGCTAACAGGTTTCCTTTAATTTTGTCTCTGCCATTAGTATTTCAGCTCCTTATGGTAAGTTCCCAGTAGATATGCCCTTCCTGTTTTGGTAGCCATCATCATCATACAAGGTGATAAACAGAATTGCATAGTAAATGTGTGACTGATAGGGAACACGCATGTTCTCATTATTATAGCCACTACATTGTGAAATGAACATTTATTCCAAAATGAAGAAGTAAAAAGAGAAGTAAAAGGAAGCCTGCCGATAGCAACTTTAAAGTGAGCCACACAGCTGTCCAGCTGTATGACCGACACGCTGCTGTCACCTGCAACTCTATACTTTGTGTTTTAAGTGTGTAGATAGCAGTGGATAGTATAAGCCGTAAATGAGCAAAAAATGATTTGCAACTATTGGGAGGGAGGAAGTGCAGTTTCACTTTGATTCATGATAGATTCATTTGCCATCTTTTTTTTTTCTATCGTCAGCAATCCTCATTTCAGCTTCCTTCCTTTTTCATGGAATTTCACACTTTTGACTAAAATGTTTATCTGCAGTCTCATAAGCATTTAATGTCCTTACATTGACATCCAGTCTTGTACAAAGAAAAAGTTTCTTAAATCAAACATTTGTCAGTGGAGAGGAAGATCTCACTACGTCAAACATTCAAAAAGCAGTCAGATCAGTCCTGTAAGGCAGAATCTTTGATTCTTTACAGGAATACTTATGGAGCTGTCTTTGAGAACCAAATATATGGTAGAAAATCACAACAGTGTAAGATGTGTGGAGACCAGCTGTATGCTGGGAGAACCGATCTATAGTCTGGAACGAGCCGGTCGGTCATTGCCAGTTTATCCAAACTGATGTTTGAACTTCTGTGAGAGAACAAAGGTCTGTATTGATCTCAATATTCAAGGCACTACTTCACATGCTTTAATCAGTTCTGACATGGTGCCCCTTTGTTTATAGTAAGATTGGGTTTCTGATAATGTTGTGGTAATTTCAGCATCGGTGGAGTTAAAGTGTGTCTTTAACAGTCAGCTTTTATTCACAGTCATTTCATTTGTTTTAATTAAGACATAGTGCCTCGCTCGTACGGCTGCTTGGGATAGCCTGAGGTTTTTCCTGCTCTGGAAAGAGAATGTGTAAAGACGACAGGCTGCACACTGACTGCTGCTATAAATTCACTCGCTCGCATTTATACCCTGCCAGCAGTATCAAAGTTCACTTTTTCCATCTGTCACGTGCTCTGTGCTGACACACACAAGGGAGTGTGTGCACTCAGGAAAATGACTAAGCAGACTAACTTGGCGTGCTCTCTGTGTTTGTGTGCCGCAGTGTGGAAGGTGATGCTCCAGGAACTGAAGTGGGAGCTTCTGTGGACCCTAGTGGTGGCTACAGTTGTGTCCCAGTGACCCACAGCGGCGGGCTCGGCCCCGACCACCTGGACAGCCAGCTCTACGGGCACATCTTGCTGCCAGGCCACCCACGGCCCAGACGGCCCAAGCTTCAGCACTCTCAGTCCATCCTCCGCAAGCAAGCAGAAGAGGAGGCAATCAAGCGCTCCCGCTCGCTGTCAGAGAGCTATGAGCTCTCATCTGACCTACAGGACAAGCAGGTGAGACGGGAAAGGGCCACACTAACTTAAATTTGTTAAAACTTAGAGTAATGAGTAGCTTGAACACAGAGGCATTATGAGCAGATGTGTAGTAGATCCTAGTTTTTCGTGGCACATCAAAGGAGAATTATTAGCCAAAACTGCAGTTCCCTGCCAAGGTTTTTCCATTTTTCACTTTCTGACTGATTCATTCTGAAAGTATAAAAACAAAACTTCTGTCAACATTAAAAAAAATTGCAACCTGTTGTTTGCTGCCCACCATTATCTATTAGCTTTACACCCCATGATATCTGATGTGGTGCATCAAGTCCTTCTAGTTTGGAAGTCCAGTTAGTTTGTAATGTGTATTTAGGGCCGTGCAGACTGTTACAGGCTTTCAACACATAAAAAATTCATAGTCAGAGTCATTTCTTTTTCCAGCAGTAGTAGGCATGGATGGCTTGCTTGGTCTTCAGCCATGTACTAAGGCTCCACATGACAGTGAATCCCTCCATTTTTTCCAGAGGACACCAATAACTTAATTAGCAGCAAAATTAGGCATCAACACAGTCAAAGGGTCCTGTTCAGTGACTTAAATAGGAGTAAGTTGAGCGTATATTGAGATTTGCTACCATCCTCAAGTACCGTATTTCCCGGACTACAAAGCGCACCTGAATATTAGCCGCACAAGACACATCACTTTTATTAATATTTTGAAAAACAAGTTATGGGTACATATTTGCACAACTTTTTAGGTATATGTAAAAGTAGCGGTAATTACAAGTACGAAACATGTACTGTGCTTCATAAACGAGTAACAAATGTAGTACATAACAATGACCTACAGCACACCAGAAAAATAGATTCGGACTACCTTTTAGGCTCAGGTGCAGTGACACGGCTTCAACAAGAAGAAAAGTCAGTCATTCACCACCATCTTCCTGCGCACTAAAACCACCAAAGTCCTCTCCTCCAGTGTCGGATACAAACAGGCTCAGGATGGCTTCGTCATCCACTCTCAGCTTCTTACAAAACCAAACAAATCCTCGTTGTCAGTGTCAGAGTCAAACACCCTCTGAAGGGCCGTGGCGGTGTCCTCCTCTCCATCATGCAGCAGTCCAGCCCTTCGAAATCCGTTGATGATTGTGGATGTTTTCACACTTTTCCACGCTGTCAGATTCCACCGGTGGAGTTGAGCATGACTTGCTTTTCGCAAGTTTATTGCCGCTCGTCATCCACGCCTCCGGCTGAACGTGTAGCGCTACTTTGAAGTTTGTTTTTCGCGCTACTTGTACGGCACTATGTTGCCTGGCGGATGGACACGTGACCAACATACCACTCTTGAACCCCGATACTGTGTGTCTGATCACATGCCCTTCCGCCAGGCAACGTAGTGCCGTACAACAGCGGAACAAACAAAACAAATCCTCTTACGATATCACAAAAATCATGGACAATCCATAGAAAAGCCGCACCTGACTAAAAGCCGCAGGGTTCAAAGCTGGTGCAAAAAGTAGCGGCTTATAGCCCGACAATTACGGTACTCATTAGAGGAACTGAAGTTTTTGGCATTTTAAAGTCGACTTCATTGTTCAGCCTCAGAGGTTGTGGCTTGACCACAACATGGAGAGGACTATGGGTAGTGGAAACCATACAGCGTATTATCTGTAAGCAAGCCCAAAGAAAAAGCAGGCAACTAGGCATTAAAGTGTGTTGCTGAGTAGAATTTGAGACTCTTGTATAAGGACATGACAGGAAAATATGTGCATGGCCTTTAGAAGAACTACATAAAAGATCATCTAGTGACTTTGGTGACCCCAGTAGAGAGCATCATTCCCTCCTTAGCTCTGGTTGTGTGCCAACCAAACAGACTCACAGCATAGTTTGTTTATATAGAGTATCTAGAGTCTGTTTGCATTTATTTATTACTTCTATAGTTTCATATAGCTGAAGCCCACAGGAAAGCACTAAGAACTTAGAATGAACCAGAAAGACCAGAGTTACTAAGCACACTGTCAAATGTAGCTAAATGCTCTTCTGAGTTATTTATCACATGACACGTCAAACTGTCATTGTTTCAAAATAATAGTGTTTCAATAATAAATAGCATCTGTATGACATCTATATTAGTAATACATTATCGATAGGAAATGATATCACCGCTTAATCCTTTTGTCACTGCTTAACTTCTTGCATTGAAACTTCCTGTCATGTTCCATTTGTGGCAAGTATAAACCCACTCGCCTCCTTGGCCGTCCCATACAGAAGTGGTATAGATTTAGTGTCATTTTTTACCCCCATGAGTCCATAGGTGGAAACCAGGTCAGTGTAAGCGGTACGGGAATGAGAGGGGGACAATGCAATTCAGCCCTGACATTATTCTAATTAGAGGCATATAGTTTGAGACTTTTCAGTATAGTCATATACAGAATACAAGACAGGATACTGTTTCTCTCAAGCACTGCAATGATTCAGTAGGATTTGTTCTTTTCAGTTTCAGAGAAAAAAGCAGTTTCTGGTTATCTTACATTTATGTTAATGAACTAAAGTGGTCATACAGTTAGAAAATGTACTGTTTCTCATAAAACAAGCCACCTGTACCTATTGTGCTTACAGGCTGTGGCGTACAGACACACATTTTGTTGTTTTGGACAGAAGGATTAGAATCCTTGCTAGTTTTTTCAGAGCTTTCAGCTGTTACTCCCAAGGCTTCATTCAGTGAACAAAGCTTGTTTAGTTATTGGTGTTAGCATCTCTTAAAAATAATGTGGTCAAGTCTCTTTAATTAGACTGTGTGATCATAGATGAACCATCTTTATCATAACGATGTTTTTTGTGTGTCAGACAAATATATTTTGCCAGAGAGCTCAGGAAATTAGCTTTCTGGGTTTTCTTATTTTTGTTTAGTTTTTTGTTTTTTGCTTCGGTTGTACCATTGTAGGATGCTTTTGCAAGTCTCAAGTCTCGTAAGAACACGTCTAAAGGGACTATTGAGGAAAGTGTTCCCATGTTTCCAATATGTTTTCATTTCTCTCAAATTCCCCTCCTTTCCCTACAGGTGGAGATGCTAGAGCGCAAATATGGTGGGCGTTTCATAACCCGGCATGCTGCCCGCACCATACAGACAGCTTTCCGCCAATACCAGATGAACAAAAACTTTGAGCGTCTTAGAAGCTCTATGTCTGAGAACCGTATGTCCAGACGGATCGTCCTATCCAATATGAGAATGCAGTTTTCCTTTGAAGGACCTGAAAAAGTCCATAGCTCCTACTTCGAGGGAAAGCAGGTCTCTCTCACAGATGATGGCACTAAAATTGGTGCACTAAGGCAGTCAGACCATGGCGGGGAGATGGGTGTGCAGGCCAAGACCCCCACCACACAGAGCGACTTCACAGATGCCATCACAGAACTAGAAGATGCCTTTTCAAGGCAGGTGAAATCTCTAGCCGAGTCCATAGATGATGCTCTGAACTGCCGCAGCCTACATGGTGAAGACAGTCAGTCAGAGCCAGGGAGAGGCCTCCAGGATATGGACAGAGAGGTCACCTGTCAGGTGAAACCCTCCCACAGCGCCTCAGAACACCGTAAACTTGATGAGATGACAGCGTCTTACAGCGATGTCACCCTGTACATCGACGAAGAGGAGTTATCACCACCCCTTCCTCTTTCTCAGTCTGTAGACCGGCCCTCAAGCACAGAATCAGACTTGCGCCAGCGTTCGCTCAACTCCTCACAAGATTATTGGTCTCTTGCTCATAAGGATGAAAAAGGGGACACCGATACCAGCTGCCGCAGTACACCTTCCTTGGAATGCCAAGAGCAACGTCTACGGGTAGATCACCTACCCTTATTGACCATAGAGCCTCCCAGTGATAGCTCAGTGGAGCTGAGTGATCGTTCTGACCGCAGCTCTTTAAAGAGACAGAATGCCTACGAACGAAGCATCAGCAACCAGCAGAGTAGCCCTAAACAAGTCAGCCACAGCCTGCCACCTCGAGGGCCTTCCAGAGAAGAAGACACTTCCCGACATCGATCGCGACAGCTGGAGGCCCATCTGGCAATCAATGGTACAGCAAACCGGCAGAGCAAGTCAGAGTCGGATTTCTCAGATGGCGACAATGACAGCATCAACAGCACATCGAACTCCAACGATACCATCAATTGTAGTTCTGAATCCTCGTCCAGGGACAGCCTGCGTGAACAGACGCTCAGCAAGCAGACGTACCACAAAGAAACTCGCAACAGCTGGGACTCACCTGCATTCAGCAATGACATCATTCGCAAGAGGCATTACCGCATTGGCCTAAATCTCTTCAACAAGTACGTCCACACGATAGAACGTCACTTAACACACATTCACACTCTTTGGCTTGTTCAAATTCGATGCAGTTCATTTCACATGACTTACAAAATGGGATTTTTTTGTTTGTTTTGTCTTAGAAACTCGAAATGAACCTCACATTAAAATGCAATGAAGTTGTTTGGAACAAGAACTATCTCTGCCTGTTCTGCGTAAAGTGCAAGCAAGCTTCAAACTCATTCTGCTCCAGTTCGTTTGAGCCCGGCTGAATCTGTTTAATCATTGCTGATTGTGGATTTGGTTGCTTTCTGAGCCCGCTATAAAATGCCTTTTAATCATTTGTGATCAACACCGTAGAGAGTTGTAACTCTCTCCTGGCTTCCCTACGTCCTGTCCCTCATGCGACACACATTTGGCCGGGTTAGGAGCGCAACGGGATAATCACAGATTTGGAATGTGTCCTCACCCACTCTCATTTTGCCTCTTTCTTTTTTGGTCTCTCTTTCTCTACTCTTTCCTGTGTCTCTAGGAAGCCAGAAAAAGGCATTCAGTATCTGATAGAGCGAAACTTTGTTCCAGACACTCCGGTGGGTGTGGCCCACTTCCTGCTCCAGAGGAAAGGCTTGAGTAGGCAGATGATTGGCGAGTTCCTGGGTAATCGGCAGAAACAGTTCAACCGGGATGTCCTCGAGTGAGTCTGCAGCAGATCATGCCGGTGTACTCTTTTGGAATATTTGTATTTGAGGATGAATCATTTCAGGCTTTTGATTTAAGTTGCCAACTATGCCAGTGCACAGAATGTTAGTTTATTTGCCTCCTGGGAACATAAATATAAATCATCATTTAGTTGCACATAAGGTTGGCAGTTTGTAATTTACCCTCATTCACACTGTCTAAGGACTATATAATGACTCAAGTTACATGCAGGAAATAAGCAGAAATGGAATCCACTCAGGAAATTGCCATGATGCTCAGATAAACATACAGATCCTCTTTATAGTTTCCAGGTTTTTTGATATGAGAGAGCAGTCGTATAGATTGTCTACTCTCCACTCCTTTGTATCATTCCAATAGTGCCTCATGCTTTAGATTGCACAGACTTATCTTAGACCCACTTGAAATACACCAGCTCTGTCAGAGCCTATTGAGATTCATTGGAGGATAAGGCCAGAAAAGGTCCGCTGGTGTCAGTTTGACAGGCATAACTAAAGGGCTCCTTGAGAAAATGTCTATAAATCCAGACATGCAAGGTATCACTGCTCTGGAGTGCTGAGTCACAATCCTCTTCTCAGCAGAGGAAGAAATGAACATTTCTTCTACTTAAGTAAGTGTCAAGTGAGCAGAAAAACTCTTGCTCCCTTTCATGTCCTGCATATAATCTGAAAAATCAACAGCAGATCAGCTTACTCACTGACAACAGCCAAGTTTGTAGTCATCCTTAATCTTAAACTTCTGCAACTGTTCTTCACCTACGTGGCCAAAAAAACCCCAACAACTTCTAAAATATTCTCAGTTGAACTGGCAGGTGCTTGTTACACTCCCAAACTTCCTGCTCACTGTGAACTCGTGTGTTTTTCACCAGCTGCGTAGTGGATGAAATGGACTTCTCAGCTATGGAGCTGGATGAAGCGCTCAGGAAATTCCAGGCACACATCAGAGTCCAAGGGGAAGCACAGAAGGTAGAGCGACTGATAGAGGCCTTCAGGTAAGGCATGCTTTTAAAAGTTGGGTGCAAAACCATGGCTTTAGTTCCCAAACCAATGTAGGTAGCTTAAATCTAAACCACTTCATGTGCCTTTCTGTAGAAAGGAGGTGTAAAATGATGTTTTTGCAAATAGGGTCATACATCAATTTAGACTAACTGATTATGTGACAGGATGGTCATTATGGGGTTCATTGCCGTGTCTAGTATTTACCACCAATATAGCGTTTATGATTAATGGATAGCACAAACCAGCTTTGCTCCATTTCAACAACACCATTATCCTCTAAAACAAAGGTGACACCAAAAAGTCTAAATGTAACGGTCGCGAGCAGAAAGCAATAGAGCGGTGCAAAGCCATTTCAAATCCAGACTTTTGTTCAACCAAGGCATTGTAGAAAATGATTTAGAGAAAATTAGTTCAAAGAGTGAAGGAATACCTCCCTCAGGGCTGCTGATAGATGTTGTTTGTGCCTCATTTACTTTTCCAAAACTTCCAGCAGAAAAGGTGCCCTCGTGTGCATAGAGAATTCGCTTCGATCAGCAGTGAGCAAGGACATTTCGGCCTCAGTAAACAGCACAGTTACAGGGGAGATAGTGATGACTGCTCATCTGGTGCTCACCTGCAGCCATATCCAGATATGAGTACAAGCTCCCTTTGTGGTGGTTCAGAAATTGCCCGTGTAATACATGGAGGCTGTATTGACAAATGTTACTGTACTTGCACATTATTTCTTTGACTGCAGAACAGATAGCAGAGAGCTCAATATTAATATCAGGTGAAGCATTGATACCTATGCCCCGAACTAATCGCTTACAGGGAAGCTTACACCTTTACTTTGCCAGTAAGTTGTCTTACTGATGCCTTCTTATCAACTAGCTCCTATGTTCAAGCAAAACATTGCATTGTAACTTTCCAGAATGCATCTAACATAAGTCAAAGTGAAATTGATGTAATATTATTTGTGTTATTTCAGTAGCATTAAGGTCATTTTTAGAAACTGGCTCAGGTCTCAAGTCTTTGGGTAGTCTAAATGAGCTAATTAGTCTAGCGTGCTAATTTTAGCATATTGTCACCTACTGTACGTTAGTCAGTACTGATGCATTTGGTATTTGGTATTTGGTATTTATTTATTTATTGTCATTGTCAAGAACAATGAAATTGCGTTTGGGGCTTCCATACAACCCAAAAAAAAGAGAAGAAAATAATAAATACCCCTTAAAACCCAAGTGTACATATTTAACCCAGTGTGACTCCAATGCAATAAGACAATCTTTAGCAATAATGTTCGTAGAAATTCAGACAAAGACCTGAGAAACATGACAAAATACAACAATGCAACCCATTCAATATTATTGTACTGTGAGATATGATATCAGATATGATAGTTATCTATTTAAGAAAGAGGGGGGGGGGGGGGGGGGCAGGAGGGGGAAGAGAATAAGGTATATTATGCACCAATGCAGACCAGTTCATTGCTATTAAGAAGTTGGATATGGTTATTGTCCGTGAGAGGGGGGCAGAGAGTTCAGGAGCCTCACAGCCTGTGGATACAGGCTGTTGGCCAGTCTGGATGTTCTGGCCTGTATAGACCTGTACCTTCTCCCTGAGGGCAGCAGATGGAAAAGGTGGCGCGCAGGGTGATGTTGGTCCCGCAGGATACTGTGCACCCTCCTCAGACAGCGAGTGGGGAAGATATTACTGATCTCTGGCAGACTTGTTCCAATAATTCTGCCAGCTTCTTTCACCACCCGCTGGAGTGCTTGCTGATCGGCCTTGGTGCAGCTGGGGAACCACACTAGAAATCCATACGTCAGAACGCTGCTGATGGCACAGTTGTAGAAGTTCAACATCAGAGATCTGGGAATGTGTGCGCTCCGCAGTCTCCTCAGGTAGTAGAGGCGCTGTTGGGCCTTCCGTACAACTGAGGTGATATGGTTGCCCCAGGACAGGTCCTCGGTCACAGTTACCCCCAAGAATTTAAAACTGCTCACCCTCTCCACCGCCTCACTGCCAATGAAGAGAGGCAGATGGTTGTTATGACCCCTCTTCCGGAAATCTACAATGATCTCCTTGGTCTTTTTGGTGTTTAAGACCAAGTTATTGTCGTGGCACCATGACTCTAGTTGTTGCACCTCTGTCTGTTAATGTAATGCTTATATTTAGATGTAGACTATGTAAAGACATCATAGTAAATTCTTATAATACATACAATAGCTCTGTTAATATATTAGTTTATCTAGCTAAAGTTAGCAATGGCTGCACTTTGATAGCACAGTTGTGCTATTAAAGTAAATAGTTTTGCTTTTGTCTGTTAGGGGTAAATATAGGTGGATTAATGGCCCAAATATTAATTTACACACATATTGTTTTTATCAGAACAATGATTTTTGCATTCAGTTTCTGCTCCTTACATATTCTTCCCAGCCAGCGTTACTGCATCTGCAACCCCGGTGTGGTGCGACAATTCAGGAACCCCGACACCATCTTCATCCTTGCCTTTGCAATCATCCTCCTCAACACTGACATGTACAGCCCCAACGTCAAGCCTGAGAGGAAGATGAAGCTGGAGGACTTTGTTAAGAACCTTAGAGGTACTTTGTTCTCCCTCACTGCACCACATCCAACGTTCTGTCACAAAACCAGTATTCCCCTGACACATTACTGTTTCTCTGAGGATAAATATTCATCTTAAAATTGAGTTTTGTGCATGCACATTGCCTTGATTAATGGCCATGTCAATAAGGTATTTATTTTTTTGGAAGTCATGGCCAAGAAAGCTTTCCTGTCGAAGCAAAGTACTTTTTAGTTGTCCTCAACAGATTTTGAGGGTATTAGGAAATGGCTTTATGGCATGACTGAATAATTTTTCTGCCTATTGAAGTGTCTGTAATTAAAGTACAGTATTGAATGGAGGAGAAAATACTTGTCCACAAAGAGCTTTGAAGGACATTTCTGTATGTATTTTGAGATACATAAGCAATGCAGCAAGTAAGTATATTTAGAGGTTTGGCTTGCATAAATCTGCAATTTAATCATTAATCCCTCTTTTTTTCTCTATTTCTCTTTTCCTCTTATCCCCCGGCAGGAGTCGATGATGGGGAGGACATCCCCCGAGAGATGCTCGTAGGGATATACGAACGGATTCGCAAGCGGGAGCTCAAGACAAATGAAGACCACGTTTCCCAGGTTCAGAAAGTGGAAAAGCTAATCGTTGGAAAAAAGCCAGTAAGTTGGAGTTTGACCTTGGACAGCTACATGTGAAGTGTAACTCCTTTTCTTTTAAAAACCTCCACTCAAGAGCTGAATCCAAGCAGGAGCATTAACACTAAATTACCCAGTGTGCCTCTGAACTGCTATAGTGTGATGGTTAATTCATGGCCAACTTTCTTCACCGTGTGACTCTTCAGGGCTACTATACCATTGTGAATTACTGCAGTATGTTGTTTGCCCTGAGTACCAACCACAAGAAAAGTCTGAGCTAACAAGCTGTGTAAAAATGAGATAAACAGCCTCACTCATAATGATCTTGAAGCCGTTTATTTGAAAACTACTCCTTCTGTGAGTCGATACCTGAGAGATGATCCTTATGATGTCATGACCATTATGGGAGACGGAGTCGGAAAAGAGGAAAGTGAAGGACTCTGGCAGCGTGGTTCTGTCATCCGTAAAACTGTTTTGGTTTTTAATTTGGTCTTAAACATTGCTTGAAACTTCTTATCATTCTTGTTGCATACATTTTCACATGTGTCCCTCAAGCTCTGAAATGTGTTTTGTTTGATTTCTTACTCCTTAGATTGGCTCTTTACATCATGGTCTTGGCTGTGTAAGTATTTCCTTTCAATTATTTTCATATTAAGATAAGATAAGATAAGATAAGATAAGATAAGATAGAACTTTATTAATCCCTCGGGTGGGTTCCTCTGGGAAATTCGATTTCCAAAAAAGCACAGCACCGACAGAAGTTACAGAGTTACAGAATATTATATATATATATACACACACACACACACACACACACACACTATTAGCACTGAGTGGGATTTTTCTGTTATTCCTCAAGGCTGTATGAGGCATAAAGTTTGAAGCAGCATGTTTGAAAGCTCTTTGTGAAGCACCAAGAGACAGAATAAGAAATTATACTGTATTGTGTTGTGCAGGTACTATCTCTACCCCACCGGAGACTGGTCTGTTACTGCAGACTTTTTGAAGTGCCCGACCCCAACAAACCTCAAAAGTTGGGCCTGCACCAAAGGGAGATCTTCCTTTTCAATGACTTGCTAGTGGTACGGCAGATGTTACTTTCAGTAAAAAGAGAACAAACTCTGTTTTAGAGTGAAAGAGTCTTAAAAAGAGTGTGTGCTTTGCTTTTTTCACAGGTTACAAAAATCTTCCAGAAGAAAAAGAATTCTGTGACATACAGCTTTCGACAGTCCTTCTCTCTTTATGGCATGCAAGTCCTCCTCTTTGAGAATCAGTGTAAGTAGTATTTGCATGAAGCACTCACTGTGATATAGATGTGTGTCCACTGAGAGTCCCCAGACCCCTTAGTTCTAGGAACTAATGTTAGGGAACTAATGTTAGGGAACCACAAGTTTCTTCAGCCCTGTTTTTGGTCTGATCTCATAACGCAAATTGATTAGCGGACATTTTCAGAAACTATTACTTTTAAACTGCATCTTTTTAAATTATTATTACGAATGTTAAAGCTGACTTTCTCATTGTAGGCTGTTGTGTCAAATTTCATTTCATTTGATTCGTTTTTATTTATATAGCACCGACAAAAGTCATGCTTGAAAATCCGGTTTGATGCCTTTCTATGCAAAAACTTCCTAGACAGTTCAGGACTTCCTCTGTAGCTCCATGACTTTTCAAAGCTAAGCGGGCACAAAAAATAACTGTTTGCAGTTGCAGGTTCTTATAAATGGCCAATGGACACTAGTGGGAAAATACAAGAATACAAATGAACAAAGTCAAAGATCCCAAATGTTCCATCAACAGAACCTCCTAAACAAGGACTGTTTGAAGGTTAAACTCTCGCACTTAAACTTAAGTCACATGGTTCCTTTAACAGAAATCCCAATGGGAAAGTCTATTGGAAAGTTCCTTTTTGATGGATAACAGCCAACCTCAGAGCTTGCCATCATGGAAACTTTGAATTATATCTATAATCCAAGTCACATACTCCACATACACATACTTTAATATCCTAAATCTGTTGTCTCTGATGGTAGTTCTGATATCCCGCAGCTGGTTTCAGATCCTATTATGTCCTACTGGTAACATCAGTCCTAACTCTAATAGACTTCAATAGTATAATGTCTGAAATGTTATTTTCATCATTCTTTAGACTATCCCAATGGCGTTCGCCTGACTTCAGCCATTCCTGGAGCTGATATCAAAGTCCTCATCAACTTCAATGCACCCAATCCTCAGGACCGCAAAAAGTTCACTGATGATTTGCGAGAATCTATTGCAGAAGTCCAAGAGATGGAGAAGTACCGGATAGAATGTGAGTAAATTGTTCCCATTTTTTATAGACGATATCAGCAGCTGTCTCGCATCAGTAGAAAATATGTGGAAGCCAGGAGTATATGGCACATATGTATTTTCTCCTTGCACAGCTGAGCTGGAAAAACAGAAGGGCGTGGTGAGGCCTAGCATGTCCCAGAGCTCCGGGTTAAAGAAGGATGCAGGAAACGGAAACCTGAGCCGAGCAAGCCTCGACGACAGCTATGCCATCGGTGAAGGTCTGAAGAGAAGCGCCCTCAGCAGCTCCCTACGCGATCTCTCAGATGCAGGTAAAGTCAGGGGTTGCCATAGTAACATGCTGTCTCATCCCTCATCTAGGCTGAGTAGATTGTGTACCTGTGCTAGATGCTGGCATGACACTGTTTACTCCTTCTGGATGTTAATCGATTTAGAAACTTGGAATACGGCATGGCGGCCATCCTGCCGGTACAGAGTGTCTGAGCCAGTGAAGCAAGGAGATAGAGATGGGTGTGTTTGCTAATGGGCCTACGTATAATTTACCAGAGGCTATCAACTAATAATCCTGCATCGCAAGGGGGAGGAGGCAGTGCTATGTAGGTCAGTGCGATCAATTTGAGAGTCTTAGCAGTAAGAGGAATTAATGTTACCATTCAGGCGGGGTGTAGACAGTCGGCTCTGCACAAGCACACTCAATGACCTCAAAGTGAGGAAGCAACCTCGAAGACTGAAGTGAGCTGTCGTTTTTTATCAGTGTGTCTTTTTGGTAAATGAGGGGACAGCCTTTAAAAGCCTGATCAATATCTGGATTTCGGAAGCCTAGATGTTCTCGGGGAACGTTCTCTATCTTTAAAGGGGAGCTCTACACATCTACAAGTACCAGTTATGAGGAGAGCCACAGTTTTGTGGGTGTAATAGTTCCTTTGAGAATTTTAGACCATCAGCCTGAGTCAGTAACATTCATTGACATTCCTTAGTTAGTGACATTGAGTTTAAAACACTGAATATTGCTTATAATTGCATATTTTAGCCCCTGATTTCACCCAGTCTTTTTTAGAACTGTCCCTTGGGAGTCTTTCATCTTAATGGACATGAGCATCATTTTCTTGCAGTCAGATCAGTTGTTTTGCTGATGGGAAGGTTTCCTGCCAGCAGTGACTCAAGTTGACTGCACAGATTTATCTCTGACCTTGTTTCGGAGCAGTGTCTTGTTCCTTTCCCATTTCCTTTAGTTCTTATTCGCCTCCCTCTGCCACGCTAGTCTGCCACCAGCTAGCCGTGTACCACTTTAGTGTGTTAGCATCCTGCCGTCGCAGACAAGAAATATGTGCACCTCCATATTTTAACCAGGCATGTCTTATCTGTCATGTTACATGTTCTGGGCAGGCAAGCGTGGGAGACGCAGCAGTGCAGGATCACTAGACAGCAATATGGAAGTAAGTTTGGATCAACTGATGCTGAGCTGTCCTCCGACTTTACGTTGCTCACTGTGATCACAAGTTTCTGTTTCATTGTTTCTTTATAGTGTTTTTCTCTCTTTTTTTGAGTGTCTGTGTTTTAGTCGTGAGCATATTGGCTGCTGTGCATGTTTTGAGTAGAACGGGAATGATGTTGCATCTAGCATGTTAACCCTTCACGTACACAGCATGGCACGACTAATAAAGTCCTGACAGCTCCGTTGATGATCGGCTCTTACGTTTGAGTTATCTTGGCTTTTGTAGTGGGAACAGATTTTAGCCATTACCCGAATGTTGTCCTTTTTTGATCACTCAGGATGATCCTGACAGTTCTACTGCATGCTGACACAGTTTGAAGTTTCTTTTACAGACCTCTGACATCAACAAGAAAGTCCTGTCCTTTCCTTTTTCACTGTTGCACTTATCCAACATAGAGGATGATATGTTGTACCTACTCAGAGTGGGACTGTTCTGAACTTCCTCCAGTTTGTGCTCCAGTCCAGTGTTCTGCATTACCTTTGTATTACAGGATAATATGGAAGTTTTTACCCTATTGTTTGCATTGATAACTTATGTTAGCAGATTCAGATGAGTAATTCAAAAATAAAAAAATGATACTGTAAATTATAAAGTAATGAGAACATGACCTGGTCTGTTTTATATATGGCTGACAGAGTTAACTTGATTTAATGATTTGAGACTAGCATACATTTTTAGTTTACTTCAATGCTAGCTTGAATCTAACTATTACTACACAAGTCCCATGAAGAGATACCACAACTTACTATTTCTCCATCTCTGAAAAACTTCAGACTAGATTCAGAATCACTGGGACTGAAGCATGATCGCTACGTTACCATTTTTTAAAATGTATTTTATGTTTTAGAACAGAACACAGAAATATTAAAGGCTTTAAAACACATTTAAAACACATTTACTTTGAATCTACTCCATCCCTTCTCCCCCAAGCTGTACTGGAGGTTTCTTCCTGTTAAAAGGGAGTTTTTCCTTCCCACTGTCACCAAGGGCTTCCACATAGAGGTCATCTGATTATTGGAGTTTTTTCTGTATTTTTGCAGTCTTTACCCTACATTATATCGTACTTTGAGGTGACTGTTGTTGTGATTTGACGCCGTATAAATAGATTGATTTAAATTCCTTCAGCACTATAAACCAACATCACAAGTCAATTAGTTCCAGCTCAAAGTGTTTAACTTTTAAAAACAGTTCACAACTACCCTTCCTTGTCATTTAAATAAAATGCACTACCTTCAAAGCACGCTGACACCATCGCAAATCATTCAGAATATTATGCAACTCTGTTAATTTAGCAGTATTCATGTATAAAAACACACGTATAGATCATAATTAAATAGGCTGAACTTTTGGATTTTGAAGATCATCTATTATAAGTTCATTGTGCACTTTATGCATGGCTTTATTAATTTTGGTTAGACTGTGTTGTATTTATCTTATGTTATATTTATCGTTTATTGTGTGTTTTGTGCTATGAAAATGTAAAGAAAATGTACAAATTACTTCTTCACCAGGCTTGGGGGAAATTTCTGTTTTAAGTTAAAGACAGTAAATCTAAAAGTATGAGCTGCATGCAAATGGCAAAAAACCTTATTCAGGTCTGCAGTGTCAGATTGTTGTCCAGAGATCCATAAGTGATTTTACATGTATTTAGAGAGCTCAGAAACCAGAGGTAGGAGTGATGAAAACTCACAAAAGCATCTGCTGTCAGAGCTGAAGACGTACAAGCTGTGTGTCTACTCATGACAGCGCAGACACTGCAGGCTCTGACAGGCTCGGCAAGCTGAGCCTCCAGACCATTTAGGGAGAGTGGAGCGTGAGATGTTAGCATGGATAGACAAACAAAGGCAGTGAACTGGAAAAGGAAATGGCGATGCTTTTCCACAAGGCAGCACAAGCAATCATGGGAGATTTGAGATCAGCTGTAGCTGGTCATGTGGTCGGTGCCGCTGTGAAAAGAATTGAGCGAGGCTGTGCACGCTGCAGAGCATACGAAAGTGCAGGTGTGCGTTTGTCTGCTGTGGATCTCGTGATTGTCTGTGTGATCTGACAGCCTTCTCTCTTGCAGGGGTCCATCATTAGCAGTCCTCACATGCGGCGGAGAGCCCCGTCCAGCCGAGACTGCCCATCCCGTCACAGCGCCCAGTCCCTGCCCAACTCTTCCTCGTTGCTCGGATCGTTGTTCGGCACCAGGCGTGTGAAGTCGCCAAGCCCCACCCCTCAGCCCCAGCTGCACCCTACTCTCATCTCCCACACCCCGCACCCAGCCAACCTGCACCACACAGCCCGCGTGGAGACGGAAGGACCGGTGCCCATGCACCCGCACCACGCCCAGTTCTGCCACATGACCCAGAACCCACCCCCTTATCACCACCATCACCACTACCACCCGCCGGCCCACTTGCAGCACCCACCGCACCAGTACCACCCTCCCCCGTCTCACAGCCAGCAGCAGCCGTACCCGGCTCATCCTCACGGGCCCCATGGGCACGGGAGCCACCCACCGCACTCCTCCACCCACCCCACTCACGGCCCTCCCCACCACCACGGCGCACCGCCACCATCCTCCCAGGGACCCAGCAGCACCAAGCCCAAGCACAGCGGCATCAGCACAGTGGTGTGAGGGGCAGGTCGTCCTCTCTGGACCCTGCAGCTGAACTTTTTCCTCCTGGGCTGACATGATGGTGGCACTGTGCATCGCCGGTCTGGGGCTACGAAGCCAGACGAGATCCCGTTGTGCCTCCTTCAGATTTTTTTCCTTTCTTTTAGAGCCGCTTCTATCATTTTGTTTCAGGACATAAGACATGTCTACCCGCTTCAGGAGCAACAGACAAGAGCATGCACAAAGACCACAACTACTGTTTGTTTCTCAGTAAACTACCGGAACTCGCTTACTAGTATTTTACACAAGAAGTACATATTAATCTTCACACAGTAACTTTAAACGTTGTCAAGACGGTTTGGCTGAACAGACACGAAGACGACAGCTCAGCCTCAGCCGTGGCTGTGCAAGTATTTAATGTAGCAGTAGCTCACAGTGCACTGTGATATCTCTGTTAGCAGTGATAAATGTGCCAATTATTAAAGCATTTACTAATTTAGTCACACAGATTGCTTTATGTATATTGTGCATAGTATTTTGTAAAATAATAATATCAAATGTTATTATTATAGTTATTACTACAGAACAAACAGCATCGATGAAAACTCTCAGTATTATACTTGCACATAGATGGCGTAGTTTCACTGTTAAGAAACCAATCAAAGCTTTTCTTAGTTAGGCAGTCGGACGCAAGAGTACTGCTGTGAATGGTTGCCTTTGAGCTAGAAGTTAGATTGTTGAGGGCTGCTGCACTCCAGCCCACCTACAGTCTCATCCACTGCACGTGTCTCCGGGCCGGAGCTCTCTCTCTCCCCTGCTCTGAAAGCAAAGGAAGCCAGCGGCACTCGCTGCTTGCCTGCCCTCCTTTTATTTTTTTAACTATTTTTTTAGAATCCAATGAACAATACGAATATATAAAGGCTGTCCTGCAGCCTGGTGGGACTCTGCAAGTCTGTCCTGCAGGGGGAGGAGGACGACGCTGGATGTTTTTCATGTGGAAACTGAGGGAGAAACTGTGCAGCAGGGAAACATGTCCCACTGTGGAAGCTCTCAGCTGGCTGAGCGTGGCCTCTCCCTCTTCGGTTTCCCCGTGCGTCTGCTGGAACGGCGAGCGTGCCGTAACTGACTGTTTTGTTTTGTCTTGAGGTTTTTTCCCTGGGATAGACGCCACAGAGCAAAAATCAATAATTATCATTCTGTGATGGTGACAGCGCCCTTATGCTTGACTCATTACGGAGAGCGGTTTTATATCAATCATCTTTCTGACATATTATGGGATGGCTGCTTGTACCTCCCGGTCATCCCGTGCACAGTATCTGTGGTGTGTGTGTGGAGCGGAGGCAGGGGGGCTGCTGTCCTGGAGCATATTTTCTGTTTCTGAAAGCAACAGATGCAGCGCTCATTCTACATAGCTGATATCAATGGCAGGAGTTAGTCTGTATCTGCTTAAAGACTGTGAGATGCATTTTTTAAACTAGTGCAATATGTATTTACTGTTTTTTGTTGTTGTTGTTGTTTGTTTTTGTTGAAGAACAAGTTCAATCTGTTGGTCGTTCTGTTAGTTTCGCCCTTTACTTTCTCCCTCCGGCGTCCTCTGGCATTTCTTTCTCAGTGTTTCAGTGAAGTGCAAGTATCCACATGGATTTGGAGGAACTGGACCTTTCACACTGATGCAGAGTGTCACAGAAAAGAACTGCATGTAACGTTATATCTTGAGGCTATTTTCAAACTGTGTACTCCCAAACTATATCAGTGTTACAGTTGACAGTTGTTTAAAAAAAAAAGAATGGTAGAATAGTTTTGACTTCTTCAAATACAGCTAACCGAAGTCAGCGATGTGTTCATGTCACTCCAGACGATAAGTAACCAAATCTGTATTTTAACCCGATCCACATGCAGTACAGTAGTTAAACTGGATCGTTAGTGTTCAACTGTAGTTAAAGCAGGACCTGATCAAAGCTGTAACGGGGAAGCTCTGTGTGTTCTGTCATTTGAAAATCAGAGTGATAATCGATTATTTAAAAAGGAAACTTTTATCTTCACATTTTCTCTCTGTCTGTCAGCGGCGCACACGTTACCATTTTCAAGTGGTGTCCAGTAGATCAGTATTCTTAAATATATATGCCCTCAGTTAAAGCCACACTTTGTACTTGCTTCATAATGTTTGATTGAATAATACGCTTAGAAATGCTCTTTGTATTCATTATAAGACAACTTTTGGGTTGCCAGGTTCTGGAAAGTGTCTTGTGGCCTAATGTTTACCCAGTTATACAGGAAATTACACATTTTTATGATATACTATAAATTACACGTTTTTAAGGTTTCTCTCTAACAGTCTAGTAGTTTACACATTCACCCAACAAGCCAAACGTCCCCTCTTCAACCCAGAGAAGAGACACAGATCCCTTGGTGTTTGTGTAAGGACGGGCATCAAACATGAGGCGCTAACTGCTTTGGCAAAGAGCAGCCAAAAGTAGCTTTTTTTTCCAGGAATCCGTAGTCTGCAGCTGGCTGATTATTATAAATGGTATTTGCTACACTGTTTTTTAGCTCTCTGCTTTTATTGCAGTAGCTTTGCATGCTTTTCACTGTTCAGAATAATCCATTACATACTCAGTTTAGCGCTGTCTGAAACAAGCAGTTACAGCTCTGTTCTCCTTCTTTTTAAGCCATTTAGTTTCTGATTGGCTGCACAATGTTATCAGTATATAGATTTTCAAATGTAATTTTCAAATTTTTTCCACAGGCTAAAGGTGCTCTGTTGAGTTTCCAAACATTAGTAGGTTTAATAAGCAATTTTATATGATTCCACTCTGGTTTGGAAAGCACAAGTAAAACCTCCCACGTGTGCAAGCAGAATTTAGAGTTTGTGCAAAGTCCATAGGGCAGTTTCAAGTGATTTTCGTTGATATACAAAGCAGGTTCCACACTTGGCACAGTTTCCCCTCGACTCTCACATAAAACAGTATAACCTGCCTCTTATTGAGGTGATACTCTAAGCAAATAAGATACAAAAACTATGAGAACTGCTTCAATATTTCCTGGAAATGTTCAGTGGGGATGTAGATTTGCCAAGACCTTACAACCTGGCAACCCAGAGCTTGTGCTTCTTAAAGTTTTATTACTGATTTTGTAAAGCATTTAGTAATGTTTTTTTAAAAAAAAAACAATTAGATTCTTTCTTTTTTTTTTCTTTTTTTTTGTAGAAAAAGTAAAATTTTATTTAAAGGTACGTATTTAAAATCTATTCCATTAGAATAAAAAACTTCTGAAATGAACTGAAGCTGTCAAATAATGTGGGGGGGAAACCAAATACTATGACTTCATCGACGTCATCTCTGTATGGGATTAACCCTGAAAAGCCTGAACCAAGAAATAACTGCCAGAAAATTCATTTGAGAGTGTTTATTCAACCTCACTTTTCATTTTTTACAAAAAAAGAAGTGAAATATCAATTTGCATATATGAGTTTTAATTTATTGCTACAACTGGCATTTTTATGCAATTTATTGCTTAAAATTTTATTGTGCAGTTTATTCAGGTTTTTCAGGAAAAAATAAATCACACTGATAATGTAAGGGTCTAAAAATCTCATGTATCAATTATGATATACTTGGCGTTACAGGGTTAAGTTAAAATAAGGCCCAGCCGTACTTTCATGCAATGCACATTTGTTCCACAAGATGGTGCTGAAATAAATGTAACTTTACAACTTGTAAATCAGGTAAATCATTACGAAAACATTCCTATTTGCAATGGTAGCCTGCAAAAGGCAACACAATAAAAAACATAAAAAATGAAAAGAACGACGCCTCCGTAAACATTTCAACACACCTGCTGAGAAAACCACTGCCTCCTGGTGGTGAAAGTTTTATTAACGCATGTGTACAATTTGCAATATGTCCTTACAAAAAGTACCTTTAAAATAGATTTTGTTGTGTCCGTGCACTGTAGGCTCCTGTAACTTTCACACCTTATAGTTGGCTGCAGTTTCTGTGCTACAGTGTCAGGAAAGTGCCAATATTGCATTGTTAAAATCAGTTTAACATGAAATCTACTGCGGGCTGTATTTAAAACCCAACGCTGTACCCGACCAATCACAAAGTTTGTCTTCAGACCAGGATTCGAACACCAACAGGCTATTAGAGAGTAAAGGTACAGGCAGATCCCAAAAAAGGAGCCCGAGTTACTTTTATTACCCTACAACCTTCCAGTTCCTTCAGAGCACTGATCTATTGTGAAACCTGTCCAGATTCCATGTGAGGTGCTTTGCTGCATGCCATTGATGCCTACTGTTTCTTTCTTCTACTCTCTTTTTTTGGTTTCATTTGTTGTTGTTTTTTCAACCGTTGCTCTGTCAAGCGGCGTGCTTGACTAGAACTTAACCTTCCAGCATAGCTACGACTTCCCTGACTTGTGCTTGTTTACATCTAGACGAGTTTTGGCCTGCTAGTGTGTCTTTTTGTTTGTGCATCATTCTCCTCCGGCATGCATTTCACCCATATTTCCACTGTAGAGTATAAAGACCTGGCAGGGTACTGCTGAGTGTAAATATGGAATCTAATGTGACTTGAAGTAAAAGTAAAGAGGGCTGGACATGGAGGAAATATTTTAATGGCAAGCTGGTAATAAAGAATGAGTAACATATGTAAATAGTCTGTAAATTATTGTTATTAATTATTCTTATTATTACTATTCAGTGTCTACAGTTACATTGAAGGTGCATTCCTGCTCCCTTGTGATCTTTACATAATCAAACTGCTTCTCTCTGCCTCCGACAGGACTGAATTATCATAGGATCTAGAGATGAACAGCCAATTGTTACACGGCTAACACCGTTTCTGTCGTCTTTCCTGAGATGCTTCTGTTTTCTCACACTCACAGCCAGACTTCTGAAGTCAAAGGGAAGAGAGGAGTGCTCTTATTTTATTATGCATTCTGTTTCTAAGTAGAAAAATACCCATTGATGTAAAACTAGTACTGTGACAATGTTGAGAACGCAAAATAAAATGATATACAGTCAAATCGGAGCAGTTGTCTGCCTGTTTGCATCCTGCTTGGTATTTCTTGGTGTCAGATGAATGACTGGGAAGATCAAGGAGCTACACTTCTTGTAGGCTGAATTCAGATCCCTAAATTAGTGAATGCGTGAAAGCAGATGGAGAGGAGGAAATAAATATGGCTGAGCTGTAGGCTCCTCTGTACCCTGACCTGAAGGCTGCATTCCTGCTTTGCTGTACAGCTTTATTGTCCTTTTTTTGTAATGCAAAAGTGTCTGCATCCCAGAACTGAACTGGCATAGTCTTCCAGATCAGTCTCACCTGCAAACATTTCCCAGGTCAGTCTTGCAGTATTGCAGGTTACTGTTTTGACTGCAGGTCTTTCACTGCAGATCTGTGGTGTATACATTAGAACCAGAGTTAAGCAGATATGTTCTAATAGCCTCAGCTGTGCAGATAGATGTGCCTTATGAGCTCTCTGTATATTTGCTTTACCACTCCCTTTAATGTCCACACTCATTCTGTAATGAAATATGATTTCTCACCTGTTACTGTGTCTTAAGCTGGTTTGAACAACCAACCAAGAGCAGACGCTGGCAGGTTTAGATGTTTATTGAAGTGCAGCAAGACGGATACTGGTAAGAGTGAGAGTTTTCAAGTGTCTTACTCAGAACTCAGGAGGTATACTTGGTTAGCTAGTTGCTGAGAGGAGATGGGTGGAGAGCTGGCAAGCAGGTGGAGAAGAGGTTAGTCCTTTGAGGGTGACTGTGCTGGCATGCCAGAGCTGAGAAAAGCAGCTGATGGTGCTCACAGTCTTCAGGAATGTGTGACTTGGAGGCAGCATGTTCACAGAGAAAGAGCATTACACAGGCACAGGAGATTACAGACAACCACTGTTGTAGAGACCCACCTTTTAGCACATCCCAGCACACCCACTCACTTCACCAGATGCACCTTGTTTAGTTCTCTCACCTTTGATTGGGTGTGGTGCTTGTCCTTGATTGCACTCACCTGTCACACATTATATGTCACACAGTACATAAGGACTGCATTCACTTTTGGCTCACTCTTTCCTCACTTCCACACGGGGCGGCAGCTGAGGTGAGGTTCTGTTTGGGTTTTTATTTTATGTAATGTTAAGGTAATGAGTAACTTGAATCTCTGTTTTCTTTCAGCATTGGCAGTCCATGTGTGTCTTTGTTTCCTTCCTTTTTTGCCTTATTTATTTGAGAATAAAAGGAGTACCCTGAAAATAATTCTGCATTAGATGGCTGCTTTTCTTATTCTAACCGGATGAGCCCATGAAGCTGATTGCTTCAGCCCTGAACCTTCCTCCCTTCAAAACATGGTCCTCCGAGCCAGAGAGGTATTAGCATCATGGATACACAGCAGCCATTTAGAAGATCCAGTCGTGATAGTAGACCTCCTGCCTACCTGCAACAGTATGAAGTTCAGTATCCTGGAGCTAGAAGAGCTACATGTGAGACAGAGAGCCAAACTGAATGCCAGCACAGTGATAAAGACACACATGGGCTGCAGGATCCTGTCGGAGAGTCAGAAAGACCACCAGAGACATCCCTTGTTCCTTTACCCACCACCCAAGATGAGGTCATGAGGGAACTCCTAACGACCATGAGGGAGATTAAACAATTTATGGTTCAATCATCTCCTTCCCATTCTCGTAGCTCCAGATCTTCAATTCGCACAGTCTCATCTGATGGAATCAAAGCTTCTGTATGCAGTTTACGAGCCAGTCCTCAAACACATCAACAACATGAGCAGCTCCCAGTGATTGATACAGTAACCTGTCAATCACCCTTCCAGCCCCCGCAGATTAGCCGTCAGTCTGGCTTAGTTACAGCTGCCAGCCCTCCTTTACCTAATTCAACAATACTAGATGCTGCTATCCCTTCAACTGGTTTGCCTAGACCAGTCCTTGCTACAGAAGATGAGACTCCCTTTGATTTCCTGGCCTTATCACGGCAGGATCCCGACCAGATCTCATGTGTTCAACCTGCTGTTCCTTTAGCTGAAGACCCTGTTCAACCTCTCATTCGCATATCTGACCACAAGCATTGCCCTCCTCTAGAGCAGCAACCAGCTACATCCAATACCTCATATGAACAGAAACCTTTGATATCTGGTACTGCTAGCTCGGGTCACTCCTCTAGCACGAGAACACATGTATATAAGCTTGAAGGTCCTTCATTTCCAGACCTTAGTAGAGAAGACGAAATGCAATACAGGATGTTACGGATGGCCCTTACAAACCTTCTTGATCCTCATGAGACAGAGCACTTCAAATATCATGTCCTTCTTGATCACCTCAAAGTAGACCAAGCTAAACGATTAGCTCTTGCCTTTTCCTACGCTCCTGACCCATACACTCAAGCCATCAAAGCCCTTGATGAGCGTTATGGGCAACCAAGACAGCTGGCATTGAAAGAGCTAAAGAATATACTGGAACTGCCTCCTATCAGAGCAGGTGATGGTCAGAGCCTTGATAATTTTGCTCTTCGAGTACAGGCTTTAGTTGGGTTGCTTAGCACTATGGGAGAACAAGGACGTGCAGAACTAGACTGTGGCTCCCATGTCGATCGCTTGTTAGTGAAGTTGCCTGCAGAGCATTTCAGTCGCTTCAAACGGCATGTTTACAGAGAACAGGGAGAAATGACGTATACCTTGCCTTTGTTCTCATCCTGGTTGCAAATGGAATGCAGGTGTCAACCAAAGAAGGCCAGTCCTGTTCCATCCTTCAACCAGACACGACCTGCCCGTAAGTACGCTTCTCCACTTACAACAATATTACATGAAGCAAATACATCTGATGATTCTGTACATGCAACACAGCCGATCATGACAACTAAGGCTACATGTGCATATTGCTGCTCACCAGAACATCACATTAGTAAGTGTCCTGGGTTTATTCAGAAGACAAAGGATGAGAAAACAAACTGGATAAAAGTAAACAAACTGTGTTGGCGTTGTGCTAGGAATCATCAGGCCGCAAAGTGTGACCTGAAGAAAGCATGTGCCACCTGTATGGGACTACATCTCCAGATCCTATGCGATGTAAATAAGAGATCTAAAACTGACACTCATCCTGTAGTGAGGACGCTATACTTTGATAGACCTAGTGATTGTCCTAGTGTCCTTTTAAAGGTCGTGAAAGTGCTCCTGCGAAATGGCAAAAGAACCCTTGAAACATATGCAGTACTTGACGATGGCTCCCAGCGTACCATTCTTCTGACATCAGCTGCACAGCATCTCAACCTAACTGGGGAAGCAGAGAGATTATCACTTAGAACGGTCCGTCAAGAAGTTGAAACTATTCATGGTTCTTCCGTAAGTTTCAAAATCTCACCCATCGCACATCCAGAGAAAACCTACACAATTACTAATGCCTTCACTGCAAATCACCTAGCACTTTCAGACCACACCTACCCTGTATCATCTCTCCAACGGAGATACAAGCATCTTCAAGGTATCCCATTACCCATTATTAATAAAGCAGCGCCACTCCTGCTCATAGGCTCAGATCATACTCACCTCATCACGCCTACTGCTCCATTGAGACAGGGACCATATGGGTCTCCTGCAGGAGTTAAAACCCAATTAGGATGGACACTTCAAGGCCCGATCACAGATTTTCATCCCCAGAGCAGTACAGAGCACGTGCAGTGTTTGTTCACATCTCTCAGTTCATCTGCAGATGTACTGCGTTATCATGTTGAGAAGCTATGGCAACTAGACACTTTACCTGAATACAGTGAGAAATCTGTGATCCGATCAAAGCAAGATCAACTGGCACTGGAACTCCTTGAACAGGCCACAAAAAGGGTTGAGATCAATGGTGTTAATCGCTACGCCACTCCTCTTCTTCGGATGGCAAACTTTCCTCCTTTGAATGTCCCTCCAAATGTAGTCATGTCTAGACTCCGCAACACTGAGGCTCGGTTAGCTAAAGATCCTGGCAAAGCCATGTCTTACAAGGATCAGATTTTGAAATTGGAGCAAGCAGGCTATATAGTCAAACTTAGCCCAGAGGAGATGCACAATAGCAAAGAAACCTGGTATATCCCTCATCATATGACAAGTCACAACAATAAAGATCGCATAGTCTTTGACTGCTCTTTCACATTTCAAGGTCAGTGTCTCAATAAGTACCTATTGCCAGGACCAATCCTAGGCCCAACACTTCTTGGTGTTTTGTTGCGTTTTAGGCAACATTCAGTAGCAATAAGTGGCGACATCAAAGGCATGTTTCACCAAGTCCGTCTTCTGCCTCCTGATAAACCACTCCTCCGATTCCTGTGGCGTGACATGAACAAAGCAGCTCCCCCTTCAGTGTATGAGTGGCAGGTACTCCCCTTTGGTACGACCTGCAGCCCTTGTTGTGCAATCTATGCACTGCAGAAACATGTGAAGGAATATCAATCTGACAAAGATGTGCAGTCTTCAGTAATGCAGTGTTTCTATGTTGATAACTGCTTGCAGAGTTTTCCATCAGCAGAGTTAGCTCGAACACTCCTAGACAAATTAAGAAACCATCTATCAGAAGGAGGCTTCGACCTTCGCCAGTGGGCCAGCAATAATCCTGTTGTGATTAGCCATCTACCATCTGAGGTAAGAACGGCAAGTAATGAACTTTGCCTGACTGAAGACAAGCCATCTGGCCCACATGAACGCACATTAGGATTATTGTGGAATTGTGAGACTGATTTGTTTGCCTATAAATACAGAACTCTAGCCTCACACCCCACCACAATGCGTCGTATCTATGCAGTACTTGCTCGTCTGTATGACCCATTAGGCTACTTACTCCCATTCACAACATGCGCCAAAACCTTGGTGCAAGAGCTATGGAGAAAAGAGAGAGATTGGGACGACCCTTCCCTTCCACACGACCTCTTAGAGGCATGGAAGTCCTGGGAAGAAGAACTTTGTTATCTCCCACAAATTGCCATCCCACGTTGCTATACGTCTAAGGAAATGGATGTTTCTACCACAGTTCGAGACATTCATATCTTCTGTGACGCTTCAGAGCGAGCATATGGTGCTGTCGCATATTTGAGATCAGATGATCTTGAAGGCCATGTAGAACTGAGTTTCTTGTTAGCTCGCTCACGTGTTGCTCCTAAACGGCATTTAACAATACCCAGACTGGAGCTATGCGCAGCCCTACTAGGCGCACGCCTCAGTGAGCTCATACAAACAGAACTCACCTTACCAGTCAGGACTACCACCCTTTGGTCTGACTCGACAACTGTACTTCACTGGCTTCAGTCAGATTCCTGCCGTTTCAAGGTATTCGTAGGAGCCAGAGTCTCAGAAATTCAAAACCTCACAAACAGTCAAGACTGGAGATACATCAATTCAGCCACAAATCCTGCTGATGATGTTACGAGAGGTAAATCCCTGAAAGAGTTCCTTAGCCCAAACAGGTGGACTGAGGGTCCCTCGTTTCTGCATGAACCTCCAAATAACTGGCCCACAGTTACAGATCTCCATCCTGATGATGATCAGACTGAGTTAAAGAAATCCTACTTTTTTGGTATTGTCAGTATACCCTCCCATACATACACACCCAGCTTCAGAACGTATCAAGAGCTATTGGATTTCACGGCTCATTCACTCTCCAACCAAAAGGGTAACATTCCTTCTGCAGCTGATTATCAAACAGCAGAACAAGAAATCCTTCGTCAGGCACAACTGGACAGTTTCGGTGAAGATTTAGCCCGTTTACAGTCAGACAAACCCCTCTCATCTGACAGCCGTCTATTGTGTTTGTCACCAGTGTTGTGCAGGAATTCTGGACTTATCCATGTAGGAGGCCGACTACGGCAAAGCCCAGACTTGGAATTGAATGTCATTCACCCAATAGTACTTGATCCTGCTCATCCAGTGACCAAACTGATCATACAAAATTATGATGACAAACTGCATCATGCTGGTTCAGAAAGACTTTTTGCTGAACTACGTCGGAAATTCTGGATTCTCAGAGGAAGGGAAGCCGTACGCAGGCATCGGTATAGCTGCGTCGCATGTCAGAAATGGAGAGCACAGCCCATCATTCCAAAAATGTCAGACTTGCCTGCTGCTCGTCTTAGGTTATTCAAACCACCTTTCTACTCCACAGGAATAGACTGCTTTGGACCATACAAGGTCAAGACAGGCCGCAGATCGGAGAAAAGGTGGGGAATAATATTCAAATGTCTCACCACTCGGTGTATACATCTTGACCTCCTAAACAGTATGGATACAGACTCCTTCCTCATGGCCCTCCAACGATTCATTTCTCGACGAGGAACACCCCTGGAAATTATATGTGATCAAGGAACTAACTTCAAAGGAGAACTACGGGCAGCTTTTAACAACCTTGCTCCGACTCTACAGCCGGTCCTGATGACTAAAAGAATCCATTTCAAATTCAATCCCCCGCATGCACCCCATTTCGGTGGAGCCTGGGAGAGGGAGATACGTTCTGTGAAGAATGCTCTGAAGAGAACCATTGGTGCACAGATGGTCACTGAAGAGGTCTTAAGAACAGTCCTAATTGAGATTGAAGGCATTCTTAACTCAAAACCCCTAGGCTATGTATCCTCAGACATTGCGGACATTGACCCCGTAACCCCAAACCTTCTCCTTATGGGCCGACATGATTCATCACTCCCCCTGGTATCCTATTCTGATTCTGACCTCCTAGGCCGACGACGATGGCGACATGCACAAATATTGGCAGATCACTTCTGGCGACACTTCATAAGAGACTATCTACCATCCCTCCAAAGAAGACCCAAATGGCAGAAGGAAAAACCAGATCTCACATTGAACTCTGTCGTCATGATTATGGATTCACACCTTCCACGAGCCCTTTGGCCTGTAGGAAGAGTGACGCGCTTGCTGAAAAGCCCAGATGACCACATCAGAACTGTGGAGGTCTTAGTACAGGATAAAACCTATATCCGCCCTGTCTCCTGTCTGATCCCCCTGCCCTCGCTTCCTGACGAAGACTGATCCTGATCATATCAACATATTTCTCACTAGAAATATGGGGGCGGCTGTTGTAGAGACCCACCTTTTAGCACATCCCAGCACACCCACTCACTTCACCAGATGCACCTTGTTTAGTTCTCTCACCTTTGATTGGGTGTGGTGCTTGTCCTTGATTGCACTCACCTGTCACACATTATATGTCACACAGTACATAAGGACTGCATTCACTTTTGGCTCACTCTTTCCTCACTTCCACACGGGGCGGCAGCTGAGGTGAGGTTCTGTTTGGGTTTTTATTTTATGTAATGTTAAGGTAATGAGTAACTTGAATCTCTGTTTTCTTTCAGCATTGGCAGTCCATGTGTCTTTGTTTCCTTCCTTTTTTGCCTTATTTATTTGAGAATAAAAGGAGTACCCTGAAAATAATTCTGCATTAGATGGCTGCTTTTCTTATTCTAACCGGATGAGCCCATGAAGCTGATTGCTTCAGCCCTGAACCTTCCTCCCTTCAAAACAACCACAGCAAGGACAATCACCACCCATCAACAAAATTATTCATTAATCACACCATTAGGAACAGGCGTGGGAAGAACTGTCCAGACAGGAAAACCTGAGACTTAATGCCAGTCCAACAACTCCACCTGAGACTGAGAGCAAAAGGTTACCAAAAAATGAGGAAAATATAAGAAACTAAAGCGCATCCAGACAAAACATGTCAAAGTGGCCACTTTGGACTCTATCAGGTGCCAACAGTTGAAAATAAATACACCAGGCTTTTCTACTTCAAAGGGTTCTGTGTCGGGAATTGAGAAGGTTTTTCCTAACCTCAAACATGGTGTGGTGGCTGAGAATCTGGGAACTCTATATGAGTCCAAAACATCTTAGGACAGCATCTCTGTGATGCAGTCATCCTAGTCATGTGACCAGACTTCCTCAAGACTTCTTCCTTGGCACCTTTGGAGAACCAGCCTTGTTTTAGAGTTTTAGAACCAAACACTGTCATGGAAGCTGCAGTGACTCCAATGGGAAAGGAAATGTTAGCACACTGGATCAGCAATCACCCGTGAATTTCTTCTGATTGCCACTGATCTTTGGGGTACAAATTTAAGACCAGCATGTGGGGCTTTTCTGTAGCAGTGTGGTCTTTAAAGAGTTTAAAGAGTTCTATTTTAGCCACTGGCACTGCATCAGTGGAAAAGATGTACTAGAGCTCCAGAACCTCTGGCTGCTTCTTCATTCTTCTTAAAGGTGTCAGTATTACATTTCTGAGAGAAGTCATAGAATATTCTCAAGAGTGCTTTAAAGGCTTCTCTACGCAATGATGGTCCCATAGCTGTAGAAACTAGGGCCTTTAAAGAACTGTTTTTTTAATATGTATATGTGATATATTCAGTCTTTATAGCCTATTCTTCTTAAAAGTGTCCCTTATGTAGATTTTACTGAATTAAAATAGACTGCATAGTTGTGGAACCAGACTTTTTTTGGCTTTTGTATACTCAGCCTACAGCCAGTGTGACAGTACACAGTCTACTCTAGCAGGATAAAGTGCTTTGAAATATCTAGCACTGCCAGTGTTTACACTTTGGGGATCAACGTCTTGCTCAAGAGCAGGGGTTAAAACTATTAACCCTGTTAGTTAACCACTGGCTCCTGAAACAGAGTGTGCAAGGACAGGACTATCTACAGTAACTGAGACTAGATTAGCTCAGAATTGGTCTTCTTAGAGTGTTTCCATTATTAGATTTAGTGCACACTATGCATGTATTCGTGCATTTACGTATTATCTTGTATTGGTCATGAACTTTCATGCAAACCTGAAACTCCACATCCTCACTTTGACCTGACAACATCATCTAGATTTTATTTTCAGCTTTAAATTCAGCAGCACAGAAAACATTGTACAAGTACTCCAACAGGGCGAGTACTACCTTGTGACGAATAAAATGACCTTTATGTGTGAATTTAGTGGAACTCCCCTTTAAAATCCCTACATTCCATGAAACAATAGTGAGGATATGATATCCACTGCCCTCGGCTGCAGATATATTGTCCTGTCCATGAGTGATACATATGTGTTTCTATTTTCCTCCCCTTCACGTAGCTCCAACAATACAGAGGCCACCAGGGACGCTGAGATATTTCTATCAACCTAAACAAAATTCTCAGGAAGTTGAAGCCTCTGATGAAGGTCACAACTGCAGTACTCTTATTCTTTTTTCAGTCTCGCACAGCCAGCATGCCTTGGCTACTTGCCTAACTGTGGCAGGTGGTCTGAGTGACAGTTTGCCCTGTTTGTCTGTCTGGCCCTTGAGGCTGGATCTAAAAATAGATTCCAGCAATGAGGGCCACATCCGTAGTGTCAGCAGGACAACGTCATCATGCGGCCTGGGAGGGACCAAGTACAGGGCTTCATTTCCTCTGCCAGCAAAGAACAGCATGTATTAGACAAGTACACATTCAATGATACAGAAGCAAACCAGCTCCAGGTTTTTATTTCTGTCAGTAGGGTGTGTGCAAATTTTTTTTTATTTCTTTTATTTATACAGCTTTTAAATATCTTAGTTGGTGGTGAAAATTATTCTACACACATGTAGATAAAGAAAAGAAAAAAGTTATTGTCCATAATTTAGGTCCAGTTTCCAGCACAAGTCAGAAGCAGAGCCCTCTCTACTCTAGGGCTGAGTGGTTTCTTTGCAGAATACGTCATCTAGTGGAGTCCTGCATGTATTGCTATGATATGTTCAAGTACCGTCGGAAAATTCGAAAAACCAATGGCACTAGTATTCATGACGTACACGAAATTTAATTCTTTGAAGGTCTTGTGCTTTCCAACTTTAAATTCGAGGGCTTATAGTCAGCGAGACGGAGGATCATGGAGTCACGTATGGGTTTGTTTTTGTTTTTTTCCTGGGATTGCTCTACTTGAAAGCTACAAATACGAATTGCATATTTTTAGTAATAAAACATGAGTGAACATATACATTATATACAGATAACATGGTAAATAAAATAAAATAAAATTCAACAAACACTTTTTAAAAGTCACAGTCTTTATGACCTCGGTCTTCTGTAAAGAACACGTGAAAAATAAAAATCAAAGTTGGTAAGAGAGTTATTTTTTACAAAGATATTGATATTTTTTTTTGTAAACACAAACACAAACAAAACAAAACATAATTTTTATTCAAAGTTACACTACCAGTAAGCTCGGTATGTATGTGTTAGAAGACCCATAGAAGACCGTTCACATTTGTAAGTCTGTAGTTTACATGGGTCAGAGAACGCCTCTCGAACATATCTCTTACGTCATCAGCATGGGACAGAAACGGGTGAAAGGTACTTTGCTGCTTGGGTTCGGGAGCAGACCGATGGCTGTATGAAGTAGAGATCTTTGCTAATAGAATGATGAACATGAACAGATTAATCGTCTCTCGAACCTTTCGAATCGGAGAGCGGTTGCTTGGCTGTCACGCGAGGCATGCTGGGCAAGAAGAGCTGAGACTGCAGCAGCGGAGGAGCATTAAAACTCACTGCAGACACCTGGCGTATGCGAAGGATCTGTTCCTCGGTCAAGTGAACAAGGTAAAGGAAAAGAGCTGCCAGAAAGCCTCTCCAAAGTTAGTGACGGGCGGAGGAAGTCGTCTCAGAAAAGACTTTGTACTTTAGATGATAACTATATTCAAAGCTAACAATCACCAGCGTTCTAGCTTTGAAAGAAGTATCGTTTACGAAACAAAGGGCCTTAGACGCAACACCAGAAAAATAAGACGCATAAAATGCAGGGAAGCTTGAAAAAACTGAGGCTGAGGCACTGTCACACCTGTTTGGGGTAAATGGTGAAAGAGACTTTAAATATCTACCCAAAGTAAAACCAGCTACCGTGTAGGAAGGTCGGTTTATCTCACACAGTGGAAACGTCTTTCTTTAGAGTCCTCCATGTTGACATGAATCATCACACCGTTCACGCTTTCAGTCTCCCTCTATAACACATCCCAAGGCCTCTCTGCAGGATTTGTTTCTGGAGTCTGGAAAAGGCCATTAAAAGAGGGTAAATCATGGCGATAAAGGGATGCACATGGTTACCAACAACCCTTACAGTGCTGTGATTGCTTCAAGGATCTCAGAGTGTGGAGAGAAAAGATTCCCTACACAGCAACATCAGTCTTTACTTTTGGCACAAGGCAGGTCAGCACAGGGGAATCATGCTCTTGATTCACCACACCAGCTTTTACTTTTCAGTCACGTTTCTGCTGCCTGCAGTCTTACAGTTCTGTACCTGCCACTCACTGCGTGGTTTCTGCACCATTCTGAGTAAACCCTGGATGCTGATGGGCAGGTGAGCTGGTTCAGAATCATTTAAAACCAGGCCACTAGGGCTGAACGATATATCGCATTTGCGATAATATCGCGACATGATCAAGTGCAATTTTCTAACCGCAAAGGCTGCGATTATACTCTGGACATGTCCAAATTCATGGGCTGCATCCTCCTGAGGCCGCATTTGTAGACCGATTACGTCACAGCGACGTGCCGAAGGCTGTCCAAATTACTACCATATCCCAGAATTCATAGCGCGGCCCAGCCAAACTCCAGTTTCCAGCAATGGCGGCCGCTACTAAGTTTTAAAATTACTCATACTAATCTTTCTGGGTCACAAAATAAACTTTTAACATATTTTCAGGCGAGAAAGTAGTTGTGTAAACATCAAATATCTGCTCGGTTTATCAAGATATCCCATATTTGCAAAAGTGCTTCGACGTTTTCAGAGGCGTCTGCTACCCACCAGCTCGACAGCTAGCCGGGAGCTCGAGGGTTACTGATGCGGCCGAGAACGGCACAACTCCCGGCACATCATTTTCAGATCACCGCGGAGTTTCGCTGCTCGGGTTAAACGTAATATATAAGTCACTTAGACAACCTAAAAATGTTATTGTTGGGCTTTTTTCAGTGTTTTGTTTGTTCGTGAGTAAATCGGTTTGGCTGAGATTAAAGTTATTAGATTAGATAAAATAAAACTTTATTAATCCCCCGGGTGGGTTCCTCCTTGGTTTTCACACAGCTGACTAAACGTCAAACAGAAAACTTATTAAACAGAAGTATGAGACAGTCGAGAATTTACGCCAGTGTCTGGTTATATTTTAGATAGCAAGAAGCAGACGGCCGAGTTTAATAAACTCCACCGAGACAGCGGTGACGCTAATCAGAACTAGACCGTCCAATTTCACGCCTTTAAATTTTAAAGGCGTGTTTGTGTGTGTGTTTATACAATTGCTATTATGTTTGCACTTTATGTGTAATGTTACTGACTGCAGAGATCAGTAAGATGTGTGTATTTTTTATTTATTAGTTTTATTTATTTAATATTATTTTTTAATTGAATGACTGTCTAGTAGTTCACAGATGTCGAAAAACTGAGTGTGGTAAAGCCACTGATTTTGTTTATGTATATTTCTGCAATCTGCACATTGTACTGACTTTCATTTTAATGTTTACACCAGGGTTCCTTGTCAGCACTTTATGCTCAGATGTTTGTAAGCTAAAAATAAACTATTGTGTATGTTCAAATATACTGTTGTGATTGAAGAAGTTAAATAAAAATGTCAGTCATCAATTCATGCATCACCTCATGTCATCATAACAGAGGTCTGTCTTCCAGGAAAGAACAGTTTAAAATTAATGTAATATAGTATTGGCCATACTATATGATGTATTGCTTGTCTTTGTTTAATAATACAGAAGACAAAGACCTTAAAAAATAATCGCATATCGCATCGCAATCGCAATATTGGGGCAAAAAATCGCAATTAGATTATTTTCCATAATCGTTCAGCCCTACAGGCCACAGTCAGAATTACAGACATGACCTTTTTCTCCTTTCTCATAGTTAATATGAACATCAGCTTTATCTGCAGGATTTCATGCTTCACACTGTCACCACATGATGGATTAGAAGCATATAACTATATAACACAAAAATATGACTTGGACGGTAACATAGATGCATAACCCTGTTACGATCTCTAAAAAGGCCTGTTTCGTTCTCCAGGCTGAGGTCTTCCCTTATCCAGAAATTGGAAATGATGAGGTGGAGGAGATAAAGCAGCTTGTTGCACCGGTAGAGAAGTTCTTCAGTGATGATGGTGAGGTGGGAATTGAGTACATGCACGTGATTAATGACTTTCAGATATGATTTATCAGAGGAATTAAATGACTGACATTGGAATTGCTGGATTTTGTTTGTTTTTGTTTTGGGGTTTCTTTGCCAGTTGACTCAGCAAAAATTGACAGAGAGGCCACAATTCCCCTGGAGACTCTGCAGGGGTTGAAGGATCTCGGGCTGTTTGGAATCATGATTCCTGAAGAATACGGTGAGATGATTTTAACAAAGCCCTTCTAAAAGATAGTCTCGTGTCTCGGGATCCATCTGAAAATATGAGTGAAAATTGATTTCAAAGCATTTTTGAGATGAACTTTAACTCCACCCGACTTTGCCCCAAAGTGAAGTTAGAAGTTAAGAGCAATGTTCTGGACATTATACTAATACTTTGATCTGTGTTGTTACTTATTTTTACATTCTTTTATTTAGGGTATTTTTTTAAGGACGACACCTCCCTCATATAATTTGTGTGACTATGTAGCTTTTATACACAACTCTTCTAAGGCTACTAGTTAGTTTCAACATTGCACTATACATAACAGATGGATGCAGCTCCTTCTTTCTGAAAAGCAAAGCCGGTGAAGCAGTGCCTGAAACTTGCACTCTTTTCATTGGCCAGCAGAGGGCAACTTCCTCCTGTGGTTGCAGAAAAGAAGTCTGATTGTGTGGACACCCGTAGTGGCATTTATTTCAACTCACTTTTATTTATTTATATATTTATACAGCACCAAATCACAAGAACAGTCACCTCAAGGTATTTTATATTGGCAGACCCTACAAAAATACATACAGAGAAAAACCCAACAATCATATGACCCCCTGTGAGCAAGCACTTTGGCAACAGTGGGAAGGAAAAACTCCCTTTTAACAGGAAGAAACCTCCGGCAGAACCAGGCTCAGGGAGGGGCGGGGCCATCTGCTGCAACCGGTTGGGGTGAGAGAAAGAAGACAGGATAAAAGACATGCTGTGGAAGAGAGACAGAGGTTAACAACAGATATGATTCAATGCAGAGAGGTCTGTTAATACATAGTGAGTGAGAAAGGTGACTGAAGAAGAAAAACTCAATGCATCATGGGAATGCCCCGGCAGCCTACGTCTATTGCAGCATAACTAAGGGAGGATTCAGGGTCACCTGGTCCAGCCCTAACTATATGCTTTAGCAAAAAGGAAAGTTTTAAGCCTAAACTTGAAAGTAGAGATAGTGTCTGTCTCCTGAATCCAAACTGGAAGCTGGTTCCACAGAAGAGGGGCCTGAAAACTGAAGGCTCTGCCTCACATTCTACTTTTAAATACTCGTGGAACAACAAGTAGGCCTGCAGAGCGAGAGCGAAGTGCTCTAATAGGGTGATATGGTACTACAAGGTCATTAAGATAAGATGGGGCCTGATTATTTAAGACCTTGTATGTGAGGAGCAGGATTTTGAATTCAATTCTGGATTTAACAGGAAGCCAATGAAGGGAAGCCAAAACAGGAGAAATCTGCTCTCTCTTTCTAGTCCCTGTCAGGACTCTTGCTGCAGCATTTTGGATTAACTGAAGGCTTTTCAGTGAGGAAGTAATAAATGCATGAACTAGTTTTTCAGCGTCACTCTGAGACAGGATATTTCTAATTTTAGAGATGTTGCGCAAATGGAAGAACGCAGTCTTACATATTTGTTTAATATGTGCGTTGAAGGACATGTCCTGGTCAAAAATGACTCCAAGGTTCCTCACAGCGTTACTGGAGGCCAAGGTAATGCCATCCAGAGTAAGAATCTGGTTAGATACCATATTTCTAAGCTTTTCAGGGCCGAGTACAATAACCTCAGTTTGATCTGAATTAAGAAGTAGAAAGTTAGCGGCCATCCAGGTCTTTATGTCTTTAAGACATTCCTGCAGTTTAACTAATTGGTGTGTGTTATCTGGCTTCATGCATAGCAGTGAAAATGTATGTGATGCCTTCTAATGATACTTCCTAATGGAAGCATATATAATGTAAACAGAATTGGTCCTAGCACTGAACCCTGTGGAACTCCATAATTAAACTTGGTGTGTAATTGGATATGATACAAACCACAACCACCAACCTTTGGTTTCTCAGTCAGACCCACATTTAGCTCATAACAGCTGGTTTCAGAAAACCAAGATGGCAACATTCAAAGCATGACGTCACAGTGGCTGGATCCATATTTTATATATAATCTATGGTTTCAAGCTAGTGATTTACACTAATGTGCTGGAGCTGTCCTTCATTTCTTTACATTCTGCTCAGAAAATGGGAAATACACGGAGAGATTTATTGAAATGTGTAAACATAACAAACACAGTTTGTACAATTCCAATAATGTTGGAACTCCATATTCGTATGACTGTCTGAACTATCTCAGGCAGCTTTGTTTAAGTGTTCTTCAGGAATATCTCTCCAGGCTGTTTGGATGATATTCAAAGCTCTTGTTTGGATGTCGGCTGCCTTTCGTTCTGTGTTGATGATCTCGATAATGTTGGGGTCTGGGCTCTAGGGAGGCCAGTGCATGACCTATAGTGTGCACTGCGTCTTTGTCTCTCCAGGTATGGCTTTACTGCGCTGCTACTGTGTTTGGATTCATTATCATGCTAAAAAATGAGGCAGTTGTCAATCAGATGCTTTCCAGATGGTATTACATCTGGTCAGGAGGTTGCAAGCTAGTGTTCACTTAGTGCCAGCCAACACTGGATAATGGAAGGGTTGCATCAGGAACTACATCTGGCATCATATCTGTGCCAAATCAAATATGTAGCTGCACCCACTGCGGGGATTTAACTTCCCAGAACATTTTTTTTAATGTATGTCAGTTTAAAACAAAGCATTCATCTCGTGGCATGGCTGATGACAATTGTATGGTATTAGAGAGAAGCCCAGCAATCCCCTGTAATCAAGCACTTTGCAACTGTGGGGAGGAAGAACTCCTTTTTAATTGGCATATCCAGGCTCAGTGATGGCAGCCATCTGCTATGGCAGGTCTGGTGTTGAGGATAGACAGAAGAAGAAGAAGATCACAGACTCTACAAACAGCTTTGTTTTACACATGGAGACATGAATCCCAGAGCGCAGTTTAAAATACTGAAATACTGTTTGAATGGACTTTAAACATTTAACGTCATTACTTTATGAGTATATTAGTATGTTATCTGCTGTTAATCAGCAGCGTTTCAAGTATCAGGTCAGTATATTTGGGTGTATTTTATGGCACAAGAGGTTCAATTAAGCTCTCACACTTGACATCTAAATGGTACTCTGTCTGAGCTCAGCGCAGAAATGCTTTAATGAACAGGTGGCATGCTGTTAGATTTAGATATGGTTCCTGCCTCAGTGCAGCTTCTACACGTACAGATTCAAGTCAAAGCTACATATCGACCGTAGTGGGGTTTCCCTGAAACATCACTACGATCCTGACTTCATCATGGCTCCACAGCTGTCTCTCTGACACATCCATGCTAGATGGAAATGCAGAAACTGCCCCACTGCGAGACACAGTGGGGCAGTTTCTGTTTTTATTGTTTATCATTTGTTTTTCAATCCCAGGGGGTCTTGGATTATCCCACACCATTTATGCACGACTGAATGAGATCATTGCCTTAGACGGCTCCATCGCCGTCACACTGGCTGCTCATCAAGCCATTGGACTGAAGGTAAAAATACAATACGGAGTTGTGTCTGCAATGTGGACAATCTGGAGGATTTGCTAACACATTTGTGGGCTCTCAGGGGATCCTGATAGCAGGCAATGAAGCCCAGAAGAAAAAGTATCTGCCCAAGCTGGCCTCAGGGGAGCACATCGCAGCTTTCTGTCTGACAGAGCCCGGAAGGTAAAGAACACCATGCACATGTCATCCGCAGCGTTCTCCTCTGTGGCTCCAACTCTGCTCATACAGCAGTGAAGCACAGTCTGATGAACACAAATAACAGGTTATCTCTACACCCACTGGCCACTTCATTAGGTACACCTGTTGAACTATTATTAGAACAAATATCTGATCGTCCAGTCACAAGGCAGCAACTCAATATCAGAGTCATTTAGGCATATAAACTCGTTCAAACCCAGCATCAGAGTGGGGAAGAAGGGTGGTTTTAGTGCCGTTGAATGTGGCCTGGATCTTGTATCTCAGAAACTACTAGGATTGTCTCATACAACCATCTGTAGGGTTTAGTCAGAAAAAGAGAAACTATCCAGTGAGTGACAGCTGCCTGCGAGAAAATGTCAGAGGAGAGTCGCCAAACTGCTGTGAGCTAAAAGGAAGGCAACAGTAACTCAAACAAACACTCACTATGCAGAAGAACATAGCTCTATGAACACACAACATTTTGAACCTTGAAGCAGATGTGGTACAACAGCAGAAAAGCTAACAAACAGAAAGCTGAAGCTACATTTCACACAGGTTTAACAAAGCTGGACAGGAGAAGACTAGTAAAACATCTGAGGTAGGCGGCGTGGCCCCTCTAATTTTTGAATAAGATAACCTGAGAACGAGGTGACGTAGGTACAGCTACTGAAAATCTCAGACGAGCAGTGATCCTGGAGATCTTGACCTCAAAATCAGATGTCAGCTTTCCTAAAAATCACATTTATTCTACGTTTGCATCTACTAGGGGGCTGTGGGGTAGCCTGGCAACTGTCAGTAGACTCCCAGTATGAAAACTGTCAGTGTGCGTCAGGCTCCATCCAGGTAACTGGCTGCAGTTTACGTTTTAAAACCCAGCAACCTGAAAATAAGCGTCTCAGCTGATTGTATCTGCAGGTTCATTCTCAGTCACTGCTCAGCGTTGACGCCCACAGGGCACCAAACGGTGGTTAAAGATGGCGGTTACAGGATTCAGGACACTGTACAGAGCACCATGATTACAGCCTAAATCAGGACATTGTTTAATCAAGATAAAGACTGATGTCACAGATGTTGAATCACTTCCCAATGACTTTAGAAACACTATGTATTTATAGAGACCATTAGCTGTTTGGATTGGACTCCACAGAAACACCCACAGAACCCGTGTTCCCACTTTTCCTTCCTCTGATTAGTACTTGGTGATAAAGGCTCATTGTGTTATTTGCTTGAAGTGAACTAAACAGTGAGGTTGTTTTCAAATCACTGCAAGCCAAAGTCATCATTGAAAACCCAATGTGATGCATCAGCCAGCGTTAACACAGTGATGATGGCATCTACGCCATGTGCCTGAGCACGTAGCTGTCTTTGCTCCACTGACACTCAGCCTGTCCGTTACAGTGGCAGTGACGCAGCCTCCATTCAGACCCGTGCAACCCTGTCTGAAGATGGAAAACATTACCTGATCAACGGCTCCAAGGTGAGAGGAACAGTTTCCACCAAGTTTTAATTCAGACTTCAACTCAGCCTCTGACTGAAGCTCCTGACTTGAATCATGTTGTCAGATCTGGATTTCAAACGGAGGCATGGCGGACATCATGACCGTGTTCGCCAGGACTGAGGTGGAAGTAGATGGTGTAAAGAAAGACAAGATATCTGCATTCATCGTGGAGAGGGCTTTTGGAGGGATCGCCAGCGGCAAGCCTGAGGACAAACTGGGCATCAGGGGATCCAACAGTAAGCCTTTCATCAACACTTAAAGGCAGTTTGATAGACGCTGGGCCATTTTCATGTCATTTATGTTTCAACGCTGTAACCTTTCAGCCTGTGAGCTGTCCTTCGATAATGTCCCAGTACCAGTAGAGAACGTGATCGGAGAAATTGGAGGTGGATTTAAGGTAAGCTCTAAAGCCAGCTTCATCTGTCTACACAACGGAGATTCTGTAATATTTGTAAACATGTGCTGCGTGTCGGACAGATCGCCATGAACATCCTGAACTCGGGGAGGTTCAGTATGGGCAGCTCCTGTGCTGGAATGATTAAAAAGCTGATCGGTAAGCACTCAGCTGTTGTTTTAACTGGGTAGCGGTTGTGAGTGTTTTAAGTTTATTAAGTCTGGCTTCTCTGTCTGGCCTTCTGTAGAGCTGACATCTGAGTATGCCGCTACCAGGAAGCAGTTTAACAAAAGCCTGAGTGAGTTTGGTATGATCCAGGTATGCTCTCCCCTCACTTGGAAGCTTGTGACACCTTCCAGTCTGATCAGAAGTGACTAAATACTGTGATTTCTATGCTTTCTGTAGGAGAAGTTTGCAATGATGGCCCTCAATGCCTTCGTGATGGAGAGCATGGCATACCTGACAGCAGGGATGATGGACAGACCGGGCGTTCCAGACTGTTCTCTGGAGGCAGCCATGGTCAAGGTACCACTTGCTCTGTCGTCTGTGTTCAGGTGAAACTTTTATGAAACTACTCACGGTGTGTGTTCCTCATCTTCGGTACAGGTGTTCAGCTCGGAGGGAGGCTGGATTTGTGTGAGCGAGGCTCTTCAGGTGCTCGGAGGTCTGGGTTATACCAAGAACTATCCCTTTGAGCGCTTCGTCAGGGACTGCCGCATCCTGCCCATCTTTGAGGTACTCATACATAAGTGTTTAAACTCTGAGGGCTAGATATAGTCTTGGTTTGTGCTAGAGTGAAACCGTATGTATTTGTTTCCTTTTCAAAAAACGAATCTTGCCTGCCCTTCAGCTTTTTGCCCAGCCATAGTTAAGATGAACTCTGTGCCCCCCTCTCCTCTCCATGACACACATCAAAAAACTGTTAACAGTTCATTTGTTAAACCTTGTCTTCCAAACTGTAATGCTGTATCAAATCCCAGTATTTTTATGGTCATTGGGAATTTGAATCTTCTGCTTAACCTTGTCAGGGTCGCTGGAGCCGATCCCAGCTGTCTTAGGGCGAGAGGCAGGGTACACCCTGGACAGGTCACCAGTCTGTTACAGGGCTAACAACACATAGAGACAAACAAACATTTGCACTCACATTCACACCTATTATCCTAACCCCACTAACTGCATGTCTTTGGACTGTGGGAGGAAGCCGGTACCCGGAGAGAACCCATACAAATATGGGATAAACATGCAAACTCTACACAGAAAGGCCCCAGAACTGGAACTGGAATTGAACTCAGGACGTCCTTGCTGTGAGGCAACCACTGTGCTGCCAAATTTAAAATCCTTGTGTGAAAGATACTGGACTGTTGAGACGGTTCATTCTGTCAGCAACCACCAGGTGGCATATTTTACTGTTGAAACAAAGCTCTTAATAGATGAAATTGAAGTAAACAGTTAATTTTGAGGTGAAACACATCATCTTCGGGCACTTTACATAGAAAGCTCCAGACCCATCATTATCAAAGCCCTTCACTGTGTCAGTCAGTCACACTCACTGTTACTGATAGAAAGTTTAAAATTTGAAAATACAATGTAGCAAAATTCCCTGCTTACCTACAGCAGAGAATCCCACACACTCCTACACGCACACCTGCGGGGTACAGTGCGAGGGAAGTTCAACGCGGCCATCCGTTCTTCGTTAGTCAGAGATAACAGGTTTCACTTTGGTGGTTATTGACTGTGCAGCTGAGGTCGGCTTGGTTTGTGTGTTCTGTGATTAGAATCAAGTGTATAAACATTTTCTGCATCACCAAATCAGTACATGTAACTTTACAGCTGGGCTTCATTTGTGATGTGAGTATGGTACAGCCTAACAGCCTGCACGAATAAAACGTGCTCCCCAGCAGAGAATCAGCATTTCACTTAAGACATGCAGTAAATAAAAGAAATCGTTAAAACGTCACGTTTCCAGCTGATTTTGAAAGCAAAACATTGCCTGCTCACAACCGAGTTCTCTGTTCAACCATCAGAGAGCCATTTCCCGTGACACAGAAAACTCTTAACTTAAGTCCAATTCCACTGTTTGCTCACAGGGTACCAATGAAATCCTGAGGATGTACATCGCTCTCACTGGAATGCAGTACGCTGGCAAAATCCTCACAGGGAAAATAAAGTAAGAATCTGAAGGTGTTGTTGAGGTTTGAAGGTTTTTGCTTTTAAGTCCTACATCGCCCCTTCTGTTAGTTGTGTTGTGTTCACACTTCCTAAGAAAAATATGGAGCTGTTTGCCTGTGCTTAGAGGCACGTGGTTGTTTGTGCCCTCAGGGAGATGAAGAAAGGAAATATAGGTCTTGCGATAGGCATGGTCGGCAAGAAACTGAGGACCTCGCTTGGAGCTTCAGTAGACCTCGGCCTGACGGGGAAAGATGGAGTGGTGCATCCCAGCTTGGAAGTAAGAGAATTGTGGTGTTAGATGAGTGAAGTGTTTTTTGTCGAAGCTCTTCAATCTTCTGTTTCCGTTTGCAGGACAGTGCAAAGAAGCTGGAGCAGAACGTCAGCCTGTTTGGGTCGACTGTGGAGAGCCTGCTCTACAGATATGGAAAGGTAGCGTTTGATTCTGGAAAAGCAGCTGTGGGATTTTCCCGCTCAAAGCTTTCCAGTTTCTATGAGCAAATTTCCCATTCATCATGTAAATATGAAAGTTGTTTCATAATGAGCGGTGGTGTTTGTCTGTTACACAGCTGCTTCAAATTGTGTTTCGCGACTGTGCTTTTGTAATCACAGCTTTACCCAAAGAAGCTATAAACCTTTTGGTAGCCGGAAAGTTTTCCAGATTCTGTTCCTGTATCATTTGACTGGTTTAGATCCAGCACACACAAACTTTCCTCAGAGGACTTAAATGTTTGCCAAGAGTTTGAATATCGAAGTTCAGGCTGCTTACATGTAAGAAAATAAGCAGTGAAAAGTTTAAAGGCTAACAGCACATGCAAATCATTTCTTCTTCTCTTTAATGATATTTTCAGGAAATTGGGACAAAGCTATTAAAGAAGATGGTCTCATTGCAGGCAGGGTGGAGGAACTGATGCATTTAAGTAGAAAATTGTTGCTATGGATCAAAGCCGTGCTCTAACAGCTCATGCTGTAATTGTACAGTGTCATTACAGGACTGATTATCTGTAGTGTTACAATGCAGGGAAAACTCATTCCTTAGCTCTACGTGTTAACTGCCCATCAGCCCCAAGCTGCTATTTCACTCTGAAATCTAGATGGAAATGGAAACTATGTCAGTTTATTCATTTGATTAGTTTTACTCACATGTTTTACCCATGGCAACAGGACAACAATAAAGCTCGATGCTAGTTAACCGTGTGCTTCTTCAGTACTTGCACAGTGACTCGACTAGGTTTTCGTCACTAAAATACAAAAGCTAAAGTTGAGGTAACTGTCCCTCACATGTCTCTCCTCCTCTCCCCCGATGATGTCAGACCATAGTGGACGAACAGCTCGTCCTGAAGAGGGTGGCAGACGTGCTGATCCACATGTACGCTATGACAGCCGTCCTGTCCAGAGCGAGCCGCTCCATTAGCATCGGCCTCAGGAATCACGACCACGAGGTTTGTACGCTCTGTGCACACTCACACAGTTTAGAAGTCTCGCACACGCAGAATAAATATTCATATTGAACTTGTTTGTTTGCCACAACGAGAGCAGTTTTCCATCGATCTCATAGGATTTCTGTACACATCACTTCCTCTGTGTTTACGCTGTTTAAGGCTGACAGTAAACAGCTGCCTCACTTAGCCCACACTATAAGCATCGGTATGTTCACTGCAGAGCCTGCAGCAGCCCAGCTCACACCTACAGCGGCTGAGTTAATGTTTTCACGTGCGTGAGGAGTCTGTAAAGAATTGGAGTTTACACAACTGTAATTTCAGCTTGCGTCTTAGTGTTGGAGGAAAATGCAGCAGGTGAAATTTTGAGCCATGCCAACCACTTCTGGACAACATTTCAACACGAATGCTAGAGAACTGCTCATCCACATTTATCGTAAGAAACTAAAGACAAAAAGATTCAGATTAAATCATGTTCACTTGTCCAGCTGTCTCTGTAGGACCCACTTTGAGTTTTCGACCGTCAGCATGAGGACACTTTGGTTACAAGTAGTTTCTTTTGGCAGTGTTTCCCTTGAACGGCTCATTGGAGGGGCCTAACCGGACAAACTTTCTCAACGTATGACGAATCACATTCAGCAAAGCACTTACTCAGGTCCCCAGTAACACACATGCCACGTACACATGAAGTGGACCGGATGTAGAGCTTCCTGATTTATTAGTAAGATGCAAGAAGAAAATCTCCCAAACATGCAGTGCAGTCACACTCTGCTGTTGGCCAAACACTCAAGACTTTCACACTAACAGCAGCATAAAGCAGGATATGTCTCAGCTCTTTGAGGTGAATTACAAATTTAGTCACACAGCCAATCTTATCAAATTTAATCCTTTTTCATTATCGTATTGTGTAATTGTTTTGAACTGTGTGTGTGTACACAAACGTCTACCCTAGTTATTGATATGGTATAGTGCTTTATTTGTGAGTTTGATGGTTACCACCCAAACTGATGTTTGTGGCTAGACTAGTTCTTTGACATCACACAGATGAGGTTTCTACAGGAGCACATGTCATCATTCACACATTTCAGAGTCTAGCAGCTCGTGTGAAGTTTACTTTGGATGGTTCCAGCATTACGGCTCATAATCAAAGTCCCCACGGAGAATTTGAACGTGATTTTTATTCCTCACTATTAGGCTCTATTAAATCGTATAATCTTATCTGGTGTGGTTTGTTTTGGCTGTTTTCACTTACTGCAGGACAGCGGTTCCTTCTGCAAACAATTAAAACAGCTCCACGTCTGTTATTCTCTATTTGTGTGTTTTTCTTTTCTTTTTTTCCTTTCACTTGCTGACGTGTTTAATTAGGCTTTTGATCAGCTTGTGTTTAGACTTGTTAAATAAAACTCGCCGTCACTTTTATTACTTTCACTTTACTATTTGATCGAGGTAAAAGCTGTAGCACACTACCTTCATTTGAACAGCGGTTGTTCCTGGAGCAGATTTAGGTGAAGGGCAGGACGATGGAGTGTAAAGACGACTGAAAAAGAGTCCTGTTCGTAATGAGAAACAGCGATGCAAAACAAAACCTCAACACAAAGACTTTAAGAAAGAAAGCCTTTAAAGAGGGCAGCGAATGCTTCATATTATCCTCTGTGTTTCAGATGGGCAGCGCTGTGCTGTCTCTGCACTGTAGTTAAAAGCCATAAATGTGAGGGTGCACGCAATACACCTTTGGTTTTCAGTAATTATGTGTACAGTATTTGCAGATAGAGGTGCCAAATGTTTACTGGTGTTGCTTTTTTAGGTGCTGCTTGCGAACACATTCTGCAACGATGCCTTCTTTAAGAACAATTACTGGATGGTTCAGCTGCAAAAACGTAAGTACAACACAAAACGGTAATTGAGAACAGCACCGTGATCCGTGTGGGACTTTTTTTTTTTCTTCTTTCAGCAACATCTTAGTACAAAAGACTTGCATGTGTTGTGGAATTTCCCCACCAAACAGCACATACCAACACTGGAACCACCCGCTGCTTTTCATTTTCACACCGTGCACTTTTTTAATGACCTCTAAGCTAACCAGCGCTATGATCAAGTGCTGTGTTTACGTCTGATCGGAGTGTGTGGCGTGGTTTGTGATTCTTGTCTCAATTCGTTTCAGACTCTCCTGAGAACAACGATGCCAACATCAAGAAGATTGCCAAACAGGTCCTGGAGAACAGAGCCTACATCTGCTCTCACCCTCTCGAAAGAACTTACTGAGCTCTCCACTGAGACCATAATACTGTTTCCTGTATTCTGATTGGACTATTTTGACCAGTCCCAATGATGCGTCTCCAATCTTGTATTAGTGGTTGTTTTTACATTCAGTAAAACATGAAGAGATTAATATTAGCTGTTTTATATTAATAATAACTTCAGTGGGTCAGACTTCTACTCTGATGGCATTACATGAAACTCAATCCTAAGTGCTCTTTCACTTTAATGCTATAATGAATAATTTTGCAGGATAGCAGTTTTAATGAGCCTGTTTGGACACCAGGTTTTCCTGAATGGCTGACCTTTACTGTTGTTTAATGCTACTTTTGAAACCTGAAGATGCTCCTCTCCCTGTCTGTCAGAGGCAGGGCAGTCCGCTTGTACAAAAATGAATGCTGCTCACAGAATCCACTGTAAGAGGCAACAGAAAAAAAGCATATATTACTTCAGAAATCTTTCTTTCATTTCTCCAGCATTTGCCTTTTCAAACAGCACTTGAGCTCACTTGTAGTGGTACTTGCTGTACTGAGAGTTGTGTCTGGGAAAGGCGTTTCTTCCCAGGCTGCAGGCCACGCATGGGCCTGGAGCCAGAGGCACTCTCTCCCGTTCCTCTGCTTTGTTGTCAGCAGCGTTCATCACGGACAGTTGAGGAAAAGGCTGTAACACAAAATGCAGCTCTTGGCTCAAAGATTTCCTCAGTTAGGTGCAAGAAGAGCCACGACGATAAAAGAAAAACAAGTATACAAGATCTAAACTAAACATGTGTAGCATAAATGGCCTTTAAAGTTGCATTTTTGTTAACACTTTTGTGAACTGCTGTAGCTGGAAAAAAATGCATGGGACTTCAAGTGGACATCAAAGTAGCGTGACAGGACCTGGCCATCGGATCCCCAGCTGTCTGCGTCCACAGTGGATTATAATCTAGGCTTAATGTGTTTTTGATTGATTGATTGATTGATTGATTGGTTGACTGATCATACTTTATTCATCCCGAGGGAAATTGGGTTAAGGCTGCCAGCCGTGCCAGCGCCATCACTATTTTGTCACTATGGCTAGTTTCTCCTTCCATAGCAACCTCCTAAACAAGAAGCGCTAGCTTCTGGACTTCACTGAGGTACCACCTTTGCTAATTTAAGGGAGTGAACCAGACCTCTAGTCCATAATTGTCTAATCTAGCAAGTTTGTGCTCCAAATTTGGAGAGTGAAATTATTCAATTTTATTTATACAGCGTGAAATCACAAAAGTTGCTTCAAGGTATTGCAAGGTAGACCCTACAATAATACATACAGAGAAAAACCCAACAATCCTATGAGCCCCTATGAGCAAGCACTTTGGCGACAGTGGGAAGGAAAAACTCCCTTTTAACAGGAAGAGACTGTGTCAATAGACACACAGTGAGTGAGAAAGGTGACTGAAGAAGAAATACTCAATTGTGGGAATCCCCCAGCAAGATACACCTATAGGGTCACCTGATTCAGCCCAAATTATATGCTTTAGCAAAAAGGAAAGTTTTAACCCTAAACTTAAAAGTTAAAAAATACCTTAATTCCAAGTTGGTTCCATAGAAGAGGGGCCTGAAAACTGAAGGCTCTGCCTCCCATTCTACTTTTAAATACTCTAGGAATTATATTAAATATTAAAAGTATTTTATTAATATTGGATTCATTGAGTGTTCATGTATTACACCTGTACAGTTTTGTGTTGCTGACCAAGCATTAACTGATAATCTCAGCCTCTTGTCTGGTATGGTGACTTCAGGGTCCCACAAAAAAAAACAAAAAATGCATCTTTGACACAGGTGACTTCACAGTTTTATATACAGTCTATGCTATTTGAAACTGAACCATGTAATATATGAAAGATTTATCCAATAATAATAAAAAAAATCTTGATTATCAAGCCATTTGTCATGAGAATATTATTGTAACCCTTGAATAAACACAAATGCAGGTCTGTGAAATAAATAAAACACTTTATAGTCATGAATAAACACACCTAGCTGCTCGTTTGTTAAGTGCCTCTAGCTTACCGTAAGCTAATCCAGTCACATACAAGAGTTCTGACCTTAACTTTCCCTTAATGATCAGTTTTAGTTGTCTGCATGGTTATTCTGAAGGCTTTTCATGTTGTTGAGCTGTACTCTTTTGTACTGAATTCTGAGTGCCACTTGGAATGAGTGGAAATGCTGTACCTTAAATATCATGCCTGGTTTCCTCAGTGAATATTTCTTTGGCAGATCTTTCAGTATATCCTGAGTTCTCTCCAGGTTTCCTTTCATGTGACACTTGAATTGTTGGACGGGGCTGTTGTCTGCTGAGTTAACGTTGCTGCCGTCAGGAAGCAGCTGCTTCTTCCAGCGGCTGTACTGAGCTCTGGCTGCTTGGAGCTGCTCCTGCTGTAGACGATCTCCTGAGGATCAACAGCGCACACGCTTAACTCTGTGGATCAACAACTCCAAAGAGTTCATCCTGTAAACTTCATACAGCTGATAAACTTAACAGGCGTGGTGTGGTTTTAGCTTACAACAGAGTTGGAAAAATATAACATGGCACACATTAACGAGTAACTCTGTACACTGCTGAGATCAATTAAGCTTCTGCCCGACCAAATTTATTCTCCAGCTCAGTCTGGGAGTGTGTTACTCAGCAGCAAAGACTTCTACTGGCTTAAATATCTGCCATCTGGAGCTTCAATCAAAATGGATCAATACTGGCCTTTAGTACAGTGAAAAAGCTTGCAGCGTACACAGACATAGGAAAATCCACTCTTAGATATTCTGTGCTTTGCTAGATGTTGGCTTTGAGACTATAGGCTGTAACTGTCACATGATGTATGCTCCCATGTTTTTGTCCAGTTTTGTCTGCTTTTAAAAATGAAGCTGAGCCTAGTCTTCTCATGAAGTTGCAGACAAACTGCAATAAAGTTGCAGACAAACAGTTCGTGAGTGGAGAAAAGTAAAAGTGCATCACAGCTCCACTGAAGACTTGACAGACTGAAAAAGACAACATTTCAACCCCATCAGAATTACAACAAGAGCCCAAACTGTGACATTATTACATGCACTTTTGTGAATTCAACTAAACTTCATATGGTCTTCTGACAATGTGTTTCTCTGTCTCACTTAATATTAAGGCATTTTTGGACATATGTATTTGAAGTAGGGGAGCTATCCCTGATCTGCACTTACATATCTAATTCACAGTGTCCCTGAACAAAACACATACATGAAATGTAAGCACACCGTATGTCTCATTAAATGTTACCAAACATGTAACTCACTCGAGATCATAACTCATGTCATAGTGCTGAAATCTAAGAAATATGTTTTTTGTTAGTTGGACAGATCACAGATCTGCCTTTGTGCCACAGGAAAATAGTTCCATGGTGGAGTTACATCTGAAAGGAAAACTGTCTCTTGAAAATGCATTAAAGATGTTGCCCTCTGTTGTGAATGTTTAAAACCTTATTGGAGTGCTGTGTTGTGGTTTTTGTTAACTGCTTTCATTTGGCGTTTGTTTATTTCTGTCTGACAACCTGCTGGCATGCCGGGATACATCATCCACTGGAACCACTGTGTCTAATTTCCAACTAATATAAAAAATTTTAATATTTAATCATTATTATGTTCATGTAAATAGGTCACTTACTACATACTTTTTTCCTTAAACTAATTCTTGGGTGCTTTGTTTTGATCAGAATCAGGAAAATCAATGTAGCTCTACGTCAGCAGTACAGCTTTAAATGAAACCTTGTGGTTTCATGACATGCTTGTATACTGAGTTAGTGTCTGCATCACTTGTGAACTAAAGAATTGTGGGATTTTTCACCTTTCTGAAAGGTCAAAAAGGACCCTCTTACACAAATAAAATAGATAAACTACTCTCGGTCAGATACCAGTAAGGCACAACATTATGAGCACCTGCCTAGTATTGTGTTGGTCCCCCCCTTTTGCTGACCCATCATCAAATCCATTACACACCTGAAGGTGTGCTGTGGTATCTGAGCCAAGATGTTCACAAAGGATCTGGGGAAGGTTAAGTCAAGAGCTCAAACTCATTGTTGTGACTCAAAAACTATTCCTGAATCATTTTTCTTTGTGGCAGGGTGGATTATGGTCTGCAGCAATGCTTAAGTAGGCGACACATGTTAAAGTAGCATCCACATGGGTGAAGGAGGACCCAAGGTTTCCCAGCAGAACATTGTCCAAAGCATCACACTGCCTCCATTGACTTGCTTTCTTCCTATCATGCATCCTTGTGCCAGGTGTTACCCAAGTAACCAATGCACATGCACCCAGCCATCCACGTGATATGAAAGAAAACACAATTAATCACACCAGGACACCTTCTTCCATTGCTCCGTGGTCCAGTTCTGATCCTCACATGCCCATTGTTACAAGATTCAGCGTGAGCACCCTGACTGCTCTGCGGCCCCATGCACAACAAACTGATGTGTTGTGGGGAGGCTGTAGCTCAGGAGTTAGAACAAGTCATCTGCTAATCAGAGAGATGGTGGTTCAACTCTTTGCTACTCCAGTCTGCCAAATATTCTTGGGCAAGATGTTGAATCTAAAGTTCTGTTCTGTTCAGTTGAGTAAGAATGTGATAGCAGGGCTCTAGACTAACTTTTTGCCATGGGTGCAAATATTTGGTTGCACCTGTGCGACCAACTGTTCGGGTAGCAAAAAAAAAAAAAAAAATCTGCAACCTTCCCTATGGTCAACAACAGACACACATTTTGCCCCTATCGTGGACTAAACCAATCAGAGATAGTCAGGGGCGGGACCTCTCTGATTGGCCGTGGTCCAGTTGAAAGTGCAGGTGGAAGTGGGAGGTGAGTAGCTTGAATAAAGCGATATCAATTCATTAAATCCTGAATCGACTTTTAAATATAACTGTGTTTTGCCAGAAACACCAGATTCTCAGATTAAAGCTCACAAAACCATTTCAACAACAACCGAACAGCAGATGAGAGCAGGTACACGGACTCCACACAAAGACGTAAACACAGACCCGACGCATCAGAATCAACTTTGTCTTTCTCGGCTTTCTCACCCGATGGCCCGTAGACGGTCACGCTGTTGGAGCTCAGCGATTCTGATGCGTGCGGTCCGCACTGTGTTTACGTCTTTTTGCGCTGATTCTGAGCTGCAGGTTTTGTCTCTCTCCAACCAAAATTCACCGAGCCAGCAGCAAAAGAAGCAGCAAACTGCGCTTCACATTTGATCAATGTCGTCATGAATTTTGCTGTTTTGCTTCCACGACTATTAAAATCACACTCCATGCACAGCTAGCTCTCTCTCTCTCTCTCTCTCTGTACTTCAAGAACAGTTTCTCGTCTCCAATCTGTTTTCTGTATTATTCATTCGCTTATTACCCACCAGTCTACCGCTGTTTACAGCGCTGTCGGCTGCTGTCTTTTTCTTTTCTTTTTTTCACTTAAATGACCTCGGACAAGAAAGCCTGTTTTTTCTGTTGTTCAATACTGAAGAAATTTAAACTTTATATGCAGAACATTGTAGAATATTTTTAAGGTTATCTGCTATAAAAAGCCAGACCAGGAAAATCTCCTTCATGTTTTCCTGTGTTTTATTCTCAGTTACTTTCACACAAAGGCATCTGCTGTGATGTTCACAATTCTGATGAAGTCAGTACTGATAAATGATCAGAATTATAATATTTCTGACTGTCTGAGGCTAAATTGAATCGAATCGGGACTTTGAAAACCAGAATCGAATGGATTATAGAAATCAGTGATGATACCCAGCCCTAGTGAGCAGCCTAGGCACGACAGAAGTGGATGTAGCTGTAATAGGAAAAGAACTATTGCTAACTTTTCTGTTAAGGCCAGATCCTTCTGAAATTCATAGCCAGTGCTCTGACATGGTGGCATCAATCTTTGAATGCTGAAAAAGCACAGTGTATCCAGAAAAACACATTATATTATATAAATTATTATAAAATTTGTGTGCGCCTAACTTTTGTGCCGGTACGCCTAACTTTTTTAAGTTAGGCGTACCGGTACGCCCATGGCAAAAAGTTAGTCTAGAGCCCTGCTCTAAGGGCATTTTACGACACTGGGGTGGCATCTGCTATCTTTTATGCTGTGGTCTGCTGGAGGAGTGGATTGGCAGAGAGGGACAGGGGGAAACTCAACAAACTGGTCAAGAGGGCCAGCTCTGTCCTGGACTGTCCGCAGAAGTCCATCGAGCAGGTTGGGGAGGAGAGGATGTTGTCTAAGCTAACATCCATCATGTGAGACTGTACAAGCACCGAGCAGCTCGTTCAGCAGTAGACTTTTACACCCACAGTGTAGGAAGGAGCGCTACCGCAGGTCATTCTTACCAGAAGCTGTCAAACTCTATAACACAGTTTAACATCCTTTGGTCATCTTACTCACCAGCTGTTTGTTCACTGTACATTTTATACTGTACATATCCCTGTACAATTTTTCTATACATATTTCTGTACATTGTTACCTGTGTATACGAACTTCAGTTGCTTATGTATATAGGACCACTTTGTGTCTTCCTTTTATATTTTATATTCCCCTTGCTATAAGAGCTGTGTAACACCGAAATTTCACTTTCTATTCTATTCTATTCTATTCTATTCTATTCTATTCTATTCTATTCTATTCTAACTAGTTAAAGTCAGGGTGATATTTCTCTGGACCAAGGGAGTCTGAATAGAATGTCCCAGACTAGGGATGTTCGATATAACGATATATATCGGATGACGATATAAAAACGTCTATCGTTTTATTTTACACTATCGTTTGTTTCGTGGTGTCGCAAAATAAACTGTTTACGGCAATATTTTTTCATGGTTTTGATGGTCACTGTAGTGGCTAAATTAATTTCTTAAAGTTCTCTCTTTCTCTTATATTTAATATAACCACACTACGGACGGATAAGCGACTGTTTTTATGCATTGTCGTTAGCAACAACGACGGTAAAACCATCCCGTGTCCGCTTGTTTATTTTCCACATAAGCCTTTCACAATAAAGCTCAAGATCGTGTTGAGACTTTTCAAAATAAACTGAATTACGTGAAAGAGTATGCCGTGTTTATGGATGAGAAGCAAAAAAGAGCCGCCAGGTGCTAAAAAATAAACCTTAGACTCAAACGTTAGAACAGGCTTTTCCCCGCAGCACGCCGTGTAATAAATACTCACAAAGAAAACTGCGGCCGTTACTTATGTCTAAAAATGTATCGTTTCATGCATCAGTTAAAACACTGCTCCAAGTACACGACGCCCAGCTGGAAACACTTCACGCAAGTCGAGCTGCCCGAGATTCACAGAATTTACAGAAAATGTTACATTTTGTGATTTATATTGTTATCGGGAAGATAGATGTCTTATATTGGGATATGAGATTTTGGTCATATCGCACAGCCCTATCCCAGACTAATACACAAGAACGGTCAAAGAAAAATGAAGATAATGTTTTGGAATGTCCAAATTAAAGGTGTGACCTTAATCAAAGAGAAGTGTTGAGAAATAACAGGAATGATGAGTGGACTAGTTCTTATATAGTGCTCTACCTGTCTCATTCGCCCATTCTTTCAATGCTTAAGCCCTGTCTCTCTAAAGCTGACACATCAAAGAGCAACTTGGGGGTCTGAAGTACTTCCAGGGATTGAACCATCAACCGCTCAATTAATAGATGACCTGCTGCTACAGCTATCCCAGTTATACTTGAAAAAAGGAACAAGTATAATTATCTCTACTTGGAAATTGTATATTTACACAATTGCTGAGGGGTTTGTGAGCTTTTTCTTGCAACTGTAACTACTTTAGTGCAGATCATGGATTTTGTCTGTTTCTCGATGAACTCCACAATACTAGTAAGATGAATGCAATAAAAATCCTCAGGTACGAACACTAAGTTCCAGATGATGCTGCAGTCATCGAATAAAACACAGATGTAACCACATCGTTTCAATTATGACCATTCATTAATTTCTACCATCCTGCAGCAAAGCATTTCATAACAGTGCGAGCTAAAGGACAATTTGTGTTTTCATATAAAGATAAACTCTTTCATTTGAAATATCAGCAACTGTATATGGTCTTAGAGGGTTGGGGCAGCTTTTTACTTTTTTGAATGTTGTTTGTCTGATATGCCACGTGAGGCTGCATATTACATTTTTAGTAAGATTCAGTCATTAATCTACACACTTCAGATCTGTCCTTTTAATTGCTAAAATTTACATACATCTTAATATTGTCTACAATACTTTGCCTCACAGAGTTCAGGCTGTGCTGAAGAATAAAGGTGGTCATACAAAATACTGACTTCCAAGTGGATGAGAAATGTCTGTTTTTGGCTCATATAAAGTATTTCCATGTATATTTGAACATGTTTTGCTTCTCAAGCAGCTCAAGACTTTTGCACAGTACTGTGTAACAGATATAGTACTACAGAAAAGAGTAAGAAATGTACATTAAGTGCCACTTCTCTGAAGACACATCTGCAATAAAGACAGTGAGGCCAGCCACAAACACACCTCTGTCCATGCTTTTCATTTACAAACTTGACACGGCGCCTCTTTAGTAAATCCTGACAATAAATGTTCAACCCTAAACGTTGGTTTTACACTTTAGTAAATCTGGATTTCCATTTGAGGAACCAGAGTCTAAACAAAAAGATTCACATAGACTTGCCACACACGAAAGTGTGTACAGTGAGGTTGTGCTTTCCAAGAGTTCAGGAACTCTGATGATGCACTGAATCTACAGTGATTGGTCAAATATGCTAGATTTTTTTCTCCTGTCATTTTTAAATACTACATCTGCCAACACATTAAGTTTGTTCGTGTATGGTCTTAATGATGGAGAAAGATTTAATGATACTGGGACTGCAGGCAAAGTTCAGACATTCAGAGGAACCTTGTTGTGCTTTGGACTCTTCAGAGGGTAAATAAGCATAAAAAGGCACTTAAAGATCCTGCACTTCAGCTATTAAGTTCCTTAATTGTGTCCATACCAGCCAGGTAGATGGTCACGGGAGAGGTGCTGAAGAACCGGGGAGGTTTCCTGTAGAGCTCAAAGTCCTCCGAGTGTTGAGTCCAGGGCCATGTGTCGCGTGTAAGTGTGGGTTTCAGTGTGTTGGCATGTAGGATGTTCTCCCTCCACGGCTGGAAGCACACTGAATTATCAACTACAAAACACTATCATCACATAACCTTTGAAGATTAGGCAGATGTTTCAAAGAACTTACAAATGTTTTCTTACTGCCATTGGATAATAAATAATTGTGTGCTCACGACAACTGAAGCAACAGAAGGGCTAATATTATTAGTCATGTCATATTACATGCTATTCTATACCTAACCTAAACATACTGGCTCATGGTCATGGTCATCCTTGTCCCATGTGTATTCATAGTAATACCAATAAACCTATTTCTCTTCTGTTGCACAGTACTTGCAAATGAACTTTACCTTTCTCAGCTCTTCCACACGAGCTTCATCTGGGTGGTTAGGGTGCACTTTGGACTTGCTCGTGCTAATATTCCAAAATGTAGATGTAGAAGAAGATCTAGCATTGGTTTTCCATGGAATGTCTCCTGGGTCCACTGTTGCACTGTTATACCGTTGACTGTAGGTAAACCTGCGCCCAGGCACCTGAGGCAGTCAGAAAAATTACTTAGCTTCATTATGTTCATTATGTATAGACTATTCTGCAAGCTAGAATGACACCGTGTGTCAGAAAAGGTTGAAAAATACATTTAAAGATACACTAAGTCATTCTTGAGGTTATTTAATAGAAAAAAAAATGTTGTACTCATAAATATACATTGATTAGGTTTGTGTGTAATTACATTTATTCCATTAAAAATACACAGGCGCAGGTGCCGGTTGGATCCCCGCCATCTGGAATACAGCGGCCGAGGTGGATAGCACCATTCCGCCTAATCACATTTTATGTATAAGGCTAATAATCAGCCACATGTGTAGCACACCTCATAAGTTATTTTTAAATGACTCTTTTAACGAGAGAGCAGTGGTGGAAGAAGAGAAAAACCCAATGTTAATGACAATATTTTATGTCTTTGTGATGTGACTGGAAAAGCTGGTCAAATCCATGAGATTGTACAGACAGAGGGCTTTCTTACAATGGCATTGTAAGAACACCTTACAATGGTACTTTCTTGGTACTATACTATACTCTGATATGTTAGAGACAGCATGCTACACACACCTTGGCCATCTCTTTGCAGAGCAGTTCCCTAGCTCGCTCATTTGAGTTGAAGGTCTGGATGCTGTAGTTGTGTGCTGTTCTTCCTGCAGCCATGTCTATCCTTAACACTGCAGCCTCTGGCTTCTGCAACTGCTCTCTCTGCTCTTGCACCTTTTTAATATTTTCCTGGAATATAATGATACACATGACTGGATCTGTTAATAAAACGCTTCAAGTAAGTGTATAGTACTATAGGATATCACAAACCTGAACAAAGTCTTTCAGCTGCTGGAGAGGCCTGTTCTGTTTCCATGTGATGTACTCTGTGTTATGTGTGCTGATGGGCCCATGTCTTTTCATCCTGATAGGCAGAGTGGGAATGCTCCCTTCAGTGTTTGCCCGAACCTTTTGCTCCCTCTTCTCAGCATATAAACCAAATACACTGCTCAAGCTGAGAATCATGTCAGCTGAGGGGAACAGGTTGTACTCCACCACCTCTTTAAGCTGCTTCACTTGACAAAGCTGGCTTAACCTAAGAAAAAGGATAAATTACACAATTTATACATTTTATACCGAATTGTTTGTTTTATATTTGACATATTCATTTTGATCCAAGGGTCCTTTACTAGCCAACTAACCAAAGACGAGAGTCTTTTCAGATCAACTTGGTTAGCAAGAAGTGAATCTGACTCTGAAACTGAGTACACCACACAGTCACTGTATACATAAAATGTAAAACAAAACAAAAGAACAAAAAAATGCCAAATATCCAGTATAAGGTGGAAGCAGTCAGTCAATGTGAACCTCTCAATAAGACATGCAAATTTTTGCTAGCTGTCAGCTCATTGTTCTGGTTTAACAGCTTGCACCTTTCTTTGCTCTTTTTCTGTTTACTCCCATTAACTCTGATTTTCAGGTGCAGTTGTCTTTACTGGCAACCCTTTACTTTATTAAATGTAGGCTCCAGATTGTAGAACAAAACAGTTGGGGACTACCTGATGAATAGAGAACAGCAGTTAACTTTAACTTAAGGGCTGGATATAAATAGAAGCTGGTGAAGACCAAATCATATTTAAAAAGGGACTGAGCTTTGGAGTTACACACACCAAGTAGCAATGTGGTTTCCAAAAAACACGTCAAATCGAAAGCTACGGTTGTTCTGGCTCATCCTCCCACCACCATTATTCACTTAAAATAAATATGTCTAATTCAGCTACCTTGACAAAGCCTGAAAGCAGGGTTGGGGGATCGTGCCTCTAACGTAGATCTGAGACTTTTTCATGATGGTCTCTAGTGACTGACTCAGATGGATAGGACTCAGGCTCATGTCTAGTGAGTCATAGATGCGTCTGAAGAAAACCAGGTTTGAATTATATAGCACTGTCACCTGCTCCTCCTCACTCCCACGTAGCCTGCAAAACATCACACAAACTACAGCACCCTCAATGGAATCTCAACACTTTATCCAGCAGGCAGCACAGGTGAAAATTGTTAACACCGGCTGTTGGGACAAGACAGCACGGGTTGGCTTACTTCATAGGAATGGCTTCCCAGAGTCTCTTCACTGTTTTTTGTTTGAGCCCTTCAAGGACAAAGATGTGGGTCTTCTTATCTATCACATGAAACCCTGAAACAAAATCCAGATCCTTGGTCTCACTGTGCTCAAAATTCATTTGGTAATTTGACAGGGCTGTCTCTATGTTTTCCACTGAGCGTGAGCCCAGATGGAAAGCTGCCGCATTGATTTGCAGTATCTCCGACCTCAGCTTGGTCATCGCAGAGGAGTTGCTGTATCCAAAGAGGTAGACAATGCGGCCAAACGGACCCTTACAGGAGTCCTCATCACAGCTGTCATTCTGAACACTGAATGGGCAAGTTATCTCGACTTTGACTTTGAGTTGAGAATTGGCAGCGTAATAATGGCCTTGTGGCATTGGCTTCTCTGACATCTTCCTCTTGTGTGGGCTTCGCTCCCTGTCCAGTAGCAAAGGGCTGCATTTAACTGGCAAGCACACCTTTAGACTTTTCTTCCCCAGCAGTAGCTCAGAGAGGTTTAGTTTTGCAATACCATGAGGATTAATGGCTGAAGACTTCTGCTGTAATACCGATCCACCGAACTGGATGTCATGCTCTGACACAGTCCCAAGTGTCTGGGTTTTCAGCGCTTCCGATTTCTGGTCACGATCATGAACCTCTATCTCCAGAGGTGGACCGGATAGGAACTCGTATAGCTCTTTACGACTCATCAAACCAGTCAAGATTACATTCACATCTCTGAAGTAGATGTTGGTGTCCTGCTTGTGATAGTTTGTCCTGTGTTCATTTAAATTATGGAACTTATACTGGCAATAAACGGGCATACATTTCTCCTGAAAAAGAAATCATCCAGAAAATGACTCAGAGCTGAAAGTTGAAACCACAGCCCACTACCAGAAAGGGCAGACTGGGTAAGAAATAAATTGAACACATAGAAAGGTGTCAAAACTAAAACGATGTGTACATCCCACCTGTAGGATGTGAAAAGGCACTGACGATGAAGGCAGTGAAGTGGCTGACAAAATTGTGATAACAAGTGGATTGAGTTCAGCCTTCAGTTGGTCTGACATCAGTGGTTCATCCAGAGAAATGTTGAAGATGATCTCAAAAACCCCAGAAGAACAGACTGGGATGTTCTCAGTCAGTGAGTTCTCACCTGACAGTCAGAAAATACAAGCTTACATAAGAAAATAGGAACAGTGCTTTGTTTTCAGCTGACCAGCACTGGTCCAGGCTGTGCCCGTGATTATGAGATTGACTCACCTGCCAACAAACAAACAGGGCTGATTTCAAATGATGCAGTGCCACTATCTCTGATGGCATCGAGGTCATGATAATCACTCGTGGTTTTTTCAAAACCTGTTTTAAGTTTGAAAAAATGTATTCATTAAGAAGTATAAAAGTATGACACACTGATATACATAAAATATTCATTGTTGTAATGCACATACCCGTTTCTGGTCCCACATCTGGACTGAGATCAACACAAAAATTGCTTCTTTGTCTTTTAGATGTGTGTGTCTTATTTTCACACAGGCTCCTCAGCTTGTTCACCATCGTCTCAATACAACCTGAGTAAAAATATAAAGTTCATAATTCCATAACACAATAGGAGGGTTTTTCCTGGCTCACGCCGGGTTTCCGGGCTTTGGATGGTGACTAATCACAGAGACTGTGTTTCCTTACTTAACAGACGTCTCTGTAGTCCCCTGTAATTTCTGGCCATTTGATTCTTGAGTCAATTGAAGCCCTTGTAAATCAAACTGGTTAAAGCATTTCTATCCCTCTAAAGACAAGTGTGTCATATTTGATACACGGGTTTTTGTGATTATAAATTGCCAATGGGTGTGAATGGTTGCCAGCCTCTTTGTGCTAGAGACAGCAAATCTGTCCAGGCTGTACCCTGCCTCTCGATCTATGATAGCTGAGGTAGGCTCCAGCCCCCTGCGACCCCAATAAGGATAAGCGGAAGAAAATGAATGGATATAATTTTCTGGCGATTATTTCATGGTTCAGACAGAAAGCTGAAAACTCTTTTTATGCTGAATAGGTGTAATATTTTGATCATTTTTAAGAAAATTGGAAATGGATGCTCACCGCACTCTGTTTCATCCTCAGACAGCTCCTGTGACAGTTTGAAGGCTCTGACTCTTTCGTAGCGGGCTTGGCTGCAAAGTTTATCCTTAGTGTTCCAAATCTGAAGCCTGATCTTATGAGGTAGAAGACTGATGAGCACATCCCTGTTGAGTCCGATGTTAAACTTCTGGGCCCAGCCAACCCAAATCTGATCTCCCTCAAGCCACGTTCTTAGAATCTGTTCACATTTATTTTTGCATTAGACAAACTCAAAGTTGTATTCAACAGCAGCCTGAGCAGTCAACTATTTACCGTAACTCTACACCACGAGATACTCCCATCCACTTATGATGTTCATGAATTGTTCATTAATGTCACACACACACATACACAAACAAAGAGGATCCTATTTACCTTGCACTCGTCTTCTCTGTATATTTTTGCTGCCGGCCCAAATACTAGTATGTCCACTTTAACCGTCTCAGTATCACCTGGCAACAATTTGTATTCAATATGATAGCAGCTCTGAGCTTTGTGGACCGACACATTCTTTGATTTCATTGCTTTCTCAGAATCTTCAGGAGCACTGACTTCCCCTGCAAGAGGCCAAATGTGCAGGAATGAGATTTAGAATCAAAACACTATTACATTACAGCAGATATGTAGAGCCTGTCAAATTCAACCGTCTCACTCTGACCATCTAAACAGAGCTAATAATAATTGTTTATATGTTCTGTGGACCATCTTACCCTGTGGAACGGCTAGAGCTATGTAAACTGTCCATGTGACGTAGTAGGCACTGTCATCTGTTTGCACTTTAATATCCTCATATGAATCGGTGCTGGACAACAGTTCAGTCTCAAAGACGAGGACTTCTTTCTGTTCTTTCTCTGAAATGTTTTCGTCATCACAGGTTGGGTTACAAACACTCTTCTCTGACATGTTGCCTTTTGGGTCAGACTTTGCTGGAATAGTTTCCCTGGAAAACACTGAAAGAAAACAGCAAATGAAGCTACGCCAAAACCTTTTGGGATTTTCTTACCTGGATGATTGAGCATGCATCAAGACAAATGATGATACATTTTACATGGAAATGTGTAATTGTGAGGAAGCAGCTTATCACAATCCTAGCCCAATCCCTTGCTTGACCGCTATGCTGAGTGGATCAGGCAGTTTTCTTATGCAAGGGGGTTTGACACCAAGGTCTGGCTCCACTTTTCTCTTTGAAAGAAAGAGTTGCTGCAAATCCAAACTGTTCTGTGTAATCAAGTTTATCCTGTGATGTAACATTTCTATCCTGATGAAAATGCCTCATCCACAGTGCACAGAGGCTCGCTGAATGGTTTGATGAGGACAATATGATTCACAGATCTAAAGCAAGATGGAAGGTTTTAGATAGAGCTCTCCACTACCCTCATCAGACAACCAAATGAGAGAATATCCTTTGTTAGAATGGTTTTCAGCCTTCAAGTAGCACAGAGGTAAAGCAGAGAATCAATATACAGGCCTGATGTGTTCATGGAAAGATGGCCCAACACTGTCCTTTGTGTATCATTGTGTAGCATGAATTTGTCCTTTGACACATGTTTATGAAACAGGTATAAAACTAAAAATATTCTTACTTATTTATTCCCTGAAAAAAATGCCAAGCAAACAATCTAGAGCAAGATGCTTGACTACATCTTAATGACACTAATTTTAAGTAACAGAAACAAAAGCTGACCAATACCTTGATCTCAATAACCTTTAATAAGCAGATTTGAAACACTAATACGAGTGTAACAATTTCCAAAGAAAATATGTTTTGGTTCGCACTGAAGTAGATGAATGAATGAATGAATGAAACTTTTTCTTACAAGCTTGATCCTTTGATTATGACATGGAACATGAACAAAAAATAGACTCCTTAATTGTTACTGTTATGTACATATTTTCAGTTCACTAAATACCTAAATCATTTTTGAGAAAACTATTCACCTGACCAGTACACCCTGACACAGATATCAGTGTGGTATGTGCAGCTGGAATTGGGAGATGATATAACTGATGTTTTTCTTGCAGTTTGTGGTGTTGGTTTCAGAATTATCACAGCCCCGCAAACAAATCAGAGATTACTGAGAGATATCCTTATTAAACAAAAGCACAGTAAGTAAGCAACTGAGTTGCATTGTCAAATGTCAAGATACACAAGGGATTAATTACTTATGTAATTGTTCTTGAAGGAAATCTAACTGGAGAGAGGTGGTCCAACCTGTACGTGTGCCATCGCCCTGCCATGTGGCTGTTTCAGCAGGACAATGCCCGCCGCCCCCACCCCGCCTTTGCCAGAGTACCGTAGGTCTTTCTGGCTCAGGTTCGTACCCAGAAACAGCCAGCATTTAGTCCCAATTATTCATGAAAGGCAGCCGGCTCAAATTTGAGTACAAAAATTTGATTTCAGTTTTGCACGGCAATTTCCGCAAAATGTGTAACAGGCCTATAAATATTACAAATTAATTATTAGCATACTTTACCGCCTTCGCTCGGTCTCTTTCGTCTCAGATGAAGGTTAGCTTACAGCTTCCTGCAGCCTTTAGAGTCCATTAACTTCAGCGTCACTCACTGTAAACCCGTGACCATGACAAGAGTTTACATTATATCTCAGTTTATATAAATTACACAACGAAACGACATAAAAAGTTCAACCTACGTGATTTTCAGGAGTGCAACGCATGGTGACAACGCAGTGGTTGTCCATGGCAACGGCTGTAGTGAAGGACGTCAGGCGCACCCCTGCCCTCACGCGCCGTTCAGATAAGGAGGCAGCGTCTTTTCCTTCGCTTTCTTTCTTTCCTTTTTTTTTTTTTTTTGTTTCTTTTCCAAGTTTAATGACAAGTCCAAAATATCCTAGGTTCAAAGTTTTAGGCGGGCTCAGCGCCCAATAATAATATCACGCAGGCAGTGCCTTAATTGATATTTAGGGAATATGCTGTTTGCAATCGTAATCAACCCTTTTCACATTTACAAACCTCAGTTTAACTGGATAAACATTACAATGATACCTTCAAAAGCAACTGAGTTAGTTGGATAACCGGTTGTGGTGTCTAAGAATATGTCTTGGTCTGAGTGAATAATCAGAGATTTCAATTTAATCCACCCGTTTTAGGGTGGAGCCTTTAGTTATCGACCCCAAGGCGAAATGGCTCAGTCATTAAAGAGGTTAAAGAACTATTTGTGGCAAAGCAGATAAGATGAGAAACATGCACAGCATTATTTCACTCTCTTAATCGCAGAAACTGGAAAATCACCATACCACTCCACAGACCTATTTACTGAGCAAACTAGCAACAGAGGGGTTTTTTATATCAGTTTTTGAATTCATACACTACAAAACCTCCCTTTATTATGCAGACTCGGCATTATGTATCTCAGTTTCAGGAGTGGAGAACAACTTTGTAGTCCATCACATGAAAGTAGTGGCAGCCATCCTGTTCAGCCATGTTTCAGTGGGAATCCTGTAAATTGCTGCCATTAATATTCATTTTCTGTACAGAATATTCAGCATTTTAAGTGTGTTACTGGAAAACATGCAAAAAACCCATGAAAAATATGAAAAATGTTATAGCATAACATTCTGAGCTTGATCAGTATGTTTTTTTCTAATAGTTTATCAAGCTCTCTTTCCCATTAAATGATAAAATTGTGGATATTGCTAAATTTTGCTAATACGCTCGGCCTTTCAAATTGAGTCTCACACACTTTGCCATTGCAGTATTTATTTTATTTTATTTTATTTGTTACAAGCTTTTAAATTTGGGATTAGAAGAAGAGGCAGGTGTTTACCGAACCTGAAGTCCCGTCCCTAGCTCTAACCTTTGATGCTGGGTGACTTGGTGGACATTAAATATATTAATAGCTCACTTATTGGGAGGATCAACAGGCTTACATGTAAGTAGATGAGATTTTTCAGGGTACCAGCACTTAAAATAAAATGAAAATCAACAGGGAAAAGTACAGAAGATAACTACAGAACAAAAATGTAACTCCACAGACCGAGCTCACGCATTACATCATGCACAAAGCAAGGTGCAAAAAGTACAAACCCCCCCATAGAAGAGTGTGTTTTCCCTGCACACAGACCATGGAGTGGAATTTTCTTCAGCTTAAAATAAAAGACATTATGCAGCACGGGCTGTAAGTCTCTGGGGCGCCTTACATCTTAACAAAGTCTAACCCAAGTGAATGAGAAAAGTTTACACACCTGGTGCCAATTACAGTCAGACGCACGGCAGTTGGAGGCCGTTATAATACGCGGAGTGTTGGAGCTGCATTGCTGAGCGCTGTTTGGGACCCCTTGTTGTGGATTTTGGGGGCAGTGCTAAATTCAAATCTGCTCGGGCTCAACACACGCCTCGTTTCGAGCTGCGCCACTGTGCTCCAGGTTTTCGCGCAGAGCGAGAAACGAAACGCACACGGGATGCTGCGAGGAGAAACACAGCAACTCCAGTTCAGTTCGAGGAAATATGACTTTGCTCAGTAGAAATGATGGATGCGATAGACTCCGTTGATCCATACAGCCGACCAGCGCGCAGGACACAATGGATAGTCAGCACCCTGGCTTACCATTACGGACTGGACCGGGGAGTGGAGAACGAGATTATTGTTTTGGCCACCGGGTTGGATCAGTATCTGCAGGAGATTTTCCACCACATGGACTATCAAGGTGCAGGCAAAATCCCCGTGGAGGAGTTTAACATCCTGTGTGAAGTTTTGGGACTGGACAAAGACTCGGAGGACACAGAATGCGTCGACGTTTTAGACAATTTGCCCAGCGAACTCACTTTCAGACAGTTCCACGCCAAACTGTGCGGGTATTTCAGCACTAAGGCTGGCTGCCAGTATGAGAACGGCCGGCTGCTGGTCGGGATGGACAGCGAGCACATAGAGACTCAGATCCGCTTGAGGAGCCCGCTGAAGCGCCGAGAGAAGCTGTTGTCTGTGGGAGCGAGCAGCGGCCCCTCTCCTCTCCCGGAGGGGCGGCACGCCTCCGGCTGCAGGCTTGGCTCCTGCACCCGGGAGTGCTACGAGGAGATCGTGGCCCTGGAGGAAGCGGAGGATCGAATAGCCAAACTGGAGGATGAGAATGCGAGTTTGAGGGAGTTGATCGAGGACATGCGAGCCGCACTTCAGAGCAGTGATGCCCGCTGTTTGGCTCTGCAGGTGAGAAGCGGGATTTTAAATACTCTGTCTGTCCATATAGTGTAATTTTTAGGATGTAATATCTTTCACTTGGATCTTCCAAGCCCATAAAAATATGCAATATGCGTCCATAGGCCTTTTGTAAAAGAACAGGAGTGCTGCTGGGGCCCAAGCTTTACTGAGGGGACCAACGCTAGGAAGTAGTTATTCGTGACTTTGAAATTGTTAATACATAATTTCTAACAACTAATTACTGACAAGAAAGCAGATCCCATTTTTCTGGTTTCTCCTGCAGGAAATATGAACATGTCTCCTGTGGTCTCACTCCCCAGAAAACCCCCCAAAAGCCACAGACTCAGCCCCCTTCGTTACTTTGGACAATTTCATTCATTAGGAACAGTGACCAGTAAATGTCGACTGAGTCCTAAATTGTGAGTTTGTTTCCTGGCCGGTGTTGTGGATGGGTCCATTGTCAGACTTTATGAATTAGCACCAGCTAAGACACATGTTGTTTCAGCTTTACAGGCTTGTTTGCACAGGGCTTATGAGGACTTGGCAGGGCTGGAGAAAGGGTTCATATTCAGATGGTCATAGGAGGGGTTCAATCTGGACCTCCTAACAGGTTCAAGCAGCTCCTCTGCAGTTGTAAGCATTCATAAGGTTTTAATGAAAAGCAAAATACATTAGCATTAAACTAAAATGTCTGCTAGACGAAGTTAAAAAGCTAGTCAAGTTTAAAATAAATTCATTTATATTTATAGAGTACCACTTCACAGCAACAGTTGTCACTGTTTAAATTGTAAAGACCCTACAACATTAGAGAGAGAACTGCAATGATCAGACGATCCATAACCAGAGGTTTAAACAACTGTTTAACAGGAAGAGACCTCCTTCAAAAAAATCAGTCAGGGATGGGGAACACTCTGCCACAGGGGAAAAGAGACCAACTTGGCAACCTATAGCTTATACAATTTCACATCTCATTTATTCATTAAGAAATGAATTCAAGCTTAGCAACCCTTTATAAAGGGTGAGAAACTCATAAACAGCTGTCAACAAATCACGATGAGATGTAATCCTGATACTAGTTTTCAAGAGAAACATTACATTCCTGGTTTTTATTTTGATATGTGCCAGTTAAAATGTTTGTTTATTGGTACAGGGATTGGGGAGACTTGGAACAACAATTTCCAAAACCCACATATTTCATATTCTGATAGCACATACAGCACAAGAGCAAGTTGGTTTTAGATATATGATTGCTGACACCTTAACACCAAGAGATGTTTTTCACAGCCTCGCAGCCCAAAGGAGTTATTCATTTTCGCAATCTATTAAAACAACACTTCTTTATGGTTTCCTACAAATGCAAGACCTGCTTAGTCATGTTTTAGTAAGTTATGGGAATATCTCAGTTATTTCATTTGTTTCGATTCAGGTCGGACTGTGGAAAAGCCACTCCAAACACAAAGCAGACGAAGGCTGTTTTGTCGCTCACCAGAAGCAAGCCATGCAGAAAAAAATGGCCAACACCAACCTGAAAAGCTTACAGAACATAATCCACGAAATAGAGCTGCTGCGTAGCTCGCAAGATCGGCAGGTGGAGGAAGCCATGCGTTGTAATCAGAGACTGGAGCAGGAACTGTGGAGCTCTAAAGAGACTGTGGCTGCGTTGGAGGACTGCAACAGGGCACTGAAGAGGGAGCAGGTGGCCATGAGAAGGAAGGTGGAGGAGGCCCGACAGGCGCTGCTCAGCGGGCTGGGTAAAGTGAAGGAACTGGAGGCAAAGGCAAATCATGTATCAGCACTGCAGAGACACATCCTTCAGCTGGAATCAGAGCTCCTCTACTACAGGTGAAAACTCTCAGCTTCACATGTAGCATTTAAGTCTGAGCAAACAGCAGTATTTTAATGTTTGGGTTGGAGTATAGAATTTTGTCAAGACTCGATCCTGCACCATGTTGACTGAACTACTATTGGTTTTATATTAACTACTTATTGTAGTGATAGCAGTTGCTTGGAACAGTTAACTTACTTTCTGACGTACTGTTATTCCCAAACACTAGTTCTATTTTTTACCAGAACGCAGTCTTCAGTCTGTAAAAAAACATCTTAATGACATTTATTCCTTTATAAAACATTTGCCGCATCTTTAATTTCTCATATCCTGCATTTACATTTTCTTGGTGGCCTGTTTCTTTGTCATTGCTTCATTTCTTGGCAGTCATTAGAACAGGGGAAGCAAAAACATAAGGTCTGAGTTTGCTTCTACAATGGCTAACTGCATTCATGCATACCCCTCATTAGATTTACCTGCACAATGCAGTTTTGCTCATTGTGGTTCCATCACATACAAAACCTTCACAGATTCTTAATAGATGGAAAGAAAAAAAACTCAGTTGTGTTTGTAGTCTGTGTCATTTATTTGGAAAAGTTTTCTTTAATGGCAGTCCACTGTTTAAAAAACAAAACAAAAGAAAACACACAATGTATTCGAGTTACAGAAGTTTTTTTTTTTCCCCATCTTTTTGAAATGACATTAGTGATGAAGAAAATTAGTAGCATAGCTCACAAGCTGGCAAGCACATCCACCAGGAGATTGGAGAAGCAGTTTCACCATGGTTGGCGTCACCAATTGGTACAAGTTTATTAGATTTATTGTGGAGGGTAAACTGATGATTATCATACAAACATAAATATATTTCCAGAAAATCTGCCAAAACAAAAATGCATGTCATTTAATGCATTGTTGTTCTGAGCTGGATGGTCAAGATTTAACAGCTGGTCAAATTCTCTTGGTTTTTTTAACTAGAAATGACTCAGTGTATCTTTGTACCTTTACATAAAGATGTGGGGTGATGACACTACATGTTTATAGAGAGAGCGCGTAGACTAGACATAAGCCTTTCTGCTAGGTTCAACCAGCTATTAAACCCCCAGCATAGCAAGTGTCATGAGAAGCAAGGGCTTGTTTTGGCACGTTATTGCATTAGAAAGGCCTTTGTGGCGAGAATCAACCATAACGAATTATAATTCCTCCTACAGTAGGTTGAAATGACTCTATTTACCTCTGGCTTCATGCCTGGAAAGCTCTCCCATGCTATTTATAAAGGCTTGATGTGGCCTTACTATTCCAATTTTCAGTCTTGTTGTGTTTGAGTTTATTGAATGAGGCTTCGTGTGTGGCAGGTCAGTCTTGCCTGAGCTCCACTACTGTTGGGAACTATTCATTTTGGTGGAAGTAAGGGTGTAATTGCACTTTTAAAGTACAAAGCCTTTGGTTTAATGTTTATCTCTGGTTCTGTTGTCCCCACTGCAACCATGTAATCAAGTCTGCAGGTCTGGCAGATGTCTCTAAATGCTTGTAATGTCTACATAATGCTGCTATTATAGCGTCATGGACAACCAGAGCTGTATGATTAAAGTCTTCACTCCTACCTGCATAAATAGGTAAAATCACTTTTAGCAGCCAAGGTGCCCTTCCTTTTTTAACCCTAAACACTGCTAATATATGCACACTGTGTTTCAAAGGCTTTTCACTGCCCCTCCATTGATGCCCTAATGGCGAATAATTCAATAACACAAAGGCGAGAGAGAGTTCCATTGAGTAGGAGCCTGAACAGACTGACCGTTCTCATCAATCTTTGTTCACTTCTTTCACTCTGCTCCCACATGAGCAATAGCACATAGGCACCCCCAACCTATGGAACTTAGCAACCAAGCCCCTATTCTCAACGAAAGCCTCAAAGCTTGCTCGCTCACAATATATCCAAGGACACAGTAAGAAGAAACATGTGAGAACTTTCTGGTGCTCTTTTATGTCTTTCATCAAAATGATGTTTCTTTAAAATAAAATCATGATTCTTTCAATTTGCTGTCTGAAATATCACAGATGATATGTTTTGACAGGCAAAATAGGTCTTTGAAATGATTGACTATAACTTTATCCCCACGGCTTATTTCTAAAATGCTGTGACAAGTAATAAGATTATCTCTGACGCTGCTGGATTTTCAGAGATTCTGCTACAGAGCCGTAGGAAAGGTACAGCAGAAGCAATTTAGAACCAGATAATCACACATCCTTATGATGATGAATCCTTATAGTGTTCACCTTAACTTGACAGGGCAACAACTGATTTTTTTTAGACTGCTTTGAGTTTGAAGAAAGCTTATAAAGATGAGGATATTTGAGGAGATTTTACTATGAGAAACTTCTCATAGTAAGATGGGTTTACAGTCTGATCAGCTGAAAGGGTTGATCAGCCATATTTTGTATAATAAGCAGGAAATTTACCTGAGAAAATGTAAAACGCACATCCTTCTAAGCATTAATCCACCAATTTTTTTAAAAAAAAAACGTTTGACCAACTAAGACTACCAGCTTTCCACAGTCAAAGATAATAAGTAATAATAAATTGTTCCACTAATTCATCAATTCTTCATCTTTGATTGACTCTGCACATTCTTTTTACATACTAATTACACCTGTGTTTATTTACTTTTATCAGAATTTGCTGCCATTCCTTTAGGCAGCGTTCTGGAGGAAGTCCTTAATAGAGAAATGAGCTAAAATAAATACACTTTTTCAGTAGTTTAACAATTTTTTTTTTTTTTTTTTTGTCATGTCAGTTTTGTTTTGTTTTTTTGGGGGGGGGTTGTTGTTGGGTTTTACAATGACTGTGATTGTTTTTTTCCTAGAAAATGGTAGAAATATACTAATGAATAGTCACTGGCCAGTTATAGATTTAAAACCAATAGGGCATGCTTGATGGCATCTCTTTCAAAACCACTACGTTTATAATGGACCTTATTATAAGTGTGGTAAAATCAAACCAGAAATAGCTGCTTGTTATTATCAGTGATGACAATTACCAAAGAAATCTGTTTTCTTTCAGTTTTCTACCAAAAGCCATTAAAAAAATTGCTGCTCTCAAAAATACTTGTGATTATATTAAAGTTACTGTCTAGCTTTAGAACAATGGCATGAAACCAAGTGCAAGTTAGCTTAGCAAAGGGTAACCAGTGTACACAGAGGGAAATATCTAAAAAAAACATTATTTTGTTTTAATATTATAATATAGATACTATTTTAATACAATAAACATATATTAGTACAATAAACATCAACAATGTCGTAAGCTTACCGCTAGCTGTTTAATGCTAACAATCTGTGGGAAACACAGCAACATATGAGCCTAACAAGCTCATCACTGGACCCACTTCAGTTTGCCTACCAGCCTGGCATTGGAGCGGATGATGCCGTCATTCACCTCCTACATCGTTCCCTCGCTCACCTGGAGACCGCTGGAAGCACTGTGAGAATCATGTTCTTTGATTTCTCCAGTGCCTTCAACACTATTCTTCCCTCGGTTCTGAAGGACAAGCTGGAGAACTCTGGAGTGGACCATCACCTCACTACCTGGATTTTGGACTACCTCACCGACCGACCACAGTATGTGAGGACTCAGGGCAGTGTGTCGGACAGGGTCGTCTGCAGTACGGGGGCCCCACAGGGAACGGTTCTGGCTCCGTTCCTCTTCACCATCTACACTGCAGACTTCTCCCACAATTCCACCCAGTGCTTCCTGCAGAAGTTCTCTGATGACTCTGCAATAGTCGGCCTCATCACTGATGGGGACGACAAGGAGTACAGAGGACTGACTCAAGACTTTGTGGACTGGTGCCAGCTAAACTACCTCCAGATCAACGCCAGTAAAACCAAGGAGCTGGTGGTAGACTTCCGCAGGCACAAGCATTCTCCACTGAAACCACTGAACATCCAGGGTATGGACATTGAGGCTGTGGACAGCTACAGGTACCTTGGTGTTCATCTGAACAACAGACTGGACTGGACTCATAACTCAGACGCCCTCTACAGGAAAGGGCAGAGCAGGCTGTACCTGCTGCGGAGACTCAGGTCGTTTGGGGTGGAGGGCCCACTCCTGAAGACCTTCTATGACTCTGTGGTGGCTTCTGCTATCTTTTATGGTGTGGTCTGCTGGGGCGGCAGCATCTCTGCTGGGGACAGGAAGAGACTGAACAGGGTGATCCGAAGGGCCAGTTCTGTTCTAGGATGCCCTCTGGACCCAGTGGAGGTGGTGAGTGACAGGAGAATGGCGGCTAAGCTGTCATCCCTGTTGGACAACGTCTCCCACCCCATGCAGCAGACTGTGACAGCACTGAGCAGCTCCTTCAGTGGGAGACTGCGGCACCCACGGTGTGGGACGGAGAGATTTCGCAGGTCTTTCCTCCCCACTGCTGTCAGACTCCACAACAAAGACTTTAACTGAACAAACACACACATCCACACATGTGCAATAACACTAAGTGCAATAATCTTTTCTGGCATCGTTGTATTTTTACTCAGTTGTATATAGCATTCGTATTCTATTTTTATCTTATTGTATATTTTTATTCTATTTTATTCTACTGTATATAGTATATTATTTTATTCTATTCTGTACAGCTGTGTACTGTATTTATTCTTATTGTATTCTAATTTTTGCGTCATAACTTTTGCACTGTCCACTTCCTGCTGTGACAAAACAAATTTCCCACGGTGGTGGTGGTCAGAGGGCCCGGTGGCGCCTGTGTCCGGCAGCCTCGCCTCTGTCAGTGCACCCCAGGGCAGCTGTGGCTACAATGTAGCTTGCCATTGCCAGTGTGTGAATGTGTGTGTGAATGACTGAATGTAGTGTAAAGTGCTTTGGGGTCCTATGGACTAGAAAAGTGCTATACAAATGCAGGCCACTTACCATTTATGCAGTGAATGGTCATGAGAGCGAATACCAGTCTTTCTAATATTATCCATGGTAACGAAGCCAATACGCATTTCAGAAAAAGTAGCCTTTTCCTTTATTAGGCTTTCTTATAACTTTTCCTTCATGTGTTCTTTTTTTAGCATTCAGTGATATACAAGTTTCTTTTCTAGAAAAATCCCTTCTCAACTTTCCATCAGTATCCCAGCAGAGGTCCAATGTGCTCATCGTTACGTGGGTGTTGTTGCATAACATGTCTGCCATTACTTTGGATTGAATGCGAGAACAGAGCAGAGGCTGAGATTCAAGTGGGAACCACACCCTCAGGAGGACTTGATCAAGCACATCTCTGGAGAAGTCTTGGTGCAGCTGCAATGATATAAATTTGTTACTTTTGGTTCAGTTTGTGCTCTTTAGTTCCAGGAGTCAAACTGAGCTTAAATCAGTCACTGCAGTGTGTAGAGCTCTGTGGGCCAGACATACTAGACAATGGGAAGCACAGCGAGAGGAACAAAATGAGATGAGGGGGGGGAGGAAAGCTTACCATCTGGAGGAAGAAGCAAACACTCAGCTGTTTGTTCAGGAAATGACGGACATCTTTTGCAAGGGACGAAAGTGAGAGGGACAGATGTGTTCATTAGTTTCGAGTCCCAGAGAAAAGACATGAAGCAGAGAGTGCAAATAAGTCATTAAAAGTGAACTTTGGCTGCTTTTTATTCAAAACTTCTTGACCTTTAATAGTCATGTAGATCCAGGTGTCTCACTTTATAAAGTCCAGGGATTTCTAGCAAGCATACCAAGCACATGCGTACTACATGTGCAAGTTTAAAACTCACTCACTTTCATTTGCTGGCTTCTTCTAACCTCAGGCCATCTGAAGCCAGGCCCCAAGGGAGGCATAATCTCCTGGCCCTTTCATGCTCTCTGTATGGTGCCTGAGAGCAGAAAGAAGAGGAGGGTCTAGCATACCATTTATCTGCCTCAGCTCTAGAGCTGCAACATTGTGGGGAGCAGGTGCTGCCATGGCTTTCCTACCCTTTAAATAATGTGGAAAACACACTTGGGGATGTCTGGGACCTGTGGCATTCTGCTGTTGCTATCTCGCTGTAGTTCTTGAGCAGCCTTCAAAGCCCCACACTGCCAAGTGGACTCATTTTCACGCTGAAGTGCTGCCCTGTTCTCTCTGGTTTGGAGGTATGCTGACATCAGCAGAAAAACATGGCACACAAAATATCTTATAGGCGTGCGCCACCCACCCTCACTGGACTTCTCTCCCTTTAAAACTTCCCTCTGCTTTTAATACCGTCGTTTGTTTGACTTTAGAGGTTTCTTTGCACTTTGCTTGCTAAGGAAAGTTTAACCACCCTCTGTAAATGTTACAGCCATTAGTTTTTGGATTAAGTTCTCAGCTAGAGCAAAACAATAATCTGATCCCTAGAAGTGCTTTATTTGTATCCCAGAAACCAGCACATTGTTGGGCAGCCCAAGAGGACTTGATTAATAACCGTCAGCTATGTAAACAAAGCCCCCTCGCCTTTCCCTGTCAAGCTGCAGGGCATCGACAACTGACAAACTTCAAGTGCAAGCTCAGGTTTACAGTGTGCCCTCAGTTTTAACCTGCAGGGAAAGCGGACTGTCATTGACTGATGACACCTGAAAAAGGGAAACTGCTCTCGTGGGAGTGGAGGCAGGTCGACGATGATGGGGGAGGGGAGGTTATGTTGATGAAAAGTTCACTTCAGCGCCATGCTGTAATAAACACAGGGAGGACTCTGGGTGTCCTGGCTCTAACAACAAGCAGCTGGACTACCTCCCACCAGCCGAAAGAATGGCTTTCAGCTTTTGCTAATACAGTGCAGGATGCTATTAATTACAAAAGTCATGACATAGCACAGTAAAACTCTGTGTGTGTGTGTGTGTGTGTGTGTGTGTGTGTGTGTGTGTGTGTGTGTGTGTGTGTGTGTCTTTAGGGATCAATGATAATTAGGGTATATTATATTCCAACAAAAGAGCATTTTTCACTGTCAATATCAAATCAATAATACATGTAGCTCTATAAATGCATTTGTTGCTCCTGGCACATACATGTACTTTATTGAATTTCCCACATTAACATTATGAGCTCGTTCCAGGTCTAAATTTCATTTTGGCTAGAGATCAACCAGAAAGTGCTTTTTGATACATGAATCTGGTAAAAGAGAGTGAGAAGGAGAAATTGATCAGCCTCTCTATCGGTCCCGCTTGTAGAGTACTTCCTCCAAAATGATAAAGTCTGTTTTAAGTTTCCAGCAGATGTACATGACTAAATTCTGCCTTGATTCTCCAGCTGATTTATACCATACCCACGACCTCAGTTTGTTTCTGTTTTCTCCTTTTTTCTTATGAAGTGACAAAAAAGCTATTCTTAAAGGGGACATGTGCCCCAGATTTTTGTCCTTCTAGAGCAGCTTTGTGTGATTGATAGTTCAAATTAATCCTTATTGTGTTTTACTGGGCCTTGGTACAGGCCCTCAATTCATCCTCTGTCTGCAACACACCACTTTCCACTCCATTTAAGCCAACTTTCATTTGACTCGCTGCCTCTTATAAACCTACATTTTGAACAGCAAGTGGGAGAGGTGTCTTGGTTTGACATGAATGTAGGTGCCATGCACTGTCAGTTTGGACATTTGCTTCCTGCTGTTGGGTACCGGTGCAGTAGTAAATGGTCAGCCTTTTCACTGCCAAGAACATACTGTAGATTCGTTTAGTTATAGTAAACAACAGTAATGCTTTTTGAAATTGTTACTGACCATCTCTGCAAATGACTGCCAGCCCAATAATATTTCTTAAGATGAAATAAATATATGAGGTGAAATTATTTTTTCAAACACTGGAATTTCCCCACATGCAATACTGTTCACACATCTTGAGCACGTTACCACTTATTGTTTTTTATTTTACTAGGAAAATTTTTACTAGCAAAATACATCAGTATTTGGTATGACCACCTTTATTCATCAATACAGCCTGAACTCTATTGCTAGCTTTATAGATGCCTGTAGACACTCTCTCCTGACCTCCTCCAGACATACTGATGACGATGATTTGAACCAAAAATTTCAAATATGAGTTCATTACGCTATAAAATTGGTTACAGCTTATTTTCAGTCCAGTCCTTGTGCAGTTTTGTATACCTCAGCTCTTCTCTTTGTTTCTTAACTGTCACTGAGACCACAGTGAGGCTTCAGTGAACAGTAGATGGATCAACCAAAGGGCCAAATGTGTCTCTCGGTTCCTATATCAGGTGTTTGTAGCTACTTCTTACAGACAAGACTTTTGGATATTGTTCATCTACTGTAGATAGTTTTTGTTTGTTTGTTTTTTAGTGCTGATTCTTCTTCTTGGCCTTCTACTGTTATCCACACTGGATTCTTATAAGGACGGTGCACACCATATTGAGAGATTCCAAATTTTCAACTAATAGCTCTTTGAGAATCTCCTTGTTGGTCCAAACCATGTTATTTCTGTCTAACTGTGTTGTCTTTGGCATGTTTTATTGATTCACCTAAAGAAATGGAAACAAATGTGTTTTGTGACAGGCTATTAACAGTTTTCTTAGATACAACACTGATTCATCCTTTGACTTTGTTACCTTTTTATGTTTTAATGATGGACAGATCAGTGTTAAGTGGCTTAACAAAACAGAAGTAAAAAAACAACAACATTGTACCTCACCATTTTCAGAGCAATTGACTGAAATGAGTGAAAAACGGTGTCAAAAGAAAAACAATGAAACAGCTTCAGAAAGTCTGGAGAAGTACTGCTTAAGAAAAAAATCCCAATAAAGTCTGAAGAAATAAAAAAAAAAAAAATGCCTCAAAACCTTCGCACAGTGCTGTATAATAAAATCTGCAGCATCTTTTTTTTCCTTCTCTGCCTCTCAACAAAACACATTAATAGTTATTTTTCATTTTGGCAGGTCAGACACATCCATGCTGGCCGATTGACAAGAATAATTGCTGATCAAATTTTGACTATGTCTGCTGCATCCCACAGACTAACCACTATCTGGGACGTCTGCCTGGACTCCTTTCAGGTGTCTCTACTCATCCAGTTGGAATTCCCACATTCAGCACTGCCACCACCAAACACTGTCAAAACATGTGATGGAAGCTTTCTTTAAACAGAATAAATCGCCTGAAAAGGCACACGTAGATGCAGATGCAAACTAAGTGAAGTAAACAAAAGTTGGGGAAACAGAAGAGGGACAGGCGAACAGTCAGGACACAGCAGACAACCTCAATGTTGGGAAACAAGGCAGTAACCTCCAGAGTTGAAAATGAAGCTACTATGGCAGTACTATTATTTATTTTATGTATGTATGTGTGTGTGTGTGTGTGTGTGTGTGTGTGTGTGTATATGTGTATATATATATATATATATATATATATATATATATATATATATATATATATATATATATATTTATTAGGGGTGCAACGATACTCATATCGATATTGAACCGTTCGATACAGTGCTTTCGGTTCGGTACGCATATGTATCGAACAATACAAAATTTGTAATTTATTTTATCAACTTTCCTTCTGACGATGCTGTCTGTGTTGAGCGCTCAGTGAATCTGCATTCGACTACTCCGCCTAGGCTGCACTGTTGAGCGCAGATCCACTGAGCGCTCAACACAGACAGCATCGTCAGAAGGAAGAGCGCAGGGCAAGCCAGCGAGACAGAAGTTAAGCTCTCCTTGCAACATGGCAAACTGAACCTCCCCCACCCTCATTCAGATCTGGCGTTTGGAATTATTTTGGTTTTCATGTGACGTATGACCCTGAAGGTAAGCGCGTCATGGACTAAAGTATAAGCATGTATGTTGGATGTGCCACGCAATGCTCAATTACATGGGTGGGAACTAGTGTTAGCGCAGTTAGCTCGTTAACGTGTTGGCCGTCTAGCTCCACGCACGGGGCGATCAGGGGTAGCTCGTTAAAGGAGATTGCCGTGTTGTGGCGTTAACGTCATTTCAACGAGATTAACGCTGACAGCACTAGTGGGAACACAACGAATATGACTGCACATTTACGCCGACATCATTCTAGTGGAAAGACAAAAACAACAAGCATGCTACTAACTTTAGCCGAGTCATTTAGACAGCCGTTAGCACATGATTCTCCTTATGGGGACCTGATATGTTTAATATTGTGGCGAGCTCAGACAAGGAGGAGACGGAGGTGTCGTTTGGTCTTGCTTCCCGTGAGCTAGCCAGGGAGCACAGCCGTTTATTGACATCTGCAGAAGAACACTGCCGCTAGCTAACTGCTCAGCGCGGCAACCGCACAGCAACAACAACAACAACACACAGGGCGCCCTCTGACCCCGGAAGGACACACCGTCGCAGCGAGAGGGCGTCACCCGTCACTATGGCAACATAAACAAAACATAACTGCCCTGACCCGCTACAATATGCTGCTGAGAATATAGCCCAGAAGAAGCGTATAGTATAGCTTTTATTTTGGAAAGAGCCATTTCTCTGTAATAAACTCTCTTTTCCAAAGATGAGTGATTCCTCAATCAGATACAGGGCTCGCAAAATCGCTAGCCCGACGTCCCGGGGCTAGCGATTTTTCCAGTCAGGCTACCAAAATCTATCTCTTCCCTGCCCGTCGGGCTATTGTAGGAAGGAAAAATATATGTCAATGCTTTTGCATTCTTTCGGAAATGTAGCTGGGTAATTATGTCATTGGCATCGGTGAGCCACTGTCAATATGTGACATATTGAAATCGCGTTTGAATTTGCGCTTGTTTTTTGCTTTCACTTTGCAATCGCATGAACTGTGTATAGAGAGCGACAGCACTGACCTGTGAGTGACGATAATTTGTGCACCAATTCCTCTGACATCGTCTTATCAATCGTTAGCTTACACTGCAAACATGACAAGTGAAATCTCCCGCAGCTTAAACATATGAGAGGTTGATCACGCAGAGAATCGCTGACCGTTATGTGAGTGCGCGTGTAAAAGCAGCAGGATATATATTTCAGTTCTGCTGAGCCAAATAAGACAGGTCAGGGTGAAGAAGTGACAGCCAAAGAAAAGCTTACCACAAAACGGAAAAGTTATGACAAATCAGACTATAAGGCAAAAAGAAAGTGCAGCTTTATGGTTTCATGGACAAAAGAATTTCTGTGGCTGCAATATGACGAGCTAAATAACCAGGGCTGCACATAAGTGGTCCGCAGGTGCACATTCGCTGTCAAAATAAAAAACGCGCACAAGATAAGTTGCAACACGTGTTTGCGTACATAAGATTTTCTGGAGGAGGACAGACATTTGTTTAGAACTCTTAAAGATGTCGAAGAAGGTCCTTTAAGCAATTACTTTGGTGTTCCTCCACCTCCAAAGAAATGTCAGTAGGAGTCCGAACCACAAAAGAAGCACGTATTCTCGGAAAAGTGGTTGCAGGAGGTGAGCTGGCTTCAAACAAATGATGAACGCACAGAGATGTGGTGCAGAATGTGCTGTGAAAATTCCACTCTAGCGGACAAAAACAGTTCTTTTTATATGGACGCAAACGCGCGTTGCAACTTCTTATCTGGTGCGTCTTTTATTTTGACAGCGAATGCGGACCACTTATGTGCACCCGTGTAAATAACATAATGTTCTGCCGGGTGTGTTGTTGGTTTTCTCTCGATTTCTGAGTCGACAAGCGCCTTTGTTACTGGGACCAGTCATTTTAAGAAAGCCCCCATTAGAACCCATGAGAAATGCAAGAAATGCATTTTTGCTCAGTCTGCAATATCTTTCAGTTCATAGAAATTTCTGTTCAATTAGAACCAAGTATTTGAGTTGATGATTGTAATTTTTATACAATGTTGTAATTTGTTTTTCAACAATTTTTTGATTAATGTTTTGTTTCCTTTACAATATTATACTTTAATGTATAATATTATAAAGGAAACAAAACATCAATCAAAAAATTGCTCTCTTTTTTATTCGGGCTACTTAAATTTATTTTGGGCTACCAAAAACTGAAGAGCCCCTGCCCGAAGGGCTACCAGGGATTTTGAAATTTTGAGAGCCCTGAGATATATTTATTTTTTTAATTACTTTTGTTTCAGCAACAAAAAATTTAAAAACTGTACTTTTGAGTTAAAATATATATTTATAATTTTAATAAATGACAAATTAAAAAGGCATGAACATTTTTTTTGTATCGAAAAAATATCAAACCGTGACACCAAAGTATCGAACCGAACCGTGAATTTTGTGTATCGTTGCACCCCTAATTTATTTATTTATATATATATATATATATATATATATATATATATATATATATATATATACACACAATTTTTTTTTTTTTTTTTTTAGTAACTCAATTCAGATAGAGTGTAGGGTGTCTCCTTTTTATTGACAAATGTCCTCACAAGCAGTTGCAGCTAGCTGCCTGTTAAGCCTTACTTCCACTAGTATCAGTATCACTATGTTACTTAGTTACTTAAATAGGAGATATTGATGTCGGTGCATGTTATATGGGTAGTTTGTGGATGCAGCCTGCTAGCTGACTATATTAACATCAAAGTCCTGATCCTGCGGCTGTGGCCTACTGTTAGCCTCCCTTTAACCGTTGCCAATTAAAGTGCAATCAGTCACATGAAGCCTGTATTTGAAAAAGCCTTCCACCGTTTTGCTTAAGAGTCCGAGTGTCTCCACAGCAACCAGTTGAATTTTGTGTGTGTTCTTGTCTGTGCTGGTGTGACTACAGCTGCTCCTTCTTTCTTCCAACGTGGCGCCCTCTATAACTTAAACACGACTCTCTGATTGATTGCCTGAAATCTTGCTAAAGTTAACAAGTGACTTCAGTGGTTTCTCTCCAGTGTTGCACAAAGCTAGAGTAATCCACAGATGCAGAGCATAATGTCATCTTACAGCAGGGTTTGCCTTGTGCCAACAGGATATAAGCATGAGTTCTCTGTGACTCTTAAAAAAATTAATTGTTTTTTCAGAGAGTTAGGCTGCTGAAACTCTTTCCGAGATTTTCTCTCTGCTTTTTTTTTCTTGGGCAAGACATCATCATCTGGAAACACTTATTCTGTGATTTATGAAGGCCCCCTATCGGATTTCCCCCAACACAAAAGAGCAGACAGCAGAAGAAGCCTAGAAAATTCAAACCATTACAGAACGATTGATCCGCCCAAACTCAGCCTCAGTCTTTTTTTTTTTCAGGAGGGAATGTTTGAATGTGATCATGACATGAGGAAATATGTGAAATATACACTAAAGGTCTTACACATCTTCTCCTCTGCAGATCAAAAGAAACGTTGCACTTAAAAGTCTTGCATGCTTTACCTCACATCTTGCAAACTCCTGCTAACTCCTGCACACTTAGAGTGGCTCTCTACCACTGACCCACTTTACTGTAAAAATGCCTTAAAGATACAATGTCTGGCTTCAATTACCCCACCCAGATTTGGCGTACAGCATCACAGGCCTCCATAAAATTATCATGGCGGTTGTAGATGTGGCGTAATACACACTCCCTTGTGTTACATGATATGTTCTCTTTGATGTTGGCAATTGGTTTGGACGGAACTTTTCTCATCTGTGCAAATGTGACGAGCGGTTTTAGCCCCTTTGGCCACTGTCAGCTTACATGCAGCAGCACATGTGACTATATTTGCAAAAAAAAATGCTGAACTCGCAGCGCTTTCTTTCAGGTCAGAAGTGTCGAAACTACAACTCCCAGGCAGCACCAGTGCAGAGCAGCAGCTGAGTGTCAGCAGCAGGCCAGGACAGAGATGCTGCCTGGATACCCAGCACGACCGCTGTTCCCCGACAGGATGTGCTGTAACGACTCCAGACAAGAGTAAGACAATATTGAATATTAAAGTACAGAATGTTTTTTCTGATACTAGCCACTCATGTATGAGCTTCAATGCAAGTCTAAGCAAAATAAATACTGAGCTTGCAGGTAAGGTAATACTTACCCCATTTTGAAGTGGTCATCATATTCATTAAATATGCTTATACACGCCTATGTTGTTTTGAGGCAACAAACTACACCACATTTTAATTCACTTGTACCTGTAGCACCAACTAACATATATATTTATACTGGAAGCTTAACTCTGCAATATTAGAGAGAGAACCCTCACAGTCTACTGCTGGCAGGTACTTGCTAAGAGTGGGGGGGGCACTGTACAATTAATTTTTGTTAATGAAGACCTCTGGCTAATACCCTTTGCAATGATCGCAATAACAGTTGGTGATGATGATGATGATGATAACAATTATGTACTGTATGTATTGTCCAGTGGAGGAGCAGCTGTTTCGGTCAGTGGAGGGCCAGGCAGCCTCTGACGAAGAAGATGACAAGTGGACTGGAGATCAACAGAGACAAGTGGATGAGGTGAAGAGGATCTTAGCCAGGCTATCCTGCTGTGGGGAAAGGTATTGCATGTTCATGTTATCATAAAATATATCATATATCTGATTGCAGGAATAAGTTAGATTATGGAAGTCTTAATCTGTTACCTCAGTAAACATTGCTAGTCACTACTTTCTATTCATCATGAATGAATGATTTTCTGTTTGGTTCTATTTAAATTAAACAGACAGTTAAAACAACATCATAGTTATATTGTAATTGACAGTAAATGCTCCTCTGGAGTTTTCAGGAAAATCCAACCTTATTCAATCATGGCAATGCTAAAAAAAAAAAGGTCCACAATCCAAAAGGTGATGTCACAGTGTCCATGTCCGTCTCTTGTATACAGTTTGTGGGTCGGTCTGACTGACTTTCCATCTTCTATTATATGTTCCTTAATAAGGTGCGAGGACAAGGCATTCAAAAAGTTAATGTCTAATTTCGGGAGCTCGAGAAGCGAAGAGAGCTGCAGTGCTGTGTTGGAGCTCCTTGAGAGAGTGACCAGGTTGCATAAGCAGCTGGAGCTGAAGGAAAGCCAGGCTGAGATAAACATGGACCAGGTACAACCCAACTCTGTCATTCCTCACCCTAGGGTGGGTTTCTGTGGTGCCACCTGCCCTCTGTTGGATCTATTTCTATGAAAGGTTCTGTTATTGATATTGTTCTGCTTGCCTTCAATCCCAAGCCTTTTTGTGGCTCTGCACGGTGTGAAACTAGATTAGAGATGACTGCTAAAGGTTCTTCTGAAAGTGGAGGTCTTCATAGGCTAAACCACAGCTAATGCTACAATCCTTCAACTTAAGATAAGATAACCTTTATTAGTCCCACACGTGGGAAATTTGTTCCACCTAACCAAACCACCAGGCTGTCCCACACACAGACACGCCTCCCTCTTTCTGGGTGTGGGTGTGTTTGCAGCTGTTTGCCACTGGAGCCGACCACAGAAACACTCCCCTCTTTGTTGCTCCATGACACTTAAAAAAATATAATGAATTTAAAGCCCTCTCGTCACAGTCGAGTGGTATTTTCACAACACAGGAAGACAGGCAGAAGGGGAACCGTGATGTAATGTGTTCCCAGAACATCTCAGCACTCAGAGAGGAAAAGTTCAAACCAAACAAAGTCCTGACAGCGAGGCTTTGTTTATGAGCAGGATGTGTGGGGTGAGACCTTTGTCCTTCAATACACCATGACGTAAAGGTGCACTGCAGGGACTAACATTTCTTACAGAAACCTACAAAAATGGGTTGAATTTTAATGTATTTACAGTTACAGTTGTAGGATAAAGACATGCTGTGGAAGAGAGCCAGAGATTAATAGCAAGTATGATCCAATGCAGAGAAGTGTATTAGCACATAGTGAGTGAGAAAGGTGGCTGAAGAAGAAATGCTAAAGCCTAATCTTGAAAGTAGAGATAGTGTCTGTCTCCTGAATCCAAACTGAAAGCTGGTTCCATAGAAAACTGAATGCTCTGCCTCCCATTCTACTTTTAAATACTGTAAAGTGCTGTAATGGGGTGAAATGGTACTATAAGGTCATTATTGGACCTGATTATTCAAGACCTTGTATGTGAGGAGCAAGATTTTTAATTCAATTTAACAGGAAGCCAATGAAGGGAAGCCAATACATGAGAAATCTGCTCTCTCTTTCTAGTCCCTGTCAGGACTCTTGCTGCAGCATTTTGGATTAACTGAAGGCTTTTCAGTGAGTTTTTTGGACATCCTGATAATAATGAATTACAGTCGTCCAGCCTGGAAGTAATAAATGCATGAACTAGTTTTTTCAGCATCACTCTGAGACAGGATATTTCTAATTTTAGAGATGTTGCGCAAATGGAAGAACGCAGTCTTACATATTTGTTTAATATGTGCATTGAAGGACATGTCCTGGTCAAAAACGACTCCAAGGTTCCTCACAGCGTTACTGGAGGCCAAGGTAATGCCATCCAGAGTAAGAATCTGCTTAGATACCATATTTCTAAGATTTTCAGGGCCGAGTACAATAACCTCAGTTTGATCTGAATTAAGAAGCAGAAAGTTAGCGGCCATCCAGGTCTTTATGTCTTTAAGACATTCCTGCAGTTTAACTAATTGGTGTGTGTTATCTGGCTTCATGCACAGATAGAGCTGGGTGTCATCAGCAAAGCAGTGAAAATGTATGCTATGTCTTCTAATGATGCTGCCTAAGGGAAGCACGTATAATGTAAACAGAATTGGTCCTAGCACTGAACCCTGTGGAACTCCATAATTAACCTTAGTTCTTTGTTAGTTTTGGACATAATTAAGTACAAAACCAACAAAGAAGTGGTCTCACATCTTGTGGATCAAAAGCACTGGAGGTCTACAGACCTAAAATAAAAAGTTGTTAGTTAGCCTCATTGTTGTACTGGGTGACATGTTCATTCATTACTTGTAATATATAATAATTTTAACTGCAATTTTTCCATTCGTTGTCTTGCCATTGAAAATGCTTTAATACCAAATCAGTGTTAATGAAAGTCCTTATATTTAAGGATGTCTTCAAAGACCAGATGTTCTTCTAAGATGAACTCACAATGTGATTCTTGATTCTGATGCCAGGAGTAACTGGTTCTTGTGCCATGTCTTCCAGATGAAGGACTCCCTGATGCAGGAGCTGCAGCAGAAGGCTGAGGAGACTGAGCTGCTTCAGATGGAGCTGCAGATGCTGGAGACAGAGAGGGTCCGTCTGTCTCTGGTGGAGGAGAAGCTCGTGGACATCCTGCAGCTTCTCCAGCAGCTCAGAGACCTGGTTAGTCACAAGGTTTTGGTTTTTTAATTGTTGAGATAAATTTAGAAAGGACGTTTTGACTTTGTAAGGATATTCAAATATTTTTAATTCATTTTAAGGCAGGAAAATCTTGCAAACAAGCATTCAATCCATCATGTGAACTGAATTTCAAAGTAATGAAAATCATTTGCAGGGTTGATAGTTGAGAGATATCCACTGATGGCGCACTGGAATTAATTTGTTCTGGTCAGATATCAAATAGGAAAACAAACAGAAAGCATTTTCCTTGCTACAGGCAAATTCTCCACATGGACATTAACTTGGGAATGTTTTCAAAATAAAAGGCAGCTTTGTGCTGTTGAGGTTTTTATACATTCTTTTGTGTTTGCACTATCCCTTGTCAAACATATGTGAAAGCTTTGCAGTTACAAGATGCAGTTTTCTCATGAAAGTGGCTGTTAAGCACCTGATTCTGTCATCTGGCTCTCTGCTGATTTCAGAACGTCTCACGGAGGTCTCTCGGGAAAATCTTGCTCAGCACTCTGGAGTCTTGCAGCGACCCGCAGCACGGTTAGTAGACCTCACACACCCAATGAAATCAATACAACTCTTGTGACATGAAACCATGAAAATTTACAGTTACTTGTGGGAGGGAGTTAAATGGAAATAAACTGAATGGCCTGTCATGTGACTTCCTCAGAAATATCACATCTGTTCTGTTTTTAACACAGGCAAGGCCCATATTCTGGAGGTGCTCAATGCCCTCTATCATGAACTTACTGCTTGTGAGATTCTGTCTTCTGGTAGACCTTTGGAAAAGACACACAGTCAGCAGTCTCTTGATGCCCTCATCATCTCCTGCTAAACAAGACTGCCTCCTGCTGGCCTCGGAAAATGCAAGCGTCTTTTTGGAGGACACTGAAAGCTCAATAGTTTTGATATATGAAGCTGATTGATGTGTATAGTGTATTATATTATGGCGATTATAAGCCTCTTGCCCTGTATCTATAAAGGGATGTTAATCTAGAATTATTGTAGCAAAGAGCTTTATTACATATAACTGAAATACATGCTCACAGATTTTTGTTAAAAGCTTCTATTGCACATAAACTTTCAGGATGCAAAAAAAAAAATTGTTTCATTTGAACTTTTTCACAAAAGATACGTAAATGTGAAAATTCAGAAGTGAGTTTAACTTTAACAGGACATAGTACTCAACCTCTGCTGGTCAACCTCAACCTCTGACATAACCATTCCACATCTGCTTTTTAAGATGAAATAAGCTGAAAAGATGATAGGCTACACAAACTGTAGAGAAATATGCAATCTACAGTGTATTTTACCATCTCAGGAGACCACACATGCTTTTATTTTGCAGCCCTTAGGATGCCTCCGTGTTGGGAGATAATGTGGGATCATTAGCCACTTTGTATCTAACTGTGTTGACATGGTCATCTGCGACTATTAAGCAATAAATAAAAATTTGGATAGAAAATGTATTTCTGCTCAACTTACTCAAGTTCCTGTTACTCACTTTTTGAACACAACACAGTCTTCATCAGCATTACTAATCACCTGACAAATTGTACAGAGCTAATGCCACTGGTTGTCTTCTAGCTGCTGACAACACATCCTTATCCTGCCACATCTTAAAGCTGTATCTCATGAGCGCACTATTTAATCTGGAATTCACCATCTTTACCTCTTCTACTGAAATCATTTTAAATATTTCTTGTAACATCAACTATTAGTAGCCTACATACAATCATAGACTGTATAACAAAAACAAGCTATCAACAACTTATTTTGGCAAACTTTATTTTCTAAGAAGTAAATAATACTCACCATACCACTTTTGATTAAAAGGGAATAAGATTTTTCATTCAGGCTCATATTTATTGTGCTCTCAAGTAACAGTGGTGAGTGATGCACAAGTTAACTGTTGAGTATGAGAACAAAATTTGGTGAATAAAATGCACTCTGCTAAATTTTTTTACATTTCACTATTTAAAGGATTTTGTAGCCTACTCTAAAACTAACCAACAACCTGGACATAATTTTTAACGCAGTTTAAAAAAATAACTGGAAGGTCAACAGAAATGAAACAACTAGAGGTGGGCGGATCGATCCAAATATGGATAGTATGGATAACAACTCTAGCATTGGTATCGGATTGATACTAGCACGATTGGATCAATACTTTGCTTTTTAAGTTCAGCATGTAGCCCGCTGAACTGTGTTAATTATTTCTCTGGAAAAAATAATCCTCAAACATGCACTATGAAAAATGTCCGAACATTTTTGTGTGCTTTAGAGACAGAACATTTTACATTTGAGGTCTCCGAAAACCCAGTTTCAAAACACACGAAAAGCTGTTGAAATTTCCAGGCAAGTATATACATGTTAAATGACAAGATATAGTGTTCAAATAGCATCAATTAACAACTTCAGGTTTTTTATTTCTATATGACAATTTTTCGTGATTAAACAATAAGAACAAGTAGTCTAATGTCCTGTAATCATTACATTGTAATCACAGTCCCCTCTGTGCATCCTCCGACATGCCAAAAAGGGAGGCTGTAAAAAGAACAAAACCAATAAATATGAGTAAAGTAACAAAATAACTCACCTTATAAACACAAGGATTTAGGATCCTTTAGCATCTGCTGTTATTTTCAATCAATTCATCCAAAAAAATAAAATAAATACATAAATAAATAATAGATGTGCTTACAGTCTGAGGAGATTGTCCCCAACACCACAGATCGCACTCACAACACTGTCCACTGATGCTGCATTTCCCTGCAAACGATCATCTCCTCCTCTCTCAGGCACCTCACAGCCATCACCTTCTCAAAGACCTTTCTCTTTGTCTGGAGGTCAGCAGCAGCTACAGTTTATCAACATCAGAAGGGAAAACATAATAGCATATTATCATTCAAGAACAGAACATCCAACTGCTGCTCAGATACTGGGAATTTGTTTAAACAGGATACATTTGAAATATTTATAAATGAAGAGCTTACATTCACTTGTGCTCTGCCAGGGCCAAATGTCGGTCTGGATGAGGGCATCACTGGACACAATTTGCTTTGTTGGTTCAGCAAGCTTGGTTCTTCTCATCTAAGATGACCTTGTGAATTCTTTGTCGCCTCTTGTTGCTATCTGTAAATAATCATAAAAAAGGCACACCTTCACATAATGTATATATTTAGATTAGAATCCACACTCTTCAATTTGTTTGCTAGAACATGCATCACATCCAGCTAAAACAAACCTGGATAAGATTTTATTCTGTTTACAAAGTAGCCGTACATGCACCAAACTGCAAAAGTATCAAACGGCCCATTTCAAAGAAACAGGGACATACCACTTTGTCTTTGTTTGTAAAGATTTTGTTTGCACTCTGATGATGGCGACAAACTCCTCTATTCGTGCCTGCAACGCTCCAAGGCTGCCATCGGTTTGATCAGTTTCTAAGTGAGAGGAATATTAATAAGAATACAGGATGAGTATAATACATAAAACTGATCACTCACATTCAGCAATCAGTCTTTGAAGCAGAATTTCCAGAGCTAGACTTTCCCTTTAAGGGGGGCGGTACTTTTCACACAAATGTCATAAGTGTATTGTTTCATTTAAGTGGCTGAGACATAACTCCATGTGCCTTTCCAAGAATACTGTAGAAAAGCTGTACTACGTGTGCTATATAGGGTTTGAAATTATCACCAACCAAATGCAGGAAATCTAAACTACTATAACGCACACAAAGTTAACAACGCAGCGTATGCTGTACAGTGTAGCGAGCAATGCTCAGACCTCTACATTGGAGAGACCAAACAGCCACTTCATAAGCACATGGCACAACATAGAAGAGCCAAATCCAGGGGCCAAGACTCGGCTGTCCATCTCCATCTAAAGGACAAAGGTCACTCTTTTGAGGATGCCAACATTCACATTTTGGACAGAGAGGACAGATGGTCTTAAAGAGGAGTGAAAGAAGCCATTTATGTCCACTGTGAATGACCATCTTTGAACAGAGGCGGTGGTTTACAACACCAACTGTCTGCCATCTATAATCCAGTTTTGAGATCCTTCCCAGACGCCTTAAAGCCCACTCACATCCTGGGCCATCTGACTTCAATAAATAACATAATACGGTGGGGCTAGGTTTCACAATGGGTTCACCCAAAACCTTGGCTGATTGGGACCTACAACTGTTTTCACATCTTGGCTAATGATAGTGGATAAATGATGATAGAGGATAAATAGGGGGTCCATGTCCCTCTTGAGGGGACACTCCCATAGGGCTTAAAATCTGGGACTCTCCACCATTTGACCTTAGAACTGAAGAAGCTTTTCAGATGAGAAAAGATGAGATGAACATCTTCAGGGAAACTTAAAGTCCAGAGGCTTTTCTTTCCAAGCTCCTTAGACTTCGATGACCTGGATGACTGAGAACCTTCACAGACAGACTACCAAGTGTGATGCAGAGAGAATGAAAATAATACCATAAAAGAACATAATAACTCTCTTTGTTCAGCCTAATGTTACTCTACAGTTCTGTTGTACATCAGTGAGGTGTATGGACTGAACTACAGTGCAGTCTGTTATCATTGACTTGACAGATATTGATTATAAGACATCTGTAGCCTTCATGCGCTGCATTATCATGAGACAACAAGTACGTTGGTGTTCAGGTTTATAAAACCATCTTGTACAACAGCATTTCAATCCAGGTACAATCCCATTTGATCAAATGCAACAACTCTGCCACAAATTCTGCTTTTACAAGCCTTATGTTTCATTGTTGACACTGTCAGAAAGATATTAACTCTACCTTTAGTTCATTAATGAGGCCATGGTGGGTCCTATCATTGTATAGGTGTGCATTATATTGAGAGTCACCTTCAGCCCAGTTCTGCACATCAACCACCTATTGCTGTAGTGTGTTGTCATCCACATTTAGGCTCTCCACTTGTTCTCTAAGGATCCTCTGATCTAATAATACATTAATAAATGTCATTCACTTTGACATTTTTAGAGTACTGGTGCTTTTCCCCATTACCACACACATCAAAATTAGTGTTGAAAAACTTACCTTTAGATATCTCTGGCTCAAAGTGCAGCCCAGCTGCTTCACTTTCCTTTTGTTCCACCCCAAAGTCAGGTGGGTCAGCATGTCTGTTCACCCTGCATTTTAGTTAGTCTACAAATAATAATTAATCAGCAGGAAACTAAGTGGAATCTCACACACAGACACATTAGGACCACATTAGGCCACAGCAGGTGCAGCTCACCATTGAGAGGCAGCTGGCATTGAGAGGTTATAACGGCCTGTAGGACGGATAAGTTTAAGTTAATAAATTAAGTAACAGGTTAAGGTCAACAGCACCTACGCCACCAAGGAGCCCACAAGTATGTATGCCTGGCATGTATGTATGTCAGTACTAAGCAAAATATTTTGACCTAGTTTTATCTTTTTTTTCATGTTGCTTTCAAATCAGTCTGGTAAATCCAAATGACCTTTGATAGGTGCATATACCGTGGGCCAAGGGTAATTCCAAACAAGATAGCAATGCACAGTATGCACTAAAACCTGTAAACACGTCTATTGTGTATGTATTGTGTGACAAAAGGGCCACTTACCATTTATGGTTACAAGAGCCACTATTGCGCCAGGTGAACCCTCAACGTTACCTGCTGTGCAGCCACACACATCATCTGGCCTTTGCACAGGCAACAGCCGCACTAACATTAAAACACACAATATATATAAAAAGAATTGGAAGTCCACTGATACACAATAAATATACAATAACAGCACCCACTCATAGTGCATAGTAAGGAATGTATAGGACTTAAAAACTGTACCTATTTGCTGGTGAAACTCTGATGAAGGCTGCAAAAACCCTCCTGTTACTGCCTCTCTGTTGTGCAGGACAAAGTGTGTGTGAACTGCAATATCACAGTGGGCACAAAGGAATGGAAGAGGCAGTCAGTCCAGGCACCTCACAACAACTTGTTTGCCACACTGACACACACTGTGTGGCTGTGGAGCCAGAGGAGCTAACATATTGTCAATAAGACAAGGCCTGGCCTCTTTCTACTTTTGCAAGGACACCATGTTTCTGATTTCCCAGTGAGTAGCAGCCAACTCAGACGACGTCTCACAAGTCACAGCTGCATCCTCTTCTCCATCCTCCAACAACTGAAGGAGCTGCTGACGAAGCAACTCAGTTCCAGGCACTAACAGAAAAAAAACATTAAGAAATAAAGAAACTGCCACAAAGTGAACTAAATACTCTAGGCAGTGTGGCTTAGGTTGGAACAATGACCTTGTCCAGCTATGCCGTGGCTTTGGTGAGAGAAGCTTTGGTGCAGAAACTGATGAGTCAGTAAGATAACTAAATCAGTACCTAAGACTGAAGCTCCTTGAATGAGTTACTTCAATATGGCAGGGTGAAATGTCACTTTGATGCACCACCAGAAAACATGGATCAGGTAACCTGCATACCTGCACTTTAAAGAAACTGGAGAACCTGAAGGACACATGAACACTTCGAACAATCCACAGCTATGACAAGTGCACAGAAATCTGCAGTAACTCCACATTTAAACATGTTCAGTTGCTTCATTCAACAACCTGTCTTTAGATGAGTGACTGTGACAGCATAAAACTTTTTTCTCACCTTCCTTTTTACTCCAAACCTGGAAGCACACACGACACAGGAAATATAATCAGATCTCTGACAGTGAAGACAAATAAACGATCTCGACTTAGCTCTGCTAATAATGACTCAGAGAAACAAAAATGTACATGTGTGTGTGCAGATTATTTATACACTTATTCACAAAAAAGATTACATTTGTTCATTTTTCATTCACCAGTTCACTAAACCAGTCTTGGCTACATAAAAATGCACAATAAAGCAAAACTGGAGAAACCAATAGACATTTTTAATCCTTCTCTTATATGGTAAATGGACTGGTTCTTATATAGCGCTTTTCTACTCTTCTGAGCACTCAAAGCGCTTTACACAACTTGTGCATTCACCCATTCACACCCATTCGCACAAGCACATTGTTCTAAGTGTTCTAAGTGCTTTCTAAGAAGCATTCACACACATTCATACTCCGATGGATGCATTGAAAAGCAATTTGGGGTTAATATCTTGCCCAAGGATATTTGGCATGCAGACTAGGGGAAGCCAGGAAACCTGGCAACCTTCCTATCAGTAGATGACCTGCTCTACCGCCTGAGCTACAGCCACCCCTATATATGTTCTCATTTTATTTTTACCTATAAACTGAAGCACAAGCGTAAAGACACACAGACATTTGAATCTGTCTGAATGTAAAGATCTTATCTCTCAGTCTCTTTTCTTCTTGAGTTTCTAACAAAAAAATGTATTGATTTGCTGTAATTACACTGTAACATTACTTTTTCATTGTGAATTTCAGCCTCCTTTTTCACATTTCTGCTGCTATTCTTATGCAATCAGACTGTCACAGATTTCATGTTCCTCATTTGTTACCAGCTAGAGTTGGTATTAATTAATTAGGTTGGTTCTCAGGAAGCTATGGTGTTAAATCCTTACCTCCCTGCTTTATATTTTGCTGCATATTTCGTATACAGCACCTCCTTCTGAACGAAAAGGGATTGTTACAACAACGAATCCAGAAAGAAAAAAATCCTAAAACAATAGAGGCAATATCCTTGTTAGAACTGGCCGATTTATTTATGTCCTCTTTTATGGACATTTGTTTTTGTTCTAGGGATTGAAAGATTCTATGGGCTCAAATATTTATGACCACAATTTGAGCCCATATCGAATCCGTATCGTCGATACCACTCTGAATTTTACCTGGTATCGGATCGGAAAGGAAATCAGTGGTATGCACATCACTAGAAACAACGGTCTGGAAACACCTTACGAGTTCTCGTGGTCTCGCGGGATTTCCCAGCGTTGCCTAGCGACGTGACTCTCAATCGGTTCCGCGAGGGCTTTTCTGGCTTTCAGAAGCATTAATGTTTTCTGGAAGTGTTTGTTATGCGCAGAGACACTCTTCAGTTTTCAAGTCTGCTGCTGCTGGCATATTATTATTTTTTTAAGTGACATCTAAAAATGTCTTTTGTAGTTGCTCAGTCCCATTTCATTTTCGGTGTACGGACTGGTGTGAGGAACAATTTGTGTTTCTTTGACGAGCAAACCGTCGTCTTCCCCAGCGGAAACAGCTGCGTGTGTTTCAACACTGTCCAACGATGGCAGCGGTTCATTTCAGGTGCGCTCATTTTTAGATGTCTAAGTCATAACTAACTAACATAAGTAACCTAAATTTCTACCCTGGTGGTGCTCTTGATATAAGTACGAAAGTTGTTTTTTTTAGTATTTAACAGCATTTATTTCTGTTGGTGTCGTCTCTCCAGGCTCAGAGAGAAGTCAGGGAATGCGTGCTATGACCATCAGCTCCAACAGACGCTACCTGGCAGTGTCAGATTATGGAGAGAGAGCCACCGTCACTGTGTTTGACCTGCAGCATGAGCAGGGCAGAAAGAGAAAGGTTTTGAGTGCAGGAGACATGTCTGTTCAAGAGTTTATCTGCATTGCTTTCTCTCCTGATTCCAAGTACCTGATAGGCCTGACAGGGAGCCCCGAGTGGATGCTGATCCTCTGGCTTTGGGAGAAACACAAACTCCTGGCAACACTGAAGACAACAAACACAAATAATCCTGTCACCCAGGTGAGTCATCTGTGCTGCATCAGTGAAGCTTGTATAAATGCAGGCATACACATGCTGAACACGTTATTATTATAGTAACTGTTTCTCATCAGGTCAGCTTCAACCCTTACAGCAACACACAGCTCTGTGTGAGCGGAACCGGTGTTTTCAAGCTGTTCCGCTACTCAGAGGGGGCCCTGAAACCAAGCAGTGTTGCAAAGGTTGAGTCCATCAATTTCCTGTGCCACACCTGGGTGTCAGAGCACAGGGTGATCGCTGGCACAGACACTGGCAGACTGCTGGTGTTTGAGTCTGGAGACCTGCGAAGAGAGATCAGCATGACTTGTGTGCAGGGCCAGCCTGCCAGGTGAGAAAGCTGGACCACATGAACTGGTGCTATTTTACATGAAGCAGCCTCTGTAACTCATCTCCACCCCATGCTGTTCCTGCCATTTTTGACCCAATCAGGGTCAAGTCCATAATCATAATGGTGAATAATCTGACCTCAAAACCAACTAATTTTATTGAATTCTGTCGGTTGTACCCCAAAAATATCTAGCATAGAGCTTTTCATGGCTACCAAAAGCACCTGCTAAACTGGGCAGATGGGCAAATATAAATGATTCCTGGTGTCTAACTTCATTGTTGTCCAACAAATACACGCCGATGGATTAAATAAAGACTTTAAATGTCTGAGCAGCTAGTATCACTCATAACGTGTGGCAATGATTTAAAAAAGTAGTGGAAAAATTGGCAGACATGTTAAAACATGGAATGGAAATGCGTATAACAAATGATAACCAGCTGATCTCAGACCAGATGAATGGGTTCACTGTGGTCACTGCAGCGATCCATCTTTGATGAGTGATGTTCTTGCTTATACCCGCTTCACTCTGCACAGGCAGGTGGAGGTAAAGAAGATCAAAGATGCTAATGTGAATGAAGGTCCCTCTGTCCCTTCCATCACAGCAATCCTGTCCTACTCCAAAGGCTTTGCATGCTCTAGAGGTCCTGGCACCGTTTTTCTGTTTGAGCAGACAGATGAGAATGGTTACAGAAAGACCAGGGAGATAAAGGTAAATGTTCAAGCTTTATTTCAGAAAAGGTGGAAAGTGAAGTCTTTGTGTGCACATGGGTATGCTTGTGTCAGATCCCTCTAGATGCATACTGCAGCGGTGTGACCTTGGCAGAATACCAGCAGATTGACACCATATGCATCAGTCCAGCAGAGGAGACTTTGGCCATCAGCACAAACCGAGGACAGCTGTATAGTGTCAGCCTGTCCTCTGTGGACATGAACAAGGTGCTCTACAGTTACACCTACCAGCACCACCAATGACGGGGTTCATCATTTGTATAAGTGAAATTACTGCATCAACTGTCCTAGCTGGTATTTTATTTTCTTCCACATGCCCCCATCAATTCAGATTATGTAGAGCTGTTTGCTACATCCATTCTCACACTGACCTCCTCTGTACTTGAAACATTACTATAGTAGCTGGTCGGCAGTCAGAAATACATACATATTATTTTGCTGTTTTACTTTTTCTTCTATGTATGATCTCACTTCCTGTTGGGTCTGTGTTTCCACAAGCCCCGCTAATTCTAGAGACTTATTCATCATGAAGAAAACAAGACAGTCGATCGATCAAACACTTGCGCAAGGGAGGCCTGTGTCCACCACGAAAATGACCTCTACCACGACCTCCCTTGCTGCCCTTTTTATTGAGACACAGTTCACACAAAACACGTCAGAACAAAGCCACGCCCCCTTGGTTCTGAGACAAAGCATTTGTATGTATATGTGTGAACTTCTGTAAGAAAGTGTGTGTGTGTGTGTGTGTGTGTGTGTGTGTGTGTGTGTGTGTGTGTGTGTGTGTGTGTGTCAGACCTCCTGCTGACCAAAGGGTCGTAAACCCAGGAAGCTTACAAAAAAGGATAGGATGTATCTACAATAAAACCTCCCCGAGCACAGAGTGGTTGGAGAGGTGGTCAGGATCAAAGGAATGGCTTTGATCCTACTGCTTGAACTAAGACTGTACAAATTTAAGAAACACAATGGCAACATTCAACAATTAGACTTAACACTTCCTCTTCTTTTTTTTGGTGGATCAATTGTGCTAATTTCCAGTTGGATATTTTTAACAGTCTTTGTATGCTGTAGCAAAGAAAACAGTAGCAAAGTCTTGTGAATGAAAAGAAAAAGGTCAATCCAAGAAACATGGAAAACAGTTCAAATAATCCAGCAAAAAATAATTTTGTCTTTATTTGCAGCTCCATATTTTTATTCATGGACTTTGTTAGAGTAGTTGTCTTATACTAGGCCTCGATACATCCCCTCAGTTCATTTTTTATCTGAAACAAGCTTCTCTGCCTTTAAGTTAGTTCTCTAAGGTAACCTTTTTACAGATATTTCCTCTCTTTGACATCATCTAGAGTAGATGTGGCCCACATGAGGTCAGTGGTAGATTAGGATTTAAATGTAAAGACATTGCACCCTTTGATAAACTCCCCATCAGAATTGATTTGAGAATATAGGCTGAACTCAATTCTGATGTAGCATGGCCCTCCACAACAGTGCCAGTTTCTCATGTGGCCCCTTGAAAAGTTAATTGCCCATCCATTCTCTAGAGAAAAAGGGTAAAAAAAAATTTTGTTGTTGTTTTCTCCTTCTCTTCCTTCATTGTCTTCTTTCTGTTGTCTACCTCCACTCTCTTTTTTTCTCCACTTGTTTAAGGCATCAGAGTTCTCTTTAGATGTTTAAAGTTATCTTTGCAACTCCATTAGGAGGATAAACTACACTTTGAGTTCCTGTCCCAGTCCTTCCACTCCAGCTCCATCACTGGTTTGTCCATCTGCATACGCAAGCCCCTCGTAGCCACCTGCTCTCTGGACCGCTCTGTCCGCATCTGGAACTACGAGACAAAGTAAAACACATACACACAATTCCTTTTATAGATATATATCAATCAGTTTTCGTCAGGTTGATACAATATAAAACTGCATAACAGAATGACATGTCGTCTTTCTGAGCTCTTGCTGTTCTCTCTGTTTTGTCTCTAGAGTGTTGGAGCTGTGCAAGGAGTTCCAGGAGGAGGCGTACAGCGTGGCACTACATCCCACAGGCCTCTTCATCCTTGTGGGGTTTTCAGACAGACTCAGGCTGATGAACCTGCTTATTGATGACATCCGCACCTTCAAGGAGTTCACTGTGCGCAGCTGTAGAGAGGTAGAGGTTGCTTTGCATTTGTGTTTGCAGTAAATCTGAACAGCCAATACTGAAATAATCAGAGTATTACTAAATTCAAGGGTGAAATGATTGATCTTTACCCCCTTCTGTTGTGTCTCATCCAGCTGTGTTCTGTAAATCCGTAAATACTGAATCCTGGGTTAGCGTTTTCAGCATTTACTGCGATATCTGATAATTCATCTTAAAGTGGAGCATTATCACATTTTCCACTCAAAACTTTTGCGCTTGGACTCTGTCTTTGTCTCCTTCACTTTTCAGTGTGCTTTTAGCAATGGTGGCCACATGTTTGCAGCTGTCAATGGAAACATCATTCAAATCTATTCTGTCACCTCTTTTGACAATATCCTTAATCTGAAGGGCCACAATGGAAAGGTGAGTCAGCTGGAGTATGTGTTACAGAGGAGTCCCAGTGCTTATTTGTCATTCTTATTTACTGGTATTTCAATTAACAGGTGTGTCGGATTGAATGGAGCCTGGACGACAGCCGGGTCGTGTCTTGTGGGGTGGATGGGGCAGTGTACGAGTGGAACACGCAGAGTGGCAAGCGGGAGTCAGAAAGCGTCCTAAAGTCCTGTAGTTATACAGGTGTGGCCTTCTCCTCAGACTGTAAGACCATCCTGGCTGTGGGAACAGACCTCACTCTGAAGGAGATCCAAGACTGTCAGGTTAGCAAGCACAGCTGACTCCTGGATTTGTTCTTTTAAGTTGCTGCAAATCAACAAAACATCTCAAGCAGCAGCAATGTTGTTTTTTCTTTCTTTTTTTTTTGTTTAAAAAAAACTGGGTTTATTGTTATATCCTATCCACAGGTACTGAGGGAGGTTCCAGCTGATGAGACAGCTCACACTGCTCTTGCAGTGTCCCATTCTGGTAGAGTGGTCTTCACCGGGACCTCCAGTGGGACTGTAAGGGCCATTAAATACCCATTACCTATCCAGAAGGAATGGATGACATACCAGGCTCACTCTGGGCCTGTCACCAAGGTGAGCAGAAGCACTGATTTGCTCTGATTGAGATTTGCACTGATCAGAATACTTTATTGATCCCTAGGGGAAATTATGTGTATTAATGTGATGTGAGATTGATATACACACAATCTCACATCGTGTATGAAAAAATCGATTGACTATGATGCTGATCATTCAGACGCAAAGAGTCCACCCACTAAAACATGTGTGTCCTCAGATGGTGATCACGTATGATGATCAGTTCCTGCTGACAGTGTCTGAAGACGGCTGTCTGCTGATTTGGAAAATCATCGATAAGGAAGGCAGAGGTCTAAAGAGCAACAAACACATAGTCCACACGGAAGAGATCCTTATCACCAAGTCAGACCTGGAGGAGAAGGTGAGTAAGTGCATAGTGTGACACCCCCCTGTTGGTCTTGTTCCTAAAGCATTGTAAGTTCTTGATCCTGGACCATCAGTGCAAGTGGTCAGTTATGTGTTTGTAATGTTATAGCTTTGGAACATCACTCAGTGCAACACTCAGTGCATCATGGGAAGTCTCCAGCAGCCTAGGCCTATTTCAGCATAACTAAGGATTCAGGGTCACCTGATCCAGCCCTAACTATATGTATCCTATGTATGTGTATATTTCATCTAAAAGAAAAGTTTTAAGCCTGATCGTAAAAGTAGACAGGGTCTCTGAAAGCTGAAGCCTCTGCCCCCCAGTCTACTTCTACTTCCTAGAAGGAACAATCCTTAGTGCTGTACTGCATGTGAGGTTTGCCAGATGAAGCCTCCCCATACATGGCTAGCGCATCCATCCATGCATACTTACATACACACACGTAGATACAGAGGTGGCAAAAGTACAGATATTTCGTACTTAAGTACAGATACTAGTATCAAAAAAGCCTGTTTTAAAAATGTGAGGAGTAGAATGTAAAGATATTTGATTAAAATGTAGGGAGTAAAAGTAAACAGCTGTCAGAAAAATACCTACTCAAGTAAAGTATAGATACCTGAAAATTCTTTTCAAGTACAGTAACAAAGTATTTGTACTTTGTTACTTTTCTTTTAAGTAACAAAGTATTTGTACTTTGTCATGTTGTTCAGTAATAACATGCTCCGTTAAAATTGGGCGCTCTTCCTTCCTTTTTAGTTTCAAAACACGAAGGGTGTTTGTTTCACTTTAAGGTTGGATTAAGAATTACTGTGTGAGGAACGGTTTCACTTTTGACTAGGGAAATAATATGCTTACTTTTGGGTTTATGAGAATTGAATTACAGTGAGAAGGGGATCTTCTGAATGCGCAGGTTGTTTGCTACTGTGAGACAGTGGAGAGAACTTACGAAGTTACCTTCTTTCACCAATTAAGAGTGGAAGATCTCGTAACATTCTGGTGGAGATGCCGGGGTAAAAAGAGTGAGTTCGGACGAGGAAGTCCGAGAAAAGGACACCTTGAGTTGAGCAAGGTGTTTAACTGACTCAGGATTTCAGAGAATCGAGTCAGCTGTGATCTTGAGTTCTGATGGTAAATTGATTTTAAAGGAAAATCAATGTTTACTATGATGAAGTAATTCTGATGATATTACTAGATGTGCTGTGATACCAGTGAAGAATAAGTTGTGTACATGAGGATACACAATTGTGTTGAAGATTACTGGACCCGGCGAGGTCCATTTGATGAAGTTCTTGGGCAGATAAATGACAAACAGTTCTTCAAGTGTGTGGAGAATTTAAAAAGAAAAAACTGAACTTGCAGGTTCTCCGTACTGTGTGGACTTATATCAGAGTTATAAGTCCAAAGGTTATGCCCTGGAGGCCAAGAGTTGTGTTTAAAGAAGAACATGACTTAGAAAAGGACATTTAAGGTCACATTTTGTCTAAGATGGGGAGAATTGTCCCATATGTGTTTATTTCTCTTCTCTTTTAAGAGGACAGACGCAGTTACTGAGTGTTGTCTACTTCCTCTTTCTGATTCTTGAAAGCATGTTTGATAAAATACTCTTAGGAAAGCGTATTTTGAGTGATTCTAAGTGTGTGAATGTTGTGAGTACTCGATTTGAATGATTCTGTGTGATTTATACAAAATAATAAATAACTAATAAAAACTCATAGTGTGTGAACAGAGGAAGTCTGAGAGAGAAGTGTGTGCGTAGGCAAACTGCAGAGTGTGTGCGTGGAATAAGGGTGTATTGTTTTTACATCAAGATTTAGTAGAACTAAAGTAGAACGTCACAAACAAACAGATAAAAAAGTAAAATAAAGAGAGAAAATAACTGACAATTACATTAATGAATAGAAAACACACATACACAAAGTGCCATATGTGAAAATTATTTTAGGAAAGAATCAGAAGTTCTATGTCTGCTTATAGCTATTAAAAATGTACGATTAACTGTGACTAATGTCTGGAACCTATTTTAATCTGTATTTGACGCCATGGGGGGGCGTGTACCCCACTGCTTTAGAAGTGTCCACAACATGTATTTTGGTCAGAAGACATATGTTGATGTTTTCTCCGGGCTGTTAATAAAGTCATCGTTTGATTGCACTTTTCTGGGGCTTCCGTGGTTTGTGACACTGCTCTACATTGATCGATTTCGCGACAGCTTTGGTGGAGGATGCGGGCACCATCAGTCACCCTCAGAGCACAAATCTTGAGCTTGGGGATATCCTGAATCCTGACATCATCAGTGACTGTTCCCACGATGACAGTGATTTTGTTCTCACGGCCGGGAAGCTTCATCTTACGGATCAGGCGGGAGACAGCAATGTTGGTTCTGCTCATGAACAGCCTCTGTTGGTTTGGATGTTCCCAGCTCTGTACATACGACCATTTTCGGCTTCTTATGATGCCCCAGCAACCAGGACCAAGCTAAGGTCCTGGTTGCTGGGGCAGCATCTCAGCAGAGACCTCACTCTCACCACTAATCCTGGTCTTTCGGGGACCTTGAGGTGTTCCCAAACCAGATGTAACTTCTCCAGCATCTCTCTTCAGCCTTTCTCTCTTTAGTACATGCCTGAAACACCTCGTTTAGGAGGCCTCCTGGTCAGATGCCTGAACCACCTGAGCTCACTTCTTTTGATGTGATGAAGTAGTGGCTCTACTTGGACTTCCTCCTACATGAACAGGCTCCTCACCGAGCCTTTGGAGGAAGCTCATTTGCACTGCTTGTATCCATGGTCTTCAACCACTACACACAACTTGTGGCTGTAGGTCAGGGTGGGAATGTAGGTGAGCCAGTAAATCGACAGCCTCGCTTTCACACGAAGCAGAGTCTGGGGTTCACATTACTGCAGACGCTACAGCAATCTGCTCTTTCCAAGTAGTATGAGGTACACTTCATGTGTTTATGTGTCTGGTTTAAGTTATTTATGTACGACACTTTAGAAGAAAGCTAAAAGAATTGCAACAAGGTGACAACTGTCATGTTATGGTTAAAAGAAGAGGTATTGAATGTATGTTCCTGCGTCTACTTTCTTCAGACCCAGCACATGCTGGAGATGAAGATGCGGCTGGAGGAGCTGCAGATGGAGAATGAGTACCAGCTCCGCCTGAAGGACATGAACTACAACGAGAAGCTCAGAGAGCTGTCTGACAACTTTGTCCAGCAGATAGAATCTCTGAAAACATCCCAACAGGTGTGCCTCTGTTACACGAGAGCTCAGCTTCACATAGATTTACAACTTAAAGGTCAAAATGTCTTCCCAAGACTAGCAATCATCAGTGGGTGACTTTTGACGTTGATTAATTGAGTCAGTAGCTGCTGCCCTTGATGAATCAAGTATCCTGCTTTTACTGCAGGCCATGAAGACAGAGATGGAAAAGCAGGAATGTGAGAATCAGCAGAATTCTGCAGAGCTTATTATGAAGCATTCGAAAGAACTGAAGGATTTAGGTAACAGGAGAACAGGATCAGCACAATCTGTTATCTTTATTTTTGTAAGTGTTTGGTGTTCATACTCTTTTAATCACACACAGAGCTATCATACAGCCAGAAGCTGATTGTGGAGCACGAGAAGTACCAGGATCTTCAGCAAAAACATCAAAGAATGCAGGAAGACTATGAGAAGCAGCTCAAGTCTGCAGAGGACAGAAAAATCCAAGCGGTGGAGGAGCTCACAAAGATGTACGAGGCCAAGCTACAGGAGAAGGCCGAGCTCCTCGCTCAGGTCAGTAATAAGGAGCAGGAAGAGGAGGTGGTGGTAAGTTAAATGGTGCAGCAGTTGAATGAAACCGGTAATCTTTCGTTTAGTGTCAGGAGGACACCGAACAGAAGATTAGTGTTTTTAAAGCAATCATAAAGCAGGCTGAAGAGGACGAAGAGAGGAAGATTCTCGAGATCCAGACCAATTATGAGAAGAAAATGAAAACTGAGAAACAGACCAATACAAATCTGAAGGGAAAAAATAGCATCATGGCACAAAAGGTGAACAAAGCTTCTGTTATTCACTGAATGTTTGGTTCTGTTGCAGAGCATCAGCTCTGTCTCCTGTCTGTCTGCTCACATCAGCTGCTGTTCTCTGTGTGTCTTCTCTTTGGTTGGTTGGACGCTGGTGTGTTCACAGTTCATCAGTCTACAGAAGCAGATTGATGACAGGAGCGCTGATATAAACAAACTGAAGCAAGAGCGGCAGAGGCTGCTTGGGCTGATCCGCTCCCTGGAGAGTGACATTGAAGACCTGAAGAGGCAGATCTCTGGACATGAAAAGACCAGTCAGGACAAGGTGACCAAGATCAGAGCTGTCATTTCCTGTCAACCAAACGTCCACTTAGCAGAATTTTAAACAGTTTTACATTTTGAAGCCTCGACGTTACACATATGGAGTCAGAAGTGACGACATTCATTAACTTATCATTTAACACTAGCTTTAACTCCATAAAGCATAAAGTGACATTTTAATGATGAGTTTTGACACCCAGCTGATAGAAACAAATAAGATTTGGGGACTTCTCGCCCCCTCGAGTTCCTGCTCTTTGTTGTGCTCAGCAGTGTTGGTCAAGTTACTTGAAAAAAGTAATCAGTAACTAATTACTGATTACTTCCCCAAAAAAGTAATCCTGTTACTTTACTGATTATTTATTTTCAAAAGTAATTAATTACTTAGTTACTTAGTTACTTTTTAAAAACACGATTTACAACCTGACGAGGTGATAAAGCGATAGATCTTTCAGCCCAATTCTACTTTTTCTGCATAATCCATCATACAAAATGTAATCAAATGGAAAAGTCTCTTTTTAAAACTTGTTTTATCAGTTTTAATCTTTTAACTTTATGCATCAAGCAAAACATTTAATTATATGCAACATTCTCTGAGTTGAATAAATGAGTTTAACATTTAAACCTATTTTCTGCACATTCCAGCACATAAAATAAAATATTTTTTGTGTTTACACTCAGTCTTTCAAATAGATGCAAGTAAAACACAGCAGAACATAAATAAAGTCAAAGACTCAGCGGTCCTGTTGCTCTATTTTCACCTGTAAAGCAGGACTGGGGGGTAGGCGGAGGTTTACCCTGGTGCAGGTGTGCCGCGGTCAGTGGAAGAATCAGCGAGTTTCTCTGTGAGTTTCCCATTACGGCGTTGCGCACTCGGTGCTTGCTTGGAAGTTTAGGGGTTTTTTTCGCTGTAAAAAGAAGTTTTCTTCCCACGCACGATGGACGCTAATGTTTTGGTCACTTTTTATGGAATCAAACTCAAAGTAAGGTCAGTACTTCCACGCTTTAAACGCTGCACGCTCATACTCTCTCCCACAATCGATATGTGATCCACTGTTGATCTGCACACAGCTGTTGCCACTAACGGCGCACTCGCTTACGTCACTGTCGTGAGACATTCTGCAAAAAATCACGGTTTTAGTAACGCAGTAACGCAGCGTTCCTACGGGAAAGTAACGGTAATCTAATTACCGTTTTTGCAATAGTAATCCCTTACTTTACTCGTTACTTGAAAAAAGTAATCAGATTACAGTAACGCGTGTTACTGCCCATCTCTGGTGCTCAGTGCTCACTTATTTGTTCCTCAAGTTTTTCTGCTTCTTTGTACTTTCCTTCATGACCATCCTAATAGCTTCACAGATCTCCCTCCAGGAATTTGCTGACATTTATGAGTCATTATAGATGAGATGATGATTGCGTTGAAAAATAGCCAGAAATACACAGGACGAACAGGCCAGTCACAACAGCTGTGGGCTGCGTTGATATGTCTTCTGGTTCTACAAAGGAGTGCGTCAGGTTATGTTGTAGGTTTATTGAAGGGTGTCAGAGGGGTTGCAGTTGTGATGCAGGTGCAGTGTAGATTTCTCAGCGAAGCTTAAGTGCTGTGTTACTGTGCATACATTTATGGGAATATGAGCATATTATAAGCATATAAGTATAATATAAGCATATTTTAAAGCGCTGGGTTACTGAAAGACAGACAAGTTTTCCTACAATGCACTTCAACTCTGAGCTCTTCTCTACATTAGCTGTAAAATTGTACTGTCTAATTCAGTTTGACTACATGACATATGGAGACTGATCTGGACCAGATTCTCTTGACATTGTTCAGAATTCATGTATGAAAACCTTTGAACTCTAAAACCGTTCAACCTGTTCATGTTCTCACAGGATCACATTATCTCGTGCTTGAAGAGAAAGAATCAGGAACTGGAGAAGTTAAAGTTTGTTCTTGAATTCCAGCTGAATGAGTTAAAGCAGAAAACTGAGCCTCTGCAACATGACATCAATGTGAAGAAGGAGCGGATCAGTCAGGTATGTGAAAGATGGAAAAGCTTAGCACTGTGTTAACACATGGTTAGAAAACATATGTGGAGACTGTTGAATACATAAATGTAGATGATTCATAAGGGTTCCTGTACATTTTCTTGCCATTTGAATAGTGTTGAGTTAAAAAGTTAGACAGAAATAAAGTTTGCTGTGCTCGGTTGACCTTGTTTTAATTGATCTGATAGGACTGCATTAGCAGTCAAGTTAAAACAGTGTCAACACTACCAGTTACAGTGTCGTGCTATTTCTCGTGTTCGGCAGCTGGAGGAAGAGCTGATACAAACCGACAAGAGCAATGCTCAGCTGAAGCTCACCGTCTCTGAGCTGAAGCTCAAACTGAAGACCAGAGACAAAGAGATGTGCAAAGAGAGTCAGAAGGTCAGTAAACAAACAACGCTTCCTTTTTAAAGTAAAGAGGCAAAACTACATAATCTGTGTCATTGTGCAAATAATTGTGGGCCTAACTCTTTTGAGAAAGAAGTGGCATTCAGAGAATCTTGAATTGAAGTCTAATGGAGAAATCTGCAAAGAAAACTTTTTAAACCCACTGGGCCAGAATCAAAATCAGCAACTCTTTTTTTTAAAATCAGATTTGAGGTACTGCTAACATTAATGCCAAGTGGCAAGATTAGGTCCTAGAAGGACTTTGGCTCCACCCAAAAGCTCTTGCTTACAAGTGGCAGCCAATCAGAGGAAATGTAGGGTGGCGGAAACTAAAACCTGTTTCAGACACAAGGTGAACAGCTGCATGAAGGCCAAGTATAAGGTAAATGATGATTGTTTTTAACTGTGAATCTACTGGGCTACATGTACTGTAGTAAAATCGAGGAATAAAAATATGAAGCTGGAAGTGAGCAGAATAGATCCTCTTTAAGCTTTGAGGATAAAAGTGTAATAAAAATCATTCCTTTTTTAATATAATGGGCTTCTCTTGTTTTTTGTTGTCAGGTCAAAGATTTGGAGACGCATCTCCAGCGATTGAAATCAGACCTGCACAACTGTGTCGGCTTCATCCAGGAGCCTAAAACTCTGAAGGACAACATACAGATGATATACGCTCGATATGTCCAGCAGACTGAAAGGGTAAGTGTGCTAAGAAATACCCCAAGAGCTGCCTGGATGCTGGGAGGGCTTGAAATCAAACTGTCAAGTGTATGTCCCGTTTGAAAGGTGGAGAGAACCAATGCAGATGATACTGTTCAGAAGGCGCTGCGTCACCAGTGTGATCGACAGGAGAGGACAGTAAATGGCCTCAAAATGAGGCTGGTCAAATCTGCAGAGGAGCACGAAAAGGTCTACACCAAAATCATGAAGGTTAGTCATTACCCAGATCACAACAGTACATTGGCATTAGTCATTAACAATGCAACTCTGAAGTCTTAACATATCCTGTATGACAGAGTGTGAAAGTGTAATGTGGAGTAAAGACCTGCTGAATTGATAGTTATCTAGCCACGACTTTGGACTTTGCAGGAAAACATGACTCTGATTGCTGAAATCAACGAGCTGCGGAAGGAGCTGCATTTGGCCAGGACTCAGGCTAAAGACGTCAGAGCTCAGCTGGCTCTCTTAAAGAAGCCCAAGAAGTCACAGCCCATCTTAGAAGAAGCAGCCTACCAGGAGCCCAAACAGCTAGGAGTCAGCTGATCGTCTTTTACCTCAGCAATAGCTCTGCAACTAACACACAGCAGCAGATACACATGAAAATCATATAAGAAGAAAGTTGTTAGTAAGATTGTTGTATTCACTTTGATAATGAACGTGTGGATTTGTATGTTACCATAGCAATTTACTGCAGAAAACAATCACATTGATAAAGGTTTGATCACTGACCAGTGAACCTGTTCTCATTTCCAGGAAGTCAAATACTGATGTTTAGCCAAAGACGCTGGTGTCTCCAATGTATACAAAAGATGTCCTTTAGCAGTGGCCCTGTGTAGTGAGGCGAGTCTTATTCCTCATGTCACAACTGCAATATATATATATCATTTTCATTTTTAGCCTAAACATGTAGTTCTAGTGTCTAAACCAGAGAAAATAAAAACAAAATTGAATGTTGAGTGAAAGGACACAAACCAATATCTCCAGGTTCTTGTCATTCCTACCATCCTACCTACTTGTGTGCTCTTTAAAACAGGTATCATAAACATCAGCTTTATAGCAGCCATGCAGATATTGTTTCTAAAATAATTTCTTAACCATCTATAGATCTGCTGCAGCCTCACAGTAACCATCCACATGTTCAGATGGTTTACAAATCTTCATTTCTCTGCACTTTGCAACTTCTCCCCTCCTATTGGTGAGCGCTTAAGAAATTATTTGTGTATTCATTAATGTTCCTCAACCACAGAAATTCCCAACAGCCACACAATATTTACATTCTGGAATTAACACTTCAATGGATAAGGCTACATTTCTAAACAGATCCGCTGTTAAAGCTAGTCCCTCCATGGTGTCCCAGCACCACACGTGTTAGTTTAGTTAAAACATACACGTGCTGTTGGTCTTGCTTATGCAGCATCTACATCAGCTCTGCGTATTTTGCACATATGAAATCAATGGTAAGGTGATGTGACTTCTATACATTTTACATCAGATAAAAACTTTATTTGTAAGATTCAGATAATTATTTATTAAAAGCTAGACATTTTAAATGAGAATAAGAAAGAAAACTATTCCTTTGTGCCCGTCTTTCCCTGTTTATGCCCTACCTGACATCCACTGGTTTCCTCTTTCTGGCGCAAAGTGGGCGATAAACAAACGAGAGACGGGACGTGCGACAGAAAAGCTGATCAGCTGATCATTGATCAGTTTCATGATTGAAGTAGCAACAGGAGAGGGAGAGGAGAAGAGGCAGCTGTCCAGCGTAAAGACGCATTCTAGGCTAAGTATGGGAGAAATCTCATTCCTTTTCATCTCAGTACCGTGATGAAATTGCTTTCAGGACCGTTGCCCAAGCAAGGGGGAGGGTGCATCTGACCTCGGCTGTAATTGGTCCAGCCCAGAGTTGATTAACCAGTTGTCCAGTCCACCACCTTTCATTGTTCATACCGTTACAAACAACATTGCCCCATAAAAATGAAAAATCACCGGTGGGCTGATGGCCAGTCCAGCTGTGTGAGGTTGTATTGTACTAGTCGGTCGATGTTTGACATCAGTCGTCTTCCTGGACTGGTTTTATTTATGTGTCAAAATTCAAGTTCATTAATGTACAAACTTTATTTATAGAATTTAAACACTCAGAAAGACAAAGTCAAGAGTAAAAAAACAAAAACACCCGACAGATTAGTAAATACAGGTTTTCAAAAAAAAAAAAAAAGGGAAAAAAAGAGAGAGATTAGAAGTTTGCAGACATCTTGGTTAGACTGAGTTTCAGGTCCATGGTGTGCATCTCAATCCTCTTGTGGAGCTCATCCATGGATGTGGACAGTGTGTCATAGAGGGCCTGGACACAGAAGGGGATCGTGTTACTCTCAAACTATGAATGAACAGCGAGCAGATGGGAGCTACCTGTACCTGAGCCTTCTCTGTCTCTTTGCTGCACACGTCTCTCAGGCTCTTAATGCTGGTCTTCAGCTTCTGCGTCTCAGCGGAGATCTCTTGGATTTTGTCAGCCATGTCCTCACGCTTCTGGTGGATTTGGTCACACTGCCTGCAGAAAAGTTAAGTTTGGTTTTTAATATGTCAGTTTATCACATTTAAGTCTTTCGGAAATACAACGCTCTTGTGAATCTACCGCATCAGGAATCTTGCAGTTTATTAACTCCACTAAAGTTAATACCCCAACACTTCCTGAACGTGCTGCTCCTTCATCTCTCTCTTCTTCTGCCTGCGGATGTTCTGTTTGCACTCCTTATCCTGCTTCATGCCCAAAGCTCGCTTCAGCTGGCCTTCCTCCATGCACAGGTTCTTCAGCTCCTTCTGCTTCTTCTCATACTGAGCCATCAACTCCTGGTGCTACTCATTCACACAAACCACATGGATACACAAATCAATGATCAACTGCACTGTTGAGTTTGAACTATAAACACAAGAATTTTATTTTATTTTTTTAAAAGCTAAATGACTTTATCTCCTATAATATAATAATATAGTGGTATATAAGGACTATATAGTGGTATATATAGCCCTTTGGCTGTGTCACATCAGCTCAGGTCAGAGAAGATTGAAAAGAGTCAAAAGCAAGTACAAATATGATTTTGGGCCTCGGTGCAGCTCAATCGTTCATCCTCTCTTTTGAAAAAAGCTGTATTAGTTCCTCTGTTTTATCCCTCACAAACAGCAGATGGATGGCGCTTCTGTGCTCATTGTCAGAAAATGCACAACTACAGGGCACTTGGGTAAGTACCAAAGTAAGCAAAGTGTCTTCATATTACTTTGACTTTCAATTTGTTTAAAGCAAAAACAATTTACTCAAGCATTGCAGCTCGGCAGCTTGTTACTGGATTAACAGGCTGATTGTTTTTGTGCTGCTTTCTTTTAATGAACTTCTGACAAGAAGAGAACTTCCCGTCAGTCACAGCTGGGCCGACAAGTTCTTCAAATCTCAATCCCCAAACGTTTAAGTGTGTATACAACTACTTACCGTCTCCATGCTGATAATAAATATGTCTGATATTAAATTAAATAGAATATACTGCAACAGTGCAGTGTATAAAAAAAAAAAAAAGCTCATAGGCAGTGAGCAAAAGCTTCAGGAATAGAAAAGAAAATATCAAACAGACATTACATAATTTTCTTCCAGGTGTCCCACTCTGTACATCCGGTCTATGTGTGTATAGATAAAGAAGAGAGCAGCTGCTCTGACATTGTACCTCTTCCAGCCGCTGCTTGGTGTTGCTCATGCTGCTCTCCAGGTCCTGCAGAAGGCTGCACATCTGCTGGATCTCAGCCTCGGTGTGAGTCACACCCTGCACCATGTTCTGGAGCTCCACCACACGCTCGTCTGTTTCTTCCTGAAAACAGCCATCATACACGTGGATCACAAACACATCAACTCAACGCAGCAGCTTTTGGAGTCAAAGACGTTTTCCACTCACAATGGAGTTCTTCATGTTCTTCACATTCTCCCTCATCTTCTCCATCTGGCTCTTTAGCTCCTCTGGAGACTCCACGATCTGAGACTTCAGTTTGCTGATGTCTTCCTTCAGGTTGCTGACATCTAGCTTCACCTGGGCCTGATGCACAAAAACTCGCACTTATATTTGCCAGTCAAAACTCCGAGTGCACACAGACAACAGTGTAAAGTGCTCGGGCAGCTTACCAGTTTCTGGGTCTTCTCTGCTATCGTAGCTTTCCACTCTGTGATGCTGTCGTTTTTGGCATTCTGAAAATAAAAGTGTTTTGTTTTTTTATTTACTGATGGCACACACAATACCTTTTACTACACTGAGCATGCTTCATCACCCCCTACCACTTCCTGGTATTCATGCATGGTGGTGGCCTGTAGCTCAGAGAGAGCAGCTGCCAGCTCATCAGCCTCAGCTTGTTGCTCTGGTGGGATGGTCCTGAGTAAGGACAAGACAAAGTGCAGTGCTTAGCCTGCATAACTGTTCATTTACTCATAAGAGACAATTGATAGATTATTAGTCAATCATTCTGTTGCTTTAAATAATTAAAAAAAAAAAGAAAAAAAAGAAAAAGGGTCATACATTGTGCATTCCCAGACAGTGAGATCGGGAAATAACATATGTCTAGTGATGCGCGAATCATGAACGAATCGTTCAATAATACTCGAGAATCACTTTACTGACTCATGAATCATGATTCACAAGCCCAACTGACTCACTGACTCATCCCTGTTGCTGTTAGCAGCAATGTGTCTAGCCTATAATTAAAATTGTGGAGAAAAACACAACATCCAGTATCGTAACAAAAAAATTTCTGCTCTGAACTGGAAGAAAAAACCCTGAGTAGAAGCTCACATCAAGAAAATAGCTCCTCGGTTCACAGTAGCATCGCTCTGCTAACATGCTAACAGCACATTTGAGCTCCTCACCCCCTCCCTTCCTGTGCTGAATCGTAAGCGTATCACTCAGGACTCGCTCACCCCCTCCCTTCCTGTGCTGAATCATAGACTGAATGGTTGTATCCCAATTCAGGGTCTGCAGCCTTAAAGTACACAGCCTTAACGGTCCACAAGGGCCGCGTACTCAAAGACCGCTAAGGCCGGAAGTGCGAGGCTTGTGAAATGGGAAGGTCTAGCCTCCGTTGCGCTGCCAAGGTTGCCTAGCAACCATGATACTAACAGCTGGAAACGTTTCATACAGCTTTGTTTGACAGAAATGAAGGAGAAAATGTTTTGTTCATTTGTTTGTTTGTTTCTAAGATTAAGCTCAGCTATTGAACGGCGTATATTTTAAAGTAAAGGCTTTAAAACCAAATTAGTACAAACGTCACTAATGTCACATAACTTTGCCAACATGTGGCCAACAGTAATGTTTTAATGTTCTTCGTTATTAAACATTTGCACATAAATAAGTGCCATAATAGTCAGTACTTAAAGTTTACTCTTCGTGCACCCCTCATCCGCCGTTTTTTTTCGGCAAAATTATCCACACCCAACGCATTGTGCATAATGCATTCTGGGATATGTTGGGCCATGAGGTCTACACCGCCACATCCTTAAAATTCAGGGAAATGAAGGACGCATTTGAGGGCCGCATTTTGAGCAACCTTCGAATTGGGACAGCCTTCGTTGCGTCGCTGTGACGTAATCGGCCTTAAAATGCGGCCTTTAAGGCTGCAGACCCTGAATTGGGATACAGCCAATGAATCACTCACTCACTCACTCACCCCCTCCCTCCTGGCTCACAGCTTCTTCTTCTTCTTGGTTGGCAACCAATGTTAAGGCACATTACTGCTCAGTGGACATTTAGATGAGAAAATATATATTTAACACATTTAAGGAAAATAGTAATAAAATATAAAATAAAATAAATGTTTATTAAGCAATTTTGATAGGAAATTGCTTAATTTTAAAATGTTTCTGCTCTTTTTTGCTGTTTAGTTGTTTTCTTTTAGACTCATTCATCTTAGCAGTAGGATTTACATGAAAAGAGAAACAAATTAAGTTTGAGCGAAAATGTACATTTTTTTGCACTCTCTGGTCGACTGACTCAGTGAATCAAATGACTCATTAAAACTCGATTCAGTAAAAAGAATCAAATTTACCATCACTACATATGTCATTACTTTTCCATGTAGAAGCTCAGCCACATAAACTGTGTGGGAGATTCCTGTTGGACAGGGACCCATTTTAACACAGGGATCACCTTGTGTTGAAATGTAAGGGATCCCCTTACCTTAAATATCTGCCTATAGTGGCACACGGGGATCAGAGTTATCTTTTCTTGTGAGTGAGACAAACAAAAATTCAGTCTGTAGTTTCTCATTTTGAGCCTAAGCAAAAGGAAAGAGTTCTGATTGAGCAGACAGCCTTGGATTAGCTCTTCTTTCTGGAAAAATTAGCAGCTGTCTCCACTAATGAGCATAAAAATGTTATTAAATGGTTGTGGCCTGGATTGTTTCAGGGATGGCATGTTTTTCCAGCCATACACCAAACAACACCGACAAAAGTCACAGAATCGTTCCTCCACTTACGTCAGCATCTCAATCTTCTTCTCTGCCTCCCTGATGCCTTTAGTATAAGCCTGCAGTCTGTCCATGTCTGCCCGCTGAAAACACACAGAGCAACAGTATTACTGCGAGGCTAACAAACACATTGGAATGGTATATAAAATAATAATCCAACGTACTGAACCTTATTCTACTCCATATTCTACTCTCATGATTGAAAGTGATTTGCAACATGTCGTCTAAAGTCTTAGTAAACGGGTACAGTTATGCACATCGGAGTCATTTATGAGAACAAAATGTTCATCCTTTATTTTACTCCCCATTCCACACAATTCTCTATGTTCCCCAAGAAAACATACAAATTTAGTCTGCTTCTCCAAGACGACCTCCATCCTCTGCTTTCTGAAGTGGAGAAAGTTCATGATGGCGCTCAGAATGGTTAGAGTCCTCTGTTTTTCTGGAGAAATCAGGCCAAGATTATCATCAAAGAAAATTGTACATTAAACACAATCTCTAAATTTGAATATTTGGGAGATCTAGACTGCTGATAAAAAAATAAAAAACAAAAAGACATTTGAATGTATGAGGGGTATTTTATGCAAGATACAAACCACAAACTATTGAATGAAATCAGTGAGACTTACTTGGAGCCAGCAGATCATTGAGTGAAAAATCATACACCAAACACATAGGCAGAAACTGCCGCCTAGAAAGAAACGATAAACACACAAAAAACATTTCACAGTTGTAAACTAAGATTAGACAAAACCAGCAGTGTACGCTACACTTTGTTCCCTCATACATGCAAAAATATCTACAGTTTGAACCTCTCTGCTTTATTTCAGGGTGCAGCACAATCATTTATTTCTCCATTTTACTTCACTATAGTGTTGGTGTGCATTTATTATTATTCAATTATAGTTTTGCATCATTTAAGTTCCCAAAAAAGTTCCATGTGAACAAAATATGGGTTTATGAGAGTTGCAGATTCATTCCTTCTGTTTTTATCTACATTTTATACAGCTTCCCACCTTCTACTGAGTTGGACTTGTAATAGAAATATTGATATTTGGCCCCAGTGAACTGATAATAATGTAATAGGAGGAAGTCATATGATATAGCAGGGGTGCCCAATCCCGGTCCTCGAGAGCCTGCAGCTTTTAGATGCATCCTTGTTCCCACACACCTGAATCAAATGAATGGCTTGTTATCAGGCCTTTGCCAAACATGATGGCATGCTGAAGAGGTAATCAAACCATTTGATTCAGCTGTGTTGGAGTAGGGATGCATCTAAAAGCTGCAGGATAGTAGCTCTCGAGGACTGGGATTGGGCAGCCCTGTGATATAGCATAGCCTAGCCAGGGCCTAACTGCCTACAGCAGGGGTGTCGAACTCCAGGCCTCGAGGGCCGGTGTCCTGCAGGTTTTAGATATCACCGTGGGTCAACACACCTGAATGAAATGATTAGTTCATTACCAGGCTTCTGGAGAACTTCAAGACATGTTGAGGAGGTCATTTAAATCAGCTATGTTGGATCAAGGACACATCTAAAACCTGCAGGATACCGGCCCTCGAGGCCTGGAGTTCGACACCTGTGGCCTACAGGATCACACTGTGTCATCAGTCTCAATAACTGTGTTGAATAATCAAGGTTACTGTCACTCATCACAGTCATCGTGATTGGAATTTCTGCTATAACCAAGCAGCCTGATATCCCAGACAGAAAATGGGTAAACTCACATGCGTGTGTAGACACTCATGATAGCAGTTGCCCCTTCGTGATAGGCTGGATACTGAATGTTCTCCAGAAGCGGAACCTGTGGAAAACAAATTACAAATCCAGACCACAGACAAAAGAAACATCAGCTGCAAACTGAACATGTTGCATTTGCTCTCACATCAGAAATTGACATTCATACACTCAAAAGGTTCTATAATGTTTCTGTCTTCATAGCATTTTCACTGCTATGAAGACAGATCACACATATCAATTCAACTACAGGCACTGCAGACATAAAGGCTTGGATGCTGTGTGTCATATTTGAACACGTTCGTTCACTGTGAACTAAAATACAAGCTTGCAAAAAGGTCACAGATCTGCAGAAAAGACATCATCATCATCATCAAGCCAACTAAGAGAAGGAACATTCACTGTCTGAGCATTTTAGAGCAGAAGCAGAATTTGATATTTAACACTCACCATGGAGTGACACTCAGGCCTGAAACGATACAGGAGATGCAGCACTCTCATGTATAAGGTCTGAACTGCTTCTGGCTGTAAGAGAGGAAAGTGCTCTGTTAATGATCTTTTTCTCATCCTTTATCATATTCGACACTATGTTTCCACCTGAATCTCAGGGTACTAAAAGACAAACAGACTGAGGCTTACATTCACTCTTCAGTGTCCAAGAGTGCAAGAAGAGGTCCTCCTGCTACCCCTGAAATCTTGTCTCTCTTTGAGACATGATTTCAGTTTAAGAAACAAAGGGCAAAGTTTGTTCTGTGCAGAAGTAATAACCTGGGGTCAGGGCTCTGAATAAAGAGTATTTTCATTATTTGACTTCTTTGTAAATGTGACTGTGACCAGAATAGTTTACTGTTTTACAAATTTGGTTAGAGGGGTCGATTGCGCTCATTTTTTTTTTCTAAATTCTTTGAATGATTCAAAATGCAAAATAATCCTTATTTATCTTATACTGGACCTTGCTGAAGTCCCTCAATTTATATTCTATCTGAAACAAGCTAGTTTGACTTCCCCTACTTTAAGCCAATCTTTTGATTGGCTGTCCCTCATAAACAGGCCTGAGTAACTGAGATGACCATATTAGTGCTGTCTACTCTCAGTGAGCTTTTGACTCACAGAAATTAGTTGTTCACATACCTCAATATCAAATCCTGGCCATGTTTAATGTGAGCAGATAAGAATGAAACAGTATCCAAGGTGTGACCAAAAAGGTGTGAGCTGTTTTCAGCTGAAGCAGCCCATTTCCAAAACCGCACATCAGGTAAGGAGTAAGACCAGAAGAAAGACTGTCTTTCTTCCCTTCTCTCCAGCTCGTATGTATGGGGTTATATCAACAATCTGTATTCTACAAAGTGAGAGGTTACGTGGAAATAACGAGAAATGTGGCGTTTCCAATTCAGTAAAAGCATAGTAATTTTTTGTGCCAATACCCACCACACTGGACCAAGTACAAGAGGACATGAAAAGACTTTCACTGTAAGACCTCAAATGAGCTGGCACCACTTACAGTGGGGCAAAAAAGTATTTAGTCAGCCACCGATTGTGCAAGTTCCCCCACCTAAAATGATGACAGAGGTCAGTAATTTGCACCAGAGGTACACTTCAACTGTGAGAGACAGAATGTGAAAGAAAAATCCATGAATCCACATGGTAGGATTTGTAAAGAATTTATTCGTAAATTAGGGTGGAAAATAAGTATTTGGTCAATAACAAAAATACAACTCAATACTTTGTAACATAACCTTTGTTGGCAATAACAGAGGTCAAACGTTTACTATAGGTCTTTACCAGGTTTGCACACACAGTAGCTGGTATTTTGGCCCATTCCTCCATGCAGATCTTCTCGAGAGCAGTGATGTTTTGGGGCTGTCGCCGAGCAACACGGACTTTCAACTCCCGCCACAGATTTTCTATGGGGTTGAGGTCTGGAGACTGGCTAGGCCACTCCAGGACTTTCAAATGCTTCTTACGGAGCCACTCCTTTGTTGCCCGGGCGGTGTGTTTTGGATCATTGTCATGTTGGAAGACCCAGCCTCGTTTCATCTTCAAAGTTCTCACTGATGGAAGGAGGTTTTGGCTCAAAATCTCACGATACATGGCCCCATTCATTCTGTCCTTAACACGGATCAGTCGTCCTGTCCCCTTGGCAGAAAAACAGCCCCATAGCATGATGTTTCCACCCCCATGCTTCACAGTAGGTATGGTGTTCTTGGGATGCAACTCAGTATTCTTCTTCCTCCAAACACGACGAGTTGAGTTTATACCAAAAAGTTCTACTTTGGTTTCATCTGACCACATGACATTCTCCCAATCCTCTGCTGTATCATCCATGTGCTCTCTGGCAAACTTCAGACGGGCCTGGACATGCACTGGCTTCAGCAGCGGAACACGTCTGGCACTGCGGGATTTGATTCCCTGCCGTTGTAGTGTGTTACTGATGGTGACCTTTGTTACTTTGGTCCCAGCTCTCTGCAGGTCATTCACCAGGTCCCCCCGTGTGGTTCTGGGATCTTTGCTCACCGTTCTCATGATCATTTTGACCCCACGGGATGAGATCTTGCGTGGAGCCCCAGATCGAGGGAGATTATCAGTGGTCTTGTATGTCTTCCATTTTCTGATGATTGCTCCCACAGTTGATTTTTCACACCAAGCTGCTTGCCTATTGTAGATTCACTCTTCCCAGTCTGGTGCAGGTCTACAATACTTTTCTTGGTGTCCTTCGAAAGCTCTTTGGTCTTGGCCATGGCGGAGTCTGACTGTTTGAGGCTGTGGACAGGTGTCTTTTATACAGATGATGAGTTCAAACAGGTGCCATTCATACAGGTAACGAGTGGGGGACAGAAAAGCGTCTTACAGAAGACGTTACAGGTCTGTGAGAGCCAGAGATTTTCCTTGTTTGAGGTGACCAAATACTTATTTTCCACCCTGATTTACGAATAAATTCTTTACAAATCCTACCATGTGAATTCATGGATTTTTTTTTCACATTCTGTCTCTCACAGTTGAAGTGTACCTCTGGTGCAAATTACTGACCTCTGTCATCATTTTAAGTGGGGGAACTTGCACAATCGGTGGCTGACTAAATACTTTTTTGCCCCACTGTAAATCAGTTCAGATGTTCAGCAGGAGATGATCTTGAATATGAGACCACACCTAATAAAACAATAATGAACACCCGATTCTTTACTAGAATCAGTTTAAATGATCAATTGCAAAATCTGTTAAATCAGCAACTGTTTCCAGATGATTCATGTAGAAAATAAACAATTCAAAACCCAGTTGTATTCTTTTGGCTGTTATATATTTTACTGTATTTAGATCGCCTGTTTGCTGAACATTGAAATTGTGGGCAGTTCACTCATCATAATGACCTCAGCTCTATCCACCTTCGTTTCTATGGACAAAGAAAAAGAGTATTTTTTTCTGAACAAGACTTTTAATGCACAGTGAGTTATCAGGATCGCCATTTGACTTGAATTTGATTTAAACAGATGCATATTCTTTGTGATATGACCATATGGGAAACAAATGATCATTTAGCCATTTATTTTTAGCTCAAAATGACAACATTAACACAGTAAAACAGGTCTCTTTCTTAAACAGAAGCCTGTCATGCTTAACTTTTGAGAATATAAGTAAATCTTTCTTTAAAAGCACTCTGTCCTGCTTAACTTAAAATAATATAAATTAATAGAAAACAATAGAAAAATATTCTTGTAACAGTGCACATTTAGTACAATTGGCTTCAGTTGAGGTATTATTTCAGCTTTTCTAAAGCTAATCAGCTGCTCCTGTTTGTAAACCCACTTGTTCCCATGATTACGCATCTTAACTCATCATCATTATTAAAATATGTATTACTTTTATGTATTAGTGATCCATTTGTTGTAATCATCTATCCTTGCAGTTGTTTATTACACAAAATAAATTATATTATCACACTTCTGACCACATAGCGCTGATATTCACTGCACATGCCCATATTAACCTTAACCAGAGGGTTTAAAAAGGCAAACCAGTGTTTACATACCATATCTGCTTCTGCCGTGGCCTGGTGGACAAAAAATTGGTTAAGGGTTCCCCGAGCTTTCACGCCCCTCATGTTCTTCATGTGCCCACCACTAGAAGCATGCCTATGGAAAAAGTGCGCCGGCACACAGTGCAGTGCGCTTTATAGGTGTTATCGTGCATTTTCCCAGCCAGGTGTTTTCCTTTTCCCATTCCTCCCTGTACTTTTGCAGCCTTTTTTTCCTTTCTCTGAAGGGAACAAACATTGCTGCTCTAATGCTGGGCTCACACTGTGCGATTTTTGGCCCATTTTGAGACGATTTTTGAGTCGTGCGACCGATTTGGTGATCGGCCCGATTTTGGCCTTCATCGTGCATCGTTTAGTATACGTGGGGTAACTGCTCACGCGCAAACACGTAAACGTCGGTGAAAAAGATGGAGCAGCATGGCTGTGCAGCGTGTGATCTGGACACAAGCGATGGAGGCACAACTTGTAGAACTTTGGAAAGCTCATCCGAGCCTTTTCGATGTGGCCTCACAAAATTATCACGACCACAGCAACCGTGAAAATAGTTGGATTTACATTGCTGCTCAATCACAGCTGCCTGATTAATGTTTTTCATTAACAATTTAGCAAAGTTGATGGTGGCGGTGTGCGTGTCTGTGTGCGGCGATACTGATCCGATACCGATACTCTGTACAAAAAAGTGTGAGACCCTGCATCGTGACCTACCAACTTCTAACCCCTGCGAGTCAATCGTGTAGTTTGAGCAGGAGCTGAATAACGTGACTGAAAAAAATAAATAAATAAATAAATAAAATAAAATCGCACAGTGTTTGCCCAGCTTTAGGTGCACTGTCGTCCGAGACTTGCAACGCAGTGTCGGCGTTTGTTTCCCTGTTGGCCATGCTTCTTGTTGTGGTCATCTGTTGTCTTCCGGTATTTTCTCCGTAAGCGACCTTTCCTCGACCAATGAGATGAGCGGTAATCTGAATTGTCATACTCGAATTGTCATAAGTGTGCTGTCAGCTCATTGGTCACAAAGCAGGAGAGGGGCTGGGAATTATGTTTTCAAACAAAGCGTTAATTCCATAAACATTTATAGACTACTTTTGATTCTCACTGTATTACGGGTAGTGATGTGCGATACAACTGATTTCCTTTCCGATCCGATACCAAGTAAAATTCAGGGTGGTATCGGCGATACTGATCCGATACCAATACTCTGTACAAAAACTTAATGTTTCATTGCATTTCATAATACAATATATAATTGTATTATGTAATTGTAATAATAACATAACCATATTGCTTCATAATGATTAGAGGACATCAGACAACTTGTTTTTATTGCTTAATAATGCAGAATAATCATATAGAAATAAAATAAAAAAACTGATGTTGTGCGCTATTTGAGCACATTGCCTGCCTGCAGCACTAAAGGACTCTGCGAGAGACATCTGTCTCGCCCTAGCAGCACCTGTCCCTGTCCTCCTCTTCTGTTCGCCTCAACATAAGCTTATCATATTCTGTGATATGATTTACTCCGAGGTGTTTGACGAGGTCAGTGGTGTTGCCACAACAACGTGTCCACACAGGACTCTGTTTGCGCTCAGCCATTGTTGTGAGTGTGAATGCCAGGGGCTGCAACACATTTATACAGTCGTATTCCGCATATGACTATGAAAGGCGTAAGAGGAAGTAGTTCCTTCCAAATTAGACGATCCGAATTGTATAGTTTCTTTCCACTGCGTTCATTTTAATGGAAAAACTACAAATTTACCCCAGAGTACTGAAATATCGATATAATATGAGAACTGATTCTAGAACATAAATTGCTGGTATCGGAAGAATCGATATTTCAGTATCGATCCGCACACCACTAATTACGGGACAAAGTGTGTCCCTTATTAGCTCAATACTGGACGTGTACTTTTGTTTCTAAATACGGGACGATTCCGTTTTTTAAGGGACGGTTGGCAACCCTAAATGGAACATACATATTAATTTGGCCCGTAATACCAAATCTAAAATCAAATGACAATGAGCCTTTCCAGCTCATGATGTAATTTGCCTTTCCGGGCTTTACCTTTTTTCTAAACCGCGGAACATTTTGTAGGTAGAATCTGTAACACCGAGCGGACCTTACCTTTGGATGAGGAGTCAAGTCGCTCTTTGTAAAGTGTTTTGCTTCTTGACCAGTGAGAACTTCAGTTCGATAAAAGTTCACTATCGCATCCGCTGTGTATACAGGAAAAGTGTTTTCAGCCATTGTCGCAAATAAATTGGAAAAATAAAGCGAATGCAAAGAACTGAAAACGTCAACTGTAGCCAAGGATAAAACTGGCGCCTTCCTTATTTATTTTCAGTCGGGAGATCTGATTGGTTATCGTCACTTCTTCTGTTGTGAGTAAAATATTACTTTATGTACTGGCGCCATCTAGCGCTTAAACCAAGTGACTGTTTTGATTCGGGTGACAATTAAGAAAATTAAACAGTAGCAAATTTACAACTATAATAATAATGATAATAATGATAATAATAATAATAACAATGATATAACAACAACAACAACAACAACAACAATAATAATAATAATAATAATAATAATAATTATTATTATTATTATTATTATTTTATGAGTATTTATATGATGAGTTCCTTCAGAAAAATACAACAACAAAAAACAAACAAAGATACAAACAAGAACCCTGTAGTTAAGATGTTGTCAATGTGGTGGCGAGACTAAAATTTAAAAGTTTCCCTCGCTGTTTTATGCTCGGGTTTTTCATATGAAAAATGAAATCTCACTTTATTACACAGAATCATGACATGTTAAATTTTTTAATGAGGACCATGCTGTTTCCTGAGCTTCTGATGCACTTCTGACTTTCAAGGAACTGAGGCACTGAGCTTAGTTGACTGGGATTCTACATTCAGTGGCTGTGTCCTAATTCAAGGGTAGGAAATTCAGGGGTAGGGTGGATCCTTCGAAGCATGCTACCCCTGAATTTGGACACAGCCACTCGCTCTTTAGAGATATGCCTTGGTTTTAAAAAAAATTTTCTTTGGATATATCCTCCAAAGCAACAGGGGGCGGTAAATATAGCACTGCAAGTATTAAATGTGCGCGTGACACAATACGGAAACGGCAACTATCAACAGTGGATGCTGTATGTTTGCGAAGCCTGGTTTCTTTAATTCTCAAAGACAACTTTGCTAGCAGCGGATTTCAGTAACAGTTCCTGAAATGATAACTTGCAAGCCGATAAAGTTTTGGATTTGAGAGACAATGGCGGCGAACTGGGCCGAGAGGATTTCTGCTTTCTCCCGCAGACCGTCCGGCTTCCTCTCCGGGACCACCGCGGAGGCTTTCCTGGCGGAGTTGCTCCGCGAGCTCCGCGATGACAGAGCCACTTACAGCGTTAAGGTAAATATAGTGAACAGAAAGCGTCGGTATTGTGTCAGCTGGCAAACATGTACAGTGCAGTGTGTCATATTCATTGTCTGTTCCCTTATTTCGCTCTGGAACGTGTGTACCTTAGCCACTGACACTAAATTAGCCTTGTTTGACTCTCTACATTCGCAAGACAGCAACGAGCAAACTGTGTTGTTTGGTAGCTATGGGATACGGAGAAGTTTGAAAATGTAAAGCAGTAACATATATGTGACTGTACTTACAGACTTGCTGTTTTTTTAAGGATTTGTGGCAGTAACCTGGCGGAAGGCCAGGCAAGCTAATGTTTTTGTGTGCAGTGTTCTTATCTTCTATGTGTTTCCCACTCGCAGATCCTCCTGCTATCGCCGCTGTGTGAGCACCCCACCCTGCTGTGTTGTTCGGACTCTGTGGGTGAGGAGACAGCCCTGGAGCTCATGTCAGTATTCGCCCAGTGTCCTCCTAAGTCTGTCCAGTTTCGTTGTCACCTCCTCCTGGCTCTCACCTCCGTCCTCATCTGCACTTCCTGTGTGAAGAGCCACTCCCGTGCATCTCTAGACTTTCTGGATGTGCTCCTTCAAATAGCCCAGGACACCAGCGACATCCATACGGATGGCAGCCAGCGTCCTCTTCGGGCAATAGCCTGCGAGTGCCTGCGGGAACTGGAGGCCTGCTGCCCCGGCCTCCTCTCCCAGCGCCTTGAGCTCTTGGGTGGACTCTGGCAGCAGGAAACATCGAGGCTCCACCAGGCTTACGCGGAGCTTTACACTCTGGTGTTAAGAAATGCCATCTATCAGCTCACCCAGGAAACAGGAGCTGGTGCTGAGCACCTTAAAGCCCTTCTGGGAGGGAACACATCAGCTGCATGGGAAGCAGACCAGGAGTCAGGCCTGGCAAGCAGCAAGGACTCAGCCATACTGTCTTCTCTCATCCTGGGACCCATGGGTACAGTACCAACTCTGCACACCGGCCCTGACTGTAAGGAGCTGCGATCAGTCCTCTCCACCCTCCTGGATGAGTCCTACCTGCTCACTCCTCTGTGTCAGGCTACACTATTACATAGACTGACAGAGGTGGTTGCCATGGTGCCTGGAGTCCCTCCAGCTATATTCAGGACTCACCTGCTGCGGCTCCTGGGCACCAGTGAGGTTTGTGTTACATGGAATGAATTGAAGGGGGAGGGGAATCAGTAAAGGATGAAGTGCTGTGATTCCTTAAAGCAGGAAATTAGTTGGCGTTTTTGCACTTCTAGTTCCTTGTTTATAATCTGACTGGGTTTTTGGTTAGATGGCTGAAAGTGTGTGGTTAAGTCTTTCAGCATTTGCATGTCTTGTTCTACAAGATAAAATATGTTGGTGTCTGTCCTCAACTTTGAAGGTACCGTCAGTCAATTTTAAAGTTATTTAATAGGGGGAAAAAAAGAATATTATACTCATCAATATATATATTGATTAGTGTGTAATTACATCTTCCAACAATTTGATGAGGAAACCACCCTGATCCCACGCCATATTTTGAATAAATCAAGTTTTGCCTGTTTGCCTAGAGACCAGTCATATACGTAAGACGTCAAAGGCAGAGGAGAAGAGAAGTAGTAGTTGTTTGCATGTTGTGGAGGAACATTTCAATTTATTCCTGCACCTTCAGACTCATTATATGAAGCGCCTTACATGTTTTATCGTCAGAGAAGCGGTCCCCTCCAGCAAAGACACAGAAAACGCAACACAAAGCGACAAAACCACCACTATCATAATGAAACGACACCCTCTTTCTCCTCGCCTCGAGCCTCATGTTCTGAATTGAAGTCATTTACATTTTATGACCTAATTTATTTCCAAGTGTTACTATTCATATATGTTAATATATAGTGTATACAAAAATGTGCTTTTTACACAAACACCACATAACGCCAGCCTGTCGTGGCCGTTATGGGACACAGCTTATATTTCATGGTTTTGATCTCTCTTGACTAAAACGTGTTCTACAGCAGCCACCGTAATGAGATTACATACTTGAATTAAAGGTTAAGAAAACAGAACTGAGGTGCGTGGAATATCCACAGGCCCCGTTGTGTGGAGTAATGGGCTATTGTTAAAAGAAGACATTTTTCTGTTTCAGTCTGATCGTTTCAATTCAAAACACGATTTATTCTAAAAACTTGTTATTGATTACTGCCAAATATGTGTTTTCTGTTTTTCTTTTTAATAAAACAAATTGTCTTTCCCTTTGGTAAGTTTTGGGATGTGATCAGTCTGATTGTTTTGGTGTTTTTCATGCCGTCAGGTGAGCCTCCTTCATGCCACTCTGCTGCTGAAGTGTGCCTTCACAGACAGCCTGTTCAGCTCTGAAGACGAAGCCTTCATCCTCAAACGGCTAGTGGTGCTCTCCCAGCACCTGCTCCTGAGCACGCCTGAGAAACTCTTCTACATGGACTGCATCCTGCACTTCCCGGAGAACCGGCCCATCAGCTGCGGCGACGGTGACGAGACCCTCCCCGTGCTCCTCACGCCGCAGCTCGCTTCAGCTCTGGTCCCCACCGTGTTTAATGACAGCGCCACCCTGCTCGCCCGGTTCAACATGCTATCCCTGGTGTACCTGGAGGAGGGGGAGGAAGGCCAGGGAGGCCAGGGGCTGGCCTACCTCTACGAGCACCTGAGCTCGCTGCTGAGCATGGTGGAGAACGGGTGCGGCAGAGAGCTCGTCGTCACCTTCTTCAGAGCGGCCTTCCTTTTCCTGTATTATTTCTGCCACGTGGAGCGTTACTCCAACGACCTGACCAAGCAGCTGTGTCAGCTCTACCTCAACCACACCAAGCTGGCTCCACATTTCATCAACCTGGCTGACCAGACCCAGGACAGACTGTCTGAATCCAGCTGGTCTGTGGGGCTCCTCAAAGCTCTGCAGAGGGTCATTACTGAGGCACCGCTAACCCAGCTCACCTCACACGACCTCAGCCGGCACCTCAAGATGCTGGCCCGAGTGGCGGAGGAAGGAGAGATCATCCAGCAAAGCACCCTCACCTTCCTCTCCAGCATCATCACTCCCTCGTCATCCTCGTTGTGCACAGGTGGTGATTGGCGTCTGGGAAACGAAATCCTCAGGGTCTGCCGCCATCTGCTCGTCCACCCAAGTCTGGACTCGCTGCTGACTCCTCTGGCTGACGTCCTGCAGCTCCTCGTCTGCCACTACGCAGACATGGAGATCCAGGACCACGCCCGTCTCTACTACACCCTCCTGACCACGCTGTCAAGGGAGAAGCTGGCTGGGGTGTTGGCACAGGGCATGGAAGAGGGAGGGCGTCAGGACAAAAAGCAGTCACTGTCCTGCCTCATAGGTGAGGGGCTGACGAGCACACTGACCATCCAGCAGACAGAGAGAGCTGTATTCAGGCTGATCGAGGCCCCTCCTGAGCCACGAGCAGGAGACATAAATTCAAATGAAGTACAGAAAGGCCCGGAGGAGGCGAGCGCATCGATGGAGGCCTACAGAGATCAATTCAGTGACTCCAGCTTTGCTTCAGAGATCACCTTACAGTACCAGCTGGTCCACATCAACTCTCATGACTCTCACTTCGATCAACTCTTTAGCATCCGCCTTCACTTCAGCCTCACAGACCATCACTACGAGGAGCTGGGCGACATCAGCGTCCCATGTCTTCTCAGAGAGAGGCCGTCGGCCATAGTTCAGCTAACACTGAAGCCCAGGAAGCCTTACCCTACCAGCCTCCACGCCAGCGCCATCTTCACCTCTCCAGATGGCCATACATGGCACACCACCCTACCTGACATCCATGTGGCTTTCCAGCAAACTTTCCTGCCTCTGCCTGTCCCCTCAAACTGGGGACGAGGCGGCACACTGAGCGTGTTCGAGGGTTTGTGGGACGAAATCTGCTCAGAGAGCGGAGACAGTGCTATGAGCCTATTCTGCTGCCAGCTGAAGGAAGCAGCTCTAAATACACTGGTGGAAAAGCACTTCCTCCCCTTCCTCATATCAGACGCGTCACATAAAGAAGAATTCAAAGTGCTCTTCTTCCTCCCACCACGCTCTCACATCCTGCTGAAGGTAAGCTCAGAGGAGGACGCCGTGCACTTCAACATTGCCACGGATAACTGGGAGCTTCTGTCTCATATTAACTCTTACCTTCTAAAAATTACATCATTACAGGAAGACACGCTCAGCTGACTGTGATGGACAATATTTTAAAAATAGAAATGCACTTTTAACATCCATATTTTTCAAAGTAAGATGTAAATGGGACTGACTGGGGACAGTTGATTTAAAATGAAGAAATTGCACTTTGATTTTGTTGATATGCAATTAAACAAACATGAAATGACAGTTTATTTTCTGGAGACAAAAAATCTCATCTTTACACTTTTATTTTTAAGAAAAGCCAATTCATAACTTACGAGTGTGCAAACTCATCAACCAGATAATTAACCATTGTTGCCCTCACTTCTGTACCAGTAATGCAATTGTTTATATTAACAGTGGCCATATTTGATTACTGTACAGTGATGTTAAACAGTAAAGTAATCATTAGGAACATCCCGAACACTGTCATGTATTAGCTATTGGTCTAAATATTGGTAGTGGTCTTCTCTCTTTTGGCTGAAAAGCTAGAAAAAATAAAGACACCGGAGAAACATGCTTCAACCACAAGTGTTGACATTGTAGTTTGTCCACTAGAGGGCACTGATGGAAATGCCACAGGGACGACAACCAGCTGACTCGTCCAGTCAGACCATAAACAAGTAAGTTGTCACATTATCCTAGTCCTCACTCATAAATAACTACACATAGCACATTTGGGAAATCTCTTGTGTGCATGAAAAAAAATATTGGCTTTTTTAAAATCACCATATATCAATATTGTCTTACAGTTGGGCTTTAATCAAGAGCCCAAGTTTCAAGAATACAGCTGGATAAGGTGCCTTGTTTCACCACTAATGGTGCTAAAAAGCTAAACCTTTCGGAGTGGTTCAGTTTTTTCTTAAACTCTATGCTAACCTAGAATTCTGCTGAAAAATTGCAGACTGATGCTGTACTAACATGAGACGCAGAAGTACAATTCCTTTTGGTGAGAAAAGCTGGATGTCAGCTTCTTGTGTTTTTGGATGAGCTCTGTGGTGCAGCTTTATATCTGATCCTTGTGCTGAAGGTTGGTGGAATATTCTGCTACACGAGTTCTAATAAATGCTCTCATACAGTAAAAGTGTCCAGACACAGTCTATCAGAGATTTTCACTTTTAGAAAAGATTTGTGTGTGTGTGTACAAACATAAACTTAACAAGTTGTGTCCTTAAGGCAACATGAGAAAGTCGGTGAAGCTTTTGTGACTGACACGAGCAGTTCTGGAATCCTTTAAGACTAGCGTTAGCATCTGGCTCATGTCCTTGAAAAGCCCAGTGTGTACAAGTTGGAGCAGTCTGTTCTTTATTCAGTGAGGCCTCTGAAGTTGGGTCCTGCGTACGTAGGTAAGGCTGTCTGCTGGCTGACGAGTTTGTCCATGACGGCAAGCTCTGCGTCTCTCTTCTCCACCTCGTCGAAGGGGGTCCACGACATGTCGTGTTGAAGTTTGAATGCACCAAGAAATGGGTGAGGGGAGCTTGGACCCCATTCCTGTGGAGGAGAGGAGAGGACTGTCATAATAAATAGAATATGTTTTGAGATCAAAAATCCACCATGAAGGAAACTCTCTTCATTGTCCTTTAGTTTGCTAACGTTCAGCACATCAAAGTCTGCAATACCGACAGCTTTTCTTTATGTTTGTAAAACGATTTCACGTAAATACAAACTGCAGTCCAGTGAGGTGATGTAACAGAAAAGCTCTGATCACGGTTCTGTCAGATTCACTTTTTTTTGTTTTAGTCCTGTTGTCATTTATTAGCCACATGCTGCTTTACACATAATGATTTCTAGTTTCGGGTTACAGTTTATTGGTGTAACGCTGGTATCAGATCAGTATTTGGTATGGACAGAAATCAGGAGCTAAGGAATCGAATAAGAAAGAAAAAGAGTAGCATTGGCGGTATCTCTAATTCAAACAAATAAAAAACGTAGGAGTTTTATCCAAATTGGATAAAATTCTAAAAAGCTTATCCTGCTACATTTTTTTTAACAAATGTTTTACATTTACAATTGAAAAGGTTAATCTTCTTAAAACCAGTTTGTGCTTCCAAAACCATCCACAGCTGCAGCGTAACCAGCCACATCCAACCTGAGCAACCTGATCATCTGATTTATCAGCTCCCTTCTGGCTGCACGACCTTTGAACACTAACACACAGACGTGCAGCGTCACGTTGAGTATTCACGTGTGTGATGTAACAGCTGCTGTACTGGAGTTTTGTAACTGCTGTCAGTCTGGGCTGACATAACATGAACAAGGCTGGTGCCTACCATAGGCGAGAGGATGGAGAAGTATTTCTGTCCCGATGGCCTCTGATAGAGGTAGTAGATGTTGCCTGGCTTTTTCACAATGTTACAGGCAGCGTGGTGCAGTTCAGAGTCTCTTTTGGCTTCTTCCAAAGCCTAGCAGAGAAGCAAAGATGTTGCCTTTAGATCAGAGCAACGTGACCATGCAGCTCATCCAGCGTGCACGGCTCTTACCTTCCTCGCCTGCTCCTGCAGGTATCTGATCTGGTCTGCAATGACTGTCAGTTTGTTGCAGGCATTGGCTTTTACAAACTCATCTCCCTGGGGGGGGGAAACAAAACACATATTCAGATATAACACATATTCATTATGAGAATAACCTGAAAGTAAAAAATAACAAAAACTGAGTCCAATCCACACCTTCTGGACTTGCTCTGCAAGAGCAACCAGATTCATGGGGTCTCCAACTCTGTTGGTCTGGTAGGAACTAACCAGTTCCAGCCCACTGGGAGCACTGCTGCTCTCAACCAGAGTCACTGCAAAAAAATAAAATAAAAATGAAAAACTAAATAGTAGATTGTTTCTTAAATATGGTGCTGCCTTCATGGCACATTTGAAAATCTGCTAAATAAAGAATTCATTTACTACCTAAACGTTTCACATATATATATATATATATATATATATATATATATATATATATATATATATATATATATATATATATATATATATATATATATATATATATGTGTGTGTGTGTATGTATCGGGGGAAACTTGGGCTTCAGTCTTACTGATATATCACATTTTCTCCTCCCTAATAATGATGACTGGTATTACAGAAGTTCATAGAAAAATAAAAATTATCAACATTTCAGAATTGCAGTACCTTTAAGATGAAACAACCTTTGTCTCAGCACATTTATTACAACTTTCTAACGTCTAAAGTTTTAAACTCCATGTAGAGACGGGGTTAACCTGCTGGGAGCAGCTTCTATACGAAAAGCTACAGGAGTCCTACCTCTGAACACTTCCTCACATGTGACACAATAATGTTATTAAAACACTAACACCAAATTATTTTACATGCACACGGTCCCCCGCCTCGCTGTTGGGCTCACGCAGCATTTCAGTAACCACGCAGACTGCACTGGTTACGCATGTAATGTAACTCTAGAAAATGCTAACCCACACGCTCAGCATGAACTTGAGTGTCTAGTTGCGAGTACAGTTCAGCTTTTACTTAAACAGAGGGTCAGCTCGTGTGACAGTGCGTACAGTCAGATAACCGAGAAAAAGGATTCACGTGAGATTTTTGATCAAGTAAGTGTGTACATGTGTTACCTGTTGTGGTTTTCTCGGGCTGGTTAGGCAGGCTGACCGTCCTGTCCATGTCGTCTTCCTTGAAGTTTTACTATAAACTCCTCTCTCGAGTAATATCAATAATCACAACCTATCTTTAGGCTGTCCACTTGCCTGTTTTGCAACCAACTCGTATTCAACTAAAAATACTGTAGGGATCACTGGGTCCTAATCTCCGCCCCGTTCTGCTCAAAATAGTTGTCCATATTTATGCCTTTTTAAAATACATTTAATTATGCAGTTAATTTTAGCTTACTGGTGATTATGAATTTGTTTTGTTTTATTATAATTATGTATTGGGATTAATAATGATATAAACTTTTATATTCTGTATTTCGTACTTCACTACATTTACGCTTGTTCTTTCAGGCTCTCAAATAGCAGGTCGACACGAGACAGAGCATTTAAACATGAAGATATGTCAATGTTAAGAAATATACGAAGTTGTATAATACACATAAAACGGAAGCTGTGCTCCACTTTTGACTGAGTCAGACTGCACTTAAAAGCTTCTAGCTAAAGCTCACATTAAAGCTGACACTTTCACTAAAAGATGTATTTTTATTGGTTTCGCTCGATCTTCCTCGCGCATACTACGTTTCCCATAATACATTGCGTGCTTAGTTAATTTTTTTGGTAAGTGAACAATTTTTTGGTAAGTTTTTTTCTATTGTGACAAAATTAAAATCCTCTGTTTTGTCTTTATTATTTTACTATTTGCGCAAAGTTATAAATAAACACAACAAAAATAAAATTACACATCGTCTGCAGGATTCGATGATATTCTTTGACCAGCTTAAAGCGGTGGAACAGCGATCTTGATTAAATAGAAGAATGTTAAGCTTTACAATATACTGTGACACATTTCAGATGTACTGCCCATCATGCTGTTTGGGAATTCTCTTCCAACATCCAGCATCACAGCAGTACAACTTCATTAACAGCTTCAGTCAGACACGTTGAAAACTTTTAAAAAGTACATTTTTAGGCCATTGACGGGCTCTATCAGTGGCCTATAATACGAGTTTCTCCACAGACTTCAGGTTTCTTTGGGTGCCGTGTCTTCTCCTTGCCTCACCAGAACCTCACTGCTGTGTTCCTACGCACCAACAGCTGTATTTGGGAGCCTGTGAAAGTGTGAATGAGGACAATTCCAAACAGATCCATCAGTGGAAAAAAGCAAACAGTTAAAAGTACAGTTTTCATTGGTTAGTTGCCTTTTCTCGGACTTTTGTCAATAAACTTTCATACATTTTAACCAGACCTTTTCAGAAATCTGTGTCATTTTGTGTTTATTCAACTAGTGAAAATATTTTGCTCTCAAGCTCTGAAGCACTAAATCAACTCGTATCATGTTGCATACGGCTGATGCGTATGCATATGCATAAGGATGAAGGGTGGGGGGGTGTTGCCGAGGGGGGCTCCGCCGCTCAAATCCCACCTCCAGTCAAGCTCCTGGTGGAGAAAGGAGTAGTAACAATTCTCTCTGCGTACCGGCTCGTCGTCGGCCACAGGCCCAGGCTCAGGTCCCGCTGCAGAGCCCTGACACTTTGCCACCATGGAGCTCCGTTATGCGCTCACATTCCTCTGTGTTGTCGTGGTGCCTGCGTGCACATCGGACACTGAAGTGAGCAGCCACTTTGTTTTGGAGCCTTATGATTTCCTCTTCGACACGGCGGTGGAAGCTTACTATAAGGGGGACTGGTTATCGGTGATTCTGAACATGGAGAAGGCTCTCAAAAACAAAGCCACTTTGCGCAAAGTTAAAGCTCAGTGCCGCCAGAGCTGCGCCAACCAGACCGCTTTCGGCGAGCCTTTGGCCGGGTTGGGAGTTCCCATACCGGGGACCGGCTCTGTGGAGGACCTGGGCTTCTTCCAGAAATTCCTGAAGCGGGCCGACTGTGTTAACTCCTGCGAAACTGAGAAAGTCGGCGCACCAAGTTTGCATCTCGTCAGCGAGGAAATAGAGCTGGAGTTCAAGAAGAGGAGCCCATATAATTACCTACAAGTGGCGTATTTTAAGGTAGAAAAGGATGCTGGCAGCTACAGTGTGGCCTGTCTCTCACTGCACACACACACTCGCTTTGCTCTAGGCGAGCTAGAACAGTAAAAACTTTAGCACTGATTCTTTTTTAGCCTGTAAGTTAGAGCTGATGTGGAGCACATTACTGTTTTGCCCCAACCCCCCAAAACCAAGACAACCATGCCACGTCTTAAGGTGGAGTCAGCTTCTGCGGGGTGTGACGTTAGGACGTGAAATTGAGCGATTTAAAGGCCTAAAATTTTATTTTCAAAAGCTCCTGCTGGCAAACCACAAACGCTTGATCTGTGAAATAAGTAGGGACTAGCAATTATTTATTTTATTAATTTTTTTGTAGACTTAAATTCGTTTTTAACAAGATATTTTTCCAACTAAGCAAGTTAGGGGGCGTAAAGATGAATGGGTTAGTGTGAAAATAAGGATTTATTTTCTGCTCTGATGAAAATATTTTCTATGAAACTCTGTGTGACATGGCAGAGGTGTGCGGGACAAACGTCAAACAGGACGTTTGTCCCGCACACCTCAGCCTGGCCCCTAAAAGCTCAGGCTGAAGAAAATGTTAAAGTTAGTTTTTATCAAAAAGTCATAGAGCTGTCATAACTCATACAGTACTGTGCAAAAGTCTCAAGCCACGACTCATTTCTTCTCATTAGCTATTTTAGGGGGATATCTGTGTGTGCAGGTGACTATTACTGTGCATAATTATTAGGCAACTCAACAAAAAACAAATATATACCCATTTCAATTATTTATTTTTACCAGTGACACCAATATAACATCTCCACATTCACAAATATACATTTCTGACTAGGGCTGAACGATTATGGAAAATAATCTAATTGCGATTTTTTGCCCCAATATTGCGATTGCGATGCGATATGCGATTTTTTTTAAGGTCTTTGTCTTCTGTATTATTAAACAAAGACAAGCAATACATCATATAGTATGGCCAATACTATATTACATTAATTTTAAACTGTTCTTTCCTGGAAGACAGACCTCTGTTATGATGACATGAGGTGATGCATGAATTGATGACTGACATTTTTATTTAACTTCTTCAATCACAACAGTATATTTGAACATACACAATAGTTTATTTTTAGCTTACAAACATCTGAGCATAAAGTGCTGACAAGGAACCCTGGTGTAAACATTAAAATGAAAGTCAGTACAATGTGCAGATTGCAGAAATATACATAAAAAAAATCAGTGGCTTTACCACACTCAGTTTTTCGACATCTGTGAACTACTAGACAGTCATTCAATTAAAAAATAATATTAAATAAATAAAACTAATAAATAAAAAATACACACATCTTACTGATCTCTGCAGTCAGTAACATTACACATAAAGTGCAAACATAATAGCAATTGTATAAACACACACACAAACACGCCTTTAAAATTTAAAGGCGTGAAATTGGACGGTCTAGCCTTCTGATTAGCTAATCAGAAGGCTAGTTCTGATTAGCGTCACCGCTGTCTCGGTGGAGTTTAATAAACTCGGCCGTCTGCTTCTTGCTATCTAAAATATAACCAGACACTGGCGTAAATTCTCGACTGTCTCATACTTCTGTTTAATAAGTTTTCTGTTTGACGTTTAGTCAGCTGTGTGAAAACCAAGGAGGAACCCACCCGGGGGATTAATAAAGTTTTATTTTATCTAATCTAATAACTTTAATCTCAGCCAAACCGATTTACTCACGAACAAACAAAACACTGAAAAAAGCCCAACAATAACATTTTTAGGTTGTCTAAGTGACTTATATATCACGTTTAACCCGAGGAGCGAAACTCCGCGGTGATCTGAAAATGATGTGCCGGGAGTTGTGCCGTTCTCGGCCGCATCAGTAACCCTCGAGCTCCCGGCTAGCTGTCGAGCTGGTGGGTAGCAGACGCCTCTGAAAACGTCGAAGCACTTTTGCAAATATGGGATATCTTGATAAACCGAGCAGATATTTGATGTTTACACAACTACTTTCTCGCCTGAAAATATTTTAAAAGTTTATTTTGTGACCCTGAAAGATTAGTATGAGTAATTTTAAAACTTAGTAGCGGCCGCCATTGTTGGAAACTGGAGTTTGGCTGGGCCGCGCTATGAATTCTGGGATATGGTAGTAATTTGGACAGCCTTCGGCGCGTCGCTGTGACGTAATCGGTCTACAAATGCGGCCTCAGGAGGATGCAGCCCATGAATTTGGACATGTCCAGAGTATAATCGCAGCCTTTGCGGTTAGAAAATTGCACTTGATCATGTCGCGATATTATCGCAAATGCGATATATCGTTCAGCCCTATTTCTGACATTCAAAAACAAAACAAAAACAAATCAGCGACCAATATAGCCACCTTTCTTTGCAAGGACACTCAAAAGCCTGCCATCCATGGCTTCTGTCAGTGTTTTGATCTGTTCACCATCAACATTGCGTGCAGCAGCAACCACAGCCTCCCAGACACTGTTCAGAGAGGTGTACTGTTTTCCCTCCTTGTAAATCTCACATTTGATGATGGACCACAGGTTCTCAATGGGGTTCAGATCAGGTGAACAAGGAGGCCATGTCATTAGTTTTTCTTCTTTTATACCCTTTCTTGCCAGCCGCGCTGTGGAGTACTTGGACGCGTGTGATGGAGCATTGTCCTGCATGGAAATCATGTTTTTCTTGAAGGATGCAGACTTCTTCCTGTACCACTGCTTGAAGAAGGTGTCTTCCAGAAACTGGCAGTAGGACTGGGAGTTGAGCTTGACTCCATCCTCAACCCGAAAAGGCCCCACAAGCTCATCTTTGATGATACCAGCCCAAACCAGTACTCCACCTCCACCTTGCTGGCGTCTGAGTCGGACTGGAGCTCTCTGCCCTTTACCAATCCAGCCACGGGCCCATCCATCTGGCCCATCAAGACTCACTCTCATTTCATCAGTCCATAAAACCTTAGAAAAACCAGTCTTGAGATATTTCTTGGCCCAGTCTTGACGTTTCAGCTTGTGTGTCTTGTTCAGTGGTGGTCGTCTTTCAGCCTTTCTTACCTTGGCCATGTCTCTGAGTATTGCACACCTTGTGCTTTTGGGCACTCCAGTGATGTTGCAGCTCTGAAATATGGCCAAACTGGTGGCAAGTGGCATCTTGGCAGCTGCACGCTTGACTTTTCTCAGTTCATGGACAGTTATTTTGCGCCTTGGTTTTTCCACACGCTTCTTGCGACCCTGTTGACTATTTTGAATGAAACGCTTGATTGTTCGATGATCACGCTTCAGAAGCTTTGCAATTTTGAGACTGCTGCATCCCTCTGCAAGATATCTCACTATTTTTGACTTTTCTGAGCCTGTCAAGTCCTTCTTTTGACCCATTTTGCTAAAGGAAAGGACGTTGCCTAATAATTATGCACACCTGATATAGGGTGTTGATGTCATTAGACCACACCCCTTCTCATTACAGAGATGCACATCACCTAATATGCTTAATTGGTAGTAGGCTTTCGAGCCTATACAGCTTGGAGTAAGACAACATGCATGAAGAGGATGATGTGGACAAAATACTCATTTGCCTAATAATTCTGCACTCCCTGTATTGCTCAAAACCACTTCAAAAAAGCCTCATAAAGAAATGAGGGATTGCTCAGGACTATTGCACAGCGCTGTATTATGCTTACGTATGAGTATGATGTACCACTGTAGGAAAACCAGAAAAAATGGCTTACTGTTTTCAAGTTCGGTTGTTTTTAGGATGTTGTTAGGTTGTTAGACTATTTTGTGACCCACTAAATCCACACAACTGCAACCTGGTCAGTTCAGTCAGGCCTTACATTAGTACGATTCACTTACTTGTGATTTCATTGTAATATATATTCTGAACTTTTGAAATATTTTAAAATCTGAGAAATACGACTGGTACTATATTGCTTTACTACTCTCAGCAATCAAAGCCCTTTCCTACTAAAAGTCTCAGTCTCTGTTTATACAAGGATATTTTTCCTATGCCTAAATACTTTTAACCTACCATGATCAAAGTTACACTGTGATGGATGCATCGGGGGAAACCTGGGCTTCAGTCTTGCCAAAAAATCTTTTAAGTCTTTCTACCTACTGAGCTGCCTAAACGTTAGCGTTTCAGATAGTAAAGAGTAAACTGAAATCCACCCCAGAAAATGTAAAGATAACAGTTTGGCCCTTATGGGTTACCAGACCAAAAATGTGAACATTTAAAATGATATTGCATCAAAAATCATTTATAGCAGATTAATTACCCCCAAAATAAAAGTGAGTGAAAGTTGACAAACACAGTCTGAAGTACCTGTACAAAAACATACAATAAGAATGATTAAACATAAATATGTAACATAATTAGTTAAAATAATAGCCTGTGTACATTACTGACGTCTCAATATGAGTATGTCAGGATCAATATTGGCTGGTGTATATAGTTAGCTAACATTTGGAAAGTAAAGAGCAACTACTGGGCTTAGTGCACCAAAACAAAAGTAAAATCAGAGTAGATTAAATGTATTCCACTACTACATTAACTAACTGTTAATGTATCTGTGCCTACATGAGATATTTTGATACCAAGTTAGCTTGCACGAGTTTTCCAGTTGAATTAAATAGAATAGAAAATAAGCTTGTGTATGTGTGTTTTTCTTCCTTTCAGATCAATAAGCTGGCCAAAGCAGTAGCAGCTGCCAACACGTTTTTCCTGGCCAACCCAGATCACATGGAGATGAGACAGAATCTGGACTACTACAGGATGATGGCAGGAGTACAGGAGGACGACTTCAAAGATCTGGAGGCCAGGCCACACATGGTGAAAGCAAACTCCGTCTTTGATAATGCTGTTATGTTCTTGTAGCCTCATCCTCTGCTGATTGTCTATAATTCATCTACAGTTTATTTTTATTGACATTTCATTAGTTTGGTCAGTTAAGTCAAATTAAGGAACAGTCAGACGATCCCCTGTGAACTAGCACTTGGTGACAACGAGAAGGAAGAACTCTCTTTTAACAGGAAGTGGCTTCCAGCAGGACCAGGCTCAGGGAGAGAAGGCAATCTATCATAATCAGCTGGAGGGGAAAACAGAAGAGAAGAAAGGAGGGCATTTTTCTTTACATGTTGCCACACGATGCAGTCTCTAACGATGATTCAAGCAGAAAGATTTAAACTCCTTTGTCTGCCTGACTGACCTTGAACAGATGAAGCTGACTGTTGCAGTAGCTGTGATGTGCCCTCTCTCTTCAGGCCCAGTTTCTGCTGGGAAAGAGCTCCTACAGTGACGACTCCTTCATCCTGGCGGCTGAACACTTTGAATCAGCCGTAGATGAGTACTTCATAGCTGATAAGGAGTGCAGAGTTCTGTGTGAGGGAGCCTACAACTATGATGGATACAACTACATGGAGTACAGTGCAGACCTGTTCCAGAGTATGAGTGGTGAGGCAGCATATCCTTTGCTTGTGAGCACTAAAGATTCCAACAGAGCTGAGAATTTGATGTGAAGCTGCATGCAAGGGAGACATTTGTATGGCAAATATGAAAAATAGGCTGCATGTGCTATAAATACTTGTATAAATGTGTCTGTGTCCCTCAGACCACTACCTGCAGGTGCTGAGCTGTAAGCAGCACTGTGCTGTGGAGCTGGCCTTAACTGCTGGCAGAGACAAGCCCTTTGAGGACTTCCTGCCTTCACACTTCAACTACCTGCAGTTCTCCTACTACAACAGTGAGTTTCACAGTGCTTTCTATAAGTCAGGTGTGCCTGTATCCACTGTCCTTAGCAACAATGCAGAAAAGAAGTCTAAACACAGAAATGAACAGCTATGGCCTCATATACACGGATCATCTGTTTGACGACTTTAATAGCAAAAACACAGACCTGCACCTAACATGAACGAGATTACCTCATAAATAAGCCAAATATTATATGATAATAGATCAGCATTTATTGCTGGACTCTGAATGGAAGTAATTCATGTGAATTTCTTTGTATTTAGTTTTCAATTGATTTGCAGTTTTTGCCCATTTGTTACAGTTGATCACAGATTAAAAGATTATCGCACATAATTGTCAACATTGACAGTGGAGTGATTGCTGTTTAATCATTGTCTTTATGCACCAAACTTGCTTTGCAGAGCCCAACTCACTGCAACTAATTGCAATAATTCTGGTCATGCCACATTTTTTAAAACTGTTCTGTGTGACTGTAGACTTAAAGAGCTTTTTGGTACATATGTTAAATACTTTAACTATTTATATAGTAAATAAAAAAGAGAAAATTCTCTTGTACTGCATGTATTTATAATGTATTTCTTCAAAATTAACCAAAAGAATTGCAGCGTTTTATGTAAAATTTCATATTGTTATATTTTACTTCTCCCTAGTGGCAGCCTTTAAAAGAGCAATATGAAAAATAACCCTGTCCTGTAAGAGTTTAGGCTCTTAACCTCTGAACTGCTGCAGGTTTCTTCCTGTTAAAGGAGAGTTTTTCCTTCTCTCTGTCACCAAAGTCCTTTTTCTGTTTTTATTGTAGGGTCTACCTTACAATATAAAGCACCTTGAGGTGACTGTTGTTGTATAAATAAAACTGAATTGAATTGAATCACCAGGTGACCACTGACCAGTCTCAGCATAAGACCAGGTTTTGTTTTAGCCAAAGAGGCAAATATTCTGAAACTATAAGATGTCATGTTAATCATTTTACATTGTTTTGTTTTGTTATAAGTTCTTCCATGTGGTTGTTCCAAACTTAGCATACTAACTTCATATAGCAGTAACACAATGAAGGTCTTTAAAATATTTTCATACTTTTATTTTTATTTTTCACACTTTCTTCATAATTTGATTTCATTTTTTGAATGTTTAACAACAAGTTTAAGCTAAAATTCTTCCGTGCTGTAACTTTAGAGTCCCCTGTAGGTACAGGATGTTTGTTATGAAATAGTCACTGGTGTTTAAGAACAAGGATATATGCTGCAAATCCAATAACATCCTTTTTGTTCACATCCATGATTCCATGTATTTTTGTCTTTTCTTTCCAGGTGAGAAGTACGAGAAGGCCATAGAGTGTGCTAAGACCTACCTGCTGTTCCACCCTGAGGATGAGGTGATGAACCAGAACCTGAACTATTACTCTGCCATGCTGGGCGAGGACAAAGCAGCAGCCATATCAGCCCGACAGGTACAGTTACACTGTGTTTAACAGAGGCTTTCAACCTCTTCTTCAACCTCACCGTGAGTGCAGTTATTCCTAGCATTGTGTTATCTTAATCCTTAGTGATCAGCAGTAAATTAGCCTGAACAAAGTGTGGTGGCAGAAAAATGGTCTTCATCAGCACTCACGTGTACTCAGGGGCACATTAAAAAAAGGCTCTGGTGGTGATCTAAGCACATAACTGTTTGCTGATTCTTAAAAAAGATTTGAGCTGCCCTGGGCCCTAAATGTCCACATAACACACTATTTAAAGTGGGTTATTATGGTTATCCATCACTACTAATGACTAAGTGATTATTTCCCAGGTGGAGGTTGCTGGCCTGTGGCCTGTGTTTTAGAATATAAAGGCTCCAAAGGTAGATGCAGGTGTATTATTACACCTGCATCTGTTGTCCAGACATCTGTATCCACAGCCTGACGGTGTGTATGCACCATGAGAGCAGAGCTGCATGAGCTCAAACACACTGCAACCTAAGAAAACACCCTCAAATCAAAGAATGCTACAAAAGCACAGGAGATAAAACAGAAGCTGAACAAGCACAACACAGATTTGCTCTCTGAATGCATACATCACCACTAACACGCGTCCGTCAGAATCACTGTAAAAAAAAAAGCCAGACCAATTTGTTCCTACTAAAATAAAGGAGAAGACAGCTCCAACTGGAGCTAAGGAACCAGAGATATAACGACGGTCTTTATAGCGCAGGCTTTGTGATTGTTGAATGTGATTTTAGGAGCTATGTTACAGGCTGCTGCTGACTTGTAATCCCTAGGTGGTGAAACAGTACATTCAGCAGTCGCTCCTGGAGAAAGAGCTCCTCTACTTTGGTTATGAAGCCTTTGGAATCACTTTTGTAGATCCGGTAAGTGTATAACTCAGTTTACATCTCACCACATTCTGCACTACTTATGAAGTGCTGGGATATAAATAAATGTGATCTTTGAATTCTCTGTTATTTTTGCTTAAAGGACTCGTGGACCCCCGAAGATGTCATGCCTAAGAAACTGAGAGAGAAACAGAAGTAAGACTAAGAGCACCGCCACACGTGTGCAGGTCGAGCATGAAGGTGCACTTAAAGTCAGTGTTGTTATCTGCGTGTGTGTTGCTGTGTCTCAGGGCTGAGAGAGAGACTGCAGCGAGGATCACAGAGGAGATAGGAAACCTGATGAAGGAGATTGAGAATCTGGTTGAGGAAAAGAAGAAGGATTCTTCAGAAATGACCAAGATGATAGTGCCACAGGAAGGTGAATGTTTCAGAGAACCAGGGTATAAAATGTCAGTCTTGTACAACCAGTCTTTATCCTCACGTCTTTATCTGTGACCTTATCTTGTAGATGGCGCTCTGCTGTACAGTGACATCAAGGTGACCATGACATCCAAGCAGCTGAATGGCTCCCAGCGGGTTTTGCTGGACGGTGTGATCACAGATGAGGAGTGCAGGGAGCTGCACCGTCTCTCCAATGTGAGTAGCCCCAAGGAATAAAGTTCAGTCCGTGTCAGCAAAGATTTCCTCACATCACCTGCATTCTGATCGTGTCCCGTATGTATGTTTTTCAGCTCGGCTGTTATAGGAGTTGCTTAATGTTGCATTTATTTCACAGACAGCTGCTCTAAAAGGCGATGGCTATAGAGGACGACCATCCCCACATTCCCCCAGCGAGCTGTACCAGGGAGTCACCGTCCTGAAGGCTGTCAAGGTCTATAAAGCAGAAAAATTCCAAATAAGAGATGCCAACACAAGCACAAACGTTCACCTTTAATCATAGCTAGGGGAAAGATCAAAGCTGGTTCTTTATGTGGAAACAAAAAATACGTTTTTTAGTATAACAGCAGACTTTTTCCACATTTCAGCATCAAAACAACAGAACATGCAGCATATAGCTTATGTGCTCGAGCTGGCGGATGAGAATAAAAATGTTTGCAGCAGGTTAATCTAGAGGCTCACCTGTAAATGTAACCTGATGCTTATTGCTTCCAGCTGTTTGAGGTAATTAAATAGTTGCAGCTTCGTAGGATCCAAAACGACACGTGTGACTCAGCACGTCAGTTATTGTCTACACAGAGAGGAACGATCACTTAGAATCTGACAGTATATCACTTTTCCACAACATAATGCAGTCCTGTGAAAAACTGTTGATTCAGTAGCTTGTAGAATTATATTTAGCAACAATAACTTGAAGTAATTGTTTGATGTATTATTTTATCAGCATCTCACATGATTGTGGAGGAATTTTGAACGACTCTTCTTTGTAGTATTGCTTCAGTTGATTGAGGTTTGCAGGCATTCGTTTATTCACAGCATGGAGCAATCATCACCCCTTCACCACCGTGCTTGACACTTTGTACGATGTGCTTGTGCTGATAGCCAGTGTTTGGTTTTCTCCCAACATGTCGCTGGGAATTCTAGCCAAAGAGCTCCACTTTGGTCTTGTCTGTCCAAAGAACCTGAAGCTTTGCAAACCTAAGACGTGTTCTCTTTAGAGAGAAGATGCTCTTTCCTGGAACATTTTTCATCTTCAGTGCAAACACTTTTGTATTTATAGTTCTATATAAAAACAGACTCAACATTGTTTTCCTCCTTGTCCCAGCTTTTACATGGTTTTTCTTCTTCTCACAGCTTGGCCAGGAGGGGAAGGTCCCTCTGAAGAGCGCTCGTCTGTTCTTTGACCTCAGTGAGAAAGTGAGGAAGGTCTTAGAGTCCTACTTCCGTCTGGACACTCCACTCTATTTCACATACTCCCACCTGGTCTGTCGCTCTGCCATCGATGGTAAGCTAACCACTGACACTGTGTCATTTTTTCCCCATCCTGATTTTGTGTCTAGGAGTTGGTTCAGACATCACTCCCAAATGACCTCGTTTATCTGTTAGATCTGCTAGGACATGCCCGTCCTGCCCCGCGCTACAATATAAATGTCATTGTAGACCATTGTTAGGTGGTTGCCAAGTAACGTGATGCCATTGTAACATATCGTATATCTAATAATAGTTGATTTTTGTCAATATAAACTAGATGTTACTGTTGTGAAATAAAAATCATACGATGGTTAGACAGGTAAATGGCAGTTGGTTGGTGGTTGCTAGGCAACATGGTAACATCATAATGTGTTACATAGATAACAACCTTCAGGGGTCTAAGATGTACCTGTGCCATGTGTTTGGTTGCTCAGCTCCTCATCATAGAGCTGGCAGACAGACAAACAGAGATTTAGTGAATTAATTCAAAGTCCTGGACTGAAGAAGTCACTGGATGAGTGACGAAATGTTTCTCCCACTGAAAATGCTACATCCAGATGAACAGAAACCTTTTGGGATTTTCCTTACTTAGGTGAATGTGCATGCATCAAGACATAAAATCAGCAGACTGCAGCACCAGTGGCAGGAAGAAAAACGCATGTTTGTTTGATTTTTATTTTTTTCTTGCTGTCTACCCAGCATGCAGATAACTTTGTAGAGAAGAACCTTAGAACACAAGTAAAATTCAGTTTTATTTATCTAACACAAAATCACAATAACAGTTGCCTCACGGTGCTTGCAACAAAATTGTAACTGTGATGTAATAACTGAAGTTAGTACAGTCAAATATACTGAATTCAGTACCATTTTGGTCTCCACTACCTCTGACAATAAATACACAAAGAAACATATTTAGCTGTTGAATTCTCAGCTAGCTTTGTTTTTGGGCCCAAATTTCTCCAAATGTTCTCTCTGTGCTCCTGTTTGTTCAGAGAAGCAGGACGACCGTAAGGACATGAGTCACCCTGTCCACGTCGACAACTGTGTGCTGGTTTCTGAGGTCAACGAGTGTGTAAAGGAACCTCCTGCATACACTTACAGAGACTACAGGTATGGTTACACACACACACACACACACACACACACACACACACACACACACACACACACACACACACACACACTTAAAATTCTGTCTACACAACCCACCCTGATGACAAGGACCGGCTGACCTCCTGGTGTCTCACTCCTGCAGTGCCATCCTTTATTTGAATGAGGACTTTGAAGGAGGAGAGTTCATTTTCACAGAGCTTGATGCCAAAACAGTGACGGTAAATATATATCTGATGTTTTTTCCTTTCTTTTTTAAAACTGTAAAGTTTTCTTTCAGACTGCTTTAGCTGCCTCCAAATGTTTTTATTTATTTGTTTTTTGATTTGTTAATGCTAAGTTAAGTTAATGGTTAGCAAGCAGCATCCATAAACTGTGTGCATATCTGCAATTTAGTGCTGAATAAAACACTAGTAAAACAAACTCTGACTGGAGTTTAATAACTGGCTATGGATGGAAAAAAATCACCCCAGTCAGAGTTGTTTCAATCATTCTCTACTGCTTATCCTTATCCTGTCTCTAACCCTATCCTAGATGGGGAAACTATCCATAGGGATCAAACATGTGTTTGTCCCAGGCTGTAAATGTGCTTTAACTGTAAGCTTGTGCTGTGTTTCCATAAGGAGTAAAAGTCCCACAAATAACTCTTTATGCCCGGAGCAAAGCCAAGCCATGAAGTCCAAGGAACTCTCTGTAGACCTTTGGAAAGGGTAAAGTGTTGGGTGGTCTCAGTTTTTGTGAGATTTAAAAGTTTGGGACCACTTGGACTCTTTATAGAGTTGGCAGGCTGTATTTTGCTAACGGCATTTAAATCTTAAAGCTATCACGATTCCTTGTGATGGGATTGTCTCTCGCTGTTACGGAAAATGACAGTGGGCTGAAGTGAGGAGGGATGCTGTAAAACAAAAAGATGTCCTTTAAGAAAACCTCACAATGAAAAGTCTCGCACATTTAATAAAAGTATGAAATTGTCTAAAATTCAGTTTGGATGGGTCACCACGGGAATTTCAGCACATAATCTTGCTATTTTCTCCCCTCTACATTATTTTAGATTTGCCTGGTTGTTTTGGCTTTTCTGTAGTTTGTGTAAACATGGTAATAGGATTCTAATTAGATTCATTAGCTTTATTAACAGTTGCACCTAAAAATACAAAAATCTCTGATGCATAGGACCGGCAAGTGGTTAATTTAGACCTATAATTACCTGTGAAAATGGCATATACGAGACAATTACAAGGCCTTTCACAAACACATCTGGATCATGTAGGATGCACATTTTGAACTCACGTTAATGTGCTTACTTTTAAGGAGCACTTGATGTGCACGTCCTTTGCAAATTTAGTATTAAATTTGATGTAAAGTGGTTTAAATATGCACTTAAAAACACTGACATTAACTATTGCTCTAACTATAGACACCTGAAGTTGCTCTAGAAGGCAGAGATCAGAGAATGGGGTCAGAGTTTACTTTTCAGCACTTTAATGACCCTAATCAAATAGTTATGACAGCACTGGAGTTGCTTCACGGCAGATGTTTGACTTTCTTTAAGGGGCCCAACTAAAAGGCAGGAATTAAACCCTGTGGAACACCTGCACAGAGATCTAAACTGTTCATTTTAATGAGGTTCCTGTTATAGATTATTAAGTGTACATGTGGACAAACTGCTAAGTTTATCCACAGGGTTTGACTGACAGAGTCTGAATACTTTTTAAAGCCACTGTGCATTTAACAAAAATGCATTTTTAACCACATCGATGTTGATTGTGTTGCGTGGTGTGTGTCTTCTCAAGGCGGAGGTGCATCCAAAGTGTGGTCGCGTGGTTGGTTTTGGAGCAGGGAAAGAAAACCCACACGGTGTCAAAGCTGTCACCCGGGGTCAGAGGTGTGCTGTTGCTCTGTGGTTCACCTTGGATCCTGCTCACGAGGAAAAGGTAAGGAAAACCACTGTAACCAGATGTGAGCATGCATAGGCTTTAGGTTTGGGTCTGTGTGCAATCCTTTTAAACAATAACTTCTTCCAAAATGGAGAAAGATGGGTCAGGATTTAGCATGAATTGTTCAAATGATCCTTTTTTCTAACACCTTGAATTCAGTTCAGTTCCATTTTTTTATATAGTGCCAAATCTCAACAACAGTTACCCCTAGGGACTTTATATTGTCAGGTAAAGACTCTACAATAATACAGAGAAAATAGAGAAAACCCCAACAATCAGATGACCCCTATGGGCAAGCACTTTGGCGACAGTGGGAAGGAAAAACTCCCTTTTAACAGGAAGAAACCTCCAGCAGAACCAGGCTCAGGGAGGGGCGGGGCCATCTGCCTTGACTGGTTGGGGTAGGGGGAGGAAGACAGGACAAAGACATGCTGTGGAAGAGAGACAGAGATTAATAATAACTAATGATTAAATGTAGAATGATGTATGAACACATAGGGAGTTAAAAGTGAGTGAAGAAGAACTACGTAGTGCATCAGACTATTTCCACAAAGTTATAAAGACAGCCTAAGTTGAAAACAGTGCACACAGTCAGTTATTGCTGTGCAGAAATATGAAACTCAGCTCTAGATAATGATGTTGTGTTTTCTGACTGCCAGCACAACTTCAAAGAAAATTTGTGATTCATACCTGTTCCTTGTTTCATTTTGCAGTCTCCCAAACATTTTCTTTTTTTGTCCCATAGGAAAGAATCCAGGCTCAGGATTTGCTGAAGATGTTTTCTACACCAGTGGATGCAGAGTTCAGTAAAAATGAGGCCATGGAAACTGAGTCTCAACCGAAAGCTCCCGCACAGGCTGACCAGGAGGCAGCCAGAAAAAAAGAAGTAGGAGAGCAGAAGCTCAAGCTGAACACGTCGGGCGATGCACAAACTGACCTGCTGAAGGATGCGGGGGAGGCCAAAACAGCCAGTAAAGGAACCACTAAAACCAAAGCTGCACCTAAAACAAAGCCTAAAGCTGGAGATCAAACGAAGGCAAAGACGACAGGCAAAGTTAAAGCTGCTGCTGCAAAAGATGGAAAACAGACAGCAAAAACAAAAGCAAAGCAGGGTGATAAACAGAAAACAAAACCAGCTGCAAAAAAGACAGTAAAAGCAGTTAAGAAGGACTCCACCTCAGCACCAGACTCTCAGAGCAACAAGGATGAATTGTGATCAAACAACACGTGCCTCTGTTTTCATGTGGGGCCAGCTACTGTCTACAAGATCTTCTCTGTGGGTGGTTAAATAAAAAGCTGTGTTACAAAATGTTATTTTTCTTTAAATACATTCATTATTTTGGATGTCACTTAAATTGTTCGCTATTTATGTGGTATGTGGTTGCTGACAATCTGCCCTCTGATTCCTTTTGCCCTGTGACAGCTGTGATAGGCTCCAGCACCCTGTGACCCTGAAGTAGATAAGCAGAGGAAATACATTGATGGACAGTCTTCACATGTGCCCACAATCACTCTCTAAACATGTGTATTTGGCCCTAGCTCTGAATCGTCTCACTTTAAACTCCCATGTCTCTCTGTTTTACTTGACTGGTGATGTCATGATATGAAACCTGGCATAGGTGTGAAAAACCTTCATATCAACTGCTCAAATAATAAGTGATGTTTACAATATATGCTTGTTGCAGTACTCCGGACAGACACTGGATGGCAGCACAGACGCATTCTTGAGTAATTTGACGCTCACTGAGTGTACACTGAGCTGCAGCAGTTTCACTTTGAGTAAGAGAGTTCCACAGAATCACTGCTGTGATTTGTTTTGCACCTCCTGAAGTTCAGCAGATTTCTGCGTCTTTATAAACCAGCAGGGAAAACTGCAACCTGAAAGAACTCCTCCAAACATGCTGAATGTTATTGCTTTTCCAAGTTCGGGTGAGTTCAAAGAAACATTCTGTGTTTAGCAAAAACACGTTAAAACTGTATTGCAGTGTATGAACGGTGCATTGTCCTGGATAGTGAAGCTTAAACGTCCAAGAGAGGGAACAGAGGGAAGGCACCGGGACATCTTCAGTCAAGAAAACTCCATGTAGGATCCTTATCAAATGGATCAAGGCAATATAGTTCAACCATATTGTGGTTTACTTTTGTGCTAAATGAAAGCAATGTTATCATCGGCCATTAGCCAATCAGCTCCAGTATCCATGTCAAGTACTGAATTATCCTACATGTAACTTCAGTTTAGTAATTTAAGACAGTTTTCAAAGCATAATTCAAACTGAGGTAAACCACCTCACAAAGCTGCATCTCTACACACACGATGCAACTCAGTGCTGCCTAAGTCACTGCTGTTTCTTGGTTTATGGTTTGAAAGACTAGCAACTGCTGTGGTGGAACCTAAAGAGGATCCCAATACACAAATAAACAACAACAAAAGATGAAATACTTAGTAGAAGCAGATAACACACAATGTTATTACTTAGCTAAGACAATGTGTTGCACTTCTACAACTACTTCACAGAATATTATTTCAAGGAATTTTTGCTAGAAATGCTCTACCGGATTTATACCCTACTCCAATTTAGTATACCCTGGAATCATTAAGAACACATGACTTAGAATGAAGCATGTTTGAATTGGTGGGTCCGCAGCTGTTCTGTTAAGGGTGCACAGAGCCAGGAGCCAGAGTCTGCTTTATCTGCAGCACGGTGGTTAGCACTGTTGCCTCACAGCAAGAAGGTCCTGAGTTCAATTCCACCATCAGGCCGGGGTCTTTCTGTGTGGAGTTTGCATGTTCTCCCTGTGTTTGCGTGGGTTCTCTCCGGGTACTCCGGCTTCCTCCCACCGTCCAAAGACATGCAGCTTGAGGGGATAGGTTAATTGGATAATCCAAATTGCCACTAGGTGTGAATGTGCGAGTGAATGTGAGTGTGAATGGTTGTCTGTCTCTGTGTGTTGGCCCTGCGACAGACTGGCGACCTGTCCAGGGTGTACCCCGCCTCTCGCCCTATGACAGCTGGGATAGGCTCCAGCGCCCCCCGCGACCCTGAAAAGGATAAGCGGAAGCGAATGGATGGATGCTGATACCACTCTAGTCTTTATTTGTTAAATTATAAAGTCATATAGCCAAGAGATGGCTAGCTTAGATTACCTCAGTTCGAATATGCTCCAGCCAACTTCTTCCATTCTCCATTTTAGAAATATTACATGACACATCCTGAGCTTTAGAAATGCTGGTAAGTGAACTGTGTAACTTGCTTTGGACAGGGTTGGTTTGCTTTCTTATGCTAGGCTGCCATCAGCGGCGTCATATTCACTTCTCTTTAGTGTAAACCTCCTCATTAAATTGTCTTGAATACAGTAATAAGTGTCCATTCTAAAATACCGATCCAGTTTTTCCGAGGCGGGTGAGTTCATCACTGGTAAATCAGGTTTTCCTATCTTCTTTTTTGTTTGTTTCAATCTTCCTTGGCCAATTTGAGGCAGCAGAACTGATTGTGGATTTGGTAATAATCCCAGCAAACACTTTCTCTGCATTTGCAGTGTAAACACTTTGATATCGCCTGTATGAAATTATGTTATCTTTCAGGTCAAGTCAACCTAACAGTTAATAGGAAAATTTACCTGCTAAATGCAGCATTATGTTTTTTTCCAGTTAACTAACTTTATTTCTCTGTTCTTTAGTGTTAATCACTGAGCTTCTCCTTAGAGATTTTACTCTGAAAACAGTGAGTTGTGAAAGTGGACCAAAATGTAATAAACACAGTTGTAAACACTGAGGCCAGCTCAGACTGCTCCAAACACACCACACAGTTTTTTCTGCTCTTGACTCTGTATGATGTCATAGAGTGTGGGTATCCCTAATAGGGTCAGGAACACAGCTTTGGCTTTGAGCACAGAAGCCCCACCCACCTGCTGTTTTCTGTATACAAAGGCAGCCAATCAGAAGTAAGCTAGCTTAAAGGGAGGGTAAAAGGGGTGGAAATTTGTTTCAGACAATGTGTGAACTGAGTGGAAACATCAAGGATAAATAGAGATTATTTTAAACTGTAAAGTATACTAAACTACAACAGTAGTGTTCAAAAACACTAAGAAAGAGCTTTCAATAAGCGCAGTAGGGCCTCCTTAGATGACCTAATCAGCATATAGTTAAGCTTTTGACCTTCTGTGTTTTTTAGCTTCCATGTTGGGAAGTAATGCTCACGCACGATAAGACAAAGGGCTGAATTATCAGCAGCATATTAAAACTCAATCAAGCTCACATTATTTCTTGAATAACCACATTTGGTTCTTTTATTTCTCTGTAGAACACAGGTCCTTTTAGAAATGTCTCTTTTATCTGATGTGCTTCTGTGTTGAGCGTAGGCAGCTATGACTCTGGAATATGTGATGTGATGTCTGTGTAGGTTTAGCATGTGGATGACGTCATACCAACACAGAAAGGCCATCTGTATACACACACACACACACACACACACACACACACACACACACACACACACACACACACACACACAGATGGTGAAAGTATGGTAGTCCCGATAATATGTTAATAAATATTGTAGCATCATTCACAGAATGCTAATAGGTTTTCAACAGTTACACACACACACACACACACACACACACACACACACACACCTACTAACTCACACTCTTTCTGACCCACATACTGTATTTTCTTCAGACATACAGATATGTGGGCATGTAAGGATCTTGCTAAAGATTTAGCAAGAAAACGCTGATTGAAAATGCTTGAATTTAGTTAGACTGAGTTTGTAGTGTGATTAATGTGAAGGGCAGATGCACTCGGCTGCCATGCATAAACCAGCTCCCAAACTCCTACAACATAGAATAGATGAACAGGAGCCCTCTGCTCCTCTGCAGTGTGTGCATGTGTGTGTGTGTGTGTGTGGTGTCAGTGCCCTCTTTGTGTTTTCTTGCTCTTGTTTATTTGAAAGCAGCAGGGACGTAACACAGGCCACTTTGTTTTTCTGTGTGTATTTGTGGCCTATTGATTTGACCATTGTCTCTCCAAAAGCGAGTGGGAGAGAGAAGGAGGGGTCTACAGTACAGTAGACTACAGAAGTCTAGTCCGTGTTTGGTACAGCCGTCTCTGACTGTTCAGAGAGATTCAGTATATTTTCATGTGTATTGCAACTCAGAACATCTTTCATTTTTATTCTTTAAGTGTGTGTGTGTGTGCCTTCGTGCACAAGCTTGCCACACAGCCTGTCCCTGTTGCCATGGTGATGTGGCGGGCACGGAGACGGTGGTGGCAGGTTGGGGTCGGGCACAGTGGGGCGCTGAGCTGAGATTAACTGTGACTGTGACTCTGGAGAGAGGAGAATAAAACAGCAGGCTGGGCGGACATGACCTCCGTCTCTGTGCTCCTCGGGGTGACGGGCGCCACATCCAAAGGAAACTTTCTATAGTCCAGTGCTTTGGCTGCAACTTTCAAGATCAGCCTCTTGCTTATCTCTATAAAGCCTTGCTCAGCGCTCTGGGAGATGTGTGTGTGTGTGGTATTGTCCCTTAACTGAGAACTCGTGTACAGCCACGGTACATTCCTGTGGCTGTTCTTTTTCTGGACATTTTTTCATTTTGGCCCAGAATATTACAGTTTTCAGTGGGAATGTTTAGCTAATTGACCTGCAGAGATACCAATGATCATCAAACAGTGATGAGAGTACAGAGCAAACAAGGTCAAACTGTATCTGTTAGTTCCATTGCTCCTGCCAGTCCGGCCTCTTGTTTAAAATCAATCTTGTGTTAGGGGGACACAGGGATGCTTTGTTTTGGTGGTTGTTCTGGCGGATGCCTTGCCGATGACTTCAGCTCCACCATGAACTGTCTCCTTATTCCTCTATAGGACTGCGATCACAACTGTGCGGGTCTGGGCATGGTACCACAGCTGAGAGGGATCTATAGATTGGGACTGCCACAGGGTGACAGGGAAATGAGCTTTTTTCTCTTTTCAATTTGTAGTCTATTAATTTTACAATTTATTTGCACCATTTCACTTGATTTCCTCTGATCTGGGCCACTACTGATTTACTAATCTACAAATATATTATTATCGTGTTGTCTTTTGGATAAATTAGAATGTAAATATAAGAAATCTAAACAAAAAAAAGATAAAAGAATCCAGCTGTCAGCTTAAAACCCTAATTTCAAACAATGTTGGGATGCTGTGTAAAATATGTAAAAAACAAACAAACAAAAAAAAAACTACAATGCAAACATCTGCAAATCACACAACATCCCAGCAGTACTAGCTGAACAGTCCTGGCTCTTCTTTCTCATATTTAACATTTCAGGATCTACCAAATATTTTCAGTTGGTGAAAGGTGTGGAATACAGGCGGGCCAGTTCAGTATTCTAACTCCCATGTTATGTAGCCATGTTGTTTGGAGCATCGTCTTGCTGCAATATGGAAAACCTTCCCTGAATGTTGCTCTAAAATCTGTATGTACCTTTCAGCATCGATGGGGCTTTCCCAGAAGTGCATAGGTATCAATGCACCACCATACGATCAGAGATACAGGCTTTTTGAACTGAGTGCTGATAACAAGCTGGATGGTTCCTTGCTTCTTTAGCCAAGAGGACACGGCAGCCATGTTTCTAATTTTGATTAATCTGCACGTGGATTTCTCTGGATTCTGTGAACCTGTTGATGATACTGTCATCAAATATTCAAAGTCTTTGAAATGTTGAAATTTATGTTAAGGAGCATTATTCTGACATTTTCTCACAGTTTCTCGTAGTACTTTTATGCTGATTGGTGAACCTGTGCCTAGATGTACTTCTGAGAAACTCTGACTCTCTAAGATGCTCTTTTTAGTGACGAGTAAGGTAAGCGACCCATGTTGTAGGTGACGTCAGACGCCGGAGAATTGGCGGAAAAAAAGCAAATGGTAGCATAGAGTTTAACAAAGGTTTTTCAAGCTTCAGTATTACCAAATATACTAATCAATTGTCATATAACTAACAACATCTGTTTTATCATCTCTAACACCCTGGAGGACAACGGGGAGAGTTTAGACGCTCTCCAAGATTACATCGACCGCTATTTTCAAGATTTAGTAATGAAGAAGGCCCAGAGTGCATCCTCCCCGGCCAAAATTGAGACGCCGTCATCGAAGAGATGTCGCCCGGCAGACTCCCCCGGTACAACATCGCCTGCCGGCAAAGACATCGCAGACATCCTGGAGTCAATCGACAAGCGATTGTCCAGTTTCGATGCGAGGCTGTCCCTGGTGGAGATTTTACACCGGGAATTTAAATCTCTGAGAGAATCCCTGGAATTCAGCCAGCAGCAGGTGGAATCGCTTGCCGCTGAAAATACCACGCTACGGGAGTCGGTCAAATCTCTCACCAATAACGTGACCCAGCTAAACATTGAAAATAAAAAAATAAAAGAGTCCGTTATCGATCTACAAGCCCGTAGCATGAGAGATAATCTTGTGTTTTCTGGTATTCCAGAATCTGCCGGAGAGGACGCGGAGGCAACGGTGAAAAGCTTCATTAAAATCCACCTGAAGCTGCCGGAGGACACCGTAAAGAACATCGACTTCGATAGAGTACATCGCTTGGGGGGCGTGAGGTCGCGGACCGGGAGACCACGGCCTATTGTGGCCAAATTCAGTCAATTCAAACAGAAGGAACAGGTGAAGAGTCGCGGCAGAGAGCTGAAAGGAACAGACTTCAGCGTGAACGACCAGTTCCCCAAAGAGATCCTGGAACGACGCAAGGTCCTGTTCCCAGTTCGACGTAGCTTCATCCAGAAAGGCTCCCGTGCTGTCATCGCCGTGGACCGGCTCTACGTGGACGGACAGCTCTACCGCGACCCCGGCACCACACCGTGGTTATATTGACTGCACTCCAGATAAGAACCCGCTACACTCTTTTCTTATTCATTCACACTTTCTCCTTTAACATGGGTTTAACCTAGTAGTACCTGTGTTGCCGGGGTTGTGGGCGGGTGGGTGCATGGGGGCCCATCCCTGGCGCAGGGTGCCGCCGGTGCGTCGAGCCGCCTGGGGGGCTCTTCAACTGGTGGGGGAGATTGTCACATCTTGCAGGAGCTTTTCTCTCCTCAGGAACTCTCTGCAGGAGGGGGAGATACAGGAGAGGTGGAGGAAGATCTCAGCCTGGGCGTCTATTGTCTCATGTAGTCTGGAAGATGAATGGATGGTGGGGTGGGTGCAGTTTTCTCTGTGGTGGGGTTGGGTGGACTGTCCCGGGCTCTGTGGGGCCGGGAGGCGCTGCTGCACTGGGCCCCGGTCTGGATGGACCTGGGCCCCCTTTCCCTGGCGGGTCGCGGAGTATGGGGGTGCCTACTGGGGTCAGCGGGGGAGCTGGCCCCAGGGAGGGGTCACCTGCCCCTCCCTTCCTTCCCTCCCCATCTCCAGCTGCCTCCCTCTTCCCGCTCCACCACAACCACCCACACATGCAGGGCCTTGGAGTAGGGGTATGGCACCAGGGTGCAGAGGAGGCTACCCCCCCCCCCCCCCCCCCTGTCCCCTTCTGGCTGCCTCTGCCTCAATTTTATCCCACAACTTAGACATTCACATTATTCACACTCTCATTACGCATACATATAGGATCTTGGGGGTGGGCACGATACACAGAGTCCAAATTACCATCAGGGTGTACACTTCACCCCTGGCATCATTGCCCACCTCTCAATTTTGAATACACGTAGACATTGAGGGCTAACAGGAGGGACTATGCGCTTACCTGCTGCTCTCTGGCAGGTAGCTCCATGCCCTCCTGGGTTTTAAATGCACCTTAGAACACACATGCATCAACACTACAATGAGCGGGTGGAGGGAGGTTTGGAGTCTTCTCCCACCCCCGTTCTCTGCGGCCTGCTGGAGCGGGGGGGCTAGGAGGAGGAGTTGGCCGTCCAGCTGCGGTCTGGAGTGTGGGGCCTCCCTGCTGCTGCGGAGTCGGGTCTGCCTCTCCCCACCGCAGGGAAAAGGGTAACACCACCTGGGTCTGGGTGCAGTTCCCCCCTCCAGGGGCAAGGGTACCTAGACCCGGTTTGTAGAGTACGCTTGGGGAGTGTGATCGTGTGTACAGCGTCTCTTTATGTCTGTCTCCACGTTGGTTGAGTGTGGAGTAAGTGCATATGAGAGCATGAGGGTGGGAATGGATATTTGTATCTGTGTGTGCCTGTATGTCTGTGTCTATATGTCAGGTTGGGTGTCAGGCGCCACCTCTCTGGGGACATCTCAGGCCCTCCAAGGTTTGGAGGCCTATCTCCCCCCACCACCACTTCCCCTGCCAGTGGCGGACTCCCTCAGGTGTCGGTGCGTTGGTGGTTCTTTGTGTCTGGGGGTGGGCGTCCGGGTACACACCGGCTCACTCCTTGGCGGCCGCTTATCGGGGCCTGGAGCCTGGGGCTCGCTCGGGCCACTTCGGAGGTGGGGTGCCTCCGGCCTCTCGGCCTGGGGCTCGGTCACTCAGGCACGGCTGGCTGCCGGCGGAGCTCACGGGCGCGTCACTGCAACTCCCCCTGGCTTCTGCTCCGCGGCTGCTGAGTGAGCCCTCATCTGGGACTCTCCTCAGCTCTTTCTGGGACAGTGGCGCGGCTGCCCCTCTGTTGGTCTTCCATGGTCTCTTGTGTTCTGGGGGCCTCTGGATGTCTGGAGTTTTGATCTCCTCCATACCTGCTTCATGCCCTGGAGGACGGGGCTGTGGCCCCCCCACACTCCCTAGCAGATCGTTACATGGAGAAACCTTTGGAATGCAAGCATGCTGATCCACACAGGTATGCACACAGGTGTACACACGGGTATTCACAGACGCGGACTACAGCTTTCTTGGCTGCTGCCTCAAAGCACATTGTACGCTGTCTATCTTGCGTGCTGCACAATATCGTTTATTATTTATTATCTACTGATATTTACTGCTAGCTAGTTTATTGTGATGTTGCCGTTTTTTTTATTATGTTGCTCTTTGTTGTTTGCTTTCTCTTCTGTTTTTTTTCTCCATACAGGTGACCCAGGTGTTTTGTTTTTTTGTTTGTTTTTCTTTCTTTCTTCCCCCCTTCTCACCGTCTCTTCTCCCCTTTGGTTTTCTTTCTCTCCCTCTCTTTCTTTCATTCTTTCTCCCTGTCCTATCCCCCAGTCATGTCTGTCCCGTTTGTAGCAGCTGAAAATAAAATAAATTCATAATTATAATAAAGGTCAATCAAATGGACCAATATGGCAAGGCCATGATGATCCACTTGGTAAAATAAATCCGCTTGGCATCTTTCTTGGCCTTAAGACAACAATTCTGATGGCTAAAGATCCAAACGGGACACAAAAAAAAAAGAAAAAGAAAAAGAAAAAAAAAAAAAAAGATGCTCTTTTTATACGCAGTCATGTTACTGCCCTGTTACCTGTTAAGCTAACCAGCTGCATAATGTTCATGCGCCTGTTTTTTTAAAATATCCTTTTTCCAGCCTTTTGTTGTCCCCTCCCAATTTTTTTAAGATGCTTTGATGAAACTCAGCTAATATTTTCATGAAACAATTAAATGTCTCAGCTATAATTTACACAGTATCCCAGCATATTTGGAATTGGGCTTGTGATTACATTACAGAAGCATAGTTTATATTTGCATGCAATGGTTCATATAATTTTCTATATTTTTTATAACACAGAAACAAAAGAAATAATACACACAGTCAACACAAATACATGACAGTACATCCACTGTTTATTTTGGTAAGTCTGTACAGTGTGTGCAAAACGATCTAGTTTGATTTCATTGTTTGTCTAGCTTAATGCCCCCATAAGCTTTGGTTTGTATTTCTTAGCAAAATCTGCTTTAACCTCCTAGGACCTGGCATCCACATATGTGGACATCACATTTTGGGTTATTTAGACCAAAATACTCAATTTTGCTCTACAAATGATGTCTATTTACGAGGACATTATACTGCTACTGTTCTATCGAAATTTTAATCGAATATCCTCATATGTGGCTCTCATTTTTCTTAGAAACAAAAACAATCTGGTAATTCTTTGTTTTCACATTCATCGGGCCCCAATATGTCCAAATATCAAAGAGAAATTAAAAATGCATGCCGTGGAAGAGTTCGGGTCTTAGGAGGTTAAGTAGTACTACTACATCTCATGATGTTTTTTTTTTACAAGGTCATAGATCAAAGTCTTGTTATGTTTTTTATGTTCAGTTTTACTTTTTCTTTGTCTGGTGATCATCTTGATGTAGTAATGTTATTAATGCTTGCATGTTTGAGTCTCGTGTTTGGCAGGATCTGGCTGACTTAGTGTTTCCGGGATTAGCCTGACTGTTTGTTTAGCACAGTGTGGAGGAGTTAATGGGCCTGAATAAACTATAACACTATTCGGCTAATGACATTTTTATCGGAGCTCTTAAAATAGGATGTGGAAATAATGACTTTTTATGAATTCCACACACTCCACATTACCACACAAACGCACCATTTCACTGCATCTAAAAGCAGAGTGGCAGCAGCTTGCTTGTGTGTGTGTGTCTGTATGTGCAAAGTACAGGGATCTATTACATTTTGCCCTGTGAGATAGGATGAGCTACTCTTTAGGGAGTTCCATGTAGTATTTCAGGGAGGTTAAACACCACAGTGATGTATAACTGCCATTTCCTACCTGTACGTTCTTCCTAAACTACTCATTCCTGAAGGCTGGGTGTAGCACCCCCAGGCTTCAGGAATGGCAGTGATTCTTGGATAACCTTCAGTCCCATCAAATCAAGATGTTGTAGCTGGTTGTTATGGTGAAAGCAAGTTGGTCAGTACTTGGCTCACTGCCACCCACTTACAAGAAGACAGATGGGAGAATAAAGTTGGTGGGAGCGAGTAAAGGAGACATGAAAATGTGGTGGAAGAAGGTGTTATGGGGTCAGACAACAGGACACAGCACATGAGGAGCAAATATTTTCACATGTAAATGTGACTGAAAATACATAAATAAGTGGGAAAGAGAGCAAAAAGGGGAAATGAAAGAGACAGAGGAACGAGTGATTCTGCTTTATGAGACAGCAGGTACATGGCAAATTTTTGGAATAGCAGCCAATAAAAAGGTGCCAAAAACAGTAAAAACGGTTTTGTAGACACTAGTTGAAACCCTGTGCTAACTTTCTTTAACTGGTGCTTCTGCCATCCTTGTGGTTATTTAAAATTTTCTCTATTTATTTTGATGGCTTTACCACAGCAGCTCTGTCACCTTATGATGAAAGCTGCTGTTTCAATCCAAAAACAGGCCAATTTTTCATTTTTCCTTAAAAAAGGTACATAGTTACTGAGGGATGGTGTTTCATGAGAATATTAAGATCAGGCCTTCTCTGGGAAGTCAGATTATACCTGCACATATTCCTGAAAGTAAGAATCTGTTACAATATCATGCATCAAGCTTGGAACAGTCATTTAGTCTGTTAAGCAGGAATGTTCCTAGAAACAAATGTGCTAATAGTTTAAACGAATAAACAAAAAACAGAGTAGTTGATTACAAGAACCACTCTAACGAGCTGAGCTCACTTTACTGGAGTTATGCACTGACCACACAAATGTGTATTTCAGGAGCTATATGAAACAAATAATCACGTTCCCCAATGATGGTAAAATTGTGTTTATGTGTGACTGAAATGTGCTGAATGGCCAATCCACGATTGACAGAGTTCCATAGTCTTCCATTTTCCTGCTCCGATGGTTGTTTGGGATCATCAACATGCTGGAAAATGAAGCTTTTGCCAGTCAGGTACATTCCAGATGGCACTGCATGGTGAATCAAACTGACACTATTTTTCTGCATTCATAATTCCATCAATTTTGACAAGATCCCCAACCCCACTGGTTAAAATGCAGACCCAAATCATGACAGAGCCTTGGGCATGTTTTACACACAGCTGCAGACAACCGGGGGGGGGGGGGGGGGGGGGGTAGGAGAGAGGTAAACTCAGAAAAACTCAAAACTCAAAACTTCTTGTGTAAATTTCACATACCTCAGTCTTTTTTCCCCGATTCCTCTTCCTTGATTCTAGACAGCTTCCTCTGAGACCAATGAGGCTTTGGTGAGCAGTAGATGGATTAACTGAAGGGCAGGTCAGATATTCACTGCATGTTTTCCCCCCAATTTCTTAAGGACATAACTTTCAGATACTTTTCATCTGCTGTATACTGTCTCGTGCTTGTCCAGTTTCCTCCGAATTTTTAAGGGCACAATGTCCACCATGTCTCTGGTGTGCAGTTTACTCTGTGGTGTGCTCTTTGGAAATCGCCTTGTTGCTGCAAAATACTATGTTTATGCCCATCAAACTTTGCTGCCTGTGGCCTTTTTGCAGATTCAACTAAAGACACAGGAACAAATTATGTGTGTGTGACAAAGTGCCTGAAGACAAAAGTTGAAATGGGGTTTTTGCAAAGTTGTCTGTTATGTGCAGAAACAACACCGGTTCATCACTTCAGTTAGGTGCCTTTTTATGTTTGAAGCATTCATAAGTCAGTGTTAAGTGGCTTAACAAAGAAAAAAGCATTCATCTGAAATTTTCAGTCTGAAGGACTAGACTGAAAAGACAGCCACAGAAAATCCTTCAGAGAGCCTGAAGAACTAGACGGCTTCAGATCACTTCAAAAGAATTACAAGTCTGGCTCCTTGGAAACAAAATACAAAGAAACAGTGTGGCTCAAGACTTTTGCACAGTACTGTACCTTTTGCAGGAAGGGGATGAAAGGCAATAATGTTGTGTAACACTTTACTTTTTAATGGCAATAATCTTTTAATTTTACAAGGTACTTTGCACTGATTTAGTGACACTTCAAACATTTTGTACTCTTTCAATTTTGGGCCTTAAAAATGAAAGATTTCTGTCAAACGTGGAGATCCTAAGGCTTATCTTTGCTCAATCCACGTTTGCCACAGTGCAATGGAATCAGTCACAGTTTTTCTTTCCATTACATATTTCACCTGCAGCAGTGCCAATCACTGTCATTCCTTCATGATGTTTTCATTTAGTCTCATTTCAGCTCTTGAAATATAACCCTGTCCTGTGTTTTTCAACTTAACAAATACAAAACTATGTTCTCTTTTTTGTCTAAATAAAATTCCTCTTTATTAGTTGCAAAAATACAGAATATTCCCATTAGATCAAAACCACAGGCTCGCTGCTCAAATATATTGAAACCCAGCACTGTTTGCTTCACACTTCCAGGCAGGAGGTAGATGTTTGAATATGAGCAGCGAGGAATTTGACCTACTTCTCTTACGATGGGAAAGGACAGAAAGTCGGCATCTGGAAGGAAGCGATTTAGTGATATGGCAAGGTGATGATGCCCTAATCATTTATCTCGAGCTGCTTGTACTATCTTTGTATGATACTTCAGATATTTTACTTCAGTATTCATGCTGAGGACGGCATTTTGATGCATTGCTTAGCAAAAGCTGTGATACACGCAAAAGGCACTGAATGAGTCATTAACTTGATGTCAAGTGTTCATGGTCACCCTGTGCATGTTTGATGTAAAAATCAGACATAACTTTCCCCCCATTACTGAAGAGATCATGTATAAAAAATCCTTTTGAACAATATTTATCGATTAATCAAAGACATTTAATTTGTGTATTTTTATTGTACCAAGATAAATTTGCACCTGGTAAAAGAAACGTGTCTTTTATCCCGCCCCTCCCTGAGCCTGGTTGTGCCAGATGTGTCTTCCTGTGAAAAAGGAGTTTTTCCTTCCCACTGTTGCTCCTGGTTGCTCCAGGGGGTTGTTAGATTGTTAAAGTTTTCTCTGTATTATTGTAGGCTCCTTGAGTTACCTATTGTTGCAATTTGGTAGCATATGCATAAAATTGAAGTGAAAAAAAAAAGAAAAATAAAGCTGTGCACCTCCACTTTGTTCAATATGGCTAGTGTAGTAACAACCTGCTTGTGACATAGCTGTGTAACTGGGGGTGGGAGGGTGAAGGAGATGGATTGTGCGTGGAGGTAGGGGAGGAGGGCCGGAGCGGACCAGAATTGAGGGGCTGTTCAGTGTTTGGTTAAGGCCAGATGGCTAGAGAATGGTGTCTGTAGCCCCTGGTCTGTGTGCTGTGTAGTGAGGACTGGGAGGAATGCTGGCCTTTTCTTTGCCCCTCTCAGCGAGTGGAGGCTCAGAGGACTGCGATACAATAGTGGATTAAGACCCACATTCCCTTTTTAATCTCTCTATAGTCACACTCAGCTGTTCACCCTCAGGCCTTTGCTCCTCTGCCTCCCACTGTCGGTTTGTTGATGTTGGATTGACATACAATGTGCACACTCACACACATCATAACTACAGAAAACCCCCTCACTCACAGGTCATCTTAACGACCCCACTGTACTCGTATACTCACCCCTTTGATCGTGTAGTGTGATACATGCACATTTAATTTCTCACGTTGGGTCTAGAGCTTGAATCTCAGATCAGAAAGATCTGTAACAGCTGCTGATAGTTGTTGAGGAAAGATAACGCTGAAGTCCAGTGAGAAACAAAAAAATGAACTTCTCTCTCATCTATGTCAGGAGCTCCTGACATAGATGAGGAAGATGGGGCAATGAGAAACATGTGATTAACCTGAAAACCTAAAATTTAATAAGATGACAAGTATCCAAACTCTAACCCGTCAGCTCTGAGCGGTTAGACTGATTCTAACCTGATAACTGATAACTGATTCTCAACATGTGTATTTTGGCTTTTGAAAGTACTTCCCCCAGATAATGTAAATCAGGTTCTGGCTTGTCAGAATTGGCAGAGTTCAGTTAAACTGGTTGGTTTCCATGGTTTGCCCTGGCCAAATGGTGGAATCAAACCCAGGACCTTCTTGCTCTGAGGCAGCAGTCCTCTAGCTCCAGTGAGCTGATGAGACAAAGATTGAGTTATGTGGCTACAATTACAAGAGACATGTTTGGAGGAGTAAAGGTGAGGCTTTCAAACCTAAGAACATTGTACTGTCATGTATGTTGGTGGTAGCATCATGCTCTGGGGCTCTATTTGCCGACAGTGGTACTGGTACTCTGCGCTAATTGGATGGAATAATGAAGAAGGACTACCTCCAAATTCTTCAACTTCACCTCAAATCAACAGCCAACACAACAATGATTTCCATCAAAGCTGGTTTTGGAACGGATAAAGCAAGCTTCTGGAACGGCCTTCCCAAAGCCCCAAACTCCAATCAAAGGTTTGTGGACTATGTTTAAAAGCTTTGAATTGCAAAGGGACATTGAATCAAATACTAGTGGTGGCATATGCATATACTGGAGCCTCTATGTGTCATGTTCGCGTACCGGCAGGCAAGGAGAGAAGGACCCAAAATGCAGGTTTCAGTGAGGCGAAGTAGAACTCAAAATAACCGCTTTATTAGCAGGTTGCCGGTAAACAGCGGACCAACTAAACTGGGAAAATGCAAACTAACAGGCAGATACACACGGACGGGAAAACAGAGTACAGAATGAAGGTGAGTAGACATTAACGATGCGACAGAGAACAAAGGTAACACAGGGCTAATATACACACGGCAGTAATCAAGGGATGAGGCACAGGTAGGGTTGCCAACCGTCCCTTAAAATATGGAATCGTCCCGTATTTCGAAACAAAAGTACACGTCCCGTATTGAGCTAATAAGGGACGCACTTTGTCCCGTAATACAGTGAGAATCAAAAGTAGTCTATAAATGTTTATGGAATTAACACTTTGTTTGAAAACATAATTCCCAGCCCCTCTCCTGCTTTGTGACCAATGAGCTGACAGCACACTTATGACAATTCGAGTATGACAATTCAGATTACCGCTCATCTCATTGGTCGAGGAAAGGTCGCTTGCGGAGAAAATACCGGAAGACAACAGATGACCACAACAAGAAGCATGGCCAACAGGGAAACAAACGCCGACTCTGCGGTGCAAGTCTCGGACGACAGTACACCTAAAGCTGGTCAGACACTGTGCGATTTTTTCAGTCACGTTATTCAGCTCCTGCTCAAACTGCACGATTGACTCGCAGGGGTTAGAAGTTCATAGGTCACGATGCAGGTCTCACACTATATGGCCCGATGCTCTGATGCGACCTGAGTGCTCACACTGTGCCTCCATAACATGAAGGTTATAACAGAAAATCTGTCGCTCTCTCTCTGTCTTTCACTCACACAGACACACCACCACCATCAACTTTGCTAAATTGCTAATGAAAAACATGATCAGGCAGCTGTGATTGAGCAGCAGTGTAAATCCAACTATTTTCACGGTTGTTGTGGTCGTGATAATTTTGTGATGCCACATCGAAAAGGCTCGGATGAGCTTTTCAAAGTTCTACAAGTTGTGCCTCCATCGCTTGTGTCCAGATCACACGCTGCACAGCCGAGCTGCACCGTCTTTTTCACCGACGTTTACGTGTTTGCGCGCGAGCAGTGTGAGCGCCTGTGGTGACACCCTCACGAGCGATTGATGATCGGGAGCTGGTCGTGAGGTGTTAATCACTTCTCTTTACCCCACGTATACTACACGACGCACGATGAAGGCCAAAATCGGTCCGATCACTCAAAAATCGGCTCAAAATGGGCCTAAAACCGCACAGTGTGAGCCCAGCATTAGAGCAGCAATGTTTGTTCCCCTCAGAGAAAGGGAAGAATGGGAAAAGGAAAACACCTGGCTGGAAAACGTTAATATGGGCATGTGCAGTGAATATCAGCGCTATGTGGCCAGAAGTGTGATAATATAATTTATTTTGTGTAATAAACAACTGCAAGGATAGATGATTACAACAAATTGATGACTAATACATAAAAGTAATACATAGATGAATAATGATGATGAGTTAAGATGCGTAATCATGGGAACAAGCGGGTTTACAAACAGGAGCAGCTGATTAGCATTAGAAAAGCTGAAATAATACCTCAACTGAAGCCAATTGTACTAAATGCACTAAATGTGCACTGTTACAAGAATATTTTTCTTTCTATTGTTTTCTATTATTTTAAGTTAAGCAGGACAGAGTTCTTTTAAAGAAAGATTTACTTATATTCTCAAAAGTTAAGCATGACAGGCTTCTGTTTAAGAAAGAGACCTGTTTTATTGTGTTAATGTTGTCATTTTGAGCTAAAAATAAATGGCTAAATGATCATTTGTTTCACATGTGTTCATATCACAAAGAATAGAATATGCATCTACTTAAATCAACTTCAAGTCAAATGGTTAAAAAAATAATTTCACACACAAAAAAAGAGCTAGAAAATTCACCACACTGGGAAGGGTGAAGACAACTGGGTCGCCCGGCCCTGGCCACGAGGTGTCCCTTATTTATTTTTCAGGGAGTTGGCAACCCTAGGCACAGGAGGGGAACACACCTGGGAGAAATCACAACTGACAAGACAAGGGAATAGTAAACCGAACACACTGACGCCAGACACGAACCTCCAAAGTAAAACAGGAAACCAGAAACAACTTACGAGGAGGCAGAAGACGCTGCACTTAATCTAGAATAATAATCGACACTATAGAAACATACCAAAATATAAAGAACTGAAGAAGCTGGGTCAGAATGACCCAGAACCGTGACACTATGCATACTTTTGACCCTGTGTGAATTAGAGAAAATCCAAAATAAATTCAAACTTGTGCACATGATTCTTGTTATTTAAAATCATCATCCCACCCTGGCCACAGAACAGCTTAAAGAAATCCTTAAGAGCCCAAGATTATGTCACAATCATGCCCATGAAGAGTGTATGTAACTGTTTGATCATAACTATAAATAAGGCCATTGGCTTTGTTCTGATGTCATAAACACAACAGGAATGCAAAAATTTGAAAACACTGTGAACTGCAAAGTTCTCACCATCAGGTTCACGGTCACATACAGTTGCATGGCCAAAACCCCCTTCTTTCCATATTTTCTGTTAACTTGTACAGTCTTTGTTTTTGAATGCCTTTTTCCTGGTTTCAAAGGAGCTAAACTTTATTAAAATAGGAGAACTTTCCCAATTTTACTGACCAAATCATTTGAATTGCACATGCATCCTCTGGCTGCTGCTATAGGTCGCCCTTGTGACAAAAGTCTATCCAAGTTTTAGACCAACGTGTGCATACTTCAGGAAGACAATGCTAAATTGTATACTGGAGGAGGAGGAGGTGAAAAACGTTATCTACTAATTGGAGGGCTGTTGGTTCCCACGTCTGGTTCATACCACTGGTTAGTGCTATGTATGAAAAGATGAAAACGTGATGGGGAGATGGCTATTCCACATCTACTCTTAAGGAGAGTAAATTTGCTTCTGTGTTCCTAGTGACAAACTTGAAAAGAGTAAATGCAAACCTTAAACTACCGTCACTCCAGAGCCACGTGCTGAGGAACACAGGAAGCAAATGCACTAAAGACCAGATATATTCCCACTAATTTTGTTGACAGTAATTATACACAGTTAAAAAGGCAGCCTCCATAATAGGCATAGTGAAACACAATGTAACCCAGTACCTCTGCAATAACTCTTTCATTATGTAATCATGACATTCAGCATTTCAACAGCAACAATTAACACTAGTGTGTGTCCGAATACAGAATCATTTCAGAGGGTGCATTTACAGCTGTATGTCTACACTGCATTACATCCATTGAAATAATGAACTAAAAAGTGCATGTTTGTGTTCTGGGCCTGCACACGGACAGCACAATGGGACAACAAACTAGCATTGTTAGTTTCTTATTGTTAGTAATTAGACTCCGTGTACCTGTGTTTCAGTGCCAGCCACACCAGAATCAAATAAAATGCTGAAAATGTTTTTCTCTGGGGTCCATGCTCTTTTTTGTGGTCTGTTTCCTTTCTTTTTATTTTTTTTAAAGGCTATCATATCAAGTTTACTTTGTACATTATTGCTATGTTGACATAACAGTTACAGAGCCCAGTGCTGCAGGGAGGCACACATTTCCAGTTTAGGGTTTTTTAGGAGGGCGCGGGTGCAGAGTGGTTAGCATTGATGCCTCACAGCAAGAAGGTCATGAGTTTGACTCTGCAATCAGGCCAGGGCACTCCAGGTACACAGCTTCCTCCCACAGTCCAAAGACATGCAGGCACCCACAGAGATCTGACTTTTTTCAAGTAACAAGTAATGTAAGGAATTACCTTTGCAAAAAAAAAGTAATTAGATTACTTTTACTTTCCCATAAGCACGCTTCTTTACTGCGTTACTAAACCGTTGTGATTTTGTTTGTGAGTGTCTCATGACAATGACGTGTGACGTCCGTGGCAGCAAGAGATGTGTGCAGATCAACAATGGAAAATATGGAGTGATTACTAAACTTCAGATCTGAGCAAGCTCCGAGCACGCTGCCACGGGAATGTGACATTCACAGAGAAACCCCCGGATCCTCCCACTGACATGAACGCTGTGGCACCGGGCAAACCTCCACCCGCCCCACTCTTGCTAAACAGGTGAAAATAGATTTAAGAGCGACAGGACTCAGTGCCGCAGAATCTTTGCTTTTATTTATTTTTTGCTGTGTTTTACTTGCATCTATTTGAAAGAGAGAGTGTAAAAAAATGTATATGCTGGAATATGCAGAAAATAGGTTGAAATGTTAAACACATTTCTTCCAGTCAAACACTGTTGAATATAATTTAATTTTACTTGATGCAATGTGCATAAAGTTAAAAGATTAAAACTAATAAAGCCTTTTTAAAAAAGAGGCTTTCCATTTGGTTAAGTTTTATATGATGGGTTATGCAGAAGAAAATAGAATTGGGCTGAAAAGTCTGTTGCTTTATTACTTATTCAGGTTGTGTATCAAGTTTAAGTAAGTAACTAATTAACTAACTTATTTCTGTTAGTAACTAACTAACAGAAATAAGTAACTAATTACTTTTGAAAATAAGTTATCAGTAAAGTAACAGGACTACTTTTTTGGAGAAGTAATCAGTAATAAGTAAGTAATTACTTTTTTCAAGTAACTGGAACAACACTGGACACCCATAAATGTGAACATGTCTCTGTGTTAGCCTGTGACAGATTGAAGATTATCCTGGTTGTACCCTAATGTAGTTTAGTTTGCATGTGAATAGCTGGCACAACTCTTTCAGGTCTTAGAGTTTCAGTGAAACTGTGTTATGACTGAACAACAGGATTTCATATCAACATAGGGTGAGTTGAAAAAAACAGACACAGGCTTGAAACATGAAATTTAACAGTTTTATTTTTAATATTTGGTTTAAATCAAGTAAACTGAACTTTAAGATTGAAATATCTGTCTTTAAATTTTTGTGCAACATCGTCATATTTATCTTTAATTTTCTAAGGGTAATTTATTACTTTTTATTTATTCCTTCTTTTGCAATCACTTAAAAAAATCTTTGATTTGTAATATTTCACAAGACACACAAAACATTAAAGATTCTTAGACTCAAACCTGTATTAGAGGTTCCTAAATGTCAGACTTTATATACCTGTAAAAAGCCTACTCCATGATGAGAGGGAGCTGTAGTGCTACTGAAGAACAGGAAGAAGAACTTAGAGGCTCCACTCCAGACTAGAAAGCCTTTTTTCAGAGGGCCCTGTTAAAAGCAGGCATTTTTCAGCATCCTGGTTACAATAAAGCTCCTTCCGGCTGCAGATAAATGCATACTCATAAGAGGAACCCTCCCCAGCACCACCACCATTTCTAAAAGGTTTACTGCTCTCCTTTCTGCTTCCCCCCTTTTTTCTTTTGCCCTCCTCTTCACAACCCTGTTTTTCTTCAAGGGCCAGATCAACACAGTGGTTGCAGGAATTTAAGGAAGCGGATAGAGTCTGAACATGCAGGTGCAAGAGATTTGGTTCCAGCAATGGTATGGTACAGAAGGAGGAGGGTAATAAGGTGCCAGGAGGTGGAGGACAGGAAGGCAGTGACGGAAGAAGCCGAAGACGTGAGGAAGTGTAGGCAGCTTAATTTATATTTGTTGTGTGGATAAAGAGCAGGGTAAAGAGAGCAGAGAAGCATTGTTACTAAAAAGAGAACCCTTTCTATTCACACCATGTTTGTTCATGCTTAAAATCTTAAATCTTAGTCTTCCTGATGATTTTGGTAAAGAGCAGCTCCATTTAATTAACTTTTAACAGCAGCTTCATCAGCAAGGTGGAGTTTTCCTCAGAGGATCAGTGTAACTCCAGCTTGTTAGACTCCACTCTCATCAGCTACCACACTACACTACATGGCTCCTGTCTTTTTATTCAGTGTGGAAGCTGCTTTCAGCTTCTCATTTATTCACAAAGGGTTACCACAGCAGGAAGCTCCACGTGTTTAATTTGGTCGTGTTTTTAAGATCGATACTCTTCTTGATGAAACTGCAGAGGGATTTGTGTCTCCTTCCCCAACTATGAGATATGACTAAAAGACCTGGAAAGGCAAGACACGATGCACGCATGCATCACGCATACATGATGCTCATTTATTAGTGGTGAATGCTCTAGACAGTTAGCTACAGTATTTGAACAGTGGGACCATCTGACACAAAATTTACCAGCATGGAAAGTGACTTTTCCTGTAGAAGAGTTACTAACATGTATGAATACCTATTACTCCAGAGGATTGTAGTTTCATTCCTGTTGGGATCAACCAGCAACCCTAATGTGAGGCAACTGTACATAGAGGACAAATGTCATAAAGGACAAAAGAAGAAACTGGGGGAAAGGGGGAGTAGGAAGTAGAGCCTGCTAGGGCTAATTAGATTGATAATAGTGGGCCTGAGCATGTAGAGGCAACTGTAAGGGGTCAACGTGACAAGAAGAGAGGTAAATGGAGAAGAAGGAGGGGCTGAGGAAGAAGCAAGTGGTGGGAACATGACCAGGGCCTTGCCCACACTAAGGGCATGACAGGCGATGGAAGGTGGCTCTTGTTGCAGACATAAAATCACTAGAGTGGACCAGCACAACATCAAATAGACTTGAAATCAGCTTCTGGATGAATAGTTTCCTTTTTTCCACTGAAAACAGACAGACATTTGTGTTTGTGTACATGGCTACTCATGCACGCCACACAGGAATAGTGTAAAATCAGTGCAGGTCCCTCTACTTTGATTCTACTTACAGTAGGTCTATGTCATTGGAAACCCCTGGGAGGTCCTGTGTCGTTGGGAACTCTCGCCTCTTGTTAGCCACTACATGGCTACAGTCTTTGATCAGCTCAGCTGACTCTTAAGCTCAGCTTAGAGCTGTAGAAGTTTGTGGAGAGGGAGAGAGGTGGCGAGGACAGAGAGACTGATGGCACCCACTGAACCATGTATCCTCTGTTGAGGATGGAGGCAGGAAGGAGAGGGTACAGATGGAGAGACATTAAGGTGATGTGGGATAAGCAGAATGGAAGGTAAATGGAAGAAGAGCATGGCCAAATGAAGAGTGTCTTCCATTCCTCCCAATCCAGTCAGTCAGTGAGACGAGGGTTAACCACAGTGAGTTTAAGAAACAGCAGCACGAAAAGAATTCAATGTTTAAGACTGTGGAACATTCATTCAAAATGCTCCCATAAACCTCTCACAGGGTGTAAAGGGGTGTAGACACCCAAAATGACATAATCAGTGTAATTAGGCCATCAGTCAACAGGCCTGTCTCTACTGCATTGTCACTGTTGATTCTTTGTGTATCACAGCACTTGAAACTGCTGTCTGCTTTGTGGAGAAGACGGCCTGTTCAACTCCTAATGAGGAGAGCCAACAGTCTCTTCAGGGATACTTGAGTTTGCCCAGAGGAGCTCTCCTTGGGGCATAAGCATACATTATTCATTTGTGTGCTTAGTTAGCATTCATTCAGGCACCACCCTCTCATGTGGGCTCTGAGTAAAAACCATTAACAGGAAAGGTTTGACATTCTGTAATTACAGAGTACTGGAGAGGACTACAGGCTCTCTGGGAATACTTCTAATTCATGCACAAGCTCGCTTCCCAAGTATTCCCAGTTTTGTATTATTTTCTTGACATGTAACTTTCCTTTATGTGACATCAAAGAGAGTCTGCTTCACTGAACAATGACTTTTCTCAAATACAGTAATCCATGACCTGCCCGTTGATTTGCCTAATTCTCCTCCAATACTGTTTACATGTCCACATGTGCTTCACACAGCAATGGTAACACTGGCTAATCTGATTGGCCCCTGATGTTTTAATTGTGTGTGCGTGGGTTGTTAACCACGTTTGGTGGTTTCGTGTTTAGGGAGAGTCGCATCAAAGAGGTAAGAGCAGAGAGCAGTGAAGGGGTCTGTCCACAGTGATGAGGGCTAGAGGTCATACTGATGGTACAGGGATCCTGAGGTGAAATAAGACTGGGTAATGGACTTTGTTTGTTTCGCAACACATTCACTAATATCAGCATAATCTCATGTTTTAATAATTTATTTCTTAGAGCAGCTCACGAGTGTTTCAACCTGCAGTGAAAGGACATGACTGATGCAGAAAAATCAACTACCAGTGGTCTTTGTTCCATCTAGTTCTTCGACTACACTCGTGCATCATTACATGAAATAGCACTGATATCTTAAAAACACAAAATAACTCAATTAAGCTAAAAAACTGTATAGCCTTAAGAAAGTCAACAGTGACAGTAACAGTTGCACAAAAAGCTTTAATTTTCTTGGAAGTATTGAACTCTAAAGTAAAAGGTCATGTGGTCAGAGTCTAGATTTACCGTGCTGCAGAATGATCAGTGCATTGCGGTAAGGTAAGAAAGGTTGTAATGCACCCATCATGCCTTCACATTTACGGTACAAAGGCAGTATTATGGTCTGGGGTATTTTTTCAAAAAATGAGGTCAGGTGACTACTTGAATATACTGAATTACTAGGTTTTTTTTCATTAATGGTATATATATATAAAAGCTGATAAAAGCTAATGGCAGCCGATACCAGGACATTATGCACAAGAACAGTGAGCTCAGGGACACCAGGCTCAGTCCACTCCTGTGCATCCTCCTCACCTACAACTGCATCCACTTCCAGAGCAATGCCTCTATCATCAAGTTCACTGTTGCTATGCTTATTATTCTTTACTTTTAGTTTATCTAAACTAGTTAGTTTATTTTAGTTTAGCAGTTTATAAGACAATAAACTTCTTGATTGATTTGTTGGTCAATATTCCAGAATGACACTGCCATGAGTAGTTCAGGGACCATGGGACATAACGGCTCCAGACTCATTCAGCATCTTTGGGATGTGCTAGAGAAGAATTAATGCAGACATGTGACTTTCGCATCATCACTACAAGCTCGTGACAAAATACATGGACAGAAATACATGTTGTGAACTAATGGACACAATGTCATGGTAAATGCGTGCGGTAATAAAAGCTAAAGACAGTCCATATATATTTGAGTCCGTGACATTTTTTTCATTTGTTTTGACTGTGTAGTGAATATGCTGGTGTATTATCCTCTGCTTAAACATGTACTTGGCACACTGTTGTGAATTCTCAAAGCAATATGTTTCAAATTCAAACAATGCTCAGCCGACTTTCAGTTTTATTTGTACTTCTGTAACCTCACCAGCAACAGTCTTTTGTTATGACTCAAAATCAGAAGGGTCTTCAAAGCCTCACTAAAGCCCCCTCTTTACCACCCCACTACACATGACCCTGAGCACTTGTTTTGCCTCTCTTTCATCTCTTCTTGCCTCTCGACCTCTGGGTCACCTCTGTGCTCGAACCAGAACTCGCCCTCATATGTGAAACCTCTCATTAAAACACACAACAGTCACAGTCATGTACGCACAGCCAGATCTACACAAACAGCGATGATAAGAAGTGGGGAAGGTTGTAGCTCTCCATGTAAGGGTCTGTGCAGGTGTTCAGAAAAGGTCAGTGGTTTTAGTTAGGTCACATGCATGTTCACATGTTTTTGATGTTGTTGTTGCTCAAGTTCAAGTCTGACTTGGTAGGAGAGGTAGACGTGACAGACAAAAAGACAAGCTGGAGAGCATGTGAAGAAAAGGCAATTTTCATTAAACTACTCTTTGTTCTTTGGTGTCCACCCCAAAACAACTTTGAGGATACTGACCAGAACATGTTTACTATGTAGACAGTGCATGTGTGTGTGTGTGAGTGTGAGAGCAGGGTGGGGGTGAGACATGTCTCTTATAGATGTGAGAAACTGGCCGTGTCTCTCAGTGTGTCGACACTCTAATTGGCAGAATAGAATTATTGAGTTAGTCTGGAGTGAACTGAAGCTAATTTGATGAGGCGAGTTGAAGGACAGCTGATAGGGCATGCAGCTATGGGAAAAACGGGTTCCTGCACTCTCCACACACACACACAAAGGGCCGGAGTGTGTCTTCCATTTACAGCTGGTAAGGATGTACAGTTGGCTGAACTCTCTCGCGCTCTCTTTCTCTCTCTTCATTTGTTGGGGTTGCCATGGTGATAAGGGGAGGCTTGCCTTGGCGGCCCATAATTTGCAGAGAGCCTGTCTGGATGTGACATGCTCTTTACAGGCTCGGCATTGTTTGGAGCTGATTTATGTACATTTGTTGCGCTTCATCACAACCTTCCCCACACCTCCAACGGAGGGGGTAGACTTTGAAAGAATCAGCACATGTACCATGCACTGATTCTTTGGAATTCCCCGGTTGGATTAGCACAGTCTTATAAGAATTGCCTAATTCTGTCTCCACCCATGGTGCTTTCCCTCCAAAGCCAGATCTTTTTGCTTTTCCTTTCCCTCTCTGTTTGAAACGGCTCTTACTCTCCTCTATCAACCCTTTCCTCCTCCCTCCCAGTAGGCGTTGCTACAACACAGTCCAATCAGAAACCAACCCATTTATTCATCCCTCCATGGTCAGCTTGTTGTGTCCACATGTTTCTTTTTTCTTTTTTCCCATTTTTTCCTTCTACCCCTCATTGTGCCACATGAGCCTGGAGTAGATAGAAAGACTGTAGTGGAGCGAAAGTTAGCAAGCAACCGAGAGAAAGACAGAGAGAGAGAGACTGGAGGAAGTCATGCAGAGTGTGAGGCAGCCCAGCGGCAATGCTTGATGAACTGAACTGCTGACCAGTTCTTTCTTCACTTTGACTGAACCTCACAGGGATCAAGAAATCAGACGAGAGATTCCTGATCTGAAGAGATCAGCTCGTTGTCTTCACTGAGGGGCAGAAAAACCAGGCAAGGACGTGGAGAGGAAAAAGAGAGCATTAGAGACAAGGAGACAGAGGAGAGTTCTACAAATGCGAATTGGAGCAGAGGAGCACAAGGAGATGCTCAGAGGGACCAGATAGTGGCAAGAAAAGCAAGACAAGTAGCAAGTGTGCCCACAGAGACCGCTCAAAGAAAGGGCGACGCATTAGGAGGAGTTAGAAGCTGTTGCGAGTCAAGCAGGGAGAGAAAGAACAAGACAAGACAGAAAACAGAGAGACAGTGTTAGAGAAGAATGGCTAACTCAGGTCTACAGTTGTTGGGTTACTTTCTGGCGTTGGGTGGCTGGATTGGCATCATCTCCACAACTGCCTTGCCCCAGTGGAAGCAGTCATCGTACGCCGGCGATGCCATCATCACGGCTGTGGGTCTGTACGAGGGGCTGTGGATGAGCTGTGCCTCACAGAGTACGGGACAGGTGCAGTGCAAGATCTTTGACTCCATGCTCTCGCTGGACAGTGAGTACCACATTTGAATTTGCTCCTAAAACCCAAGGATCTCTAACTTGTAGCAGTGCCCTTTTCCTACTCACGGTGATGTCCTTGTCTTTAAAGAAATCCATGTTAGGTATCACTTCTGTTTGGAGTGCAGGTTCATTGTAAAGGATTTTCAGGTTTGATTCTGTTGGATGTGAAGTTACTGTGAAGTTATATTCAATGTACAATTACTCAGATGACGAAGAGTAAAATTCAATTAAACTGCTAATGTGCTGATAAACTTTTTTCACTTTTCAATCACACTCCTTCCTTTCTTTCAAACTACTTTCCTTCTTTTATTTTATATTTTTAATTACCGTAACATTTGTCAACCTTTTGTTCTGCTTTGTTATACAAAATTTTCCCAAGAAACATCTTTTGTGGTACACTACACATGTATTATAGTTATTATATACTACGGTACACAGTTATTATAGTATGGCCCATTCATGTGTGCCGACTCTTGCCATTAATCAGCAGCAAAAACAGAAGAAAAACAACTCCCTGAGTGCTAAATGCTAACTGGGATGCAATAAACATGCAAGCTATAAATCTTACTTCAAATGCTGCTGTTCACATCTTTATTACAGCTTAGTTTCTTTATTAGAACTCCAAAACACCATGCGTAGAGTGTGATGAGTAGGAGGGGGTTCGGAATGTGGAGTTCGGACGTAAATTAGCTCAGAATACGAGTCTCCTGTCATCTCCAATCTGTGAGCTGGACCTAGTGAGTCATAATTAAAGGCACACAGATTATATGAATCCATCCATCTACTGTCTGCTTAAATTATCCTATTAGAGATTCTAATGAAAGACTAGCGGGTGTTAAGGGGGGGAGGCTTGGTCAGAAGGCACTTTCACAATACAATTCATTTGTTTTTCTCTGTGGTTACTGCTGTGGCACGCTTTCCTTGGAACAACAAATGAGGCACTTTGCAAACATTTTGGCGGTTCTGTGAGTCCTCCTATCAACACACTTTCTGATGGCGATCGTTGTGATGGGGCGTCCGAGCTGATCTCCCATCTCCTTTGGTTCCTTGCAGCAATAAGAACAGTGTATTGTCTTTGGGCATGAATAGAGGCTGTTAGGAGAAGAAAAGGGTAGTTGTTGAGCTAAAGTCCAGAGATATTCCCAGAATGTGCTCTATCGTCCCCACACGAGCACATTGTTCCACTTGTCCGTTAACCTCTTAACATCCATCGAGTCTCCTCGAGTTATTGTTGGATTTTGCTAGATGGACAATTATTCCGAAACTAGAAGATGTTACCTTTCAAATAAAGACTACACAGTCATTTGGCATGACAGATTTTATGTTCCAAGCTTTTCCATTTAAATCATATAAACAGGTGATACATTTATAAAACTCTATAGATGTTAACAAATTACCAGAAATTCATCTAGAAAACAGGGGGCAGGGTTAGGACTAGGATAACATACCCAATTGTTACAGAATAAAACATTCTTGAACAATCTCTGCTTTGTTTAGATTTCCCCCCAGACACATTACAAAACAGAACTGATTTAATCACATGTCCCGGATCAGGTCGGAATCTCGGGTATTGGTTTGATCAGGCACAAATAGGTCTGAAGGAGCTCCTCTCGCCTGGGTATGTTCGCAGCAGGAGCAGCATGTGACGGCGGGTATAATTGGTCACTAGACTGTGCTGATGTGGCCAAGCAAATGTGGTGGAAAGTGCTGCAGGTTTACTGAGCATTTTGCTCAAGAAGAAGACAGTGGTCAAAATAACAGATGGCTGTTATTTGCCAGATGAGGTGAAGGAGGATGGTGGTGCTGAAAGGACAGCTCTTTGCATCCAGTAAAATCTGAGCGTGACATTGACCTGCCTCTGCCAATCTGTGTGTCGCACTAAATAGCAACCTCTTGCACATTTGACATAAAAGGCATAGATGTTTCCTGTGGATGCCAGACATTCATGTAAAAGGTTAAGTCTGCTTTATAAATCGAACTTGACAATGAGTTTCTGAAGACACTATTCATAGTAAAATAGTTTCTATTATACAATACATCTTGAAATGTATGCACATTTGGTCAGTCAAACCTACTTTATCTATGGCCAGTTAGGTAGAAATGTTCTTGTATTAGATTCTTGTATTTCTTTTAAGATCAAAGCCAACAACGTGTCCCTCCAAACTATTTGACATTTATACCCATCTGTCAGTCTTTGTCCCCATGCTTTGCCTACTCCACGATTCTTGACCTATGTCTTTAAAAACACAAATACATGTGTTGTAAAAAGGCTAAAATGTCCATAATAAAACTGTCAGTCAGGACACTAGTTTGACATCCAGGTGGGAGCTACTTTCTTTTTCACTTTCTGTTTGTGTAAGTTCTGGTAAGCCACAAAGTCAGCTCAGCTCGGTAGCGATTCTGGCAAATCAGCTGATTACTACATCAGCCCACATCAGCTGATGGCTCAGCTGATACCATTCTACACATCCATTTGGAAAATCCTATGAGAGCTGCTTCAACCTAACACACCCCCAACTGGTCGTGGCAGATGGCCCCGCACGTCCCTGAGCCTGGTTCTGCCGGAGGTTTCCTCCTTTTAAACTGTTTTTCCTTCCCACTGTCATCAAAGTGATTGCTCATAGGTGGCTGTCTGATAGTTGGGGTTTCTCTGTATTATTGTAGGGTATTTACCTTACAATAATAAGCAACTTAAGACATCTGTTATTGGGATCTGGTGCTATATAAATACAATTGAATGGAACGGAATTAAAATTCTGCAAAGCAAGCTACTTTGCAACCCACCTCCATGCTAGCTCTTCTTTTGATACTTTATCTGACTTACTCACAAGGGTTGTCATTGATGCCTCCTCTGATCTGAGCTGGGGTCTTGCTTCTGCCCTTCACACCTTATGCTTAACTTGTATGCACATTTAAGGGTGGTATCAGATAAGTCATGCAGATGTAATTAGCAGTTGTCTTAAGCTACAGTAATCTATACTGAGTAAAAAATATCATGGTTTACACAGGTTCACACTGTTTAGAATAAAAAACAAGCTGAGAGTCAGACATGGTAAAAATGGTTTTATAGGACAAATATTTCAAATATTTAGTATGCATCCAAAACAGCCAATGAGGGTTTGCAGTGTGTGTGGACTCACACAGACACTAATATTGATATTTACCTACAACAAATGCTTCAAATGCTGTGTGAATTGCACAGCATTCACACAGCATTGTGTGAATGCTGTAGGCATTCACACTATTGAGTTGGCTTTGACAAGTTAATATGGGTCCTTTAACTGGTATACACTGAAAAGAAATGACTAAAGGGTCAAGAGAAACAGAAGTTTATTCTTTGAGTTGAAATTGCATTGGAGGACTAAACTGTAAGTGTAAGGCACCGAGCAGGCAGAGAGCCAGTCTGTACAAAATAGACTCAAGTGACCTCACAATGGGACCTTACAGAGCCTACACACACACACACACACACACACACACACACACACACACACACACACACACTGAAAGGTTGTGGCTGGTACTGCCAATCTTAGCAGTGGAAAAAGAGAACCTAGTGGGTGGGTGAGCCAGCCTTCAACCAACTCTCTTTCTCACTTTCAATCCCTTCTTCTAGTCTCACCAAGGAAAACCGGTCAGTGGAGTCATTAGCCTAAACCCCCACACACCAGGAATGTCTACAGTGAATGAAAAACAACAGCAAAAAATTTCCAAATCCCTCTCTCTGGAAGACCATTCAGATACTCCATCAAAAGGAGCAATGGAGCCATAAATCAGACTTCAAAGATTGTTCCCCCTTCAAGTCCCTTCAGATCAGCTTTTGAAATGCTGCTTCACTGCCGCACCATGAATGATGGTGTGTGTATTTCTGTCACAATGACAAACGGTGACTTTAGCTTTCATCTCAGGCTGATACTCGACTGCTCTTTTTGAACTTACAGTTCATTCAGCGAATGGGGTACAGAACTCAGAGAATCGGATATTGGTAAAAATCATAGAAGCACTGCAGCAAAGAAAAAAATTAATACCTTGTTTTGGGAAAAGACATTTATTTAATCAGATTTGACTGGCAATTTTAAACATGCACGTTTTTTAGTCCCAAAGATCAATGCCCTGAAAGACAGTGTTGGCTGCTGAGTGGCAAAAGTTGCTCGTAGGAGGAATTAGTTTTTTGCTACTTGAGTCACAGAGCAAGGAACATCTCTACTTGAGCATTTGTTAACAGTAGAACAAGTCAACAAACACTTTTTCTGACACAGTTCTTGAAATCCTTACTACACACCAAACTATTCAGTAAGAACTTACAATGTTAACCACAGTGTAATAAGGGCACATTTAAAATGTCAATGTTAATGTTACTGTTAAGAAATACTGAAATGATAACTGATAATATTTACAAGTCATTATTAAAGTTCTACATTATGTTTATCTATAACATTATAGTTTGTATAATAAAAAAATAGAATTAATTTTAACATGTGGTATATTGTATTGTATTGTGTATCGTACTGCAGCTGATTCACTTCAGTTTTATTTATAGAGCGACAAATCACAGCAACAGTTGCCTTAATGTGCTAGAGATTATGACAATTATATAACAATTAAATCCTTGCATTTACATTTTTTTATGCTATACCATAATCAACAATTTTATGATAAAGGTTTAATTTCTGACCTGTTCTCATTCCTGGGGGATCAAATATTGATGCTTTAGGCACGTGCGCTTTGAAGATTCAGTGTCAGTGCTGTGGGAATAGTGAGACCAACACCCCTGACTTTGGCCGTATGGTGAACCAAAGCAAGTCAAGACTGTCTAAGAATAAAAGGAAACTAAATACTTAGTAAACATTTACAAACCAATATCGTCAGCAGACACTTTACAGCTACCACCAGACAATGTCCTCACATGTACCACTGACCTACTATTATAAATTACCATTATATTGTTGGTGCACAATAAAAAAAACTACCAAGTTATTATTTAGTAATAACCAACAGTGCTCCTTCTTCTTCTTCTTCTTCTTCTTCTTCTTCTTCTTCTTCTTTTTACCTAGTAACATCCACAATGTTTTCAGGAGATAAATAAAATGATATATTTCAAAGGTCCTGGAATATAATGAGTGCATAATGGGATTTTTTTTAATGTGTCCTGGAGCTGTAAAAGCTAACAAAGGGGCAACACTAAAAAAATGAGTTTGCTGACTCTATTGAATTGTTTTCTGTTCAGCGTGTTTCCTGGGACATGCAAACACAACACCGGCTGCCGTTTTTTGAAAGTGATGCCTGTGATCTTGGCTGTGAAACCTCTATGAGAAATCCCCCTGTTTACTTTAATTACCATATTTGTCAGCTTTGTCAGATATCACAATCGAGATGCTGGAATTTCCATGTTTTCTACCGCTGCTGGGATTTCAACAATCCCCTCGCTTGCTATAAATAAGGCACGCTCCATCAGTATTTTGACGGTATTATTAAGGCGCTCAGCATTGCTTTGCCTTTAACGTGTCTTTGAGTGGCTGTTGTTGAGGCAGTACACTCACATCGCTGTGGTGACGGCCCCGCGAAAACAATCTTTCTTTGTGACAAAGCCACACTAATCCCACTGTTTGAAACATGTAAAGTGGGGCCTCCTACAGTCAGTGTGAGCCAGAGAGAGACTTTCATCTCAGTCTGTTCCACCTACAGTCAATGTGTCTGTGCTCATATTGTGCTCTTACACATATGTGAGTAAATATGTGTAAATATGTTCCTCCCACTAAGTTATGTGTGTGCTGAGGCCTGTGTGGGTAGAGGATTCGATTTTAGAGACGGCAAAACCACAGTGGAACGATGTGGAGAAGATTTGAAGGATCATTTACGGTTCCAGAGTTTGGCCAGTAAAGTCACCTCAGGAACTACCCTGCTTGGAAAAGTAGGACAGTGGTGGACTCTCCCTAATGATCTGTCTGTCACAAATGCATGTGGTCTCCCATCAACCCTGCATGGCATGTATAGCTTCATTCCCCTCAGTTTTCACTTTCATGTTTAGAAATATTTGTGTCTTTCCAAATGATGGGCTGAAAGACTCTTTTCTTTTCTGTTTTCTCATCTCCTCACCACTTCTACATCCTCTACTTCATGTTTTATCTCTTTCCTCCCCTCTTTTTTCTCTAGTCCACATCCAGACATGCCGGGCCCTTATGGTGGTGTCAGTACTGCTGGGCTTTATTGGGATCATTGTCAGCGTGGTGGGCATGAAGTGTACCAAGGTGGGAGATAACAACCCAGCCACCAAGTCCCGCATCGCTATGACTGGAGGAGCACTCTTTCTGCTTGCAGGTGCAACTGTTGTTTTGCTTCATTTACCAGCATAAAAAGACGCTGTATTTCTGGCATTCAATGCATTTAGCAAGAGTGGTCTGGCATTTTTCTTGCAGTAGGGGTCTTCTGGGTAATTAGAGTCCCTGCTGTAAACAGGAAGTGGTCATTTTCGAGGCATTAGCTCTTGACCTCAGACCACAATCCCAAGGAAAGAAATTAAACTAAACAAGTATTTACTAAGCCAAGCCATTGGTGTTGCTGTAGCAACAGAATTAATTAGTGTAGTAAACTGACAGATAAGATAAAATAAAACGTTAGGAAAAAAATGACAGAAATTTCTGTGTATGTAAGCTGTGTATGTGCATCTCTCTCCACACACACACACCTTCATTCCAGTCTTTCCTTCAGGTGAACACCTAAGAACCTGTAGCTATCCGTTGTTTCAACCTCCTCACCCATGAGACATTTCCTGGGCTCAGTTGTATTTTTTTCCCCTAGAAGAAAAAAATTCCTTTGTCTCACTGACATTCAGAAAGAGGTGATTTCTGCCAGACCACTCTGCAAAGCACCTTGCCCGCTCCCTCTACTCCAGTTCCTGTAGTGTCATCAGAAAAGTTCTGCAGGTAGCATGGTCCTCACCTGTTTCTCCCTCCACAGGTTTATGCACACTGGTTTCTGTGTCCTGGTATGCCACTCAGGTGTCCTATCAGTTCTTTAACCCAAACACACCACCCAATGCCAGGTATGTGAATCATATTGTGATACACTCCTTTCTGTTTGAGCTGAGGGTTTAATCTCTTCATTAAAGAGCAAAAAACACCATAATCAAGTTGCGACTGCTACAATACTGTCAGTGTATTCAAAACCTGGAAGTATCAGATCTCGAATAAATATCACAATATCATATAATGAGATTGCAATGTTTGCAATAGTTTAATATTTCTTTAAAATGTTGTTGAAAAGAAAAAATGCAGAGGTGGGAAACACTAAATAGCCTGAATAAAAGATACCTGACAGTGATACTGTTTTCATTGGTCTAACACTGTTTTCAGTTATCACGCTGTTGTATTTGTGCTCAGTCTTCTTATTTTTTTGTTTGTTTGTATATTTGAAAATGTCATATTTTAGACTAGTCAAGAGGTTTTGTTGTACATAGAAGAAACAGGCATAAGTAAGCAGACTTCATCTCAAAGGTTTGAGGGACAATTAACATGATGTGATAAACTGGAACTACAGCCAGTGACAAAGATTCTGCAGTCAAATTACTGTTAAACTTAACGTGTTCTGTTTACAAAAACCACCTAGATGTGGCAAATAAAAATAATTAGGACTAGTTGCAGACACAACTGTTTTCAGCTGCTAATATCTGTATGACATATACGTCTAAAACAGCTAATGTTACTGGTTGCTGTTAAAAAGATGAGTTTAGCTGTAAACTGTAGTTATTACTAAAATAGTCAACATCTGTCGCCAATAGTTGCTAATAATGGCTGAAAAATATGACCAGTTGGTGATACAAATCACAAATAAACAATAATAGCTAGTTAGCTGCAAACATTTGGTTGGTAAGGAAAAACCATTGATTAATTTAGCAACATCATTTCCAAATATTTGATAATTTTGGCTTAGAAATATGATCAATGTACGATGCTAATAGTTTCCAGTTATGAAAAAAAAGGAAAAACAAATCATTTAATACTAGTAGTTGTTACTTTTATCAAGTATTACAGCTGTAAAGCTCCTCTTATGACTAATGTGTATGCTAATGGTTAGTCTTCAATATCTAATAATTAAAATAAAAAATTTTTTATCCATTTTTTATCGCCCACGCTTCAATATCCATTTATCCTTTATTTTGTGTATGTCTTTTTATGTCAGCATTTACACCTTATGCCTTGTTTATGCCTTGTTTCCTGTGCAGGTATGAGTTTGGCTCAGCCTTGTTTGTCGGATGGGCAGCAGCCAGTCTGACTGTTCTGGGTGGCTCTTTGCTGTGCTGCTCCTGCTCCAAAGAAGATATGCGAGGACAGCAATATTACCGCCAATCACAGCCTTCCACAGCAAGGGAGTACGTGTAAACCCCAACCCCTTCCAGCAGTCACCCAAACAGAGAGCAGAGGACACGCTTGGCACCACCCTCTTTTTTCCCCTTGTAAATCTAACAAAAAGACTATCATGCATACACACATGCAATCATTTAGCTCAAAGACACTTCTTATCTTACACAGCAATACACGACATATGAAGTTGTACATATATGAGCATATTATCTACCAGTAGGATGTATGTGGCTATGAACCTAAAGAAGTACAAACTTATACGTAGAAAGTGTTAAGCTTGTATTGTGAGTTGACATCTCCTGCTTGTCATGATTTAATGTACTTTAAGAGGTAAGTACAGCGATACGATGAACACAAATTTAAGCACGGTACAGAAAAACATCGTTTTGGAGCAAATTACACTGCAAATTAAAGGGCATTTCTTATCTGAGGAAGTACTGCAAAACTTGCTGAACTTTTACTAGCATGTCCTGTGCTTCCTGGTTGGAGCTGCATTGGTGTTTTACCTCCAAATTGCCACGTATGTTCACAGTCTACTGTTGCAGTTACGTGTGTAAGGGGACAAGGCCTGACCCTGTGTGCAAATGAGAAAAAAAGGATTTAATTTTGTAACTCACAGAGTTTAGAGCTCTAAACCACCAAACCTTTTCTATCTTTATATAGAATTCAAAACAAAACAAAGAATTTCTATGTTCTTAATTTATTTATTTAAGCTGTCGAGTGTTATTCAAACAAACATAATGAATGACAGTAAAGAAGCAGGCGTGTCTGGTGTCCTCCTAAGTGAGGAAGCCCCTGGACAACCATCTTATTAACAGCTGAGAAAATTTCTCACATATGGTAAAACTACACAGTCCTTTTTTACACCACAAGGACTTGATGAAGATCGCACATGCAGACACAATCTGAACTGCAGCAGTGGAGGGTGAATTGTTAGTTAAAGGTGTCTGTTTAGATGTGTAATGAGTATGACTGCTGCTGATTATCGCTCTTCCATTATACTTAACACGAGGAGAAAGAGGAGACTGTCATCGACACATATCATCACGCTCCATTTACTAACACCATCATTCCAGATTCATACACTCCCTCATCTCATAAGCTGTTGTATAACTAAACCAGTGCCTAAGATCTAAGCTATTCACACACATGAATAATCTTACTGATGTCAGCATACTATTATCTTTATATAATTTAGCATGATGAAGTGTTATATTTAACTCCACTGTTTGGTTGATTGCATATAGAAAAAACAGGTGGTCTTCAACCCACCGACTACTCATTGAAGGTGAGGCACAATAGATACTTGCAACTATTGCCACATTAGACCCTTTAAAACTCAGCTGCTGCTAAATTGGCTCTTGAGTTCTCCCTTCATGCTCCCACATCACTTTGCCCCCATTTATGTTTCTAAAAGAGTTGGTCCATCACTGTTCCACATAAAAAAGCCATTAACTTTTCTTAGAATAGGTCCCAGTTGCCCCATTTCCCAGTTACATGGCTTCTCTTCTTAGAAGAGACTTATTTGTGGAGAGCTCTATTATTCTCAAACTTGGCAGGTGGATGGTGAAGGTGTATAGGAAATTCTTTGTACTTGTAATAAATAAAATGAGATGTCAATGGGATGTCAAGCATCTCTGCTCTGCTGTCGTAGCGACTGTGACATCTCCCCATTTCTATATGACTGGAAATGAGCAACTAGGCCTATAAAGCCAACAGACAAGTGTTTACAGAGGTCAAGTCTGAAAGCCCTTTTCCCAGACACCTCTATGGAGGGAAGACTTTTATTTTTTTGCAGCTTCGAGTATGTCTCTTGTGGCAGAGAATGCAGGATTAAGGCAGTTCCACATCACCCCAGACAACAGTATAGCTGTTCATTGACTCTATATGTTTCTGCCCACCTTTATTAGTCATTCTGTAGGGTAAATGTTCTATTTTAACCCGAACAGTGCTAGCCAGCTTCCATGTAACACTGATTCTGAAACCTGTCGGCTAACATCTCAGTCATCCCTCTGGCTCTCTAACATGGTGGGAATCTGAGAGTTCTTGATGTGTCTTATCCTGACTGTCTTCTTCTCTCCTCTAATTCAGGGCAGAGTTGTTGAGTGAAACTAGTTTCCCTGACTGATCAGCCCCCGCCTTTTTATCGAGGACTTTCCGACTCTCCCACCACTGTCTCCCCATCCCCCCTTCATTTCCTGTTACCTCTTTACCTTCCAATTTGGACCTCTTGTAGATGATTTCCTTTTTCTCAATAATACATCTGCACCTTATCACTTTTAATGGGAACCAAGGTGTACTGTCTTCTTCCGACCCCCTCTCCGTCTCTGAGCCGTCTCTGTAAATATGGACTCATGTGGTCAGACGTTTTCTTTAAGAAATAAGATATCAACCCTCTGCTACACCTCCTGTTCCCCCTTCTGTCCAAATATTGGTGCAAAGTTAACAATAAACTGAAACATACTGTTGTGCTGATTCGTAGTTTCACTTACAGCCTATGACCTCTGGGTGTTTTTGTAAATGTGAGGTTTTTTTCTTGTCGCTGTGACTGAAACGTGTCTTTTTTCCCTTTTGAATTGCAGACCAAATGTTAAAAGTACCCCACCAGAGAAAAGGGAGCAGTACTTGTAGTTTGGGAGAGTCTTCTGGCCCTACCATGGTTTAAATTCTGTCAACAGACAAAACCCTTTCACTGAGAAATTCAAAACAGACAAGAATGAATTTATGAACAGCAAACACTCAAGCATATTGCAACAACATATATTAATCTTTGTTGAGATTAATGAAATTGTTTGGGGAAATGTTTTATGAATTAGATGTACTTAGGGGGTTTGACATCCTCATCTGTGTTGTTGACTTTGGGAGAGACAGTCATTCAGGGTATGTTTTCTATAACATGTTAAAAAACCCAGGTGTATATACCACCAACTTTACTCCTTTTTTTTTTTACTACATATAATGTTTTACTACAGTGCCTTATAACACATGTTTGCACACATGTATGTGAATTCTCTGTTTTCCATCCCATCTGAGGGATGTGTGTCCACAGCTACTCTGCTAGGACTTGTGTTTCCCTTTGTTTCTATTGTTGGAGTTCCAAAAACGAATGTGAAGCTACTCTACAGTACCACTTATGAACAAAAAGGACAAATACATGATAGATCTGCCACGTGTTGCCTTATGCCACTGTAAACTCTGTGCCTGTTTCCAAGTAGTCTGGGCTGAGGATATACCAAGTGCATCCATTGTGTATCGTCAGGTGCCAATATGATTTTGTGTGAATGGAAGAGTCGTCGTATTATTGACTCTTAAGGACGTACTGTATTGTGTGCTGTCTCCTGTACTAAGGAATGCCAGTTTGCTGAGAGTTAAAATGCCTGCATTTATTTACCATGCCTTTCTTTTTCTCTAATATTTACCTCCTTCATGTCGTGTATCATCTCATTTACCTGTATACCCGTCTGTTTCCTTTAGAATGAAGTAAACAGAGATGGAAAAATGGATTTGGCTATGACTCAGTACTTTATCAGTTTTTTCCCTACTTTTCACCCTTGCCTGACTTTTTGCCCACTCCCCCCACTCATTCCTCCATTCCAGCTCAAATCCTTCTTTTGCACCCTGTTGTTCAATAATTGCAGATGTGGAATTCCACTTCTGCTCCACTGGACTGAAGCCTTGTTGGCGCTGTGCTGAGCAAGTTAACCTTGCGAGTCCACCTTTGAGAATGTCTGGTGTTGTAGAGTTTGAGCTAGAAAACATTTTAAATTGTGATCTTGGCTAGAATTACTCATTTTTAACTGACTTAAACAGGATAAGAGCGAGGGTCGTGCTTTTTCAAGTACTATTTTAATACGATATGCACATGTCTGTAAACATTACTAATTGTTCTGTTTTTTGTTATTGCTTACTTTGCTTTTGCTTTCTATGAAGATTAAGTGTTTTCGTAAACAGAAGATACAAACTTCACAGTTATGATTTTGGAGAAATAGACCCGGTGAAGTTTAGCCAAAGCTCACGCAAGATTTTGAGTCTCTGCGCTAGAATATCCAAATGGCAGCCTTCCAAAGTGTGTCTCTTTCAACCAAATCACCAAAAAGGAACACTAACAATTCAATTCAATTCAATTCAATGTCATTTATACAGCGCCAAACACCAACAACAGTCCCCTCAAGGCTCAATAATACATACAGAGAAAAACCCAACAATCATATGACCCCCTATGAGCAGCACTTTGGCGACATTGGGAAGGAAAAACACCCTTTTAACAGGAAGAAACCTCCGGCAGAACCAGGCTCAGGGAGGGGCGGGGCCATCTGCTGCGACCGGTTGGGGAGAGAGAAGGAAGACAGGATAAAAGACTTGCTGTGGAGAGACAGAGATTAATAACACGTATGATTCAATGCAGAGAGGTCTAACAATCAGTCATTATCTGGATGATGGAGTATCTGCAAGGAGCCAGCATGGTATGGTAAACTTATAGAAAGATTATGGTTTTCAGTACTGAAAAATTGTTACGCTTTTTTGGTCGTTAATAATAAAAAGTCAATCTGTGAATGTAATGGTGGTGATCAGACAACATTAAATCCTGTGTGCTTCATGCCCATCCACCATCCCAACCTCCACCTCATCTGCAGTTCTTGTACTGGCCCCAAAGGATGGCTTTGGATATTACTCGTGACCAGTGAAGTCATTCACAGAGGTAACAGAGGAGAGCTAAACTGCGTAATAGCCTTTGTTCATGTTTTGGTCAATCGTGTTTTCTTGCCAAGCTGCATAGGGTAAAAAGAGGAAACCCTTGGCAGAAGAGACTGAAAAATATAAATCCGATGAAAGAAAAGGTAAATCAACAATACCTTGATCTGATTTTTGTTAAGAACAAAAGCATTTTTCTAACTTAACACACCAGTTAAAACTAATTCTCCATTGAGAAGACTGTGGAGATGTCCAATACAATCTACTGCTGAAAAATTAAATATCCAACTCTTGTGATCTAAAAAAGTCAAGGTTTGATTAGGTTTAATTAAATTAAATAACTTTAAGTTTAGGCAGAGATCCTTAATTGGCCTCAAACAGAATATGAGGTAACTGTTTAACAGAAGAAATTGTTACAAAGAGAGGATTTTTCATACAATTGCAGTCATTCAGAATAATATGATACCTTTACATTTCAATATAAAAGTACCAATTATCAAAACAATTTATTTTATGTCCAGTTCTGTAAGCATGGATTTCAAAGAGTCTAATACCTTCTCTGATTAAAATACTAGTAAACTATACTCCATATATATTGGGACCAAAATTCAGTTTAACTATCAGCTAACTTGACAAGTTTACGTGCAAAACAAAGACAACTTATTTAGAATACTAAATACTAAGAGCTAATAGAATACAAAACTTTCTCTCACCAAAAGAAGAAACTTCTTGGACTCTACTGATAGTCAGATATTTTTTTAAAAATCTCCCTAAAGCTGCTGTCAGCAATGGTGACAGAGAAGTTCAGCTCAGTAACTCCAAAAAGCAGAGGTGATATTTTGAAAGACACCTGACTATCTGCTGTATCCCACAACTTTGAGCCTTGCCAGTTCCCAAGATAAAAGTTAAATCATTCAAACCATTATGATTGGGGGAATTACCTACACAACCAGTACTTTTGTAAGAAGTTGTAAACATTTGCTAAAAAAATTTTTTGCTAAAAATTTTGGTAATTTAAAAAAAGGATTCTATGGGCAGTGACTTTTTCCCCGCAACTTTCACGTTGGCTCAGTGATGACCTCAAAGGGTTGAAATGGCCATAAACCTTCCACACATGCATGGATGTGAGGTTGTTATTAAGTAGGAAATGTACTTTTTTGAACAAACTTGTGCATGTGTAAAATGACATGCAGAGACCTACAACAACAAGAACAATGCAGAACGACTGAACCCCTTAAGCAGTGACAGGCTCGTAAAAGATGACGAGCCTGTTAAAGCTCGTTAAAGCTGCAGAACGACAGCTGGATCATGAGCTTGTGTACGGAACCAGAATAGTGCAGTTTGAGGTAAAACACACACACTGAGGAGAGAAGTGGTGAGAGCAGAACGTGAAATCTAACACGTGCCTGGCATTTACGGATGCACCAACACTACCTGCGGCTGTGCGGTCTGTATCCCATTAACAACATGCAAAAACACACAGAAACATTTGCCTCAGCTGTGTATGTACAGGAGCAGTTTTATGTGAGTTATAGCACGTTCATAAAACTCGCAATAAACACATGTATAACTGTGCGTGTTTGGCATTTTTCTGCTAAGTTTATGAGATGACTTATTGTCTGCTTCTTCATAAATCTTCACTGACCTACTTATTAATTTAAGCACAATACAGAGGTTACATGATGAACCCAATGAACTGATGTTTGCAGTAATAACCAAAGAATTATAGTAAACACAGGAATGCGTTTTCCCACTCTGAATGATGGATGGTGCCTCGCACATGTGTGTTTGATTGGGACTTGAAAAATGTGGTAATTCAGGAATGTGAAAATGGAAACTATCTCTTTAACTGCCTAACTGCAAACATCATTGCAACAATAAAACATGTTTTCATCGTGAGCCTCACCATTCATACCGAGGAAGAAGATAAAAGTGGATATCAATACTTGACTGAGCAGCAGCGGGGTGTTCAACAACAGTTCCAGTGAATGTTTGCAGACAGGTAGAGCGCTGATGAAGAGGTTGTTAATCACAATAAGGTTTGCATCTTTAAATTTAAGTCTTGTCGTTGTAGTGTGAAGATGACATGTTGTTTTCTGGTTAAGGGAGTCTCTGATATAAGTATATGACTATGGGTGAAGTCAGACAGCAATACCACACTTCCCACCATCAACCACTACGAGGTCCAAGCTGAGATGTTATTCAAGGCCTCTGCAAGGCCACCAATCAATCAGGAGATAAAGTAGACTATAAATGTTTGAATATGCCTTACGGGATTGAAAAAAAGTTTTATCTATGATCCTCTCCATTTCTTTCAGTGATGGCATTATCATAAATTCAGGATGTGCAAGGAAAAATGGAAACCGCTGTTTCAAAGGAACACCCTACCTTGAGTCTGGATTTCTTAAACAATCGTTTGTTAGCACCATTAAACTCATGCTACCGGCTGGTATTCTCAGCCTCTATGAAACCTTTTTCTGTGAATTCATCCGCCTGCGAGCTCAGTCTCTAACTGGACCAAAGCGCTTTCAAGTTCTTTTAGCTTGAGTTGGCAGGTCTGTCTGTGAGCTTCACTTTGTGTCTGGCAGCAAAGCACACTGGGAATGACACAGACCCAGGAGCTGAGGACCGGTTTAATAATTCACAATGCTCCTATTACAGCGTGAGCTCAAGTCAAAGAGATGCATTTGTTAGTTTAGTGCCCAAAAAGTGATGTTTTTGGGCACTTTTGCATTTAGTGCAATATATGCTGTAGTTTTTAAGATGGGAGAACTGTTTGTAATAATAGATGATATGCTCGGCCTTTGTGAATGGCAATATTAGCAGAATAGGTGAATGAGGCAATCCTCAGTAGACGAAACTTTCAGCTTTATGATTTTACAGGATCTGTAGGTGCATCTCCAAAGTGTGGGTATTATGTACATTTACACTTGTAATGCAAGTGATTGTTAAAGTTGAAAACCCTGATAAAATCCTATAGTGTGACCGTGTGATGACACCTACTTCCTGTCTGTATTTGGTGTAAATATCCGCTCCATGCAACAACAGGCTCCCTGTACCAGAAGCACCCGAGAGAAACACACCCATACAAGCCAAACCAATCCACAGATTTGAGTTCAGACAATCAGAAGAGAAAACTAACTCAAACTGCTTCTGGCTGGATCTGATTAGGAGTGTTTTTCAAGAGCAGTGTCTGCAGTACTAGCCTCCAAACAGACAGAGGGTGCCAGAGACCTGCAGCAGCCTGCGCCGATCTGGCACACCAGGAATCAGTGTAGTGCACTTCAAGCGGGGTATCATGATCGGGACAGAGGCCAAAGTCAACACGCACATCCCCACCAATGCTAATCTCATCACTATCATGTCAACTGTGAGAAAAAGAGAGGAAAAAGTCACACAGCAGGAGATCCCTGCTAACAACTAATGACTTTAACGTTGTTGGAGCCTTTGTAACATCTATTCTGGAACTTTGCCAGAGCAGCTGTTGTAAATGTACCTGAGCTTCACGAGCAGTAAAGGCTCCTTTTTCTTTTTTCTTTTATGCCAGCAAAGATCCTGAAACAAGAGCAAAACAACATCACGTGTGCCTGGCAGGTTATCCATGTAGTCCAACACACTTTCCCCAAAGACCAATGAGGTAAGTGCCTCTTTAGATCCTTTCTTAATCAAAGGAAAAGTTATGAAACTGCAAATAGTAACACAAGACATGTGACGTTCAATAACATTGTCTCAGAGTTTGTCAGTAGTGCAGCCTGGTGCCAACAGCCTGCGTGTTCCTGCCCTCCAACAGTCCTTTCCAGCAGCAGCGATTAGCAGCAGCAGGCTCGCCAATGCTATGAGCAGCCCCACATTCGCCTGTGGTTAGCTGGCAGAAAAAATGCAACAACTTTTATCATCAAAATAATCCAAAGAAAAGTGACTTTGCAAATGTTAAATAATTGCAATTTTTTCCCCCCATCGCCGTTCATAGAAAAACTGCTAGATGTTCTTATTATTTCTACAATGGCAGTTTTATTCTTTGGTGTCTGTTTGGAGTTCAAACTATAACTATATCTAAGGTAGTATGCCAACCAATATATCCCCTCTATATATAGTTATATATAAAGCTAACCACCAATTATCAAATGAATAAAAGTAGCACAGAAGTACACATCTCTTTCTACAGTGAGCAATGAATTTTAAACAATGAATAAAGTCGAGTGCGCATGATTACGACCTTTTAAAAGCTATTCTAAGCTTTAGATAATACATAACTATAATTTAGCAAAGATGGAAGAACAAGAAAAAAGATTTCCAGAGTGCTTTGAAAACTTCCATAAGCACTGAACATTGCAAGGCACTGTTTTGAAAGAAGTTACATTATCTTTTAATGAGCAAAATTTCTTCAACTGTTAAAATGATCTCCCTGTGTCTTGGAACAGCCTTTCCTTATATATCTTGGGGAAAGAAACATCACAGTAATCTTGCAGCTGTCATGAGGGTAATGAACAGTGGTGTGAAACTACTGAAAAAGAAAAAAAAACCCTTACCTCACAGAAAAGCACTGACTGATTCTCAGAGTGACTGTTTCTGTGTTTGCTTCCAGAAAAGAGCAAAATGGGAGAAACGTAGTGCAAAAGCAGAGCGCTACAGTGTGCACACAACTGTGTGTCTTTGCCCTCGATCATTCCTAAATTAAGTGGTGTGGGCTCGTGTCAGTGAGGTTTGGCAAAGGGCTGAAATTAAGAATCTAAATGCATTAACCACGCATGACCTTCACAACTGACTTTCTATTGTGCTGTCCTCTCTGTTTATCCTTTATGAAGTTCCACTGCCTGTTCGTCTCAACTCTGCCTTGAGAGGCGGGGAAAAAAGATACTTATCCCCTCAAACAGAGAGAAAATCTGTCTCATTTTAGGACATTTTCTACCATTTAATAGTGCTCAGATGTGGTGGGGAGATATTTGTTTTGAGATGACAAGATAAAAAGGAAAACATTCAAATGCAGCAGGGAGAAAGCAGATCGTGTGCGAGACAAAAGAAACAGACAGAGCAATATTGAAATGTTCAGATGGATTATTGCCGAGTGAAAATGACAGCAGGCTGGATGCCAGCTGCCCCCCCGGAGCTGTTGTAGATGAGCTGAAGAGGGCAGTGTTTGTCTTCCTACCACACTGCACCATAGTGGGAGGATTTAAGTTGTTAGGCATTTGAGAAAAAAACAAAAAGAAAAACTCTCATCCATAATTACTTTCAGTGATGTATACTGAATCTAGAAAGCTCTTTGCATATTAATATGGAGAATTAATAGGTTTCACAATAATTAAAAGTGAAAAAAAGAGAATTTACAAAGATTAGTTCAGGTCTTATACATATAGAAGATAATATGCACTTTAATAAAAATGCAAGGATTTAGTTGCAAGAGTTTCTGCTGGGCTGGTCATTAGCAATGGAGTTGAACATAGAGACTGATTGTTAACCAGCTGTATGTGTGTGTGTGTGTGTGCGTGTGTTTACTCCCCTGTTTAAATGTAAGTAATCATTTGTGTGCGTGTGTTTGTGAATATTGACAGTTTTTGTCCTTGTGCGAATATGTGTGAATATTGGCTGTATTGTGTGTTTTCGCGAACATGGTTTTGCATGGTAATTTCTGTGCATGTGTGTGTGTGTGTTTGTGTGTATTATTTCAGGCACTTTCAGCTCCCTCGTTCCAATCTTCTCCCTGCACAACCCTACTCTATCTCCTAACAATATGGCTTAAAGCCTCATAATCACTTATTGATTCTTCATCATCATTACCACTGTTTGCCTTGTGTATGAGGCCTCATCTAAATGGGAGGCTGAGGCAGAGCTGAACAGGTCCATCGCTTTGATTCAAACAAGGTCAGAGGAATTGATCCCCTTTGATCGGAGACTTGCTCCAAGAGACAGCCGTTTCCACAGGCAGTGCCAGCAGAGCAAACCGGCTGGAGCTTCTTCACACTCCAAATGTGTGCACGCTGTGTCAACACCACATAGAAATAGAAATTTTTCAGGTTTTTCTTTCACCAAGCCGTGTATTTGCACTTTTTGCTGTTAAGAGTGTGTCTGTGGCCAACATATAACTGATTAGTTGATGTAAAGTCCTTCTGTGCTACTTAAAAACAAGAAACAATTGCTCTTCCTTTTATAAGTGGAAAGTTGAGTGTTAAATTCCCAAACACACACTAGTTTAAATAAATACTGTGTGCTTTAGGACCTGCAGTGTATGTCTGTGCAATCCAATACACGCAGAGAAAATGATGGATCTGCAAATGTGTCTCGGATAACTTTTGCAGCCTGGTGTCATAAAACAGTGTATGAATAATACGCAAATTTCCTAAAGTCATTTAGCTGTTATTATAACAGACTTTCTGTTCATATATCATTTCATGCCATCTATTTGTGACTAATGACACCCAATCCTTTACCTAGAGTCTAACTATTTAGCATGTCATGTAAATCCCTATAGAAAGTGGAAATGTGTAGACATTATCTGTGAAACATATCAGACGCAGTCCAATCAGACCAGTGGTTGGCAATTAATATTTCAAAGGAGCCACATCAGCAACTGGGACTGTTGCCCTTCATAAACTCCCATAGGTAAGAGTAGATCTCACTATTAGGTAATGAAACTGATGGGGACGACAAGGAGTACAGAGGACTGACTCAAGACTTTGTGGACTGGTGCCAGCTGAACTACCTCCAGATCAACGCCAGTAAAACCAAGGAGCTGGTGGTAGACTTCCGCAGGCACAAGCATTCTCCACTGCAACCACTGAACATCCAAGGTATGGACATTGAGGCTGTGGACAGCTACAGGTACCTTGGTGTTCATCTGAACAACAGACTGGACTGGACTCATAACTCAGACGCCCTCTACAGGAAAGGGCAGAGCAGGCTGTACCTGCTGCGGAGACTCAGGTCGTTTGGGGTGGAGGGCCCACTCCTGAAGACCTTCTATGACTCTGTGGTGGCTTCTGCTATCTTTTATGGTGTGGTCTGCTGGGGCGGCAGCATCTCTGCTGGGGACAGGAAGAGACTGAACAGGGTGATCCGAAGGGCCAGCTCTGTTCTAGGATGCCCTCTGGACCCAGTGGAGGTGGTGAGTGACAGGAGAACGGCGGCTAAGCTGTCATCCCTGTTGGACAACGTCTCCCACCCCATGCAGCAGACTGTGACAGCACTGAGCAGCTCCTTCAGTGGGAGACTGCGGCACCCACGGTGTGGGACGGAGAGATTTCGCAGGTCTTTCCTCCCCACTGCTGTCAGACTCCACAACAAAGACTTTAACTGAACAAACACACACATCCACACATGTGCAATAACACTAAGTGCAATAATCTTTTCTGGCATCGTTGTATTTTTACTCAGTTGTTTATAGCATTCGTATTCTATTTTTATCTTATTGTATATTTTTATTCTATTTTATTCTACTGTATATAGTATATTATTTTATTCTATTCTGTACAGCTGTGTACTGTATTTATTCTTATTGTATTCTAATTTTTGCCTCATAACTTTTGCACTGTCCACTTCCTGCTGTGACAAAACAAATTTCCCACGTGTGGGACTAATAAAGGTTATCTTATCTTATCTTAAAACGTGAAATAAGCTTAGTAAAAACATCATTCCACAAAAACAATTGAACCCAATTTTCCCAGAAGCGTTTATGAACAAAGTGTGCATGACTTTTTTTTCATACAAAGTGTACAATATAATGCAGAAATACCAATTTCTGTTCTTTTCAGTCACTGTGTTTCTCAAAGAGGCCGGGGTGGCTGGTAAGTTCCTATATTTTAATTAATGTAAATAAGACACTTTATAATTAATTTAGAAAAACAAAAATTGTCAATTAAATATTTTGTAGGATATTATGTCGTCCAACCAGTCACCTGAAGTGCTCTGATAATCAACATGAATTAAGGATAGCTTGTCAGATCTTTTCCTAAGCTACTGTATGGTATCCACTTCTATTTACTGCATGGCTGGTACAGGTGGTGCAGGACGTGGCATGGCAGGCCTGGCAGTCTAGGATGTGGAGTGGCAGCCCTGGCAGGTGTATGAGTGGTGTGGCATGCCTGGAGGGTGCAGGATGTGGCGTGGCACAGGTGTGCTGACCTCTGACTTGGGCTGAGCAGTAACAGACAACTCAACGACCTCTGGCTGAGACGTGGCTGGGCCAGACAGTGCGAAGACCTCTGGCTGAGGCTGCGCAACGCTTGCAGCAGGCTCCGCTGCTTCATGCCCCTTGGGTTCAGGTCGAGAGAGACCCACTGGCTTTGCTTCAGGAGGCTGGGCAGGCTCAGCTGACCCCCCAGTGGTCACAGGAGGCTTGACAGTCTCAGCTGAGCCCCTAATGGACACAGTAGCAGGTGCAGGCACCTGCTGGAACTATAGCACCTCCACCCAAGTGGATGGGATGACAGCTGGCCTGGGAACTGAGAGAGGGACCCACTGAGCCCTAGCCACCCCCATAAAAGCCATTGGTAAGTTGGCAGGGATAGGCTGGAACTTAGCTGCCCTGGGATAATGAACAGGGACCGGCTGGAGCCCGGCCAACCTCACCTGGGGAACAGAAATGGGTGCAAGGGAAGGCTGGGTCCACTTTGCCCTGGGAGTGGAAACAGGAAGTGGAGGCACTTCAGGGATGGTTTGAAGTGACAGCCCTAGACCAAACAGTCTGGAGAGCCAAACAGTCTTTAGGAAAAGCAACTTCTTTTCTTTACAGGTACCAACAAAGGGCCACAAAAGTTAGTAGTCTCAGCGGACTCACCAGTCACTTTTATTTCAGGTTCAGAACCTAAAAGCGAGTTTAGAATTGGTTGTATCTTAGTAGTTTGGTACTGGAATGAGCACATGTCTGGCCACTATATTGAGCCTCAGGCGGGGCCAGTGCAGGAATACAAAAAACTTCCATAAGCACTGAAATGATGTTTGAAATGGCCGGCTGAACACAGTGAACTGAACCAACACACACAGAATTAGCACCAATGGGGCAGACCTTTCTCAGAGTACTTTGGTCACAGTTTGTGACAGTCGTATTCATTGAAGCCCATGACTAGCCTGGTGAGGAACATATGGCTTGGAATGATGAGTTTCTTTCAAGTCTGAAACAAAACATTTCTTACTATAGTGTTTGGGATCAACCAAACTGGCAAAGGCAGGACCAAAAATGTAAGCAGTTGCTGGCTTAGAAAAATCAACTGCTATCCCTTTACCCACAGATTCCAAAAACATTGACACTTTATTTTCAGACAAATCCGAAGTGCTTAGCTCAACCCCTGCTGAGTCAGTACTGTTGCCTTTTATCAACAGTAATCACAGGATTTATTATCGCTGGGATTAGCCCCTCAGCAACAGAATGTACAGGAAAAGCGGAGTCTGATTCCCTCACCACGGCAAGGCTGTGCTGGGACGCAGAATGGCCTCTGACTGGATGTGACCGTTATTCCCAGGAACTGATAAAACAATTTTGCCTGGGTGAGTCCACGGGAGTCTAGCTGAGGGATGGCGTGCTGATGGTAGGAGCAATGCTTCCTTCAAGAGGAGGGAGCTGGTGGGCTGGATGGCAGAACCTCTGGCAGTCCGGCCAGCGGGATCCCCGGTGGGCAGAACAGCTGTGTTGAGGCGGGTGAGCTGAGTGGCGACGTCGAATCTGGGGAGCTGGCAGTGTGATCTTCCTTTTGCAGGGATGGTGGATGGAGACTGGTGGAAAAGTTCTTTAGCCAGGTTGGCAATGGCCCAGCATACTGGAATGTACCAAACTGTATACCCTTTTCCGGCATGCCTCTTTTTCTCCCTCATGAGACCTGATCAGCCACTGCCCACGGGGAAAGATGATCTGGATACTACAAACATACTGTAACAATCTGCAATGGCAGATTGTGAGGAGAGAGGATGAGGACCCAAATGTGGACACTTGAAGGCAAGAGTGGTTTTAACAAAAGGCGACCCGATCAAAGGCTAAACAAAAATAAAAACAAGAGGGAAAACAGGAACGGGGACTTAACTAATAAAACTAAACTGGTCGAACTAAAACTAAACAGTAAATACTGAACATGGAACACGGAACAGGAAATTCGGAACATGAAACGAGGAAAGCAGAAGACCCGACAAGGGACACAAGGAAAACAGACACCATACACACATGTGAGGGTAACGAGGGAAGTGGGAACACAGCAGAAACACAGCTTCCACAGCTGTTCAATCACCTGATTGTCTCCCCAAAAACATTTTTTGAGCTTTTGTTTATTTCCATTGTGTTTTATTCAACTTCCCTTTTGTTTTGTGTGCTTTTGCATTTTTCAGTTTGCTGCTGTTTTCTTGACCTTGCGTTTGTGGTCACGGAGACCAAAACTCATCTGAGATTTTTAGTAGACGCACTTGTACGAATTTCAAAATCCCACGTTGCCTTGTTCCAAGTTATCACATTCACAAACTTGGGTGTCCAACCCCGGTGGGGTGGACAACAGTACCCCATCAACTTTACAGCTGAAGGGTAAAAATGAGAAAGTCCTTCAGACTTTGATGATTTAAACAGTGCTTGTGGCAGCGTTGCCACAGGCAGCATCACAAATAAAGCCATCTTTGCATCTGTTCTGTTGTCTGAAGTTTTTCCATTGAGAGACACTAGCATGCCCCCCCCCCCCATTTTAATCATACGGCTGTTTCTGCTTTGAGATTTCCCCAAGATCTAAATCTTCTTTTTTTTTAAATGTAGAAAGCTGAAGGCAGAGTTGTGCTACCATGCTACATTGCACCAGACAATCCAAAACAGCTTGAGGATTTGGGAATAATTGCCTAAATTTGCCTCCACTTGTCAGGCTGAACCAACACACTCCTCTATTCCACCTAAAACACAAGATTGCAAAGCAATATTTTCACACACAAATGTTACCTGCTGCCAAAACCTGAGCTGTGTGCTGCTTAGTTGGCTGAACTTGGGACAGCTTTTCTCATCCTCCTTCAGATTTACTGTAGCAGCGTTAGTGGAAACTCTGAGGATTCCATCATGATAATAAGTGATTACTTTTAGCCGCAATCATCAGAATCAAACACTGGCACAGAACTCGTGTACAGACGTGCGCACAACACACAGTCACGCATACAAGCATATTCAGAAATACAAGCACAGTTGACGCCACAATAAGTCAAAGTTCCCGGTAAAAGTGTGTGTTTGGGAGATCTACACAGCTGCACGCCCAGCAGCTGACAGCTGCAGTGTTGGGTTGATGCGTGCCCATGTGAGTGTGATAAGCTGCAAGAGATTATTATTATTGTTGTATGATAGTTTATCACACCGCAGGAGGATGGTTACATTCACCTGGCTATGTTTCCCTGGAAGCATCCTCATTGTGATACACACAGACACACACACACACATTCCCCCACACACAAGCACACAAAATTGAATCTAATCTGTGTGTTTTCTCTCTGCTGCAATAATACCGTGGCCTAATTGGCTCTGACAACTTGGCCAACTCAATTCCAGCCAGTCTCGTCCAGAATGCCTCTCTGTGTCTCTAATTAGGTCCAATCAGCCGGAGTGATATTTATCGATTCACCTCATCCCTCTCTTTCGTTCTGTCTCTCCCCTACACTCATTCTTTCTGCGTTGCTTCTTTCTGAAGGAGACCATGTTCCTCGTCTCTTGCTAATTTTAGTAAGAGTAAAATAATTATGATTGATGCAGGTGCCTGTTTCTTCCTTCAAAAGCTTTTTAAATAGATACCCCTCCTGCACCCCCTCCTGCCCCAACAGAAAAGATGCAAGAAGCTAATTAGCGTGTGAGGATGAGCGAAGAGAGGGGCCTTATCGAGCCGTTATCAGTTCGCCTGCCCCACAGCTTTAAACATCATATTAGATATCTTAATCGTTCATTCTGACAGGGGCGTCAGGGACAAACTTTCTCATTTTCCCAGCCAATTGACGTGCTCTATTTTCTCCCCTCTGGTTCCTTAACTTACATTTTTTTACCCTTCCCCTTTTCTCTTTTGAGAAACACATAGCTGTCAGCAATGTGCTGGGAATGCTAGACGCTTTAATTCATCTAAACAACCTTTTAGCCTCACACCAAATGTAATGCTACTTCGTAAGTCTGAGCAAAGTCAGTGTGTGCGTCGTTTTGGGAGTATTGACGTACCGGTCTCGCTGCCGAAGATGCGTCTGCAATGACATTGGAGCTGATGAAGTCAGTGATGCGTCAATGGCCAGATACAAAGAGTAGAAAACAGGGGAGCGATTAACTGCATATACACAGCAAATTCAAAAGTGTTAAATTTTTTGGTGTTAATAGTCTCCTTGCAAAAGTAGAGTTAATTTTACTCTAAGTAGAGTCACATTCTTTTAATGTAACTCTGAGGTGTAAAATGATAGTAGTTAAAATCGAGTGTTAAAAATGAGTGTTTCTATGTCAAATCTGGAGGTGTTACAATGGAAACATTAACTCTTGACCTCTTAACTCTGAACTCCTACAGGGGCTATGACACCAATAGAGTAAATTCACAGACTCCGCCCCCAGCACGGCTCCAATCGAAGCTGAAGTGAAGCCGTTTCAGAACATTTTGCTCTACATATTTGAGTTGTTTGCCATGCTTGGTAAGTCATTTTTTCAAAGATTGTTTCAATTATTTCTATTAGCTTTTACTTCTGTGGCTCTTTGGAGTTGAGACAAAGCTGTGTGAAAGGCATTAGCCATGTTGCTCGGTGATAGCATAATATTCTGTTTTAGCTAGCTGAAAGGTATTGTTTGCCGGCAAATACCACAGCCTTGAAAAAAGCTTGCATGTGAATTTTCAGTCAAACTTTTGGTCAAATACACCTAAAACAATGTCTAGAATGTGAAATGTTGGTATAATGGTGCTACTTGAAGCCTGAAAACGATCGCCCATAAAAAAAAAAAAAAAAAACGAGCAAACAGCAGTAGCAGACATCCTGACTGGATTCTACGTTAGCATAGATCCCTCCAGAGTTTTGTGCACACGGTTTAGGTAAAAATTAAAAAGGTTGAGGTTTTACATTTAGTTCAGTATACCTGTTGCCTGTGTCCTTGTCTTTTGGGAAAATACTTAACACAAGTAATGGCTCAAAGAGGATTCCTTTTTTTTTTTTTTACTGTGCTGCAATTGTTTACTGGATTATTTGTGCCATTAATTAGTGTCAACTAATTTTTATTCAATCTCTGCACAGGATATGCTTGTGAAGATGGAATATGGGGGAGAGCAGAAGTGCGTTGAAGTTCCACAAAGGGATGAATGAAGGACATGCATATTGTATTGAAGAAATAAGTGATGAGAATGCTGTTATTTGCATTTACCATGTCAGACCTTTTGATAAACAAAATTCTAATGAAAGTGAGAACATGTATACTGTTACATCTTTCAGAAAATGTTTTGAAATTGTGGTGCACAGTTCAGAATAAATGTTTTTCAAAAACCATTGCATCTTTTTAGCAAATGTTTATTTCCAAAAGAAATTTCTAGAAGTTCAGAACAGTAAAATTCCCGCTTTTTAGAATGAATTAGAAGATAACTCTTACGTAGTTAAACTAAAATACTCTTTGAGAGTTAATATATAAACTCTTAACACCAAGTGTTAAATTATCAACTCCAGACAGATTTGGTGTTTAACACTAAATCAGAGTTAACGTACCAACTCTCCAAAAAGAGTTAAATTAACACTCTCTGGTGTGGACCCATATAGACACTTTAATAGTGTTGAAATCAAATCTGACAGTGTTAATTTGGACATGCTGGATTTGCTGTGTACAGTGTGCTATACTGTAGCATGTGGGACAGCTAATGTAAAACCTTTAGTTCAGTTATGTCTGTATTACAAGACTATAAATGTTAGGCATGGATATCGCAAGATCTGAAAAATCCTGGTTTCCAATGTATCCTTCAAAATTAAAGACATAATTTCCATTAATAAATAAGATACTGAGTACATTTGACATTAATTCAAGGAGTTTAACAAAAATATTGCATGAATTGTTTTTTTTTACAAAAAGTAATTGAACGACTGAATGACAACTATGTCAGTTTTTGTGGCCAGGTGAGGTCTGTTCCCTCTGTATTTCACAATGAATTAAATTATATTATCTGGACTTTATTCATACTGTTGAATTTATATTTGGTATCTTTTCATTTGGATTCTCAATATGAGATGATGATGTAGCCGACCAAGGCCATCTTCAGGCTGAAAAAACAATAAAAATTTAAATTTTTAAATATAAAAAGTTTTTCATTCTTAAGAAAAACATACATCGAACCAAATCAAGAAGACTATCAACAGTATGTGTATCTACATTAAAGAGATGTCTTCATGAATGCAAAAACAGAAGGTTTACAACAAGGTGTAAACCACTGGTTACAGTAAAGAACAGCGTGGCAGGTTAGAATTTCACAGAAAACATCTAAAGTGTCTGCAGAGTTCTTAAAAAGATGTTTCTGCCATTTGGTGATGTCCATGGGTTCTAGACTTCAGGCAATCAATGACTGCAAAGGAATTTCAAACAAGTATTAAAAACAAAATTATGCTTTATCCAATTAGTTCTGAGCCTGAGTAAAGACTTCTTAATACAAAACCTTTGCTAAATCCCTTGAATTAAAGCTAAAAGTCTTTGATCATATATTGATTATTTGATTTCAAGTTCACTGCGATGCTGTATAAAAAGGAAAATAACAAAAAAACCAAAGCACCCATTATTCAAAATGTTTCTTGTCATTATGTATGTGCACATTTGTATATTTTCAAATTGGTACTGAGATTTAGAACACAGCCTTCTAAAAACATGCTAAAATTTACCAATAGTGCTTTTCCCTAGCACATACTATCACAGTGATGGGCATGTCCTGCACTGGCCTCACATGCTGCCACTCATGATTCAGTGCCACAATTCCTGTCTTGGCATCCTATTATAGATCACCAATCCAAAGAGGGACAGAATAAGTCCTTTGGACCTCTATACTTCTCGATCAAATTAAACATTATAGCTGTAGTGTGTTTTATGTCTGCATGGATCTGTATTGCTGCTCATTGATTGTCAACTGTCTTTCAACAACTCTCTCCAATACCTTCATGGTGTAGCTCATTATCCCTCTGTGATCATTACAGCTCTGCACATCACCCTTGGTCTTGAAAATCAATACAACTGCTCTTCTTCTTCATTCCTCAGGTATCCTCCAAGACTGTGGTCCACTGTCCTCACTCCTTGACATCACCATACCTCAATAGATATGTCATCCCTTTTGTTATCCTCTTCAAAGCTGCCATCAGTGCTTCCTTACTAATTCACTGCACTTTCTGATTCACTAAGGCTACGTTCACACTGCAGGCCTTAATGCTCAATTCCGATTTTTTGATCAAATCCGATTTTTTTGTCTGCTTGTTCACACTACAGATAAAATTTGACAAGCTCTAGTGTGAACACTCAAAGCGGCCCGCATGTGCAAAAGAAGACATCACACACAACGCGCTCTGTTTAGACCCAGAGCAAACAGTATTGTTTGACTGATGGTTGTTAATATGAAGACTTGTTTTGGACTTTACGTTTTCCAATTTTGCTTTAAGTTATAAAGTTATTTTGTTATTTACATATGGCCTAATAATGATCCTTATTGCTGTTTAGAGAGGAGCGGTGCTTCAAAGGATAGTTGCAGATTTCTGTCAGAATCTGCAGATTATACAGTACAAATAAAATGTTCATGTTTCTCCAACGCTGTCTTCCCAACAGTTTCACTAACACTGGATGGCCAGGAACCGTTCATGATGTCTTCTTGGGCGCTTCTCTGGTGCTGATAATTGGCGTCTGTCTCGTGTCAGTGACGTAAAAGACGGATTTAAAGCGACCTGACCATTCAAACAGCAGTCGCTTTCTAAAACATCAAATATGTATCGGATTCAGTACCACATATGAAAGTGACCCAGGTTGGATTTGAAGATATCGGATTTGTGCTGTTCAGACTGTCAGTCCATGATCGGATATGGGTCGCATAGGGTAAAAAAAGTCTGATTTGACGCGCTTTCGCCTGCAGTATGAACGTCGCCTTACTGTTCTCTATCCAGTCTCCTCAATCTCCTTTTCTCAGCTCTTCAAAGTATTCCTTTCACCTTCTAAACACACTCAATTCACCCGTTAGTATATCTCCATCACTATCTCATCACCCTAAACTGCTGCACATCCTTTCCAGCTTGATCTCTCTGTCTACCTAAATGATACAAGTCACCTTCCTTATTGTCCAGACTCACACACTGCTCACTACAATTTTTTCCCTTATTCAATTCAATTCAATTTTATTTATATAGCGCCAAATCACAACAACAGTTGCCTCAAGGCGCTCCATATTGTACAGTAGATCGTACAATAATAGATACAGAGAAAACCCAACAATCATATGACTACCTATGAGCAAGCACTTTGGCAACAGTGGGAAGGAAAAACTCCCTTTAACAGGAAGAAACCTCCGGCAGAACCAGGCTCAGGGAGGGGCGGGGCCATCTGCTGCGACCGGTTGGGGAGAGAGAAGGAAGACAGGATAAAGACATGCTGTGGAAGAGAGACAGAGGTTAATAACAGATATGATTCAATAAAGAGAGGTCTGTTAATACATAGTGAGTGAGAAAGGTGACTGAAAAGGAAATCCTCAATGCATCATGGGAATCCCCCGGCAGCCTACGTCTATTGCAGCATAACTAAGGGAGGATTCAGGGTCACCTGGTCCAGCCCTAACTATATGCTTTAGCAAAAAGGAAAGTTTTAAGCCTAATCTTAAAAGTAGAGATAGTGTCTGTCTCCCGAATCCAAACTGGAAGCTGGTTCCACAGAAGAGGGGCCTGAAAACTGAAGGCTCTGCCTCCCATTCTACTTTTAAATACTCGTGGAACAACAAGTAGGCCTGCAGAGCGAGAGCGAAGTGCTCTAATAGGGTGATATGGTACTACAAGGTCATTAAGATAAGATGGGGCCTGATTATTTAAGACCTTGTATGTGAGGAGCAGGATTTTGAATTCAATTCTGGATTTAACAGGAAGCCAATGAAGGGAAGCCAAAACAGGAGAAATCTGCTCTCTCTTTCTAGTCCCTGTCAGGACTCTTGCTGCAGCATTTTGGATTAACTGAAGGCTTTTCAGGGAGTTTTTTGGACATCCTGATAATAATGAATTACAGTCGTCCAGCCTGGAAGTAATAAATGCATGAACTAGTTTTTCAGCGTCACTCTGAGACAGGATATTTCTAACTTTAGAGATGTTGCGCAAATGGAAGAAAAAGAGTCTAAATGGATATCAATGGTACTAAAAGTAGCTGTAGATAATTGTCATGGTCCTGGTTCGTGTGACCCAGTGTTGAGTTTTATGTATCTTTTGTATTCATTTATGCTTTAGCTTAGTTCATCTAGTTAATTTCTAGGGTGCTATTTAGCCCTTTGTTTCTTAGTTGTTTATGTCATCTCCCTGTACTCAGTCTCCCTGTTTCGTGCGTCTACCTGTCATGCGTCATGTCTACGTGGTTATGTTTAGTTCATGTCATATCTAATCTCCATGTTTCCTGTTTTACTTTGAAAGTCTGTATTCAATGTCAGTGTATTTAGTTTTACTTCTCCTGTCCTGTCGTTAGGTTCATGTGTGTCAGCTGTGCTCCCCTGATCATCCCTCATGTGTATTTAGTCTCTGTGTTTCATGCAGTCTGTCGCGTTGTCTGTGTTCCCACCCTCCATGTCCTCACGGCCAGTCTTTACAGTCATCGTCATGGTTTTCTGAGTCTTCATAGCTTATCAGTATCTGCTTCCAGTTTAGTTTAAGTTCAGTTTAGTCACGGTATTTCTGCTTTGTTTGAAACCTGTCATCAGCCATAATAAAGGCTCTCTTTCAGTTTAAATTTACTCCGATCTACTCTCTTGTGTTTGCACCTGGGTCAACCACACACACCACCGCACGGTCTGTCTCCTCAGATTGTGACAAATATTACATCTGTAGGATGATTATTGGTAATTTTTCCTTCAATGATTAAAATTTTATTGGTGAAGAAGTCCATGAAGTCATTACTAGTTGACATTAAAGGGATTGTTGGCTCAACAGAGCTCTGACTTTTTGTCAGCCTGGCTACAGAGCTGAAGAGAAACCTGGGGTTGTTCTTATTGTCTTCAATCAGTGATGAATAGTAAGATGTTCTGGCTTTGCGGAGGGCTTTCTTATAAAGCAGCAAACTAATTCTCCAGGCTAAATGAGGATCCTCTAAATTTGTGACACGCCATTTCCTCTCCAGATTACGAGTCATCTGCTTTAGGGTACGTGTTTGAGAATTATACCACGGAGTCAGGTACTTCTGATTAGAGACCTTAGTTTTCACAGGAGCTACAGTATCCAGAGTCGTACGTAGTGAGGAGGTGAAATTATTAACAAGATAATCGACCTCTGTTGGGGTAGCGTTCAGATAGCTGCTCTGCTCTATGTTGGTACAGGGCATTGAAGATGATAACAGTGGGTGGATTATATTCTTAAACTTAGTTACAGCGCTTTCAGAAAGACATCTACTGTGATAAAGTCTACTCTCCACCGCTGTGTAATCAATTATTGTAAATGTTATCAGGAAATGATCAGACAGGAGAGGGTTTTCAGGAAACACTGTTAAATGTTCAGTTTCTATGCCATATGTTAAAACAAGATCTAGAGTGTGATTAAAGTGGTGGGTGGGTTCTTTTACATTTTGAGAGAAACCAATTGAGTCTAATAACAGATTAAATGCCATGTTGAGGCTGTCATTTTTAGCATCTACATGGATGTTAAAATCACCCACAATAATTATTTTATCTGAGCTCAGAACTAAATTAGATATAAAGTCTGAGAAATCAGACAGAAACTCTGTGTAAGGCCCAGGTGGACGATAGATGATAACAAGTAAGACTGGTTTCTGAGTTTTACAGCTGGGGTGGACGAGGCTAAGCATCAGGCTTTCAAATGAATTAAAAGTCTGTCTGGGTCTTTGGTTGATTGACATGCTGGTGTGAAAAATTGCTGCCACACCGCCCCCCCCCCCCCTCGGCCTGTGCTTCGAGGTTTCTGGTAGTTAGAATGACTCGGAGGTGTTGATTCATTTAAACTAACATAATCATCCTGCTGCAACCAGGTTTCTGTAAGGCAGAGTAAATCAATTTGTTGATCAATTATTAAGTCATGTACTAACAGAGACTTGGAGGAGAGAGACCTAATATTTAATAATCCACATTTCACTGTTTTACTCTTTGGTTCAGATGTGGATACTGTATTGTTCTTTCTTTGTAATTGTTTATGTTTAAGTCGTTTGTTGCTGGTTTTTAGTTTGTTTTTTGTCTTTTTGGAAGCTGACACAGTCTCTATGGAGATGGGTTTTTGGGGGGGTAGCAGGAGGAGAGAAGCTGCAGAGAGGCGTGTAAGACTGCAACTCTGCTTCCTGGTCCCAACTCTGGATAGCCATATTTTGGGGGGTTTAATAAATTTGTCCATATTTCTAGAAATGAGAGCTGCTCCATCCAAAGTGGGATGGATGCCGTCTCTCCTAACAAGACCAGGTTTCCTCCAGAAGGTTTGCCAATTATCTATGATAATTCCTTTATCTTTCCTACTATCTCCCAGTACTCATTGCCTACCATTTTTCTTTGCTAATGTCTTCCTTTGAATACTTTCCTGTTCTTCTTCATTCCACCACCAAGTCTCCTGGTCTCCTTTCTTCTGTCCGGAGGACACACAAAACACCTTGTCAGTTCCCCTCACCAATTCACCTGCATTTTCCCATCATGAACATGAACTGTTAAATATGCTTTCTTCTTCATCATTTACCTTTCTTGATATCCTATGTGTTCACCATTTAACTCATGCCCATGCCTTCTCTGTCTTGATGATAAAATTAACACATAAAATTACAATAGCAGTTAACACTGCACTAACAATCGTTTAAAGCATTCTCTAGTTTGAATCACTATAGTAGGAAAGTGGTTTCCTGTAATAAGAAACCAGAAAAAAAGAGGGAAAAGAGCTCAACTTACTTTTATTTAGCTACGTGGGGTGTTTTAGTGCAAACGTAGTTTATTTTAATGTATTTTGTACCACAGCCCACAACTGTCGATTGAGTCTCCTGACTCCCAATAACGAGAAAGGTCTGATAATGGTCTGTTTAATGCCTATCCAGCAAAGTTAGCAGCTGGCTGGTGATCAGACTGAAACAGCCAATATTTCAAAAGCAAGCTAAAAGAACAGGAAGCCAGTTTTTACTCAACGGGGGGCAAAAATAAAGTTTTGCTTGTGGTATTTTCGTTTGTATATCTTCCACACTACAAGGAATAAACTGTTTTATATGGTTTGTACTGACTTTACTGGAAGGCCACGACCTCTGTCAGAGTAAATGTTTTCTGTCACTTTAAACTTGGTGTCATTTCCCCTCTCTTATAAGCTGCTAAACTCTGACTAACATTGGATGAGTTCCTATTTTTGGTATTCCTTCTGAGCAAGTTTTAGGAATGCCCGAGTGAATGAAATGCTCCATTTTTCCTCTGATAGCCATCCAGGACATTGATATGTTTCTTGACAGTACTGGATCAGAGCTAAATTAACTTCAAATAAAATATATCATGCAGCAGTGAACCGCACAACCATGACTGACTGGACACCTCGTCAACTACAAACCTCAGGGTAATTTTTAAGGCTGAGATGAGAAAGTCTCGTCTTTTTTAGCCAAGCAACAGTTTGTCCCTGTTGACAGAGTCCAGACTTTAACTCAGTCCCCTTTGGTTGCTCTTGTATAGGGATGCGAGTGAGGAGCAGTGCTCACTGAGGCTTTCTGACCTCCACATAACCCCGATTTAAGACAGCGTGATGCTTTCTGATCTTTGCAGCTCTACCCAAACCTCTTTCTCCCGCTCTGTGCTGGTGTCTCTCGCCTACTCTCTCTCTCCCTCTCTGTTCTGTGCAGAGTGTGTACAGACTGGCTGTTTGTGTACCTGCAAACTGACAGACTCTGCTTTGATCAGATCTGAACCCCAGGGGCAACAGTCCTCCTCTCGGGTTGTCTGTGCGTAGACAGACGCACGCACACATTTGCATGCACACACTCATTCTCGCACACATCAGAGAGGCAGATGATGTGAGATAGAGAAAAAGGGAGAGAGCGAAGCCTTTGATGTGCTCAACATTTTCTGTGTTCATGTTTCAAACAGCAGCCATCACAGAATTTAAGAGGAGAGGCTCAAAAAAGATTGGAGGACAGCTGATTGACCCTTCAAACCTTAACAGGGGCTGATGGGGAAAAACACAGGGGCAGACTCATCGACTCATTTCCTCTCGACTTTGAGACCGGCCCCCACTCGCTTGCCCCTCCGACTGACAGGCATCCTCGCCTGGCTTTTAAAGTGAGCACCCTGCTACGGTGATTAGCAGTTTTCACTTACCTCGCCTGTGTGCGCGTGAGATGTGACTGAGAAAGAGTGCTGGTACTTGGAGAGATTTTAAAGTGCCAAAATTGGCTGCTCAGATGCCCGAGCTCTGACCCCTCTCTAGTGCGCCAACAAGCAGATGGTATTCAAGTGGTTAGACCGCGGGTGGATGGAGAGGAGGTTGAAGGCGTGGTCGGTACAATGAAGTGGCGGGTTACCTCATTTCTCCTTTCCCAATCCTTTTAGCACAGGCGTGGAGGGCCGCGGTAAGTGATTTTTATTTGGGCGATTAGGCTGTCTATTCAGTGAGCCAGCTGAATTCTGCTCCCCTGCTGTGCCACTGACATGATTATTGAGGTTACGGATGTCACTTTTCTCTCTGCGATTCATCTCGTGCCATCATCGTGAACACCTACCCATCACCCCTTCATCATACTCTATCCGTTGTATCAGCCCCGAGACACACACGTGTCATTTACCCCTGCCCCCCCCCCCCCCTCTCTCTCTGCCTCCTCGGTGATGTAAAAATGATTTTGCGTCCAGGTAAACGTTTCATGTTCCGGACACAGATCTCGTTGGGAAAATTAAGTCTCCCTGGACAGTTTTCCTGCCTGGCGAAACACTTAAAAGGCTCAATCAGAAAAAAAAAATTATCCCCAGCTCTGTATTGAATGTACATGACAGTGAGTTGGCACTATCTATCTGCCACGGCGCAATGCTTCCTCCCAGGTTGCAGGTTATTAACTGACAACAGAAGGTGATGAGAAATGAAATATAGCCGCACCTTTCAGACTGGATCTAGGTCAGGCTAGATCTAGACGAGGTAGAACGTTCTGCTACGAGATGGACAGCTGGGGTGATTTGGGAATATGGGTGGGGGGTGGTGGGGGTTGGGGGCGGGGGTGAGGCGCAGAAAGGTAGGATTTTATTTCTCTCTGTATTTGTTCAGTAAACCACTCAAAGCCTGAAGCCAGATGGGACAGAGCCAGTGTATTTTGGAGAGAAAAAGCAGGTGTCTACTGTGTGACTCTGCTAAAATAACACGCCCATCCCTCTCACTCACAATTACACCCTATTTTGGTCCACTGCTTTGTATGCCCACAATAAGAAATGAAGGGAGGTGGGGTGTGCTGTAACAGCCAAGCTTTTCCAGATGTGAAACTGTTGCCGATAGCATGACATTGTCTCTGCTGACCTTCTGGACACTGGTCAAATCATCCATTGTTCTACTGAACACTGTATTTGGTGCCAGTAGTGTTAGACAGCAAAGCCAGCTATGCAGGCGTCAGTTCTCCACACACAGAACACATACGATGAAGTATATGTATTCCCACTCCACTACAGCAGTGTACACCACAATTTAGAGATGTCAATTAATTGTGTCACAAGCATGTCAGCAGTCATTAAATTACTGCTTTGGAAAGTTACAGTGGACATAGATGACTTCTTTCAATCCTCTTTCAAACCATCTGTCTTCTCTGCCCAAAATGTGAACATTAGCGTCCTTGAAAGAGCGAAATTTCTCCTTTAGATGCAGATGGAGTCTTGTTCTGTCGAGGTGGCTTTTCTATGGCGTGCCTTTAGAGTGTTGGGCCCAATGAGCCTATATCTACTGTGAACAACCATCTTTGAACAGAGGTGGTGGCTTATGACACCTATAATCCAGTTTTGAGATCCTTCCCAGACGCCTTAACGCCCACTCACATCCTGGGCCATTTGACCTCAATAAGTCACATGATAGGGTGGGGCCAGATTTCACAGTGTGTTCACCTGAAACCATGGCTAATTGTGACCCCGTTTTCACACCTTGGCTTGTGTGATTAGTTAGAGGATCAATAGGTGGTCCATGACCCTCTTGGGGGGGAAACTCCCATAGTTCTTAAAATCTGGGACACTCCACCAGTTGCTCCTATAACTTAAGAACCTTCTCGGATGACAGGTGAAACATCTTCAAGAAACTTAAAGAAGTCCAGACGCTTTTCTTTCCAAGCTCCTTAGACTCAGGTGGTAGATGTTTGGGTGGTTGGTGGTTCAATCCCTGGCAACTACAGTCTGTATGTCGAAGAATCTTTGGGTAAGAGACTGAATACCAAATTGTCCCCAATGCAGTAATGCAGGTGTGAATGAGCCTTTTAGAAAACGTGTTATATAAATAATATTCCATCCATTTAAATCCAAATTCAAATTTTATTTGTCACGTACACAGTCATACACAGTACGATATGTAGTGAAATGCTTGGACAACTGCTCGTGACCCAAAGAAAAACAAAAAAGGAAAAGGCTATGAATAAGATAGGAAATAAATATGAAAAATTAAAAAGGGTAAATTTAACTAGGAAGGAATAAAATATAAATTAAGGTTAAAAATGAAATAACTGTACAACACAAATTAGAATGAAGGGTAAATTTAACTGGGAAGAATAAGATAAAGATAAATATATAAATTAAAGTTGAAAATAAAATAACTGTACAACAAAATACACAATACACAATATAGAACTATATAAGAATGTATGAAGAAATCTAAATATAAATAAATATATACACAATAACAGCAGCTGTACAAGTATTAACCGGAAATGAAGAATATAGTGACCAGTGTTGTGCAAAAACAAAGTCCAGAAAGTCCAGTGTGTGTGTAAGAACCATATGTGTGGGTCAGTACTGTGTGGTGGTGTGATTGAGAGACCGTATCGCCTGCGGGAAGAAGCTCCTCCTCAGTCTCTCTGTGTTGGTCTTCAGGGAGCGGAATCGCTTTCCTGACCTCAACAGAGAGAACAGTCTGTTGTTGGGATGGCTGAGGTCCTTCACCATCTTCCTGGCCTTGGTCCGGCACCGCCTGCTGTAGATTGAGTGCAGGTCAGGGAGCTCAGAGCGGATGGTGCGCTCAGCTGACCGCACAACCCTCTGTAGAGCTCGTCTGTCCTGCATGGTGCTGTTCCCGAACCAGGTTAAGATGTTTCCCGCCAGGATGCTCTCTATGGTGCACGAGTAAAAGTTCCTGAGCACCTTGGAGGGCAGTTGGAAGTCTCTCAAGCGTCTGAGGTGGTAGAGACGCTGTCGGGCCTTTTTCACCACGGTGTTGATGTGACAGGACCATGACAGGTCCTGCGTGATGTGAACTCCGAGGTATTTGAAGCTGTCCACTCTCTCCACTGGGCACTCGTTGATGACGGGGGTCTGGTAGTTCCTCTCCTGCTTAGTGCTGAAGTCCACTATCAGCTCCTTTGTCTTACTGATGTTTAGAAGGAGGTTGTTCTATCTGATTGAATAACCAGGCTCACTGTCTTCTCTCCTGGGCACCTCCACATGTATGTGATCTGAATAAAAAGCTAAAAGCCTTTTGTTTCCCAGCTGTGCTTGCAAACAAGACTGAATACTTCTCATGATAAGCCAAACAGGATGTAAGGCCATGTCCAACACTAATACGTTTTAGTTTGAAAACGCATCTTTTTCTCTCCGTTTTGACCTTCTGTCCACACTGAGACGGCGTTTTTGGTCAAGGCAAATGAAGCTTTTTGGAAACGCTCTCCACGGCGGATACATTTGAAAACACTGTTTTCGCGGTCCAGTGTAGACTGCGTAAACAGAGACTTTTTAAAATGATGACGTGTTTTAGTCATATGATGCAGTCATGTGACCAATTAAACTAAGATAGCAGAGGGCATTATACAGCAGTTGTTTTGTTTGCTCTCAATTTTGACAGCCCTATTAAAGATTAATATCAGTTTGTACCTGCTCCAGATAGCTTTTCTTCAAATTCTTTAATTCTCACTTGCTTTTACAACTTTGTACTTTCGTGTTACTCGCAGCAACAACTCCACCTCATTTTTAGTCCATTTAAAAAACGTGGTGCTTTTCCTCGACATTTTGCCGCGATATTTCAAAGCGCTGGAAAGTAAATAAATTTCAGACAGAAATAATGCAGGTCTGAAAGTTCACCCACGCACAATACAGGAATGTAGCATTTTCGATCATTTCAGTTTGGATGAACAACTGGTCAGAAACCCTTGAAAAAGATAGTGTGGACACAGAGCTTTTTTAGACAGAAAACGGAGTTTTCAAATTTATCTCGATTAGTTCAGACGTAGCCTAAGTCAGTGTGAAATTTCAAGCTTTTACTGTTGCAATAATTGTACTGTATTTCCAATAAAGCCTCTTGGACCAGTCTGTCACGGCGGGGTGCGCCGATGTGTGTGGAAACAGGACCCAAAAGCAGATGACGACGAGGAGTAGTAAGGTTTTAACAGAAAGGTGAGGCTTTATTAGATGACGGCAGAAGTAAACCAGGAAACCAAAGTAAACTGACAAGACACTAAGAAACAAAATACTAAAACGGTACTGAGACCAAAACCTAAACTATGACTGTGGTGGAAAATAACAAGCAAAGACCATGACTAAGACTAATAATACATAACAGACGAAAACCGAAACTAAGACTGAGGTCAAATAAACAGAACCAGGCTAGAACTAGGGCAGAATAAACAGACGACCCGACCATGGCATGAAGAAAACAAAAGGCTTAAATACAGACATGAGGTGATCAGGGGAAGTGGAAACATATGGGGAAACAGCTGACAGCCATAAACCTAATGACAGGACCAGGAGAGAAAAGCTAAATACAATTAACAGAGAACACATGACATTGTCAGAATAAAACAGGAAATACTAAAACTAAACATGACAACACAACTTAACAGACCTAATACGTGATGAATAAATACCAAACCCCAAAACATAGAAAACCCAGGAACAATAACCAATAACTGCCTAAACTAAAGGCAAAATAGGAAATAACACAAAAACTAATAACATATCAAAAAATACAAAGAAAAGTCAGAGTGCTGGGTCGGAGACCCAGCCTGTGACACAGACAGCTCCAGGAGGTTTGATAGCAGACATTTTAAGGGAAATCCATTCAATTGCACAGGAAGCTAAAGCCACTAAAGCCATTATGGTAAATCATAGAGATATTTGGTTGTAGACCACAGCGATGAATCTATATAGACTCTCCTAAATAGCAGTAAAATCCACCTTTGTTTTTTAAGATTAAGACAGATTATTCGACTGAATTTATAACTAAAAACACAGTGTTGCATTCTTTTAATAAACTAATAATTTTGCTTCATTCATTCAAATTGTGTGAGTCTCTATTGGCTGCATGATGGGGAAATTTCAGCAGTAGTGAGAGAAAGTGACCTTAGGAGTGTTACTTCTGTTTTCTGTGCTATTTTTCACTGGAAAACAAAAACAAAATTATTTTTCGTAAAATTTGATAATGCAAGACATACATTTTGGTGAACTAAGCCAACCACTGGCTATTGCTAGAGGTAGTCTAGGTGCAGGTATTGTATTTCATACAGTTAAGTTGTCTAAATATTCCATTTTCAGACAGCTTGTTGTTGCACACTTGGACAGACGACACTTCCAGGCGTGCATGAGTTTAGAATCGTTTCTCTTTACTTGTTCATTTGCTCTGCAAATATAAAAACACAAGCACTTCTGTTTAGTGTAGCTGCACCCTGCAGGCTGTCCCTGCACTAAAACACACAGGATAACTTTTCACGTAACTACTGAACATGTGCTAAAGTACTCATTTACTCATTATTTCCCTGCCAATGTTCATATTACAATATTCTGCACACTCGCATGCTCACCCAACTAGTAACGTAGCAACTGGGGACTACTCTCTCGATCCCCGTATTAACCATCTGCGAAGTAATATCCCGTTTCACACAAATTCAGGTATATTATGTAAACCACAAAATCTGACATGAGCATTGTGTTTACATTGACAGTACCTTACTCTAATACATTTCTTATACATCTACATCGCTCTGCCTATACATCCTCACACTACTTGTGCTCATCTGCAAATACAAAAACACAAGCGCTTCGGTTTAGCGTAGCTACACTCTGCAGGCTGTCCTTGCACTAAAGCACACCCAAAGCTGTTCCATCCAGTGCCTGAGCGTCACCCATCGGAATCATAATTAACCAAAATATTTTAGCTGGATTGGAAGTATACATCAGAAATACAGTAATAAAGAACTGAATGCACCCAGTAACAACAATAAGCACCCCAAACACATAAAGCAATCCTCTTGTCCACTGATAAAAATTCCTATGTACAGGCAGCAAACTGAGGGGATACAAGGACAGCCACCTATGTGATCAATGTCAGGGCGTTTTGCCCGTGTAAGGTCTCCCAAGGCAAAATTGGTCCTGGGTGAGTGGTCAGATGCAGAACAACTCAGACAACCCCTACAGAAAAGAGAACAAGGGACCAGTTCACCCTGCCTGGGATAGGTCCCAACAAGCCTGGCGAGGGAACTTGAGGAAGATCATTAGACATCCCATGGGGCCCAGTCTGAATACCTGCAGGGGGCACTGTAATGTGTGTTGCATGGTGAAGGGTTGGGATCCTTCCCAACCACAGCCTGAGCTAGTGCTTAAGAGATAACAGCTGGATATAGTTGGACTCACCTCAACACACAGCTTGTGTTCGAGCCTCCTGACGCTTTTCTGGACTGGCGCATCTGGATATTCTTGTATCCCATTGTTTGTAAATGTGAATCTCAAGCTAATATTTCTGGCAGTCAGTTATTGTCTTTATGTGCACTTTTATTTGGCAGATAAAAAATTATTCCACAAACACTGAGGGCATGAAAGACAGAGTCTGCAAGTAGTGGAATTAAATGTAGAGAATTCATCATTATCTTAACAAATGGAAGCACACTTTTTTCCCTTTTGCAGACTTTTTTTTAATGATCAGTAAAAAATGTCACTGTACTGGATTTAAACTCATAAAAATACAAAAACCTCATGGAAGACTAAGTATAAAAGTATTAGGTTTAGAATAACGCTCAATTTATCCCTGAATTTTCTGTTTCTTTCTACTCACACTCTTCACTGAAGAGAATAATTTAAACTACTACAGCTCCTTCAGTTATTATTACCATCCTGTTCTATTCCAGGATTGTAAAATTATACGTATTATGCAGTATCAGCTACTGCATACACATTTAGGTATGCATAACTTGGGTAACGTATTTGGCTATAATAACAAACAGGATACATAGCCATCACCGTTTAAGCAAAAAGCTTGCTAAATGCTGTGTACTATAGAGTAAAACATTTTAAAAACAGGAGCCTCTCCTCTTCAAGATACAATTAATTTATCAAAAACAACACAATGGATTCTAATGCATGCATTCTGAATTTAATTTGTTTTGCTGTGTTCACATTTGCACACCAGTGGCTCTTTTCGCCGTAGATCAGGTCAAAGTGCATTTCCTGCTTCAACCATTTGCATAAACAAATGGTTTGCACTTTGTAACATGAGCACACATCACCATAACTGCCATCATCTAAACTGTAGATGTTGAAAAATTTCTTTCTTTATCAAATGAAATCGAAAGATAATTTATAAAGAAATTAAACAAAAATTAAAACCATTTCAGCATATTGTTAAGTATTACTTGCCTTTATTGTCAATGTGCTTTTTCAATAAATTATGAAACAAACTTAATTTCATGTTGGTTCAATTTCAATTTCTTCACCCCACAGAGGCATCAGTGTTGTTGATTTGTTGCTCCTCTACCTTTCTTGTCTTTTGAGAGTGAAACGTTGATACAAACAATACATGTACGATGCCTTTGCTGTGCCATTATTAAACTCTGCTGTCTCAACTCCCTGAAGAAACAACAATAACTTGTGCAAATTGATGTTCTTCTTTCTGAGTGTGATCCCACAATAGCAGTGAGCTCTGCATAATTAAGACAATATTGATTGATGCGTTATACAGCCCAACCTCTGTATTCTGCACTGATCTTGACTTCCGTGTGCGCTAACACAATTTTCAAAGATTGCAGAGCTGGGTAATCCCTGTGGCTGACAGCCTCCCTCCAGGTGGTGCGGACTTCATTACAGAGAGGGAGTCCATCTGTAAACAGCAAAAGACTCCTCAAACAGCATTTACACGTAGCAAGATGAGACTGCAGACTGAAACAGATGCACGTCAGAAGAGATATGTGGCTACTCAAAAATTATCTCAGTCTACAAGATGCATGTAAATGTTTCAATTTTCTTTTTCCCTTATCCAGGGTTCACAGCTGAAATAGAGGTCACTGGCCTTTTGAGCGTTTGGAAAAACATGAAACAGCTGTGAGTCTCCGCCAGCCCGCTACACTCTTACTGTGGACTCAAATAGAGATTGTAATTAACCTAAGTGAAAAAGCTCTTTAAATTCTGTAAATGAATGAGACTGTACAACAGAAGATTGGAGATTTCCCTCACTACACCTGGCTGTGAGTAGTCAGCTGAGGGACGTCACGTCCCTTCTGGAGGTCAGGGGTCAAGTTATTGAAGTGGAAATCAATGGTGGAATCCCCAGTGGCCTTAAGAGGACTAGAAAGGAAAGGAACATTTCAAACAAATAAATAGCAGCATTTTCAAGGTGCCCTACCTACTTCACAGCTGTGGATTGATCTCGTAGGTTTAACCCAGAGGAGGCAGAGAATGGGAGAAGCATGGAGAGGCTCGCTCTGGCTTGCTCTCTTTTATGTAAGTGCTACTTTTTCACCTTGCTGCTGACATGCTCCCTCTCTGCGTTGGTGCCAGTGAGGCTGGGACTGCAGTCTGTCCAGACTTACAGGCAGCCAGTCAAGGGTAATCTGCTTCACAAACAGCCTGGTGTAGTGCAAACTTTTGTACAGCCATACAAGTCTTTGAAAACTTTTTTTTTAAAGTTTAATTAATGTGCAAGGCTTCAGATGAACACTAAAAGGCAAAGATTTGCCTTGAGACAATAAAATCTAGAAGGTATTATTAGTTCATGAATTACGCTAATGAAATGTAAATGCAGTAACGTGTTTATTTAATTATTGTACTGATGTCACTTTTTAAAGGTATATAGGTATATAGGTATATAGGTATCTGTGACAGCACTGAGCAGCTCCTTCAGTGGGAGACTGCGGCACCCACGGTGTGGGACGGAGAGATTTCGCAGGTCTTTCCTCCCCACTGCTGTCAGACTCCACAACAAAGACTTTAACTGAACAAACACACACATCCACACATGTGCAATAACACTAAGTGCAATAATCTTTTCTGGCATCGTTGTATTTTTACTCAGTTGTATATAGCATTCGTATTCTATTTTTATCTTATTGTATATTTTTATTCTATTTTATTCTACTGTATATAGTATATTATTTTATTCTATTCTGTACAGCTGTGTACTGTATTTATTCTTATTGTATTCTAATTTTTGCGTCATAACTTTTGCACTGTCCACTTCCTGCTGTGACAAAACAAATTTCCCACGTGTGGGACTAATAAAGGTTATCTTATCTTATCTTATCTTATAAGAACAGGAGTCTTTCCTTTTTTATAAGAAACATTTATCTATTTATTTAGAAGAGTCCTTGAATACATCCCTTATTAAGAAGTGCTGTCTTTGGCAGACCTTCCACTCAATGTATATCTGGGCACCACTTTTTCTCTTTTGAGCAGATTTGCAGTGTGTGGTGTTATCTCCCTTGGATGCATGGATAGATCAGTTTAATACCACACAGTCGACCTGGGAGACCTGTCTTTGTGGCCACATCTCTTCTCCTGCTCGGCCTCTGCCAGATAAATATCAGAGAGAACAAAGAACCTGCCTTTCATATCCGTTCTGACACCAATGGTCGCAGCACGCCCCGGCCCCTCCAAATTGTTTTTTTTTTTTTTTTTGTGGTAATCTGTGCCCTTGGCAGCAGAGAGCCCAGGCAGAGGGGGGTTTGTGTGGATTGGTATGATTATGGCTATCGGTAGCCTTAAACACCGGCTCCATCCAAGGTGAATGACAAGCCCTCTGATCGTGCCCTGCTCACATGAATGAAAACTCCCCCAGCTCAAACGATATTGCCACAGCCATGACAAAAAAAAGAGAGGAGTATGCAGAGACCTAACATTAAGGTTGGGTACAGTTTTATTTTCCTGGCACTGTCTTTTTCTTTCTTTATGACTCCTGCTATGTTCTGGACTACATATTGAACTTCTGCAAGAATGTAGGTAACATTCAAAGACTTTTTACAATGCCCATGTCAGGGGCTGGGTCTGTGACCCAGATTTCTGAGTTCATTTTGTATTTTTTGATTTCTTATATTATATTGAATATATGCTTAGTTCTTGTGTTGCCATTATCAGTTAGGATTTAGTTGAGTTTTATTCTAGTTTAGGTTTCCATCTATGTCCCCTTGTGTGAGTCTGTTGTTTTCCTCTGTGTCAGTATGTCATGTGTTTCCTGTTTGCGTGTTTCATGTGGTCAAGGTCGTGTTGTCATGTCTACATCTCTCCATATTTCCTGTTTTATTTTGAAAGTCTTGTGTTTCTTTGTTCAGTATTTGTAGTTTTACTCTTCCCCTGTGACATTGTTATGTTAATTTGTGTCAGCTGTTTACCCATGTGTTTCCACATCCCCTGATCACCTGTGTGTATTGAGGTTTTGTCAGGTTGTCTGTGTTCCGTTTAGGGATGGGTACCGGATGCCATGATGGCACTGGTTCTTTCATAAACGGTAGTAACCAGACCGAAAAGCAGCGCACATTTCGGTGCTTTATTTCAGTGCTTTTTTTTTTCCTGAGCTGTGATACACTTTAGATTCTAGCCAATCATTTTACGTTTCCGAGGATAGTAGGCGGGCCCAGGTACGTACGTTCTTTTAGAGCAGAGCTACAGATTAAAAATGCCCAAGGCGAAGCGGTCAAAAGTCTGGCTGTACTTCACAGCAAAAGATGCAAACTCAGCAGCCTGCAACAAGTGCTTTAAGGCCCCACAGAGCCCGGGACAGCCCACCCGACCCCACCACAGAGAAAACACCCACCCCGTCATCCACTCATCTTCCAGACCAGCGGTCCCCAACCTTTTTTGCGCCACGGACCGGTTTATGCCCGACAACATTTTCACAGACCGGCCTTTAAGGTGTTGCGGATAAATACAGCAAAATAAAACTAGTACCAGTACCGAAAAAAAGAAGATTTATTCATAACACACGTGAAAAGACAAAGGAAAACAGAGTTAACGATAAAAACGATGACAAAATAACGCTGAAAACCGCTAAAAACCCTGAAAACCATACATTTCACACCTCAGCCTCAACTCTCGCGGCCCGGTACCAAACGACTCACGGACCGGTACCGGTCCGAGGCCCGGGGGTTGGGGACCGCTGTTCCAGACTACACAAGACCATAGACACCCAGGCTGAGTTCTTCCTCCACCTCTCCTATATCTCCCCCACCTGCAGAGTGAGTTCCTGGAGAAAGGAGACCTCCTGCAAGATATAACAGCCTCCCCCACCAGTTGAAGAGCCCCCCAGGTGGCTCGATGCACTGACGGCACCCTGCGCCAGGGCTGAGCCCCCATAAACCCACCCGCCCTCAATCCCGGCGACATACCAACCAGGACCCAAGCCCCGAAGGCCCAGCCAGGGCCCCAGCCTGGAGACGGAGCATCCCCAGAACCCCACGCCCGCCCCGGACCCAACCAGGGGCAGCCAGTCTACCATATATAAATTGTATATAAATGCTATATAAATTGAAATTGAAATTGTCTTTTAGAAATTTCTGGAACTGTGTTTGGGATCCAGAGGACTGAGTACTAAGTGGAGTGCAGAATTAATACGGATGAGCACTATCTGACAAACTATTCCACCACAAGAACCTGAAATCTCTGTCTAACAGCTCACCTATGCAACATGAAGGAGAGCATCAAACATTATTTTGTGTTTTTGTGTTCATGAAAGCCCTGCAACAGACTGGCAACCTGTCCAGCGTGCACCCCGCCTCTCGCCCTGTGACAGTTGGTATAGGGTTCAGGCCCCTAATGATAAAGATAAGGATGGATGTGTTCATAAAATTACTGTTATTGTGTTTGCAAATGTTCATCACTCTTGTTTTTCTGCAAGCTGCGTGGGGCTGCAAGTACTTAATATAAAGTGTGACACACTAACACAGTCACATTAACAGCTGCATTTTGATGGACATTTCAGTATAACTGATAGAGAGAAGTTAAAAAAAAGAAACTACATGAAAATCGCTGTGTGTGCACTGCTGAGAAAAGACGTACAGAGACATTTAAATTATGTACTGTTCTTTGTGCAGAAATGTGACTAAAAACACTTATGCTGGCTTTCAATAAAACACTAGTCATATTAATGAAGCACAGAAAGGGACTCTCTGTTATAATGAGGACTGAGTGAGTTATAGGACTGAGCCAAAGTTTTACCACTGTACTCTGAGCTTTGAGCCATCCATCACATCTACACAGTTTTCTGATAACATTGCCAGTCAACAAAATACCTGCTGTGTTCATGCCTTTCAGTCTCAAATGATGCTGCACATCATCATTCCATTCCAGCAACAGCTTTTTCATGCCAAAAGATGGCTTTGCCGTTGTGGAGAGCATTAGTAAATCTGGCCCATGGACACAGTTATAATTGCAGATGACCTCATTAAATATGTATTTAGATTCCCTTTGAGAACCTGCAGGGGAGCCACAATACAAAACACATTCAGGCAATCAAGATATTTTTTTAAGTGAGCAGATAGATATGCAGTGAATTGTAGTCATATTGTAAAAATCCATCGATAATGAACACAAGAGCAGTCACACAGCTCTGCAATCCCACAAATCACTTTCATGTAGTTTGTTTTTATTCTTTTCTCATATCTTTATAAAACAACAATGAAATGTCTGTCAATTGCTACCATTAATGGGAATTAGAACGATCGGAAGTGTCTTAATATTCCAGTATATAATTCTCAGGCGAAAAAATAGAGTTACATGGAAACAGAAAAACAGTCATGTTGTGTGCATTTAAACGTGACACAGTTACTGTATAAATCCAACATGCACATACGTTGCGATCTGATTGTACATAATTGTGTGTTTTTCTGCACATTGTACAGGTCAGCTTTAATACAGATTTTAGGTTTGCATGATGGAATAGCTTGCTATAAAACACCTCTCACCTGGTTGAAATCCAGCCTCCACCTGAGCAGTCAGATATATCTGTAACTGTGATGTTAACTCAGTGAAAAGGGTAGAATTCAAAATTCACCAAGGTGAGAGACTGCATCAAAGTTAGAGAGAGAGGCAACTATCCCACTGGAAAGATGGAAAAAGACAGAAGACACATCAGGAAGGAGAGAACTATAAACTATATGAAAGAGCTGCTGAAGATGGTCAGACAAATGACTTTCCATCCATCCATTTTCTATCCATCCATCCATTTTCTTCCACTCACTTGGACCCGGGTCGCATGAGCAGCAGCCTAAGCAGAGAGTTCCCAGACCTCCCCCTCTCCAGCCACATCCTTCAGCTTTTATGGCAGAATGCCAAGACTATGTAATCCCCTCAGTGTGTGCTGGGTCTGCCCCAGGGCCTCCTTGTGGTGGGACATGCTCGGAACACCTCTCCCAGGAGGCATCCAAATCAGATGCCCGAACCAACTCAATTGGCTCCTTTGACACTAAGGTGGCTCTACTCTCAGCCCCTTTTAAATGAATACACCCCTCACCCTTTCCCTAAGGGAGAGGCCAGCCACCCTTCGGAGAAAGCACATTTCTGCTGCTAGTATCCGCAATCTTGTTCTTTCGGACACTACCCACTGATTTAACCGTAGGTGATGGTAGGGGCATAGATTGACCCGTACACCCTCCAGTCCCTCTTCTTAAACATGGTAACCACCACCTCAGTCTGACAATTCAGATACACTGCCCCGGATCACCACACAATGTTTCAGAGGCACTTCAATGAGGACAGCCTTACAACATCTAGAGCCTTTTGGAACTCAGGGTGAACCTCGTCCACCTCTGGGGCTCGGCCACCAAGCAGTTGTTTAACTAGCTCAGTGATCTTGCCCCCAGTGATGGGCAAGTCGTCTCCCTCATACCTTGACTCTGGCTGTTTTTCAGCATGCATACTTGTGTGTACTTGTGTGTACTTGTGTTCTCGTGGACATCATCAGTCACAGCCCAAGTACTGTTCCAATTCAAAGTACACATCAAGTCAAGTACGCACAAAATGCCCGGATGTGCTCTTGCTCTGCCCATTCTATTGAGCATGCATTGGTGGTGACTTCTGTGGACTTGGTGCAGCCAAATATGCTAGAATGCATTTCATCCAATATTAAAATGAGGCAATAGCAAAAGAGAGCAGCCAAAACTGCAAGTAAAGTTTGAAATATTACTCTTCCTGTCTCACAAAAATAAACAGGAAAACATTCAGACGAGAATGTAGATGTGTAAACTTCAAATATCTGCTTGATTTACCAAGAAATCACCTACTTGCAAAAGTGCTCCCACATTTTCAGAGATATCTGTTACACCACCAGCTTGATAGTTGACCAGGAGGTCGAGGTTCACTAGAGCCGGCGAGAACGCCTGACTCCCAGCACATTGTTTTCAAACACCCCACGAGTTCGCCACTCCGTGGAAGTTAAACATGAGACGCTTAAATCATTTCTAAGAGATATAGATAATGTTTTTGTTTGGTTTATTTCAGTTTTTTTTAGTACTGAGAAACAGCCTCTGCTTCCTCTACAAAAGACGCGTCAATGGGGTTAAGGAGGTCCTTGAAGTATTCCATCCACCGCCTGACTATATCTACCGTTGAAGTCCACAGCACCTGTGCCGGCGGACGTAGGCTACTGCCTTCCTAGCCATTCTGCTCCTGGGTGGGTCCACAGTGGGCTTGGGGACATAATGGTCCACTTGGGAAAAACAAACCTTTTGGGTATGTTTCTTTGGCTTCAAACAATAAGTCCGATTGCTACAGTGTCAGACAGGAAAGTTTGGTATCTCCCTTTGCCTCTGGTGTCCAGCACCTGGATTAAGGATTACCAGACAGACAGACAGACACCAAACACCTTGTGGCTGCAGCTCCTTGCACCTGCATTGGCTAAATTTGTCAGCACCAGAGGATGCATTTTGGTTGTAACTTAAAGAGCTGAACGGGCCTACCCTAGCTTTGTGTAAAGACTGGAAACAGGGAGGAACAGCTAGTTGGGGTACTTTATGGTCAACCAACAGTTCCAACTCCAGCTAATTAGCACAACAGCCATCCTACTCTTTCAGACTATTTCTCCTTACTTAATGCAAAATCTTAGTAAGAATAAAAACAAGCATATTCACAATAAGCTAAACTTTTTTTCTGTCAATTTTTGTGTTCTACTCAAAAAAGTCCTTTCATGTGGAAAAATGTGATTACAAAATAAATAATTTTCCTTAACATTAACATTTCGTTGATTACGCGGCTTGATACCACAGCTTGAGATTATCTGCGTTAATGACAATTGACCTAAATTTATTGCACTTTAGTCAGATTTGACATATAGTTAAAATCCAAGAGTTTTATCAGACTTGAATGGCTGAATTCAGATGAGCTTGGAGCTCATTGTGTCACCAGTTTGTGTCATTACAGCCCCAAAGACAGGTTCAGGGCGGCATAACATTGAATTGTTATTGAAACTTACATATGAACCAGTCACACCAGAGGTGTTGTCTAATATGATCTGATGACGGTCTGCCCTGTCCATACAGTCCAGCAGGTTTTCTCCAGCCTGTAAAGCCCCAGTGAAATGTATGTTAACATCAGATATGAACCTACAGGTCCAGTTAGTTTTGAGTAGGTTTTGAATTTTCAGCATGGTATGTTGTAGAGGAAAACAAATGGGTTCTGAGTTTATGCCTCAGACACAGATTAAATGAAGTTTTCTATCATGGGATGTGAGACTATTGTTAATTGCAATCTACCTTCCTAACCAGTGGAAACACATTTTAAAAATAAAAATACAAACAGAACAGAACAGGAGGAATGTTAAACAAGCCTCCCAGAGTTGTTGAAATTAAAAACATGACTTTTACAATTAAATGAAGCTGGCTGCAACAACAGACTGCAGCACACCAGTAGCCTACAGTAGTGACAAACATGGGCAGTGGAGGTTTATGAGTCTCAGCAGGGCTGTTTAGATGAGTGTAATGCCCCATTAGAAGAGGCTTCAGTTATTTTGTGCTACAACAGATGAACAAGCCTCAAGCAGTATTTACTGTACATCAGTGTTGTCATTGTACAAACACTGTGATGCTCCCTGTAACCTTCCATAGTGTTTTGTCTTCATTTTGTATAAAGAATCTCTACGACATCAAAGCAGTTAATTAATTTAAAAAACACTATCTATCTATCTATCTATCTATCTATCTATCTATCTATCTATCTATCTATCTATCTATCTATCTATCTATCTATCTATCTATCTATCTATCTATCTACAAAATTTGAGCTACAGTGGGTCATCTGTTGGATCGGCTACATTAGCCAGCATTTACTCCCCATGTGCATCAGTGAGCCTTGGGGGCTCATGACCCTGTAGCTGGTTCACCACAGTTCCTTCCTAAAACCACTTTTGATAGATACTGGCCATCTGCAGTTTTGGACATGTTCTGACATCACAATTTGGCCCTTGTCATATTTTGGCCCATGTTTACTGCCCCAAACACATTAACGTTGAAGGCCAAATCTTTCTCTTGCTCCATTCCACCCACAAACAGGTGCCATGATGAAGAAATGATCAAATGTTATTCACCTCATCTGCCAGCGGAATGTTTGAACATATAGCCCCGCTTACATATAATCTAGGATGTGTTTTGTCATCATGACTAATAGTCAAGATTTTTAGCTTATTCAGCGACCTCCTGTTTCCTGGTGTGGCTCTCTCTCACTCAGTTTTAGTCCCCTTGTGCAGCTATTAATGTTCCACTTAATGATTTTGCTTTAATGGTCTGTTAATTTGAAGTTTGCTCTAACACTGAAAGCTGTCATAATTTGCAAAAAAGCTGTGTGTTTAAAAATCTAAAACATGTGGTCACAAGACAAGCTTTTGAACTTTTGAGTTTTAGGAACTATTCAGTGAGGCCAAGCTTCATCTCTTCAGGGGACAGTGTTATCTGTTCTTTCACCCTCTAGCCTTTTTTTCTTTGGTCATAGTCTAAAGGCCCCCTGCAGCTCCAATCCCAGTTTAGCCCCTGGTCACTCCTGGTTCCTGCTTGCAATTGGGTATGGATCTCCTGGTGCAATAATGTTATGCTACAGTATGGCAGTTTGCTGAATGAACTCTCAGTCAACCCTGAGCCTCTATGCCTACCTAGCTGCTTTCTCTTCATCTCCATCCCTCACTCTGAGGAGACTTTGAATTAGTCTAATTATCATCGCCTGTGTCACAGAAACATGAGGAGGAAGGTATCATCCCCAGGAGGCCTTCTCAGTTTTAACACAGTGTTTGTGTGTGTGTGTGTGTGTGTGTGTGTGTGTGTGTGTGTGTGTGTGTGTGTGTGTGTGTGTGTGTGTGTGTGTGTGTGTGTGTGTGTGTGTGTGTGTAAGTGTATCTTTTATGAATTGCTACAGCTGTCTAAGACAGCTGCCAGAGGGTCTGTATTCAATAAGGGCACCTCCCCTTTCACTGCTGCTGAAAACATGCCTCCTCTTCCCATATACAAACAATTATGGGTGCAGTCTATCACACACACTCAGTGCTTCACATAATTACAGAGTTCAGTGTTTACATTTAAGGATATATGCAAATTCCTTCTGATCACCCTCGAGAACAGTTTGATGGTGGGAACTGCCATTTGAACGCATCCAAGCATGCATGTGTGTGTGTTTTCTTGTTGATACAATTTTATGAAGACCATTTTATCTCTAGCCTTGGG